>NC_138771.1:214132185-215548435 GCF_965119305.1 Pelophylax lessonae | reverse complement strand
TTCTGCTTCCTGTAGCCTTTAATAGTGTTTGCCACTAACTTCAGTATTTGCAGAATTCCCCCTGGGTTTGCCGAACCGTCCGGTCTCTTGTCATTAACCTGGCTTTGTAAGTCTCAGGACTGGACAGACATAATTATAAAATCATTAGCAGGTAAAACAGTTCTCATAAACAAATTGTGTTATATAAATATTTGCCTGGTTTGTATCAGTAATGATTCAAGCATTAATTAGTTTGAAGATAAGCACTGATCACAAGTGGAAGAACCCCTCACTTCCTGTTTTTAATAAAGCATGTCCATCCTATAAGTCACATAAACATGACAAGGATAGAAGGCACCAACAGATAACCGGACCCTGTGTGAGGGGGGAAGTCTCTGTATAAATAGTTTATAAGAAGTTCATAAGAAGTCCATATAAGTATGAAGTTCATAGAACAGGAGGAAGTGATCCAACAAGAATGGGGGGGATCATGAGACATGGTGTCCAAGCACTAGGGCAGGCTTGTTTGCAGCAGCAGGCTCTAAATGACAGGCAGGAGAGAGAAGAAAAAGTGCCTCTAAGTGCAGACAGTTTACAGGTTTATTAGGTGCAATAAAATACAAGGGGCAACTCTCATGGAGTGAAGTAAAACAAGCTCATCAGGAAGGAGAGTCTGGGATGTCATCGCTGGATGTCCGCAATGTGGACCACCATGCTCCTCTGCTGTATGGAGGAGGACTTCCTCCTGGCTTACTCCAGCCTGTAAGGGTGGCATTCTTCTAATTAACCCCCAATGTAGTAGTGTATTGTTTCCACTTACCAACAGTTTGTTGAATTTTCTTCCTCCCATTGGCCACCATTGTAAGGGGGCACTTCTCTCAATGGCCATCAATATACTGTAGTAGTCAGTATCCACTAATGTAAAGGATCACTTTAACACTGACATTAATGGGAAGAGACACTTTGTCTCTCATCACCAGTATAAGAGGACATTTGACCTCTCTGACCACCAATTTAACAGGATGCTTCACTTGCCACCAATGTGGATGGGGCTTCTCTACTGACCATTTACGTAAGAGGACACTTCTCCAATGACCACTAATGTGAGCACACACTGCAATAGTTTAAGCTGTTATAGCTGCAAAGGGTGGGCCAACTAAATACTGAACCCTGCGGACTAAGACTGGGATGCCATTAAAGTTCATGGGCGTGTTAAGGCAGGCGTCTCAATACTTTTGGTAATATAGTGTATTTGCATTTCTAAAATTAGTATGATATTCTATTGAGCATGTACATTATGGCTTCTATACCATCTTTCCCAAAAGCAAATATTGAACAGAGCTTCCAGAGAGCTATGGAAATGTTACCAAAAATCTATGAGAGTTAATCTATCTCAGACAATATTTGGGTTAATAATGAGAGTTCTATGACTGTGTGAAAACTTTAACACAACAATTATTTATTTGTATAAGGTTTGCCAATTCTACATAATTTACAACAATATAACTATTGTACATACTACAAAATGTATAATATCCCTAGTTTAATTGAACAAAAACAATGCCTAGAGTATAGACTCATATACACACACTATGACCGACACAAGTAAAATATACAATGTACCCTTAATCCTTACTCCATAATTACCTCTAGTGATGGCTCTCGCTCTCCCATGCCAAACAGGAAGTCACCCTGTCTCACCGAACCTAATATAGACCCATATCCCATAGCCTTGTATAGGGCCATTCTCATTGGTTCAGCTATCTTGCTTTGTCACTTCCTGTGGGCGTATCTCTTCCCAGATTGGACCATTTCCCCCTCCCATAGTTATGCCTCTTTCTAACCCCTCCTTTTCTGTGTGTGGGGGGGGGGGTGCGTTTACTCCTCACTGTGGAGTAGCTCTGAAATGGCTACTTAAGATATGCAAGATGTGTCCTGGCTCCAGAAAGTCTCACTTCCAGGATGTAAACACGGGTTGATACTATCCGTAGGTATTTATATGTAAATAGCCAGCTGGCCTTTCAAAGGAATGTGTTACCCTGGATTAATTAATTACTAAAAACCAGTCCGTCTGGCTCACGCAAATCTATCTACACTAAATTCCCAAGTATGAGTTTGCAATCAAAAATGGGTACCTTTACTACTTTCATTAATATATATATTTACAATTACTGATGGAGTTTTATACATAAACCCCTCATCCTCACAACACGGTAAGAGAGATTACGCCTAAACCCCATATGGCAACAGAAATATTATTTAATACTGTACAGTAGTGCCAAAAGTATTTATGGGAAGTTTTGACTTAGTCTATAGTAATAAGCCATTGAGCTTATTAGCACCTTTTCCCGGTTCTTTAGGTTGCCCATGATGGCCAAAATGTGATCAGTCCATCAGTGTATGGCTTTCCCCACACTACAGAAGTTTATTATTAAATTGATTTTGCTGAATTTGCATATTGGAAAATTTTTGGATGATCAGCAGCTGCAATGAATTCAGTGATGAGTGAATTCTGATAGTAGCGTTTACTTGGCTGGGGGGGGGGGGGGATTCCTCCATCCACCTCCTTTCTATTTTTTCCTTCAGCCGCTTAGCTGAAAAAAAAAAAAAAAACTAACCATGTATCTTAATTCAGTTTTTCTCAGGTCAAAATGACTCAGTGGTCATTCTGGGTTAATCTCTCACAAGGCAGGTGGTACGTTTTTAATAATCCTTTCTAAGGATTTTCTCACTGCGTGAGTGTACACCACATGCCAACATTATACAATTCTATGTAATTTCTAGCAGAGTACTGACCATGCCAACTATTCCCACCACTGTGAATAGCAATATAAAATCTAACTGAACATATTATATTGCTCAACAGAAGGTGGTATATGAATGGTATAGTCTATACATGGTAAAACCTTTTTTTTTGCTAATAGTTAGCATTCATCATGAGTAAACAAAATTGAATAAGGTGGAATCATTTCAGAATGCTTATGGCTGCTATCACTAGATCATTGCAAGAAGATGATGAGAATATATTGAATATTAACGAATATGCAACAAAAATCTTTATTGAAATTTTGTACATAAACAAATGATAATTTTGCAGGTTTTTTGTTGAAAAATATACAAATTTCACATAGTTATTTCCAATCATATTAACTTGAACAACAGATGATATGCCTTTTTTAGATTGCAATTGCTCTGTTTAGCAAACAATTTCTCAAAATAATGTTCTGCAGGCAATGGTTTTTCAAAGTATTGCAAAATCATTTTGACAAATATGTTCTATACAGTATATAATCTGTCATTGGACGTTTTTGTTTTCTCACATAATGCTGCAGTGTCATTCATGTTGATTAAACATTATTTGACTATGCAAAGAATTTCTAAAGAACCCTCCATAAAAATGGCATTTGTATGTCCAGCCTAAAGCCTCATACACACGCAACGATTATCGGCCATGAATTTTCGGCCAACGTCCGATTGGCCGATTTCGGCTTGTTAGTATGATGCTTCCGACAACCGACTCCGACTTTTCGGCCGAACAAAATCTGGTGTGCATGCTATAAAATTTTTGTTGGCCGTCAACAGAACGGCCGATTTTCCGTCAGTCAGTACAGATTTCGGCAGACAAAAATCAGATGAGCAAGACTGGGCATGCTCAGAGAAGAAAAAACACACGGAAAGTAACATCACTTCTGAAGTTGGTTGTTGTTGGGCGAGAAAATTTGTGTGCAGTCTAGAGCACATTTCAACCAACACAACAACACTGGACAAAAGACGGCCGATCGGTCGGCCAATAATCGTTGCGTGTGTACAAGGCTTTAGTTTAAACGATCAATGGCTAGGTGCGACTGAGTAGCAGGTGAACCTTGCACGCCTGTCATCTCCACAAGTGGCCTTGTAATCAGCTTTAATTTGGGCAAACTGTTCTCTGATTAATTGTTTTAGAGCTCAGTCATCCTAAAGTGAACATTCATATGTTCTGTGGTACCCACCTCTCCTATGCTTGTCAACACGTCTACTGAAAGAACCTGTACCTCCAAGTATATGGAAATTCACAAGATTCACAAAAGTCTGTGAAGGCCTGATAAGCTCTCAAACTTTTAAAAAAGTTGCATTTTTTCCTTCAGGGCATTAAATACATTCCTCCACTTTGACAACATGCAAGTTAACAATACAGAACTGATGGGTTTTTATATTGTGAATTTTAGGCAGCATGATTACAGCTCAAACAGACATACATAAAAGCTATAGATATCAATGACAGCATGGAAAAAAGCAGTATTGTTATAAGCCTCTTTTTGATGGAGCTGAAGTGAAAGTTGGAAGGGAACCCAGGAGAATTCATACAGACAAAATAAGAAATTGTGACATGCTGGTAATAGAGAATGTGTTACAGAAAGGCATGCAGTCCCAGTGGAATGACAATACCACAGTCTAGACTGTAATCGATCAAGTTTATTGTGTGTGTCAAGAAAGAGGCAACAGCTGTGCAAAAATATAGTAATGGATGTAATAGTTTTTATCATATAGAGATGTCATTTCACTTTATTGTGTATTTTTTTTCTGCAATTTTTCCCCTCTTGTGGTATCATCTTACCACCCAAAAATGGCTTTCCCTTTACTATAATGCTAGCAAAAAACGTTATCAAGAATTTTTATAATGAGGGTAAAATTACATTTAGAAACATCTTAAAAGAACTTGACAGGACTGTATGAGGCTTCCAAAAATAATATTTAAAAAATAAAACAGGAAATATGTGAGTTCCCAAAAATGCAACCATAATCTGGAGTGGTTAAATTTGGCCCCCAAATCCCAAAGAATATAAAGAATACAATAACTTTCATAATATTATAACTTACTTATATTTATATAAAACTTTCAATGGAATACTGAAATTAAAAAAAAAAACATAATAAGGATTATACATGCTTGGGCATATAATCACCAATATTTGTTTAATTTAGTACCTCAGTAATTACTGATGGTTATTTTTGCATTTTTGAATATATAAACCACGTACAATGACATCACATGTGGCAACTGGCATTGTTTCAAACTACTGTATTCTTGTTTTATGATTGTTATATTGTATGATCTGTTAAGAAGCATGCCGATTTTTTCTAACAATATGCTTTATATCTTTTGGTAGGTAGTAATTTCTCACAGTCATGCTCCGTATAAGATAACCGTTCTCAGCTCAAGGTTGTGACATTCTTTAAGCTATTGTCTCTACTCACATTTCCTGGTGGCACACGTTATGAAAGCAGGATATGTCATTTACATGTACAGTATGTTCCAAACTTAGTACGTGTAAAGTGGAGCAGTAGCGCTTCAAGTAAACCAGCAAAATAAAAAGACATTGTGGGCAAGAACAACTATAACGAAGATGATCAAGACCTAATTTTAATGTCCCCCATCCTTACATTTTGTCATCTGCTAGAAAAAAAAAATCATGAGATTCTGAACTGTTCACTTTGCTTCCCTGTTTTAGGCCCAGTTCACACCTATGCAGGTTGCAGTTGATGCATATTCCCGGTGCATTTTGCATTTTTCAATACTCGTTTTTGACCCATTGAAGTCTATAGAACCAAAAACACAAGCTGCTGATCTCTGGCATATTCCATAAAATGTACAGATGTGACAGTGACCCATAAGAAACCATGTTAAATGGACTGTAGTGTGATTCTGCAAAACTGACAACGTGCTAAAAAAATGCATAGGTGTGAACCAGGCCTCAATATGTATTCTCACACAATATATTGCTATTTCCACAGGTCTGATCCTCATCTTGTATGTTTGGTTTTTGACACCCTATGTCAGCTCAGCTGTATATACTTGATACGCCCTTTTATCACGGATGTTTGTAAGTGTACCAGCTATTTTTTAAAATAAACCGTTTTTTAGCAATATTACGCTATGTATGTCCCCCTTCTTTTTGATACACCATCCATCGTTTGGGAGTGGAGATTCTGATTGATCATACCTGTCGGGGATCTTCACGCCATCCATCGAGGTCGTGAATCTTGCCGGGACATCTTAATACTCTTTCAAGCTTGTTTGACCCCCCTACTATATGGTATTATGGTATTGGGGTCCCATCCATCTGGTAAGCACAATTCATATTTACCTTCACTGGTGTCGGGATTTGCTGCACTACTATTTTTGACCATTTTCACTTGGATTTCTTCCACTAAACATATATGAAATTTTCACATTTGGACTTTTCATAGTTTTTTGGACTTTATTAATCATTATCAGCGCTGCACATTTGTTTTTTTCTATGTTATTTATCACTTTTTTGTCTGGTGATCAGTGTCAGCTGCTATTACACATTATTCAGTTAGCGCAATCATTTTTTTGCTTTTTGTACTTATTGATAATATTGTCATCTATTGTGGAGTTACTATATAGGTTCTGGCATGGGTGATGTGAATGATGGTGATGTTCCAGAGGGTAGAAGGTACCTTAAACCTACAGCTAGCGTGGCCATTGTAGTGGAACACAGGAAAAAAACATTGTCTTTACTTTCACCTGTCCATACTGGGAATAAGGTACACATTGTATCCAAATTAAGTTTTAGGGTAAGATACAGTAGACTGATGTAGGGCTCAATCACACAGGCAACCAAAGGGTGGTAAAATCAGGCAGTTAAAACATGGTTTTACCACTCCTGACTGCCCACCTGGACAAGGGCATGCAGCCATGCAGGGCTGTACTCATGCTGCGGCCATGGAATAAAATGAAATGGCCGCATATCACATTTGGCAGGAGTTACCAGCTCAAGTGAATGTGGCTAAGCCCCAACCGCCCAATGCTACGTGCAATGCAAGTGTTTGTGGTGGGTCAGGGTTAAAACAGAAGGTGAGGAGGAGACATATTGCCTCCTCACCACCTGTCAAACACAAAAAATGATTCGCCGCAAATCGCTTTTCTAAGGGGGTGCAAGGCCTGCTACACATATAAACAAGTTCTTAGAGCTTTTTTTTAGGATGCCATTTATTTGATAAAGTAAAAGTGTTAAACTTTAAAAAAAAATCTTAGGGCCAAAGGGGTTTGAACTCTAACATATGTCAGAATGGGAGAAATCTTCACAACAAGTACAGAACTATAATTAATGTAGATATTTAAAAAAAAAAACACTTTATTATTGGCTAGAGTTCAACTTAAATTGGCTTAGCTAAGCTTTACACAGTTGAAGATTTTGTTTAAAAAAAAAAATCAAATTTTAAGTCTACGTAGATAATAAACAGTATCACTTCAACATCTACTTTTTCTCCTGTTATCAAAGGCTAACAAAACAACTTTGTACTGCTCCTCAGCTGTATATAAAAATCATTTGTTTTCAGACTTGTCTTCACATATTGGATTGTGTATCCTATTCCAGTACCTGAAATTTCATTTCATGTTAAATAAAGTAGAATCTTGGAGTTTTCTTCTTATAAATACTTATTTCTGGGTAAGACTGAACATTTACCAGTGTTATCTTTTAACATTTCAACAATAATATGGAGGCAACTTGTAACATCTGCCACCCACATGTATGCATTGTGTCACACAGTGTTTGTAATGAGTTCTATCTGGACAATTGTGCTGGCAAAGTAATTGTGGGGTTCAGTGCCAAGTGGGCAAGAACCCAAATCTGATATCTCCAACAGTCTTTTGTGCTTAAAGGAAACTGTTTAACACATGCACCATGTTAAAAAGAAAGACTCCTCATTTTATCTGCATAAGGCAATTAACTTTTTCTCTCTGTTAGGTAAAAATGCCCTAGTAGCGGCGGCATTTGCTGATATAAACAGTTTAAAAAGGAACACCACACTGCTAAAAATAATTTCGTTCTGGGCAGTTAATTTGTATAACACCTCTAAGCAGTTCTACTCATACTTTTAGCACAGTGTAGAGGTTACTATGAATTGTAGAGGAGCTGCATTATATAGTTTAAAGTGATAGCCTAATAAAATATTGGTAAATTGTATAGCTGTGGATCGTAGGTCCTGTAATTCTGGTACAGTGCTACACAATGTAAGACCTATTCTATGTACAGAATAGTGATTTCCAGACAGTCTTAAGCTTCTTTGGTGTGGCACACAACATACTTTCAGTGGCTAGGGTGTTGATTTACTGAAGGAAAATACACTGTTCACTTTGCAAGGGAAATTACACAGGAACTTTCCCTGGAGCTTGGTAAATGAGGTGAAGTTGTGCTTATTTCCATCTTCCAATCTTGAGTAAGCAAAAATACATTTTTTTTTTTATTTTCCTTGCACATCATTGGGTATCCTTTGCAAAATTAAATTTCACCACATTCACTAAGCTCTGGAGAAAACTCCCTTCAAATGTGCAAATTCCCTTGAAAAGTGTAAGAATACTCTATTACTTTTAGTAAATCAACTCCAATGTGTTTGAACACTACTGCATTATGCATGTCACTTCTTTGAATTAAAGCGTATCTATGGTCTAAATTTAAATCATACACTGATTTCCACATTGAATTTAAAACATTTCTAGCCTACTCCTATAAATCGAAATGATCTTGAAGTTTAAAAACATACTTTTTGAATACTCTTACACATTTAAATCCTCAAATTCTGCTAAACGTATTCACTGTGCCCTGTTAGTAAGTACTACTGTGTCACGCATTTCACAGAGCCTGCCTTCTGAACTACAAATAAGACTGCTTGCAGTCAGCAAGATACCATTGAATATGTAATCCAGAAATCAAATGTAAACAGTAGAGGATAAGCTGCAAAGCATGCAGGTAGGTAATCCAGTTAATTGTCGAAAAGGGGGGGCCAGCAAATGGACACGCACTCATAACATGAAATTATATTTTTAAGTAAGCTTATACTTGAGTGTCAAATGTAGATATTGTTTGCATTGCTACTACAATGCTGATTTTACAGAAATAAGAGCTATGTAGATGGCAGCATGAATATTGATATAGCCCTGGCCAATTTCAGAGGGGCAGACTCTGATGGCATGCTGGGAGACTGTACTGTATGTATTCTGTGAGCACACTGGGCTCTGGGGTCTTTTCCTGGAGAGGATTAGTCCAGGATTAGTCCATCCTGGTCAGCATGCTGCCCTTACAGGCAGTGCTGCTATGTCTGCTGTTTTAAGGCCTCATGTGGGTGACCTGGGGGCCTGGATGCCGAGACCCTGGAACACTGAGCTGGTCTGGTATCACTGGAGTAAGGTGTCGTTTGGAAGCTGAAGCTGTCCTTGGGCCTTGAGTGAGTACATACAGTTTGGAGAGATCTTGGGGATCTTTGTGCTTTTGCCACCATCTGGCACTAGAGAGTCAGCTGCAGGTCTAGTTAAAGGAACACAGGATGGTGCCCTGAAGAGATTTTCCATCTAAACTTCTGCTTAAAGGGGCTTTGCTTTTGTGGCTCTAAGAAAGGAATATACAGCTAATTACTACTACCCTACAGCTGAAGTCTACTGTTTGCTACAAGCATGGACTTTAATATAGCTTGTTCTGAAGAATACCTAAGTCCTCAAGTTGTATATAGTTCTTGTTTTTGGAGTATCCCACCCAATTCCCTCAATCCTATCCAAGTTCTCCAAAAATAAAAATAACACCCCCAGACTGTTCATTGAAGAACCTTTGGAATAAGCCCGTGTGCCCGGCTGCAGGGTGAAGCCTGTAGGGAAGACCTGGACAGTATTCCTGCAGCTCCTATGGTAGTAGCGCTACACATGTTTTGCCATCCTTATTTTTGCCTAGGTGAACTACTGTCACTTTGACCTGCTATCCCAGTTACAACATCTGAAACTCAAGACTATAATGTGTTATATTTTATAAATACCTAAGCCCTCAAGTTGTACATAGTTCTTGCTTTTGGAGTATCCCACCTAATTTCCTCAACCCTATCTAAGTTCTTCAAAAATAAAAATAACTCCCCTAGACTGTTCAACTTGTGAATGGGCCTGTGTGCCTGGCTGCAGGGTGAAACCTGTAGGGAAGACCTGGACAGTATTCCTGCGGCTCCTATGGGAGTAGTGCTACACATGTATTTGCCATTCTTATTCTTGCCTAGGTGAAGTACTGTCACTTTGACCTGCTATCCCAGTTACATCAACTGAAGCTCGAGACTACAACGTGTTATACTTTATAAATAAAACTGATGGTGGCAACCAAAAACTGAAAAAGTGATCTCTCAGGAATTTCAAGGACAACCAGAAAAGATACACTATATTGTCAAAAGTATTGGGACACCTGCCTTTACAGGCACGTGAACTTTAATGGCATCCAAATCCAAATCATTTGGTGGATGGGGAGTTATTGTGTGGGGTTGTTTTTTAGGGGTTGAGGGTTGGCCCCTTAGTTTCAGTGAAGGGAACTGTTAAGGTGTCAGCATACCAAGAGATTTTGGACAATTTCATGCTCCCAACTTTGTGGGAACAGTTTGGGGATGGCCCTTTCCTGTTTCAACATGACTGCACACCAGTGCGAAAAGCAAGGTCCATAAAGACATGGATGAGCAAGTTTGGGGTGGAGGAAGTTGACTGGTCCTGACATCAATCCGATAGAACACCTTTTGGGATGAATTAGAGCGGAGACTGCGAGCCAGGCCTTCTTGTCTAGCATCAGCGCCTGACCTCGCGTTTCTGGAAGAATGATCAAACATTCCCATAGACACACTCCTAAACCTTGAGGACAGCCTTACCAGAAGACTTGAAGCTGTTATAGCTGCAATAGGTGGGCCAACTCAGTATTGAACCTTATGGACTAAGACTTGAATGCCATTAAAGTTCATGTACGTGTAAAGGCAGGCGTTCTAATACTTTTAAAAATATAGTGTATGTGACTGGATTTGACTATGAAGTATTTAGGGTTTATGAAAATGTCAAAATAAAGATATTTCTGTGCAAAAAAATATAATTCTGTAGCATGAACCCTCGTGGCAAACAATTAATTACAAGCCTGACTGGCTGTTGAAATTACCTTCTTACAGTCAAGGTACTTGATAGTACTAATGTACAATCTGAAATCTGTCTAGGTAAAATGTGCAAAGAAAAATTAGTTAAAACAAAACAGTAATACGTTGCTTTATTTAAAGTTAAGGTGGTATTGAACCTAAAAACAAAAATTTAGTATATTACAGCTTACCAATCCTTTAATGTTGTGACTGCATTATTTTCCCTTTTTATGTTTTTTTTTCCCATTTTTTTCTATTGGTGATGCAGCCAATAATGCACTTTCTGTGTTAGGGTGTCCCCAGTCTAGATGGAGAAACAACAGAGACACCTTTGTACAACAGTATTGTCACTCTGGGGAGAGGGAGAGATTTAGATAGATTTGACTAACAAGTTAAATCCTAGTTTTAGACCCCGTTCACACTGGGGCGACGCTACTTGCCGGGGCGACCTCACAGGTCGCGGTGCGCAGCTCGCACCGCGACCTCGAAGCGGCCGGCACGGACTTCATATCATTGAAGTCAATGCAGGTCGCTCCAGGTCGCCCCAAAGAAGCTCCGGACCCTTTTTCTAAGTCGGAGCGACTTGTGTCGCTCGTAATTAGAACGGGTCCACAGCTACTCTATGGCAGGCGACCTGTCAGGCGACCAGGTCGCCCCAGTGTGAACGGAGTCTTAACACTTGTTATCCCTTGTAATGGCTGGAGGGTAAACAAATAAATCTTGAATGCAGCTTTGTAGTAAAAATGTACATATCATCAAATTTATTTTTCAGAATAAATTGGGACTTTATTTGGAGGAAAAGTTAATGAATACCTCCAGATTATCAAAGGAAAACTGGCCCAAAATAGTAAATAAATATCTAAATAACATAACAGACTTACTGGCTGGATTACCAAGTGAAAATAAAAGAAAAAAGTCCAAACAAACTATTGCAGTCACCACACCTAAGCATAGGTAGGCTGCAATATATTATATTTCTGGGGGTTTTTTTTGTTTTGTTTTTTATAATCAAAGTTTATTGAGTTTTCGAACAGTACAAAAGTGAAAAGGGGAATACAAGGTGTTAGTTACAAAAAACAGATATTGTAAAACATACCACTAAAATGCTTGAATATATAGAAAAATGTCCATATACGCATAATTAACATAGTGACAAGTCTGTCTTAGCATCTGCAGGACTGCTTATGTCAAATAGAGCATTACAAAAGTTTAGAGCATTACAAAAGTTGTGTAAATTAAAGCAATACAGGTTACATATATGACATTGAACACCCATGTTTAGGAAAAAAAAAACAGAAATTAAAATTGAGAAAGAGAGGGGAAGAGAGAAAAAAGAGGGGGGGGGGGGAAACAAAAAGGCAGAAAACAAATCTGCAAATTTAGGTCAGGGTAGGCATGTACAGGAATATAGTAGAACAGCTAGTCCAAAGAAATACAATTACCAAGGCTGCCACTCATCATGTAGGTATGTACTCCGATATCTCATTAGAATAAATAATCCAACCACACATCTCTAAATTTGTCCTGCTGATTTTTATCTGTGTGTACCCAGCGTTCCACCTCCATTATGGTATCCACAGTTTTTTTCCCAGTCAGCAAGGGAAGGGCAATTACTCTGTTTCCAAAAGCTGGGAATCAAGGATTTTGCCACGTTCAGCAAGTGGGGGGGTGACACTTTTCCTGAATAATTTAAAGTAAGGGGGGTACTTTCTATTGGTCTGAGGGTCTTTATCTTAATCTGTGGGGTTTTTGATTCCCAAAAGGCTCTAATAGTAGGGCAAACACACCATTTGTGGAGGAACTTGCCTCATTGGCCACATCGGGCATCAGGGTTTAGATGTCTTTTAAGACTGACTGTTTTCAAATGAAGTTTTAGCAATGATATAGCCTGAACAGTTAGAGGCTTGCCATAGTGACCGTTGTGGAGTAAACTATTTCATAAACTTACCAACGGAAATCAGCTTTATTTCCTTAATCAATACATTCCACCAATTATTATTATAACAGTACATATTTAATTTAGCAGAAAATTTACAAATAACTGACAATTATTTATATGGCATACATGAAGACGTAGAACTCTAAGACATTGTGGTCTACACCGAGCACCAACATGGTCATGTGATGAGAGAGGATTGGGTCCACAGACACAAGATTATGTTGAAGGTTTTTGGGGAGATCCTATTGATATAGGTGAGCTGGTATAATAGAAATGCAGGGTTGATTTATTGGGAGGGAGGGATCTTTTCCAAGTAAATGAAATATTTTTTGTCATGCAAAAAAAAAAAATCTTAATAATTTCTCAATGGGTCAGGTAACAGGAAGGTCCTCTGCCAACCCTAATAAATATGACTTGGGGCATTTTACATGCGGAAGATCCAGAACAGATGCCATAAAACCAAACTTTTGTGATCAAAGTGCCTTTATTTTGGGATATAGCTACGTAGCATGATAGAAATCTGCCATTTGATGGCAAAGACGAAAACACAGTAGGCACTTCCGATGTTTAACCTCCTCCCGCGCGCGCTATAGCCGAAAGACGGCTACAGAGCGGGCTCTAATTTCCGGGAGGCCGTCTTTATACCACCTTCCAGTAACAGGCTCCCCGTGCGCTCCCGCGAGCGTGCATCGGGGAAAATCTGTGTCGGCCGTGTCCCTTGGACACAGCCAATCACAGATCGTGATGAATGGCCAATCACAGCGGCCATTTACCATGTGATCGGACCATGCAATGAGAGATGATCTCAAATGTAAACATATGAGATCATCTTTCACCGCCAGCTCTCCTTCCTCACACAGAGACTGCAGTGTGAGGAAGAGGAGAGCCGATCAGCGGTAAGGGGACACAGAGGAATGTAATCAGGGCACTGATCACCAGTGCCCTGATTACACAAGAGGGGAAAAAAATGCCATAACTGCCCACAGTGCCCGCCATCAGTGCCCCCCATCAGTGCCCACAATCAGTGCCCATAGTGCTGCCAGTCAGTGCCAAGGTAAAGTAGCGGCCTTGCCTTGCCGCACACTACAGCTAGTTGTCTTCATGATTGTGCATAGTTCATAGTTGGAGTATCCCACTCATCCCTTCTCCTATCCCAGTTCTAAATAAAAACAAAAAAAAACCAACATCCCCTGGATTGATTATAGGCTGAGCCAAGGACTTTTAATGCTATTTGTCTGCTATCAGTTGCTAAGGGTAACCCAGGGGAATCCAGAAAGTGCAATTCTCAGCAGTCCTCTAGGCAGTGCTACACTTCTCAATAAAAAAAAATACAAAAACAGTATGTTCCCCCATGCACTGAAAAATACGCACATTCAAACACAACAATACAACAAGGTACAACATGTTCATTTGTAAAGTTACCACTGTGAAAATAAGCATAGCTCTACATGCAGAACCTCAGATCTGCCCAGACTTCTCCAGTATCACACTTGAATTCTTCACCGAAAGGGAACTAGAGATGCAGAAAGTGAAGGACTACATCAAAAGAACTGAGGCAGCACACCCACTGTTCAGCTAATTGGATGATTAAATAAAAAATAAAGAAAGTTCCCCTTTGAATTATAGACACTTGAGACTTAGTTTTACTTAATCTATATTAAAAATCTTCATTACTTTTCTACATTAGTGCTAATTTATTTAAGACAGTCACCATAAATAAATTTAGCTGAGACAAATGGCTGATATTTTAGATCTTTTGCTGGCGAATTTTACCCCAGCTTGCCTTTCATTAGTATACAGCAAGCAAACCTGTCTAGTGAACACATTCCCAGGGCTGTGGTTTATTTTTAAAAAAGCGCATCATTTTGATGGGCTCACATCGGAATATGTTTAGCTTGCTTATTTTTCTTGAATATGTTCATTGCAAAAATTACATTTCAAACAAACCTGAGTAACATTTGACATTTATTTTTCTCTTTTCAGTGTAGCAATAAAAAAGGAATGTTTTTCATTCTCAGCAAAATAAAGAACTTTTGACTGTTACTTATGCTGAATTTTATTTTGGAAAGCATCAGCAAGCAGATGTTATTATTTTCAAATCCCTGGCCAGCTTTTTTGTTTGTTAGATGTCAGCATATTAATATTTGGTCACTCAGAAATAATATCCAAGAAAACAAGCCAATGTAGTATAAGTGGAATTTCTAACTATAATTAGTAATTTTTGGAGTGCCAAGATAATTAAAAAAATCACTTTGAAATAGTGAAACATACAGAAATTTGGACTAATTTAAAGGGTATATTCAATAATTAACAAATTGATTTAAATTATCATATTAGGTTATCTCTACACATTAGAAACTATATAGTAACGTTTGTCTTTTAGTAGAGTTATATATTGACATATGGCTGTGCTGCTGAGCTAAGTGAAAAAAAAAATTTCAATACTTTGCAGTTAGATATTAGCCATTTTCCTTTTTAAAAACTCACTTTGAAATACTGAAATGCAGTTAAATTTTGACCTGCTTAAATGTTATATTTATAATTAACAAAGTGATTTAATTTTTTTTTTTGGAGGGGGGCATATCTCTACGATTTAGATATAGAAATGCTTGTCTTCTGGCAGAGTAATATATAGACATCTATAGTTATGCTACTGAACTATACCAGAATTTTTTTTAAGATGATACGAAACACACTATTTAATTTACATTACCCCTTCTCTTTGGGTATATTAATGTATTTGTTTTAATTAAAAAAAAATCGATATACCCTTGTTCATAATTGATATACATCTGTCATGTGACCCAGCTCTTTCCCAGCCTGTCTGCAGGAAAACATCTGCAGGAGAAACTTCCTTTGCTCTACTGCCGGTCAAATGCTAAAAAAATCCTTTAAAATACAACAAATAAATACATAAATAATATCAAATAAATGTTTTAAATCATCATACAAAAATGTATTTGAACTCAATTCTTCATCGTTTTGTTTAAAAACATGGTATTGGCTGTCTAGGGCAGATTCTCCCAATTACAAACTGTTTCACAACCCTTCAGTCTGTGTCTATTGTTTACATGTGCATAGAATTACAGGAAGGTGATGCCTCCATCAATCAACATGTATAATCCCACCCCCATTGTGTTTAGCTGTTTAGTGGGTGTGGAGGAGGAGGTAGAGAGTGGGCTGTCATTTACCAGAGTGTATATGCTCACATGTGTGATTCTTTATGCATGTGGGCTGCAGAGATAAGAAAAAGAAAGAAAATAACATATTAGAAGGGAACTGAAACTGAAGCATGCTCAGTAGATGTGGCAACAGCTGGTCTACATGACTTCAGGCTGCAGTGAAGGCACAGACAGGGAGGAAGGGACAGTGAACAGCAGCATCAATCATGGGCTAAAGGTTAAATCAATGATTAATAAAGTGATTCAGATAGGACTCCAGACCTTTTGCACAAGTTTTCCGCCTCGAATTCCCCACAGTGTTGGAGGTGTCTGCAACATAAGGGGACTCTGCTGCACATATGGTGGGATTGCCCAGTTCTGCAACCATTCTGGAAGGAGGTTCACGCCTTAATCTGTCGTATTACCACGTACACACCTGACTATTCACCGGCGCAATTCCTTTTGCACCACACCTCCCTCTCCTACGCCAGCTACAAAAAGTCCCTGACCTTGCATCTGATCAATGCAGCCCGGATGTGCGTACCGTGCCATTGGCTGTCCACCACACTCCCGTCGGTTGCTGACTGGCTTCGCAGGGTTCAGCGGGTGGCGGAGATGGAGGACATCGTGGCCCAGGCCAAGGACACTCACCACCAGTATCGTACAACTTGGGCGCCCTGGACTCACTTTCAATCCTTGCCAGATTTCCAACGATTAAGCACCTGAGACTTATAGACCACTTTGTGGCACTTTGGATCCTGTACTAGGGGTAAACCCCTTGTCCTGGGGTGCTTTCCTGGATGTTCAGTTCGTTCTGCCTTTTCTGACGCTTGTATTGTGCCAGAGTGTATTGCCCCTTTCCACACGTTGTCCTTCCCTTCCTCCTTTCGTGTATCCCCTATTTACCCTACCTGTCTCCTCCCTCATCCTCCTCCCTTACATCCCCCCCTTCCTCATTCCCTCCCTTTTATGCCTTTCAACACATTACTCAGGGTTCTTTATTTCGCACTCGGTGGTGGCTCGGCCTCCACCGACAACAGCTATGGCGCCCACGTTCAGAGATGTGTTTACCGGACCCCCACCTGTATGCGGTGGATCCCCCACTCCTCCTTGACACAGATAGTTCCCTTTACGGGGTGTCGGGTATGGGGGCGCCACTATGCTTTATCATAGGTAGCTCCCTTGTTTCGGTTCTCATCAGGTGGATGGGCGCTCTACCCAGCGAACCCTTCCAATAGCCCTATGTCCACTTGGTGCTCCCACTGGCCTTCTGTTTTTACACCACATGACACCTTGTGGGATTGCCTGTGATCTCTTGTTGCTCCATGCATGCATTGTACTGTTTATATGTGTATCACTTTTGTATTTGATCACTTTTTGTGGGCTTTGTAACCTGCCCGTTACTGCTTTGTTCTTTTGTGCTATGTATGCTTTATTCCTTAATAAAATGTTTTTGAGAAAAAAATAAAGTGATTCAGTTATTATATTAGGTTATCTCATTTTGATAGAGTAATGCTTGACTTCCGGTTAAGTAATATATAGACATATGGGGTTGATTTACTAAAGACAAAAAGTTTGCAAAACTTTTTTTTTATTTTCCTTGCACATAATTGGGTATTCTTTGCAAAGTGAAACTTCACCACATTCACTAAGCTTTAAGCATGGGTATTCTTCGTAAAATGCATCTTACCTTGCAACGTGAACAGACTATTTGTATTTAGTAAATTAATCCCATGCAGTTTTGCTTCTGAGCTACCCATGAGATTTTTTTTTTTTATGTTTTGCAGTTTGAGATTAGCCATTTTTGACTGTTGTTTCTCATTGTATTGTTTTTGGGGCATTTGTCAAGAAGTTTAAAGAAGGACTCCAGCTTTTTCCCCCCAAAACAATGGATGCATTGTGCATGTAAATGAATCACAACCCCACTGTCATTCTATCTGTATCTTACCTTCTTTAGCTTAATATAGCAGGTTTCTGTGTCTGTGATGTCACTCCTCCTACTGCCTGGATTTGAATGTTCTCTGACTTCCTGTTTCCTTCCTTTGCCAGTCCTGATACTACATGTCCCATGATCCTTTGAGCCTCTGTAGTTTCAGGGCAGGCTATGGGAGTCACTTGTAGTAGCTGTGGAAGTTGATGTGGGTGGGTCTAAGGATTACTGTGGGTGTTTCTGGCCTTCATGTAGGTGGCGATTGGGGGAGAATGGAATTGTGTTATCCCACCTACACTCCATTCCTCTCTGCAGTGAATAGGGAAGAAGCAGAAAGTGGAACTTTAGTCAGAAAGTTAAAGTGATTCTAAAGGCAATTTGTGTAATGGTTTTGCAGAGAGCAGCCCTGATCCTCTTCTTCTCCCACTTCCACTGGTTAAGAGGCCACACGTGCATGCTAGCTCATGCAACCCACACAGAAAAAACCCATGGCAACACCCACCAATCACTGGTTGCGCTCACGGTGCCACATAGGCTGGGTTTGCATTAACGTGTTTCTAAATGCATGGCAACCCGAACAGAAAACACGCTTTGCTGTGCCTTTCTAAATTGCACGGCATTGCATGTCACACTTTCTATTTAGGTTGCGTTCTCATCTGCACGTTTCTGAACACATGAAAACCTACAATAAAATGCGCGGTTTGCCGCGTGTTTCAAAAATGCGTGGCGATGCGCATGACATTTGCATTAGTATTCGTTTGCGTCTGCCTGTTTCCAAATACACAGGAAACCCTCAAAAAAAAAAAAAAAAAAAGCACGCTTTGCCATATGTTTTGAAAATGAGCAGCAATGTATGTCACTCTTGCGTCACCATTAAGCTACAGTCTCATTTACGCAACCAGCACAAAAAACATGCACTTTGTTGTGTGTTCCAAAAACACATAGCAGCGCATGCTCGGCAACCCGCACAAAAACACACACTCTGCGCGTTTCCAAATGCAGGCAACTCACAGGAAAACGTACGCTTTGGCGAGCGCTTCGAAAACATGTGTAGCACCCTACAGGTAGGTGCTAGGTAAAGTATAGTGGGCCTTGGCTGCTTAACAGCAGGGCCATGATTTCAGCTGGACTGTCATGTCTCCCAGGTGAGGTTACTGAGAGGGGAGTCTCCCCACTGAGAGGATTCTCATAGGGCAGTAGAGGAAACCCAATCAGTGGCTCAATCAGGCTTGTATCTACCCCAGAAGGCAGATTCTGCCTCAGAGGATTCTGGGAGTGGGTATAAGTTTGAAGGGAACACATGACACAGCGTCTTTGGCGGGAAGCAGAGTCCCGGGAGGGAGAGTACGGCTGTCTCTCCTCCTGTCAGAGGAAGCGGGTGTCTCATGGGTGGCGGCTTGGGAATCCAAAGAGTGTGAAGCTGAGCTGCAGAGGGGATCCGGTGTGGCGAAAACCAGCGGAGAGAGAGAGAGAGGGGTCCAGTTCCAGGAAAGCCTACAAAGGTCATGAGTACTGTGGACTGCCCCTGGGGGTCTGCCTAGTGCCAGAGGGGACCACTCCGGAGAAGGTTCTAGAGATCCAGGAGTCAGTTAGCTGTTAAAGGGGGTGCCTGGTCAGAGGACCCTGAAGTATTATAGGGGGTACCTAGGTAGAGGACCCAGAAGTGAGAAAGGGGGCGCCTGTAGTACACTGTACACTGTAGTACACTGTACAGTGGGAAGTGTACAAGTTAAGTGTTGCAGCAGCACAAGTATCTACACAGAGCTACCTCAGCCAGTGCAGGGCTAGAGGGAGCTGTTCAGTGACTTTTGAGCTAAAGCAATGTCAGGAGTCAAGTATTCTACAGTCCTGGAACTTCTGAGTTACAGTCGAGGTTCCAGCACAGTTTCAGTACTACAGTATCTTTAAGCATCAGGAAGCGCTGGTCGGTATTCAGCTGCCGTCAAGACAGCGCCAACAGGCATTTTTCTTCAAGTGTCCCAAAAGTGTACCTAGTTGAACCAGAGGATTATCCCACTCATTCCCTTCTCCCATCCCCTAAATACATTAAAACAAAACAAACCAAAGATGCCGGAATGGTCACTGTCTCAGTTCTCACACCTGGGTTCACAACTCAAAAGTGTTGGAGGTGTCACCAGTAACAATGGCAGACCCACATCAGACCCAAGGCCTGAAAAAACAGCTACACATGTGACAATGTTTGGCTTGCAATACCATTTGTTTGCATTTCTGAGTGCAGAGCAACCTGCAAAAAAAAACACACGCTTTGCCATGCATATCAAAAATGCACAGCAACCAGTGAAGAAAATATGTCTTTGTCATGCATTTTAAAAATAAATTCCAACACATGCCGCTTTTGTGTTTCCATTTATTCACATTTGCGCATTTCCAGACGCACTGAAATTCAAAAGAAAATGCACTGCTCGCTTGCGGTATTTTTCTTTTGCATCTGCATGTTGTACCAGGGCTGTCTATTCATCCCTCCCAGCAGGCTGTGTATATTATATGGAGGGCTTTCCTTTATTTAAATAATGCTGGGATCTGTAAGGTGGGACTTGGGAGGTTTTTTTTGTAGGTGTCACTGGGCAGGACTAAATGCTAATTAGGGTGTATTCCATCCCACCCACCATCAGAGCTATGAAGGAAGTTACTTCAGTGAAGACTACAGAGGGGTGTGTTCTAGGCTAGAGATGAAGCATGAAGTGTCTGGAAGGCCCTCAGACTACATTCAGACCAGTGGCGTAGCGTGGGGGGTGCAGGGGGGGCCGGCCGCACCGGGCGCAACATCTGGGGGGGGCGCATCCTCAGTGTCACTCTGTCTGTGACTCTGACACAGGGCTCGAGTCCTGCAGGAACACATGGGAACGACGTTCCTCCTCTTTTTCCGCAGCAGGAACGCCGTTCCCATTAGCAGCCGCGTCCTGCAGGCAGAGCCAGCGCCCGGAGAAGCCAGAGAAGTTAGGTTTCCTCGTAGCTTTTGTGGGATGTTTGATGTCCCACACGCTAATCTCTGCTCTGTAGTCTGTACGGCATCCAGCATCTGCCTCCCCCAGCTGCCTTTTACACTGTAGCAGACTGAACCCGCCCCCTCCTCCCTTGGACAGTACAGACAGGAAGAGCTTGGGAGGAGGAGATCGCTGTGCATGTTCCGTGCGGATCTCAGGTCTGTGATTATTACAGAGCAGACACACACACACTATACATGACACTTGCAGGGGGGGGGGGGGGTCAGAGGGACTTGCATTGGAAGATAAAACTCAAGGAAGGAGAGTGAGGGAGACAAGCTAAAAATGAATACTTGCAGGGAATGGGGGGGGGGGGGGGGTTCTAAGTTCTAACAGGATACTGTATGTCCTTGAGGGGATTTGGAAGAAGGGATGACTTGTGCTGGGGGAGGGGGGTTGGATATGAAATCAGTCCACCCCCATCCCCCCCACCCCCGGCACAAGTCATCTCTACTTCCAAAGCCCCCCTAGGACATACAGTATCCTGTTGTTAACCCCCCCTCCCCAAAATCAATGAGATGCTGGCTGCTAAACAGCTGATAGAGATGTAGGGCAATCGCCCAGGTGCCCACATTAGTACCCCCCTGCCAGGCAAGTCCAAGTCAGTGGAGCCAGGTAGGGGGCACTGATATAAAGGTTTCCCCATATATCAGGACCCACCCCTTCCTTAGTGCATTCACTCTGCTGAAGGTGGTCTCTGGTGACCAGAGTCCTCCCTACATCAGAGTTATTGGCATTCCCCTTTACATTAGTCTGCAGGAGTCCCCTTATAGTGCAAAAGGGAACTCTGTGGACGCTGATGTTAAGGGGAGCTCTGATGTAAAGGGCAATGCTGCATACCCTAATGTAAGTGTGAACTCTGATGCAAAGGTGAACGCTGTGGACTCTGATATAAGGTGGTCTCTGGTCACCAGAGCCCCTCCCTTATATCAGAGTTCTCCTTTAGAGCATGATCTGCAGAATTCCCCTTTATGCCAGAGTTCCCTTGCACTGTAAGGGGGAATTCTGCAGACTCTGATGCAAGGAGGGACTCCGTGCTGGCGGGGTTATATTGATCTGACCTTCATGTAAATGGAGAAATATGGCTTTTGACTTTAACACATTGCTTATAGCACTATCTACATGTTTATAGTTTAAATATTGATATTTGTACTGTTTAGCACAGAATACTGGCATTTTAGGTACTTTTTTGCAATGTCACTTGGGGGGGGGGGGTATCTTGGGTGAGTTCCCACACTTTTTTTCCCAGGACTTGACCCCTGCTCTGACATACACAGTTCACACACTGTCTGCGGCTGCCTCCATCTTTAGGCTGGGAGATGTCCAGCGCGGCCGCCCTATGGCTGAAAATGGCGGGTCGGGGCTGGACTGTGCCTCATCTGTGCATTGGTGTAGGGTGGGGTAGCGTTGAAAGCCAAGCCCCGCCTATGCCGCCTCTCTTCACTGCTCTGTCAGTTTAGCAGCTAGTGAGTCAGCAGCCTGGCTGCCTGGTCCGAGACCCGCTTCCTGATTGGCTGAAAGGCGAACGCATGTCATTGAAAGGGGGCACGCTGGTCTCTTTGCATTGAAAAGGGGCACGCTGGTCATTCTGCATTGAAAGGGGGCACGCTGGTAATTCTGCATTGAAAGGGGGCACGCTGTTCATTCTGCATTGAAAGGGGGCACGCTGGTCATTCTGCATTGAAAGGGGGCACGCTGGTCATTCTGCATTGAAAGGGGGCACGCTGGTCATTCTGCACTGAAAGGTGGCACGCTGGTCTCTCTACATTGAAAGGGTGCACGTTGGTCTCTCTACATTGAATGGGGGCACGCTGGTCATTCTGCATTGAAAGGGGGTACGCTGGTCTCTCTGCATTGAAAGGGGGCACGCTGGTCATTCTGCATTGAAGGGGGCACGCTGGTCTCTCTGCATTGAAAGGGGGCACGCTGGTCATTCAAACTTGTATTTAGATGCATTTTACTTTAATTACATCAGTATTTTCATAACAAACAATACATGTGCTTAGGGGGTAAGGGTTTCTTTAACTAATCTAGTGGAAGAGACTCGAGTGCTAAAATCCCGCGGGTTAGGGGGCGCAAATTACTTGCCTTGCCCCGGGTGCTGACAACCCACGCTACGCCACTGATTCAGACTATACAGAGTGTCACATGGTACAAAGCCAACACTAAACCCAGAATATCAGAGGATCTGCAGACAACAGAGCAACACGGTACAGAGGTATGATCTATGCTGGGACTAATAATTTAATTTACTTCTAGTGAAAAGGAGGCCAGAGTTTACCTTTAAATTACTTTACTTAAAGCAAACCTGTCAACAAAATGAACACCCAAAATACCGAACACTATCCCATC
Source organism: Pelophylax lessonae (assembly GCF_965119305.1). Taxonomy (NCBI): domain Eukaryota; kingdom Metazoa; phylum Chordata; class Amphibia; order Anura; family Ranidae; genus Pelophylax; species Pelophylax lessonae. The sequence goes on along the minus strand of NC_138771.1, from coordinate 215,525,146 downwards.
CTGCACTAGGTCCCCTGTTGTTGCATACATTTACAATTAGCACCCATGTGATTCTGGCTAAACTCTGGTATACTCTGCCCATGTGGCGTCATTGCTTTCAACTGTTCCTCATTTAGAGGGGCTGTCCATCATTTGTCACAAAATAGTTCATTCCTTCTCAAACATCTCCCTTAGAGCTCAGAAATCTTTATAAATACACATACTATTTAACTGCCAAATATTGACCCTCTACCATGACCCCAAAGCCCGACTCAAAGTAAATGGCACCCTCTTGAGGTAGTGTCAATTAAAAATGGTATGAGACAGGTCTGCCCACTATCCCCGATCTTGTTTATACCTTTCATCAGATATGTCATGGCAAATCCTAACATTCAAGGCTTCCCGGTTGGCACGTCCACACATAATTTAGCCGCTTATGCTGACAATCTCCTTTTTTTCCTCACACAGCCCCATGTCTCTATTCCGAATTTGGTCAGAGCATTCACACTCTTCCACTACATTGCCAATCTGAAAACAAATTATGGTGGATAAGTAGTTTAACCCACGCTAGGAACAACAATGTGCAAAAAAATGTGAAAACAGTTTTTGCAGATGCTGTTCGCTAAGTCTAAACTTAGAAAAGATGGTGTACCAGAACAAAACAGCGCTTGCAAGAAATAAAATTAAATAAATTACAAATTATGAATCACCAATAAATGGTTGATCTTAAGGTGCAATAGTGTTAAATACCAGTAGTTAGTGCAATAAATGACCACAAATATAAAGTGAAATAATGCTGATTGCAAAAATAGTAATAAGTGCCACTAGAAAGTGCAAAAAAAGTGCTAAGTATAATGATACTTAGTGCAATACATAATAATATTATAATAATGTTCAAATGTCGATCCTCAAATATAGTCCAAAAAATAGGTGCAAATGTGCTCGAAGTGCTGCTGGTATAAGGCACAATGAGTGCTCCAACGGTGCAAGGTGCCGCGGACCCCTTAGGGAATTCACTCACCAAAACCGATGGACCTTAACACAGGTCAAATGAGCCTTATAGTATATCCTAATGAACAGGACTCCTCCAGATGATAAAATCCCAATCGGTCCCCTTCTTCTGTGTCCCTCAAAAGAAGTGATAATGGACCAACATCATGAAGCCCGAATGTATACCTTTATTATCAACCAAGTATTGTACTCACAAGTATACAGTAGAGGTCCGCATAAAAAAGACAAGTGTTGCCGCAGTATTTCCGGGAATTCAGCTGGCGTGCGTTCCACAGATCCAGAAAGTGACATCGTTGGTTGCCGTGACCGGAAGAACGTCGACGCGTTTCACCCGCCTACAAGGGGCGTTTTCAAAGACATCACTTCCGCATATGGCAAACAAATATATACTGTTCCAGGGATTGACCCGTCACCTGGAACGCCAATCACAACAGACCTCTGGTCAATTAAGGGACTACCTCACTTCCTGTTTACAGACTCATTTAACATGACAGAAAGACATCTTATCATGCATGATAACGTTTGACATTTAAAATATATAAAACCACAGTACATATCATGAATACTTCCTATTAAAATGAACAGTCTATTCAAGTACACAACATATGCATAAATGACATATGAGAAATTACTTTTCCAAAAATACAAATAGGAATAAAATTGTGATCCTCAAAAATAAAAAAATGAAAATAGAAATAAAAAAATATATAAAAAAATAAAAAAAATAATAAAAATAAATAAAATAAAATAAAAAATAATAAAAATAAAAGTGAAAATATAAAAAAATAAAAATAAAACAAAACAAACAAAAAAACAAATGTATAATGAAAAATAAAAAATAAAAATTATATATATACGTAAGGAGACCAAAAACAATGATTGTTAAAAATGTTGGAACTTGCAAGTCCACACAATAATATGTCTGTGTAATAAATATTAAAATCTATTACTGAAATTATCAATTAGAGAGAAAGCAGTTGAAATTCAGATCAATATTGAGACCCAGGGGGTGAAGTGTACTTAAACGATGTATCCACTGGGTCTCATTTTGGGAGATTGATTTTTTTTAATTCTCTCCCCTCCATTGGGCTTCTATTTTACAGAAGGTCAAACCACTCGGATCACGATTGTGAACCAATCTGAAGTGGTTTGACAGACTGTGATATCGAAACCCTTTTTTTATATTGTTAACATGCTCTCTCAGCCTAATCCTTATCTCTCTTGTTGTCCTACCTACATATTGAAGCCCACATGGGCATGAGAGCAAGTAGGTAACATGTGTGGACCCACAAGAGACGAACCTCCTGCTCATTCAGATGGGTCTCCCCTATACTAAAGTACCTGGGGATCAGACTCCCGGCTACTCTCTAAGATGTGTACTTACATAACTTTCAACCCCTGCTACTTCGCATTCACACCGATTTACAATCCTGGACTATTAAACCACGCTTGCTATATTACTTCCACTACCTACCACTTTCCCTTCCTCGTAAATTTTTTAAGCAACTTAATTCCATCATTAGACAGTTTATTTAAAAGGGCCAAAAGCCTCGTATCAGTCTCCACCTACTCTCTAGACCAAAGGAACAAGGAAGGATAGGCCTTCCCAACTTTGTTCTCTATCAAACCGTGGCCGTGGCACTTCTCACGAAAGCCGTAGACTGGAACTGCCACGGCGCTGTTAAACCCTGGGTAGCCCTTGAGGAAGCCCAGTCACCTATTCCCTTGAGATTTCTTCCTTGGATACACCCCATGGTAGGATCTATATTAAAGCTCTTTGGAAGGATCAATTCTATCCATGGTCTTTCTTCGACTCCCAGTCCTCTCACCCCAATAATACAGAACCCAGACCTCCCCCCAGGTATGCAACTACGCCTTACCTCGCCCACTTATACCAATATACCTCTATTACTGACACATTGCAGCCTTAATAATAAACTGAAATCCCTTGAGGCTATGGCCACGACTTTAGGACACCCACAGACTTTGTCCTTCTGGACCTATCGCCAACTACATCACTATGTGCACACCTTTTCAAATAAGTTTAACTTGCTCAGGGCCCCTTCTCCATTTGAATCTCTTTGCTTGACGGGAGAGCCGGTGCCTAGAACTTATTTGCTGTACTCTATACTAATCAATGCACCACGTGACACGCCACACCATGCCCGATCTCAATGGAGCAAACTCTTACAGATAACCCTCACTGATGACCAATGGCGGCACGCCTCTCTACTTGCACATAAATGCTCCATCAGCACCAGGGTTCAAGAAATGTCTTACAAGCTGCTGTCCTGTTGGTATGCAACACCTACTAAAGTTAACATGTGGTACCCATTATCCTCTGACCTGTGCTAGAGATGCAACTCGGCGTGAGGGGTGACATGTTACACGTTTGGTGGACCTGTCCTTCCTTGACCTCTTTTTGGAACAAGGTTTGCACAACCATCAAGAGTATAACTGGCTCTGCTGAGACATTTTAGCAGCCTTCTGCTTGCCTCACATACCAGCTCACCCGTCTAAAATACTCAAATGCTCTCTCACTGGGCATCTCCTGACCTTGGCCAAGCTCCTTATTCCCAGACACTGGAAATCCACACATACTCCCACAAAAGGGGAATGGTTATCTACAGTTGAGGAGATGTACAATATGGAGGAGCTGGCGGCTATTTCCAGGAACTCTGTTGACAAATTTAACAAACTGTGGTCTCCATGGCTAATTTTCCAATATTCTAATGCTTACACACAATTGAACAATGGCTGAATCCTTCAAGGTATAGCTATGCTCATGCACCTTCCTTTCTATCCATTTTTGTACCGAGACATTTCCGATCCCCTTCCTTCTCTTGACACACTTACACTTATCCTGTTGGTTTCTGTTTTTTCTATATTAACCAGGTATATGATACTCTATTGTTCACTGTTGTTATCCTGATATGTACCATTGTTTTATGCAAAATGTATTGTCTTTCATTCTTTGTACCTGTTTACCCTAATAAAAATTCATTAAATTGAAAAAAAAAAAAAAGTGCCAAATATGTTTAAATTGCACAAAATTTTTCATCTATCCCTCAGAATATTGCATTGATTAGTTATAAATGTTAATATAAAGAATAAGTAGCAATGAAAAGTAATCATTCTTGCCCTTTTTCATTGTGGTCTTGTGTGATCAGGGGGTGTGGCGAGTATGTGTCCTTTGCACCAATATTCTGTGCTAGAAGGTGTTCCTCTTTCTTCAGAAGATTGGATCGGGGCCTAGAAAATACCAGCTCACACACCAAATGCTGCATTGTTGGGAAACATGTCTCATGCTGCTCATACCCATGGTGCTGGGATTTAAGACTGGCGAAAGGCTTCATTGAGGAGATTTCACCTAACTTTCTTTCCCTGGGAAATTATTGCGTCAACTTTGCAAGTGAGTTTCTGGAGTGTGGAAAGCAGTGTATATGTACATGTACTCCTTTGTTTTTCATCTATCCTATTAAATGTATGTTTTCATTTGAAATAGATTTACCTAAGCTCCTGAAGAAGGATAACATGTCACAAACCACCTGTTTACCATTATTATTAAAAAGAAAATCCCAAATTTTGGGTTGTCCCCAGAAAAGTAAAAGTGGGGAAATCTTCCAATGCGGACAGTAGTTATGTTTTGGCTATGGGACAGGAAGTGAAGTTATATCTCCCCAATGAGACAAAGAAGGCAAAAATAAACTTACAGGAATGAAAAAAAAAAAGTTTTGCTTCTAGTTCTACTTTAAAGTACTTTCTTACCAGCAGATATTAAAGTCACTTTAGCTAGCCCACTGTCTTTGTACATGCACTGTTGGCGGACTATATTAAAACTCACAATAATCTCAGATTCAATAAAGCAGCATCATTAAAGGGTGTGTCTTCCCAGTAAAATAAGTGTTTGGCCAGACTGGTGAACAATTATACATTTAGGAGTAATCAGACACTTTCCAGTTGACCATTGGTGGGAAGCATGCTGCTATCAACTCAACATCTGGGAGTTTATTTTTACGTGCACCCTGGAGAACCTGGACCTGAGAGTGGTTGGATATTGTATACACAAATCTTGCATACAAAAGATTATTCCACAACTTGTAATGATTTTCTCACAAAAAATAGAGTTCATTTAAAAAGCTACACGAATGCCAGGATATTTGCAGATAGAAAAAAATGAATATTGTATACAATTCTATTATTTTGTGGTGGAAAACGAACTGTTCACAAAGATTGTTTGGTAGAGCTGTTGAAAACTGTACCTTTATAGTTCAGTTTTACTAACAGCATCTTCACATCTGAGCATTTTGTAGCTTGAAGCCTAAAACTTGTAGCTCAAAAATGAGTTTATTTACATACCATCTTTACTAGCATTTTTACTAAAGAATAAAGCTGAAAATTGCTGGGAAACAAGCCTTAGCTGAGTTGAGATGTTATGTGAGATAATCATTAACCGGGAAGTTAGCCAGACTACAAACTGTCACAGATGGGATAACACAGAGATGTGGTCAGAGTACAGCGTGTGGTCAATGCTGGTTGCAAGCAAAGAAAATATGCCAGGGCAGAGAAGTCTAAAAATAATGCATGACTCATCCATCTATTGTAAATAAAATGAGACTAAGATTGACCAAATCAAAACAACAGTCATAATAAAAATTTAATGGGAACAAGGGATGTCAGCATTCCAGGGGGGACACTGTGTCACTTTTTCACTCAATGAGGAACGGAAATGCCACTTTCTGAAGGGTTGGCTGCATTTCAGTGGCCCAGCACAGCAGCTGCAAAGGCCACTTTGGAAGGACATGATGCACAGGAAGCCATTGGCTAGGAGTGATAAACTACAAATTGTGCCACTTTAGATTTGCAGCTACTGCAGTGTATGGCTTTGTGAGGTCACCTGCCCAGCTGAAAGTACTCTACTAGGCCAGTCATGATGAAAGGGGCAGCCAGGTAAGAGGATGGAATTACCGGGACTTAGAGTTGAGAAAGAAGAAGACATGCTTCTTCGATTCTCCCCCTATGCTACTTCTAGTTAAGCCCTTACATGTCCACTTTAGTCATGCATTCAAAACACAAGCATAGAGTTGCCTTCCAGCAAGGGGGCCACAAGAAAGAGAGCATTCATGAACTTTTTTTGCAGACAGACCTGTTTTGTTTTAAAATTTGAAACAAATCTCTTATCATATTTCCCTATATGCCTACAAATTTAGCTGTACAAATAAATAATTAGTACATGACCAAAGATTGGCAGAGTACTGGGAGTCAATACTGCTCTCTGTGTCAGACAGCACAGCAGGGGCTCTCTCTAACTGAAACCAAGGACAGAGCTCACTCTATTGACTCATTAAAGCCTAAAGCAGGCCATACAAGCAGTGGGTCAAACTAAAAAATTAATCAATTCCCCCATCTACACCTTCGATGTGGATAGGAGAATCACTGAGTTATTGTATTGGATTGGTGTTGCCGGCTATAACCAGTGACACTGGTCGTTCGGGAACAACCCAACAAGCTGGTTGTACACAAGTCAATCGATTGACCATGCCCGCCGTTTCCTGCCCAAAGCATTATTCATAGCACAGAATTTATGAATGACACAGGATCTATAAATAGTGGACAGCCAAATGACTGATAGCTCTGCCCCCTCCATTCATGGATCCTGTGTCATTCAGAGAATCTGTAGTACAGCTGCTATGAATAGTGAATTGGGCAGGAAAGGGCAGTTGTAGTCAAGCCCTTGCAGCCCAGTAGTTGTATTAAACCCCGCTACACTTACTGCAGCAGATGTGTGTATGTGGGAGGGGGGGGGAACAGCAGAATTTCTCCCGATAGGAGAAGAATCAGGACAAGAGACGCATCATATTAATTGTAAGTTATGTCCCTTCTGCCGATTCTTCTGCTCATAGTTTTAGCTAAGCTTAGGCTTTACACCCTTTTTAACTTTCAGCTTGACCTATTAAGCACTGCAAAAAAAGTTCATTTTACAATATACAATACCTAGAACTCCACTGTTAGCTGGATAGAAGTCTAAATATATGCATAAAAGTTTTGCGAAGGCGCCTAGCCCTTTAAAAAAGATGTTAAAACCTGCTGCCCTTTTAATTGTTTTAAAACAATAAATAGGTGTATATAATTGGTAAAAAGGCGCTGGTAATCTTTTATAGTGCTAAATACAAATACTAAATTATTTTCATAAAAATCCAATAAAATTATATAATCAATATTATAGTAAAAGTGCACGTGCTGTACTGTACTTGGTGCAAAAAAAAAAAAAATAATTATTGCAAATCAAAGTGCTTACTAGTGCATCAACTTAGTAAATTAAGGTGCAAGTGCTAACCTTTACTTGTGCAAAGATTATTGCAAATCAGGAAAAGTGCTTCATAGTGCATCCACAAATAAATTAAATCACAAGTGATATATACCTTTAAATTATATCAACATTAGATTTACAGTGCTCTAAAAAATGTGATTAAAGTGTCTCTCATATATTTGGTAATCCTGAGCAATTCATGCAACAAAGGAGTGCTTGTGAAAACTTGATTGTTTAGATCTATAGTGCTCCAGGTGCTGGGGTGTGCCATACGTTGCCTCTTACCAGATTATGGCAGATCACAAGGACCCCCAACGCCTGTGATCCCTTTAAATGGGTGGATCAGACCTCTACTCGGCTTCTTATCCAGAATATCCTGCTCCTACGTTATTCGTACGTGGACAATGCAGTCCGCACATATAAAGATATGGAAGATAGCTGTGCTGGGAACTTGGCCTGCTCTGATCCAATGATCAGACTTGTCCTGACACACCCTCCCTGCAGAGCCTTTAACTGGGTAGCTCAGTGTACTGTTGCTGCTCTTCCCCCAGCTGTTATGCAGCTGAGAACATAGGGAATGTGACCAGCTGTGTGCCTGAGCACTATAATGTGACATGTAGTGGCATCTTCTGACCCAAGAACAGATATTGAGCAGAAATAAAATTGGACAGTGGTTTTAGCCTTCTTCTACTCTTTTTATTACTTTCTTTAGAGAGTCAGGAAAGGGTGTACATACTGTCATTTGGAGTAGTAGCAGCCAGTTCCCTTTGATGGATGTATAAACAACCTTTAGGTCCAAATATCTGTAATGGTTGACTGGTTAGCGCTTGGGCTCGCTCCTTAATCTGACCATGAACCTTTATAATCCGGGCAATGGGCTGGGTAACATCAAGCCTTTGACTTCCAATTAGCACAGGCAGATTAAGGAGCGAGCCCAAGCGCTAACCAGTCAACCATTACAGATATTTGAACCTAAAGGTTGTTTATACATCCATCAAAGGGAACTGGCTGCTACTACTCCAAATGACAGTATGTACACCCTTTCCTGACTCTCTAAAGAAAGTAATAAAAAGAGTAGAAGAAGGCTAAAACCACTGTCAAATTTTATTTCTGCTCAATATCTGTTCTTGGGTCAGAAGATGCCACTACATGTCACATTATAGTGCTCAGGCACACAGCTGGTCACATTCCCTATGTTCTCAGCTGCATAACAGCTGGGGGAAGAGCAGCAACAGTACACTGAGCTACCCAGTTAAAGGCTCTGCAGGGAGGGTGTGTCAGGACAAGTCTGATCATTGGATCAGAGCAGGCCAAGTTCCCAGCACAGCTATCTTCCATATCTTTATATGTGCGGATTGTATGGTCCACGTACAAGTAACGTAGGAGCAGGATATTCTGGATAAGAAGTCGAGGAGAGGTCTGATCCACCCATTTAAAGGGATCACAAGTTGATGCACTAGTAAGCACTTTGATTTGCAATAATTTTTTTTTTTTTTGCACCAAGTACAGTACAGCACGTGCACTTTTACTATAATATTGATTATATAATTTTATTGGATTTTTATGAAAATAATTTAGTATTTGTATTTAGCACTATAAAAGATTACCAGCGCCTTTTTACCAATTATATACACCTAAATATATGCATGTGCAATATTTAATGTTGACTTGGATAATAAACAGTTTTACATTTTTGTATTTTAAAGAAAGAAACTAAAGTAAAAGTGAATGTGGGCTGGGCTTGTGTGTGGCAATGGTTAAGAGGGATCAAACTACAGCAGTTTTCTTAGATTTCTTGTTTTACACTATGAAAATTTTTCGGCAGTGTAAAATGATAATTGCAGTATATTGTATGTTCAAATGAGTTTCCATGGCACAGGCACAAAATATCTTCAGCAATAAAGAATACCACAAGTATGAAGTGCTTACATGGGCTGACTGCTGATTCTTGTGTCCTCAAGCCACATGAGAAAGGTATCTGAACGTCTCTCTTACATCATTGGTGAATAGGGATGTTCCTGACTGGTATCTCAACAGCAGAGCTGGGGTGCTTATCATGTGGCGCAGGAACAATAGAGTGGGATCTAAAAATCCTATACAGTAGGAGTCTTTCCCTGCAGTAAACCTAACTGCACCTGACAAGATATGATCCTTTTAAATTCACCATTTGAAAAAAAAAAAAATAATAAATACACTTTTTTTTGTTCGGTAAAAAAATGTGCAATTTATATTTTCTTTTCTTAGGAGCCTGCAGTGTCAGGCTCCTGCAGACTGTCAGTGTAGCTGTCTGCCCATACCTCTGATATGGGCAGGCAGTTACTTCAGTGCCCTGCAAGCCATCAGCCACAAAGACTAGTAGTACTAGTAGTCTATTCTATCACAGAACCCTGTGAATAAATGACGTGGCCATATGGGGGGAACCCCGCATGGCTGCATGCTTTTTAAATTGTAACAGTGGATGGAAGTTGTGTGACATGCACAAATCCTTGTGTTTTACTATAGTTATGGAACATGTTTGCCCTCAATTATTTTTCTATTTTATAGCAGGGAGTACTATTTCCATAAAATACCTTAAAGTAAATAGGATTATTGAGACAGCATATACAGTCTAATAGCTACTTAGTTAGACAGGTTGAAAAAAGACACTAGTCCATATAGTTCAACCAATTTAAAATAAAAACACTTGAAAACCTCCATATACGCAATTCTATACCCACAGTTGATCCAGACGAAGACAAAATAATTCCAATAAAGTATGGTCCAATTTGCTCCAGTGGGGGGGACAAATTCCTTCCTGATCCCCCAGGAGGCAATTGGATATTCCTTGGATCAACTATCCCTGGTGTTATTACCTCTAAAAAATAGTATTTAGTTATATTTTGCGCATTTACTTTTGTTTGTATGCTAGACACAGATGCACAGTAAATCAGGAACAGTGGAACGACAGTTCAGTCTGCAACAGTGTGATTGTCAAGCTTCTGTTAAGTTTCCAAATTTGTTTTTAGCACAGTGTGGATAGCTTGCTTGTTCTATTTAAAAACAGTAAAAAAGCCATTATGTTTGCCTGTGGTGATAAACTAATGACATTGATGCTGTAGTTGCTGCTTCTGTCATTGATTCCTAAAGATAAGTACATTTACACACTTATTTTTTAGGTGTATACAGTATATACTATTAAAGGCAATTTTTGTTTTTTTTAATTAAAATTACAATTATTTTATACTTACCTGCTCTGTGCAATAGTATTTCACATAGCAGCCCAGAACCTCCTCCTCTGGGACCCCCCCCCCCTTGCTGGTGCTCTCTACTTCTCGTTTTCTGTGTCTAGATATCAAACACTTACTATTGAGCCAGATATGCAAACTCACTCCCAAGACAGGCTCTGTGTGTCCAAAGACACAAACAACATGGCTTGGCTCCAGTCCCCGCTCCCCCCTCACAAGATTTGATTGACAGCAGCAGGAGTCAATAGCTCCAGCTGCTGCCTCTGTGCCTGTGAGGAGAGAGCTCGAGCTCAGCACTGGATCGAAAGAGGCCCAAGGTAAGTATTTAGGGGGGTCAATGGGGAGCGGATACTGGAAGGGTTTTTAGCTTAATGCATAGAATGCATTACGGTAAAGAAAAAAAAAAACCTTAAGCCTTTATAACCACTTTAATAATGTGCAGCACATTGGAGACTTAAATAAATCTGCATAAATTACATACAGTAAGTACTCTTGTGTTGTCCTGCCTAGTCCAATTTGAACATCTTTTATTGCAAATCTGCATGACAACCCCAAGCCAGTGAGACTGGGGTGTCCAGATAGCTGAAAAAGGGAGAAAGGAAAACTGTCACAGTGTCATAAGTTGCAGGACAAAAGAAAGCTCCTCACACAACCTTCAATACTAGAATGTAGTAGTCTGGTTGCAAACTGGAGTATCCAGTTAGAGGACACATTCAAATGATTTGCTACATTTTTATCTTTTTCAGATTTTTTTATACATTACACTGTGGCAAATTTTGTTTTGTACGCAATATTCCAATATTTTTTTATAGTGAGTATCAGTTGATTAAAATGGGCACAGAGCAGAACTCTGGGTTCATAAAAAATAAAAAATATAGTACTGAAGTTTTCACAGATAACTTATATAATTTTACTTTATAAAGGCCATCCATGTGAACAAGTAATTCATTTTAAAGTCATGTTATAAATTAACAAGGTTATTCACAACCAAATGGCACTGTGTGAAAAAGTAATTGCTCAACCCAATTACAGAGATAATTACCGTCAATTGATTACACACAGCAAGGCTTGATTACCTTCAGTCTTTCTAAGTATTAAACTCACTTATTATTTCAAACTATTGCCATCAGAATTATGTTTCCAATGTAGGGCTAATGCACATGACCAATTAGGGCCATACGCCACCCAGACCAGTGTATTTCTGGTTCTGTCAGGTGTTTTTGATAAGCCATGTACAGGAAACCTGTACAAATAATGATAGGCTGACATGACTGTTCGCATGTAATTGCACACAAAGTGAATACCTGTAGTTAAGAACAGATGTGCACCCCTGGATTCAGACAGTTGCATAAACCCATTAAAATCCAGCAAACACAGAATGTCATAATCCAAGGAAATGCCTACAGATAAGACAATATTGATACCTATCAATCTATGAAGAGCTACATAGACATTTATAAAGCTGTGGGACTCCAATGAACCACAAAAGGAAAGTACTTGGAACACTAGTTAATGTTCCTAGAAGTGGTCAAATCTGATCCCAACAAGAAAGGCAAAATTATAATAAAACTGGTGGAGAGTCAAGTCCTGACTTAAGGCCATAGGGGATGCTGTGCCAAGTTTTTGAAATATGCGGTTCACAATTGAATGCCTACCAGTGTTCCTGAATGAATGTAGTTTGGAGAGAAATAATGGACTCAAATTACTCAGGGTCAGGTAGTGAGCAATTCATTTTGCCAAGTTGTAAAAAAGGAAAATATCTCTGCGGTACCTGAAACCAAAACACTTTATACTGATGTGGAGCAGCTAACACAATTGTGTACTACCAACCACAATAGTGAATTATAAAATGAAAAAATGCAAAACTCATATCCGCACATGTATCCGCTTCCTCTATCATCTGTAGTTCACACTTATCAGAATCTGCTTTCACTGTGTGTCCCTTAAATTTCAGATCCACACTAAGACACCCACATCCCTCTCTGGCAGGTCTGGCACCTAACTATACACAGAGAGGTGGAAATCTCAGCGAGTTTGGAAGCGGATACATTTGTGGATGTACGTTCAGTAAAAAAGCAATGTTTGAAGAAAAAATTAAAGTCCCCCTCAGTCTAAACCAGCAAAACTCAATATCACTGAGCCTAAATAAGGCTTTTGGTTCCCTTTCTAATAAATTCTGGATCCGTGACTGTGATGTCATCATTCTAGGTGGGTCAACAGTGTGATGCCCTTGGCTGACTATAAGCTGGATGGACTCACTTTTCATTGCTCAGTAATATTATTCTATTTGCATTTTTGTACATCTTTTAATTAATAAATAAAACATTAAGTACTATGAGCTTTATCTGTATTCCTCTATGAGGTATATTCGATCCAGTACTGGAGGAGAGCAGTTATGAGACGCTGATGTGGTTGTGATAGAGGAGTCCTGTGGAGGCTGGATTTAACATATGCTGTATATGACCTCTCTAAAACATTGAGGTCTATCCTAGGAGATGTGGGCACACCTGAAGAGCAACATGGAGTTGGAAGAGGTTAATTGGTGTGCTAACACTCAATTACACGTGCACAGCTATATGCTGGAACTATTCCTTTAAATATTTTGAGGACTTTGCTATATATCATGTTGTTGTTTTTTTTGCTCTAGATTTATTTTGCACTGGATTTATGTGGCATAATATTTTGCATATATTTGTTGAACGATCTTATACACATGAGAGACTGTGAGATATGAATTTTGTGTATTTAGTATGGGTTGTCACAAATTTGAATATTTTCATTTTATAATTTTCCCAAAGTGCCACATGAGAAACTGGGACCATTGGGGAGGGCCGAACTTTATTCTGCTTAATAATAATTTTTGAGCTGTGAAGGTCCATAATAGCATAAATATATAGAAAACAAACACCTGACACTAGGAATAATAGTTACGGCTTCTCATGAAATTCAGATGGGCGATTATGAGGTGCACTCCCTGTCCACCAACCCAAACTGTAAAATAACAGCCAGATGCAGATGTTCCCATGCTGCAGCTGCAACATTTTTACCTTGGACTGCAGTGTCTGTGAAACTCGCCCCTTTAGTTCAGTGGGGCTGTGCTGCAACCCTGTGCAATGCATGGAATTGCAACATGGTAGTGTGGCATTATAGGGTTAAATCAGTTGGAAAGTTGGCAATATAACACCTACTCGCCATCTGTCAAATGCCCTCTGAAAAGCACAATGACTAGAAAGAGAGAGCCTGAGATCAGCACAGTGTGGATTTCTGAAGATCCTGACCAGGAGTGAAGAACAGGTGCAAGGCTCCTGGGGTTTGTAGCATGTAGGCACTAGAACTTGGCCTTGTAGAGGGGTGGGAGATCATTGGGACATCTGCAAGGCAGCCCTCCTCTTTCCAAAATAGAGCCTCCCCACTGTACCAATCAGCTCCTTGGGCTCTGTCTTTCCAGTTCTTGTAGCTCTTCACACAAACATCTGTCAGCGTAAGTTTACGAGCCTGTCAGCTTCCTCATTGAGGAAGATGACAGGCTCAAAGAGATCTGCTGACAGTGGAGGCATTGATAGGGATGGCCAAAGGGCCAGATGTGGCCCTGGGGCCCAAATTTGCCCAGGTCTGCTCTATGACAGTATGAAAGTTAAATGTTAAAACTGAATTAATAAGGGCTGACCTTTCTGCTTATCAGTTTAGCACTTCTAGCTGACGTTTGCACTTCTAGATTACATTGTTTTTTAGACAAGTTTAAATTCACAGCATATATACAAGGAGAACGACATTTCCCCCAAAAAAGTATTGAATTAACATAGAATTACAAAGGTAGCATACATAATCTCTTGTCATAAAGAGTTCTTCCTATTCAAAATAATACAAACTCAATTATCTTTTCCCCATCCTATAGAATACAAATAAAAAGGAGGCTTGAATTCCACTTTAATATTGGTTTTCTAATCTAATAGGACTGATTGATGTCGGCCATCCTACTTAAACTCATGCCAGCATGTGTCCGACACGTAAATGCTGGAGTTGCCAAAAAGCACGTAAGGACCTGATATTAATATTTCAACTTTAGAAAGATAGAAAGCAGTAAGGCCTTGTGAAGGTATACTGCTCTTGAATGCATAACAGAGTGCCTGCAGTTATAAAATGTGAGCTAAATCCTAATCTTTCTGTAGCCTTGTTGTTCAAAATAATATTGATTCAATATTAGATTGGATGGTAGAAAATGTTTTCCCCTCCAACATTTTGTAGACATAGCCTGAATATTAAAAGCATGTTTCCATGTGATCTAGACTTTTATACTGATTTTTGTTACTGTTTGTTTCTTGTTTTGTTGTTGGAGAATGCCTATTACCATTTCCTTCTGATCATGCTTACCGATAAAATAACAGTTATCAACAAAAAGGTTATTGAATGGTGGAGAAACAAAGAAAGCATACACGCAGATGACAATCATAGTCTTACTATACTGCTGTGTGCATTCACATAATCTTCAATGCAGATCTATCTCATTTTATTTCTGGAATTCTAATAAAAACATACATAGACATTTTATTGTGGGTTGCACAAAAGTTGTGCTGAGTTTGCGTACACCTCATTTACTTCATTGTAATGTATGTGTTATATAATTATTCAGGTTATTTAGGTAACATTATAAAAATTGTAGACTATAGAAACATATGCAAAGTAAATTAGTGCAGGTATTGTACACTGCTGTATCCTCTATGCCTGTGTTCAGCTGGTCTGAGCAAAAAAGCTTGAAAGTTCCTACAGAAAAAGCAGGAGATAATATATGGATATTTGAGATGATGTAGCAGTGGTTAGATTTCATATATCAGCTATAATTTACTATGTGAGGTTGAGGAAGTATTGTCCACTGCTGTTTGGGGACAGCATCCAGAATAAAGAGGCAATATGACATGCTGATTTACAGGCAGACCTTGAGTGCCTTTATGCACAGCCTGCTAAGTTTCCCATAGGATTATTTGACTTTTTAAAAAATGTTCTTAACCTCCCTGGCGGTATGATTCTTTTGGATTTTAGGTGCTGAAAGTGGTACCATTATTTTGCATGTAATTCTTGTGAATGAGCAGCCCAAACCAACTGTATACATGTATTATATATATATATATATATATATATATATGTATGTATACATATATTATATATACATATATATATACTGTATATATATATATATATATATATATATATATATATATATATATAAAATGTATACAGTTGGTTTGGGCTGCTCATTCACAAGAATTAAGTATATATATATATATATATATACGTATATATATATATATATATATATATATATATATATATATATATATATATATATATATATATATATATATATATATATATATATATATATATATATATATATGTGTATATATATATATATATATATACGTATATATATATATATATATATATATATATATATATATATATATATATATATTTACATAAAAAATACAGTAAAACTGCAGGAAAGGGCACTGGGGGGCATACTAATGTGATTTTTTTTTTTATTTTGAATGGTATCAGTGTGTTTGGTGTGTTTTTACATTTGAATTTGGCGCCGGTTCCACCCCCCTGCGAACGTCACGTCGCAGGAGACGGAAGTCGGGGCACGGAGACGATCGGGAGGAAGATCCGCCGCGAGACACTGCCGAGACACATCGCTGGATCCCGGTGCAGGGCCGGACTGGGAATAAAATTCAGCCCTGGAAATAATTTCATACCAGCCCCATAGCATTATTATACCGGCCCAACAGCATAACGTCATTATTTTCTTGTTCATAAAAGGGAAAACCATGCATTTTAAAGCACATTTGAAGAGTATTATATATAGATATGAAAGCGCATAGGGCTTTATATATATATATATATATATATAAAAGCAAATTTGGATCAAAAGTGGTAAAAGTGCGGACATGGTACAGGAGGTGATCATAGGCTATGCGGGCATGGTACAGGAGATGCAGGGGCTGCGGGCATGGTGCTGGAGATGCAGGGGCTGCGAGCATGGTGCAGGAGATGCAGGGGCTGCGAGCATGGTGCAGGAGATGCAGGGGCTGCGGGCATGGTGCAGGAGATTCAGGGGCTGCGGGCATGGTGCAGGGGCTGCGGGCATGGTGCAGGGGCTGCGTGCATGGTGCAGGAGACGCAGGGGCTGCGGGCATGGTGCAGGAGATGCAGGGGCTGCGGGCATGGTGCAGGAGATGCAGGGGCTGCGGGCATGGTGCAAGGGCTGCGGGCATGGTGCAGGGGCTGTGGGCTTGGTACAGGAGATGCAGGGGCTGCGGACATGGTGCAGGAGATGCAGGGATTGTGGACATGGGGCAGGAGATGCAGGGGCTGCAGGCATGGTGCAAGGGCTGAAGACATGGTACAGGAGATGCAGGGCTGTGGGCATAGTACAGGAGATGCAGGCTTGCCAGCATTGTGCAGGGGCTGCAGGCATGGTGTAGGAGATGCAGGGCTGCGGGCATAGAGCAGGAGATGCAGTGCTGCGGGCATGGTACAGGAGATTCTCCTGTACCATGCCCGCAGCACTGCATCTCCTGAGGAGTCTCACATACTTTTTGGTGAGGCGCCTTACATTTAAGTGTCAGGGAATAGTCGAACGTGTACGGGTACGCAGTGTACGCAGTGCGCATGTCGGGTCGGCCGCGGACATTTTTTTTTTACAGGTCCTTAGCAGTCCCAGGGCAGGGGGGACTTGCCGCTCTACTGGGAAATTTCACGGTATCCCAGTAGGCCAGTCCGGCCCTGTACCAGGGCCAATTTATACAAGAGCCAATTAACCTACCAACATGGAGTGAAAATATATCTATGGCCAAAATCAAAAACCATTCAATAATACAGTACTTAACTCTCAATGAACTCCAGTACTTATCACATTTAGCAGTGCTGATTTGCATGAACACATCAAATCATTAATTAAATAACCAATGTCAGCATAGAAAAAAGCTTTATTGCTGCATATATTCCAAAATAACGTCCATCATTTGCTAAATTCCTGAGTGTATAGTATTCATATACATGTCCATTGCAAGTGTCCAAACAATTCTTGACAATCAGTGGTACTCCCAGTGTTCAGATGGATGAATTACTAAGGGCTATAAATCTTCCACCACACCTCCAGTGCACCACGTAGTAATGAACACTCACCAGAACTTTGTCAGTCGATTCCCTGGGTGCAATCATGCTGCTGCTGCTGCTGGCGTCTGTGTGGTGTGGGAGGGATCAGTGCCATTACCGTCCGTCTTGCAGACAGTCAGATGATCCGCAGCCGCTCCCGCCAGATGTGACGTCATGCCGCTCATAGCGGCTGACGTAGGGAAGACTTAAAGAGTGTATCCATTGCAGCGGGGGGGCGGGGCTGCAGCGGCCGTCTCGGCACGCCCGTGGCGCGGTCCCAATAGCGGCCGCATCTTAAAGCGGTCCAAATCTTAAAGCGGCCTCAATCTTAAAGCGGCCCCAGGGCCGGCGGCCCACCGGGAATTTTCCCGCTATCCCGGCAGGCCAGTCCGGCCCTGTCCCGGTGACAAGGTAAGAAACCTCTTTTACAGGATCCAGCGATGCTTCTGGCAGTACCCCGAGTGGGGCTCGGGGTTACCGCTTTTGGCTCTGAAATTTAACCCCGAGCCACACTCGGGAATACCGCTAAGAAGGTTAACAGTCAAGTTGATATAGACAGAGAAAGAGTAATAGAAGGGCTAAACTACCAGCATTCCCATTGGTTCACCTCCCTTTAGTGAAGATAATGTGACCCAGCTTTTGTTAGAATTTGTATATAGGTTCATTTTAATTAGACTCATTTTTGTTTATGCAATCTTAGTGTTTATGGGAATTATGAGTGTGCTCTAATTGCAAGTCAGCAGAATTTCAGCTTACATGGTGTAAGACATATGCAATAAATTATCCCTAACGTACTGTACTGTATATCCAAAGCCAAAACATTGTTTGGATAGAGTAGGGAAGGGTTAAAACCCTTAAAGGCTTTTTTATAGCACGGTACAGACAGAGTTAATTTTTATTGAAAAAACAAAAATTGTGGAGGTGGTCCAGAATGGAGCCCTCCCACAGAAAACCAACTAAGGATACTCAAGCAATGAAGTAGTGCAAAAAAGTAAATTTTATTGAGGCACTTATGCCTGTGAAAGTGAAAATAGGACAAAATGCAGGGCAATGGAGAGACACACTGCAATGACACTGTTTAAAAACATAAAATAAAAAGTGGCACTGAACACATATGAAAATAGGACTGGAGCATGTCAGATATTACATGAGAATATACCGAGATATTAGCTGAAATTGCTGATACACCCAAGGGTGATATAAGGCCTTGAAACCAGCTAATGGGTAAATAACTCAAAATGACCTGACATACCGCACGGCATATGTCGAACAATGAAGTCGGCACAATTGCTGGGTGGTATGTAATAACCTCTATGGATGCATCCAAATACACAACCTAGAAACGTACTCCTGTGAAATGTTAACCCGCTGTCGCCTCAATAGCTCACAGTATTCCTGTGTGGGTATATGCATAAAACAGGAAAAGCTGTGGATCATACAGTCCTCTCAGAGGAGAGATGTAAGGGGGCTGTGGGCTCCAAATGAAAAGGGACAGAGGATTAATCAAAGGAAGTTGGTGAATGCATATGATGGTCAGCTGCTTGAGTCCCGTGAAGCCTCGGATCCGCTGCTACGTGTGCCAGTAAGGGGAGGATGTCCTCATGTGGCAAGCTTAAGTGCAGGAAGCAGGGGAAATGTTCCACAAGTATTTGAGTAAGTACAGCTTTACCTGCAGATGTTAGGTGGGTATGCGGTCCGACTGGGCTCTAAGCGGGATCCATGGAGGAATGAAGCTCCGTCCCAGTCCCGTTGTGCTGTGCAGTCCGGTCCACTGGCTTCTTCCGTGCGGCGTTCAACCCAAGTGTCGGCTACCACGGCATGAAGGATTCAGTAGCTTCCTGGTAGGAGTGGGAAACGTCACTTCCGGTTAGTACGATCCGCCGGGTGCCTGGTAAGGGGAACAGCCGCTGACAGTGACCATAGGGATGACAAGCAATGTGGATGATGCTGCACAGGGGGACACAATGTGCGGGGTGCCACAACACCAAGGCTGACGCGTTTCACCGACAGGCAGTCGGTTTCTTCAGAGCTAGTGGTGTTGTCCAGGGTGCCCGCCTTTATGTTGGACATAATTGGCTGCAGTGAATTAACCATGTCATTACCGTTGGGGCGCTTAACCCATTCAGGGGATACCTGTAAATAGCAACCCCCCAATGGATCAAAAGCATCCGTATCTTTGGCTAAGGTGAATGTACCAATCATAAAGGGTGGCACCGCAGGAAATGTCAGCATTCATATTAATGAACAAACAAGATAAAAATACTGCATGATGCATGTACAATTATACTGTAAACACAAAATAAAAAATAAGAGTTAATTTTTATGTAATCATAACTACCCATAGCCCCCTTCTTAACATTACATAGAAAAGAAAACTTTCAACTTTTGTTTTTTAACATGGCAAAAGAAATCGAAAAGGTAAGCAGAAAATTTTAAATCATTTTTTTTAAGGTTGTGAAACATGAATTGGAACGGCCTTGTCCGTGCAGCTGCGTCCCAATTGACGTGAATGGGACTGCCTGCACGGGGTGGGGAAACAGCACATTTTAAATATTTTTAAAAAAACGTTATGCCACATTAGTTGGAACAAGTCACAAATATAAAGTAGGTGTTATCCAGACAGTGTGTTTTCAGGACCGGCACTCATACCTACACAGCTGTCAAATTGGGAGCAGTGGCCATGTCTGTGCAGCTGCTGCATCCCAATTGACATGAATGGGACTGCCTGCATTGGGCGGGGAGACACCGAACACCTGTTCAGCCCCCTGCAAGCAAATACAGCTCTCACTCGGCATATACTTAGGTATGCCTGTGTGAATGAAGCCTTAAGTAAAAATGTAATAAAAAAATGCAAGGGCTAATTGGGTAGAGAACACACCTTCACCTGATTTACTAAGGTTCACTTTGTAAACAGAACATACAATATGCTAAGTGAAAAGAGCTGTTCTTTTTTTTTTTTAATTAACTACATACTGTAGCATTGAAGCGAATTGATCAGTATCATTAAAACGCAGCTAGAGTTTCCCAATGAAAATGCAGCAATGTCAATGCCATGTTTTTATAATGTTAATTTTCCATTAAGAAGATTATCAGACATATTATAAATATGACATGTTACAAATGATTGTGAAAACAAATATCCTCCCTCCTAGCACTAAAGGCCCGTACACACGATAAGAAAATCTATAGGGAAAATTCGTCTGACGACCGATCTGCCGATTTTCGGATTGTTAGTATGGTGCTTTCGACAGCCAACTCCGACTTTTCGGCTGACAAAATCCTGATGTGCAGTCTATAAAAATTTTGTTGTCCGTAATACAACGTCCGATTTTCGTCTCATTAGTACAGATTTCGACAGAAAGAAATCTTAAGAGCAAGACTAGGCATGCTCAGAGACGAAAGAACACATACAAAGCAATCCAACACATGACATCACTTCTGAAGTAGAATTCTGTCGTACGGGAAAATTCGTATGAAAATAACCTCTTCACTTTCCACATCAGACTAGCATGCCACAAAAAACGGACGACCGTTTGATAATCTGATCGTGTGTACGGGGCTTAAGAGAAAAAGATGCAAGCAGAAAATATGAATAAACACACTTCAAAAAAAAAATAATAAATTGCTGCACATCTAGATGAATGGTATCACCCTCCATGTCACCCTCCATGTCCATATAAACACAATAAATAACCATCGCAGTGTAATCATTTTATATGTACAATATAATATCCAAAAAAAAAACCTCTTGTCTAATAAGGTCCAAATTTATGTGTAAAAATATGTGTTAACACATATCGTGACAAAGTCAATGTGAGATCATTGCAAGTAAGTGCAGACATGAAAGTTGAAAGCCACCACCACCAAACTCCTTGTACTCAAGGTCAAAACATGCCCCGGTGTAATTACTCAGATCCCCCTCCCCTCAGTATGGCTAACTCAAACAAGCAACTCTTGCTGTAACCTCTGGTTTTCGATTCATCACCATCAGCTCAGGTGGTGGAAGGATAAGTCAGTGTAGTATACATGTATAAAATACAATAACATCCAACATAGTGCTCACTGTTGTTTTATTTTTTTAAATAATTAAATAAATTGCCACTCACATCTTAAAACTAGTATTGAACACATATATCACTTTAAATTTTACTCATCTCCTGTGGAGGAGGTGTCTACTGGGAGCTAAAAGACCAGGTAATATGGTAGCGATTTAATGGAGACAAGCATACAGCCCAGTCTACCTTTGAGAAAGTCCATGGGATGATACACATGAGGGAGAAAGGACTATTTTATATCATCACACTGGAAATATTATTTGACGATACTGCACACGGTGACAAGTGGTTTTTCACTGGCAAACTGTAAGTGTATTATTTTATATGGTTTTTAAGTGATGGTACACACTATGTGTGTTTTTTATTTCCTTGGGAGTTCTGACCAGACTAGTTAAATAATATGAATGGTGAGAGCAACTGAGAAGCAGGAGAGTGTCTCATTACACAGAATCTCCATGGGAGGAAAACATCAAAGGTGTGATTGACCTTGCCTAAAAATTAAGAGGGTCTACCAAAGGAGGTGAGCTTCCATGCAAAAGGGGCACAGAGGTAGTTTCATGGTAGAGATTGGGGGGATTGATTCACTGGCAGATTGATGGGGATTGATTCACTGGCAGCAAGATTTTATTGTAATAATTTACACTTAATGTAAATTTACAAGAGCACATTTAAGAAGTGTGCAGCACAACTGATGTTTTTTGACTATACAGTATGAGATCCTAATATGGGTGGTTAAATATTTTAGGATCATTACACAATTTTTTGTATCAATATATTAGACTACTTATAATCTAGATGTATTCATATCACATCACATCAGTCAGATACAAGGGGACACAGTAATAAAAAACTTTTGTTTTGTCATCGTGACATCTTGAAGAAGGGACCCTGTAAGGCAAAACATTGCCTGGATCTGACCGATGTGAAGTGATACGCATCAAACCACAGTAGTTCTTGCTCTTAAATTGAGTGCTGGTGACTATTCTTCTGTGGTATCCACGGATTTCACTTCAAGCACCATCCAGATATATTGGCCTTATTGCTGTATAGAGTGCAGCCCAGAACTGTACTGTTCATATTGCAGAACACTGCAATACTGAAACTATCAATACTCCTAAGAGTACTGATAGTTTCAGTAACAACAAGGAAAGTTGAATGCACTGGTGAGCATGACATTAATATTTTTCATCTCATTCTTCTTCAAGAAGTAGACAAGTCTAGCTGAATTGGCAAATGACAACTAGCTCACTGATCTGCGTGCTGATAATCTAAATGTATGTATAACAGCTTAGATCACATAATCATAAAGGCCATGCTTCCTCTGAGACATGAATGTGTCTACTGTAATTCAATTTCCTATTTTGATAATGGCAAGGCACACACATCTCTTCAATCAAATGAAGAATCAAACATGACTGTTAAATTATTTGTGCCACAGGGAAGGAATATTGTACAAAAAAAGTTCATGTAAGATGCCTTACTTCTTATGTCTGCACGCAAGAAAAGATCCCTTTTGCAGATACTATATCACACTTATAGTTAGAATACCAGCAGAAAATTATCTTGATTACAATGCTTAAAAAATATAGCATATAATATTACTAAACTAATGTATAATTATGGAAATAATTGCAGCTATGTAGTTGGCAGCCAGCAGCATTAGCAAATTTGCAAATTTTTTATCAGATGTCTCCCCACCCGTGCTTGGATCATTGGTAATGTAGTAATATAGTTTCCAGTACCTGTAAGAAATGTCATTCCTTTTCCTGTGGGCACAATTGTGGGGCACAATGATCTGCAGACCCCCACAACCCCCGCCCATGGTTGTCTGGCAGAGGCCCTTGTCCTCATCAACATGGGGACAAGGTGCTTTGGGGTGGGAGGGTGCAGAGCCCCCCTGCTCCAAAGCACCAACCCCCCCATGTTTGCCTAGTATGGTCCAGGAGGGGGTGGGGCCACTCACTCGTCCCCTCCCCTTTCTTGACCTACCGGGCTGCATGCTCGGATAAGGGTCTGGTATGGATTTTGGGGGGACCCCATGGCGCTTTTTTTGCGTGGGGTTCCCCGCAAAATCCATACCAGACCCGAAGGGCCTTTTTTTTCCTTTTTGGCATGGAGTTCCCCCTCAAGATCCTCAGAGCGTAAGTCGTATCACAAGCCGGATCATCCTGATCCGATTTGGATGCGACTTCCATTCTCGATTTGGATGATCTCCCATCTCAGTTGAAGCCCTATTGGAGGAAACGCGTCAGGAGGGAGGCGTGCCGTCATTGCGTCACTCGAGGTCCGTGCTGCAGCCGGACCCGAGGCAAATAGAGATCAGCCTGCTAACTTAAAGAATTTCTGCTCGTTTATGCTCAACCAACTGTAAGTGCAATATTGTCTACCAATAAAACCGTTTTTAAAGGTAATGCACTATTAGTCTCATTTATGCTTTACATGTGCACTGGAACATTGTGGGAAGCATATATTATCACCTAAGGATTTAAGAGGCTACCGTGGTTTGTGCAGAGGGAAGAAAGCGTGAGCCATCCATCCATCTCTAACATTAAGGGATCTTAATGCCCCAGTGCCATCTATCATTTTGGAGGCTGTTTTGTCTCTTCAAACTGGTAAGAGGCTTGCATTAATTATGTCACCTGTGTGAGCGTGCACGTGTGGTAGGTGGAAACAGGATATCGGCTTCACTTTCATAGGAATAGCTACAATCAGGCACTTACCTTCTTTCCGCCGGGTAAGGAGGCATTTCACCAGGTGGAGGGAACATCACAATCACCCATAAGATTTATTATTTGGACCCTTCACTTTTTCACCTTTTTCATTTTCTGATCACTTCAGAATTACTGGACTTTAGTTCACATGGATTATTTGTTTCATTAACATCAAGGTTGAATTGTTTGGGACTTTCGTTTGATAATTCACCTGATTTGAATATCACTGTGGTATACACTGTAATTATACTCACATTGTGTGTTATAATATATTGTGTAATATATTTCTTAGTTTTGAAAAGTGCACCATCACTTTTAAACAATTATGGAAATAATTGCAGCTATGTAGTTGGTAGCCAGCAGCATTAGCAAATTTGCAAATTTTTTATCAGATGTCTCCCCACCCGTGCTTGGATCATTGGTAATGTAGTAATATAGTTTCCAGTACCTGTAAGAAATGTCATTCCTTTTTCCTGTGGGCACAATTGTGGGGCACAATGATCTGCAGACCCCCACAACCCCCGCCCATGGTTGTCTGGCAGAGGCCCTTGTCCTCATCAACATGGGGACAAGGTGCTTTGGGGTGGGAGGGTGCAGAGCCCCCCTGCTCCAAAGCACCAACCCCCCCATGTTTGCCTAGTATGGTCCAGGAGGGGGTGGGGCCACTCGCTCGTCAACTCCCCTCCCCATCTACCGGGCTGCATGCTCGGATAAGGGTCTGGTATGGATTTTGGGGGGACCCCATGGCGCTTTTTTTGCATGGGGTTCCCCGCAAAATCCATACCAGACCCGAAGGGCCTTTTTTTTCCTTTTTGGCATGGAGTTCCCCCTCAAGATCCTCAGAGCGTAAGTCGTATCACAAGCCGGATCATCCTGATCCGATTTGGATGCGACTTCCATTCAAATCAATGGGATCCCATATGAAACCATTGATTTTCACATAAAAAAAGAACTAGAACGTGGCTTAATGCTGTATAAGCAGCGTTAAGCAACGTTAAGCCGCCTTCAGCAGTGTCAGACGTTTTTACAGCTGTAACACTGGTTCTCAGAACGCACTGGCCCTTGATTTTTTTTTTTGCAGCTTTAAAACGCCTATGCCACTTGCAGCTTCAAAACGTCTGTGTGTGCATGTGGCCATAAGATAACATGGAGGGGCATTTTTAAACTGCAAAAAAAAAAACGTCTGACGCTCCTAAAAGCAGCTGCAAGAACGCCATGTGTGCATGGGACCCTAGCATTAGGCAAATAATTTAGGATATGATAAATGGGTAAACAGAGCTGGTTCACTTGCATGTGAATACTATGAGTTTGTTGAGGAAAAAGGTATTGTTTTCATAGGCACAAGTTGAATGCCTAAACTATATTTAACTTGGTATCTAAGCAGCTAAGGGATGATTCTTATATTTTGCAGGAAAAAAGCATAATCACAAAAAATATTAGAAAACATCTTCAATTGGCAATAAGTGCAATAAAATGTTCAGGCTTGTTCACCATTACTTGCTGGTTACCCCCCCCCCCCCCCCTTCTTGCTGCAAGCAGTGTCTGCGCCAACATTTGCTATTACTTGTTTGCCTTGTTTGGCATTTTTTCATGCTTATCACTATATTAATTTTTTATGTTGGTCACTAAAAGATACTAAGGATAATTTTTGTCTTATATGGGGGTGTCATGTTAGCCAGTTAAAGTATATTTTATATTTTTTACATGTTCCCGTTCACAAAAAATGTTTAAAAGTTACTGTTCACTGTTTTACTTGCTTTTCACATGCTTCAAAATCCTACATGAAAGAGAGACCCACGCAAAGGATATAGTGTAGCACGTTTAAAACCAAAATATTTATTTAAAAAAAACACGTATGCACTCACAAGACTGCCAGGAGGCAAGGCATATCAAAACCACAAGTGCAGGAGTTCCACACCATGGATGCGTTTGTGAGGGATTTCCTCTTTCTTCAGCCTTCTTTAGGGGTGAAAAATCCCTTAGAAACGTGTCCCCATCCCGGCACCACTCCATGAGGAAATCATTCAGGAGGGCAGTCTCCCATTGACAAGCAGCTGCCCCCCACCCCCCCCCCCCATGCAGCCTGGCGGTCCTGGTGCCTGCAGTTGTTCCATCATGCTTCGTCCTTGTGTGGACTGCACCACTTCTCACTGAACTCTCCCTTATAAGTTCCTTTAAAAGTCTGGGTGAATAAAAACAAGCACCATCCCTTCAAGAGAGTGTGGTTTTCCTGCTCTTGTGGTTCTGATATGCCTTGCCTCCTGGCAGTCTTGGGGGAGCATACACGTTTTCTTTTTTACTATATCTTGTGAGCGGGTCCCTTTTTTTTGTTTATCTTTTGCATGTCTCCAGAGCTCCCTTTCTGGCCACCCAGCAGCATTGGACCTTCTCTGTGTAGTTAAGCTATTACTGTTTCGTGCCTGGGCCTCCAGTGAACATTACAACATTTCTTACTGAACTCTTATTTCTTCTCCCTTATAAGTTCCTTTACAAGTCTGGGTGAATAAAAACAAGAAGCTGACGTGCAGGTATCTGCAGTCTATCCTTTAGACTGTGTTTTTTTGCTTCTGCCCTGTTTAGAAGAGGTTTGTAGTTTGATTTGCATCTTATGGAGCAGCGTCACCTTTGATTTATTACGGCTATTGCTTGCTTGCTCTTAATCCCACCTCCCTCTTTCCATATGCTTGTTAGAGAAAAAAAATTACAAAGGGTAGTCTGGGATGTGTAGTTTTGTGAAGAAGAGGGCAGTCGCATCCTGAAAGCAAAAGGAAGACTACAGCTCCCAACAACCCCCAGGACAGTAGGGATGGGTGGAGAGATTCATACCAGACTGCCCAGGAAAGTTTGGGGCAGCTGGCCCCAGGACAAATAAGTGTACATCTCTGTGGCAGTGGCCTTAGCCATACGGAATCCTAGGCCAGCCTGTGAGCTTTTGGTACTGAGGGACAGTGAAACCATCTTATTGCAGGGCCACAGCCAGAGGGAGAGAGTGATAGAGAGGCCATTTTCCATCAACCCCACTGCTGTTTTACGGATTTCAGGAAGAGACTGAGGAGGGACCCAATCCACTTCCACTGCTAACACTGCGGCGCAGGATTTGTGGAAGGGTTGTCAACCCACTATCGACACTGTTTGGCAGGAACTGAGTTACCACAGTAACAGGACAGGTTAACTGCCATACTTATTAAAGATACACTTAGTCCCATGGCATACGGACTGCTGCAGGACCACACGATAGACTCTGACTCAAGGCATCACTGCCCTTATAACTGACTTACTTAGCTTCTACCCTTGTTATCTAGCTTACAGTTGACCCTAAGACCAGATCAGCCCCCAACATATCATACTTGGATGCAGGTTTTAGAGATACTTTTAAAGTGCATTAATGCTTTAAAAGGGCCCTAACACTAGTCGGCAGAGGATATTAATCAAGGACTGTCCCTGGTGCATATGGGCAATGTAGTATCAGGGGTTTAGACATACTTGTTCCTTCTGCTTCTCTCTGCAGCACTCTGGGTGACAGTCTTACTGTTTAAGCTGACCTGGGTGGATGGTAAAACATTAAGCTACTTGGTGTTGTTAACTGCTTTATCCTCTAAGAAAAATGTTATAAATAGCACTTAATACTATTCTGAGATCCCATCCTGGTTACATTGTTTGATTACTAACAGGTATCAATATACCAACTTTACTTCTTTTTACTGACGGGTTTGGTGTCTGTCCTTTAAAACTGGCATTATTGTGAAGAAATAAGTTTACTGTCTGTGATTTCTTTGTGAAAATCAGTATTTGCACATCCAGCCAGGTGTGTTAGAGAGGCTGGAGCTAAAGAGAAAGGTTGAGGCCAGCACCAAAGGACCCATCTCAAACTGCTGCTCCTTCCATGTTGGTGCTACACGTTTGTGCTTTTGTGTAGCATTTTCTATTATATTGCATCTATACTGTTTTTTTTTTTTTTTCTCCACAAAAGCAACTAAAAATCAAGGCTCAAACAACTAAAAGTGATTCAGAAGCAAATTAAAAAGCAATTCAAGAACAATTCCAACCAATCTAAAATCCAAGCCATTTTCCCTAAAAGAACCTGATAGCATGAGTGAGAGGGTATTCATTGATGGATGAATACCCTCTGTTAGATTTCACTAGGTAAAATGTTTTTGTATTAGGAGGTGCAGTATTGTAAGATTCTGGTACCTCTGGTACCCTTAATAATTTATTTCCTTCCAAATATGCGTCCCACCTTTCTTACTAGGTGCGATCCATCCCATCTTCCATGTGTCGCTACTGAAGCCCCATGTTCCTAACCAAGGAATAAGGCCTACCATCTTGCCTCCACCTCCAATACAAGTTGAAGGCGGAGAAGAATATGAGATCAAAGAGATTTTGGATTCTCGCATCCATAGAGGAAGACTCCAGTATCTCATAAGATGGAAGAACTATGGACCCCAAGACGACACCTGGTTGGATACCTCTGATGTTCATGCACCTAGGCTTATACGAAGGTTTCACTCGAAATACCCAGAGAAACCAGTGCTATAGGCCTTCCGGAGCCGGCCTTAAGGGGGGGGGGGTACTGTAAGATTCTGGTACCTCTGGTACCCTTAATAATTTATTTCCTTCCAAATATGCGTCCCACCTTTCTTACTAGGTGGTACGCATACACCTTTAAGACAGATGATGTCATCGCTGAGCGCCGCAGAGCGGCTATTTCAACCGCCGGCGTTCTCACTCACATCGTTCGTTCAACCTGCCTTGTGTATCCACATGCTTTCAAGCCTGTCTTGCTGTCGGAACCTCCAGCTAATTACTTCTACCTGGAGCAGACCGGAACCTCGCTACTGATCCCTGTATCTCGCTACCGGATCTTTCCCTCTCTACTGGACCCCTCTACTACTAACATTTACTAGTGATAAGTACCCCACAGGGGAATCCTCCATAACCTTACTTACACTATCTATCATCTGCACTGTTGCATAGATTGCTAGCTCTTGAGTCTACTACCATCTATCATCTGCACTGTTACATAGATTGCTAGCTCTTGAGTCTACTACCATCTATCATCTGCACTGTTACATAGATTGCTTGCTCTTAAGTCTACTACCATCTATCATCTGCACTGCTACATAGATTGCTAGCTCTTGAGTCTACTACCATCTATCCTTGCACTGGGTTAGTCTATCCTGTAATTGTCATCTGCTGTCCTTACCACCTGTTACCATACTCGATTACTAACCTATCTGCACTCTACCTAATACCATCTAGTACTCTCCTGAACAAACCTATCAAGTGCTTACCATCTCTATCACTGTTCACACCTGTCCCTTCAGCACATCACCTTCATACTGTCATATACATTCCACCACTCCAGGAATATCTTATTGAGTGTGTATATATCTGTATGTTGAAGCTGACAGGCCCACAGTGATGAGTCTGGAGAGTTGGATCTGGTTATTCAACACATCTCTACATGACTACTGAGTGGAGATTTTGCAGCTGCATATCCAGCCTACTACAAAAACGCAGGAGCGTTACAGATTGAACGAACCAGAAAAAAAAAATGGATTCAGCAGAATTACCCACTCAAGTGACACAATTAACACAACAAGTAAATGCGTTAATACTTGCTCTTACTGAAGTAAAAGAAGAGAATCAGACTCTGACGCAGCAGATAACCCGTCTCTCACGGCTTACTACTGTTCAGCCCCCTGAACCTAAAATAAACCCTCCCCTAGTGTTTACAGGTGATCGGAAAAAATTTAGTGAATTCAAAAACGCATGTCAATTGCTTTTTTTGTTAAAACCTCGTACATACTCTACTGATCAGATTAAAGTCTGTACCGTTATTTCATACTTAACGGGTGATCCCCGGGCCTGGGCAGACTCTCTCTTTGAGAAAAATGATCAGATTCTCAACTCCTATTCCTTATTTCTAGCAGAACTCGCTAGTTTATATGAAGACCCCAATAAGCAGAGTACTGCTGATATTCAATTAAGGGCTTTAAAACAAGGAAGGAGACCTGTAGAAGACTTTGTAGCAGAGTTCAAAAGATGGACCCTTGATTCAGGGTGGAATGATACATCTCTGCGAACTCAATTCAGACTCGGGTTATCAGAAGCTGTTAAAGACGAGCTCGCCCGAGCGGATTTTCCTGGCACCTTGGATGCCTTGATACAACTTAGTATCAACATCGACAGACGACTACGAGAAAGAAGGGCTGAAAAAATGGGAATGCCATTAACTAGTCCTTCTCGGATTGCGGCCGTTGACCCTACTCCCATGGAGGTAGGAACTATACGCCCACCTTTATTAACTACTGAACGAGCCAGAAGGAGATCCAGAAATCTCTGCATGTACTGCGCATCCCCGGATCATTTGATAAGCGTCTGTCCCCTTGTCCGCAAAAAAGAGGGTGAGTGTTCACATGTCTTGCTAGGAGGATTAACGACTTCCTTTTCTAACCCCTATCTTTTTGTTCATTTAACATTACAGTGGGACCAGACTAGGATCACCACCAAGGCTATAATCGACACTGGATATTGTGGAAACTATATTGATACACGTTTTGTTACCTTAAATAAAATACCTATTATTTCAAAACTTAAACCTGTTTCTGTTAGTTTCATTAACGGTATTCCATTGTCTTCTGGTCCAATCACCAACCAGACACAGGCACTCCTTGCCACTGCCAACGAGTCTCATGTGGAGACCATCACCTTTGATATACTATCCTCACCCCATTTTTCCATTATTTTGGGACTTCCCTGGTTACACACACACCAACCAATCATAGATTGGAAAAGACGGACTTTGGCTTTCCCTTCTCACTATTGTGAGATTACGTGTAACCTCCCATCTTATGGAAAGATCCTGTCTGTGGTGTCAGATGAGATTGCACCACTATGCTATCAGGATCTGTCCGAAGTATTCCTTGAGAAAAATGCTCAAGTGTTGCCTCCCCATAGGGATTATGATTGCACTATCGATCTACTCCCTAACAGCAAATTGCCTTTCGGTCATGTTTATCCCCTTTCACAGGATGAACTTTCTCATCTCAAGGAATACTTGGATGAGAATTTGAAAAAAGGGTTCATCAGACCCTCTACTTCTTCCACAGCTGCAGGACTTTTCTTTGTCCGCAATAAGGATTCCAGTCTTAGGCCTATTATCGATTATAGGCAATTAAACACGATTACGATAAAGGATCGCTATCCTTTGCCGCTCATCCCTGAACTCATTGAACAAGTGCGTGGGGCTACTTACTTCTCGAAATTAGACCTGAAGGGGGCATACAACCTAATCCGAATCCGTGACGGAGATGAGTGGAAAACAGCATTCAGAACCAGATACGGATTATTCGAATATCTTGTGATGTCATTCGGGTTGTGTAATGCTCCCGCAGCCTTCCAAAGGTTCATAAACGACATCTTTAGAGACTTACTTGATGTCTGTGTCGTAGTATACCTGGACGATATACTTATCTATTCGCGATCTATGCCTGAACATATAAAACATGTAAGACTAGTGTTATCCAGATTACTCTCACACAATCTATACGTGAAATTAAAAAAATGCTTATATCATAAGGAAGAAATATTATTTCTAGGATACATCATATCCAAAACTGGAATTAAGATGGATATGAGCAAGATATCCTGTATTTTGGACTGGCCTATACCAACAACTCGTAAGGCATTACAGCGATTCCTTGGATTCTCAAACTTCTATAGGAAGTTCATCAAGAACTTTTCCGCTATTGTGAGACCTCTCACACATTTGACAAGTATAAAGAAACCATTTAAATTGTCAGAAGAAGCAAATCAAGCTTTCTGCTTGTTAAAATCAAGCTTTACCTCTGCTCCCATACTACGCCATCCAGACCCATCCCTCCAATATATTCTGGAGGTAGATGCGTCAAATATGGCAGTAGGAGCAGTTCTCTCCCAACGACCAACAAATACTTCACCACTCCACCCAGTTGCTTTCTTTTCAAAATCACTAAGCAGCCCAGAGGTGAATTACCCAGTGGGTGAAAAGGAGTTGCTTGCCATAAAACTGGCACTGGAGAATTGGCGACATCTACTCGTAGGTACCCAGTTACCAATACTCATATATACAGATCATAAAAACCTTCAATACCTCCAGACTAACAAAACTCTCTCCCACCGACAGGTACGATGGTCATTATTCTTCCTAAGATTCAACTTCCTAGTGACCTACACGCCTGTAGACAAAAATAAAAAAGCGGATGCGCTATCACGATTAATCGAAGATAACTGCGCCGAAATCCCTTCCATTCCCATAATACCCTATGAACGTATTATTGGTGTTGTCCGTTCCTTGAAGGAAGAGATTTTGCACAGTATAGGATTGGATTCACCTCCACCACAACTGAGTACTGATGCAGAAGGCTTCCTCTATTACAACGACAAACTTTACATACCCCCTACTATGCGCACCAAGATCTTGGAGTTGTCACATGATGTGCCCATGGCAGGACATATGGGTATGACGAAAACCCTTAATTTGCTTACCAGGCAGTTTTGGTGGCCTGATATGAAGACGTCTGTACAAAAATTTGTTTCTTCATGTGACATCTGTGCAAGGTCCAAGATTGACACTACAAAACCATCTGGTCTACTCTGCAGTCTACCAATACCCCAGGTTCCATGGGAAGTTGTGTCCTTAGACTTTATAGTAGAACTACCACCTTCTAAAGGATTTAATACCATTCTAGTGTCAGTGGACCACTTGACAAAGATGGCACATTTCATTGCTATCCGTAGACTACCTTCGTCTAAACAAACAGCGGAACTACTGATGAAACATGTGTTCAAGTTGCATGGAATTCCAAAGACTCTTTTGTCCGACCGTGGTTCACAGTTCATCTCTAAATTTTGGCAAGCACTTTGTCAAATATTACGGATTGAGCGAAAGTTCACTTCTCCCTACCATCCTCAGACCAACGGACAGACTGAAAGAGTCAACCAGTGCATTGAGCAATATCTACGTTGCTATACATCATACCTACAGGATGATTGGGTGGATCTCCTGCCTCTGGCGGAATTTGCTTACAACAATGCAACCCACAGTACTACTAAGCAAAGTCCGTTCTACTTGAATTATGGGTTTCATCCCACTCTTCTTCCACCACGCATCCTGCCATCAAGTAACCCAGTAGCCTCGGATTATCTTACCCAAATAAAAGACTCTCTGGGTTTACTCAATACCACTATATCACACGCTCATAGTCAACAAAAAAGGTACTACGACCTTCGTAGAAGACCTTCTCCTCAGTATGCTATTGGGGACCTTGTTTGGCTATCAACAAGAAACTTAAGATTAAAGATCCCTAGCAAAAAACTTGGACCTCTATTTTTGGGACCCTTCCCAATTAAGAAACTTATTGGAAAAGCTGCAGTACAGCTCACCTTACCAGCAGATCTTAAGATCCATCCCATCTTCCATGTGTCGCTACTGAAGCCCCATGTTCCTAACCAAGGAATAAGGCCTACCATCTTGCCTCCACCTCCAATACAAGTTGAAGGCGGAGAAGAATATGAGATCAAAGAGATTTTGGATTCTCGCATCCATAGAGGAAGACTCCAGTATCTCATAAGATGGAAGAACTATGGACCCCAAGACGACACCTGGTTGGATACCTCTGATGTTCATGCACCTAGGCTTATACGAAGGTTTCACTTGAAATACCCAGAGAAACCAGTGCTATAGGCCTTCCGGAGCCGGCCTTAAGGGGGGGGTACTGTAAGATTCTGGTACCTCTGGTACCCTTAATAATTTATTTCCTTCCAAATATGCGTCCCACCTTTCTTACTAGGTGGTACGCATACACCTTTAAGACAGATGATGTCATCGCTGAGCGCCGCAGAGCGGCTATTTCAACCGCCGGCGTTCTCACTCACATCGTTCGTTCAACCTGCCTTGTGTATCCACATGCTTTCAAGCCTGTCTTGCTGTCGGAACCTCCAGCTAATTACTTCTACCTGGAGCAGACCGGAACCTCGCTACTGATCCCTGTATCTCGCTACCGGATCTTTCCCTCTCTACTGGACCCCTCTACTACTAACATTTACTAGTGATAAGTACCCCACAGGGGAATCCTCCATAACCTTACTTACACTATCTATCATCTGCACTGTTGCATAGATTGCTAGCTCTTGAGTCTACTACCATCTATCATCTGCACTGTTACATAGATTGCTAGCTCTTGAGTCTACTACCATCTATCATCTGCACTGTTACATAGATTGCTTGCTCTTAAGTCTACTACCATCTATCATCTGCACTGCTACATAGATTGCTAGCTCTTGAGTCTACTACCATCTATCCTTGCACTGGGTTAGTCTATCCTGTAATTGTCATCTGCTGTGCTTACCACCTGTTACCATACTCGATTACTAACCTATCTGCACTCTACCTAATACCATCTAGTACTCTCCTGAACAAACCTATCAAGTGCTTACCATCTCTATCACTGTTCACACCTGTCCCTTCAGCACATCACCTTCATACTGTTATATACATTCTACCACTCCAGGAACATCTTATTGAGTGTGTATATATCTGTATGTTGAAGCTGACAGGCCCACAGTGATGAGTCTGGAGAGTTGGATCTGGTTATTCAACACATCTCTACATGACTACTGAGTGGAGATTTTGCAGCTGCATATCCAGCCTACTACAAAAACGCAGGAGCGTTACAAGTATGTCCTCCCAGGGTACCAAGTGCCAGATCTTTAGGAGATTATGAGTTATGCTGACATTGAGTTCTTGTGGTATACTTTGCTCTCTGCAATACCATCTAGCAAGGAGAAATTAATACTCTTTATGTGGTAAAATACTATAGACTATAAGGTGCTTCAACTTTCAAGCATCCACCAAAAACTGTAATTTTTAAAACAATGGAGAATGAAAGTAGGGCATCAAAGGAGTAGAACAAGGCACTTAAGAAGGAAAGTGGGAATGTGGAGAAATAAATAGGAGTAGTGAGGGAGGATAGGAGGCTTTGGAGGAAGATAACAGGTATGTGGGGTAGAAGAGTAAGCCACTTAGCATTAAGTGTAGGTAAGGATGGGAAACATTAGCAATAATGAATGGGAGTGCAGGCAGGGCCTAGTCAGCATAAACAAAAAATGAGAGGAGTCAACACACAGTGGTATATAAATGTTTCTTTATTATGTAGAAATGTAATAATCCTAGTAATATGGTAGTTGACAGAAATGGCACCATATGCATTGGGGGTTACACACTTCGTCCAGCTGAAAGGTAATGTCTGTCAACAAGGCATCTTTCAATAACAATATAATTTGAGTTTACAAATCACAGAATGCCTATGGAGCGTTTCCCTTGGAGGAGGTATCCAGATTACTGGATAGCCCTGAAATCCCAAAGTCCTTTCAGTTTATCCAGCTGATGATGGAAGACAGTGCCAAGAAGCTGATAAAAAAGATGCCTTGTTATAAGAAAACTACTCTTTTTCTCTTCACTATTACTGTTCCTTTTCTCTCCATAACAAACTGGGCTCTATCGCTGGCCTACATCAACACTGTGGGCATGCTGTATGATGTTATAGAAACTGCTATTTAAGCACTTCTATTTAGAAATGGCAGCACAAATCTCATTGAATATTGGCATCAAGTTAGAGTTACTGCCCTTTTGAGGATTGAGCCCATATTTGGAGTAAATCCTAATAGCACGTCGCCCGCACTGGAAATCGCACCCGTACTGGGAATCTTGGTTCCCGTGCAGACTGCAATTTCAAAAATAGTGCAGAGACTTCTTTCCTGCATGTCAGGGGGCAGGGCAGCCCATTCAAATGAATGGGCTCTTGTGCCCGCTCAAACTGCGACCCCCACCGCTGCACAGGTGTGAACCTAGCTGTCAGCGGGTCTGTGGTAGTGAGCCCTTATAGATCCCCAGCTCAGGATTCCCCAGGGCGCGGAGTCTAAGTCCCAGCCTGCTTCTTCACCAGGGCCCCTGATGGTGGGGATGGACTTGCAGCAGACTGGAACCAGGTCGCGGCCCCCAGGTAGGCCCAGCTGAGAATGTGGAGACCGCTGGCGTGTGCAGGGTAAACAGGAGACTATAGGAGATCCAAGAGACAAGCCGAGGTCAGGACAGACAGCAGACAAACATAGACAGAGAAACAAAGCTGGGTCGGTACACAGGAGATCAGATACAATAGCCAAGGGATACACGGATGGGAGCTCAGAGAACAGCAAAGTTGCTCAAGCAAGGAACAGTGCACTGAGCATGTGTGTATATATAGGGAAGCGAACAGGGAGGTGACCCAGGAAGTAATAGACAGGAACAGGATATAACCCACAGTGGAGCAGGCGACGCCCATAGGAAACAGAGAAGCCCAAACACCACATGTGAAGGGAGGCAAAACAGAAGCACTGCAGCGAGGAGGTAAGAATATACAGACAAAACTATAGGCTAACTTGTGACACTAGCCTTGGTTTTTCAATGGTTTTGTCCCAGCCTAAATAACCTGCAGCCCATCACCTGCCTACAGGCGCAAGAATTGAAGAACAGGGAGAAATGATATTCAGGTTTTAAGAGAAAGCCTGTGCAGTGCTCTGAACCTATGAAGGAGGTGAACCTTGAGGAAGAAGGAGTGTGTGAGAGCCTGAAGGGACAGTAGAAGGGCACATGGAGATTTCCCTCATGCAATGCAAATAGCGAGAACACTGAATTTTAGGGGGGTTCAATACATTGTTATCATTGTGCTCCTGATTAAGTTACATAATATTATTATTATTAATAATAATACATTATATTACCAATGTATATTGATACATAATATTATAATTAATTATTAAGTATCCCATAATATTAATCATGATGTGATAAACTTCGGAAGGGCTGCTGGAAACAACCCAGGTCCCCCTTACCTGTTCAGAGGCTGCCAGGCCCAGGTATCAGCTCCAAAACACACCGACAAAACTCAGTATCAGTCTACGGGTGTCTTTTTAAAGATTTATTGCAGTACTTGAAAACGAGGACAGATTCTGAAGCAAAGTCCTTCAGTAGCAGTCTTAAGTATTGCTGGAGGTGGAGGGGACAGCCAGCTAGTCTGAGACGCTGTAAGAGCAGTCACAGTCCTTGCAGCAACCTCTGGTATCCAAAGTATCCAAAGCAAAAGCACATCTGGAGCTCTAGTCAAAAGGTCCTACTCACAATGTCCAGATACATCTCCCAACCAGTGTCAGGACCTGGATCACCTGCTGGTGGCACTGTGCTTCTCAGAGTGGATGGTTGTAGTTCTTGTGTCTCCCAGTAATCAGTTTCCACCTGGTGCTGGCTGCTGGAAGGGTATTATCCCACCCAGCTAAGTCCTATTGCTGCCGTGTTTTGCTCTGCTGCCAGAGCCAGCGAGCCATTTATTCTGATCCTGACCCTGATCTTGCTCCTGCCCTGCATCCTTTGCCCCAATGCCTCTTATCTGATCCTCTTGTCTCTGATCCCAGTCCTAGTTCCCCCTTCCTATCTTTTCCCTGCATTTTGAGTATATATTACATGTAGTCAGTTTGCTAGTTAGGCTTTCTGTTACTGTGCTAGATTGCTAGTTAGATTTTTTTTTGTCATTGGGGTATGGCTCACCTATTTCTTTGTGCTTTCTGTTTGCTGGTGTTTTGGATGGGTTATGTTTCACTGTAAATAAATTTTACTTTAAATACTTATTGTCTGGTAACAGTTTTCTGAGTGTACAGTAGCTATGCAGATTTTGCGATCCTGCTGCTGATTCATAACAACTAGCTTCCTTACAACACTCATCAGTGAAAGGGACCTTCTCCAACCCAGCTTCCTAAGGTAGTTTCCTCTAGCAAGTTTCTTTTAAGTCTAGGTTCCTTCAGTCCCTCAGCAAAGCAATCCTGGGGCCTAACAGCAACAGCTCTTCAGGAACAAGATCCCCAAATATTTATCTTCTCCCCATCCACACCTTGTGAAACTCCCCTCCCAGGGAGGTCAGATAAATATTCATAACCCAAAGATTGATCTTCCTATTCTATTTCTGAAAGCAGACAATCAACCCCCAGGTTTAGGGAAAGACCTGACCAGACCAAAAATAACTAAACTGTCAAAAAAATAAATGGCTGCTCATCTGGGTACAGCAGAGCCAAAAACTACATTTATCCAACCTAGGGCAGGACACTTCATCAACAATAATAATAATATGTATTAAAAATACTGTCAGTCTGACGTTTTTTGCTGATCGTGTACATATACATGGTTCAAGCACTGCTGGTGACAACTGCAGAGTAAGTTGCTCACAGCAAGAATGATCTCCAAATTTGTATTTGAAGTTGAAAACCATTTAATTGTTTAACATTTTTACATTTCTAAACACGTAGGAGAACATTCCTTGTGTCAAAATGATTTGCAAAAGCCAACTTCCAAGCCCTTGGAGAGAAAACTATGATGACAGGAAGTCATTTGGTTTTTGCTTAGTTTCATAAAAAAAATGTCAGAAAAATCAGAGCTTTGTTTTCTAGTTGACCAGATGGTGCAAGTTTCTAGGCAGTTAGTTATTTTTTGCCAGAAATGTGCATTGTGATATTAAATTGAAAATACTATCACCTACTGTATCTATAGTCAAAATAGAATATGCATACTTAGGGAGACACTGTAATCTTAAATAAAAAATAAGAAACTGCTGCTGTACATTCCTATAAGATCACCGCCCAAAAGAAGTATGCAGGAAGGAGAAATATGCATACAAGCTTCATCATTAGAGGCACCTGAGCTTTGCCTGTCATAAATGTCTGACCTTTGATGTGACAGAAGGGAAGCTGCTGCAGATATAGCAGATATCTCTGGATGCCTGAACTTTATACCGTACCTTTTTTATTTAGATGACAGTCTCATTAATATCTCATTGTGTATTTAAAAAAAAATACAATAACCTTATAATAATACTACAACAGTCAGTTTTACATCATCTGCCATTGCACCAGATCAAAATATTGTAATTGAAATATAATAGAGTTAAGGTATTTATTTTGCAGTAGGCATATTACACCTGTGGTTTATTCCACATCTGCTGTTAAGTTTAATATACATTTGCTAGAAAGTGATCATGGACAGCAGTGGATATTACATATGTATACAGAATGGTCAGAAACTAGTGACAGAGTCATTGTGCAGATGAATAATCAGAGATGTATTGTAACTAAGTAGAACTACTTCACTACTGTACTTAAGTACCGAAAGGCGGTATCTGTACTTTCCTGGAGTAGAATTTTTTTCTCCTACTTCCACTTTTACTTCACTAAATTTTTTCGATGATTTCAATACTTCTACTCCGATATTTATTTTTGTGCTGCATAGTTACTCGTTACAATTATAAAAATTACCACTGCCAGAACAGTAGACGGCAGGTTTCATGAAGTTCAAAACATGTGTATTATCAGCGCATATGAAAATAAATGCTACTGTATGTATAAATTAAAGCTGCATTTGAAATAATAAAAAACAATATGATGTTCAAACTTTTGACTTCTTTCTTTAATAACTACATAACACAGTACTGGTACTTTTACTTTCAGTACTTGAGTAGCAACATTTTTTAAAAAAACTACTTGCAATACTTAAGTACAAAAAATGTGGAAAAGTGCTCGATCAAAAAGTAACTTGAGTAGAAGTACTAAAGTATTCAACATTTTTTGTACTTAAGTATTGCAAGTAGTTTTTTTTTAAATTTTGCTACTCAAGTACTGAAAGTAAAAGTACCAGTGGTTTTGAAAAAAAAATGTCTACTCAAGTACTGAAAGTAAAAGTACAAGTACTGTGTTATGTAGTTATTAAAGAAAGAAGTCAAAAGTTTGAACATCATATTGTTTTTTATTATTTCAAATGCAGCTTTTATTTATACAAACAGTAGCATTTATTTTCATATGCACTGATAATACACATGTTTTGAGCTTCATGAAAACTGCCATCTACTGTTCTGGCAGTGGTAATTTTTATAATTGTAACGAGTAACTATGCAGCACAAAAAAAAAAATATCGGAGTAGAAGTATTGAAATCATTGAAAAAATGTAGTGAAGTAAAAGTGGAAGTAGGAGAAAAAAATTCTACTCCAGGAAAGTACAGATACCGCCTTTCGATACTTAAGTACAGTAGTGAAGTAGTTCTACTTAGTTACTATACATCTCTGGTAATATCTTTTTGATTGTAGAAGAGATTATTGCAAGAAGTACCTTCAGATTCTGTAATTCAATTTAGAGGTTCTTGGACACTTCTTCCAGCATAAAATGGTCAAATTTTGGGCTGAACTTTCTGTGTCCAAGTCCTGTGCAAATTGGAAGTCATTTGAAATCTATGCCACTTGAAGATTAATATTCAAATCATTTGGTGATTATTTTATATCCCTTTGCCAGACTCAGGCATCCATATCCTCCATTTTGAGGGCCTTAGAGAGCTCTTTTGATCTTTGTATGATCACACCACACATGTCAATAGCAGAAAGAGAACATCAGACCTTGGTTTAAAGCGTAACACCACTTTTGTTGAGGAAAAAACATTCCCCTCCAGGTGATCTCTGTACATTACAAGGATTTTACCAAACTTTGTTGCAGATTCCTACCTTTTGCTTTTCTGAAGAAATCATTGTTTGTTCCTCTGTGTCTCTGTGCTGAATGGGTCAAATGGGAGTGGTTTCATAATTATCTATCAGCTGTGGCAGCTGCAAGGCTCTAATGAGGAAAGCTGCTGGGCCTGCATCCCTTTAGACATGTTCCTATTGGGAGTATCTCACCAAAAATTACTTTTTTGTTGCAGGCGATTTCAGAAATCTAACTTGTATCTTAGACAGACTTCTGGGAAAATTGGTGAACCAATCACACAAGCAGGAAATGATGTTTCTGGGGTGTGGTCAGTACACATTCTGTATACAGAACAGCTCCAGGTAGCCATATTGCATTTTCAGAAAATTACAACAGCTGCAGATTGAAAAGAAAAGGTAATTTTTAACCACTTACCGCATATCGACGTAGGGCTACGTCGATAAACGTTGTGGGCTTATACCGGGATGATGCCTCTAGCTAGAGACATCATCCCGGTACCGTGGTTTGAAGCCGACGGTCGGATTTCCGTTGGTAACGACCGATGCGGCTCGGGAGCCGCTCGATCGTTACCCGGGGGGCTGGAGGGGACGTCCCCCCCCCCTCCCGCCGCCTTCCGTGGCTTTGCTCGGGGCTCCCGGTGGAGCACCCAGCCGGCACGTCCGCAGGCTGGATGGAATCCCGATGAATACCGGAAACGGCATCGATCGGGTCTCCGATGACGTAACCCGGAGGCGGCGTCCATGACGTCATGTCCGGGTTACTGTGCTGCAAAAGGCGGCAAATTTGAAAAACGGCTGTATGCAAAAATGCCGTTTTCAGCGTTTTGCATACAGGGAAGTGTAGTGGAGGGGTCTAGGGTCTTTTAGACCCTCGATCCCTCCATAAAGTGTACCTGTCACTACATATTGGTGTCACAAGGGATGTTTACATTGCTTGTGACAGCAATAAAAGTGATCAGATTTTTTTTTTTTTAAAAAAACCTGTAATAAAGTTAAAAAAAAAGAAAAAATAAATAGGAAAAAAAAATAAAAAATTTAGCCGACCCCGTCACCGTTAGTTCGCGCACAAAAAAAACGTATACGCAAGTCGAGCCGCGAATGAAATCGCTGTTCAACGCACACATGTGAGGTATCGCCGCGATCGCCAGAGCGTGGGCAATAATTAAAAAAAAAGAGCTACACTCTAACTCTAAACTGGTAACCGTTAAATAAATTTAAAGTGTCGCAGATTGAGATCTCTATTGACCGTAGTTTGTCGCCATCCCACGGGGGGGCGCAATTTTAAACCGTAACATGTTGGGTATCTATTTACTCGGCGTGACATCATCTTTCACAATATACAAAAAAAATGGGCTAACTTTACTGTTTAGTATTTTTTAAATGCAGTGAAATGTGATTTTTCAAAATTTTTCCAAAAAAATGGCGTTTTAAAGATCGCTGCGCAAATACCGCGTGACAAAAAATTTTCCAATGGCCGACATTTTATTCTCCAGAGTCTTTGCTAAAAAAATATATATAATGTTTGGGGGAAGAAATACTGGTTTTAACTTGTAAACAAAAAGTGTCCGAAATAGGGCTGGGGCTTAAGTGGTTAATAACATTTAATTACAATATGATTTGTGTCGCAATTGTATACACTATATTGATTTTTCTTTATTTGCTATTTTTTTTTCCCCACGAAAGTGGAGTTACCCTTTAATTAAGACAGATTCCACCAGCATATTACCTAGGGAGGTTCTAATCATTTCCACCTAATCTTTTCCACCTAATCTGGAAACACAACACATACAAAGTTCTATTTTCATTTGTTCAACATATGAATTTCATGAAGGGAATTTATGAAAACTGGAGCAGACAGAATCTGGAGCAGCTACACATGGCAACCAAATAGCTTCTATTCTTCAAAGCTTAAGGCTCGGTTCACAGTAGCCCAACTCGTGCGACTTTCAGGGCAAGTTTGGAGTCTGTCTTTGATACGACATTGATATGACTTTTTACACTCTGTGGCATTTAAGTTGAATCAAAATCATACCAAAGTAGTGCAGGAACCTTTTCTAAAGTCAGACAGACTTGTGTAGTATCTGTTAAAGGGTTACTAAACCCACAACAGTAAAATATGGAACCTTAGGGGTTAATCTTTTGCATTGTGTATAAAGGCTGTTTGATCCTGTCTCTCTAATCCTCGACTTCTTCCACTGTCTCCAAAAAATAACCTAATATTTACAGAGCCAGGGGAGGGGCTGCACATGCTCAGTTTGGTGTGTATTGCTAGAGGTTTTTTTTTTCTTGGCAGAGTGCATGTGATCAGCACAGGGCCAATCAGCACTGTCCAGACATGTTCAGACAGAGGATCAGGGGAGAAAGAAAACTTCTCCTACAAGCTTTATTAGGAACTAATACAAGTCACAAGACTGCTATGTACTGCTGATGAGAAAAAGTATGCATCTGTTTATATTTACTAAAATAATTGAATTTCTGTTTTGTGTACTGCGGGAGACCAGATATAGTGAATGCAGGTTCCTGGGTTTAGAACCACTTTGAGGCTGCATGCACACCAACCTTTTTTTAAGCTCCCAGAAGCTGTTATTAGCATTTTTATTCTGATCCTACAAGCTAAATAGTGTTATCCTATGTGTAGCTCTGCCCCCTTGAGGACTGCTGGATATTGCACTCTCGGGACCCCCTGGGTTACCATTAGCAACACTGGCATTCACAATTTGTAAACACTTTATTTCTTGGCTCAGTCAATGAGCAGTCTAGGGGTTTGTAATTGTTTTTGGTGTTTTATTTAAATTAGGGATGGAAGAAGGGAATAGTGGGATACTCCAAATTAACTTTTCACTCCTACTTCTGACGATGCAGCCAGGCTGTTGTTTCACCCTGCCACTAGGTGAATTCGGATAGATTATCTTCAGGACACTCTCCTAGTATCCTCTCTCTTGACCACTGACACCTGTCCACTGACTATCTCACTCCGGGGTGACTCCCCTCAGGTCAGGCCCCTTGATACCATCCCCTGTACTCACGATATTGTTTTTCTAGGGTCTCCAGTGTCTCCCCCTCAGTCAGCCTGCCTGGACCTCTGGGTTCAGTTCCGTTCCTCTGGCCCTCAGGACGACCTCCTGGTGCCACTGCTACAGAGGAGGAGGCAGCCGCCACCCTCCCTCTGGGACTCTGCTCACCAGCCATGTGCTCCTGGCTTTTATACAGTATCCCAGAATGCACCGAGACAGACTGTCTCTACCAATCACTAGTACTGTATCAAAGCCTATGTATCCATTGGTCAGGTTTCCTCCCACTGTACAACATGCCTCCCTATTTGACCAGTGTAAAACACTCTCTAGTCTCAATGAAGTACACACTTAGCACACTGAGCAGACCTAACTCACAGATCCTGCTCTCTGCTAGACAGAAAGCAATATAGATTTGCCTGCTGCTCCTCTGATAGGCAGACAGAGCCAAAAACTATACTCTCTCACTAGCACCTACCTAGAAGGGTGCTACATATGTGTCCATGCACATTACTTTAGGCTACTAGCATTTTTTTTTTCTGCTCCTAGAAGCAAAATTGTGTTATCCTATGTGTCCATGCACATTACTATAGGCTATTAGCATTTTTTGAGCTTCAACTTCTAGGAGCAGGAAAAAAAATTGTTTCTGTTGAGTTTCTTGGAGCATGTCTCCAGCAGAAAAAAAAAAGCCAAATGCTCCTAAGTGCTCCTAATTGCTTCTAAATGCTACTAACAGCTTTTTTTTTTTTTTCTCTTCATGTACTCTTCAAGATTGCTAATAAAATGCTAATGCTTCTAAATGCTACTAAAATGCTACTAGAAGCTGGCACAAAAAAAATCTATTATCAGCATTTTTCATCTAGCATTTTTTTCTAGCTCTTTTTGAGCTTATGAAAAATGC
This sequence comes from Pelophylax lessonae, assembly GCF_965119305.1. NCBI lineage: Eukaryota > Metazoa > Chordata > Amphibia > Anura > Ranidae > Pelophylax > Pelophylax lessonae. Next base: position 215,480,202 of record NC_138771.1, on the reverse strand, counting down.
TAGTGTACATGGAGCCTAAGACAGCTATCATAGGGAAATATTAAAGTTCACGTGTCGTCCAATTTGAGATCCCACAAGTCAGATCCTATCAGTGTGAAGCGAGCCAAACTGAAGAAGACAAAGATAGAAGATGATTGTTGCTCCAAATTCTGTCTGCTCCAGTTTTGATAACTGCGCCCCCTTTTCATGCGTTGAAGTGGTGGTAAATGTAGGAATGCACTTACTTTTTCAAGTGACAACTGTGCATTTTTTTTTTCATTTAGATTATGCACTGTTATTTCTCTGTACCATTTGTTTAGGTATATCACCTGTGTCTTTAGGCACTTTTCGAATAGAAATCTAATGTTTGTTTTTCAAAAAAGTCAAAAATTTCCATGGGGTTCGCTTTTTTGCTTGACTGTATACAAAGTTATTGCAGAACAGAAGTGGCAGAGACGTGATGCGGTTCAGCACTGGAAGTTTTACAGTACATGTATTGTAAGTGGGCCAGAAAATCGTGCAGCAGTGCAGTGGACTTTGCATAGGTATAGGAAGTGATCAAGAAAATAGTTGCTGGGATTTTTAAAGAGTGATGGATGTAACATATATAGCCTTGCATTCTAGCACTTTTTGTAACTAAAGTTAAGTCATTACCATGATTCTGTAGCCTTACTATTCCTGCACCCCAGAGCACAGGAGAAAGTAATGATAGGAGCATGATACTGCTGAGCATTGAGTGTACACATGTAAATGAGAAGATCAGAGTTATGACAGGGGCACATTTTACTCCAGGATTTTAACCGCTTGCCAGTCATATACTGTATAAATATACGTCAGGAAGGTGGCTCTCCTGTGCTGGATTCTGTACCTAGTACGTGATTCAGCTCCCCTGGGTCTGGGGCGCGCTGTTGGCGACCTGGTCCTGCTGTGATTGGACACAGCGAGTCAATCAGCAGGTCCGACGGACCTGACCTGCCGATAGTTTTGGGAAACAAGCAGAATGGCGGTCTGCCTATGTAAACAAGGCAGATTGCCGTTCTGTCAGTAAGGAAGGTAGTGATACTGTGTTTCTGCAAGGGCATCCCCTGACCCCTATTTACCTTACCTGCACTACCAAACACTTCATTGCTCTGCAACAACCTGTACTGAAATCAGACGTGCCAGCAACATGGAGAAGTTATGTCACCCCCCCCCCCCCAGTTGTGTGACAATGCTCAAGTGATGTCACTCCCCCAGTTGTGTGACTGTGCACAAGTGATGTCATTCGCCCAGTTGTGTGACAATGCTCAAGTGATGTCACTCCCCCAGTTGTGTGACAATGCTTAAGTGATGTCACTCCCCCAGTTGTGTGACAGTGCTTAAGTGATGTCACTCTCCCAGTTGTGTGACAATGCTTAAGTGATGTCACTCCCCCAGTTGTGTGACAGTGCTTAAGTGATGTCACTCTCCCAGTTGTGTGACAATGCTTAAGTGATGTCACTCCCCCAGTTGTGTGACAGTGCTTAAGTGATGTCACTCTCCCAGTTGTGTGACAATGCTTAAGTGATGTCACTCCCCCAGTTGTGTGATAGTGCTCAAGTGATGTCACTCCCCCGGTTGTGTGACAGTGCTCAAGTGATGTCACTCCCCCAGTTGTGTGACAATGCTCAAGTGATGTCACTCCCCCAGTTGTGTGACAATGCTCAAGTGATGTCACTCCCCCAGTTGTGTGACAGTGCACAAGTGAAAATATTAATTAAAACCCGCACTTTATGGTCCAAATAGGATGTGGATAAAAATGTGAATAAAAAATTAGAAAATGTGAAAAATTATGTAAAATGTGAATATATATATATATATATATATATATATATAAACTATAAATAGTAAAAAATAGTGATGCAGCTGCTGTGGCACTAAGTAAAAACTTAGGTAGGGTATGTAATCAAATTTAAAACAGCGCTAGCATAAAATACACATCAACATTCATAAAGTGAAGTAAATAATGTGACTAAAAAATTTGAATCACATAGATTAATTAGATTAATAAAAAACAAGTCCTTTCTTAAAGTGATCAATTCCAAAGTGCTCCAGTGCAAAGAAACTATATAAAGTGCTCCAGGTGACGGTGACCCCTCTCGGTTCCCCACTCACCGCAATGGCAGAAAGATATAGCTTTGAAATCAAATAGGATATTACACCAAGCCTCCTCCTATGGAATGTCACATGGTATCAAGTGTTTCCTCAGATAAACCAGGTCCGAGTCTCCTGTGTCTACAGCCCAATCTTCAAAGTCTCCACAATTGTAATTGCTTGAAAAACGTTGCCTGGTCTGATAAATCTGGATTTCAGCTGTGATATTCAAATGGGAGGGTCAGCATTTGGCACATGGATCCATCCTCAAGGCAATTACTGTAGTAATGTCACTGGTCCCCCCAAAAGTGTCAAAATGTCAGTTAGGTGTCCGATCTGTCTGCCGCAATGTCGCAGTCCCACTAAAAATTGCAAATTGCCACCATTACTAGTAAAAAAATTAAAATGACATAAATCTTTCCCCTAGTTTGTAGATGCGATAACTTTTGCGCAAACCAATAAATATACACTTACTGGGATTTTTTTTTACAAAAAAAATGTGTCAGAATACAAATTGGCCTAAAATGATGAAAAATTTTGATTTTTTATTTATTTTTATTTTTTTTATTGGAAATGTTATATAGCAGAAATAAAAAAAAAAAAAATATATATATATATATATATATATATATATATAATTTTTTTTTTTTTTTTTTAAATAAAAATGGCACAGGTGATCAAATGCCACCAAAAGAAATTTGTGGGAAATTGTTAGTTAAAGTAACGCAGTGCCGTATCGCAAAAAAAGGCCTGGTCATTACGGGGGGTAAATCCTACCGGTCCAGAACTGGTGAAGCAAGCCCCATAATTGCTGAAGATGATTTTTAGTGACAAGTTTTCCTTAATTGTTTTTCTACACAAATATACTTAAATAATTAGATATTTTTACTGCCTGGCCAAACGCCCCTCTATTTTTTTCTCATGAAAGTGGAGTTACTCTTTAACTGATTGACAATTTTTAAGCATTTGCATTCATACATTCAACATTACCATAAATTACTCTCCAATCTTCATTGCATTGGCTAAAATTTTCCACTGTTTTGATTGGTGGTATTATCACATTTATTCTTTGCTCGCTGTTAACACGTTATCACACAGCCTGATGAAGGGGTCCTGTGTAACTCTGAAACGTTGCACTTATCCTGATCCTTTTACAATAAAAAGTTACTTCGGCCTGCTGTGCAAGATCCTTGGTGTGCTGGCGATGTATGTATCTGCATTGGCTGAAAGACTGTCCCATTTATGGACAGCATTAAAGTTCATTTACGCCATTAAAAAGTATTGGTGAGCTCTGAAATTTTAAATCTTCTTCATATTGCACGCCTAGAGCTTTGGAACATCTACCCGTGAGCTGAAATTGCAACATATGTTAAAAAAGAGGATTTTATAACATCAAAATAGATTACATTTGCTTGCCCTAATTTATTTTAATGACTTGTTAAAATCTGATTCATCGTTTGAGTTAAAAAAAAAATGTAGGGAAAAGTGAACAAAGAGCAGTTTCTTCTTATAGGCTTTGCCTTTTATTAAGTCATCTGAATAGTTCTCGTGTGAATAGAAAGAGCGATTATGTATTTAAGGAAACAAAGCTTTCTTTTCCAGCTGCTCATACAAACTTCTACCTTATTCACCACACTTCACTCCACCTATTGATTCCCGGACTTGTGCCCTGCTGAATTTGCAGCCAGTTTACAAATTGTAAAATCAGAGATGTTGCAGATTCCAAATAAGTGTTTTGTCAGTTCTCTTTACATAGTCAAACCACCTGCTGTCCCCCAGGAGGACTAGTAATTCTCTAAGAACTTCTATTAGTGAGATTTCAGCTGTGAGGCTTATATCAAGCTCCTTAGGGCTCTTTCACACGGGCGTTCCGTATGTCCGTATATTACCCCATCCGTTTGTGGGTGATATACGGACATAATGCATGTCAATGGGATTGCGGATGTCAGCGGATGACCATCCGCTGACATCCGATTTGTGTCCTTTCAGTTCTGTTCCATTTTTTGAAACGGAACAGAACCCTATTTTTCTTCCGTTAAAAAAACGTAACGGATGCAAAATCGGATGTCAGCGGTGTCATCCGCTGACATCCGCAATCCCCATAGACATACATTATGTCCGTATATCATCCGCAAACGGATGGGATGATATGCGGACATACAGAGCGGATGACACAAGTGTCATCCGTGTCCATGAAAAAAAAAAAGTGCCGCAGCGGAAGAAGAAATCGGAGCAGCCTTGTGAAAGAGCCCTTCTGCTTCTGTCAGTTGACTGAGGGCTGATTAACCTGCCTAGCGGTAACCCCGAGCGTGACTCGGGGTAGAATTTTCCTGCTGTTTTCGGTATCCCCGAGTCACGCTCAGGGTGAATGTGCAGAGCACGCATCGCTGTCTCTTACCTTCTCCTGGCGATCCAGCGATGATCTCTCATTGCTGTGACCGCCAGCCGAGATCCCCGCCGCTCGTCTGTCGGTATGATGACTTCCTAGTTCCGTTCCCTGTAGCAGCAATGCTGCATGGGAGCAGAACTAGGGAGGGAAATTCAAACGTTGCACAAAACACAAACACATAACATTTATATTATATGTATGTATATATATATATATATATATATATATATATATACGTGTGTATATATATATATATATATATATATATATATGTGTGTGTGTATATATATATGTGTATATATATATACATATATATATACACACACAGATATATATATAATATATAACGCATGAATTATAATCTAATCAATAATATAATTTTATTATATAATATAATATATATATTATATTATATATTATATTATAAAATTATATTATTGATTAGATTATAATTCATGCGTTTGTGTTTCAAATTTATCACATCTGGGATGTCTACTAGAGTCTTGTTTTGGTCAGGTTTAAGTCAGTAATTACTAAGAATTGTAGGCCTATAATACATAACGCCAAATTTCCATGCAAAAAATTGTACCGCTTTTGGTACAGAATTCCTGACATAATCATACCGCCAGGGAGGTTAAGTACACTGTATTCTGCACTTTCTCACCTTATGCAAATGTGAATTGATGCATCGGGATGATGTTTCCTATGTGCCTTTAAGTTAAGGATTAAAGCAGGCACTAGTCTGAGTTCCAAAATAATGTGTTTTGAAGATCTGGAAGTTTCTCAAGCGGAAAAAATTCTACTTGCATTGTGAAACACCAAGAAGCAAAGAGTCACGGGGAGGTGAACTTAGAATCTGGATGCCAGACATACCTTCACAGAACTCCTAAATGCTATGTGAGAACATTCTCAGGATGGGTGGACAATCCTTGCACACATTTAGTAACTGTGTTTATGTAATTTGAAGGTGATAGGCAGGTGTTGGAAAAAAAAACATGTATTTAGATCTTTAAGGCATTATTTTTCTTACATTCGGATAGAGTGGGAAAAGGTTTGAACCAATATATTGCAGTCTTGGTACACACTGGGGAGATTTCCCCTAATGTCACAATTGTTGTGGTGGCCACCATGACCAGGAGAAAGAGTCAGACAAAACCGTAACAAACATAGCAATATAGCATTATTGTGGCACTTTAGAGAGATTCTACATTAAGGTGTTGATGCAATAGCTAAGTTGTTATAAGTTTTGCACTTCTTGCACAATACACACTTTATATACTTTTTTGCACTTTATTTAGCACACCTATTTTGCGCTGTGTATCACTATACATTTTTGGGCAAAATTATTAGAATTTTTGAACAGCGGCACTTTAGGTTTTATGCATCCATAGCGCAGTGATTTTGTTTTTGGTTTAAACATAGCAATACAAAGATGACATAGATTCCTCCTGACGCTGACTGCTTTTACTGACCCTATCCAAAAAGACTGGTTTCACTTAAAAATTAAAATTTAGAGTTCTTTAACAAAACTTAAAGTGTTACTAAACCCAGGGCCCTGCATTCACTATGTCTGGTCTCCCACAGTACACATGTAGCACTACTCCCAAGGGAGCTGCTGAACACGGGTTCCCCTGGGTTACCATTAGCAACAGTAGAACATTCAGACATGTTTCCAAATGGTTTTACCTCAGACAAGGACTAGTCCAGTTTCTTTGGTTTTTATGTTTTATTAGGAACTTGGATAGGAGAAGGGATGAGTGGGATACTCCAACAGAACTAAACTATGCACAGTAAGCAGGGACGATCTGATAAATGCTGCTTAACGCTGGTTAGATGCGGCCTAACGCTGGTTAAATGCTGAGTAATGCTGAGTTGAGCTAGTCAAGGCTAGGCCGCTTAATTTACTTTGCCTTTTGACTGTGAAAGAGTCCTTTAGCTTCCTAAGGCATTCCTTTCCTGAGGTAGCTGTCCTCTAAAGTAGACTGCACTGCTGAGCAACTTCAGGGCCCTTCCTGGCGCCCCCTTTACCCCTAATCTTCAGGGCTTTACAACTTGGCACCCCCTTTTACAGTAACACTCCAGGTTAACTGGCTCTTGGATCCCCTTGACCTTTCTGGAGTGGTCCCCTTTCTTAGGCAGAGCCCCGGGCAGATGCTTAGGTACTCACGATACTGTTTTCCGGAAGAATCCTGCCCCACAGCTCCACTTGGTCTGCACACACTGGATCCTCTACAGCACAGCTCATCCCCTAGTCCCTAGGCCAACTGCCTGGACCACCTTCCTCAGCAACAGGAGGAGAGACAGTCATCACCCTCCTCCTGGGACCTGACTTCCCACCCAAAGACCCCCTGTCCCCCTGTCACATGTTCCCTCCAGACTTATTCCCAATCCCAGGATGCACTGCAGCAATGCCCACCTACTGGGACGGTCACTGTCCACCAAGGTCCCTCATTGGATACAGTGGGGAGACTCCCCAGACTCAACAGAACACACCTGGAAACATGTGACAGGCTAACTGACAGATCAAACCTTCTGATAAGCAGAACAGGGTCACATATGTGTTTTACCTAGCACATAAAGGGTGCTACACACAGAACATGGAAATGCAATTATTTTAGTAAATACAAACAGATAAATACCTTTTCTCATCAGCAGTTAGAGCAGTCTTGTGACTTCTATCAGTATTTGGTTAAAGCTTGGTGGAGGAGTTTTTATTCTCCCCTCATTGTCCTATGAGGCTGTGGAACCCCTGACCCTCTCTCTGGACAGTGCTGATTGGCTCTGTGCTGATCACATGCACTCTCCAAAGAAGAAAAAAAACTCTCTAGCAATACACACCAAACTGAGCATGTGCAGCTTGCCCCCAATGCTTTATTCTATCAGGAGATGCTTTGGGGACTGTGCAAGAAGGAGAGGATCAGTGGGGCGATCCTGAGGACCATGACCTTGTGCTAACTCCACTATTAGGAGCTCTGGTGAACTTAGATTCCGTACCGCTGGTGGGCCTGCATCATCTGCCAGGGTGAACTGACTGTGTTCATATCCTGCTAGTTCCTGTGTGAGGATCCACTGCTATAGCAACTGGTTTTGAGCCTGATCCCTGATCATGACAATCATATATTTAGACAAGGAAAATGGCCGACAAAAGGCTTTTAATTGGTACTATCATATGGTACTGGATTAAAATTACAAAATGTTATTACACATTATCCGAGATTACAAAAACATCTACAATAAAACATGATATAAAAAGTGTATCTGTCCCTGCACTACACGCACACAGTAGATGTCTTTGCCACCATCAGATGTAAGTCCCATGAGGAGGTTGTGCATAAAGTCAGTGGGACCCAGCATGTTTAGCAGTCACCCACTTCTTCAGGAATCTATTTTAGGGGATTGGGGTCCCAGAGGCCAGGTGGGAACAGCCAACATTCACCATAGAGGCATCAAAGCAATCCCTGCCAGGTGAGCATGGGAGCGTGCTACAAAGCCAAAGTATGTCAAAGTGAATCCAACATAGGGACAATTCCAAACTTTGGAGATAGGGCAGGTGGAGCGGAGCTGAACATCAACAAAATGAAGAATGATCTTAAATAATCAGGGACCAAGATGGATACCAGTTGTCAGCTGGCACATGGTTTGATTGTTATCAAATTGATGCCCTAGGAGGATACACGATGGCAGTGAATGCAAGCCAGCTGACATCTTCTTACAGGCCCTATTGTTAGTGATGGATGGCTAAATTGTGTGCATCCAAGTTGGACAGTCTCAGTGGCGTAGCGTGGGGGGTGCAGGGGGGGCGGCCGCACCGGGCGCAACATCTGGGGGGGGCGCATCCGCAGTGTCAATCTGTCTGTCTGACTCTGACATACACAGTTCACACACTGTCTGCGGCAGCCTCCATCTTTACGCTGGGAGATGTCCAGCGCGGCCGCCCTATGGCTGAAAATGGTGGGTCGGGGCTGGACTGTGCGTCACCTGTCCATTGGTGTAGGGTGGGGTGGCGTTGCAAGCCAAGCCCCGCCTATGCCACCTCTCCTCACTGCTCAGTCAGTTTAGCAGCGAGTGAGTCAGCAGCCTGGCGCTGTCACAGGGTGGGTTTTTTTTTAATCACCTGATTAGAGCCAGAGGCTCTAATAGGCTTCAAAAAAGGGTGGACCCGGGGCGCACTGCTCTGCGCCCTGAGCCCACCCATTGTGTGACAATAGCGAATGAAAACTCGCTATTGTCACACGGATCCTCCTCCTGGCCAATTAGGAAGCAGGTCTGAGACCCGCTTTCTGATTGGCCGAAAGGCGAACGCATGCCATTGGGCGAGGAGGAGGCGGGAGGACTCGAAGAGACACAGGAAATTGAGGAGAAGCTGCCGCTGCAGGTAAGTCTGTCTGCATTGAAAGGGGGCACGCTGGTCAGTCTGCATTGAAAGGGGGCATGCTGGTCAGTCTGCATTGAAAGGGGGCATGCTGGTCATTCTGCATTGAAAGGGGGCACGCTGGTTATTCTGCATTGAAAGGGGGCACGCTGGTCATTCTGCATTGAAAGGGGGCACGCTGGTCATTCTGCATTGAATGGGGGCACGATGATCTCTCTGCATTGAAGGGGGGCACGCTGGTCATTCTGCATTGAAAGGGGGCAAGCTGGTCACTCTGCATTGAAAGGGGGCACACTGGTCATTCTGCATTGAAAGGGGGCACGCTGGTCATTCTGCATTGAAAGGGGGCATGCTGGTCACTCTGCATTGAATGGGGGCACGCTGGTCTCTCTGCATTGAATGGGGACATGCTGGTCTCTCTGCATTGAAAGGGGGCACGCTGGTCATTCTGCCATGAAAGGAGGCATGCCGGTCATTCTGCATTGAAAGGGGGCACGCTGGTCTTTCTGCATTGAAAGGGGGCACGCTGGTCTTTCTGCATTGAAAGGGGGCACGTTGGTCTGTTTGCATTGAAAGGGGGCACGCTGGTCATTCTGCATTGAAAGGGGGCACGCTGGTCTCTCTGCATTAAATGGGGGCACGCTGGTCATTCTGCATTGAAAGGGGGCACGCTGGTCACTCTGCATTGAAAGGGGGAACGCTGTTCTGTTTGCATTGAAAGAGGGCACGCTGGTCATTCTGCATTGAAAGGGGGCACGCTGGTCATTCTGTATTGAAAGGGGGCACGCTGGTCTTTCTGCATTGAAAGGGGGTACGCTGGTCTCTCTGCATTGAAAGGGGGCACACTGGTCATTCAAACTTGTATTTAGATGCATTTTACTTTAATTACATCCGTATTTTCATAACAAACAATACATGTGCTTAGGGGGTAAAGGCTTCTTTAACTAATCTAGTGGAAGAGACTCGAGTGCTAAAATCCGTGGGTTAGGGGGCGCAAATTACTTGCCTTGCCCCGGGTGCTGACAACCCACGCTACGCCACTGGACAGTCTGCTTCGTTTACTTTACCCTTTCACCCCTTACAATATTCAACTAGATGCAGTGTAAACTCTTAGGGCATCAACTTGATAACTATTAAACCATGTACCCTCTACAACTGGCATCCATCTTGGTCCCTGATTATTTAAGTCCATTCTCCATTTTGTTGATATTCAGCTCTGCTCCACCTGCCCTATCTCCGAAGCTTGGAATTGTCACCATGTTGGATCTATTTTGACATTCTGTGGCTTAGCAGCTCGCTCCAATGCTCGCTCCCATGGTGAATGTTGGCTGTTCCCTCCTGGCTTCTGGGAACCCAATCCCCACAAGCAGATTCCTGAAGAAGTGTGTGTGACCGCAAAACATGCTGGGTCCCACTGACAACGTGCACACCTCCTCATGGGACTAATACTTGATGGTGCCAATGACATCTATTGTGTGAGTGTAGTGCAGCCGTATAGAGGGACAGATACACTTTTTCAAAAACATTTTCCTTGTTCGAATATACTTTAATAAAGACTTTGTGCAGAGATGAATCCCTATACAAAAGTGACTGTATTTTCATGCTGGCTAAAATCCCAGCGTATTCCTCCAAATACCAGTCTGATATCTTGAAACATGCCCCAGCTGCAAATACCAAAATTCTTTCTTTGTTGCTACATTAAATAAGAAATATCTGCCTAAATGAAGAAATGATGACTCTCTTTTATCAAAGTATCTAAAATAGGAACAGTGTGAATTGGTTAACCACAGACCCACATGCATGGGATATTAATATCTGGGGAATGATTGTTTGCATCTAATGCGTTATATAGTGTTCTCTGAGGGGTGTAAAAATGAGTAGGTAGCAACAGCAATTGGAGGCGTGGCTGATGTCAGGCAGGGGCTAAGAGCAGGCAGGGCTCAGCCATGCATTGTAACTTATGTCCTCCTGCCCTGGTAGCACCAAAAAAGTCGCATTGTGAAGTAGGTAGCGACAGTTTCTGTTGAACACCATCAATAGAATTTGTTAGTCCCCCCTCCAACTCGATTTGGTATCAAAGACGCACAAATTTGTTGGCATACACACTAGCATTATGTGGGCACAAAAAACACTACATTTCAAGAGGATACAGCCAAAAAAAGTGCTAGAAGCCTGGAAATGTGAGTGCAAAAAGTCGAGGTATTTGAGAATAAGGGCACAAAAATATTATGCACTAAGTTGTATGTGGCAGTTCAGCAATAACTAATGAGACTGTTTTTTGACAGCCACTGGGGACATAACAAGCATGGTCTAAACTGGCTGATTTCTCAATTAAATAAGCTATGAATTATTACCATATTTGAATTGTATAATGGGTGTGAAAAAGCTATATTTGTTTGACAATAAACTAGAAATTTTGTAATAATTTTTGCCAAACCATACATGTTTTGTTAAGCAAGGTAATTAGGAAGCAGTCTTGCTGTGTAAAGTATTCCAAGAAAAAGAGAAAAGGAAGTTCAAGTTACATAACAAGCATGATAAAATGTTGCTGAAGACCCTTTTATTCATGTTTTTCTGATCTGTGTAGTGACCCCCCTCACAGAAAAGCCTTGGTTTTGGGGGAGTTTCTTTGCTTTTCAAAGTCTAACACGTTTAAATATTGCATGATTGACAACACTAGGAGATCTGTTTTGCTAATATATATATATATATATATATATATATATATATATATATTGCTAATATACAGTACACCCCTCACATTTTTGTAAATATTTTATTATACCCTTTCATGTGACAGCACTGAAGAAATTACACTTTGCTACAATGTAAAGTAGTGAGTGTACAGCTTGTATAACAGTGAAAATTTGCTGTCCCCCTCAAAATAACTCAACACACAGCCAATATTGTCTAAACCGCTGGCAACAAAAGTGAGTACACCCCTAAGTGAAAATGTCCAAATTGGGCCAAATTAGCCATTTTCCCTCCCTGGTTTAATGGGACTTATTATTGTTACAAGGTCTCAGGTGTGAATGGGGAGCAGGTGTGTTAAATTTGGTGTTATCGCTCTCACTCTCTCATACTAGTGAGATCTGAGGATCTGGAAAAAAGAATTGTTGCTCTACATAAAGATGGTCTAGGCTATAAGAAGATTGCCAAAACCCTGAAACTGAGCTGCAGCATGGTGGCCAAGACCATACAGGGGATTAACAGGACAGGTTCCACTCTGAACAGGCCTCACCATGGTTGACCAATGAAGTTAAGTGCATGTGCTCAGGGTCATATCCAGAGGTCTTTGGGAAATAGATGTATGAGTGCTGCCAGCATTGCTGCAGAGATTTAAGGGGTGGGGGGTCGGCCTGTCAGTGCTCAGACCATACGCTGCACACTGCATCAAATTGGTCCGCATGGCTGTCCTCCCAGAAGGAATATTCTTCTAAAGATGATGCACAAGAAAGTTCCCAAACAGTTTGCTGAAGACAAGCAGACTAAGCACATGGATTACTGGAACCATGTCCTGTGGTCTGATGAGATCAAGATAAACTTATTCTGTTCAGATGCTGTCAATCGTGTGTGGCGGCAACCAGATGAGGAGTACAAAGACAAGTGTGTCTTTCCTACAGTCAAGCATGGTGGAGGGAGTGTCATGGTCTGGGGTGGCATTAGTGCTGCGGGCACTGCGGAGCTACAGTTTATCGGGGGAACCATGAATGCAAACATGTACTGTGACTTACTGAAACAGTGCATGATCCCCTCCCTTCAGAGACTGGGCTGCAGGACAGTATTCCAAAATGAAAACGACCCCAAACACACCTCCAAGATGATCACTGCCTTGCTAAAGAAGCTGAGGGTAAAGGTGATGGACTGGCCAAGCATGTCTCCAGACCTAAACCCTATTGAGCATTGGTGGGGCAACTTCAGTGGCAACTTGTGAAGCTCTGGTAAACTCCATGCCCAAGTGGGTTAAGGCAGTGCTGGAAAATAATTGTGGCCACACAAAATATTGACACTTTGAGCCCAATTTTAAAACTTTTACCTAGGGATGTACTCACTTTTGTTCCCAGTGGTTTAGACATTAATGGCTGTGTGTGTTGAGTTATTTTGAGGGGACAGCAAATTTACACTGTTATACAAGCTGTACACTCACTACTTTACATTGTAGCAAAGTGTAATTTCTTCAGTGTTGTCACATGAAAAGGTATAATAAAATATTTACAAAAATGTGAGGGGTGTACTCACTTTTATGAGATGCTGTATATATATATATATATATATATATATATATATATATATATATATTATTATTATTATTATTTTTACAATCCTGATCCGGATATTGGTTTATACTGTGTGTAATAGAATGAAACTACTCATTTGAGAGTACAGAAAAACACAATGCTGTAGCTAGGTCAAATGGTAGAATCAGCTCCGATTTACAATCCAGTGATTATCTGTAAGCCTTTTTTTATCAGAAATATGAGTGACTCACTGGAAAAGCATTACTGTACCAAGCAGTGTCACTAAGTAAAGAGTTGACTAAATATCAGCTGGCATGGCTGAAACTACTTTGTTTCGTTTCTGGAATAGCTGTCTAATAATGTCATGGCCAACAGAAAGTCATCTAAACTGAATTTATTTTTGGTACAATCATTTGTATATATATGAGGTGAGCATCCTAAGAATAGGTTGGTCTTTGCAAATATTTCAAAATGTTCTGTGAATCATGGTTCCATGTAATGCCAGTTCTTTCTTCGCAAATAATCATGGAATAATAATAGCATAAAATGTATACAGGTCTGAATTTAAAATTATTTCATCTGTACAGCAGTACATTGGTTGCCAAATTTTATTTTCTGTTTCAATAGATTTTATTGAGTTTTCAACATTTTACAGGTAAGAAAACATTGGAACAGAGATAATACATGATCTTCATGATGCTCTTGAAATAAAATGATATATAGAAAGCCATACAAGACTATCATTCAAAACAGTAAGAAAAGTTATTAATCTGTTACACCTTTCAGGATGTACAATAGAAATAACAATCCCAGGGATATTTCATCCCAGAACTGAAGTTAGAGATATAATTAACTAAGAGAGATACAACCTTTGTGATAAAAAAACAAAACAAAACAAAACATAAAAGGAATAGTATCCAGGAAAGGTCAGCTGAGGAAATATAGGGGGAGTCCAAGAAGGGAAACGGGTAGGTGTGGGGAAGGAGTAAAAAAGGATTATGGTGTGGGGGGGGGGGGTATTAGAAGAGGAGAGGAAACTAATAAACAATGCCCAGAGGAAGGGCTTACTGATCTCTAGTAAGAAAGAATTAGCAAGTAAGGTAGAGTCATAGTAGTGGGTAAGTAGTTTGTAATCTAGGACTTACAGATTTTGTGACATTTGATTGAAAAAACGTATCATCCAGTGTGGCCACCATATTCTTATATGTCATGCACAACTTAATGCAAGATTTAAACTCCTCAAAGGGGATATTTGGCTTTCTTCAGGCTTTCTTCAGCTCTACAGTAGCTATGGTCTGTTTTGGTTTACTGTACTAAATTAAATTCTGATTTAGTACAGTACACCAATTTTTGTTCAGAATCTCTTCCACTGGGTTTTCCCACAGAGATCTATCTAAATTAGTATAGATTATCAGGTAAAGGGGAGACATAAAAAAGACAGCTCTTTGGTCAGTCCCATCAAAAAAGTTTGTACCATGAGTTGTACAAACTGAAATAATACCAAAGAATGAATGACAACAATAAGGGGTAATGTGGAGCAAGGCTCCTGTTAACCATTGCTAAGAATAGTACATATAAATACTCAGTACTCAGGTAAAACACATTGATAGGAGGAGCACTATGATGGAGAATACATGTGGGAGGTATGGCCCCATGGGAATTTTTCAGTCATGGTATATGACATGATATAAGAGGAGCATTTGAACACAACAGTTCGTTAATGCGATAAGAGCAAGGTGGTCAGGAGAGAAGGAGGAAAAAGAAAGGGGGTAGAAAGGGAGGGAGCAAGAGTCAAAAGGAGATCTGCTCCAGAGTAGCATTGATGAAAAAGGGGTATATACGGGAAGGAGGGGGGTGGGGATCCTGTAAGATCCATTCAATGGCTTTATCCTGCTAGCCAGGGGTAGTTAATCATAATGATGACAGGGACTGATCTATGCATAGAGGCCCATTGCAATCCAGCCATGGGCCTCAGATCTTTAGGTATGTCCCATGAGTTATACTGTATGAACCATCAGTATTGCCCCCCATACAATACCCAGCTATAGGCTTGAAAAATGGAAGGATACCAAATATCATCGCATTAGCAGCTTTTCATTGGCTTCCATGACTACAACATTAAAGTGAAGCTCCAGCTCAAATAGCTCAAATACTGTAGCTGCTGACTTTTAATTTTAGGACACTTACATAGTTAAATAGTTAGTGAGGTTGAAAAAAGACATCAGTCCATCCAGTTCAACCCATGATGTGTGTGTGTGTGTCTACTGTTAACCACACATTGTATACCCCTGTATGTTGTGGTCTTTAAGGTGCCCATCTAATAGTTTTTTGAAACTATCAATGCTCCCTGCTGATACAACTGTTTGCGGAAGAGAATTCCACATCCTTACTGCTCTTACAGTGAAGAACCCCCTGCATATTTTAAGGTTAAACCGTCTTTCCTCTAGTTTTAGTGAGTGGCCACACGTCTTATTGTATTTCCTTTCTCTGAATAGGTCCAGGGACCTTACCTGTCCAGGGATCCAGCAATGTGGACACCCCAGCTGATTTTTCATTTCCTTACTATTCCTTGTAAGGGAACACAGCCTTCACTCTACAGCGCGTGCCCAAAGCGCACTGCGTTTTGTGAATGGCCCGGCAGTGGTGGAAGGAGGAGGGCGGCCGAACTTCTGAGAAATCTTGCCGCGGCAAGGCCACCCCAAAGTGGGGATGGGTACCTGTCATAAACAGGTACCATCTCCCCCCAAAAGGTGCCAAATGTGGCAGCTGATGGGGGGGGGGGAGAGGAAGCAAACAAGCTGAGCTTCCCCTTTTGAGTGGAGCTCCGCTTTGATAGAGCTCTTTGATATGTTGGACCAGATTTCTTGCCAGTTTGAAGATTGAAGACAATATGTCTAATTCCGAGTTGATAGTATATTTAGGCAAATAAATAATGGATAGATAGATAACAATAAAATAAATAATGGATAGATAGCTAGTGGAAATAATCCATATTACAAATATGCTACAAATAAAGCAGTAAGCCGTATTAAAGTTCTCTGTACCATATGTATGTACATTTCAATAATGTAGACTCAGAAAACACAGAAGCCACAGAAATCCAAACAACTAAATAAACTAAATCCAGGCAACTAAGTAAATAATCCATTCGGTATCGGGTCTGTGTTACAAATATACTCAAAAGCAGTAAGCTGCATCTAAGCTCTCATTTCTGTATATCTATACATTTCAATAATGTGGACTCAGAAAGCAATGAAGCAACAGAAATCCAGGCAACCAAAATTTTTAGCAGGAGGACACCAAATATAGCCTTTATATTTTTCTCTGTATGAATGTGATTTAAAGCTCATTTCTGGGCATATTTAAACTCTGTATTCTCCCTCCTTTCCCAATTTACAAATAATAAACCTTCAAACCCCCTCTTTCACATATGGCGCTTTTCCACTGCATGGAACCGTACCGGTTCGGCACGCTTTTGTGCTTTTCCACTGCGGTACCGCATGGTATAGGATCGGAACGGTTCGGTACAGTACGGTATAGGTTTGCTTTTCCACTGCATGGAACCGAACGGTACGGTACGGTACGGCTCTGAAAAAACAGTACCTACTCGATTGTGGTTCCAACAGGTACCAAACTGGTACCATATCCCACAATCCTTTGCATGCAGTCACTACTAGCCACTGATTGGTCAGAGAATCACACCCACCCCGTTGTTATCCCACCCACTTAACTTTAGTACTACTTTAGTGGAAAAGCAAACCTATACCGTACCGTACCGAACCGTTCCGTCACTATACCATGCGGTACCGCAGTGGAAAAGCAAACCGGGCCAAGCAGGGCCGAGTAGAGCCGAGCTGGTACTAGCCGGTACTTGCAGTGGAAAAGTGCCATAAGCTGACCCTTCACAGCTCCTCTTTGAGCAGTGAAGACTGGTGACCCACCATTACAGTCTGAGATTGTTTCCGCCCCTTGTCATGTCATCATAACGCCACTGGAACCTATAAGGTGCCCACCATTGGACAGCCAATGGGAGTTATCCACGTCAGTCAGCCAGCCAGCAACATGGGCATCTGAAGAAAGGTCTCCAATTCAACAGTCCAGAAGGAAAGCACTCGGGACCCAGAGCAACCCATGACTATGGATTTAGTTAAAGTGTATGTAAACCGTAACAATAAACTTCTCTTATTTTCTCAATTTTGGTGTTTTTTTTTATAGCACCTAAAGCATGGATGCTCAACCTGGGCCCTGCAGCTGTTGTGGAACTACAAATCCCATCATGCCTCTGCCTTTGGGAGTCATGCTTATAACTGTCAGCAGCTTTGACGGCGACTATTTAGCTCTCTCTATTCATATCTAAGATTACAAGTAAACTAGTCCCTATCTATGCTGTGGATAAGAAGATGGTAGGAGTGGCTGAGCAGGGCTGACATCACTCAGGGAATATAGGCAGGACTGACACTACACTGACTGACTGACTGTGTTGTCAGCCCACAATAGGAAATTACCCTAATAAATGTATTGCCTTTGAACTATGCCCAGCAGGCTTAGAGGGGCCAAAAGAGGGCTTTTGATTAATCCAGCCACCATATAATGAAAGGTGGGATATAGAACATCCACAGTGTCAGTAAATTGTAAATAGCCATAAGGAGAACTGTACTTTACCCACTTAAGGACCGGAAGGTTTTACCTCCTTAATGACCAGGCCATTTTTGTGATACGGAACTGAGTTACTTTAACTGACGTCGTGCGACGCTGTACCCAAATAAAATTGATGTCCTTTTTTTCCCACAAATACATACAAAACATATTTTGTACTTTCTGCTATAAAACATTCCCACAAAAAAAATGTAAAAATTTAATTTTTTCATCATTTTAGGCCAATATGTATTCTGCTACATATTTTTGGTAAAAAAAAATCACAATAAGTGTATATTTGTGCAAAAGATATTGTGTCTACAAACTAGGGGAAAGATTTATGTCATTTTAATTTATTTATACTTTTTTACTAGTAATGGTGGCAATCAGCGATTTTTAGTGGGACTGCGACAGATCGAACACCTAACTGAAACTTTTGGGGGGGGGGGCAGTGACATTACTACAGTAATCAGTGCTAAAAATGTGCACTGTTACTGTACTAATGATACTGGCAGGGAAGGGGTTAACACCAGGGGTGAGCAAAGGATTAAATGTGTGCCTAGGGGTGCTTTCTAACTCTGTGGGGGTGGGCTCACTGGATGAACACAGAGTCCTGTGTTCCTAAACAGGAGGAATACAGGATCCCTGTGTTCATCACTCACAGAACAGCGGTCTGCCATGTTTACATCGGCAGACCGCCGTTCTGTCTCCACGGGGAGCGATCGCAGTTGCCCGGTGGACATTGCAGCCGCTAGACCCGCTGATTGGCTCCCCCTCTAGCACGTGCCCACACTAACTGCTACAAGAAACGACGTACATGTTCGTCGTTTCACGTAACAGAGCCGACCTGCCAGAGTAAAACTAAGGCGGCTTGTCAGCAAGTGGTTAATCCTGATCGCCAGCTCCTGGGCAATCAACCCTTTTTGCTGCTATTTCATTATTTGTTCTTGTTATCATGGGCCATTTTTGTCTTTTGTTGTATTTTGTGGTTAATTTTATGTCAGCAGTCATTTTTACCTGCTGCCCCATCCCTTTAAAAATCAGCTTTTGTTTCAGAGGGTGGTATTTTGGGGGTATATTGGTTTTTATTCTATGTTGATAGGTGTTAGGGTCTTTATTATATTTTTTTTTTCAGGGATTCCTTTTAAATAAATGGGGGGGGGGGGTTTGGTCCAGGGGTGGTATTTTTGGAGTATTCATTTCATTTAATTTTGTTTGTTTTTTTTGTTTTTTTGTATTATGTTGATTGGCACTTTGGAGTATTCACTTGTTACTGACCATCTCTTTAAGGCTACATTCACACCTGAGCGTAGCGTTTTCACGCGTTTTTACGGCTATTTTTACCGCGATTTTTACCACGTTTTACAGGCGTTTTTTGTGCTGGCGTTTTTAGATTGAATAGAGACCAATGGAAAACGCCTGTAATCTGCCCAAAAAGAAGCTCATGTACTTTTTTGAGCGTTGGGCGTTTTGCTCACAGCGTCAAAACGCTCAGATGTGAACAGGGGCCATTGAAATGAATAGGATTTGTCTTGTTGGGCGTTTTGAGAGCTGATCCTAGAGCGGAAAAACTCCCCAAAACGCCTACATGTGAATGGAGCCTTAGTGTTTGAAAGAGAAAAAAAAGAAGTACAAAAACAATGTGCTCCTAAAGCACCTGACATTATATCAGTCACATTCACTGCACTTCCATGGCCCCATAGATAAAATCAGGGCCGGATTAAGAGCATCATGGGCCTGGTGCTGAGGATTTTGGTGGGCCTTTTTATGAAAAAAAATAAAATGAAAAATAAAATAAAATGAAAACGCAAACATTTTTTTGTTAAAATAAATTAAAGAGAGTGAGAGATGGGCTGAGAGAGAGAGAAGGGGGTCGAAAGAGAGAGAGAGGGGGCTGAAAGCGAGGGGATGAGAGAGAGAGGGGGGTGAAAGTGAGAGAGAGAAAGAGGGGGTGAGAAAAATGGGGATAGAGAGAGGGTGAGAGAGACAGAGTGAGTGGTAGGAAAGAGGGGGTGCGAGAGAGAGAGTGGGGGGAAAGAGAGAGAGAGTGGTAGGAGAGAGGGGGTTAAGGGGGCGAGAGAGAGAGAAAGGGTAGAGGGGAGGTGAGTCTGTGGGGGGGGCACAGTATAGTACAATACATGGGGGTAATAGCAAAGTACATTACATGGTGGGCACAGCACACTAAATGGTGGATACATGGATACAGTACATTACATGGTGGGCACAACACATGACATAGTGGGCACTGCACAGCACATTACATGGTGGGCACAACACAGCACATGGTGGCAAATCACCTTATATGGTGGGCACAGCACATGACATGGCTGGCACAGCACATTACATGTTGGGCACTGCACATTACAAGTGGGCACTGCACATCATATGGTGGGCACAGCACAATATATGGTGGGTACTGCACATGACATGGTGGGCACTGGACATCACATTACCTGGGGCACTCCACGGCACCACATTACATTGTGGGTGCAGAACATTTCATGGTGAGCACTGCACATGACATGGTGGGCACTGCACAACACAGCACATTACATGGTGGGCAAAGTACATGACATGGTGAGCACTGCACGGCACAGCACATTTTATAGTGGGTACTGCACGGCACACGACATGGTGGGCAATACACAGCACATTACATGGTGGGTACAGCACATTACATGGTAGGCATTGCATGGTGCAGCACATGACAAGATAGGCACAACACAGCACATGACATGGTGGGCACTGAACAGCAATTGACATGGGAGGCCTTCATGGCATAGCACATTACATGGTGGGCAATACACATGACATGGTGGGCAATGCACAGCACATTACATTTTGGGCACAACACATTACATGGTGGACACAGCACATTATATGGTGGGCACTGCATGTGACATGGTGGGCACTGCTGCATAGCACATTACACAGTGGGCACAACGCATTACATGCTGGGCACAGCACATTACATGGTGGGCACTGCATAGCACACGACATGGTGGGCACTGCTGCATAGCACATTACACAGTGGGCAAAACACATTGCATGCTGGGCACAGCATATGACATGGTGGACACTGCACGTGACATGGTGGGCAATGCACAGCACATTACATGGTGGGCACAACACATTACATTTTGGGCACAGCACATTACATGGTGGGCACAACACATTACATTTTGGGCACAGCACATTATATGGTGGGCGCTGCATGTGACATGGTGGGCACTGCTGCATAGCACATTACACAGTGGGCACAACGTATAACATGCTGGGCACAGCACATTACATGGTGGGCACTGCATGTGACATGGTGGGCACTGCACAGCACACGACATGGTGGGCACTGCTGCATAGCACATTACACAGCGGGCAAAACACATTGCATGCTGGGCACAGCATATGACATGGTGGACACTGCATGGCACTGCACATGACATGGTGGGCACTGCATGGCACTGCACATGACATGGTGGGCACTGCACATGACATGGTGGGCACTGCATGTGACATGGTGGGCACTGCATGGCACAGCACATGGCATGATAGGCACTGCACATTAAATGGTAGGCCCTGCATGGCACAGCACATTACATGGTGGACACTGCATGGTACATCATATGGCATAGTGGGCACTGCTCATAACATAGTGGACACTGCATGGCACAGCATATGACATGGTGGGCACTGTATGGCATAACACATTACATTGTGGGCAAAAGGGAACACATTACATGGGGGGAAGCAGCAGCCTCTCCCACAATCATCACAGCCCCCAGGAGAGTTTTTGCACAATCCTCTCTCCCTATTTACTAACCTCATTTCAGCAGCATGAAATATTTCCTTTCTCCCGGGCTTCTGCTGGTTAGGATGACATCAGCACCCCTCCCCCAGACAGCTGCCTGCATCTCCTTTACACTGAGGATCTGTGTGAGTGTAACAGATCCTGTGATAGGAGCCAGGCATAGGCAGGAACAGCAGCTGAGACTTCTCTCCTTCACGTGTGCAGTGCAGAGGGGACTTCTTCTTCAAGACAGCACACATAGCTATCGATAAGCCACTGGCATAGGCCTATATTCGGGGAGGGGCCTGGAGCTGCAGCTCCAATAGCCCCTATGTTAATCCGGCCCTGGATAAAATAATGATTCGGCATACACTTGTTAGGCTTTACTATCCCTGATTTAAATGGTCCTGATGCTGACCAGGTTTACACTTCTGTATTCCCTGCAGTATCTTAATTCGTAAAACCCTTCTCTTTGTCTCTAGTAAATTTGGACCTAGCCTTGCTCATTAAAATTGTTCTGCTGCTAGCCTTATTTACACTACTGTGTCATCTATGACATCTAAATTATTTAATACCTGCCTTTTCTCTAGTACATTTCAAGAAATCCTCTCTCATTAAGAATGTCCTGCTGCTAGCCAGTTTTACCCTGTTGTATCATCTGTGGTCTTTTCATTTCTAATTGGAGTTTGACAGCAATTGGCCAGCAGCAGGATCATTTTGCATCAGTGAGAACAGGGAGTTGTGGGTTCACTTCTCCAAACACTTGAATGGAGGGGATGGGGCTTGGCAGAGAGGTTGGGCTTAATGCAAGGGGTGGGACTGGAAAGGAGGTGTAGCTTGAAACACAAAACTCATGACATTTGAGGCCACACCTCCTAACCTTTGACCTTCAATGGAAAACCCTACCCCTAACCACAGTGTTTAAAATCCAATTATTTTCTGCCAGTTAAAGCGAGTCTATAACAGTTTAAAGTGATTATAAAGTCTTGTTTTTTTGTTTTGTTTTTAAATATGTTATACTTACCTCCTCTGTGCAGTTTGTTTTGCACAGAGCAGCGTGGATCCTCCCCTTCTAGGGTCCTTAATTTCTGCTCCTGGCCCCTCCCTCCTATCAACTGCCCCCACAGCAAGCAGCTTGCTATGGGGGCACCCAAGCCAAGCTGCGGCTCCATGTGTCCATTCAGACACAGAGCTGCCGTTCAGCCCCACCCCCCCCTCTCCTGATTTGCTCACAGACTTTGATTGACAGCCGCAGGAGCCAATGGCGCCGCGGCTGTATCTCAGCCAATCAGGAGGGAGAGTCCCGGACGGGAGCACAGGTAGATATTGGGGGGGGGGGGCGCTAAGGGGGGCTGCTACACACAGAAGGCTTTTTATCTTAGTGCATAGAATGCATTAAGATAAAAATCCTTCCTGCCTTTACAACTTCTTTAAAACCTATGTCACTGCTAAACCTACCTGAATGAATCAGTTTTGAACAGTGTTGCTGTATGTAAGACAAGCTAACTGTAAAATAAATAATAATTCTACAGTCAGTTATGTGTTGTCAGTGTATACTGTCATTGAGACTGTCTGTGGAGATCATACTGTTGGGGGCGTAGCCTGGAGCAGCATGCAGTAGGACGTGAGCGAGAGGAGCTCTGCTGACACGATCTCCATTATAATATATCCTTCACCCTCACAATCCTTATTATAGCTCGATCAGTCAGCATTTTCTACCCTGCTAGACCTGGGACATGTCGCCACCAAAAAAAGCAGTGGATTCCTTGGCCAAATTGAGCAAATTCTGACAACAAGAGAGAGACACCGAGCCGAGGGAGCTGAGGAACAGGGCGCCACGGGGGCTGACACTGTGAAGGTGCTAGAAGCTATCTGTGCAAGCCAAACGTCCCTTACAACGAAGATTGGGGAGGTCAAAATCGACATATCCCTGGTGAGACAAGACCTTCAGAAGCTTTGGGACAGGGTGACCGCAACAGAAACCCGTCTTAACACCTTGGAGGATTTACTCCCCCCGCTGCAGGATGTCCCAGACCGGGTGTAGCTACAAGTGAGTCAACTCCTACAGAAGCAGGATGACATGGAGAATCTCCTGCGCCGCTGTAATCTCCGGTTTGTGGGTCTTCCGGAGGGAGCGGAGAGGCCAGACCCTACTTAATTTTTGGAACAGCTCCTGATTAAGGCCTATGGCAGGGAGGCCTTCTCCCCAATGTTTGTGGTGGAGAGGGCACACCACTTATCTGGCAGACCTCCACCACAGGGGGCACCGCCTCAAACATTCATCAACAAGCTCCTAAACTATAAAGATAGGGATGCAGTTCTGGAGGGTCAGGACCGGGTTCACTTTTTTGAGGTTCTTGAGGCTGTTATCGCCTGGCTGGAACACCAAGAGACCCATCGATGAGAGCTCGCTTGTCCTTTTTACACTATGTAGCTGCGGCTTTACTTGGTAACCTCTAAATCCCTATATATGCCCTTACTCTTGGTGCTCACTGATTTATGTTCCTTGCCTTTATGAAGCTGTGCTATTGATCCAGAACATTTTTGTCCCTCCAATCTCATCCATTGGCTTAGTGCGTCCCAAGGCTCGGCTCTGGCTGCTTGCTGTGAGGGCGCCCCAGTCCCTCAATTATCCTCCCACTACTGGAACAGTCTGGGGGGCTGTCCTTCTGGTGCCGGTATGAACTGCGAAAGGACTCCATCTGTCAATAGTCCTGGCTGGAGGATAGATTCTTATGGAGCGCCATGCCGCCCAGTGTATTGCTATCCCCCATGCTGGGACCGACGGGAGGGCTCCGTGCAAGACGCACATGTTTTATGTTCTAGTTACAGGACCCAGTATGGCAATATGGTGTATACGATTTACTGTTTTTGAGTTTCTATCATATTTTGCATACTGATTTGTGGGGCTGTGAGTTGTCTAGATGTTGGTCCAACGGGAAATATACCCGCACAAGTTTGGGTCAGTGCAGGGTGGGGAGGGTGGGTTGTTGTTTTTGTTCTCTGATGCAAGGTGCTATGTTGAACCTGGAGGGTCTCTGTGGTTTTAAATTGCTTAGTCACTTACTTTGGTGTATATTACAAATTGTTGTGCTGGGGGGGGGGGGTTCAAGTACCTGGGGATTAATGGATATCTTTTGAGGTGGGTGGTGTAGACTCCTGGAGCTCATGACCGCAAATGTTTTAATCTGGTGAAGATCATACTGATCTAAAACACCATGTACAGCTTTAAAGCATCCCCTAAGCATGTTATTTAATTTGGAACTCCAGGCAGAGAAATTTTGTGACTTTTTGGTGGAAAAAATTTACAACCAATGATGTTTATTCCACATCCAGATCGATGTTGTGTAGGATAAATGTCATACTTTCATTCATTCCAGAAAGTAAAGCTAGTGCTGAATTTCTAACTCTGTGACTATGAGTACTGTGATGCCCCGTACACACGTGCAGATTATCTGAAGACTTTTGTCTGCAGACTTACCTTTTCTATGTAGTGCAAGGGCCTGCCGGATTGCATACAAATTGAAAGTGTTTGGGTTTGACCTCATATTATATGGTTTTGGTAAGTCTGCAGACAAAAGTCTGCAGATAATCTGCACGTGTGTATGGGGCATGACTCTCATACACAGAAGCCTTATGCCCCATACACACGTGCAGATTATCTGCAGACTTTTGTCTGCAGACTTACCAAAACCATATAATATGAGGTCAAACCTAAACACTTTCAATTTGTATGCAATCCAGCAGGCCCTTGCACTACATAGAAAAGGTAAGTCTGCAGACAAAAGTCTGCAGATAATCTGCACGTGTGTATGGGGCATTAGAGTTCTTTATTCATGGGTTCCCAGAAAACAAGTCATTCTGTGAATGGACAAGAAAGAATGGCTTCTACAGTATGTATGATAGTCGCGGCTCTCAATATTGCAATGCTGAAAGCACAGCCCTAGATATACTATCCAGGATGAATTAAAGTTTAATTTTTACACGACACAGCAGCAATCTAGATATGGGATAAACACTATTAGAGATAAATCACTCACCAACAATTTCCTGCCTGCATTTCCACTCTAAAGAATTTGTGTTTTTTCATAGTTGTCCTTGAAGCTGCATGAAAAGACCCATCTCCTGCTGTACAGTATATTTTAATGTTTTGGTATATATCCCCTATGACTGTGCCCAGTTTCCCAATTTTTTTTTTTTGTTTTTTTTTTTGTTTTTGCAATAGTTTGCCAAAGTTCTTAAAATAGCCAGAATTTAGCTGCAAACTTAAACTTCAATGCTATTCGCCTCACTAAATACTGTATTGAACAAGATTTGCCAAACCCAGGCAGATTCGCTCATCGCTTGTTCTTATGCTTTTTTAACTGAATGGAAAAAAAAAATAGTGGCTATCTTGATATTTGAAGACGAAACTAAGATTACGTTATTAACAACTCTGTACTAAGAAAGTAGAATGCTCTGTACAAAACCAACTGTAAAGAGGAGGTAAGTATAATGCCCCATACACACGTGCAGATTATCTGCAGACTTACCAAAACCATATAATATGAGGTCAAACCTAAACACTTTCAATTTGTATGCAATCCGGCAGGCCCTTGCACTACATAGAAAAGGTAAGTCTGCAGACAAAAGTCTGCAGATAATCTGCACGTGTGTACGGGGCATAACATGTTTGTTATTTAAAAAAAAAAAAAAAAACATGAGACCTTACAATTACGTTAAGGCCAACTCTTAAGGCCAAGACACATATTCCTGCCATGTTCGAGACCAGTAAGTGCCTCTACTACTTTCTTTTTCTCATCAACTTGTGGCATAATCAGGAACTATTAACTCACCGCAAAAAAACATTTACTGCCAGCTGTTAAACTGCAAAATGTGAAGCTAAAAGCATAATGATAATGAAACTTTCACCTACATATGTTAAAGACAAAAATGAAAAGATGAAAGAAAAAAGAATGCAAAGTATTCAAATAATGCAAGAGTTTTTCACCTCCTTCATACTTGTACAGTGTCAGAGTTAAGAGTATGGTTTAGTGAGAGAGATCTATATAGATATGAGATATTTGACCACACAAAACAGTTGGTACACCATAATAAAATATTAATGCTTTGATTGATTTTTCATTTAACAGTACAAATTTAACAAAATGGGTAATTGGTCAAATGATCAGACAGACAGAACGGTTTACTAGACAAATGCAAAGTTAGAAGCAACAATGCAAAACAGGCTCGATGGCCTGGACAAATAGTAGGAGAGATAGGGGCATTCCTGCTGGGTGCAGCTCTGAAGGGTGAAAGAAAACAAGCATAAGCCATTGGCCTTAATGCAGGTTTCACAATAAGCGCATACAAGTTGTACCCATTGTTAAATGTAATAGGTACCTCCAAAGATACCCACATTCCAAAGGCCTTGGTGACATCCATGCCACATCCACAGCCACAGGTCATAATTGGACAGACATGTGGGTGCAGGTGTACAGCCCTGAAAACAGACAGTGTGCATTCAGGGCCACTCACCCCCACCTGCACACCTGTCAAATTAGGACCTGCAGCTGTGTTTGAGTAACAAGCAGTTCCAAATGCTTTAACAATCTATTCATTCACATGGGAAGAGTAACTGCGCCCTTATAAGTATAAGCGTCCTTAGGGCTCTTTCACAGGTAAGGTTGGGGGCAGTAAAACCCCATGTTTCTTTTCTCTTTAACCGCTACCCCTTTTAGCAACAGAGGCCGCAACTAGGAGTGTGCACATGCCATGGCTGCAATGCTATGCAGCCTTGGCAGAAATTATACCCCGTCAGACCCATTCCATGGAATAGCGCTGCTCTGTATTGCCTCGTTTCCACTGAGCGGAACGGTTCGGGTCGGTACAGTTTGGGAGGGTTAGAATGGTCCGGTCTATTCAGGTGAGCGTTTCCACTGCAAGTTGGGCCACCAGGGGCCATGCGGGGT
This sequence comes from Pelophylax lessonae, assembly GCF_965119305.1. Classification (NCBI taxonomy): domain Eukaryota; kingdom Metazoa; phylum Chordata; class Amphibia; order Anura; family Ranidae; genus Pelophylax; species Pelophylax lessonae. The sequence goes on along the minus strand of NC_138771.1, from coordinate 215,452,739 downwards.
TTACACCAAATGAGGTGTTTGTTTTGCTCTTTCATTTGATGTGAGCATTGAAGTTTTCCTGTCCGCCAATCAGTGGAATCTATCGTATGACGCCAGTAGCTCCGCCCTAACCGTACCGTACCATTTCCTATGGCCCTACATCTGAATCAGGACCAGGAATGGCGCGGTTTGGTTCAGTTGTATGGGCTACTTTCATAATGGAAACACCCAAAATAGCGTACCGTACCGAACCGATCCGAACCGATCCGCTCAGTGGAAACGAGGCATAAGTGCCCCACAATCACTTGCAAAGCATATGATTGTGGTGCACTAGTGCGGGGTTATAGCAGTTGATGAGGAGGTGAAATACCTCCTCACCTCCTGTCAAATGCTCTCTAAAGAGTAATTCAAATACTGACAGCTCTTCAGAGAGCAAAGCACATGTGAAGGAGCCCTTCATTTTTCTTTAATTATTTTTTAGACATTTATATTTATTGTACATGTTTTAACACCCTTGTGGGTGTAAGCCTCGAGAAAAAAAAATCCCCCACCCCCCAAAAAAAATCCTGTAAGACAAAGGCATAATGAGTTAGCATGCATCTCCTACTAGCTTATTATAAAATACTTACCGTAGAACAAAGCCCTCCAGCGGCACCGACACACCGCTGAGACGGCTGACATCTTCCCCAGTGTTTCTCATGGGTTCTCGGGCTTCGGCGCAGTGAGTGGCGCGCGGGAGCCGCCACTTGCAGCACGGGCTCTGAAGGTCAAGCATAGTAAGCAAGACTTTGGAAGCGCATGTGCCAATGACATCATGCAAGTTTAGGAAATATTCACGGTACCTACAGGTAAGACTTGTTATAGGCTTACCTGTAAGTACAATTAAACAAGAAGACTTTACTTCCGCTTTAATGTCTCACTTATGAGCCAGAGAAAGAAAATGAGGACACAGATTCCTCAGTTTCTTTCTCTGCAGCTTTAGCTGCAAATATGAATGAATAATAAACATTTTAAAGATTTCTTTTAATTTACAAACTTCAGTGAGGAATGCTTCAGTGACTGCTTCAGTGATGAATGAACATAGTGAGCAATTGGTACCGATCGCTCACTGTGTTCATTCAGGAAAAGAAGGAGCTGAAAAATAGGACACATTTACCACCCTGCTCCCCATCTGCATCCTGAAATGATCTTCCTGTGTGCCCTCAGCAGCTGGCGGTGGGAGAGAAGAGGAGGGAAGCCAGCACTGTGGGGAAGGGGGGAACACAGGGGGGGCTGGACAGTGGGTGGAGGGGGGACACACGGGGGGCCCAGACAGCAGCGGGTGGGACAGGTGGCACAGATACTTGAATGGATCCCTCTACAGCACAGCCAGGATGAGAGGAGAAAAAGCACTGCGGTGGAGCCACATCTACAAATGCAAGATATTAGCTTTATGTAAATCATTTAACTACAGGACATGGCAACTGATTATTTAATCCTTTTTTGGTACCAGTGTATATATATATCATGATGACACTGTGTGATATGATGTGCTACATTACAGCTATGTTACATACTTACACTATCTAATATTCTGTAGATTGCTGCAGGATATTTATCTAAACACTGGTTAGGCAGAGAAACCTGAAACTGGGGAACACAGAAAAATCCTTTACGGAAAACTGCACAACAAAGCAGAACACCAAATTCAAATTCAAGAACACAATATGGGGCATATCTTTACTGTAATTGTCACCAACTGATTTATGTAACTCTTTATAGACTAATGGACATAGAGAAGTCCCATAAATTGTGCATAAATGGTCCAAAATTCCCAAACCATCTTCTAATCTTTTTAACCCAACCCTACATTCTCGAATGAAAGTCTTACAGAAATCTCCTGAATTTGGAACTGCCTCATATGTCTAACAACTTACACATATCCAACTTTATATTTGCAAAATTCAGTGGCATCAGATGATGTGTATGGCATAGCCAAGACGCAATTGCAAATAAGGGATCAATGAAAAAAGGCATGTGAAACTGTAGATAAGGTTTATAGAGAAATACATTCTGCTTCCATGAGCAGCACCATCAGCCATGCTTCGTGTTTCTCACTTTTCTGCATCCAGGGAAGTTAAGAAGTTGAATACTATTCCATAAGGATGTTATTGCATAATTCTGACTCATGCAAAGGTTTATGATGATAAGTAAAACAAAAAGCCGTGCTAACAAAACATCAAAAGCATTGGTCTTTTGGCATAAACCACATTTACATCTGTGTTTGCTCATATGATCTTCTTTTCATGTGCTTAGCAGGGCTCCAAAATGTTGCATCTTCTAGAGACGGAAGGTTTTCAGATCAGAGGCATACTTTGTGACTGTCATTTATATGACCTGTTACAGATTATTCAAATTCACATGCAGAAAAGAGTGTTTGTTTAGGATAGGACTACTTCCAGTTTCTGACCCCTCTCAGTGGAAAATAATGTTCTGTTTACTGTTCTGGGGCTTTAGTCATTCAGTCTCTAGTGGACACAGTGCATCTAGGATTATGGCTGGGTGTCACAAGTTATTGGGCCAATGTAAACATGACATATCTTATAAAGAACAGGACAGGTTAACAGCAAAAAGGCTTTACACATTTTATCAAAAAGTGATTTAAACTCATAAACGCTTACATAAAAAAATAATTATGCCTTTTAAAATCTTATTATATAGAGAAAAGTAGGGGGAGGGTAGGGACTGCAAGAAGGGAGATAAAGGGGATGGAAAAGATAGAAGAGGGCAAAGAAGCAAAAAATTGCAAAGAGGTTAAATAACTATTGGTGCATATGTACTATTTGCTGAGAACAATATAAATACATATTCTTCAGCAGTTCCCTGTTTTTTGGGGGGAGCTATAGCAGACCCAAGCCTTAAAGCAGCTATGTCAACAAGAATCAAGTACAATTTGACCTTTTTGACATAACTCATATATGGTATGTATTGTAATCTTTTGACAACCAGAGTTTGCAAGCAAAAAAGTAGGACCTGAGCCAAAAACATGCTATGCCCTTGTGAGAAGTATTACTACAAACTTTCTAAAATAAAAGTTTATGACGACTTCTGGGGATAAGATTAAAGCTTTACTATGAGAGAGTATCGAAATATTGTAAATTTGATCTCTACTCGAAATGCAATTTTATTCAGCAAAATGCATGCTTTATACTGTTGGAAAACATAGATTCATGAGGAGAATTCCAACATCCGAGGAAATATTTATAGTATATATATATATATGTAGAGCTATCCCCTAGAGGGCCTCTGGATTGTTGGGTCCCCCTATTACTGCACAGTCAGGCAACACACATTCTACAACTTCCACACAGAATCAGTAACCAGTCCATGGGCTTGTTTTTGTTGTTATATTGAGGGAAAACAATTTAGATAGGGATGAGGTAATATATGGGATGCCCAACGACTTGATAGAACAACTTGAGGTCAGCAGATCCTGATAGAACAACTTGAGGTCAGCAGATCCTGAACTGTAATCCCTCCGGAATAATATCCTTTAGTGGATCAATAGCACGGTTCCTCTTTTAGGAGCTGTATGTCCCCTTGGTGAAATATAGCAAAGTCCCAACACTTACAGGAGCTCTATGTCCCTTTGATGAAACTCACAGTCCCAGCACCTGCAGAATACCAGCCCACCTGGCTGCCTTGAAAAGTGTCCCAGAGCAAGGTATTTAGGTTAGCTGTGACACTGTTCCAATGAAAGCATGCTGGATATTGCATCTGGTAGCCTTCTCCCTTGTAGGCCCTGGGGATGTAGAGGTACTCCACTGTCCCTTCAGTCATGCTGCCTTGGATAAGACTGCTATTCAGGCCTCCTGCTGGACAGATCTTTCCATGCTAGACATGGTGTCTGCTGTATGAGGCTGAAGGTTGGTGAAGGTCCCTCTCTTCAGCTTCCTCTCCTTCCTTCCTCAGCTCCAGCCTGGAGGCAGAGCCCCCCAGCCCTGGGGTCCCCTCCCAGGCCTTATGACTTCAACCTTAGCACTCCATCTTCCAATCTGTCCTACCACCCTACCAGGCCTCCTGCCTGGGGATTGGTCAAAACGCCCATCAATATTCAGACCCAGTGTATTAAATAAAATCAGGGCTACCTGCTATTTATTAATAGGTGATCCTTATAACCCAACACGTGATCAAAAAATAAATAAATTAATAAATACACAAAATTGTGACAAATTATGGTTTGTGTAAAATTATACTGAAACTCTTCAGTTGCTGCTATACACTCCTTAGTGATTCTACCACACTAAAATATAACATACAAAGTGGCTCTTATATTGCAGTGCTACTGAGTATTATACACCTCTTTATACTTTCTTAATCCTGTGTAGTTAATAAAGTCCTTTACATCCAGATAATCAAGAATAAAGACCATAAACACAGTCCATCTATGCCTATAGTTCACCACTGTGCTCCTCAATCACCTTACTAAATAAAAAGAGCACCACAACACCAGGGGAAAAACCTGCTCACGTCAAAGTTGAATATTGTAGGATTTCATTACAACTCCTGCGGTCCCCCCTGGGATGGTCACCGTCCTTCCTTCCTGCCTGGGATTAGGCACACCTTTAAATGCTGCAAGGAGCCCCACTGAAATAGGAAACCTGGGGTAATGGTCACCAGGTTAAACAGGAACATAAGCAAGAATGAAAACATAAAGAAGCTGCATACTCAGTAAGAGACTAAATCAACTGCTGAGTGTTAGAAAAATAGCCTAGGCTATATACAGCGCTTGCCGCAGAAAAACAATTAACTTAATGTATGTGAACAATGTTGAAAACTTATCTTTACAGTATAAGTGAAAATACAAATCAATTAAACACATGAAAATTAAAAAAAAGTTCCAAGGAATTGAAAAGCCTTTTGAAAACGTCACAGGAAGTGACGAAACGCGTCAAGGTTGTGGAACGCACGTCAGCACGCTACGCACCACGTGGAACGCAAGCCGGAACACTCCGCTCGCCACTCTGCTAGGAGGTGTTTGTAAGCTGTTTCTTTGCCTGCAAACTTGGAGTGTGAGTCTTTCTTCGCTCCGATTTTTATGAATATTTGATGAATAAACTTTTAAAATGATAATACACTATCTGGAGCCTTTCGTTTAACCCCACATCCTGAGGATCGAGATCGGGTAAGGAGGAACCTAACCTGTATCCCACCAGGATCATCCACAAAGGGGATCCCCAATCCACCCTGAACGGCCTCCAAGCGCTGTAGGTCCTAGTGCTATACAGCACATAGGACCCAACAATTCTGGCAAGTCATTTATTTCTACCACAAGCCACAGGAAAAGAGGAATCCACGTCACAAAAGTCACAAACTTTTATTTATTGAGCACAAAGCACTTTGCACCTGATCACTACTTGAAAAGACTTTATTTATTGAATTTTACATTTATTTTATTCACATAGATTGATCACCACTGGAAAAGACTTATTTATCTATTTATCAATTCCTTGGAACTTTTTATTAATTTTCATGTGTTTAATTGATTTGTATTTTCACTTATACTGTAAAGATAAGTTTTCAACATTGTTCACATACATTAAGTTAATTGTTTTTCTGTGGCAAGCGCTGTATATAGCCTAGGCTATTTTTCTATCATCCATTTTAAATCTACAGCTACTGCCACACAATATATATTTTTATATTTATATCTCACTAATCACACACATTTTTTATATTTTTATCTTATATTTAAACAAAACCTTTTCTGAGGCGCGGGGAGATACACTAGTATAGTGTTATCTTTTTTCTAACTGCTTGGTGTGCTTAAAACAACTGTGGGTTTAATATATTTAAAATATTAAGATAAAGATTTACAGTATATAACTTTGATGATCTAAAACTAAAGTTTTAGCGCACTAGCGCATTAAAGAGCATCTTAGGACAGAGTGCAATAAAGAGCATTCTAGGACATCATTTATCACCTCAGGAGCATTCTGACAGCCGCAAATCATTTTCCAATTACATTTCTAAATGTGAACATGTGATTCAAGTTTTTCTGTTAGCTTTTCGATAACTTTCTTGTCTCTTGTTTCCTCCATGCATCACCACACCACATCATTTAAATTTGGCTATGGTTTTGTATTAGTTACATGAAGTCAATGCCGTTATTTTACTTCTATATGCATTAAGCATGGAATAAGGTAGAGTTTCCAAAAGCTGTCTTCAGGAATAATTCATGTTTTGCAGAAATGTGCACATTTAGAAAATAAGAGAATTACTTCACCTACAAGAGTTACCCAAAATTGTGATGTTAGTAGAACTGAAGGCAAAACCTTTTTGTTCCATTTTGGATAGAGTAAGGGAGGGTTATGATCCCTGTTTTTTTTTTTTTTTACCATTGTGGAGATTCCACTTCCTGATCTACAGTCAAAACAGGAAGTGAGAGGAAATCTTTGCAAAGTCAAAGAATGCATAGTTGTCACCGGGATCACCAGAAGTTGTGTCCTCTATTTTTGTACTGGTGACAACCCAGAATTTGGTATTTTCTTTCATTTTCACTTTTGGTAGTAACAGTAAACAGAAAAAATAGAGAAAGTGATTCGGACATTGACAGCAATACCTGACAGGTGCTCTAATCCTTCTCCACTCTATCCATACTAAAAAAAAAAAAAATAATTGTCTTTAGTTATATTTTCAATAAAGGTTTCTAAAACTCTTGAAAAACAAATGTCTGGTAGACCAGCAGCACTACCTTCATTATTAGCACAAATATTGTTTTTTCCTATTTTTCTTAACTAGTTTAGAAGTCTGTTTAAGTTCTCATGTATTCAAGTCATAGTATGGCTAATAGTAGTTAGTCACATTCAAGTAGTCTTGGTCTGTAATGCTGAAAACATTTTGCAGCTTTTCCAAGCCACTTCTCCAGTTCCAATGAGTCACAGGAACCTAACACAGCATTTACAGTATATATATATAAATATACATATATATATATATATATATATATATATATATATATATATATATATATTAGTATTTCTGTCTATATCCTATCATAATCTTAGTTCTTTCAGAGATAAATAAGCCATTTTCCATACAAAGATAAGCATCTCCCCAGGACAACATGTTGTCATACTAAAACCACAGTTTAGGGTTAAAAATGATTTTATTATTTTCAAAGAGAATATTACAGGTATAAACATGGAAATAAAGTAAGGAGGTGGGAAGTAGACATGGTCCACAAACTCTTAGGACGACGCTAAACATATACAATATGAGTGGCATTTGTTGGATCATGAAATTTGACCCTTAAATTAAAATAATAAAAAAAAAAAACATCAACATCCTAACAGTAGTATACATGTATAAGAAGAAGAATGATCGTTGATGATACTACAATATAGCAACATAAGTTAAAATCTGAAACCATGAATTAAAATAGGTCTTTTTGGCAAATAAAAGCAGATAAAAGCTTTATAATCCCATTTAACTGATACATAAAAACAAAAGCGCAGGCAGCATTTTTTGAACAGAAGTGCTCGTATAATTTACTGCCTGAAATGCATGGAATGGGCAAATATACTGTTTAGTGATTCTTTATTCACTCAGCATGCACATCCACCATTCAGTGCATTTCCAGAGACTTCTCAATTACTGCGTATTAGGCTGTATAATATGTCAGTCAACCGTCCAATCTGTCCGCCGCAATGTCGCAGTCCCGCAAAAAATATCGCAGATCGCCGCCATTACTAGTTAAAAAAAACAAAACAATAAAAATGACAATATTTCCTGTAGATAGTAAACGGAATAACTTTTACGCAAACCAATCAAAATACGCTTAATGCAATTTTTTTCACCAAAAATATGTAGCAGAAAACAAAGTGGCCTAAAATGTAAAAAAAAAATAGATTTTTACATTTTTTTTGGGGAATTTCATATAACAAATGTGAAAAATATTGTTATTTTTTCAAAATTGTCGCTCTTTTTTTGTTTATAGCGCAAAAAGTAAAAATCGCACAGGTGATCAAATGCCACCAAAAGAAAACTCTGTTTGTGGGAAAAAAAGGACGTCAATTTCATTTGGGTACAGCGTCGCATGACCGCGCAATTGTTCGTTAAAGTCACGCAGTGCCGAATCGCAAAATAGGCCCTGGTCTTTGAGCAGCCAAATCCTCCGGGGCTTAAGCGGTTGAAAGTCAGCAGCTACAGTATGTGTAGCTGCTGACTTTTAGTTTTTGGAGGGGGGACAGAACTCTGCTTTAAGTAATATCCTTGCATTGTCTATGACTACAGAGCCATTCTCCCTATGTCCTTAATTGAAACCACTGATGCAACTTAACCACTTACCGACCAGCCGCCGTACTTATACTGCGCCAGGTCAGCTCTGTCCCATGAAACACTGCCTTAACCCTCTTGGGCAAGGCGTTCACCAGAGCTTCACAGGTTGCCACTGAAGTCCTTTTCTACTCCCCCATGATGACATCACTGAGCTGGTGGATGTTAGAGACCTTGCACTCCTCCACCTTCCATTTGAGGATGCCCCACAGATGCTCAATAGGGTTTAGGTCTGGAGACATTCTTGGCCAGTCCATCACTTCTATCCTCCTCTTCTTTAGCAAGGCAGTTGTCGTATTGGAGGTGTGTTTGGGGCCGTTATCATGTTGGAATACTGCCCCGTGGCCCAGTCTCCGAAGGGAGACGATCATGCTCTGCTTCAGTATGTCACAGTACATGTTGGTATTCATGGTTCCCTCAATGAACTGTAGCTCCCCAGTGCCCGCTGGACTCATGCAGCCCCCGGACATGACACTCCCACCACCATGCTTGACTGTAGGCAAGACACACTTGTCTTTGCAAAAAGGGGGTGAGGGAATGGCACTGCCTAGTGGCAAGAGAAATAAGAAAATGGTATAGAGTGCTAAATGGATAAAGTTCTGGTATGGTGAGATAGAATCTGATGTGCTGTAGCTATAATGTAAAGAAAAAGTACAGTGGATACAAATATGTAATATGGAGCAAAAGTGGTTGCGTGACACTGTCACAAAGTGTCGTGTGCATATATTACCACAAATGTAAACCAATGGTGTTATATACAGATGTATATAAATAAGTGCTGATAAGTTAAAGTGACATGTGCATGTCTGCTCTTAGGTGATATAAATTATAGAGGATAGAAATAGGTAATAAATAAAATATCATACCCCTGTGTGGGGTGGGCATTTCTGGTGAGTGCGCTATTCACTAGAGGGATCACCCAGCACCTCACTGCCCACCACGGGGTCACTTATTGTGTATTTTTCACACGAAGACCGTCACTTGCCATCATTATTGGGACTTTTCCAATCACTTTATATTTATTTATATTTACCTGCCGTCACTCCACCCCTTTATTATCTACTATTGGTCCCATGTTTTGGACATTCAGTCACGTTTATATTTATATTTATATCTATTCATGCGTCACTAGTTCACTTGCACATGTCACTTTTTATGCACATGTCACTTTAATTCATTGATATTCCTATAATGTATGATTTAAATCCTTGAATTTTATTTTTTATATTTTTTTATTGTATGATCTATATCTTTTTGTATTTCACTTTTCTGTGGTCATAAACGCACATGTCACTTTGATTTACTGGCACCCATTCCTATATTTATATATACATATATGCATATTTTATAGGTTGTATGATATTTTATTTATTACCTATTTATATCCTCTAGAATTTATATCACCTAAGAGCAGACATGCACATGTCACTTTAACTTATCAGCACTTATTTATATACATCTGTATATATAACACCATTGGTTTACATTTGTGGTAATATATGCACACGACACTTTGTGACAGTGTCACGCAACCATTTTTGCTCCATATTACATATTTGTATCCACTGTACTTTTTCTTTACATTATACCTACAGTACATCAGATTCTATCTTACCATACCAGAACTTTATCCATTTAGCACTCTATACCATTTTCTTATTTCTCTTGCCACTAGGCAGCGCCATTCCCTCACCCCCTTTTTTCATCCACCTTATAGTCTTTTGACTATAGTTTAGGGAGCCTGCAGCCTAATACCTCCACATTTGTATCCAAATATTCCATAAGCGCGGAGTCTTAACACACACTTGTCTTTGCACTCCTCACCTGGTTGCCGCCACACACGCTTGGCACCATCTAAACCATATAAGTTTATCTTGGTCTCATCAGACCACAGGACATGGTTCCAGTAATCCATGTCCTTAGTCTGTTTGTCTTCAGCAAAACTGTTTTTGGGCTTTCTTGTGCATCATCTTTAGAAGAGGCTCCCTTCTGGGACGACAGCAATGCAGATCAATTTGATGCAGTGGTCTGAGCACTAACAGGCTGACCCCCATTTTTTCAACTTCTGCAGCAATGCTGGCAGCACTCATATGTCTATTTCCCAAAGACAACCTCTAGATATGGCGCTGAGCATGTGCACTCAACCTCTTTGGTCGACCATGGCGAGGCCTGTTCTGAGTGGAACCTGTCTTGTTAAACCGCTGTATGGTCTTGGCCAACATGCTGCAGCTCAGTTTCAGGGTCTTGGCAATCTTCTTATAGCCTAGGCCATCTTTATGTAGAGAAACAATTCTTTTTTTCAGATCCCCAGAAAGTTCTTTGCCATGAGGTGCCATGTTGACCTTCCAGTGACCAGTATGAGAGAGTGAGAGCGATAACACCAAATTTAAAACACATGCTTCCCATTCACACCTGAGACCTTATAACACGAGTCACATGACACCAGGGAGGGGAAATTGCTAATTGGGCCCAATTTGGACATTTTCACTTAGGGGTGTAATCACTTTTGTTGCCAGCGGTTTAGACATTACCCTGGGTGGCTAAACTCCAACATAAAAATGCATATTAATGCTAAAGAAAAGGCCTTCAAAAAATACAAGACAGAGGGGTCATTGGCAGCATGCAAGCATTACAAAGAGTGTAATAAAAAATGTAAAGACGAAATCAAGGCGGCTAAAATAGAACATGAGAGACATATAGCGGAAGAGAGTAAAAAGAACCCCAAAAAATTCTTTAAGTATATAAACAGTAGGAAAGCGAGGCCAGAACACATTGGCCCCATAAAAGATGACAAAGGAAATATGGCCACAGAGGACAGAGAAAAGGCAGAAGTGTTAAATAATTTATTCTCTTAAGTCTTCACAAAAGAATTGGGGGGCTACACTAACCCAGCTTGTAAGACCAAACTAAACTAGAGAAACTTAACATAAATAAATCACCGGGACCGGATGGCTTGCACCCGAGGGTGCTTAAATAGCTCAGCCAGGTGATTGCCAGACCATTATTCTTGATCTTTAAGCAGGGCCGGCCCTACCATGGGTCCCGGTGGGACCATGGAACCCAGGCGGCACTTAGAGAGGGGCGGCTCCCGGCCGCCACTCTTCTCTTCTTCGGCTATCGCTAAAACAAAAAGGTCCGCGCTGGCCTGACATGCACGCTGCGCATGCGCCGCCGCCGCTCGGCAAAGCCCATAAACGTTCAGCTATTTCCGGGAATATGCGAGAGCAAGTACCTCTTTCAAAGAAAGTTGTACTCCCCGCGCCTAGGAATGAGTGCTTTAAGTATAAATTATAAATGATAACAAGTGTGTTTAAATAGCAGCAGCAGTAGTGTAAACGGTATAGAAAAAATAGTCCTAAAAATAGGGCTATCTACCGCGCTTGCTAAAATAGTAAAACATGTAACATAAAAATTGTGCAATTATTAAAATATAAATATGTGCAAATGTGCAAAATTATGTGCCAATCCAATACCAAATTCCTACAAATCCATACATAAATTTATTTAAGTCCATCTTATATTGCAAAGATAAAATTGTATGTGAATATCAGAAGTATCAAAATATAAAAAAAATATAAAATTTAAAAATATATGTGAATTATTGCCAAAGTTCCGTGATAGTTCTTTTTCTAAAAAACTTTTTGTGCAGGTGCTTTCATAAAAATTAAACGGTGACTGGTAAAAGTGCAGGTGCTCGATGCCTTCTTCCCATGCAGCAATCTATAAAATAGGGCACCTGCACTTTTACCAGTCACCGTTTAATTTTTATGAAAGCACCTGCACAAAAAGTTTTTTAGAAAAAGAACTATCACGGAACTTTGGCAATAATTCACATATATTTTTAAATTTTATATTTTTTTATATTTTGATGCTTCTGATATTCACATACAATTTTATCTTTGCAATATAAGATGGACTTGAATTAATTTATGTATGGATTTGTAGGAATTTGGTATTGGATTGGCACATAATTTTGCACATTTGCACATATTTATATTTTAACCGCTTCCATACAGAGCAGTTAGACACCCTTCCTGCCCAGACCAATTTTCAGCTTTCAGCACTCTCACACTTTGAATGACAATTGCTCAGTCATGCTACACTATAACCAAACAAAATTTTTATCATTTTTTTCACACAAATAGAGCTTTCTTTTGGTGGTATTTGATCACAACTGGGGGTTTTTTTTTCGTGATATATGCAAAAAAAGAGCAAAAATTTTGAAAAAAAAACACTTTTTTTAGTTTCAATTATGAAATTTTGCAAAAAATAAATTTTTCTTCATACATTTGGGCCAAAATGTATACTGCTACATGTCTCTGGTAAAATTAACCCAAATTAGTGTATATTTTTTAGTCTGTGTGAAAGTTATTGAGTCTAGAAGCTATGGTACCAATTACTGAAAATTGATCACACCAGATGTACTGACTGCCTATCTCCTTTCTTGAGGCCCTGAAATGTCAGGACAGTACAAATACCGACCAAATGACCCCTTTTTGTAAAGTAGACAGTCCAAGGTATTTAGTAAGAGGCATGGTGAGTTTTTTGAAGTTGTAATTTTTTCCCACAATTCTTGGGAAAATGAAGAAAAATTTTTTTTTTCTTTTTTTTTCCCACAAAGTTGTCAATTTATAAGCTATTTCTAACACATAGCATGTACACAGCAAAAATTACACCCAAAAATACATTCTGCTACTCCTTCCGAGTATGGCGATACCACATGTGTGAGACTTTTACACAGCCTGGCCACAAAAAGAGACTCCACGTCCAAGAAGCACATTCAGGCGTTCTAGGAGCATAAATACACATAAAACTTTCTTACTACCTATCACACTTTTCAAGGCCCTAGAGCACCAATACAATGGAAAAGTCCACAAAATGACCCCATTTTGGAAAGCAAACACTCCAACGTATATTCTATGAGGCATTATGGGTCGTTTGAACATATCATTTTTTTCCACAGGTTTTTGGAAAATGTGGGAAAAAAATGAAAACTTTTTTTTTTTACACAAAGTTGTCAATTTATAGGATATTCCTAACACATAGCATGTACACAGCAAAAATGACACCCCAAAATACATTCTGCCACTCCTCCTGAGTATGGCAATACCACATGTGTGAGACTTTTTCACAGCCTAGCCATATAGAGGGGCCGAACATCCAAGGAGCATCATCATGCATCCTAGCCACTTGCCTAGGCCTATTTTTGACATTTGGTGTTTACAAGCTAAAATCAGTTGTTTTGCTAGAAAACTGCTTAGAACCCCCAAACATTATATATTTTTTTTTAGCAGAGACCCTAGAGAATAAAATGGAGATTATTGCACTATTTTTTATCACACCGTATTTGCGTAGCGGTCTTCCAAACGCAATTTTTTTGGAAAAAATTCACTTTTTTTAATTAAAAAATAAGAAACCAGTAAAGTTAGCCCAATTTTTTTCCATAATGTGAAAGATAATGTTACGCCGAGTAAATAGATACCCAACATGTCATGTTTCAAAATTGCGCACGCTCACGGAATGGTGACAAACTTTGGTACTTAAAAATCCCCATAGGCGACAATTTAAAAATTTCTACAGGTTGCCATCTTTGAGTTACAGAGGAGGTCTAGGGCTCAAATTATTCCCCTTGCTCTAACGATCGCGGCGATACCTCACATGTGTGGTTTGAACACCGTTTACATATGTGGGCGGGGTTTCTGTATGCATTCGCTTCTGCGCGCGAGCTAACGGGGACAGGGCGCTTTAATTTTTTTTTTTTTTTTTTTTTACTATTTATTTTATTTATTATTTTATATTTTTACACCATTTAAAAAAAAAAAAAATTGATCATTTTTATTTCTATTAAAAGAAATGTAAATATTCCTCGTAATAGAAAAAGGCACGACAGGACCTCTTTTTTGTGAGATCTGGGGTCAAAAAGTCCTCAGATCTCACAAGTACACTAAAAGATAGAAAAAAAAAAAAAATAATAATAATTATAATATAAAATGAAAAAAAAAAAAAAAAGGACCTTTAAACCGGTTGCTAGGCAACAACATTTTCCGTAGCTCCGGTCCTCCAAGACCATAGAGTCAAGTGAGGGCAAGCTTGCCCTCACTCGACATCCTGTCTGTGAGGATTCGGGACCGGATCGTTTTCCCCGCTGCCGGCGGGTCCGGTAAGCGGGGAAAAGGACCGGAACGCGTCGGGAGGGGGGGGGCGCCTCTTCCGCCATCCCGGAAGGGTGATCCCACGGCGAATCCGCCGCTGGGACCACCCTTATCGGAAAGCCAACCGTCCACCGTTTAAAAAAATACCAGGGTTATGGCAGCTATCTGCTACCATAACACCGGTATTTAGGTTTAAACGGAGGACGTATATAAACCTTTTTGGACTTGGACATGGTGGCTGTATGAAGGGTGACAGGTACTCGGGTACTTTGTTGGGCAGGTGACAGGTACTCTGGTACTGATGAGCAGGTGGCAGGTACTCGGGTACTCCGATAGGCAGGTGACAGGTACTCGGGTACTCTGATGGGCAGGTGACAGGCAGGTGATAGGTACTGATGAGTAGTACTCACTGACTGATAGGTGATAGGTGATACTGTACTGATGGGTACTGATGATCAGTACTGATACGTGATAGGTACTGATGAGTACTGATGAGTAGTGATGGGTACTGATGAGCAGGCGGCAAGTACTTGGGTACTTCAGGCGTCAGGTACTCTGATGAGCAGGTGGAAGGTATTCGGGTACTCTGATGGGTAGGTGACAGGTACTCAGGTACTCTGATGACGGGTACTCCGTTGACAGGTACTCAAAGTACCCGAGTACCTGTCATCAGAGTACCCGAGTACCTGTCATCAGAGTACCCGAGTACCTGTCATCAGAGTACCCGAGTACCTGTCATCAGAGTACCCGAGTACCTGTCAGAGTACCCGAGTACCCGTCATCAGAGTACCCGAGTACCCGTCATCAGAGTACTCGAGTACCTGTCATCAGAGTACCCGAGTACCTGTCATCAGAGTACCCGAGTACCTGTCATCAGAGTACCCGAGTACCCGTCATCAGAGTACCCGAGTACCTGTCATCAGAGTACCCGAGTACCCGTCATCAGAGTACCCGAGTACCCGTCATCAGAGTACCCGAGTACCTGTCAGAGTATCCGTCATCAGAGTACCCGAGTACCTGTCATCAGAGTACCCGAATACCTGTCACCAGCCCATCAGAGTACCCGAGTACCTGTCATCTGAGTACCTGATGACAGGTACTCGGGTACTTTGATGGGCTAGTGACAGGTGCTCTTTATTGGGGGGGGGCAATCAGTGTGGTTGGGGTGCACTGTAGTTGGTAACTAGCTGTTACCACAATCTCCTCCTCACACAGGATCAGTGTGTGAGGAGGAGAACACGGTGACAGCTAGTTACCGTGTTCTCTGTTGACATTTGTGACCGGCTGTGATTGGACACAGCCGGTCACGTGGTAAAGAGCCAATTTCATTGGCTCTTTACCTAGATCAGGGATCGACTCTGTCCGAGGGACGAGCCTCGTCCCCGATCGCTGCTCTGCGCGCCCCCGGGGGCGCGCATTGCAGAGAGAACGAGCGGCTCGTGCTGGAGCCGCTCATGTGATCGGCTGTGATTGACACAGCCGATCACGTGGTAAACAGCCAATTTCTATTGGCTGTTTACCTTGATCAGTGATGGGCTATGTCCGAGGGACGAGCCTCATCCCTGATCGCGCCGCTGCGCGCCGCCGGGGGCGCGCAGTAGCAGCTAGAACGGGCCGACGTCATATGACGGCGGCCCGGATCTAGACAACCACTTTGCCGACGTCATTTTACATGACTCGGTAAGGAAGTGGTTAATAATTGCACAATTTTTATGTTACATGTTTTACTATTTTAGCAAGCGCGGTAGATAGCCCTATTTTTAGGACTATTTTTTCTATTTCCGGGAATAGCCGAACATGCATTAGCTTTCCCGAGCGGCGGTGGCAGCGGCGGCGCATGCGCAGTGTGCATGTCAGGCCGGCCGCGGACGTGTTGACGCGTGGTGCCGGGCGGCGCCATTTTTAAATGCACTGTAAATGGGGAAAACTAGTGGATATGTCTAGGGATAAATAAATCAGAACCTGATCCACTATCAGGGGTGGAATCAGTGCAGGTCCAGATAGTAGAGGTAAGTGTGTATTACAAGTCAAATGGGAATATGCTTCAACTATAGAATACCCAGTGGGGCAATCATTTTATTTGTGCATGGTAATCCAGATTAAGGCACACAAAGAATGTGACCTGTGCGGGCATTATTATTCCTCACCGCTGTATAGATCCCACCTCACAGTTCTCATTTAATATACAATTTTGTTTTTTTGTCTACAAAGTATGAGACCTGGTGTGATGCTGGAGGGGGGCACTGTGCAGCTTGTGAGTTCCCAGTAATAAATTGCTTTATTTACATTGTTCTGCTATTCTAGTGAAAAATGAATCACAAAGCTATTTCTGCATTTGTGTTGGTGTTTCTACAGATGGGCGAACTGAGTAAAGTAAAGGCAAGAGAATTCTGGTCTCAGGCACAGGTTGGGGCCAATCACGTACAATGCTGATGCTCTAATATGGATTCGTTGTAAAGCTTGGAAAGAATATCTTACCTTTATGTCATCATGATGATGTCACAGCTATTAATACTCTGAAGGGAAACACAGAAGAGGCGGCACCACAACTCTCACATGCCCACAGCACTGCATCTCCTGTAGTATGCCCGCAGCCCCGCATTCTCTTGTACCATACCCGCAGACCCACATTCTCCTGTACCATGCCCGCAGCCCCGCATTCTCCTGTACCATGCCTACAGCCCCACATTCTTCTGTACCATGCCCCCAGCCCCGCATTCTTCTGTACCATGCCCGCAGCCCTGCATTCTCCTGTACCATGCCCGCAGCCCTGCATTCTCCTGTACCATGCCCGAACCCCCGCATTCTCCTGCACCATGCCCACAGCCCCGTATTCTCCTGTACCATGTCCGCAGCCCCGCATTCTTCTGTACCATGCCCGCAACCCTGCATTCTCCTGTACCATGCCCGCAGCACTGCATTCTCCTGTACCATGCCTACAGCCCTGCATTCTTCTGTACCATGCCCATGTTCTTGCCAAACCAATCTATTAACCTTCTATGATGAAGTGAGCTGCCACCTAGATAAAGGTAAGCCTGTGGATGTGGTGTATCTGGATTTTGCAAAGGCCTTTGACACCGTTCCCCACAAAAGCTTACTGTTCAAACTAAGGAAGGTAGGTATGGACCATAAGGTGAGTACCTGGATAGAGAACTGGCTCCAGGGGGAGAGTGCAAAGGGTGTTGATTGATGGGGAGTACTCGGATCGGGCGGGTGTGGAAAGTGAGGTCCCCCAGGGTTCTGTCCTGGGACCAATCCTGTTTAATTTATTCATAAATGATCTAGAGGAGGGGATATCTAGTACAATCTCAGTATTTGCGGATGATACTAAACTAAGCATGCCAATATCTTCTATGCAGGATGTGGAAACCTTACAAGCAGACCTGAACAAAATAATGGGGTGGGCAACTACATGGCAGATGAGGTTTAATGTGGAAAAATGTAAAGTAATGCACTTGGGTGCCAGAAACCAGAAAGCAAGCTCCTCACTAGTGAGGGGGAACCTCTGGGTGAGTCTAGGATGGAAAAGGACCTGGGGGTACTGGTAGACAACAGGCTTGGCAGTGGCATGCAATGCCAAGCCGCTGCAAGCAAAGCCAACAGAATACTAGGATGCATAAAAAAGGGGATTCACTCCAGAAATTAAGAGATTATTCTCCCTCTCTACAAGACTCTGGTCCAGCCACATCTGGAGTATGCTGTCCAGTTCTGGGCACCGGTCCTCAGGAAGGATGTGCTGGAACTGGAGAGAGTCCAGAGAAGGGCAACAAAAATAATTAGGGGAATGGAGGACATCAGCTATGAGGAAAGACTACAAGCACTGAACTTATTCTCTCTGGAGAAGAGACGATTGAGGGGGGATATGACATCAATGTACAAATACTGTACTGGTGACCCTAGCATAAGGAACAAACTATTCAGAGAAAGGGAATACAATAAGACACGTGGCCACTCACTAAAACTAGAGGAAAGGCGGTTTAACCTTAAAATACGTAGGGGGTTCTTCACTGTAAGAGCAGTAAGGATGTGGAATTCTCTTCCACAAGCAGTCGTATCAGCAGGGAGCATTGATAGTTTCAAAAAACTATTAGATGGGCACCTTAAAGACCACAACAAAGAGGGGTATACAATGTACGGTTAACAGCAAACACACACACACATCATAGGTTGAACTGGATGGACGGATGTCTTTTTTCAACCTCACTAACTATGTAACTACTGTATGTAAGACATTAATGGCTGTGTGTTGACTTATTTTAGGGAGACAGCAAATTTACACTGTTATACAAACTGTACACTCACTACTTTACATTGTAGCAAAGTGTCATTTCTTCAGTGTTGTCAGATGAAAAGATGTAATAAAATAAAAATGTGAGGGGTGTACTCAATTTTGTGAGATACTGTGTATGTATGTATATATATATATATATATATATATATATATATATAATTTTTATTATAAAAGGTGAATACTCGGCAGACTATTACATAACATAACATAACATCATAACAAATGAATCAGTGTGT
The DNA here is from genome assembly GCF_965119305.1 of Pelophylax lessonae. Taxonomy (NCBI): domain Eukaryota; kingdom Metazoa; phylum Chordata; class Amphibia; order Anura; family Ranidae; genus Pelophylax; species Pelophylax lessonae. Next base: position 215,433,765 of record NC_138771.1, on the reverse strand, counting down.
GACTGGATGGCTGATACTTATGATGGCTACTATCCTACCACTCTAAAGCCTTGTACACAAGATGAGAATATTGGGCCAGTTTTTTTGCATGCTAGTCTGATATCGTAAATGAGGAGGTATCTAAAGTCACAAAAATTCCCGTACGACAGAATACAACTTCGGAAGTGATGTAATGTGTTGTATTGTATTGTAATGTATCCTTAATTTCTGAGCATGTGCGGTCTTGCTCTTCCCATTTTTTTGGGACAAACACTGTACTGATTAAACGATCGTATGTTTTGGTATTTTCGTGTTTGTCCCTTCTGATAATTTTGGATGAACTATCGTAATTGGCTCTCAAAAGCTGTGTACTAACGAACAGATTATCGTACGATCTCTTCGTAAGCTGTATTTTTTGTGTGTACTAGGCATTAGTTGGCAACATGGTACACCAAATGCAGAACTCTAAAGAATTTGTTAACAAGGTATGTGGATTGAAGTTAGAGTCAAAAGAACATGGTAGTGTCCTATGACATCACATCCTTTTTTACTTGTATGCCAGAGGATATTGAGCTTGTGAGGAAACATATGAAACAAGATAAGACTCTTGAGAGTCAAAAAGAAGTCAAGCCAGGCCAGGAATTTTCACCTATATCTCCCACTGTACCTACCCTGTACATGGAGAAGGTAGAGAAGAGAGCATTGAAGGGGAATTACACCAAAATATTGGTTCAGCTATGTGGATGATATGTGTGTCAAGACTAGAACATTGGAAATAAAAGCTTTTAGTGAATACAAACTCAGTGGTAAAAAGTTTAGATAGGAAGAGGCACAGAATAACAAATTACCCTTTTTTGGGCAGTGAGCTAAATATCAATCAGAAGGTTAAGGTCTACAGGATACCTCACAAAGACCAGTATCTGCTTTTTTGGCTCTCAACACTCACTGGACACAACTTGGGGGTGATTAGAATTTGCAACATTGGGCTGAGATGGCAACTTGAAACGGATGCGGCTGACAGAAGGGGTCCAATGCATCTCTGTTCTCTGTTTTAGGGATGAATCAGACCCGAATGTTTGGCTGAATTCGGACCTAAAATGGAGCCAAAGACGCACAGGACCCCTGTGCAAATCGCTCCACATCCATCCCAGGGATGTGTGAATCGGCTCCATTGAGAGCTGGTCACAATCTCCTGTCATGCGAATTGAAATTGGGGAGACCCGCATAATTTGCATAAGTGTGAACCCTGCCTCAAAGAAATTTAGTAAAGTAATATAATTAACCAATTTCTAGGTGGTGTGTTGGGAACTTCAGAAGGATCTTTAACAAACATCACATCCCTTTGTCTTTCAAGCAGTACACTGAGAAAGAAGCTTGTACATTCAAAATACCAAATACCCAAACACAAGCAAAGTAAATTTGTTTATGCAATGTACTCTAGTAAAGAACACAAAGAGATGTACGTTGGGAAGACAAAACAAACTCTTAACAAAGAGTGGCCCAACATAGGAATATGACTTCTACAGTTCAATACTCAGCAGTTTTTACCCATCTTAAGGAAAAGAGATGATCTTTTGAGCATAGTGAGGTGCACATTTTGGACAGAGAGGACAACTGGTTCACAAGAGTGATAATCCATCCATTGTGCCCTCACCTGGGAGATAAGACCAACTAATGGTCTATATGTGCTTTTGTTACTCTCTGGGGATCTGTTTTATGCTGTTTCACTCCTTTGCTGACAATCTTGAGTTTAGAATCCTCCTTCTCTTCCATTTATCTCTATATGCCCAAATTATAAAGAGAGAAAGCTGAACATAGTGCTTTATCTTTTAAAACAACCTGTTTATTAGACACTAAATATAAAAACACCCACATTTTCCAGGTGCTTAGAGTGCACCAAACTGTAAAAAGCATTCAGTTCTCACAGTGCAGGTATAAGACAATCGGACAGTATTACCACGGTATGCTCACAATGCGCGCCTCATCGTGATGACAGATTGGCCGCTTCCCTACATGTTACGCCACAGGGTCACGTGGCTTCCTCAGGGGGATATACCTGCCATCACACCGTGCCAACTTATACTGTATATAGCCCGATTGGGCGCCATTTTCCTGAAGCTCAGATTACACAACAGCATAAGGTGCCATCTTGCCTTAGTCCCCGGACCTATAGTGGACAGTGTTAGCATCATTTTGCCATGGATCCAAAGCTACGTATACTGCTCTATACACAACACACGGTGAGATCCGATGAAGAATTTGTTCATATTCTCATTGGTGTTGCATATATGTGTCCCCAAGAGACACCCTGCCATTGTGTCAATTTAAAAATGACATACAATATACAACGAATTATATTCTATCCATTTTATGATTACCATGTGTGGTTCGCATTCGATGTTATAGAAATCATGCTATTATATACCACCACATTTGCTTATACAGATAAAGTGCAAAAACACAAATAAACAACAGAATAAGATAAGATATTTTAAAATAATAAGTCCAGGAGAGTCTACTTTTATATATAGGTATAATATGCAATTTTTGATTAAAAATGCGATTTTCAAAAACAAATGCTAATTTTTTATTGCGATTTTTTTAAAAACAATGTGATACCACAGTGTCATTAGGGCTAAGTTTTACCTTCTCCAGATCCTATATAAATGTGTCTAACTATTCCCAAATGACACCTATATTTACTTAATATAAACAAATCACCCCCCTTGTTCGAATCTCTAATCCCCCAGTATCAACATATATAGAGACAACTAATATGAAATGAAATACATAAATCCTCATAGGTGAGATTACATTTTAGGGAATACTCTCTGTTAATATTAAGGTAGATAGCAACAAATAATTCTCTCTACCTATATATCTATACATCACTCAGAAAGCATGCCAGATCAAATTCTTTAAGTTTGATCTGGCATGCTTTCTATGTAATGTATAGATATATATCATTTAGTAGATTGCCAATTACTTAAAAACAAAATCGACACAATACGTGATGAGATATCCAGTGTCCATCTTCCTCCACCAACCAACACCTCATGTCCAACACCAAACTCAACACTTTTCTTCTTCAGCCCTGTTACCCCTGAAGAAGTTGCCAAACTCCTTTCCACAGCCCACCTCACTGTCTGTCCCCTGGGCCCTGTCCCCTTGCAACTACTTCGACCACCTTCCTGCTCTATCCTAAACTCTGTAACCCATATCTTCAACCTCTCAACCTTCACCTTTCCCTCGCCGCTCAAACATACACTGGTTACCCTCATACTTCAAAAACCCTCACTGGACCCCACCTGTTTGAATAACTTAACATTTTCCTGCTCCCATTTGCCTCCAAGCTTCTTGAATGCCTTATCCACAACTTTATGGGTTGCTAGTTGCTACCTCACTGACAACAACCTTCTCGACCCCCTACAGTCCGGCTTTCGTCCACAACATTCCACACCTGCACTACTAAAACTCACCAATGACCTACTAACTGCTAAAACCAATGGCCAGTACTCCATATTCATACTCTTAGACCTTTCTGCTGCCTTCGACACAGTTGACCACCCACTCCTCCTCAATAGACTCCACTCCGCTTTGCTCAGTGACTCTGATCTTTCCTGGCTCTCCTCCTACCTATCTCAGCGCACTTTCAGTGTCACATTTCAACAACATTTTCTCCTCTCCTCTCCTCTTCCTCTTTCTGTTGGGGTACTCCAAAGCTCTGTCCTAGGGCCCCTCCTATTCTCTCTCTATACCTCTTCCCTGGGCCAGTTGATAACCTCCCACGACTTCCGTTATCACCTCTTTGCTGACGACACCCAGATCTATCTCTAAACTCCTCAACTCACAGCCTCAATCTCCTCCCGCATCACAAACCTACTAATAGACATATCAGTTTGGATGTAACACCACTTCCTCAAACTCAATCTTTCTAAGACTGAACTTAATATTTCCTCCTCCTAGATCCCCTCCCCATGACTTTAATATTGAAATCAATGGCACAACCGTTGGTCCCTCCACACATGCCAGGGTGCTGGGTGTAATCCTAGACTCTGACCTCCCCTTCAGCCCCCACATTTAATCACTGGCTAAATCTTGCCGCCTTAACCTTGTAACATCTCCAGAATTCGCCCCTTTCTAACTAAGGACACCACAAAACATTTTATTCACTCCTTGGTTATTTACCGCCTTGACTACTGCAACTCCCTCCTCACTGGCCTACCTTTACACTATCATAAATGCTCCTACCAGAATAATACACTTTACTAACCAATCTGTGACTGCTTCCCCTTTCTGCCAACCTCTTCACTAGCTACCCCTACCCCATCGTATAAAATTCAAAATACTAACCAGAACATACAAAGCCATGTACAACATCACCCACAGCTACATCACCAACCTCATCTGCAGATATCGCAAAAAAAAAATCACATTCTCCGCTCCTCCCAGGACCTCCTGCTCTCTAGCTCTCTTGTTACCTCCTCCTATGCTCGCCTCCAGGACTTCTCCAGAGCCTATCCCATCCTCTGGAACTCCGTGCCCTATTATGTCCGGTCAGCTCCTACCCTGTCCGCCTTTAGGCGATCCTTGAAAACACACTTATTCAGGGAAGCCTACCCCACCTCCACCTAAGAATTGTACTTGAGTCCCCTCCATCAGATCATCCCCTGCAGCTACTACCTTCTGTACCAGCTCCCCCTCCCTTTAGATTGTAAGCTCCATGAGCAGGGCCCTCCTATTCCTTTTGTATTGAAGTTAATATTGTATTTTTATTTTAAGTAAATATAGGTGTTTTGGAATAGATAGACACATGTATATAGGATATGGAGTAGTTAAAATTTAGCCCTAATGACACAGTGGTATCACATTGTTTTTAAAAAAATTGCAAATTTTAAAAATTGCATTTGTTTTAAAAAACCACAATCTTATTATTCTGTTGTTTATTTGTGTTTTTGCACTTTATCTGTGCAAGCAAAAGTGGTAGTATATAAGAGCATGATTTCTATAACATCGAATGCAAACCACACGTGGTTAATCATAAAATGGAAGGAATATTGTTTATTGTATATTGTATGTCCTTTTTGGATTGATACAATGGCAGGGTGTCTCTTGGGGACACATATATGCAACACCGATGAGATCATGAACAAATTCTTCATCGGATCTCACGATGTGTTGGGTATAGAGCAGTATACAGAGCTTCGGATCCACGGCAAAATGGTGCTAACACTGGCCACTAGCGGTCCGGGGACTAAGGCAAGATGGCACCTTATACTTTTGTGGAATCGGAGCTTCAGGAAAATGGCGCCCACTCGGGCTATATATAAGTTGGCACAGGGTGATGGCAGGTATAACCCACTGAGGAAGCTATGTGACCATGTGGCGTAATACGTAGTCGGGGGGTGGGAGCCTGCTTGAAAATGGACAAATTGCTTGCAGTGAAGTGGATGGATACACTGAATGTTTTTGTTCTGTCCTCCCTTCACGCAGACACGACGATCCAAATTACTACGGCAACTGGTGTTTTGGAGTAGCCCCTCTGTGTCCACGAATATAACCTTAATATGGGAGGAGTGGACCTCAAGGACCAGCTTTTGGCGCCGTACTTAGTTGCCCGTAAAGCCAGATGCTGGTGCAAAAAAGTGTCTGTTTATTTATTTCAATTGGCTATGCTGAACGCCTTTGTGCTATACAAAGCGTCAGGACAAGCTCTTTCCTTCCTAGAATTCCAGGAAGAGATCAATGAAGCCTACCTGTATCCAGGAGGTGCTCCTGCCCAACTTGCCGTACCAGATGCATGAGAGGCATTTTCCACAAGTCTTCCCGCGTACCCCTACCAAAAGAAACCAAACAATTTAGGCGTGACACCCTTTTTATATTGTCCCGACTGTCCTGACCAACCTGGTCTCTGCATCGGGGACTGTTTCCATCGCTACCACACACTAGTGGAGTATTAGCGTAGGGTACAGCACGACACAGTGTAGGGCACACTAACACAGGGTCTCGAAAAATGTTTAATGGTTATCGACATTTTGAGAGACCCTAACCTGGAATGTTGCAGTTGAAAAAAAAAAAAGTGAAAAAAAAATTATAAAAAAATTACAAAGAAAGTTACAAAGAAAAACTACAAAAAAAATCTAAAATAAAAAAGCCAAAAATAGTTGTCGTTTGAGTTATTTTTCTGTTCTTACTCTGCTCTTCTACTTCTACTCTTCCTACTTTACTTTTACTGTACTTTGTTACTGTTTTTCATTGGTAACCATTTTTTACTTTTCAGGTACCAATGTAATCTTTTCTTTCTATTCTGTTGTTAACCAGTTTGCCTTGCAGGTACACTCATCAGCTGCCACACTGATTTTATATATTCTGACACAAACAGCGTTTGCGCTCAGCATATATGGAAATCTCTGATGGCAGCGCTGTAGGAGGTGATTTCACTACCGCAGTTAAAAAACAATTAGGTATACATGAAATGTGTCATGTATACCCATCATTAGAAAGTGGGTTTGGATGTTTTGGGCGGCTTATGGTGGGTATACTACACAATTTTCTTGCGGAGATTTCTGTTAGGTTCTCATTTTTTCGTTCAGCCCACAGGCTGCATGGAAAAAAAAAAACCTACAATATACAGTGGTGATCAAAAGTTTGGGCACCCCAGGTAAAAATTTGTATTAATGTGCATAAAGAAGCCAAGGAAAGATGGAAAAATCTCCAAAAGGCATCAAATAACAGATTAGACATTCTTATAATATGTCAACAAAAGTTAGATTTTATTTACATCATTTACACTTTCAAAATAACAGAAAACAAAAAAATGGTGTCTGCAAATGTTTGGGCACCCTGCAGAGTTAATAGCTTGTACTGCCCTCTTCGGCAAGTATCACAGCTTGTAAATGCTTTTTGTAGCCAGCCAAGAGTCTTTCAATTCTTGTTTGAGGTATCTTTGCCCATTCTTCCTTACAAAATTCTTCCAGTTCTTTGAGATTTCTGGGCTGTCTGTCACGCACTGCTCTTTTAAAAGTCTATTCATAGATTTTCAATTATGTTGAGGTCAGGAGATTGTGAAGGCCATGGCAAAACCATCAGTTTACGCCTCTTGATGTAATCCCCCGTGGATTTCGAGGTGTGTTTAGGATCATTATCCATTTGTAGAAGCCATCCTCTCTTTAACTTCAGCTTTTTCACAGATGGCATTAAGTTACCATCCAAAATTTGCTGAAATTTTATTGAATCCATTTTTCCTTCTACTCGTGAGATGTTCCCTGTGCCACTGGCTGCAATACAACCCCAAAGCATGATTGATCCACCCGCATGCTTAACAGTTGGAAAGAGGTTCTTTTCATTAAATTCTGTGCCCCTTCTTCTCCAAACGTGCCTTTGCTTATCCCGGCCAAAAAGGTCCATTTTAACCTCATCGGTCCACAGAACTTGTTTCCAAAATGCATCAGGCTTGTCTATATGTTCATTTGCAAAGTTCAAACGCTGATTTTTGTGATGAGGACGTAGAAGAGGTTTTCTTCTGATGACTCTTCCATGAAGACCATATTTGTACAAGTATCTCTTTATAGTGGAATAGTATACCACAACTCCAATGTCTGCCAGATCTTTCTGGAGGGATCGTGCAGTCAAACGTGGGTTTTATATTGTTTTTCTCACAATCCTGCGAGCTGTTCTGTCTGATAATTTTCTTGGTCTTCCAGATCTTGCTTTAACTTCCACTGTTCCTGATGAATGCCATTTCTTAATTACATTCCGAATAGAGGATATTGACATCTGAAAATGCTTTGCTATCTTCTTATAGCCTTCTCCAGCTTTGTGAGCGTCAACTATTTTCAGTTTCGGTTTTCAAGACAACTGCTTAGAAGATCCCATGGTGCTGATTGTTGGGGCAAGGTCAAACTTTCGATCACCACTGTATGCCAAACAAGGACCAGCAAAGTATTGGTTTGAGTGGTTATACCAGGATGATGCCTGCAGATTTAGGCATCATCTTGGTATCGTTTTTTTCAGCCAGCAGTCGGTTTAAATGTAAAAGCAATCCTAGCAGATAATTAGCCACTAGACTGCTTTTACAAGCAGTGGGAGGAAAACCCCCCCGCCCCCTTCCACGTTTCTTCTCGGGCTCTCCTGTCCCACCGATTCACCTGTTAACCCGAGAGTGCAGCCGGTGGTTCAATTATCTAACCATAGAGCTGATTGGAGACAAGAATGGCTCCAATCATCTCTATGGCCAAAGATACCGGAAACTACAAGCATTTCATGACTTCTGTTTCGCCAGAAATAAACAGCGCCATTGGGAAATTGGGAAAGCATTTTATCACACCAATCTTGGTGTGGTTAGATGCTTTAAGGTCAGGAGGAGAGATCTAGAGTCTAAAAGACCCCCATTTTTTTTTTTTAAAAGAGTACCTGTCACTACAGATTGCTATCATAGGGGATATTTAAATTCACTGTGATAACAATAAAAATTATTAAAAAAAGAAAATGAAAGGAAAGGTGTCAAAATAACATAAAAAGCAAAATAAATAATAAAAAAAAATCAAGCCCCCCTGTCCCCCCGTGCTTGCGCGCAAAGGTGCACGCAAGTGTTAGTCTAGTGTCATATGTAAACCGCAATTGCAGCATGCATGTGAGGTATCACCGCGAACACCAGGTCGAGGGCAGTAATTCTTGCAGTAGACCTCCTCTGTAGTAGGTAAACTGTAAAGACTTTTAAAGGCTTTTAAAAATGTACGTAGTTTGTTGCCGCTGCACAGGCGTGCGCAAGTTTCAAAGCATGTGATGTTTGGTATCTATGTACTCAGCATAAGATCATCTTTTAAATTTTACCAAACAATTAGGAATTATATAGAGTATTTGTGCAGTAAATTTAAAAAAAATGTTTTTTTTTTGCAGAAATTGCATTTGGAAAATCTGTTCGCAAATACCGTGTGACAAAAACATTTGCAACATCCACCATTTTGTTCTGTAGGGCCTCTTCTTTAAAAAATATATAATTTTTGGGGGTTCAAAGTAATTTTCTAGTAAAAAAAAAAAATATTTTTTCATGTAAACAAAAAGTCACACAAAAGGCTTGGTTTTCAAGTGGTTAGAAGAGTGGGTGATGTGTGGCTAAGATTATGCATAAAATGCCAGGACAGTTCAAACACCCCCCAAATTACACCTTTTTGGAAAGTAGATACCCAAAGCTATTTGCTGAGAGGCATATTGAGTCCATAGATTATTTTATATTTTGAAAAGGTGATAACCGCGCTAGGCTCCTAGTTAATAGCAGCAACTTAAAGTGTGACTAACACAAAAACAAAAAAACAGATAAAGTAAGCTGCGCTGAGTTATGACTGTTCTATCCCTGGTACTCAATCAGTAGAAACCATATGAGTAACAGCAAACGACAGTAAGTCCCAACACAACTCAATGTGTAGACAAATAATGTCTGACAATCTCCACTTCTTGAAAGTAAGGTCAATAGGTGTATGAACTGCTTACCAGATCCTCATAAATTTGAAGCAAGATTCAAAAAAGATCTCCCGATTCCAAACCAAGACGACCCTCTTGTTGATATAGTCCTCAAACGATATAGAGATCGCGAACCAAGTGCATGTAAAAAATAATGCTCATAGCGTGATACTGTTTAAGCACTCAAAGTATCTATTTCACCTTAAGTGCAATCATTAAAGAAAATAAAAATAAAAATAAACTAGAGGTGCTCAAAGGAAAGAACCTCCACCGGCAGTAAGGCTGCTTACCAGATGGAAAAATGTGAAAAGCCAGAAGATGAAGTGAAGACCATCACCCTTATGCCTAGTCTGCTTACCAGATGAAAATAGTATTGACACAGAGAAAAGGGGAAAGGATCCCAAATCCACTTCAAAAAGCACTCAGAGGAGAACCGCCACCAATATCACAGCTGCTTACCAGATTCAATAGGTCTAATAGCCAAACATTATATAATATGACTGGATTCCAAGTGGGGATGCACTCCAAACGAAATCACCAACAGGCAATCGATCACCACGTTTATATGGAAAAAATAAATTGCCCCACAGTGTAAAACCATCACAATTTATTGAAGATAAAAGAATGCAACTTACAAACAATAGACGAACAAAGGCAAAGATCATGTGAGCCGCCGGCCGGTCGGCTCTTCCGCCCGTCCTCAACCCTCGTAATGGGTGTTTGTCTATTGTTTGTAAGTTGCATTCTTTTATCTTCAATAAATTGTGATGGTTTTACACTATGGGGCAATTTATTTTTTCCATATAATTGTGGTGATCGATTGCCTGTTGGTGATTTCGTTTGGAGTGCATCCCCACTTGGATTCTACTAAGACTGTATTGACTCTCATATATCACTAGGAATTTATCACCTAAGACATTATTTGTCTACATATTGAGTTGTGTTGGGACTTACTGTCGTTTGCTGTTATTCATATGGTTTCTACTGATTGAGTACCAGGGATGGAACAGTCATAACTCAGCGCAGCTTACTTTATCTGTATTTTATATTTTGCCCTAAGTTTCGGGAAGGTGACAATTTGTTTGTTTTTTTACACAAAGTTGTCACTAAATTATATATTACTCAGACATGACATGGGTATATGTGAAATGACACCCCAAAATACATTCTGCTGCTTCTCCTGAGTACAGGGATACCACATGTGTGAGACTTTTTGGGAGCCTAGCTGTGAACGGGACCCCGTAAACCAATCACCACCTTCAGGTTGTCTAATGGCGTAAATTGCTTATTTTACCTCCACACTACCTGTCCCAGTTTCAGAGGCCCTGAAATTTCCAGATAGCACAAAACCCCCCCAAATGACCCAATTTTTGGAAGTAGACACCCCAAGCTATTTGCTGAGAGGCATGTTGAGTCCATGGAATATTTTATATTTTGCCACAAGTTTTGGGAAAAAAAAATTTTTTTTACACAAAGTTGTCACTAAATTATATATTGCTCACACATGCCATTGGTATATGTGAAATAACACCCCAAAATACATTCTGCTGCTTCTCCTGAGTACAGGGATACCACATGTGTGAGACTTTTTGGGAGCCTAGCTGTGTACAGGACCCCAAAAACCAATCACCGCCTTCAGGCTTTCTAAGGGCGTAAATTGTTGATTTCACTCCTCACTACCTATCACAGTTTTGAAGGCCATGAAATGCCAAGATAGCAAACCCCCCCCCCCAACTTCCTGATACCAAGAATTTGATTTTATAACTATAACAGGGTTGTTCCAAAACTTTCATACCTCCCATCCTGTTCCTGGGCAACCAACATCTGCCTTGACATATTCCATGTTGACTGAATTAAAGGAGTTGCAAAGTCTCAAGGTTTTGACCCTTAATGCATTCTATGGATTAAGGGGAAAAAAACTTCTTGGTTGCAGCTGCCCCCCAGACCCCCCTGTTATTCTTACCTGAACCTTAACGTTCCAGCAATGAGCATGAGCCCAGCAGCTCCAGCTGCTGTCTCAGGCCCCCACTGGCTTCCGCTGCTGTCAATCAAATCCAGTGACATGAGAGCGGGGCCGAGTCCTGCTGTCTGTGTCCATGGATGCAGCAGCAGGACTCGGGAGCATGCCCACACAGGGGCCCCCATGGAAAGAGACTCTCTGTGGGGGCACCCGATGAAGAGGAGGAGCCAGAAGCGACGACGAAGCACCCCAGAAGAGCAGGATCAGGGCTGCTCTGTGCAAAACCCTTGCACAGAGCAGGTAAGTATAACATGTGTGTTATGTAAAAAAATAATAATAATAACCTTGTCAGAATATTTATACTGCTATGAATATAACAGTGTCTATTTATGTCAATAAGCAAAGATCTGTGAGGTAGGAGAATCTCAACTTATTTCCACAAATCAATATGTAGCGAATTCTTTTTATCAATTAATTTCTTTTTAAAAGCATATACCAATCTTAGTGAAAACAGTCTACAGTATGGAATATATAAGAATATTTATTCACAAGACATGTATTCACAATAAATGATCAGACTTGAGATGACACAAAAAGATAACTTTACATAAAATACAAACTTCAAACAATAAATGCAATGTGATGTGTAGCTCAATAATGAAAGTAAAAATAAATCAAGATTACCTTTTCTCCAGGTATAGTATAAACCATAAATTAATGTTCTATATAATCAGACCACAATTATCTGTGCAATGCGCAGCCGATAGTCACTCCACTGCAGATGAAGCGAGAATAGGCTATGCAAAATGAGAGACTAATACGCCAATATGCGCTAAATCTGATATTACTAAAAATGTATAAATAGCAAAAATCAGCTCTTAGAGAAAAATCTACATATGGTTAATACGGCTGGGACTGTAATCTCATTACCCTTTAGCATGAAATGTAAAACATGTAAGGAAGGAAATAAATGATTGTAAATAATAATCAAATGAACAGCAAGGTATATTTACCATATTTAAAATGGCTGCTAGCTTAGAATGGTTGTTACCAGAGTCCTTAAGATGGCTGCCTTTCCAAGATGGTGGCCAGTTAGGGAGGAGTTTTGTTTGGCGTCCCTCAAAGTTTCAGATACATGATGGAGCAAGATGGAGTCTGTATAGATGAGTCTATGCATGGCTGTAGTAGCGTGTGTGTTGTACGTGTAATGTATGTTGTGTAATGTCCTGTGTTACATATGGGTTCTCCTTTTTATATGGTATTGAACAAAGGACTATTAAAATTACCATAAGTTAAACCAAGAGGGAGTAGCTTCATCCCCATTGGTTGGGACATCTTATTCATTAACTGGTGATGTCATTGGTCAACACCTCTAACCAGTATGTTAAAATTAAATGATGATTTCTTTATATTTAAGAGTAATCATCATAAAAACTTGTCCATACTCTCATAATACACATATCCATATAATAATACCCATCATGTATCTAAGAAAGGATTAAATCCGGTAACACCATAATATATTATTAATATATATATCTATATATATTTGAAATGACTGTCTAAACCAAAGACTTCACTTAGCATCAGTATATAGCAATATAGCTGCATTATTTACCTACAAATAAACTTTGCACCTTATATTGACAAAGAGCTTACAATCTCAGACCCTCTAGATTCTTTGGCAAGGACAGAAAAGTTTTATGACCATCCTTACAAAGGATTAACATGAAGTCTTTCTTGACATACAGAGATGAGTCATCAATATCAGTTAAAACTTTTCTTTAGCAAGAATATGAAACAACTTTAATATAGAAGGTTTACATACATATCTATGTATGTTATTCATATATATATACTTCATTGTTAATATTCTTATATAGAATTATAATGTATCTGTAAATCTTATTTCTAAACGAGTTTAAACACAGAATACTTGACCAGTGTTTTATGATGACCACACAGACAAGATTACCTTGGTATAGCGTCAGCTAGACTTTATCTAAAGAAAGTCAACAGGCTATCTATTTATTTAACAGCATGTCTGTGCAAACCTTTTAAACATCTCCTGAATAGACACTTTTTGTTAAAGGAGATTTAACCTTTCAGTAACCTTAACAAAAATGGATGTCACTGCTTAATATTTCTATATATGACATATTTCCATATTTATTTTATATAATCTCCCCCAATAATTCTGACAACCTTTACAATCACTTTAAATTGTCTGTGCTGCCTGTGTTGATACGAAAGTGACACTAAACAAAATCCTTATTCTCTAAAAATAATCACATACATTTTTATTTTCATGAAATCATTTCTTACTGTATTTTTCTTCCTCCTTGTAACCACCTCTGTGAGCTCCCAAGCCTCTCTATTTACCACTCACTTCCATACACATACTATACATACTGTATATACACAAACATATTCCTACACATACCATATTCAATAGTCCAGTGGTTCTCAACTTCTGTCCTCAGGACCCACTAACAGACCAGGTTTGCAAGATTACTGAAACACATCACAGGTGATATCATTTGCTGCTCAGTGATTGCAATATTCTAGTCTGCATCTCCCCAAGGTAATACTTAAAATATGGCCTGTTAGTGAGTCCTGAGGACAGGAGTTGAGAACCACTGCCAAAGTCTATACTCCATCTCTATAGCTAGCAAGAGAGGGTGGCTACATTCCTAAATACAGTTGAACCTGGAGCATTAAAGTAGCCACCCTCTAACTGGAAGTCAGATCACAGCAACAAAAAAAAAAAAAAGGTTTGCATATTTGGAGGAGGCTGAGAGCAACAGAATGTACTTATCTGAGGTAAGAACAAATACTTAAAGTGGTTGTAAACCCTTACATATACCCATAGCTCCCAACTGTCCCTGATTTCAAGGGACGATCCCTGATTTGAAACAAAGTCCCTCTTTCCTCCTCATTTGTCCCTCATTTTGGACTGATCTATACAGTTGTATATAAAATGCACTTTTTATCTCTTTCAAAAAGTGTTTCCCAGTGCTAAACCATTCATCCGATTTCTAAATTGCTGTATTTGTAAATCCCACAAGCCAATATAAAGGAATACTAGTGGTAAAAAAGCACTTGTGGGTTTAACTAATCATTTTTTTTAAATGTAATTCTCCTTTAAAGGAGCGTGGCAGGGGGTGTGTCCTATGTCTGTGCACTTTTGCTTATAGGCGTCCCTCATTCCCATCTCAAAATTATGGGAGTTATGATATACCCAGTGAACTGACTAGCCTCAGGTGATACTAATGATGAAGCAAATACTCCTACATATGTTGTATTATGTTCACTGTACACTGCACAGTGTACATATGTAGACTGTACATACACTATATTACCAAAATGATTGTGACACCTGCCTTTACACACATATGAACTTTAATGGCATCCCAATCTTAGTCTGTAGGGTTCAATTATGATTTAGCCCACCCTTTGCAGCTATAACAGCTTCAACTCTTCTGGGAAGGCTGTCCACAAAGTTTAGGAGTGTGTCTATGAGAATGTTTGACCATTCTTCGAGAAGCGCATTTGTGAGGTCAGGCACTGATGTGGACCAGAAGGCCTGGCTCACAGTCTCTTCACTAATTCATCCCAAAGGTGTTCTATCGGATTGAGTTCAGGGCTCTATGCAAGCCAGTCAATTCCCTTCACACCAAGCTTGCTCATCCATGTCTTTATGGACCCTGTTTGTGCACGGATACTCAGTCATGTTTGAACAGGAAGGGGCCATCCCCAAACTGTTCCCACAAGGTTGGGAGCATGAAATTGTCCAAAATGTCTTGGTATGCTGATACCTTAAGAGTTCCTGTCACTGGAACAAAGGGGCCAAGCTCAACCCCTAAAAAACGTACCCACAACATAATCCCCCTTCCACCAAATAATTTGGACCAGTGCACAAAGCAAGGTCCATATAGACATGGATGAGCGAGTTTGGGGTGGAGGAACTTGACTGGCCTGCACAGAGTTCTGATCTCAACCCAAAGGAACACCTTTGGGAGGGATTAGAGTGGATACTGCGAGCCAGGCCTTCTCGTTCACATCAGTGCGTGACCTCACAAATGGGCTTCTGGAAGAATAGTCAAACATTCCCATAGACACACTTTTTGAGCATTTGTTACCCTAAAAAAAACAATAATAATAATCCTGTTCCCTTAAAGCATGTTATACAGCACAGTGCTTGTGCTGTGTAATTTGGCCCCCTGTATCACCTAAAAAAACCTGGCTGATCCTGCCTGGTTCTGCCCTTCTCCCTGTAAACTGACCACAGTGTATCATGGCTGCTGAGCCCTGACACCGTGGTCAATTTACATGCCTCTGTCATCCTCAGCCCTGCTCTCTGTTCTCCTGTGTCTTCCTCTGTCCTCCTCCCCCCTCACCTCCCTGCTTGTCAGCTCCGTGTCATGCAACCGCCCCTCCTCCTGCTGAAATAACTGTTATTGTGTTAAATAATCATCATTGTTTCCTAAACCTGTGTACCTCTGTCTCTGTGTTTTATAAAACAAATGATTTATATACCTGATTTCATTGTGCTGCTTGGCGATCGTGTGTAACCGGCCAGCTCTCTCTCTCTCTCTCCTCCTCTCCTCTTGAGTGACGTCAGCAGGGGAATCTTGGCCCCACCCCCTGCAGCTGTCAGACGGACAGATGAGAGAGCCGGCCGGTCACGTGATCGCTGAGCAGCACACTGAAATCAGTTTTACAGCATTTTTTTTTATAAAACACATAGAGAGGTACACAGGCTTAGGAAACAAAGATGATTATACAAAGTCATGCAAGTGGCTTAGCAACCACTTAAACCTTGTAGACAGCCTTCTGCTGTTGCAGCTGCAAAGGGTTGGTCAACTCAATATTGAACCATATGGACTGACTAAGACTGGGATGCCACTAAAGTTCATGTGCATGTAAAGGCAGGTGTCCCAATATTTTTGGTAATATAGTGTATGTGTACAGTCTTCCAAAACACACAGATGAAAGTATTTTTTTAGCAACAGAAAGCAAGGGGTGGGAATCTGATATCACACATACTATTGAATCTGCTGCTGTGTGCTGGAGTGGGGGCTGGCCTTCATCTGGGAGGCTTAATCTATTAGGAGTTAGTCAAGGGCCCTTGAGAAAGTCACGTGATTGTGGCACAACGTGTCGGAAGGAACCAGGTGATGTCACTTACGGTCTACCGCCGAGACTGGATGGTGGTTATGATCCTGGAACCCTTTGGACATTTGTTTACAGTTTGGTTTCAGTACCATATTTTTTTGGGACTGTGATTCAATATTTTTACTTGTTGAATGGTGCGCATTAATTCGTATACACTGTTTTGCACATTCACATTATTACTGTTTTATTATTATATAATGATCATTTGCACATGCATGTATATTTATTGAAGCACCAGTGCACTTTACATGTATCATATCTGTAGATACTGTCATATATATGGTATTTGATTGTTTTTGTTTTTTACACTGTTGTAGCGCCGTTTCCTATTGCCTTGAGTTTTATTCATATTGTATGTGGAGACACTACAGGGATTGGTTGCTACTGTATATTGCAGATATAGTGTTTATTATCTACTTTTCATTTTGTAACATATACTACTATTTTTTTTTTTGGTAGTGCTTTGGTTCTTTAGCTTTGAATAGCCCTGAAACCAGTGTTGCAGATCATTTTTATAATTTGTATTAGCAACAGCAGCAACAAACACATATGCAGCAAGAAAATTCCTCAAATTATTAAAAGTGGTGGCAAGAAAGGGTGATGAGAAGAAAAACAAAGGAAGCATATGTAAAACTATTATATCACCACTACTCCACGCTCCTGAAGAGCAAATCAATGTATATACACCCACACCTACTTACTTGACCGCATTAAAATACCCGAAATACCAATTAAATAGTGAAAATAATATATATCTTTGCAGCGCCATGTAAACAGTAATCAATACAATAGTCAATAGAAAAAAAAAACACCAATTAAATAAAGTGTTCAAAAAAATGAATAACAGACAGTGAAAAAGTTTATTAATGCATAAAGCCACCAATTCATCTATATAAAAATAATAAATAAAAATAAAAGTTTATGAAACACTAAATAGTTCCAAAGTGCAATTTCCTATGTTCACTTGTGAATAAATAATCCACAAAAGTGCTCAATACATGCTCATGACCTTCACTCTTTCAGACAGAGACTCACCAAATCTATATGCCACTTATTTTATAGAAGGGCATATCAAGCATAAGATCAACAGCAACACTTCCTGGTAGTCTTTCTCTCTCCCAGACTGTTGTTTAAGTTCCTCCTCATATAACCCACAGAGCAAAAAAGGAAAGCGAATGACCCAATGGCATAATTCCATTAAAATAATACATTTTATCATATTAAAAACTACTCACATAAGAGCAAAGAATCAAAGGCATATCAAGGCGCTATAACAGTAACTCCTGAATCCGCTTTGCATTGGCTATTGGCCATCCGCTCTGAACACTACTCAGAGAACACAAAATCCAAACAGAACGACAGCTCACTCACACCCACCAATGGGCCATGCAACAACGTGTTTCGTCAGCAAAGGGGATCTTTTTATCCTTCATTTTTCATTTATCATTTTTATTCCTATTTGTTAGTCTGAATTTTGTGACATCTAACAAGTTGACCTCCTTACAATTATAATGGTAAGTTACCCTGATGTTATTATTAATTTTGTTACTATTTAACCTGTACTTAACTCATGTAAACTATCCCTACTGCCTTGCCATATAAAGAGACAATCCTCAATAAAACACTTAGAGCCGGTTCGCACTACTCCGATATAAATACTTTGGGCGACTTTGAAGTCGCCCGTGCAGCACGACTTCATCGCAGCTTGCAAACGACTTCTCATAATAGAAGTCAATGCAAGTTGCTCCAACTTCACCCAAAAATAGTGCAGGAACCTTTTTCTAAGTCAGAGCGACTTGAGTCACTCTGATTAGAACGGTTCCATTGCACAGCATGGAGCGCTACTTGTCAGGCGACAAAGTCACCTGACAAGTCGGAGTAGTGTGAACCGGCTCTTATGGAATAAGAGTTCTACTTTAGTTAAATACATGCTTGTTCTCACATTTCCAGAAATGCGTTGGGACATGGCCTAACGGTGGGTGTAAGTGAGCTGTCATTCTGTCAATTTGGATTTTGTGTGGTCTGAGCAGGAAGCGGATTCAGCAGTTCATGTTAAAGCACCTTGATATGCCTTTGATTCTATTCTTTTAGTGTGAGTAGTTTTAAAACATAATAGACTTTATTATTTTAATGGAATAACACTATTGGGTCATTCTCTTTTCTTACTCTCTCTGTGGGTTACATGAGGAGGAACTTAAACAATAGTCTGAGAGAGAGAAAGAGCCTATCAGGAGGTGCTGTTGTTGATCTTATGCTTGATACGCCATTCTCTAAAACGAGAGACATATAGATTTTGTGAGTCTCTGTCTGAAAATGTAGAGGTTCACGAGCATGTATAAAAAAACTTGTATGAATTATTTCTTCACATGAGAACACAGGAAATTGTACTTTGGAACTATTTAATGATTTATGAACTTGCATTGTTTTTCATATTTTTATATAGATGAATTGGTGGCTTTATGCATTGATTAACTTTTTGAATGGTTGTTATGAATTTTTTAAGACTATTTAATTGGTGTTTTTTTTTTATTTATTATTTTATTGATTAATTTGTTATTGATTATTATATTGATTACTGTTTACATAGTATTGCATATGGTGTATAATATTTTCACTATTTAAAAGTAAGTACCGTAGTAGGAAGATGAGCTGCAGAACTGTACCACAACAAAGATATATTAGTCAAGACAGCAGTTTTTAAAGTGTATATTTCTGTCATTGATGACACTGCTCATACCTTTTATAACATCGGTCTCAAATAGCGCTCTCAAAAAGAATGTCACATCAAAACTGTTGGAAAAAATGTGATTTATTTGCTGTGATTTTTTATTTTATTTAATCCTATAACATGCAAAAAAAAGGCATATACATTATATTATGACTTTTAAGTTGCTGTGAAATATATGTTGTGACTAGGCTATAAATGTTATGTGATCCAAGCATTACAGGAAAACTCAATTTTCTCTCTAAAAATAAAATGTATATAACATATAATTGCAGCATAAGCCATTTTCTAAATGTAATGTTTTAAAATATTATCTTTCTAGTTCCCTCTGCAGCTGATGTAATTTTCTAAAACTATCAAACAATTCAAATATCACTTCCTTGCAATTGCTTAATCTGGAAGCATTCCGTGCGCTGTTGTTTTACAGAAAGTCCCTGTTAATCTAATTTCCTGCTTGTGCGATTGGCTCACTGTTTTTACCAGAATTCTGCCAAGTCAAATTTCAAGCCTAACCTACAACAAGAATTTCATTAACAAGTCAGTAACCTCTTGAGAGTCGCTATACACCTAAGATTTTATTTTCTGTATGTAATACATGCAATGTGAATAAAGCTCTAAGTTGACAACTGATGTGAAACGGTAGCCACCTGCTTGGTATTCCGCAGTTGCTTTATGTGCTATTGCTAGAAAAACACAAAAATAATAGTCTTTTCTTTAGAAGTTAGTCTTCAACATTTCCACTGAATAGATAATTGTCTGTGCATCTATGAACAACTGTAGGTTCTGACTGCAGGAGGGGGAAATTTTCAAAACTGGAGCAGACAGAATCTGGAGCAGCCGTGCATAGCAACCAATCAACTTCTATCTTATCTTATTCTTGTTCAGTTAAGCTTTGAAAATTAAATATATAAGCTGATTGGTTGCCAAGCACAAAATCTGGAGCAGCTGTACATGGCAACCAATCATCTTAAATCTTCAGCTTGTTCAAAAAACAGTAACGTTCCCAGCATGCCAGGAATGCTAGCTGTCACATATGCTTGTGCTCTCAACCATACTGTCAAACCATCAAATGGCTGGTGTCAGGGCTTTTTTCAGTGGGAACATGGGGGAATGCAGGTCCAGCACCTCCAGCATTGACTGTGTGTAATGGTAAGGGGTGCTGGGGTGTGCTGCAGGTTCTATTGAGGCTGGCTGCTGGGGGATCTATTCTAGCTGGAGGGGATCTATTTTTGCAGGGGGGGTCTATTGTTGCTGGTGGGGGCCTATTATTACTGGGGGTGGGTCTTAGGGGGAGATTTGTTGTTGCTGCCAGGGGAGGGTATGTTTCGAGTGGTCCATTGTTTTTGGTGGATCTGTTGTTGCTGGAGGGGGCTCTATTATTTCTGGAACATTTAAAACAAACAAATATACAGACATAAAAAGCATGCCAAGCAATCTATACTTTTGATGGCATTACCACACAATCGTTCAACACGTCTTTATAAAAATAAAAAAAAAATTTCAAATGATTTTATATCAATATATGGCCAGCTTAAGGCCCCTTTCACACATGTCCGTTCCACCAACGGACTCCCCACTGAGCAGGCGGATGACAGCTCCGTCTCCGCTCTGTGTGCGGAGATGGAGGTGTCAGATCCCCGCTCTCCTCTATGGGGGAATCAGACGAGAATGGACCGCCTGTCCGTTCTCATCCGATCCGCCAGACGGATGGAAAATAGGGTTTCCATCCGTCTGGATTTGACGGACAGGATTAGATCTGCATGTCTTCACTGACATCCGCTGCCCCATAGAGATGTATGGGGAATCCGTTCAGATCCACCTGAAAAACTGACAGGCGGATCTGAACAGACCGTAGGTGTGAAAGGGGCCTTTGTCATTTCTGGTTTCAGATCCACCTTTTCCTAGCTGGTACAGCCAGGGGACACATCTAACTGAGCTGATCTGTGCTCGGTTAGATGGTGTGAAGGGCAGAGGAGATATTGGGGTCTTTTAGACCCCTAATGTCTCCAAAAAGAGTACCTTTCACCTGCCCAATCCTTTCACATGGTGGTATATTAACCACTTGTAATAGAAACCAAGTAAAAATTAACAAAAATAAATGTAGGGGTGTGGCCAGCTGCAGATCGGAATGAAGGCCTAGAAACCGAGCTCCGCTTCACAGCCTGGATCTTCAGTGACCCAGAGCAAGTCTCCTTCCTGCATTCCACACACCCAGCGGGGAAAGGATTGGGAACACACTCTCGGGCATGTCCAAAAAGAAGTTTAAGTCACCAGCACCATGCCGTCTCACACACTACTATGCTGCTGCCGCGGACATGCATTTGGCCCAAGATGGCGCCGGCCTGGGACCAGCCATCACATTACAGCCACAAATCCCCCTGCTCATTCCACACCAACAGCCCTGAAATCAACTGATCCCTCCACAGAGACTCCCAGATCTGATATGGACACTCTTCCTCCACCCACCAGATGCTACCACATAGGTACAATCAGCGGACAGAGGTAAGAGACTGGCATCCTCCCCTGCCCACTCACCATGTAAAGAGCCTCAGACCAAAAAAACACTCATGGGCTGCTGTATCTAATGGAACCTCCACCACAGAGCACATACCATCCTTAGCTGCTGTCCCTGTCACAGACAACCCTGTCTCTAAAGCTATGCTTAAATCCATGCTGCTCACTCTGCAGAAGGATTTACACAGAGCATTACAAATATCTCTATCTTAAGTCTATGACAGAAGAAAATATTCATGATTCCTCCAAAGTTACAATGAATTAATAGATGCACATGAACATCACAATGAGGAAATCCACCGCATAAGATTAAATTGCGGATTTAGAGGCTTGCTCCAGACTAAACAATATCAAAATTAGATGGCTCCCAGAAACAATTAAAGCAAATGAGCTTACTCCCTACCTGCAGCAGCTTATTTCAACACTACTCCCTCACCTAAACACCTGTGACATACAGACAGACCGAGCCCACAGACTTGCAAAACCCTCACACCTGCCAGCTGACATTCCGAGGGATATCTCAGCTTGGACCCACTTTTTTCATATCAAGGAGCAAATTCTCTCGACTTCCAGGGCCGTAAAACATCTGCCAGCACCATGCACTGACATTAGGATGTTCACTGATCTTGACACCTCTAATCCACAAAAACATAGAACTTCTGCACTCTCTGCACTACTAAAAAGGGAATATTTGTATGATCCCTGGAGGCGCTTACACAATGTAAAAAGAGACTTTACCTTCCCCCCCTCCACCAATCAGGGGCAGATCGGGGGGTGCAACGGGGCAATTGCTCCCCCCCCCGAGAAAATACTACTGACTCAGAAGCCAAACACGCCCTCTGGAAATCAGAGCTGCGGTCGGGACAACTCACAGCCATTACACATCAGCACTTGATGCTCTGTCCCCTGTACCTCCCCCAGCAGTTTTTCAGCCTCTCTTAGAACCTTCCTAACCGTCATACTAGACCTTTACTCTCACCCAAGCGCACGTGTTTGGACCTCGGCATTGTGTGAAATCCTTTCACAATTACCAATGGCACGAGACAGGTGTGTCTGTTTCCCCCCCCCCCCCCGTAGCACTGCCCCCTTAAGGACTGCTGCATTTCACACTTATGGGTCCCTCTGGGTTACCATTAGCAACCTTGACATTAATAGTCTCTCTCTTCTTGGCTCGTTCAATAAACAGTCCAGGGGTATGTAGTTGTTTTTGTGATTTATTGATAAATTAGGGATGGGAGAAGGGAATAGTGGGATACTCCGAATTAACTATGCACAAGATTTGAGGACTTCTATCTCTTGGTACAGCTAGGCTGTTGATCCACCTTACCACTGACGTGAATTTAGCTTTAAGTCTCTTTCCTAGATGACTTGATGAACTAAGTGTATTTTCAGGACACTCTCCTTAGTATCCTCTTTCTTGGCTGCTGGCACCCATCCACTGACTATCCTACTCCTGGGGTGGCCCCCCTCAGGTCAGGCCCTTTGGCACAATGCCCTGTACTCACGATACTATTTTTCCAGGGTCTCCAGTGTGTCCCCCTCAGTCAGCTCTTCTGAATCTCTGGGTTCAGCTCCATTCCTCTGACCCTCAGGACTACCTCCTGAGGCCACGTGCCTGTAATGTTCCGGTACCTCTGGTACCCTTGTCTCCATATTTCTCCTCTCCTAATTGCGTCCCATCTTGTGTAACAAGGGACGCATATACCTTTAAGACCGGATGACATCATTGCCGAGCGCCGCTATGAGCGGCTATTTCAATCGCCGGTTTGCTCTCACTCATCGCTCGTTCAAACCGCATGTTCACCGCACCTACTCCTGTGAAGTCAGAGCTGCTGACATTCTCCCTTGCTGAACTGAAGCCGGAAACCTCGCTGGTGATCCGTATCTCGCTACGGGATCACCCCTCTCCAATGGACACTGTTACTCCTAAACCTATCTAAGTGATAAGTACCCCGCAGGGGATTCTTACTAACCAATCTCCTACTGTCATCTACTGCAATTACCAAGACTATCTGTATCTATCTATTCACTATCATCTGCATAGACTGTTAGCTCTTGGGACTACCTTCAACTATCCTTGCACTAGGTTACTCTGTCTAAGTATACTCCATCTGTGTCCTCTTACCATCTGCACTATACTTGACATCAGAACCTATCTGCTTTACCATCACCTGCAAACTCTCCTAATACTACTTCTAGTGCTTACCATACAATAGCCTGTCTCTCATCTATATATCCTCATATATTCTATCCCTCCATTAACATCTATTAATATATATGGTATATAACAGGCTGTACACGGTGATGAAGTCCTGAGAGTTGGATATGTTTGTCCAACAGATTCTCTACAAGGCTACTGAGTGTAATAATTCTGCAGCTGTAAATCCATCCACTAACAAAAACACATGAACGTTACAGATTGAACGAGCCTTTAAAAAACAAAATATGGATTCAGCAGAATTATCCACTCATGTACTACAATTAAAACAGCAAGTAGATGCATTGATCCTTGCGCTTACAGAGGTACAAAATGAAAATCAGACCTTGAGACAGCAGCTTGGCCGTCTCACACAGCCTCCTGCTGCTCAGCCCCGTGAGCCTAAGATAAACCCTCCTATAGTGTTTTCTGGTGATCGGAGCAAATTCCGTGAATTTAAAAACGCATGTCGATTGTTTTTTTTGTTAAAACTTCTAACCTACACCACTGACCAAATTAAAGTTTGTACCATCATCTCCTATTTAACGGGTGAACCCCGGGCCTGGGCAGATGCTCTCTTTGAAAAGGATGATCCACTCCTTAATTCTTATCCCTTATTTCTAGCACAACTTGCTAGTTTATATGAAGACCCCAACAAGCAGAGTACCGCTGACACCCAATTACGGGCCTTAAAACAAGGAAGGAGACCTGTTGAAGATTTCGTGGCGAATTTTAAAAGATGGTCCCCTGATTCAGGGTGGAACGACACATCTTTGCGAGCGCAGTTTAGACTCGGCCTATCTGAGGCCGTTAAAGACGAGCTCGCCCGAGCGGATTTACCTGGCACTCTAGAGGGACTGATACAGACCAGTATCAATATTGACAGACGACTACGAGAAAGAAAGGCTGAGAAGATGGGCTCACCATTTTCCAGTTCTTCTCGGATGTTGCCTGCTGACCCTACTCCTATGGAAGTAGGAATGATAAGTCCACCTCTGACCCTTTCTGAACGTGCCAGGAGGAAAACCGAACATCTTTGCATGTACTGCGCATCCCCGAATCATTTGGTAAACGGCTGTCCTCTTGTCCGCAGAAAAGAGGGTGAGTGTTCAAATGTCTTGCTAGGGGGACTCACAACTTCCTTTTCTAATCCCTATCTTTTTGTTCAATTAACATTGCAGTGGGACCAAACTAGGATCACCACCAAGGCTATGATTGACACCGGATCTTGTGGAAACTACATTGACATTTGTTTTGTCTCCCTTAATAAAATACCTATTGTTTCAAAACCCAAACCTATCTCCGTTAGTTTTATTAATGGTACCCCTTTATCCTCTGGTCCTATCACCAGTCAGACACAGGCACTTCTTGTAACTGCTGACGAGTCTCATGTGGAGACCACCACCTTTGATGTATTAACTTCACCACATTTTCCAATCATTTTGGGACTTCCCTGGTTACACATACATCAACCAATCATCGATTGGAAAACAAGAACGTTAGCCTTCTCTTCTCACTATTGTGAGACGACGTGTAACCTCCCCACACATGATAGGATCCTGTCTGTACTGCCGGATGACATTATTCCTAAGTGTTATCAGGATTTATCGGAGGTTTTCCTTGAGAAAAACGCTCAAATGCTACCTCCCCATAGGGACTATGATTGTTGTATCGATTTACTCCCTAATAGCAAGTTGCCTTTCGGACATGTTTATCCTCTCTCACAGGATGAACTCTCTCATCTTAAGGAGTATCTGGATGAGAACTTGGCAAAAGGATTCATCCGACCTTCTACTTCCTCCACTGCTGCTGGGCTCTTCTTCGTCCGCAATAAGGACTCTAGCCTTAGGCCTATCATTGATTTCAGACAATTAAATGCCATCACAATAAAGGATCGTTATCCTTTACCCCTTATTCCTGAACTTATCGAACAGGTGCGTGGGGCTTCTTTCTTTTCAAAATTGGACCTAAAAGGGGCATACAATTTAATTCGAATCCGTAAAGGGGATGAATGGAAGACGGCATTCAGAACCAGATACGGACTGTTTGAGTACCTTGTAATGCCATTTGGGCTATGTAATGCTCCCGCAGCCTTCCAACGGTTTATAAATGAGATATTCCGAGACTTGCTTGATGTTTGTGTGGTAATATATTTGGACGATATACTTATCTATTCTCATTCCTTACCTGAACACATAAAACATGTGAGACTTGTGTTGTCAAGACTACTTGCACATAACTTATATGTTAAATCAAAGAAATGTTTGTTTCATAAAGAGGAGGTACTATTCCTAGGGTATATTATATCTAAAAGTGGAATCAAAATGGACATGAGCAAAATATCCTGCATTCTGGATTGGCCTGTGCCAACCACTCGCAAAGCATTACAAAGGTTCCTAGGATTCTCTAATTACTATAGGAAATTCATTAAGAACTTCTCTGCGATTGTGAAACCTCTCACACAACTTACAAGCACGAAGAAACCATTTAATTGGTCAAAAGAAGCAAATGGAGCATTCTCTCTACTGAAATCAAGCTTTACTACTGCCCCCATACTATGCCATCCAGACCCATCCCTTCAATACATCTTGGAGGTAGATGCGTCTAATATGGCAGTAGGAGCAGTTCTCTCACAACGACCAACAAACACCTCACCTCTTCACCCAGTTGCTTTCTTTTCAAAGTCATTAAGTAGCCCCGAGGTGAACTACCCAGTAGGTGAGAAGGAGTTATTAGCAATAAAACTGGCGTTAGAGAATTGGCGACATCTACTTGAGGGCACTCAATTGCCAATTCTGATATATACTGATCACAAAAACCTTCAATACCTTCAGACTAATAGAACTCTTTCCCACCGGCAGGTACGGTGGTTGTTATTCTTTCTGAGATTAAATTTTTTAGTGACTTACACGCCCGCAGACAAAAATAAAAAAGCGGATGCACTCTCACGACTAGCCGAGAAAGATTGTACTGAGGTTCCCTCAGTTCCTATAATACCACTTGAACGTATTATCGGAGTCGTTCGCTCCCTGAAGGAGGAGATTTTGCACAGCATAGGATTGGATTCACCTCCACCACAACTAACTACTGACGCAGAAGGCTTCCTCTACTACAACGATAAATTATACATACCCCCTACTATGCGAACCAAGATCTTAGAATTGTCGCATGATGTACCTATGGCAGGACATATGGGTATGACTAAAACTCTCAATCTACTCACTAGGCAATTTTGGTGGCCAGACATGAAGACAACCGTAAAAAAGTTTGTTTCATCTTGTGATATCTGTGCAAGGTCTAAAATTGACAACACAAAACCATCGGGGTTACTTTGTAGTTTACTGATACCCCAGGTTCCGTGGGAAGTGGTATCCTTAGACTTCATAGTGGAACTACCATCTTCCAAAGGATTCAACACCATCTTGGTGTCAGTGGACCATCTGACCAAGATGGCACATTTCACTCCTATCCGAAAACTACCTTCATCCAAACAAACAGCGGAATTACTTGTGAAACATGTCTTTAAGTTACATGGTATTCGAAAAACACTGCTGTCTGACCGTGGTTCACAATTCATCTCAAAGTTTTGGCTAGCTCTATGTCAGATACTGCGAATAGAGCGTAACCTTACTTCTCCCTACCACCCTCAGACCAACGGACAGACAGAGAGAGTTAACCAGTGCATTGAACAGTACCTGCGTTATCTACAGGACGATTGGGCAGATCTCCTCCCGCTGGCGGAATTCGCCTATAACAACGCTACTCATAGCACTACTAAGCAAAGTCCGTTTTACCTGAATTATGGGTTTCATCCCACACTCCTTCCTCCACGCATCTTGCCATCAAGTAATCCAGTGGCATCTGATTATCTTGCCCAGATAAAGGATTCTCTGGGATTACTCAACAATACCATATCCCATGCTCATAGCCAACAAAAAAAGTACTACGACCTCCGTAGGAAACCCTCTCCCCAATATGCCATTGGGGATCTTGTTTGGCTTTCTACAAAAAATCTGAGACTAAAAATCCCTAGTAAAAAACTTGGACCTCTATTTCTGGGACCTTTTCCAATAGAGAAGCTTATTGGAAAAGCTGCAGTACAACTCACATTGCCAGTAGACCTCAAGATACATCCTGTCTTCCATGTGTCTCTACTGAAGCCCCATGTTCCTAACCAAGGAATAAGGCCTACTATCTCACCTCCACCTCCTGTACAAGTGGAGGGCGGAGAAGAATTTGAGATAAAAGAAATTTTGGATTCCCGTTTTAATAGAAGAAGACTCCAGTATCTTGTACGATGGAAGAACTATGGGCCCCAAGATGACACCTGGCTGGATACCTCTGATATACATGCCCCTAGACTGATTCGCAATTTCCACTTGAAATATCCGGAAAAAACAGTTCTAGAGGCCTTCCGGAGCCGGCCTTAAGGGGGGGGGTACTGTAATGTTCCGGTACCTCTGGTACCCTTGTCTCCATATTTCTCCTCTCCTAATTGCGTCCCATCTTGTGTAACAAGGGACGCATATACCTTTAAGACCGGATGACATCATTGCCGAGCGCCGCTATGAGCGGCTATTTCAATCGCCGGTTTGCTCTCACTCATCGCTCGTTCAAACCGCATGTTCACCGCACCTACTCCTGTGAAGTCGGAGCTGCTGACATTCTCCCTTGCTGAACTGAAGCCGGAAACCTCGCTGGTGATCCATATCTCGCTACGGGATCACCCCTCTCCAATGGACACTGTTACTCCTAAACCTATCTAAGTGATAAGTACCCCGCAGGGGATTCTTACTAACCAATCTCCTACTGTCATCTACTGCAATTACCAAGACTATCTGTATCTATCTATTCACTATCATCTGCATAGACTGTTAGCTCTTGGGACTACCTTCAACTATCCTTGCACTAGGTTACTCTGTCTAAGTATACTCCATCTGTGTCCTCTTACCATCTGCACTATACTTGACATCAGAACCTATCTGCTTTACCATCACCTGCAAACTCTCCTAATACTACTTCTAGTGCTTACCATACAATAGCCTGTCTCTCATCTATATATCCTCATATATTCTATCCCTCCATTAACATCTATTAATATATATGGTATATAACAGGCTGTACACGGTGATGAAGTCCTGAGAGTTGGATATGTTTGTTCAACAGATTCTCTACAAGGCTACTGAGTGTAATAATTCTGCAGCTGTAAATCCATCCACTAACAAAAACGCATGAACGTTACAGTGCCACTGCTACAGAGGAGGAGGCAGCCGCCCCCCCCCCCCCTCCGGGACTCTGCTGTCCAGCCAAAGACCTTGCAGCACATGTGCTCCTGGCTTTTATACAGTATCCCACAATGCACTAAGGTGACCTGCCCCTGCCAATCACCAGGACTGTACCAAAGCCTATGCATCCATTTGTCAGGTTTCCTCCCACTGTCCAACATGCCTCCCTATTGGACCAATGTGAAACACTCTCTAGAAATAATGAATCGCATACTGAGCACCATGAGCAGACCTCACTAACAGATCCTACTCTTTAATAAGCAGAGAGCAATATAGATTTGCCTGCTGCTCCTCTAATAGGCAGGCAGAGCAAAAAACTATACTCTCTCACTAGCACCTACCTAGGAGGGTGCTACACCCTAATTTTTGCCATGATTATGGAACCACTAGTGCAGGCCATAGGATCTAACCCCGCAGTTTCAGGAATTGAAGGCAGAGATACTGAACACAAAATCGGACTATACGCCGATGATGTTATCATAGCTCTAACAAACCCTGAGAAATCCCTTCCCGCAATTCAAAACATCCTAGATTCATTCAGTTAATATCACTATATAAGGTGAATCACAGCAAATCTCTCATATTAAATTTATGCATAGATGCCCAGATAATCAGAGCCATATCTGCTGATTCCTCTTTTGCGTGGTCTCCCAACTCTTCCTTGCCATACTTAGGAATCCGCTTAACACTCCCCAGTCACACCCTAATAAAATTGAAATATGAGGACCTTGTAGAGAAGCTTTTGCGATTATCCAAAGATATGGGCCATATCCCTAACTCTTGGGCTGGAAGGATTGCCCAAGTAAAGATGTACCTACTCCCCCATATTTTGTACTTATTCTGTACAATACCCCTGCCACTCCTGCAAGTTCATCTGAGGAAAATACAAGGGATCATAAATAACTTTATTTGGCAACAAAAGCACCCAAGAGTGAAAAGATCTACCCTCATGAGCCCTGTCCATCCAACAAGGTGGTCTAGGAACATCTAACATTCTGGGGTACTATCGTGCAACAATCCTAGACCAGTTGAAATAATGGGGAAGGACAGACAGCCATGCAACCTGGAAACAAATAGAAACTGTTGCTTTTAAAATGGATCCCAAACTCACTCTTGCTGCTTCCATGCTTAACATCAAATCGACACACCAACCCTTGGGCACTATATTGCCTCACTACGTGTATGGGCAGTGATCCCACAAATCAGTAAAGGACTACCAGCGCTCATCCTACCATTTATACCTACTGAATCTATGGAACTTTTATTGCCAGATCTATCTCTCTCAGCCTGGGTGGAAGCCGGTATCTCTAATCTTGAATTGCTCATCAACGCATCAGGAATGCATACTTTCACCTATCTACAACAAAAATATGGTTTGTCTACCAAAATGTTTTTCCTATGCTTGGGGATACGTTCCCTTCTATCCAAGCTGCAATGGTCACAAACAGATTCTCAAACATCTGACATTCTCTAAAATCTCTTGAGAGACAATTCTACAACCAAAGGTATCTCCCCCAACATACAAATTACTATTTACACACTACATCCTAAACCACTCTCCTCTATCAAATTCAGGTCCACTCTCCTCCTCCAATCAAATAATGGAGTCGGCCCCTCACAATGCCTCTCCGTCTATCCCACTGCATTTCCTATTGGGAAGCTTTACAAAAATTGTACTATACCCCTGACAGGCTGGCAGGCTCCACTAGACCTACTCCTTCAACTATGACTTGCTACCTGGCCTGGACATGCCCAGGTATTAGTAACACATGTATTGATTGCTGCTCGTCTGGCAATGACAAAGGATTGGAAATCAACCTAACCCCTTGCCCTAACAGACACCATTCCCATTCTGAATATAAACTTTTAAATGGAATTTGCATTCGCCAAAGCACATTTATCCACCCCAACTTCCTACATAATGGATTGCTGACCCAAGAAGTACATCTCTCTCATAATGAGCTCCGATCGGCTGAATACTACTTGCTACCAAAATTTGGAAGAACTTTCCTCTATCAGCTTTACTTGGGGGGTAGATTTCCCCAATGTCTTTCTCCCAATATTTAGTAGTTCCCAAAAAGACTGCTCCATTATCTCATACTCAATAACGTGACACTTCACGGCACAAATAAACCTTCCCTATTAACAAGCACCTACCACAGGTGTCTCCACTTGAAGATTTGTCATGTCAATACCATGCTACTGTATTCTATGTATCTATATATACTTAATACACTTGTTCTGTTTTTTACCTGCCTTTTCCTTAAAAAAAATTGAAAGTAAAATAAATAAATGAATAAAAAATAAATACATTTATAATAAAATGTATGTAAAAACATTGCCATAACCTCAATTGCTCTGCACACATGTGCAAATGCAAACACAGGGTGAACACACATGTGTAAACTGCAGTCGCACCACATGTGTGATGTATCTCCAATAGCGTTAGAGCAAGAGCAATAATTTATGCACAAGAGCTGCTAATTAACTGATGAGCTTTAAAGGCTTTTAAAGAGTCCCCTATGGAGATTTTCAGATACCGTAGTTTTTTTCAATATCACAGTGCACTCAGTTTTTAAGACTTGTTATGTATGGAATCTATTTACTCAACCCAACCTCATCTTTAATGATTTACAAACAAAGAAATGGTCATTATATTGTGTGTGTTTGCACTAAAATTCGTTTTATTACATTTTGTACTGAACATTTGCTTTTAATAAACAGTTTTACAAATATCCTGTGACATACAAAGTTGCAGCTACCAAGTTTTTATTCTACAGGGCCTTTACTTTCAGAAAATATAATAATGTTTTAGGGGTTTAAGTAATTTTTTGCCAAAAATTGATATTTTCATGTGTGCAAAAATGAAAAAAATTTGCCCTAGAGTCAAAATGGTAAAGTAAGTGCTGGCATTGATGCATCAAAGTCAGGGAGTATACATGTTGCAATGCAACAGTTATTACATAAATATTTGAAAATATTTGAAATTTTGCAATTAATTTCAAAATGTTCTTATATTAGCTTTTTGCTCATAAAAGCTTAAGCTTTGTGTTTGACATTTATAGTATCGTCATATAAATAACGAATTATGTAATTATTGTCCCAGAGTTAAGCTGGCCATACACAGTGCAAATTTCCCACAATTCCCCCATCAACACAGACAGTGTTGACAGGGGAATCCCCCCTGCCGAGCAACTGTTTCTTTGGTGGGGGGCGGGGGCGGGTGGGGAAAGCCATCCCTGCCGGGAGAAGACAGCGATTATCACTAGTGGCTATAGAAGACATTAGCAATAATTACAAGAGAATCAGGACAACATGGTACATTCAGCCTGGCCATTAACAATTTAAATCAAACTGTGTATGGCCAGCCTAAATTACATTACAGAGGGGGGCGTGGCTAGCAACCGGCATGTGAGCAGCGCGGTCTCGGAGCTCCGGCGGCACCTGGTGATCCTGCATTGCTCCTGGCACCGATCCTTCCGATCAACCCCTCAATTTTTGCTGGCACATCTATCCTGACACCTCCTGTGCCGACCAATATGGCCAAAATCGGCTCCCAAGGCACCAAATCGTGTGCGGCCTTCCGGACCAGCCCAGGCCGCGAAGCCTCCCAAGATGGTGCCGGACCCTCTTCCCAGCCGGCACGTCCGCCCAAGGAGAGTTGGGCCGGACCGGACAGCCTCCCTCACGGATCCCTGCATCCTCGGGTAAGCCTGACGGTGTGCCCCCGAAGACCCGACCCCCGACCACTATACGGGACCATTTTGCTGATTCCCCTGTGTTACCTAGGGGACCCCCTGCTCTATCTCGAGGGCGGCAGGAGGGTTCGGATCCCTGGGCGGTGGAAGGGACATGGGATGTAGGGGACTCCCAAGCTGGGGGGGCTCAGGAGGGGGCTATTGACACGGGAGATTCAGCTTCTGAGAGCCTCACGTTACAGCACATCATGGAGGCTATTCAAACTTGCCAATCCACTCTGACCACTCAAATTGAGACTGTCCGGCTGGACTTATCTATAGTTAAACATGAAGTACAAAAGATTCGCACTCGGATCGCTGCTGCTGAACAGCGTATCAGTGATGTTGAGGATACAGTTCACCCCTTGCAGGCTGAGGTCCGCACACAAAGGCAGGATCTGCAGGACCATTCTAATAAACTGGGGGACTTAGAGGACAGGATGCGCAGAAATAATCTACGCTTTGTTGGCTTTCCTGAGAAATCTGAGGGGAGACATGCTGAGGATTTTCTGGAAACCTGGATTAAGGATACTGTAGGTGTGGAACATCTCTCCCCCTTGTTTGCCATTGAACGAGCGCACCGGGTTCCTATGCGCCCTCTCCCTCCTGGGGCCCCTCCAAGATCATTACTGGCAAAATTCCTTCACTTTCGGGACAAGGAAAACATCCTGCGAGCCGCACGCAATCTTCCTGACCTTCAATATAATGGAGTTAAAATCTCTATCTACCCTGATTATTCCGCTGCTACACAGAAGTTATGCATGGCCTTTAATGCGGTCAAACGCAGGCTCAGAGAAGGGCAGTTTGGTTACAGCATGCTTTATCCCGCTAAATTGAGGGTGATCCATGAGGGAAAGGCTCACTTCTTCCTCTCCCCGCAGGATGCGTCGGCCTGGCTTGATGGCTTGGGAAGACAGGGCTGAACATGCTATGGCTACTGCAGCTGTTGTTTGCCAGGGGTCTGGGCCTACCTGGGCCCCCTACTACTGATGCTCGGACTCTGTTGATGCTATCCCCTGTCCGGGGGCATTGCTATCCTGATGGCTGGACGACTTCATACTGGACCGGACGGTTTGCCTCACATGTTCTCTGGGGAGGTTCTCTCCCCCTGAACTCGCACCTATATCCTATGTGGCGGTGCCGCCACCTCCGCATCTTTTTGTCTTTTTCTTGGGGTTTCCCCCCCCCCCCATTTTTAATTTTTCTTTTTTCTCTTTTTTACTTTGTGAGCTTTTTTTTTTGGTGTGTTCCTGCTCCTCCAGGGACGCTGGACTGAAGACAATCTGACGTAGTTATGCCTTTCGGGGTTGTTAGTGTTTTTGGGCTAAAGCTCTCTGCCCGTTTTTATGACAGGGAGCCGGGAGGGGGGTTGGGGGGTGGGTTCATGGGTTTGTGGCTTTCAGTTTTCTGTTTTCTTTTTACTCTGTATGCTCTTTTTCTCAGCAGTGGTGGTCAGTTCCTTTATAGGTGGTATTTCAGCGAAAGCGTGGTCGAGACGGGCCCCCCGGGGGCTTTCCTTACCCGGGCGCCCCCTAGGTACTGGTATGTATATTTTTTCAGGTGGGAGCGGGGCGCTCTTGGAGGGGATTCCCCTCTTCGTGGGCTTCGTTTCTTTGTATTACTCTCCGTTATCAAATGTCTTTGAAACTTTTAACATGGAATGTGCGGGGTATGAACTCCAAGATTAAGAGATCTCTAGTGTTTGATTATTTCAAACGCTCTAAGGCGGACATCCTTCTTTTGCAGGAGACGCACGTAATGGACCCCAAAACAAGGGCGTTAAAACGACAATAGCTCACGCATTCCATGCTACTTACTCCACCTATTTCAGGGGGGTCTCGACCTTGATCTCCAGGGCGTGCCCGGTGCGGGTGCTGGAGGTGAAGACCGACCGGGAGGGGTGTTATGTTATAGTGGTATTAAATTATATGGAGCGTTTATTCACAATAGTTAACTTGTACCTCCCCCGCCAGTGGAGGTTGGGCGCCTTGATGACTGTATGCAGGCGATCCTCTCAATAGCTCAAGATTCTTTAATCATAGGTGGGGATTTTAATGCAGTGTTGGAACCCCAACTGGATCGTCTCCACGGCTCGGTGCGACAGTCGCTGGCATTGGCTGATTGGGCTGCGGCGTACGGTCTGACCGAGACGTGGCGGTGGAAATATCCGCAGAGAAGGGAATACTCCTGTTATTCCAGTTCTTATGGTACCTTCTCTAGATTGGACATGTGGTTTGTCTCCTCGGAGGTGCTTCCCATGGTCTCTGACATGGCGTACCTCCCGAGGGCGATCTCGGATCATTCCCCCCTGGCGATGACGCTGACAGTGGCCAGGCGTCCGGCCGGATCGGTGTGGCGTATGAGCCCTTACTGGCTCGTGGAACCGATGGTGTCGGCTGAATGTGCTACTGCCATGACTCATTTCTGGGTGGAGAATGCGGAGGGGGTGAAGGACCTTACCTGTTGGGACGCCTCTAAGGCAGTCCTGCGCGGAGCGTATATGCAGGGGGTTTCTAAGTTCAGAAAGGCGGTGGCAGCAGAAGTTGAGGAACTGGCAGATGCTCTGAGTGCCTCCGAACGGGTTTATACTTTGACTCCCACCCCTGAGAACTGTAGTACGTGGAAGGCGGCGCAGCGGGCTTACGAGCTGGCTTTGGTGCAGAAGACCCAGAAGCGTCTCCTGTACCAGTCCCAACGTATTTTTGAGACCGGGGACAGGAACGGTCGTTTGCTGGCCTTCTTGGCTAGCCCTATTCCTTTCCGCACCCTTAGTGTAGAACAAAGCGCTAGTATGGAGACCCCTTTGACGCTGGAGGAGGTGGGGGTATCCATTAAATCATTCCCAAAACATAAAACTCCGGGCCCTGACGGCTTCCCGGTGGAATGGTACGTACAGCACGGGGAACTGTTGCTGCCGCGACTCCTGGTGCTCTTCAAGTCGATATTCGATGGTGGCTTCCTCCCTCCTTCGCTCCAAGAGGCCCTCATAGTATTAATCCCTAAACCTAATAAGGACCCGCGATACTGTGACTCTTACAGACCCATATCACTTATTAATGTAGAGCTTAAAATCCTTACTAAAATTCTTGCACTAGGTCTAAATAAGATAATTGGCTCTATTGTGGGGATAGATCAGACTGGCTTCATTCCGGGGGGCGCTCGGCTTATGCGAATATCCACCGGTTGTTCACCAATCTGCAGGCCCCGAACCCCTCTCGTTTGCCTAGGGTGGTCCTCTCACTCGATACACAGAAGGCTTTTGACTCTGTGGAGTGGCCGTACCTGTTCTATGTACTTGAGAGATTTGGCTTTGGAAATAATTTTTTGACTTGGCTTTGGATCCTATATGCACAACCTCTAGCCCGTATTAGGGTGAATGGGATGGTCTCCGGTCCACTGCAGATACGACGAGGCACGCGGCAGGGTTGCCCTTTATCCCCCTTACTTTTTGCGCTTGCTATAGAACCTCTGGCTCAGCTGCTGAGAACTTCCCCCGTTTTCCAGGGGATGTCCGTGGGGTCTCTAGAGGAGAGGGTCTCTCTTTATGCCGACGACATGTTGTTGTACATAACTGATCCGCACACGTCGCTTATGCCCGTTCTCCGACTTATTCAACATTTCGGTTCTTTTTCCGGTTTTCGGGTTAACTGGGCTAAGTCTAGCCTGTTTCCCGTCGATATGGACATCCCGCTCTCGTTACCGTCCGACTGCCCCTTGAAATTTACGTTCTCATTCAAATATCTGGGTGTTCAAGTTCAGCAACCTGTGTCCTTGTATTTCCAAAACAATCTTGTTCCCTGCCTGAACCTTTTCAGGTCTAGGCTGGAGAACTGGAAGCATCTGCCTTTAACTCTGACAGGTAGGGTCAACTTATTTAAAATGGTTATGTTGCCAAAATTTCTGTATATCCTAGCTAACTCTCCACTGTTTGTGCCAAATAAGTTCTTCAAGGATCTTGATTCTCTTATTTCCGGTTTCCTATGGTACCCGAAGGCGCCTAGACTTTCTATTGTTTAAAGGTGATGGTGCGCTTTTCTAAATTAGTGAGAAAATCATATATTGAACAATATATAAAAATAATATGAATATATATATAGGATGAAAACCCAAATATCACAGTGATGGGTGCATAAGTGTTAAATCAATAAATGCGTCTTAAAAAACATTCAATGTGACTTCAACAAATAAACCACTAAAATGAAAGTCCATAAAATAATGTGATCCAAAATAGTGGGAAATGGTGAAAGAAATCCAAATAAAAATCAAGGTGATGATAAGGTGTTCCCTTCACCTGGTGAAATGCCTCCTTACCCGGCGGAAAGAAGGTAAGTGCCTAATAATAATAATTCTCAAATAAGTAAAGCCAGTGTCCTGATTCCACCTGCACACGTGCACAGTCACCCGGGTGATAAGTATATACAAGCCTCTTACCAGATGTAAGAGACAATCAAGCCTCTAAATATCATGGACATGAGGATGCTTCCTTAACACAGTGGATGGATAGGATCGTTCCCACTTTCTTCCCTCTGTACAAGCCAACGTAAGTCTCCTATTCTTTAAGGTGAGTAGAATATACTCCCCACGATGTTCCAATGCACATAAAAGAACAGATGGGACTGATAGTGCATTACCTTAATAAACAATTTATTTGTATATAGACTTGCACTTACAGTTAAGTTGAACGGTTTCGAGCAGATTATCATAAAATTACAGGCTGAGGATCTCTAGGTGCATCGGGTCCGGGTGCAGCACGGACCGCCGATGACGCAATGACGGCACGCCTCCCTCCTGACGCGTTTCCTCCAATAGGGCTTCGACTTGAGATGGGAGACTTTCTATTGCCACCTTACAACAGCCGGTGGCAGTGGGGGGCCTTGCCCTTCCAAACTTGCGCTTATATTACTATGCAGCACAAATGGGACATGTTCATGGTTGGCTCTTCCCTCAAAGGAGCAGTGCGGCCACGGCTGTCGAAGCGGCGGTGGTTTCCTCCTATGAGACACTTGCTAATCTTATTTACCGACGCAGCGTTGCGTCCTCTGAGGGTACGGCACTCTTGAAATCCTCTCTGCAGATATATGCCAGGTGTGAGTCTCTGTTGGCGGCGCCTCCGGGCCTCTATTCCCCGAATCAACCCGTGTGGTGCAATCCTAGTCTGCCTCACTTTGCCGCGTCTCAGGATGCGGCGCAGTGGGCAGAACGGGGCCTGAAGTATGCTCATCAATTGTTCGAGGGGGGACTTTTAAGACGTTCTCCCAGTTCCGGGCGGACTTTCGGGTGCCCGGCTCTTGGCAATATCGTTACCTCCAGCTGCGACACACTGCCCTGGCCCAATTTGGGCCTGGTAGTGTCAGGCTAAACAATTCTCCTATGGAGAAGGAATTGTTGCGGGATGTGCACACCAAATTGACTAGCTCCTACTATGGAGTCCTTCTTACTAGCGTGCCATCGCGCCTGGAGGCTATTAGAGCCGGGTGGACGAGAGACATCCCGGATATTTCGGACGATGATTGGGAAGAAGTGCTTGAGGTATATTTTAGGACGCCCATCTCGGCCAGGGACCGTCTGATACAATTACGTGTATTCCATAGGACCTATTATACTCCTCATCGGTTGTTTCTGATGAAGCAGGGGCCCACACCGGAGTGTCATAAATGTGCAGGGGACCAGGGAAAATTGCTTCATATGTTGTGGAGTTGTCCGAAGGTTAGACCTTTCTGGTCCCAGGTTACACACTTTCTCTCGACCTCCTTGGATTTCCCTAATGTCTGCAGCCCTAAGTGGTGCTTACTGGGGATTTTCGGGGAGATTGATCTCCACACCCACCAGAAACAGCTTCTCCGACTCTTGTTGTTTTATGCCAGGAAAACTATAGTGATGCAATGGATACAGGTGGACAGGATTCCACTTGATCTCTGGAAAAATTTGATCAACCAAGTTCTACCTCTGTATAAGATGACCTATGAAGCCAGGGGCTGTCCAAAAAAATTCCTGAAAGTCTGGGGTCCTTGGGGTGCTTTATCTGATACGTGCAGCTCCACGCTGCTCTGAATGTATGGGCTGTCCGGGTACAGGAGGGTCTGTTCTGGGCCCACGCTCCGCTGGTGAATGGGGATGTGACTCTGACCACCACCTGCATTTCCTGCTGAGTTGTTTTTTTTTTTTTTTTTCATATGTAAAGAGCATATGTCATATGTGTTATGAACGAGGATATCTGCTATTATCTTAGCAATTTTGGGAATCTCTGTTTTTACATATCTACGGGTTATCCTTTATCCATATTGAACCAGTGTGATATTTCGCAGCTGACCTGTACTATTCAATGATTCTCGGTATTTTCACTGTTTTGCAGTTTTAATGTACTGTTCATGTGATAAAATTAATAAAACGCAGTTTAAAAAAAAAAATGACATTACAGAAATTATCAATTTAGCAGCGCCACATTCACCCATTATTGCCTGCAGTGGGACCAGATACAGCAGATGATCTGAAGGATGTCTGGATACCGCTGAGATGATGAAGATGCTCAGACCAGGTCTAGTATAGAAGGCTGTTACTGGTCAGGCACATGAAACATAGGTGCAGGAAGCAGAGACATGCTCAGGACGAGCAGAGCTCAACAACAGCTAGGCAGCAGAGGTAACAATTTGAAAAGGCGAAGCAGGATCAGAGTCCAAGCCAAGATCATTATCAGGCAGGCAACAAAGGTACCAAAAGAGCAGGTAAAAGGTGAAGTCAGGACATAAGCCAAGGTCAACAGTGGAAGATTAAGATATAGGAAAGGTCAGAGCCAAGATGGGTCAGAATCACAGAAAAAGACAATGCAGGTTAAATGAGCTGATAACCACTCAGCTGTGCACACTCATTCACACTAAATGCACACGTGCTTGAGCATGCACTCAAACACATGCAGATGTACACACAGCTATGACTGAATATGGTCTGTAATATGCACATGGGCAGATCTTTGGGCATGACCATGCGTTCAACCCTCCTGACATCCACTTTATGAAGAACTACTTTAATTGCTTGTAAATGAGCTAAACCAGTGGTCTCCAAGCTGTGGCCCGGAGGACGGGGTGGCCCTTTGCTTGCCTTTAACAGGCTCTTGGGACTCTATTCCTCCCACTGATACAAAGCACTATTCCTTCTACACCAACAATGGGGCATAATTCCTGTCACTGATACCAACAATAGGGAACTATTCATACCACTGACCCTAACAATGGGACACTGTGTACACTGTGTCAACCAATGATTGGACACTATTTCTTACCCTTATACCAACAATGAGGCACTATTCCTGTCATGGGTCTGCCACCTAAGGGTTAACTTAGTGCAGACTAATTGCAATGATTGGTAACAGGCTGCCCTATTTAAACACCTCAGAAGCACTGTGTCATTGCTGTCTGATCTGCAGCTTTACTTTGAGTCTGTTCCTGTGCTTGTATTGATTCCTGTATTGACCTGGCTTGTCTGACTTCGTTGCTATCTCCAGTCCTGATCCCGGCTTGCTTTGACTCTGCTATACCTGCTTCCTGCCTGATATCCTGCTGCCAACCCCCGCCTGTACACTGACTACTCTCTGCCTGCTGCTTGAACTGTATCTGATTACCTGTGTCTGAAACCGGCTTGTCTGACCCTGCTCCAGTCTTTGCCCATCCAGCTCCTTCCAGTGCCTGGAGACGCTGTCCTGCATCCGCTGTGCATCCGCTGTGCATCCGCACCTCTTTACCTGCTTCTTCCTGCTGCTCAGCAATCCAGCCGCGTTCAGTGACTTATCAGCTACTCTTCTCAACTGCCAACAGAAGACCAGCGCAGGCACTCTTACCTCACTGCGCTCTTGCATCCACTGTTGCAACTCCAGTGGTGCCTGAGCCAGGGCTGTACGAGAGGTCTCCCTCTGCACGTCAGGCTCTGCTACAAGGTACTTGACAGTATCAGACAGCCATGTCTGAGCCTGCAAGAGGGACCTCTGCAATGGATGAGATCTGTCAACATCTCACAGCCCTCAACCAAGCCGTCAAGTCCCTGCAGGAAGGCTACGTCCAGCTGGATGAACGTGTGCAGTCTTTAGCCACCTCTGCAGGACCTATCACAGCTCCCTCTCCTGCTGCTGCACCAACGCTGACTACTACAGCACCCACTGTGATGATGCTACCACCTGAACCCAGGGTTCCTACACCTGAAAGGTTCTCGGGGGATCGAAGCAAATTCAGGGCATTTCGCAACGCATGCCAGTTATTCTTTGCCCTGCAACCCCGGACTTTCTCTCTGGAATCTACTAAAGTAGGATTCATTATCTCCTTACTTCAAGGGGAACCCCAAACCTGGGCCCACCGTCTACTCAGGAAAATAGTGCTCAGATTCATGCTATGTCCTCTTTCTTTGACGCAATGGCCCAGCTGTACGATGACCCCCAACGAACTGTCACGGCGGAGGCTGCTCTCCATGCGCTCCAGCAAGGCCGCAGAGCGGCTGAGGACTATGTCACGGACTTCAGACGCTGGAGCGCAGATACACAATGGAATGATGCAGCTCTGCGACACCAGTTCCGCCTTGGATTGTCGGAAGGTCTTAAAGATGAGTTAGCCCGGGTTGGAGTACCTAATACCTTGGAGGGCCTTATCACCCTGGCTATCCAGATTGACCGTCGGCTCCGTGAGCGTCGGTCAGAAAGATCTTCCCCGCAGTTTCGTCCTACATGGATGATGCCTAGAGCTCCAGTTCCTGCTCATCCTATGTTTACAACTTCAGCTCCAGCCAGTTCAAGTTCTATTAACCCTGCATCAGATGTCCCTGAACCCATGCAACTCGGGTTAATGCGTCCTGCATTGTCTCCTGAAGAGCGACAACGCCGCCGACTAGGCAACCTATGTCTTTACTGCGGAGAAGCCGGCCACTATGTGAGGACCTGTCCTATTAAGATGCGTAAGTGTCCATCTGTCTTCCCTGCTAACCTGTCAACTTTATCTGCTAATGCAACTCACCTAGCTCTCCCACTCTCGTTCCAGCTTCCAAAAGGAACTATCTCAGTTAACGCCATTATTGACTCTGGAGCATGCAGTTGTTTCATTGACTTAAATTTTGCCACTCAGCAGCAAATTCCTCTGCGACCTAAGACTCAAGGACTTTCTGTCTACCTGGCAGATGGCTCATGTATTAGATCAGGACAAGTTACTCAGGAAACACCTCCGTTACCCGTGATTACTCCTACTAAACATAAGGAGTTATTGAGCCTGGATGCCATCTCTTCTCCATTATTTCCCATCATCTTGGGCCTACCTTGGCTTCAAGCCCATAACCCTCAGATTGATTGGAGTTCCGGAGAGGTCAGTTTCCAATCACGCTACTGTCAAAAACACTGCTTTTCTGAATTCCCTGACGCCTCATTGACTCTGTTATGCACGGACCCTGATTCCGAAATACACCAGTTGGTGCCTGAGGCCTATCATGGGTTTGTTGATGTTTTCAGCAAAAAGGGGGCTGACACTCTCCCTCCACATCGACCATATGACTGCCCGATTGAACTATTTCCCGGGGCAGAGATCCCCTTTGGGCGAATATTTCCACTCTCTGAACGTGAGCAAGAGGCCTTAAAGGAATATGTTGATGAAAATCTAAAGAAGGGATTCATCCGCCCATCTACTTCTCCTGCAGGGGCGGGAATTTTCTTTGTTACTAAGAAAGATCAGTCTCTGCGACCATGTGTGGATTACCGGGAATTAAATAAAATCACGGTTAAAAACCGCTATCCCCTTCCCCTCATGCCTGAATTATTCCAGAGATTAAGGTCCGCGACCATTTTTACCAAGTTGGACTTGCGAGGGGCCTATAACTTGGTCCGTAT
Source organism: Pelophylax lessonae (assembly GCF_965119305.1). Taxonomy (NCBI): domain Eukaryota; kingdom Metazoa; phylum Chordata; class Amphibia; order Anura; family Ranidae; genus Pelophylax; species Pelophylax lessonae. The sequence continues at coordinate 215,390,881 of NC_138771.1, read as the reverse complement.
CCGCGAAGGAGATGAGTGGAAGACAGCCTTTCGTACCAGATTCGGCCACTTTGAATATCTGGTCATGCCCTTCGGCTTGTGCAATGCCCCTGCCACCTTCCAGCATCTTATAAATGATGTGTTCAGAGACTTTCTGGATATCTTTGTAGTCGTGTACTTAGATGACATCTTGATTTTTTCTACGTCCCTTGACCTGCACCGAAGACATGTCAACCACGTTTTGGGCCGGCTCCGCCAACATGGACTGTATGCTAAACCCGAGAAATGTGAATTTGAGCAGCAGAGCATCCAGTTCTTGGGGTTGGTGATTTCCGCAGCAGGAATTAAGATGGACCCCCAAAAGGTTTCTGCTATATTGGACTGGCCTGCACCTACAGATAAGAAGGGGATACAACGTTTTGTGGGGTTTGCAAACTTTTACCGGAGATTCATTAAAGGCTTCTCTGCTATCATTACCCCAATCACGCAACTGACCAAACAGAACCTGCGGTTCTGCTGGAGCCCAGAGGCTCAAGACGCCTTCGAAACTTTAAAGAAATTATTCACTTCAGCCCCTATTCTCAGCCACCCTGATCCATTGCTTCCCTACATACTTGAAGTGGATGCCTCTGAAACAGCAGTAGGGGCAGTTGTTTCACAACGTCAGGGTCTTAAAGATTTAATGCATCCTGTAGCCTTCTTTTCACGCAAACTCTCCCCAGCAGAAAAGAACTATGATGTAGGGGATCGAGAACTACTAGCCATCAAAACAGCTTTGGAGGAATGGAGGTACCTGTTGGAAGGCGCAGCACATCCCATATTAATATACACGGATCACAAAAATTTGGAGTACTTGAGGTCTGCCAAGCGTCTAAAGCCTCGTCAAGCTCGATGGGCATTGTTCTTTTCTAGGTTTTCTTTCCATATAACCTACCGACCAGGATCAAAAAATATTAAGCCAGATGCTTTATCCCGCATGTATGATGACCCCAAGGAATCAGTAACCCCAGATACCATCTTACCCGAAGGTAACTTCCTGATGATACAGTCTGACCTACTCTCACAGATAAAGCTGGCCTCCGTGGGCATCTCTGGCCCTGCCGGAAACACTTTGTCGTCTAAGGAAGGGTTGTTGTGGCAGGAAGACCGGATTTTTGTGCCAGAAAATTTACGGGTGAATGTTTTAAAGCTACTTCACGATCACCCATTGGCAGGCCATTTCGGCATCCATAAGACTCTCGATTTGGTACGACGTACCTTCTGGTGGCCAGATCTGGAAGGGTTCTGCAAGAGATACGTGAGCTCATGTGCTGTCTGTATCCGAAACAAGACTGCAAGAAGCAGGGCTTGGGGTTTACTCAAGCCTTTGCCTGTCCCTGACAGGCCTTGGAAAATGATCTCTATGGATTTTGTAGTAGAACTTCCACCTTCTGAAGGTTGCACAGCAATCTTTGTAGTGGTCGATCGGTTATCTAAGATGGCCCATTTTCTGCCCTTAAAAAATACACCATCTGCCTTGGAAACAGCCCAAGTATTTATTAAAGAGATTGTTAGGTTGCATGGAATCCCGGCAAACATCGTGTCTGATCGAGGTGTGCAGTTCACATCACGTTTCTGGAGGGCCTTATGTGGGGTACTGAAGATTGAATTATCCCTTTCCTCAGCTTATCACCCTCAAACTAATGGGCAAACAGAAAGGACTAACCAGACACTCGAACAGTACATTCGATGTTTCACTTCCTTCGTTCAAGACGACTGGGTGTCTTTATTACCATTAGCAGAATTTGCTTATAATAATGCCAGTCACTCAGCTACAGGACAATCACCATTCTATGCCAATTATGGTTTTCACTTGTCTTTTTTGCCCGATTTTATTCCAGAATCTACAGTTCCAGCTGTCCAGAGCACAGTGGACTTCCTCAAACGCAATAACCAAGTACTACAAGAAGCAGTAACAAAAGCCCAGGCAGACAACAAGAGAGCATTTGACAAGAAAAGAAGAGGGGAACTAAGTCTTCAGTTGGGCGATCAAGCATGGCTATCTACAGCAAACCTCAGACTGGCGTGTCCTTCGAAGAAACTTGCACCCAAGTTTATTGGTCCATTCCCGGTGAAGAGGAAATTGAACGAGGTATCGTATGAACTATCCTTACCTGACTCGTTTAAAATTCACCCTGTATTTCATGTGTCACTTCTGAAACCTGCAACACCAGATCCTTTTCCTAATAGGGGGGCGGGCCCACCTGAACCAGTGTTGGTTGATGGAGAAGAGGAATATGAGGTGGAAGCAGTGTTAGACTGCAGAAGGAGGAGGAACCAATTGCAGTATCTAATTAAATGGAGAGGTTATGGTCCTGAGGAGAACTCTTGGGAACCAGAATGTAATGTCCATGCCAGAGAGCTAGTTCGTGCCTTTTTCCGTGCCCATCCAGAAAAAGAAAACCAGCTAGGCATCCGGAGGCTGCCCGTCGGGAGGGGGCAATGTCATGGGTCTGCCACCTAAGGGTTAACTTAGTGCAGACTAATTGCAATGATTGGTAACAGGCTGCCCTATTTAAACACCTCAGAAGCACTGTGTCATTGCTGTCTGATCTGCAGCTTTACTTTGAGTCTGTTCCTGTGCTTGTATTGATTCCTGTATTGACCTGGCTTGTCTGACTTCGTTGCTATCTCCAGTCCTGATCCCGGCTTGCTTTGACTCTGCTATACCTGCTTCCTGCCTGATATCCTGCTGCCAACCCCCGCCTGTACACTGACTACTCTCTGCCTGCTGCTTGAACTGTATCTGATTACCTGTGTCTGAAACCGGCTTGTCTGACCCTGCTCCAGTCTTTGCCCATCCAGCTCCTTCCAGTGCCTGGAGACGCTGTCCTGCATCCGCTGTGCATCCGCTGTGCATCCGCACCTCTTTACCTGCTTCTTCCTGCTGCTCAGCAATCCAGCCGCGTTCAGTGACTTATCAGCTACTCTTCTCAACTGCCAACAGAAGACCAGCGCAGGCACTCTTACCTCACTGCGCTCTTGCATCCACTGTTGCAACTCCAGTGGTGCCTGAGCCAGGGCTGTACGAGAGGTCTCCCTCTGCACGTCAGGCTCTGCTACAAGGTACGTGACAATTCCCCCCCACTGATACCAATGATGGAGCATTATTTACCATTGACACCAGTGCAATTTCTACCCACACTGGCAAGCCCCCTAAAAGTCTAATAGGCAGTAAACTGGCCCTTTATTCAGAAAGTTTGTAGTCCCCTGAGCTAATCTAGAGGAGCCCAGCTCTTTTTAAAGGCAAATTGAGTCAAGTAAAAAAAAGAATCTGGAGTTGGACTCTCAAATGTCGGATAAGAAAGGTAAACCTTATCTGTTTACTTTCAAGAAAATTGCTTCTGTATAATAGTTTTCTGGGACCTCAACTAATTAATTAAGGAGAACGAATGTGACCAATCTGTGAACCCTAACTATTGATCATGAGACATTATTTGGGTCCAAACCTCAGTATTAGCACACAAACAAGTACAGTTATGTAACTTAAAGCCTCCAGTTTTGATCACTTTTATTTGTTTATTTGGGTCAAACTGGCCGCAGCTATTTTCATCACCGAGGCTACATTTACACCTGAGCATAGCACAGCTGCTGCAGCAGTTTTATTTTAGCTTTTTTTGTTTTTTAGTGGATAGTTTTTGGAGCGGAACCATTAGTTTGAATGGGCACAGAGCCAGGAACATTTGGGGTTGCGTTTTTTTGCGGCGATTGTAGTGGGTTTTGTCGCTGGACAATAGCAGCAAAGTCGCACCCAAATCGCTCAAGTGCGAACGAAGCCTAAGAAATGTGACTGCTAACAGTACTGTATACACTGTATCAGTACATTATATAGCGCTGTGTTCCTGTAGAGGGATGGGAAACTTGCTGCTCAGCCAATCACAGGTAGCCTTGCATTTTTATAAATTAATACAGGGCTTCCTCTAATTGGCTGATGTAGAGCTTGTGACATCAACTGACCACTTCTTCACCTCAACAAATCAGAGGAAGCCTTGTATTAATTTATAAAAAAAAATACAAGGCTTCTTGTGAATGCCCGAGCAAGTGCTTAGCCTTAGATATGCTAGATATTGCACACTTTATTGGTAAATTAAATAGAAGAATTGGGCCTTATTTATGACCTAGAGCATTTCGACCTCCAGACACCTTTTTGCTTTATAACAGCCTTAGTCAAAACTAATTTTGCTACCGCCATAGCTGCCCCAGTTCTAAGCGAGCTGGAAGAAATATGTAAGTGTTCATGAAATAATGCTTTAAGGCACAACACTGCATTTAATTGATAAATAGGTAATGGCTTGCCATCAATATGTAGGAGTAACTGACCGTCAATTGGAGGCCTAACATCCAAAAATTGTCACACCATAGAGAAAACACAAATCTGTGAACATAAATTTTTACGCAAAGTAATTCAGCGACCATGACCCATATTATTGATTTTGCTTTTATGCAAAAAAATTTTACTGAAATCCATCCTGACAAATACAGTATATTGTGAAATAATAACCTGAGCCATCTCCTAATTTTTGAGGCAGCAATTCTGACACCCTAAAAGCTTCAAAACAAAAGGCTAAAAGCCTATTTAAATAATGAAGACTCATAAGGGGAGAAACATACCTCTCCTGCAGAGGCACAAATATAGCCTAACAGCTCCGCCGATATGAGTAAACTAGCATCTGCCACAACATGTTTCTTTCAATATCCTTTTAATGCATTTTTAACAGAGAAAAAAGCCATGCAAGAATTGGCCCTTGCATGTGCATAAAAAAGGAAATGCCAGAGTCTTAACAATACAGTATGTGAGTGAGTGAGTGAGTGAGTGAGTGAGTGAGTGAGTGAGTGAGTGAGTATAGTTACATGACATTACAAAAATTAAGGAATCATAAAACAAATCTTTGGGGGAAAAGGAGCTCTACGTAGTTTAGAAGATGCAAAGAAAGAACACCATAATGACTACGCTGCTAGAAAGCACACCCACGTAGTCGGTGCCACTGATGCTTTTATTGCACTAAGGACAGAAGGTCCCATATGTGTGGAGGGCATGACCGCCCAACCAGACCAGCATCTGGTACCAATAGCTTGAATTCTTGGATCTGTAAGCGGGATAAAGCATCTGCAATCAAACTTTTTAACACCTGGCACATACTTGGCTTTAAGCCATATATTGAGTTCTAAGCATTTAATAACTAGTTGTTGAAGTATAACAATGACTGGTAATGAATTTGATGATAAACAATTAATAGCAAAAACCACACCTTTGTTGTTTGAATTAAGCAATATTCTAATATTTTTAACGTTAGCAAGCCAGAGTTCTAAAGCTACTAAAACTGGAGAAATTTCCAGTAGAACAATATTAGTTGTTAAAACCCTTTTCTTTCCAAACCATAGGCCAAATATCAGCAGACCAATGACCGTTCCAAAATGTTCCAAAACCATATGCCCTTGCAGCATCAGTATGCAAATTATTGATGAAGCAACACAAAATGGGGTCTGCCATAAAGAACATCTATTAAAAGAATTTAAAAAACAATGCCAAATCCTGTCTAAACGCAATTGTAATTCTCACAAAGTGGTATGGAGATGAAATTCCAGAAATAGCGTTATACAAACGTTTAGAAAAAATGTGACCCATTGACATAACCCCAGACGTAAAGGCCAACAAACCTTGCAAAGATTGCAATATTTTTAAGCGGATTTTTCTTTTAGAAAGAATTAAGTCCAACAATATATGATTCCCAATATTTATTAAAACGAAATTCAATCGAAAGGGGATACTGATTTTTCAGGAGCCAGTGTCACATCAAATTACAATATGGAATTCTGTAAATAAGCAGTCCTCTGAATTAGCCTTTCCTGTAAAGAAATCATCCAGATAATGCAATAAATGATTTGATTCAGTCCGGCAGCTAACTACCCACTCAAGAAAAGTAGAAAATAGTTAAAAATAGTGGCAAGAAAGAGAATATCCCATCGGAAGACACTTTTATAAATAGTAACTACCCTGAAAGTGAAAACCCGATGTTTAATGCTGATGGATGGGTAAGTAGCAAACAAAATGTTGATTTTATATCTGCCTTCACAAGGAGAGCTGAATCACCTACTTGCCTAATTTTAAACAAAGCATCATCAAAAGAAGAAAATTGTACAGAACACAATTCAGAAATGATTTCGTCATTTATAGAAAGACCAATAGGATAAGATAGATGGAGTATGAAGCAAAATGTATTGAGCTCCTTTTTGGGAAGAATACATAGCGGAGAAACACGAAGAGTATTTGAAGGAGCCAAATCAAAAGGACCCGTTATTCTTTATTCTTGTATTTCTTTCAATATTTTTTCTCTAACTACTTCAGTATGTAGATGTAGCTGGGTCGCACGGCTGGTATTGTTATTGTGTTGTAATTAAAGCTCTGCAAGATAGTGAATTTGGCATTATGGGAGATATAGTTTGGGAGGAGCCAGGATCATAGACTGCTGATACAGAGAGACCCTTCTCCCAGGGAGCAACAGGACGCGCAGAGCCTGCTGGGAGTGGTTATATAAAGGGAGGCGGGACTTTTCTTCGCTCTCTTGCCTCGAGGACAGCGCACTGGACAGAAGGGGAAGAGCTGCTGCGGATCGCAGGAATATAGGCCGAGGCCTAGTGGCAGACACCGGAGTGAAGCCGGCGGTGTGAATGTGCGGAGGAGTCTCGGTGGCGTGACCGAGCGGAAGGTTGCTGTCAGGTAGACGGAGACGCTGAGCAGATTGGAGCCTGGTCGCAGAGGGAAGCGGATCTTCTGGTTGGGTGAGAGACATCCAGTATTTACATCTCTATTGAGTACAGACCTGGACTGATTCCAGTGAAGGGCAAATAGACTGTGTACTTTATAAAGGCCATATCAACATTTTTTTGAACCACTGGACACTGCAGATACAAATATAGTGTGAGGTGGGTTAACCAGACCTTAAGCCCTAAATTCAGTCCTAGGCTGTCAGTCTGTTGTGACGCATTTGGAGTTGTCACGTTTGCCTGTGGATTAAAACTATTGATTGCTTTGGGGAATACAGTTTATCATATCTACCCTTATTGGATTACAAATACTTTCCTCGGGTTGTTGGGAATTCCTTGCTGGTGAAGACAAGTGAAGCCTCACTTTTCAGGAGACTATTGCAGTTCATCATAAAGGGGGCCCCACTAGTACACAGAGTGCACTCTGATAGTTGTTCCAATATTGATATATTGTTTACTTTGCATTCAAGTTATCAAGTGTAGTCATTTTTATCTGTGGTCACTCTCTAATTACTTCAGCTTATTTTAAGTATTGTTTATTGTTGCTGATCGCAATCCTCTAGCATACATACACATTTGTTTGTGCATATGTATGTGTGGCCTGCGTTCTGGATCCTGAGTGCTGAACTAAAAGGCCTAAATCCTTGGTTGGGAATTCAGGATCTATCCTTTTGGCAACATCTGTGTTATTTCTGATTCTGTTTGTATATTCCTGTTTTTACACAAAAAAGTAAAAAGCAGTAAACTGTTTATTCACTGCAACACTTGTGGTCTCAGTTATTCGCAATGACCGAACTAATAGTGTCAGATGGGTTGGAGCAGGCTCAGGGTGTAAGAAGTGAAGAGGACACTCATGCTACAAGCCACCCCCCAAGGGGGCAGGGCTACATAAATATATTGAAGGCAGATTGTCAAGTATATGAAAACCACTACCCGAGAAAGAAGGTAGTTTAAAACCATAGGAAAAACCTTCATGCAAGATAATTGCTTTCCAACGTTCTGGATATCGCTGAAGCCAGGGTAACATGTTTTCCAGGTTCACTGGTGTGATTGCTTTTGAGAAGAAGCTCTTTTGACTGAGCCGCGTTCCCAGAAGATAATTTTTTTAAACAGCGTTATGCCGGGTGTGCTCGTGTGCAATAATTTCACTCATGCTTGTACTTACAGTGCCTTGCGAAAGTATTCGGCCCCCTTGAACTTTGTGACCTTTTGCCACATTTCAGGCTTCAAACATAAAGATATAAAACTGTAATTTTTTGTGAAGAATCAACAACAAGTGGGACACAATCATGAAGTGGAACAAAATTTATTGGATATTTCAAACTTTGTTAACAAATAAAAAACTGAAAAATTGGGCGTGCAAAATTATTCAGCCCCTTTACTTTCAGTGCAGCAAACTCTCTCCATAAGTTCAGTGAGGATCTCTGAATGATCCAATGTTGACCTAAATGACTAATGATGATAAATAGAATCCACCTGTGTGTAATCAAGTCTCTGTATAAACGCACCTGCACTGTGATAGTCTCAGAGGTCCGTTTAAAGCGCAGAGAGCATCATGAAGAACAAGGATCACACCAGGCAGGTCTGAGATACTGTTTTGGAGAAGTTTAAAGCCGGATTTGGATACAAAAAGATTTCCCAAGCTTTAAATGTCCCAAGGAGCACTGTGCAAGTGATAATATTGAAATGGAAGGAGTATCAGACCACTGCAAATCTACAAAGACCTGGCCGTCCCTCTAAACTTTCAGCTCATACAAGGAGAAGACTGATCAGAGATGCAGCCAAGAAGCCTATGATCACTCTGGATGAACTGCAGAGATCTACAGCTGAGGTGGGAGACTCTGTCCATAGGACAACAATCAGTCGTATACTGCACAAATCTGGCCTTTATGGAAGAGTGGCAAGAAGAAAGCCATTTCTTAAAGATATCCATAAAAAGTGTAGTTTAAAGTTTGCCACAAGCCACCTGGGAGACACACCAAACATGTGGAAGAAGGTGCTCTGGTCAGATGAAACCAAAATCGAACTTTTTGGCAACAATGCAAAACGTTATGTTTGGCGTAAAAGCAACACAGCTCATCACCCTGAACACACCATCCCCACTGTCAAACATGGTGGTGGCAGCATCATGGTTTGGGCCTGCTTTTCTTCAGCAGGGACAGGGAAGATGGTTAAAATTGATGGGAAGATGGATGGAGCCAAATACAGGACCATTCTGGAAGAAAACCTGATGGAGTCTGCAAAAGACCTGAGACTGGGACGGAGATTTGTCTTCCAACAAGACAATGATCCAAAACTTAAAGCAAAATCTACAATGGAATGGTTCACAAATAAACATATCCAGGTGTTAGAATGGCCAAGACAAAGTCCAGACCTGAATCCAATCGAGAATCTGTGGAAAGAACTGAAAACTGCTGTTCACAAATGCTCTCCATCCAACCTCACTGAGCTCGAGCTGTTTTGCAAGGAGGAATGGGCAAACATTTCAGTCTCTCGATGTGCAAAACTGATAGAGACATACCCCAAGCGACTTACAGCTGTAATTGCAGCCAAAGGTGGTGCTAAAAAGTATTAACTTAAGGGGGCTGAATAATTTTGCACGCCCAATGTTTCAGTTTTTTATTTGTTAAAAAAGTTTGAAATATCCAATAAATTTCGTTCCACTTCATGATTGTGCCCCACTTGTTGTTAATTCTTCACAAAAAATTACAGTTTTATATCTTTATGTTTGAAGCCTGAAATGTGGCAAAAGGTTGAAAAGTTCAAGGGGGCCGAATACTTTTGCAAGGCACTGTACATGAGTTAAGCCATTTGCATTGCCAATCATTGAAAGGAAAGCACACGCCACTTCTATACAACACAGTATTGGAAGTCGGTTGTCTGGGAAACTGTTTTTGTGGTAACATTAGGTTCCGACATAATCCCACGTCTTTTTTACCTCATTTTATAAACTTATGCACCAACAATTTTTGAGGAAATGATTTGTCATAGAACCATGAAAGACAGAAAAGGAATTCTTTATATGTTAGCGCAAATACAAAAAAATATCACAGACAGTATTCATTTGTTCTCAGTGCATACCCAAAAACACAAGTTTTCTTATTTCTTTTAATAATCAAACGCCCGCAAAACAATCCCCACCTTTGACACAATAAATCAAAATAAACCACCCATGCTACACTATATTACCAAAAGTATTGGGATACCTGCTTTTACATGCACATGAACTTTGATGGCATCCATGTCTTAGTCCGTAGGGTTCAATATTGAGTTGGCCTACCCTTCGCAGCTATAACAGCTTCAACTCTTCTGGAAAGGCTGTCCACAAGGTTTAGGAGTGTGTCTGTGGGAATAACTGACCATTCTTCCAGAAGCGCATTTGTGAGGTCAGGCACTGATGTTGGAGAGAAGGCTTGGCTCATATTCTGCACTCTAATTCATCCCAAAGGTGTTCAATCGGGTTGAGATCAAGACTGGTCCAAATCATTTGGTGGAGGTAGGATTATGGTGTGGGGATGTTTTTCAGTGGTTGGGGTTTGCCCCTTAGTTCCAGTGAAGGGAACTCTTAAGGCATCAGCATACCAAGACATTTTGGACAATTTCATGCTCCCAACTTTGTGGGAACAGTTTGGGGTTGGCCCTACCTGTTCCAACATGACTGCACATCAGTGCACAATGCAAGGTCCATAAAGTCATGGTTGAGCGAGCTTGGGGTGGAGGAACTTGACTGGCCTGCACAGAGTTCTGACCTCAACCCAACAGAACACCTTTGGGATGAATTAGAGTGCAGACTGTAAGCGATGCCTTCTTGCCAACATCAGTGCCTGACCTCACAAATGGGCTTCCCATAGACACACTCCTAAGCCTTGTGGACAGCCGTTCCAAAAAAATTGAAGCTGTTATAGCTGCAAAGCGTGGGACAACTCAATATTGAACCCTACAGACTAAGACTGGGATGTCATTAAAGTTTGTGTGTGTTTGTGTGTAAAGGCAGGCATCCCAATATTTTTGGTAATATAGTGTATATTCATCCAGTCTAGTCAATATAAACAAAATATCAATCCCTTTTCGATAAGTAAGAGAAATCAAATCACTTATATACATTAACGCATAGGAATATCATCATACACCACTCCAAACAATTAAAGGAACTCTTTTTAATCAGAGTATAGCATCAAATCAATTAAACTCTTGGAATATTGAGCTGGTCACTTAGGTAGCAGAGGAGGTTATTAATAAATTTCAGCTGCTTTGGTGTTTATGAAATTAACAACACATCTTCACTAGATGGGCAGAAATAGGATGACCTCCAAAACAGGAATGGTTTTACAGGTGGAGGCCACTGACATTTTTTTCCCTACTCATCTTTTCTGACTGTTTTTCACTAGTTATGCATTTGACTAGGGTAAGTGTCACTACTAGTCGCATGAGTTGATACCCGGACTCTATAGAGGTTGCACAGGCAGTCCAACTCCTCCAGGACGGCACATCAATACGTGCCATTGCCAGAAGGTTTCTGTCTCCCAGCACAGTCTCAAGAGCATGGAGGATATTTCAAGAGACAGGCAGTTACTCTAGGAGAACTGGACAGGGCCATAGAAGGTCCTTAACCCATCAGCAGGATCAGAATCTGCTCCTTTGTGCAAGGAGGAACAGGATGAGCACTGCCAGTGGCGTAGCGTGGGTTGTCAGCGCCCAGGACAAGGCAAGTAATTTGCGCCCCCTAACCTGCAGACTTTAAGCACTCCCTGAGTCCCTTCCTACAATAGTACCAACCAGCCTGATTCCTATACTGACCTACCAGTCCACTACGCTAACATACCTGATTCCTGTACTGGCCACTACACTGACCTACCTGTCCACGACGCTGACCCTTACACTGACCTACCTGATTCCTACCTGCCCACTACACTGCACTGCCCACTACACTACACTACACTACACTGCCCACTACACTGAACATTAAACTAAACTAAACTGTCTACTACACTACACTGTTCACTACAGTGTCCACTACACTACCCACTACACTGACCATTACACTACACTGTCCACTACACTACACTTTCCAATACACTACACTGTCCACTATGCTATCCACTACACTACACTGTCCACTACACTGACCACTGCGCTGTCTACTACACTACACTGACCACTACACTACACTACACTGTCCACTGCACTACACTACACTACACTGTCCACTACACCACACTAACCACTATATTGTCCACTAAACTACACTACCCTACACTGTCCACTACACTATACTACCAAGTACACTGACCACTACACTGTCCAGTACACTACACTCGGGATGTAACGATATCAAAATCTCACGGTCCTTAAACTCTGGTCTATGTAGTTAACAATGATTTGTTCCGCTGGACTGTGTTTATTCCTCTTGCTTTTTGACGGACACCTGTCCTTTTAATATTGTAACCCAACCACGACGATATCGAGACACGACCACGACGATATCGAGACGACCACGACGATACGATATCGCGATATCTTCGATATCGTTACATCCCTACACTACACCACACTTTCCAATACTCTACACTGTCCACTATACTACCCACTACACTACACTGACCATTACACTACCCACTACACTACACTACACTACACTGTCCACTACACTTCACCACACTTTCCAATACTCTACACTGTCCACTATACTACCCACTACACTGACCATTACACTACCCACTACACTACACTGACCACTACAATGACCACTACACTACACTGTCCACTACACTGACCATTACACTGCCCACTACACTAAACTGACCACTACACTACACTAACCACTACACTACCCACTACACTACACTGCCCACTACACTACATTGTCCACTACACTACCCACTACACTACACTGCTTACTACACTACTCACTACACTACATTGTCCACTACACTACCCACTACACGTCACTGTCCACTACACTACCCACTACACTACCCACTACACTGTCCACTACACTGCCCACTACACTACCCACTACACTACCCACTACACTGTCCACTACACTACACTGTCCACTACACTGCCCACTACACTACCTACTACACTCCACTACACTGTCCACTACACTACCCACTACACTACACTGTCCACTACACTACCCACTACACTACACTGTCCACTACATTGTCCACTACACTACCCACTACACTACACTGTCCACTACACTACACACTACACTACGCTGTCCACTACACTGTCCACTACACTACACTGTCCACTACACTACCCACTACACTACCCACTACACTGTCCACTACCCAACTAAACTACACTACACTGTCCACTACAATACACTGTCCACTACACTACCCACTACACTACACTGTCCGCTACACTACACTACACTGTCCACTACACTACACTACACTACACTGTTCACTACACTACACTACCCACTACACTACACTGTCCACTACACTACCCACTACACTACACTACCCACTACACTGTCCACTACACTACCCACTACACTACACTACCCTACCCACTACACTGTCCACTACACTACGCTGTTCACTACCCACTAAACTACACTACACTGTCCACTACAATACACTGTCCACCACGGTACCCACTACACTACCCTGTCCACTACACTACCCTGTCCACTACACTACTACTACCCACTAAACTACACTACACTGTTAACTACGCCTCCTCCTCAGACTGTGTCTAGTCCTGCAGCCAGCAAAATGACTTACCTGTTTTCATGATCCATCCGCTCTCCCACATGGTGAAGACGAGCCCTTACAGGGGGCGGGTCGGGGAGGATTGTGAGAGCTTAGAGGAGGCGGGACAGAGGCACATGCAGAGCTGACTTAGAAGACAGCGAGGCGGGCTCCAGAAGCGAGGAGGGGCTCTACCACTGGCCCCCCCCTGCTGCCGCACATGACAATGTTGGCCCAATCACAGGGCGCCAGCCGGCCATCGTTTAGCCTGAAGATGGCAGCGGCTGGAGTGACACGCTAGGAAGACTTTTTAAAGTTTGCTAGAGTGACACTGGTGCGGGATGCGCCCCCCCAAATGTTGCGCCCGGTGCGGCCGGCCCCCCCTGCACCCCCCACGCTATGCCACTGAGCACTGCCAGAACCCTATAAAATGACCACCAGCAGGCCACTGGTGTGAATCTTTTTGACCAAACAATCAGAAACAGACTTCATGGCTGTGGAGGGTCAGTGATAGTCTAGGGACTCATACCCATGGATCCCTCACTGCCATTGGGTATCTGGATGAAATCCTTGGACCCATTGTCAGACCCTATGCTGGTGCAGTGGGTCCTGGATTCCTCCCAAAGCATGACAATGACCAGCCTCATGTGGCGAGAGTATGCAGCCAGTTCCTGGAGGATGAAGCAATTGATATCATTGAATGGCCCCCATGCTCACCCAACCTAAATCCAGTAGCACGCCTCTGGGACATTATGTTTCGGTCCATCTGACGCCGCCAGGTTGCACCTCAGTCTGTTCAGGAGCTCATTGATGACCTGGTCCAGATCTCGGAGGAAATACCCTTGGACACCATCCTTTGTCTCATTAGGAGCATGCCCCGACATTGTCAGGCATGAATACAAGCACGTGGGGGGTATACAAACTATTGAGTACCATTTTGGAGTTGCTGCAATGAAATTTCAGCAAAATGGATTAGCCTGCTGCATAATTTTTTCACTTTGATTTTTGGGGCGTCTTTGAATTTAGGCCTCTGTAAGTTGATCATTTTTTATTTTGATCAAACAATGTGGCATCCTTTCGTTCCTAACACATTACCCAGTCCATGTCAGTATAGATATCCAGCATGATATTTTTCCCCATTGAGATACGATTTGTTTTCAAAGTGTTCCATTAATTTTTTTGAGCAGTGTAATAATGCACCAAAAACATGCGACCTTTTAATAGCCCACAATAATAAATAAATCTTATCTAACATTTTGAGTGTTCAGACCTCCACTATGTAGTTTCCAAGAATAGTGAAATCTTCCACCTTCAATATCCCTTTTGGGCTTGCATTCACCTGTATTTATGGACCATTTCCAACACCAAAGCCGACATTTCCAGATAGTCAAATCAGCATATATCTTTCCAATGTGGTTAAGCATCAGATCTCTTCTCTACCTTGTATTACCAACCACTCCAACTCAAGAGAAATACAGTATAAAGGAACCATAGTGCTTTCTGTTTTAAACACCATTTATTCAAATAAAGAGAAAGTTACTCATGTAAAACAGCCGTGTAGCTCTCCACATCATGAAGTATGAATAGATAAAAAATCCTCGGCATTGTCACTCTTACTCCTAACGCAGGTGACTATAGATGACTTCTGTGTTTTTCACCTATTACAGCCCCCCCATAAGGCAAACAAGCCTACCGCTACTCGGTTGCCCCCAGGACCTATACACAATGTTATAGTTGTGCTATAGTGCCTAGCCAACCACGCCGGGGCAGGCTGAAAAAAGCAAACAGGTACTTGCGGTTGACAGACAGGCAGAGTGGTTCAATGACAGTCCAGGTAAAAGGCAGACAGGCAGAGTTTTGAGAGTAGTCGATATCCAATTCAGGGTTGTCAAGGAGGGAATCCAAACAGCAGGACAGACAAACAGAGAGCTTGGAGCATGTGTTATAAACGCAATATCACAAGCAAGAGACTGCAGGCTTAGCTGGCTTAAATTTGGTTTTGTCGCCACCCAGAGACTAACCACATTAATCACCTTGCAGGTGGACAGAGAGACAGGGATGTATCATAGCCAAAACCAGGATTCTGGAATGAGACACGCAGCTGTCAAAGAACAGAAGCATTTACGCACTCCTGAAAGGCATGTACAGAAAAACATAAGGCAGCTCCTGTAGTAAATCCTCCTGGCAGGTAGTCTCACACAGTGTGATGACGTCACTTTCCACTAAACGTCACTTTTCTAGGGTGCCAATGCTGTTCCTCCATAGTATAGTGAGTGAGTACCACCCTAGCTTAAGAAGTTTGTTACCAACAGGAACATCGCCTACAGGCTGGTGCTTCATTTAAAGTCCCACCGTGCGATTTTCGTGCGTTTTTGGTGGATGCGGTCTAATTTGACCCCAGTTTTTTCATATACAGGGATGGAGACCATAGCATGACCTGCTTGTCTCATGTAAAGTCCCAAATACTTTATGAACTTAGGGATGGAGGCACTGAGCTATACAGGCAAACTGCCTCATATAAAGTCCCAATCTGTGTTTTACACTGCATCCGCCAAGGGATTGGAGGTGTATGCTTCTCAGCTGGTCGTTTTCAGTTTGTACCATCTTAAGAACATTGCTATTAGAGCATTGAGATACCATACCAGTCGTGGATGGAAGTGGGTGGGAGAAGTTTGGGCTGCTCCCTCCCACCTGCTTCCTATCCACCCATTAGCAACCATGTGCTCCCAGAGTGGAGACACTTACATTTAAAAGTGTTAGGGACTGCAGATAAAACAGGGTGCCGTGTCGTGGCTCTGCAGCTTACATATGCGTTTGCAAATGCGTGTCAACTAAACCCCTGTTCTTTATGTATATTGAGACAGGTCTACTTGGTTGGTGGCAGACTGGAGGGTGAGTACATCAGACTGGGGGCTGGCTGGCTTCCATGCACCTCTTTTAATCCTTTTCAATTCGTTTTTTCCGATACAGGGATGGAGACGCTGGGCATACCTGCCGGTGTCTCATCTAAAGTCCCACATAGCCCACATTGTCTATGTTACTAGGAATGGAGGCACCTCGCCTTCAGGCTGGTGCTTCATTTGAAGTCCCACCGTGCGATTTTCGTGCGTTTTTGGTGGATGCGGTCTAATTTGACCCCAGTTTTTTCATATACAGGGATGGAGACCATAGCATGACCTGCTTGTCTCATGTAAAGTCCCAAATGCTTTATGAAATTAGGGATGGAGGCACTGAGCTATACAGGCAAACTGCCTCATATAAAGTCCCAATCTGTGTTTTACACTGCATCCGCCAAGGGATTGGAGGTGTATGCTTCTCAGCTGGTCGTTTTCAGTTTGTACCATCTTAAGAACATTGCTATTAGAGCATTGAGATACCATGCCAGTCGTGGATGGATGTGGGTGGGGGAAGTTTGGGCTGCTCCCTCCCACTTGCTTCCTATCCACCCATTAGCAATCATGTGCTCCCAGAGTGGAGACACTTACATTTAAAAGTGTTAGGGACTGCAGATAAAACAGGGTGCCGTGTCGTGGCTCTGCAGCTTACATATACGTTTGCAAATGCGTGTCAACTAAACCCCTGTTCTTTATTTATATCGAGACAGATCTACTTGGTTGGTGGCAGACTGGAGGGTGAGTACATCAGACTGGGGGCTGGCTGGCTTCCATGCACCTCTTTTAATCCTTTTCAATTTGTTTTTTCCAATACAGGGATGGAGACGCTGGGCATACCTGCCGGTGTCTCATCTAAAGTCCCACATAGCCCACATTGTCTAACCAACAGGAACATTAAAAATAAACAGAATGAAGCCTGAAATTAAGTGTTGCACTGCCCCCTTAAGAGCTGCTGGTTTTTAACACTTTTGGATTCCCCTAGGTTACCTGTAGCAACCGCAAGCAGAAATCTTAGCACTATACATTCTTGGCTAAGTCAACGATCAGTGTAGGGGTTGATGTTTTTGTTGTTTTTATTTTATATTGGGATGGGAGAAGGGATGAATGGGATACTCCAATGCTTGAACTATTCACAATTCTGTGGACTTCTAACTTGAGGATGCGGCAAGGCCGCTACTTCATCCTGCCACTGGATGAATCTGAGGTAAATGTTCCTTTTTGTACTTCTCTTCAGGGCACTCACCTATTACCCCCTTTCCTCCAGCTGACACCTGTCCACTGACTACATTACTCTGGAGTGGTCCTCTTTCTGGGCAGACCCTTAGGCAAGATCCTCTGTACTCAGGATACTGCTTTCCAGATTCTCGCAGTGCCTTGACTCTTACAGTCAGCTTTCCTAGACCCCTGGGCTCAGCTCCACACCTCTGGTTCACCAGGCCGACTGCCTGTGACCATGCACCAACCACTTCAGAGGAGGAGGCAGCCGCCACCCTCCTTCTGGGACTCTGCTTTCCGCCAAACACCTCGTGCACCCATGCCCCAGGCTTTTAATACCACAACCCACAATGCACTGAGACAGCTATCTGTGCCAATCCCTGGGGTTGTATCAAAGACTGTGTCCTCAATGGCCGGGTTTCCTCCGCTGTCCAATGTGCCTCCCCATTGGGCACAGTGGGGACACTCTCTCAGACCATATGAATCACACACTGGGCACATTGATCCTCACAGATCCTGCTCCCTGTTAATCAATTGCAATATAGAATTTGCTTGCTGCTCCTCTGATAGGCAGACAGAGCCAAAAACTGCACTCACTCTCTAGGACCTACCTAGGAGGGTGCTACATAAGAAAACTAATGTAATGACCAGTAAACTGCAATATATACAGTATCCCACAAAAGTGAGTACACCGCTCACATTTTTGTAAATATTTTATTATATCTTTTCATGTAACAACACTGAAGAAATGACATCTTGCTACAATGTAAAGTAGTGAGTGTACAGCTTGTATAACAGTGTAAATTTGCTGTCCTCTCAAAATAACTCAACACACAGCCATTAAGGTCTAAACTGCTGGCAACAAAAGTGAGTACACCCCTAAGTGAAAATGTCTAAATTGGGCCCAATTAGCCATTTCCCCTCCCCAGTGTCATGTGACTCGTCAGTGTTACAAGGTCTAAGGTGTGAATGGGGAGCAGGTGTGTTAAATTTGGTGTTATCCCTCTCACTCTATCATACTGGTCACTGGAAGTTCAACATAGCACCTTATGGCAAAGAACTCTCTGAGGATCAGAAAAAAAGAATTGTTGCTCTACATAAAGATGGCCTAGGCTATAAGAAGATTGCCAAGACCCTGAAAATGAGCTGCAGCACTATGGCCAAGACCATACAGTGGTTTAACAGGACAGGTTCCACTCAGAACAGGCCTCGCCATGGTCAACCAAAGGAGTTGAGTGCACGCGCTTAGCGTCATATCCAGAAGTTGTCTTTCAGCCTCCCAGTGCTCAGACCATATGCTGCACACTACATCATATTGGTCTGCATGGCTGTCATCCCAGAAGGATACCGTAGGGCTCCCACCCTAAAAAACAAAATTGCACCCAGTCGTCTCAAAACTAAAAAAGTCCATAATCCACTATGCCTCATTCCCTTAAAGGGCATGTATCGATGTAACAAGCCTTTATGCAAAACATGTGCCTTTGTGCGACATGGTAAAAAACAGTTCACCCATGAGAATAAGACTTACCGTTTGGAAGAATTCTACAACTGTTCTACTGATTACGTGATCTACTGCCTGACCTGTCCCTGTGGACTACTCTATGTTGGTCGCACCATCCGCCCACTACGGCAACGATTTGGTCGCCATCGCAGGTTTGTGGAGGAGGGTTGTGACCAACATAGCGTACCACGCCATTTCCTCGAGTTCCACAACAAGTCCACATCAGGATTGGAGGTTTGGGTAATAGAGTCTATCCCCAAACTTCCATCTGAGGCCGAACGATTTGCCAAATTATGCCAACGAGAGACATTTTGGATCTATACCCTGGATTCACTTTCACCCAAGGGTTTAAACGAAGAGCTAGATGTTAACACCATATTATGATTAGAGCCGATGTATGTCTTTTTACCTTGTTAAATAACCTTTTTTTTTTTTTTTTTTAATGCGATTTCATTTGTATGCGATTTTTTTTTTTTTTTTGTGTTTATTTTCTTATTGCCGCTTTAAGTATTGTGGTCCCACTGTCCAGCCCATTTACAATGGCCACTTTAAGTCCATCTGTATCCACCCAGCTTGAGTGCTGGCTTCCTATAAACTTGTTCAGCTCTTCTGTGTCATGCCACTGCACTTGAGAAAGGAGCGCGCACGCCCTGTGAGGCTACTGCGCACGCTCGGAAACGCGTTGTGCGTTTGGCTACTGGATCTGTCACGCTGGGCTCCCCTATCTGTTGGCGCCGGATGTACTGAGGAGCAGGGCGCCCTTCTGAAGCCGACAGCCATTCTACCTAACGGTCTCTTGGCTCACCAGGTGTCTCACTGAGGAACAGAACACCTTCCTTTAGCTGCTGACCATCCTACTATCTGGTCTCTTGGCTCTCCAGACATCTCCCTCCTTCAGCATCCCCTGCACCATCTCTTGGAGCTACTAACATCCAGCCGTGGACCCCTGTGTTCCTGCAGACCACCTAACAGATGAGCTATTTTATACTGTTTTAAATGTGAGCAGTTTTCCTGTACCTGCATTACCCTTTTAATTAAACTGATAACACTTAGAGGCGCTCTGCTTTTTGTTTTTATTTTTTTTTTTTTTTTGTCATCCCAGAAGGAAGCCTTTTCTAAAGATGATGCACAAGAAAGCCCACAAACAGTTTGCTGAGGACAAGCAGACTAAGGACATGGATTACTGGAACCATGTCCTGTGGTCTGATGAGACCAAGATAAACATATTTGGTTCAGATGGTGTCAAGCGTGTGTGGCGGCAGCCAGGTGAGGAGTATAAAGACAAGTGTGTCTTGTCTACAGTCAAGGGAGGGAGTCAAGGTGGATGGAGTGTCATAGTCTGGGGTTGCATGAGTGCTGCCGACACTGGGGAGCTACAGTTCATTGTGGGAACCATGAATGCCAACATCTACTGTGACATACTGAAGAAGAGCATGATCCCATCCCTTCGGAGACTGGGCCGCAGGGCAGTATTCCAACATGATAAGGACCCCCAACACACCTCTATGACGACCACTGCCTTGCTAAAGAAGCTGAAGGTAAAGGTGATGGGCTGGTCAAGCATGTCTCCAGACCTAAACCCTATTGAGCATCTGTGGGGTATCCTGAAACGGAAGGTGGAGGAGCGCAAGGTCTCTAAGATCCACCAGCTCCGTGATGTCGTCATGGAGGAGTGGAAGAGGACTTCAGTGGCAACCTGTGATGCTCTGGTAAACTCCATGCCAAAGAGGGTTCAGGCAGTGCTGGAAAATATTGGTGGCTACACAAAATATTGAAACTTTGGGCCCAATTTAGACATTTTTACTTAGGGGTGTACTCATTTTTTTTTGCCAGTGGTTTAGACATTAATGGCTGTGTGTTGAGTTATTTTGAGGGGACAGTAAATTTACACTGTTATACAAGCTGTACACTCACTACTTTACATTGTAGCAAAGTGTAATTTCTTCAGTGTTGTCACATAAAAAGATATAATAAAATATTTACAAAAATGTGAGGTGTGTACTCACTTTTGTGATATACTGTATATAACATTTATTATATATAACATTATTTTTTGTTCTTGAGCTTTTAACAAACAGCTCTTGCAGGTGGTATATTCTCCAAATAACTTGTTTGGCACAGCCATGAAATCACAAGGCACCTTTATCAGTCTGATCAGCTAGTACCTTTAATCCTGTAATAGGAACACTGGATCATAAGCAAGAAATGTTTAAACTGTGACAGGCTGTTCAGGAAGTATGACACAAATAATCCCAGAGTTGACCAAATTGTCACAAATAATAGGAACTTCTAGAAAATGTTCTCTGTTGGGTTTATCAGGTCAGCCAGTTTATGGTCAGTTTAACAGATGACAATCTTCTTATGGTAAATACAGTATATGGGAGCTCTCATTTTTTATAGGTTGCTAGTTGCCAGTCTATCACACTCATTATTTGGCTGGCCAAGAAAAAGCATGTGATCAATAAAGTCAAGGAGTCCTAGCCTGGCAGGTTAAAAAAATAAATAGAAATCAGAAAACAGCTGCACTGTCAGGAATCTGCAGCAGAAATGGCCAGATCTGCATGGCTACACTTAGAAACAGAGACCAGACATTATATATATAATGAAGTCAATTTATTAAAAATAAGGCAAAAGACATACATGCACCAGAAAACAGGAAACAAGCAAATGTGAAGATAAAGGTGAACAACAACCATATAACCAAAATACCTAACTAATGGGAAACCTAACTATATATAATATAGTTATTATGTATAAACTAACTATATATAATATGCACAATATATACAAGATGGGGAGCACAGGTCACAGGGAATACTGGAAATACAAGGTAGGGGGGAACCAGGACTGGGTATAGTACCAAGGGGAGAAGATATACAGTGGCTGGGTACAGGGTAAAGGACGCAGGACATAAGCAAGATCGGGAGCAGGATAAATGGCAGCAGCATCTACCTTGAAAAACAAAAAATACCGTTTTCGAATCGATCGTATGATAATCTGACCGTTAGTTCACAGCTTTCGAGAGCAGAACACAACAGGTTATCCAATATTATCCAATGGAACAAAGCACAAAGATTTTTCTCCCATGATACCAGATAACACCATTTCCATTTAATCAGTACAGTTGTCATTCGAAAATACAATACAAATATACGATAACACATCATATCGCTTCCGAATTTTTTTTCTGTCGTACAAGAATTTTCCTGACTTTAGTAACCTCTTCATTTTTGATATGAGATTAGCATGCAAAACAAATTGGACGATCATTCATCCGATAATTTAATCGTGTGTACCAGGCATTAGCATCATGGAGAATTTGTATACAAATCCAGTCCCACTGTGCTTAGATTATATGTATTTAAATAGTCATCTGTACTAAATCTTCACATGATTTCTTTACTAAACCTTTAGTTCATACAATAACCACCTTGGATCATAATGTTAAGTGAAAATAATTTTCTTATTCATCCTTATGCTGGCCATGCACTATACGAAAAATCGGCCGAAATTCGGTCATTTGGACAGTTGTTTCGTTTTTCGGCCAGTAATGGGCACGAATCGGTAATCGGTTGTGATGTTTTTGAGCCGAAAAAACTAAGGACAAGTTTGGAAATTTTCTGGCAAACGAATGATAAATTGAAACGTTAATGTGTTTATCGTCCAAACTGTTTTCACTAGGTACGTATATGTGAAAAAAACTAACAAAAAACTGATTAATTTATGTCCATTGAACGATTTATCGGTCATTACATGATGGAACTATCGTTTGCTCTCACGGCCGAGTGTCTGTTACTCGAGAATTCGTTTGTACAATTTTTCGTATAGTGTATGGCCAGCATTACTTTAAATGTACGTATTAAGCCATGACCATTCCCATTTAGGGACTCTGGGATCGCCCTGCTCTCCACACTACAAGCTAGACAGTTGGCAATCATTCAGTTGCAGTAGGTCGTTTGGGGAATAATCATACATCAAGCAATCAGCTCCTCTACTATACTGTAATTGCTTACTCTGAGGTGGCCCTTCCGCCAGTCATGATCTGTCTGCATTGCATAGTTAACCAAAGAGACTTATGCCTCGTACACACGCAACGATTATCGGCCGACAGATCGGCCGTCTTTTGTCCAGTGTTGTTGTGTTGGTTGAAATGTGCTCTAGACTGCACACAAATTTTCTCGGCCAACAAAAACCAACTTCAGAAGTAATGTCATGTGCTGGTTTACTTTCCGTGTGTTTTTTCTTCTCTGAGCATGCCCAGTCTTGCTCATCAGATTTTTGTCTGCCGAAATCTGTGCTGACTGATGGAAAATCGGACGTTCTGTTGACGGCCAACAAAAATTTTATAGCCTGCACACCAGATTTTGTTCGGCCGAAAAGTCGGAGTCGGTTGTCGAAAGCATCATACTAACAAGCCGAAAATTGGCCGATCGGACGTTGGCCGAAAAATCACGGCCAACTATCGATGCGTGTGTACGAGGCATAAGTGATGATGTTGCTGGGTCTAAAATAAGCTATGCAATGAAAGCAGAAAGGTTTTTATTTAAAAAAAAATTGCATTAGCATGTTGATGAATGGGGAAATGTAAGACCAAGCAGGGAAAGCAAAATATAAGCAGATTAAACTTCAGCTTTAACTAAAGACCTTGTTTTGCCTATCAGTACAAACCTCTGTTCCCAAAAGCCAGAGGGAAGAGGGAATGAATCTATCTGAACTTCTATTTTTAGCAATAAATGTGATAAGGTCCATAAAACATGTATTATCTTAACTCAGAAATGAAAATATCGATTTGAATCACGAGTAAGAGACTGTTTCTATATGAGCAAAAAATGACATGAATGGCAGATGCGCTCCTTAGCACTGTGGTGAGGTTACTAATTATAAGACCCTTCATGAAGCAGCATATGGGTCAATGTCTGCAAAACTGTAGGGATTTCACTCCATTGCCTGTCAGTAGTCTGCGAGCAATGAATCTGACATCTGGAGAGATGCGAACAATCCGAGACAAAGTCATTTAGAGGTTAGCTATAAATCACAAGTCTGACTGCAAATCTTAGTTTGCCAATATTTCTGCGCTTCGTTTAGTACAACAGAGTTCTGCTAGAATGAATCATGCTTTGCTTTCCATATCTTATTTTATGGCAAGGGATGCATTTGCATTTGTTAGAAATGGAAAAAGTTAGAAAAACAAACAGAGTAAACAGTAATGATTTTCAAAGCTTCTGTCATTCATATTTGTTATGTTTTCTAAAGTTGGCTTTATACATGAAATTTTGATTTTAGAAAGAACTTTTTATGTTATACCGCTTGCATATTAATTGTTCAGTTAATGTTGTGACACTTGTGGTCACAGCACAATGGCGCACGAGCGCTCAAGACACAAAATGAAAAAGTACTTGACAAACCACCCAGCTACACTATGCATCTCTCCTTTTTATACATCAGGTTTTGTTGTATAAATGTGTAAATACTTGTGAAAGCCACACTGTCATATCAAGGCATCTTGGATACGTGTGATCCCTACAGGCCCGTATACACGATAAGAAAGTCGGAAGTAAAATTTCAACTGACGAAAGTTCTGCCGATTTTCGGATCGTTAGTATGGTGCTTTTGACAGCCGATTACGAATTTTCGTATGACAAAAGCTGAATGTGCAGGCTATATAATTTTAAGCGTACGTGAACACAATGTCTGATTTTCATGTAATCAGTATAGTTTTCGTCCGAAAACAATCTTAAGAGCAAGACTACACATGCTCGGACACTAAAGAATACATACAAAACAATTCCACACATGACATCACTTCTGAAGTTGAATTCTGTCGTACAAGAATTTTCGTATGAAAGTAACCTCTTCCTTAGTAACCTTATGAGACTTGCACGCAACAAAAAACGGAAAAAAATCTTCTGACAATCTGATCGTGTGTACGAAGCTTAACTCTGAATTATGTCCCATAGTTGGGGTGCTTAGATAAGAAACCAAGGATGAATTGGGTTTAGTCTAAACAAAGGGGTGGAGATGCTTGTGATGTCATTGACCTGATATGGCTACATGGCCAAATATGAACAAAAAAAAAAAATTACATAAAACTGGCTTGGAATGTTTTTGCACCATATCCCTGAAATTTGCAACCTAGATAGAATTAGTTGTATAAAGTACTCGAAACCCATACTCAAGTAAAAGTACAAGTGCTCGATCAAAAAGTGACTTGAGTAGAAGTGGAAGTGCTCAATCAAAAAGTGACTTGAGTAGAAGTACTAAAGTATTCCACATTTTTTGTACTTAAGTATTGCAAGCAGTGGCGGCTGGTACTCAAAATTTTTGGGGGGGGCGCAAAAAGAAAAATGTAATAGGTATTGCTTCGCGGCAAAAAATGCGGTAAAAAATTGCATGACTTTGAGGTCATGGTACAGGCATGGCACAGATGGTATAGGCATGGCACAGGTGATGGTACAGGCATGGCACAGGTGATGGTATAGGCATGGCACAGGTGATGGTATAGGCATGGCACAGGTGATGGAATAGGCATGGCACAGGTGATGGTATAGGCATGGCACAGGTGATGGTATAGGCATGGCACAGGTGATGGAATAGGCATGGCACAAGTGATGGAATAGGCATTGCACAGGTGATGGTACAGGCATGGCACAGGTGATGGTACAGGCATGGCACAGGTGATGGTATAGGCATGGCACAGATAGTATAGGCATGGCACAGGTGATGGTATAGGCATGGCACAGGTGATGGAATAGGCATGGCACAGGTGATGGAATAGGCATGGCACAGGTGATGGTATAGGCATGGCACAAGTGATGGAATAGGCATTGCACAGGTGATGGTACAGGCATGGCACAGGTGATGGTACAGGCATGGCACAGGTGATGGAATAGGCATGGCACAGATGGTATAGGCATGGCACAGGTGATGGAATAGGCATGGCACAGATGGTACAGGCATGGCACAGGTGATGGTATAGGCAGGGCACAGATGGTACAGGCATGGCACAGGTGATGGAATAGGCATGGCACAGATGGTATAGGCATGGCACAGGTGATGGAATAGGCATGGCACAGATGGTACAGGCATGGCAGAGGTGATGGAATAGGCATGGCACAGGTGATGGTAAGGTCATGGCACAGGTGATGGAATAGGCATGGCACAGATGGTATAGGCATGGCACAGGTGATAGAATAGGCATGGCACAGATGATGGTATAGGCATGGCACAGGTGATGGAATAGGCATGGCACAGATGATACAGGCATGGCACAGGTGATGGTATAGGCAGTGCACAGATGGTACAGGCATGGCACAGGTGATGGAATAGGCATGGCACAGGTGGTATAGGCATGGCACAGGTGATGGAATATGCATCGCACAGATGGTACAGGAATGGCACAGGTGATGGAATAGGCATGGCACAGGTGATGGTAAGGTCATGGCACAGGTGATGGAATAGGCATGGCACAGATGGTACAGGCATGGCACAGGTGATAGAATAGGCATGGCACAGGTGATGGTATATGCATGGCACAGGTGATGGAATAGGCATGGCACAGATGGTACAGGCATGGCACAGGTGATGGTATATGCATGGCACAGGTGATGGAATAGGCATGGCACAGATGGTACAGGCATGGCACAGGTGATAGAATAGGCATGGCACAGATGATGGTATATGCATGGCACAGGTGATGGAATAGGCATGGCACAGGTGACGAGTCAGCACTTCCCTGGCTGAGACACTTACCTGGCGACGGCTCGGCTCCCGGCGGCAGCTTCTCCCCCTCCTCGCGACTCCGACGTCCATCCTCTTCTGCTCGGCTCCCGGCGGCGGCTTCTCCCCTCCTCGCGACTCCTCTTCTGCGGCGGCGGGAAGCTGACTGGGCGGTGACGGTGAGTGACTGATACACGCACCGTCACCGCCCCCAACGAGGTCAGCATGGATGTCCTTAATCATGATTGGTCCAGGCTGGAGTCTGGACCAATCATGATCCAAGACATCACAAAAGGGGGGTGGTGTAGCGCCGTGCTCTGCGCTACAGTTACGCCCCAGAAGGCTGCCATTTGGCGCCTCTGCGGGTGGAAAACCCCACCCCCCATAGGCACCAATGGAGCTGGCTCCAAAAGGGGGGTGGGTGTAGCGCAGTGCTCTGCGCTACAGTTACGCCCCAGAAGGTCGCCTCTCGGCGCCTCTGCGGGTGGAAAACCCCACCCCCCATAGGCACCAATCAGGCGGGCGCCCCTTGTGGGCAAAAATTATTATTTTTTTTTTTTAATCTTTTTTTTTTTCTTTTTTTTTTTGGGGGGGGGGCGGCGCCCCTGCGCCCCCTATGGGCCGGCCGCCACTGATTGCAAGTAGTTTTTTTTTAAATTTTGCTACTCAAGTACTGAAAGTAATTGTAATGATGCTTCAGTAAAAGGACTTTGCAACCAAAAAGAGGAGGAGAATTCTTTGCTGTCCTTGTCCACCACATAACGCCTACTAGAGGGTCCTTATGTGGTGAGGAGAAGTATATTTAGGGGCAAGGCTAGCACCCAGAATTTTAGGGGAAAAAAACCCTCTGCTTCCCCTTCAAAGGACTTGTGCACATTCCTATAAAATGTGCTCTGATTTACTCTGCACAAGTGACACCTGAAAAGACTCAGAGAATCTTACATCTATCCTGGTCTATGGCCATATTAGGTTAGTGAGGTCACGAGCATCCCCACCCCTTTTGTTAGGTGCAGCTGCAAGGCGGAGAATGCCCTGGCCACAGCTGGTTGTCACAATCATGTGACAATTTCCCACAAGTTCTGCCAACTGAACCCAGCTCATCCCTATTAGGAAGCAGATTTTTTAGAGGTGCCCTGATTTGGCAGGGTGTCTTCAACATGTACAGTATCTTACAAAAGTGAGTACACCCCTCACATATTTGTAAATATTTTATTATATCTTTTCATGTGACCAACACTGAAGAAATTATACTTTGCTACAATGTAAAGTAGTGAGTGTACAGCTTGTATAACAGTGTACATTTGCTGTCCCCTCAAAATGATTCAACACACCGCCATTCATGTCTAAACCTCTGGCAACAAAAGTGAGTACACCCCTAAGTAAAAATGCCAAAATTGGGCCAAATTAGCCATTTTCCATCCCCGGTGTCATGTGACTCGTTAGTGTTACAAGGTCTCAGGTGTGAATGGGGAGCAGGTTAGTTAAATTGGTCTTACCGTTCTCACTCTCTCATACTGATCATTGAAAGTTCAACATGGCATCTCAAGAACTCTCTGAGGATCTGAAAAAAAGAATTGTTGCATAAAGATGGCCTGGACCCTGAAACTGAGCTGCAGCACGGTGGCCAAGACCATACAGCGGTATCGCAGGACAGGCACCACTCAAAACAGGCCTCGCCATGGTCGACCAAAGAAGTTGAGTGCACGTGCTCAGCATCATATCCAGAGATATGAAAGTCTGTTTGATCCTGTCTCTGATTCTCCCCTTCTTCCACAGTCCCCAATCCATCTGCTCATAACACAGAACCTTAGGAGTCAATCTGCACATGCTCAGTTTGGTGTGTATTGCTAGAGAGTTTTTTTTTTTTCTTGAAAGGGTGCATGTGATCGACTCATAGGATAGTCAGAGTAGAATGAAAACTCCTCCTACAAGCTTTAACCAGTGCTGTGCCAGACACTGATTGAAGAGTGCTATATACAGGTGATGAGAAAAGGTGTTTAGCAGGTTATATTTACTAAAATAATTGCATTTCTATGTTCTGTGTACTTTGACAGATCTAGTGAATGCAGTGTCCTGAGTTTAGTAACACTTTAAACAAGGACCTTCATGGCAGGATTAACATATATTTTTTTAATAAAAAGTGCAGATTTAAAATAACCACCAGCCTGGACCCTTGATACATGGCAGGATGGATCCATGCTTTCATTTTGTTTACACCAAATTCTGACCCTACCACCAGAATGTCACAGCTGAAATCAAGACTCATCAGACCAGGCAACGTTTTTCCAATTTTCTATTGTCTAATTTTGGTGAGAGCCTGTGTGAATTGTAGCCTCAGTTTCCTGTTCTTAGCTGACAGGAGTAGCACGTAGTGTGGTCTTCTGCTGCTGTAGCCCATCTGCTTCATGTTCGATGTGTTGTGCATTCAGAGATGGTATTCTGCATACCTTGGTTGTAACGAATGGTCATTTGAGTTACTTTTTCCTTTCTATCATCTCAAACCAGTCTGCCCATTTCTTCTCTGACCTCTGAAATCACCAAGGCATTTTATTCCACACAACTGCCGCTCACTAGATACTTTCTTTTTTTTTTCTGGCCATTCTCTGTACAACTTAGAGATGGTTGTGTGCAAAAATCCCAGTAGATCAGCAGTTTTTGAAATACTCAGACTAGCGCGTCTGGCACCAACAGTCAAGCCACGTTCAAAGTCCCCTAAATCCCCTTTCTTCCCCATTCTGATGCTCAGTTTGTACTGCAGCAAGTCATCTTCACCACGTCTAGATGCCTAAATGCATTGACTTGCTGCCATGTTATTCGTTGATTAGCAATTTGTGTTATCAAGCAATTGAAGAGGTATACCTAATAAAGTGGCTGATGAGTGTAAATGATTTAGTAAAACTGATTGTACAGCTTAACCACTTTAAGACCGGAAGGATTTGCCCCCTTCCTGACCAGGCCCTATTTTGCTATTCAGCACTGCGTTACTTTAATGGACAATTGCACGGTCGTGCGATGCTGTACCCAAATACAATTGATGTCCTTTTTATTCCACAAATAGAGCTTTCTTTTGGTGGTATTTGATCACCTGTGCGATTTTAATTTTTAGCGCTATAAACAAAAAAAGAGCGACAATTCTCAAAATAAAAACAATATTTTTCACATTCTGCTATATAAAATTCTCAAAAAAATATTTACAAAATCAAATTTTTTTAACACTTTAGGCCAATTTGTTTTCTGCTACATATTTTTGGTAAAAAAAAAATCGCAATAAGTGTATTTTGATTGGTTTGCGCAAAAGTTATTGCGTCTACTAACTACGGGAAAGATTTGTGTCATTTTTATTGTTTTTTTTTTTTTACTAGTAATGGCGGCAATCTGCAATTTTTTTCGGGACTGCGACATTGCGGCAGACAGATTGGACTCCCGAGAGCGAGCGCCGTACATGTACAGCGATTCGCCTGGGAGCGGCTGCCTGCCGCAGTACATCTGCGGCCGGCCGTTGTAAGGAGGTTAAAAAGGAGTTTTAGGGTTCATTCACATAGTGTGTGGCCCCAAATGCACACCGTCATTGTTCCCCCACCCATCCCTGCACCACGCCTGTCAAACTCTAATGTCAGCTGCTGCATTTATTAACATAGGCTGCCTCTACGAAGCTCCATGCTGCTACAAAAACATATAAAAATGGCTATTGCATTCTGCATTCAGGCCTTGGCATTTATGTGAATGAGCCCTTAGAAGGGTTGAAAATTGTTACTGCCCTGCGGTACTGGGTCAGTTAAATCCATATTTACAATATCATGGGGACTGCTGTTCTACTAACAAAATGCTAAGAGGAAAATCATCATCATATATGTAAATCCCATCTTGCTTCATACACTCAGTAAATACTTTGAAACATGCCACACATCTTGATTCATCCTGACTTTGAGAAATATACAGGATTTGCATAAAAACATGAATAATCTCTTCGTAGAACTAGGTCATGGGGGATTTGTTCCAGTTATTTCAAGATACGAATCTATTTTCTATGTAATAATTAGTATTTCTCTGTGTGCAAAAATAAATATATATAAAATACATAAATATGTAAAGAAAAGACAAACAACAGGTAAAGGGTTCCAACTGTCACCTAGGATTTTTCTCATTTCTCTTTTACGTTTTAAAAAACAAAAACAATTTTACCATGCACATTAGGTTCCCTGAATAATTCACTTATGTGTGTTTACTCTAGGTTAAGTTAACACCAGATGCATAATTAAAGACATTGAAAATTTGCACTCAGACTCCAAACATACAAAAATATCTTTCAGTCCTGTTCAGGAACCAAGTGAAAAGAAACCTGCACCAAATAAATATAGATTAGAAATCTCACCTTTGAAAATTCTAATTGGCTGACAAATACTGTATACAGGAACTGAGGTCAGAGTTATGATAAACTTTCTTGATAAACGGAGCCTCAAGTGTGACCGCTGACACCAGCAAAGGGCCACACACAATATTCAGTGATTGCGTTTCTACAGTTTAGAGACTACAGGCATAATACAAGAGATCTATAACAGAAAAAAGCAACATTCTTGCTGGGATCCCACATGGAAGGTGAGAAAAGCCGTTGCCCAGGCTGAGAGTTTTTCCAGCATCACTCATAGAACTAAGTATAAAATGGGATAAAGCCGACAATATCCTATTTTATAATACAAGTGATGCTCAAAGACTACATCTATGGGACAAGAGATGATCAGAGACTATGGTTGTAATACAAAACAGTTAGGGACTACTGGCATAATACAAGAAATGGTCAGAGACTATGGGCATGATACAAGAGATGGTTAAAGACTACGGGCATGATACAGGAGATGGTCAGAGACTATGGGCATAATAAAGAGATGTTTAGAGACTATGAGCATGATACAAAAGATAGTCAGGGACTATAGGCATGATACAATAGATTGTCAAAGACTATGGGCATGATTGAGGAGATGGTCAGAGACTATGGGCATGATACGACAGATGGTCAGAGACTATGGGCATGATGCAAGAGATGGTCAGAGACTACAGACATAATACAAAAGATGGTCAGAGAATACATGCATGAACAGGAGATAGTCAGACTATGAGCATGATACAAAAGAGGGTGAGAGACTATGGGCATAATACAAGAGATAGTCAGAGACTATGAGCATGATACAGGAGATGGTCAGAGACTATGGGCATAATAAAGAGATGTTCAGAGACTATGAGCATGATACAAAAGATAGTCAGGGACTATAGGCATGATACAATAGATTGTCAAAGACTATGGGCATGATTGAGGAGATGGTCAGAGACTATGAGCATGATACAAAAGAGGGTGAGAGACTATGGGCATAATACAAGAGATAGTCAGTGATTACATGCATGATACAGGAGATAGTCAGAGACTACGGACATGACATAAGGCTGCATTTACACTTGAGCGTAGCGTTTTCGTGCGTTTTTACGGCGATTTTACCGCGATTTTTACCGCGATTTTCAAGCGTTTTTGGAGGCAGGCATTGACATCTATCAAAAATGCTGGTAATCAGCCCAAAAAGAAGCTTGTGTATTTTTTTTCAGCTACAGGCGTTTTGCAAAATGCTCAGATGTGAACAGGGGCCATTTAACCACTTGCCGACTGCCGCACGACTATCTACGTCGGCAGTCAGCCCCTCACAGGCAAAGTGACGTAGGTCATTCTCCCCTGTGTAGAAACTGTGATCACACGGTTCTACTATGTAGAACCGTTGATCACTGTTTCTACAGCTCAACAGACAGCCAATCACAGTTAAAATCACGCCCCTAGGGACACACACAGCCCCTCCCTCTCAAATAAAGTTAACCCCTTCACTACCAGTGTAATTTTGCAGTAACAGTGCATATGTATAGCACTGATTACTGCAGTAATGTCACTGGTAACCCCAAAAGTGTCAAAAATGTCAGTCAAGAGTCTGATCTGTCCGCCGCAATGTCACAGTACCGCAAAAAAATCGCAGATCGCCGCCATTACGCGTTAAAAAAAAACAAAAATGACAAAAATCTTTCCCTTTGTTAGTAAACGCGATAACTTTTGCGCAAACCAATCAAAATACGCTTTTTGCGATTTTTTTTTTACCAAACATATGTAGCATAAAACAAATTGGCCGAAAATGTTAAAAAGTTTTGATTTTTACATTTTTTTTGGGGGGAATTTCATGTTTCATTTCAAAAAATGTGAAAAATATTGTTATTTTTGCAAAATTGACGCTCTTTTTTTGTTTATAGCGCATGATCAAAAAATCGCACAGGTGATCAAATACCACCAAAAGAAAGCTCTGTTTGTGGGAAAAAAAGGACGTCAAATTTGTTTAGGTACAGGGTCGCACGACCGCGCAATTGTCCGTTAAAGTCACGCAGTGCCGAATCGCAAAATACCCCCTGATCAGGAAGGGGGTAAAATCTTCCGGGGCTTAAGTGGTTAAATGAATGGGGTTTTACTTGTTGGGCATTTTTTTAGCGTTTTTGGAGCTGAAAAATGCTCAAAAAATGCCCAGGTGTGAGTGGAGCCTTAAGAGATGGTCAGACAATGGCATGATACAAAAGATGGTGAGAGGCTACAGGCATAAAGAGATGTAATTTATGAAGATTTTTTCCCTTGTATCTAGTAAATACTATACTCTGTACCCAGGAGTAACCACACATTCTAATGCACATCAGGTCTCGCATGCACCCTTTTATGCATGGCTATACCTTTTAAAGTATAAAACATATTGTTTTTTACATACATTTTTTTTTTTACTTATAGAGATATGCATTTTACTTAAAGAGATACGTAAAGACCTTATGGAGACAATTATATCATTGGATATAAAAATGGGGATACGTCATCCTCAGATTATTCCATATAATTGTCCTAAACAGGCTATATTTGGATACTGTATGTGTGAAATATCCCTATAAATGCCAAAAAATCCTCACCTTATATAAAAGGGATGTGAGGGAAAACCGCTGTGTCTCAAACATAGATTATCTATCACACCTCTTTTGTATAAGGTGCTCTTTTGTATTAATTTAAAAAAAAAAAAACGAACCGAAATGGGTATTGTTACGGAACAGGGCACCCCTGAGCAGGTACCTCCGTTGACGGATGCTCCTAGTGCTTCCCGAGGGCTCCAAGCACTCCACCAGACACCGTAAGCACTTCAGACTCCACGAACCGCCGCAGCTTGGTTAGGGTCTTGGCATCTCCTACCCACCCTGGACCAACGACAAGGCCCCAGGTTCCTGTGGGTGAACCTCTCTTTCCCCAGAGAGTGCAGCACGAACAAGCTCTTTCACAAGCTCTTACAAGAGCTTAGTGATTCTCTAAGGGAGTATGGAAGACCATAGCAATCCCTGCAGCAGATTCCCCCAATAACGAGATAAAGCTCCGAGATGAGGGTAAAACAGGCACAACAACATTTATTGGAAGAACAGAGCACTCTTTTATACAGAAATTGGAACATCCTTCCCCCAACAACCGCTTTCCCATTGGTCAATTGTAAAGTACTTGCAGTTCTCACCAAGGTCCTCTCCAGTATATGCAAATGAGGGCTTGAAAATGAGTCAACAGGGATTGGTCAGATAGCTTTGACCAATGCAAGGAGACAGAAGCCCCAGGGGGCAATCAATGCACACAACAGTCAGACACAGAACAATGGTTCCCTAACGAGCCCTCAATACACATCACTTTGAGTGTCAATAGACCGCCCGTCTCCTCAGAACTTCCTGTAATGCCCATATTAGGAGTTGGCTTCCTGTTCCTTACAGTTTACAGGAATACGTTTTAGCTTCCAGGAGAGGCAAGGCTCCATTAGCCACATGTTTAAAGAAACACAAAAAGACACAAAAATGCATAACTCCCAGTCTACTGAACAGAACCCCTACATTCAACCCATCCCCAGATAGCCTGGATCTGAGCGCTCAACATATCCAAACAGCGCTCAGATGCCACAAACACAGTCAAATCGCCATGGAGCCAAAGTCTTTTAAAGTCTGGTCCATAGTCCAAAGGCAGCAGGCGGGCAACCAGGCTCCTCCAATGCAATGTGGCCAGACTGGTCTCGTCACAGGTATATTCCGCTAGGAAATGGCCACCACCCTAGGTGGTTGGAAGCGATACCTAAAAGCCAGCTAATCAGAATAAAAAGCAATTGTGCAAGACAAAGTGATTTTGAATCCCAAGCAGATACGATTTTAAATTGATTCAAAGAGAAAGAATAAAAGGCACAGAGATTGGAAAAAATAAAGCAACAAGTACAATACATGAACAGAGAACAATTGTTACAACCCAAACAAAAACAACCAAAGGATTATAGCATAGCATTTAACACAGAATTTAAAAGACAGTACAAATATAGAAAAAGCTTTTAAAAAACATTGGCCAATACTATGTAGAGATCCTAAACTCCAGAAAATTCTCCCTAAAGGCCCCAAATTCATATATAAAAGACCATTAATATTAAAAAAATAGACTGGTCAAACTCAAAAGTATCCTGGACCCACCACGCAAAACTGTTACATTTTTAGATCGGATTGTTTTTTATAAATGAGGAAGATGCATGGCAAAATGCAAAATAACAACAGAAAAATCACACAGTTTAAATCTAAGCGCCGGTTCACACTGCAGCGCCGCTACCTCGGAGCGGCCGCCACGGACTTCATAACATTGAAGTCTATGGCGGTCGCCTCCGGGTCGCCCCAAAGAAGCTCCGGACCCTTTTTCTAGGTCGGAGCGACTTGTGTCGCTCCTATTAGAACGGGACCGCAGCTTCCCTATGGGAGGCGACCTGCGGCGACCTGTGAGGCGACCAGGTCGCCTCACAGGTCGCCCTAGTGTGAACCGGCACTAATAGTACGGGAGAGACATTTGAGATTAAAAAATGTATCACATGCTATACCATGCACGTCACCTATCTATTACAATGTACGTGCGGGTTACAGTACGTCGGTAGAACTACCCGAGAGATGAGAGTAAGATAAATAGAACACATAAACAATATTAAAAAAGGTTTTAAATACCATAGTGTGAAAGAAAATTTTAGGAAACATCACAATAAAGATCCAAAAGACCTGAAAATTTGTACAAAAGATAGAATTGATGATCATTGGCAGGGGGTTCAAAAAACAGGCCATATTACAAAATGAAACATTTTGGATCCACAGGCTCAATACTATGACGCCTGTGGGTCTACACGTTGAAATAGATATAAATTGTTTCATACACAATTATTAGGGAGTAGAAACCAAAATTCATAATAAGAAATATGAAATAAAACACCTATGAGCATCTAAAAGAGTAAAAACAATGGATTAACAAGGGGAGGTTTTATATATTTTTATAGGGAAAAGTTATAAGACTCACATGAATATTCATATGTACAATTATCTTTTAATTATTATAAAAAAAATGACAGTAAAATATCAACATTTGCTTGGAAAAAACGTTTTTATGATGAATAATTTTTTAATATATTTTAAAAGTATTTTTATTTTTGTTTACATTTTTGCACATTTATTATGTTAATTATCACTCTAATAATGTATGGAGATGTGGAGATGTGTGATGCCTCTCTAAAACAGTTTACATACATAGTAAGTGGGAAAAAGATAGAAAGGTAGAGTCACAGAAATAACTAATAGTGACTCAAAAGAAAATCCATACAATGTAGTCACGCAGTGTGGGGAGGAAGTGACTGCAGATGGGAGGGAAATAACCGAGCAAACAGGAAGGAGTAAGTATGGGTGTACTAGGAAAAGGAGAAAGTATTGATGGGTGTAGTAGGAGCTGCTAACCATATAAATATAGAATCAGATACTAGAATCCCCTAGCTTCAGAGGACGCTTCCTGGGTGGAGCGAAATGCATTAAGTGGGTGGATTCTTCCGGTTACGTCACATCCGCTCTTTGGAACGCAAACCACGACTTTCGAATTCCAGAACGGCGTCATTACATGCATTACATGCAAGAGGAGAGATTTGTAAGTGTGAAATTGGCTTTTATGTTTTTTTTTTTTAATAATAAAAACAGAATTACACTATGGATTTCTCCTGACCTTATCTCCTTACACTCACATGAGGTTCTTTGACCTACCTGCCAGAATCAGAAAAGAAAGAAAAAAAATTTTTTGGCCACTGGAGGATTATTTTTCACAGGCGTTTAACCCATCACTAGTCGGTGAGTAATGGCACATAAGGAGGGGAGCACAATGGCACTTGTTGGAATATACTAGCACTGGAAGAATAAGATAACCAGCACTTTAAAGGACTTATTATTCATACACATTTTTTGCACTGATTGCACTTTCATTTTTTAACCACTTGCCCACTGGGCACTTAAACCCCCTTCCTAACCAGACCAATTTTCAGCTTTCAGTGCTCTCACATTTTGAATGACAATTACTCAGTCATGCAACATTGTCCCCATATGAAATTTCCTACCTTTTTTTCACACAAACAGAGCTTTCTTTTGGTGGTATTTAATCATAATTGGGTTTTTTATTTTTTGCGCTATAAATGAAAAAAGACCGAAAATTTCGTAAAAAAAATGCAATTTTCTTCGTTTCGGTTTTAAATTTTGCAAATTTAGTAATTTTTCTTCATAAGTTTTGGCCAAAATTTATACTGCTACATATCTTTAGTAAAACCAACCCAAATAAGTATACATTTTTTTTTTTTGATGAGCACTGACGTAGCATGGATGTGGCACGGATGAGCACTGAGGTGGCACGGATGTGGCACGGATGAGCACTGACATGGCACGGATGAGCACTGACGTGGCATTGATGTGGCATGGATGAGCAATGATGTGGCACGGATGAGCACTGACGTGGCATGGATGTGGCGTGGATGAGCACTGACGTGGCATTGATGTGGCACGGATGACTACTGACGTGACACGGATGAGCACTGAAGTAGCATGGGTGTGGCACGGATGTGCACTGATGTGGCATGGATGTGGCAGGGATGAGCACTGACATGGCACGGATGAGCACTGACATGGGATGGATGAGCATGGATGTGGCATGGATGAGCACTGAGGTGGCATGGGCAGGCACAGATGTGGCATGGATGTGGCATAGATGAGGCACGGATGAGGCATGGATGAGCACGGATGTGGCATGGATGAGCACTGAGGTGGCATGGATGGGGCACGGATGAGGCACTGATGGGGCATAGATGAGGCACAGATGAGGCACTGATGGGGCACAAATGAGGCACTGATAGGGCACAGGTGGGGCACTGATAGGGCACAGATGAGGCAGAGGAGGCACTGATAGGGCACAGATGAGGCAGAGGAGGCACTGATAGGGCACAGAGGAGGCACTGATAGGGCACAGAGGAGGCAGAGGAGGCGTGCAGCTGCAGTTTCTATCCTCTCCTCGCACGCTGCACCGATTGCTGTGTACAGCGTGCGAGGAGAGGAGAGAAATGAACCGGACATGCGCCGGTTTGTTGTGACGTTATCGCTCCGTCATTGGACCGAGCGATCACGTGGTAAAGGACCGCTCTCATTGGCCCTTCACCGCGATCCGTGATGCGTCGGGTCCCCGGGACCCGGCGAGCATGGACACTCCCGTGTGCGCGCCCCAAGGGGGCGCGCGGGAGCGCGATTCTGGGAGGACGTCCATGTACGTCCTCCCAGAACTAGACAACCGCGCTGTAGCCGTCTTTCGGCTACGGCCCAGTTGGAAAGTGGTTAAAAGTATTATGTATTGTGATTTAAATATTATGTTTCTGCACAAATAATGAATAGAGATGCATATTAAGCACTTTATGATTAGACAGCGCTGGGTATACACATAAAAATGAGGTGAGGATTGTTCGCCAATTATAGGGGTATTTTCCTGAAGTAGGCTGTTCACTTTAGTGAAAACTACATTTTTGCTTGCAGAGGAGTGGATAATAGATTTCGGCAGAGTGTCACCACATTCATTAAGCTAAGGGAGATTCCCTTAAGCAAAGTGAACAACCTAGTTGCCTTTAGTAAATCAAACCCCCCTTCCATCTGCCCATTTGTTCCAGGTCAAACACCATTTAGAGAGTATGTCAAGCCAAAAATGTTTTTTTTATTTGTTTTGGATAGAGTTGTTAAAATGGATGTAAACCCAGTCTGTAGGCTTGTACCTACAGGAAAGCCTATAATCAGGGCCGGCGCTCCCGCTAGGCGAACTAGGCAGTGGCCTAGGGCGCACTGCCGCCCAGGGGCGCACTTTGCAGAGTCAGACTCACCTACTGTACAGTGAGTGAGTGACCCGGGCCGTCATCATCATCCGGAGATGAGCCGCCCGCTGTGCATTCGATCAGACTGTGGCCGCCGCCGCCCGCCTCTCTCTCTCCAGCGTCTCCGCAGCGGAAGTTCGGAACATACACAGTGGAGGTTGCTAGAGCCGCTTGGCGTCTCTAGCAACCAGTGACTGACGTGACGTCACTCCTTCCTGCTCGTCCTCCTCGGCTCCTCACCGCTCCCCCTCCCCGGCCCGGCGGCCCCGCCTACTCTGATTTCTCCGATTTCTGCCTCCTCCACACACACACTCTACGCTCTCCACGACTCCACCCACTGTCAGCGGCTCAGCACCTGCAGCTGCAGGCAGCACAAATGACGTCACGTGACTGAGGACGAGGAGGACGGCGGACCGAGGAGCGGACTGAAGTGTGCAAGCGAAGAACATCACTGGATCAGGAATCTCAGAGGATCAGGCACTTAGACTGTGTGCAGTTCTGGGTAAAATCTAAATTTTTAATAAAAACTTGAAGTAACTGACTGTTATGATTCAGAATCATTAATGATTAATTGATATAACACCAGCAGCACTGGACTATTAATTTTTAGAACTATTGTTTAATCTGCACCGTTTATGTAAGATCTTATATTCATATTGCTAAATTGATTTTTATGCACTGTGCACTGTGCACATCATTTGTATGGTCTAACATTTTGTCATCCACATGTTTTCAGTCATAAGTACCCAGGCCATGAGGCCAAGGCCATGCTTGATGGATGATCATAAAAAATATACAAATGCGCTAGTGAAAAAATATATTATATATATAAGCAGCAACTTTCAGTGTAAATTATAAATATATATAATATATTTTTTCACTAGCGCATTTGTATATTTTTTATGATCATCCATCAAGCATGGCCTTGGCCTCATGGCCTGGGTACTTATGACTGAAAACATGTGGATGACAAAATGTTAGACCATACAAATGATGTGCACAGTGCATAAAAATCAATATATCAATATCAATATGAGATCTTACATAAATGTGCAGATTAAACAAAATGACAATAATTCTAAAAATGAATAGTCCAGTTCTGGTGTTATAACAATAAAAAGTGACAGTAGTGAAAAAGTCCCAATTGTGTGTCTGTGGTGATCGTGATTTTTGCGATCACCACACACAATTGGAACTTTTTCACTACTGTCACTTTTTATTGTTATAACACCAGAACTGGACTATTAATTTTTAGAATTATTGTCATTTTGTTTAATCTGCACGTTTATGTAAGATCTCATTTATTGATATATTGATTTTTATCAGATGATGAGGCTGCTGACATCAGTGTTCAATGTCAACATGATATGTGCTAGCCTAGAACATAATATGGGCACTGCGGTGTGATATGGTCTGGAGACTGGACTGGACACTTTTGGTGTGAATGATTCGAGTACTGCTGGTGTAATTGAATATGGCATGCTGATGTGATGTGTGGGTACCTCCAATCAGAAATGGTCACTTCTGTTGTTATACATGTACCTCTGCTGTGATATGGGCACCATGTGATGTGCAGCACACCACTGGTGTCATATGGGCACCTTTGGTTTGATATAGGCACCAGTGGTGTGATCTGACTACCTCTGGTGTCATATGGGCACTTCTGGTGTTATATGGACTCCTCTGGTATGATATGGTTTTACCAGACAGGAAGTGAGAAGAACTCTCCAACAGCAACAAAGACAGAAATTTTTTTTTAAAAAAACTTTTTTTTAGTAAAGGAGAAGACTAGAATCTCCGTTATATGTTTATTTGATTCTTCCTTACTTCAAGCCTGGTGAAATTAGTGTCACCCAGGCAGAAAGTGAGGGAAAATCTCTAACAGGGCCCCAGATAGCAGAAAAAAAGCATATGGGGTAGTAATCCTTTTTACACTCTAGCCAAAATAAAAACAAAAAAAATTTGGACTTGACATACTGTACATTTTAAAGCCCAATTGAATCCTCAGTTTAAAAAAAGCTTAATACATTTCAGGTCCATTAAAACAAAAGGTGTTTAACGTCTTACAATTTCTTTCTAAAGCAGCAGTCACAGCCCTAGTAGAAAAGCCCATTCCCTGCTAACAGTGATCTCTTTGCAGAGGTCTGATATCTCCAATTAATGGGGGCCACGAGCTTTGCTGACTGGGTAGAAGGTGTATTGGATTCTGCAAAAAGATCAGGGCTACAGATTGCAAAGAGCAAAGAACTGTTTAATTTATTCATAAATGATCTAGAGGAGGGGATATCTAGTACAATCTCAGTATTTGCAGATGATACTAAATTAGGCATGCCAATATCTTCTATGCAGGATGTGGAAATCTTGCAAGCAGACCTGAACAAAATAACGGGGTGGGCAACTACATGGCAGATGAGATTTAATGTAGAAAAATGTAAAGTAATGCACTTGGGGGCCAGAAACCAGAAAGCAAGCTACTCACTAGGGGGGGAACCTCTGGGTGAGTCTAGGATGGAAAGGGACCTGGGGGTACTGGTAGACAACAGGCTTGGCAGTGGCATGCAATGCCAAGCCGCCGCAAGCAAAGCCAACAGAATACTGGGTTGTATAAAAAAGGGGATTCACTCCAGAAATAAAGAGATTATTCTTCCACTCTACAAGACTCTGGTCCGGCCACATCTGGAGTATGCTGTCCAGTTCTGGGCACCGGTCCTCAGGAAGGATGTGCTGGAACTGGAGAAAGTCCAGAGAAGGGCAACAAAAATAATTAGGGGAATGGAGGACATCAGCTATGAGGAAAGACTACAAGCACTGAACCTATTCTCTCTGGAGAAGAGACGATTGAGGGGGGATATGATATCAATGTACAAATACTGTACTGGCGACCCTAGCATAAGGAACAAACTATTCAGAGAAAGGAGATACAATAAGACACGTGGCCACTCACTAAAACTTGAGGAAAGGCGGTTTAACCTTAAAGTGCGTAAGGGGTTCTTCACTGTAAGAGCGGTAAGGATGTGGAATTCTCTTCCACAAGCAGTCGTATCAGCGGGGAGCATTGATAGTTTCAAAAAACTATTGGATGGACACCTTAAAGACCACAACATACAGGGGTATACAATGTACGGTTAAAAGCAAACACACACACACATCATACGTTGAACTGGATGGACTTATGTCTTTTTTCAACCTCACTAACTATGTAACTATGTAACTATGTAACCATACCACAGAAAATGTGGCCTCGCATGTTTTACATAACAGTGGTGTTTTTTATTCATAATCCGGTGCAAGTACTATGCATTTTTATCATATATTTCAGTTTTGCTCCAACATGTTAATGAAGGCCTCTTGATCCCTTTAGGGAAAGAGAGCCTTGATTGCTGGGGGCATGGCCAGGGGGCTTGGATTAAGCAAACTGGTTTGGACAATGGATTGGATGGAGTCTGGGTATGGGGTTGGGCCTGAGCTCAGATAAATATCTTCCCCAAAGGAATTCTGGGTCTTTTAGAAGAACGTGGCTGAAGAGCTGACCGAAGAGCTACCTGTAAGAGCTGGACTTTGGGGGGGGGGGGGTTTTGGGCCTATCTCAGCATGGATCCTGAACTCTTACTTTCCAGGGTTCGTGAGCTCATGGACCAGGGCCAGGCGGATTGGCTGGCTTCCCTCCTCTCGCCTGCGCCCCCCCCTCCCGCTGCTCCTCCACCCCTGTCACCTGTAGCGAGGCGTGCGGCCTCC
Source organism: Pelophylax lessonae (assembly GCF_965119305.1). Taxonomy (NCBI): domain Eukaryota; kingdom Metazoa; phylum Chordata; class Amphibia; order Anura; family Ranidae; genus Pelophylax; species Pelophylax lessonae. The sequence continues at coordinate 215,348,076 of NC_138771.1, read as the reverse complement.
AGTACCAGTAGGCGCTCCCGCCCCCCTTCTCGCCTAAGCCCCAGCCCTCCTAGAGCCCGTCGTGGAAGGGGGGTTTCCTTCCCAAGTCCTGGCGCTACTGGCTCCGCTGGGGCTGGCGCCCGTCAGCCATCTGCCCCCCACACATCCGCCCGCAGTCGGCGGGGCACCTCCCGGCATCTCCGCCGTCAGACTGGAGCTGTCCCGGCTGCCGACCCTCCTCGGACCCGCTGTGCCCGCTCCACGAGGCCTAGGTCCCCCCTGCTCACCCCCCTACCTTGCGCTGCGCTGACAGTGCCTCCTCCTCCTTCCCCGCGGCCTGCTGCTCCTTCCAGTGCGGTGTCTTCCTCTCCGGCCCCCTTGGTTGATGCTGGCATGGCCCCCCTGGTTGATGCTGGCATGCCCCCCCATGGACATCTGGCTTGTGGAGCGGCGGTCGGTGCACAGCCTCCGGCTGTTGCTTCCTTCTCGTCTGTTTCTTGTGCGGCGGAGCTCCTGACTGACCGGACAGCGCCACCTGCTGGCCGGTCAAGGTATCGATGTTCTTCATGTCTCCCTGCGCCCTGCAGGGCGGGAGATTTAGATTTACTTTCAACTCATTCACCTGCTTTACAGCTGTCCACCCCAGTGAATCTCCCTGTGCCCTACAGGGCAGGTGATTCTGGTGCCACGGCTCCTGCTTTGGATTTCCTTCAGCTTCCCACCCCTGCTGATCTTCCTGCGCCCGGCAGGGCGGGAGATCCATTTTCCACTGCTCCTTCCGTGGGATTTTCTCAGCGTCCCACCCCGGCTTATCTCCCTGCGCCCTGCAGGGCGGGAGATTCCAACGCCCGCCATTCACCTTCCCTGCCTGGTCTCCCTGCGCCCATCAGGGCGGGAGATCCTCAAGTCCCGCATCCCTCTGGCGGTCCCAGCGAGACCGCCGTCCCCGTGCGTCACCCTGCACCCAGCAGGGTGGGTGATGCTTTTGCGTTGCAGTCATCAGTCAGTCGCTCTGTGGCGGAAACCCCTCCAGGTCTCCCTGCGCCCGGCCGGGCGGGAGCGCCGCACTCCTTTTTTGCTCCTGACGGGCTGGCGCTGCCAGCCTATCCTCCCCCTGTGCCCGGATGGGCGGGGGACAGACACCTGCCTCATTGCCACTCCAGCGCAGTGGTTTCTGCTGCCTCTGCCCTACCTCTTCCAGCTCCGGACTCTGCATGTTCCTGCTCTTCTGCAAGTCATCGCCAAGTGGGCCCGCCTAGGCCTCCGTCTGGACCTCTGCCTTCGGATCTCTCAGTGCAACGTCCTTCATCGCGGTTCCCTGAGGTTCCTGTGTCCGTTGTCAAATCGCGGGCATCTTCCGGACCACCCCTCCGATGGAGCATCCGGGTCGATGGGTTCTCGTGACGGACAGCCCGTGCCGGCTCCCCCTCCTCATCTCAGTGAGTATGATTGTGGTTTGGTTTGGGGTAGGTCCGAAAGCGCTGCGGTATCAGGTCCGCCAGACGAGCACATTTTTGCGGCGGTCAAGTCGGTCCTCTCTCGCATGGGTGTTTCTACCCCGTCGAGTGGTGGCGTTTTTTCGGGTGGCCATTTGTGGGCGGTTTCGTCGTCAGCCATGCATCTTGCCGGTGAAGTTCGGGAAAAGATCTGTCGACGGGAATTCGTCGATTTAATAACTTTGGTTCCTCCCGATCGGGAAACTGTGGACGAATCTCGGCGGGTCGACGTTACTGCACAGGGTGACAAGCCCAAACAGCTTCCTCGCACTTTCGGGAACTGGCTGCAGGGTTTCTGTGCTTATGCTGGGGTGCTTTGTGAGCGTTTTCCAGAGTTAGGCCCTTCCCTCTTCTGTTACCTGGATCTCATTTGGGGTGCCTACAAGGTCTATGGGGGACAGTGCTGGTTCCACTATGATACCCAGTTCTGGCAAAAGATGGCGGCGCGGAAAGAATTTCGTTTTGATTGCCAGGATGGCAGTCTGTGGTTATTGCTCATGTGCCCTCACAGACCGTCGTCCTTTCAATCCCCGGCCGGCGCTTCTCACGGAGCGTCGACTGCCCCCAAGAAAGGAATCTGCTGGCTTTTCAATGAAAGCCACTGCAAGTGGTACACCGCGTGCCGTTTTAAACACGAATGCTCGGTATGCGGGGGTGCTCACCCCGCCATCCGGTGCTTTCGGAAACACAAGCCCCCGCTTGCCAAACCCGGGGCAAAACCTGACCTTTCTAGGTCAGAGGACCCCGGTGAACGTCTTAAGGATGCTTCCCTGGCTAGACCGTTACCCCCGGCGTAGAGAGGCTTTGATATTGCGTGACGGGCTGGATATTGGCTTTTGGATTCCCTTTACTCATTCAGACGAGCCTACGATGGCTGCTAACCTCAAGTCGGCGCTGCAGTTTGAGTCTGCACTGGCCGAGAAGCTATGGAAGGAACTGGATTTGGGTCGTATGGCGGGTCCGTTTGATTTGCCCCCTTTTCACAACCTACGGGTTTCACCTCTGGGCGTGGTTCCCAAGAGGGAGGTGGGCAAATTCCGCCTTATCCACCACCTTTCCCATCCTTCCGGCTCTTCTGTCAACGACGGTATTGATAAGGAGGAATCCAGGGTCCAATACGCCTCTTTTGACAAAGCCCTTGGGTTGGTTCGAGCTGCTGGCCATGCAGCGTTACTGGCTAAGGCGGACATTGAGTCCGCCTTCCGCCTTCTACCCGTCCATCCGGAATGCTTCCACCTGCTGGGCTGCTTCTTTCGGGGTAGCTACTTTTTTGACATGTGCCTCCCCATGGGGTGTGCGATCTCTTGTTACTACTTCGAGCTATTTAGTAGCTTTCTCGAATGGGTGGTTTCCCAGTCAGCTGGTTCGCATTCCCTGCTTCATTACCTAGACGACTTCCTTTTCGTTGGCCCGGCCGGCGATGGGCAGTGCCAGGCACTCCTTTCTGTTTTCCAGTCTACGTGCGAGCGGTTTTCCATCCCGCTCTTGGCTGACAAAACTGAGGGCCCGGTGACGGTTTTGTCCTTCCTGGGCATCGAAATTGACACTGTGGCAATGGTTTTTCGCCTGCTGGGCGAAAAAAATTGAACGGACTTCTTTCCCTTATCCGTTTGGCGAAAGGCGCCAAAAAGCTCCAGTTGAAGCAGTTACAGTCTCTGTTGGGTCATCTGGTCTTCGCCTGCAGGGTTTTGCCCATGGGGAGGGCTTTTTGCAGACGCCTGTTGTGGGCCTTGAAGGGCGTGTCCGCACCTCACCACTATGTCCGCATTACCAAGCCTATGCGGGATGACTTAGGGATTTGGCTCTCCTTTCTCCAGAATTACAACGGTCACTCCTGTTGGTTGATGGAGGAGGTTCCGAACTCGCAGCTGGAGTTGTACACGGACGCGGCAGGCTCCTGTGGCTTCGGGGCCTTTTTCCAAGGAGAATGGTCCGCTGAACGTTGGCCAGCCTCATGGGCCCACATGGATCTGTTACGCAACCTCACATTGTTGGAGCTTTTTCCGATTATTGTTGCTATCGAACTGTGGGGAGAGAGGTTGCGTAATCGGCAGGTTGTTTTTTGGTCAGATAACATGAGTGTAGTTCAGGTTGTTAACCGCCAGTCTGCTAGATCCCCTCCCGTCGTCTCGTTACTGCGTTTTCTCGTTCTCAAATGTTTGCAGTTTAATATTTATTTTAGAGCTAAGCATGTTCCCGGTGTCTCAAACTAAATTGCTGATGCACTCTCTCGTTCACAGCTCGACCGCTTCCGCTCCCTGGCTCCATCTGCGGCACGGGTGGGCCTGCCCTGCCCCCCCTTCTTGTGGACCCTCGTTTCCGACGTCTGTTAGACCTTCTTCGGGCTTCGCTTTCTCCTCGCACGTGGGCGTCGTATCTTCGAATCTGGGACGAGTGGGTGGCCGTTTCACGCGGTGAGTTTTCATTTTCTTCACACCATGACAGACGCCTTTCGTTATTTTCCTATCTTATACATTTACTCCAAAAGGGCTCCTCGGGTTCCACTGTCTCCGCTGCCATGTCTGCCTTGTCCTTTTGGTTTCGCCTTCTCGGCTGGGAAGACGTCACCAAGGAATTTCCGGTGCGGCGAATTTTGCACGGCTGGCGCCGAGTAACACGGTTCCCTGATTCCTGACGCCCGGTTTCCCTTCCCATTTTGTCCAATATATTTTCCCTATTGCCATCCGTGTGCTCATCCCCCTTTGGGACCCTCTTGTTTAAGGTCGCTTTTTCTTGGGCCTTTTTCGGCGCTTTTCGCATCGGGGAACTGGTTGCCAAGTCCAGAACTGCCCTCGGCGGCATTCGGGCGGACGACGTATCTTTTTCTGACCATTGCGTTGTCTTCGCACCTCAAAATCGGATAGCCTTGGCAGGGGCAGGCGCATTGTTCTGCATTCCTGTCGAGGCCCCTTTTACCCGGTCTTGTTGTCGTTTCACTTTAGGTCCATTCGCCCCTCGGCCCCCAATTTTCTTGTACACGCGGATTCGTCTTCCCTCAGCAGGTTTCAATTTTTGAGGGTTTTCAGGCTTTGCCTGACCAAGTTGGGTTTACCTGCAGCGGATTTTTCGACGCACTCGTTTCGTATTGGTGCTGCTACCGCAGCTTCTGGCATGGGATTTTCTGATGCAGAGCTTAAGCGCTTGGGCAGGTGGGAACCTTCCCGTTTTTCCTTATACGTTCGTCCACATCTTTTGTTTTAATTTTCAGACCTCCACCCTGCCTTAGTTTGGATCATCGGGGATTCCTTCATTTATTGGGCACACCGCCGATCCGGCGTTCGAGGTGATGGGACGAATCTGGGCTTCGGCGACTCGGTTGCCAGAGTTCGCTGGCGCGGTTTGCCTGGACTGCGGTGGTCCCAAGTTCTCCAAGAGTGCCTTGAACTCCGTTCGCATGTTTCCGGCCCCATAATTTTGATCCTGCATGCCGGGGGGAACGATATCGGCTACACCCGGTCTGTTGACCTTATCTCGGCCGTAAAACAGGACATTGGTCATTGTTACGCTGCCTTCACCGGATTGGTTCTAGTTTGGTCCGAGATAGTGCCTCGACTGCTTTAGGCACGTGACATTCCGGGGCCATGCCTGGAAGGCTCCCGCCGGAAGATCAATGCCCAGGTGTCGAAGTTTGTGCGGCATTTGGGAGGTGTCGTGATCCGCCACAGGGACTTGGAAGGTGACAATGCGGATCTGTTGCGGCCGGATGGGGTTCACCTTAACACCATTGGCCTGGACATTTTCAAACTTGGCCTTCAGCGGGGTGTTGAACAGGCGCTGGCTTCGGTGGGGCGCACGCCAGTTAAATCCTGACGTGCGGGTGGCGGTTTTGACCTTGCCAGCAGTTACAGTTATGGCAATGGGTTATGCCCTGGTTTGTAATTTGGGGGGTACGCTGTCTGTCCCTGCACTGATGGTAATGACAGACCCCTTCCTCCCCCCCTTTTTCACCCCGTTTTGTATTTAAGTTGTTGATGACTAAGAGTGCTCGCAGTACAACTGTGACTGGCACTGGTCTAAAAGTTTACTTGTTTGGAATTGGAAAATAAATAAAGCTGTGGCCTTGCCCTTTCCAACTCAATCGTTGTAAGAGTGGATTTTATGGGGAGGGGGCAAGCGGAATTGGTTATCAAGCTAACATGGTTACTGACCTATGCACCTCAGTAATCATGAAGGCCTCTTGATCCATTTAGGGAAAGAGAGCCTTGATTGCTGGGGGCATGGCCAGGGGGCTTGGATTAAGCAAACTGGTTTGGACAATGGATTGGATGGAGTCTGGGTATGGGGTTGGGCCTGAGCTCAGATAAATATCTTCCCCAAAGGAATTCTGGGTCTTTTAGAAGAACTTGGCTGAAGAGCTGCCCACCTCCCCGCCCCAATTTTCAGGTGGTATGTCACAGCTGTATTGGCGGTTTTGACCTTGCCAGCAGTTACAGTTATGGCAATGGGTTATGCCCTGGTTTGTAATTTGGGGGGTACGCTGTCTGTCCCTGCACTGATGGTAACGTCAGACCCCTTCCTCCCCCCCTTTTTCACCCCGTTTTGTATTTAAGTTGTTGATGACTAAGAGTGCTCGCAGTACAACTGTGACTGGCACTGGTCTAAAAGTTTACTTGTTTGGAATTGGAAAATAAATAAAGCTGTGGCCTTGCCCTTTGCAACTCAATCGTTGTAAGAGTGGTTTTTATGGGGAGGGGGCAAGCGGAATTGGTTATCAAGCTAACATGGTTACTGACCTATGCACCTCAGTAATCAAGTATAACTAAAGGCAAAACTACTTTTACTTTCAGATAGCATAAAGAGGGATTAGAAACAACCTGTTCATTTTTATTGCTGTCTGTGCCCTTGTTAAGGAGATTCACTCTCTATTTTTCCTGTTTACCATTTATTAAAAAAAATTATCAAAAGTAAAAAGTAAAAGAAAATCCCCAAAAGAATAGCAATAGAAGGAACATCTTACAATTGGGACACTAGTTCTGTTAATCCTGATGACATCAGTGATTCCCTCACTTTGGAGGGATTTCCTCTCACTTCCTGCTTTGGCTATGGGACTGGAAGTGAAAGGAAATGTGTAATGGACACAGATGGCCAAAAAAAACTGACAGAGGTTAAATCTCCCCCTTTCTCTATCTAAAATGAAGAAAAACTGACATTTGTATCATACTTGCTGTAATTTTCTTTTTCTGGTGCCTATCCATGGCAGCATACAAGTGATAGTAGCCCCGCCTACTTCTGTCCACAGGACTAGTGCATAGCTATAAAGTGTTAACACCCACGCAACAGCCCATTCACTATACATCTCTAGGAATGAACTGGATGGGTTCAGTATGCTGCCATGGTTAGGCACCAGGAAAAGAAAGTTACAGTAAGTATGATACAATTTTCTGTTTTCCTGGTGCCTCAATGGCAGCATACATGTGATCTATCAAAAACTAGCTATCAGGGTGGGAAGCTTCAGCAAATCTTATCATATTTCCTGGTGCCACCATGACAGCATACATGTGATAGTTAAAAAACTAGCTACCAGGGTGGGAAGCTTCAGCAAATCTTATCATATAAGAAAGTGAGTAAGCTACTGGGTTCACGCCAAAGACAGCTGTAGTGAGGACTACTATGCCCATAAGTAGTGATGAAGGAATGCACCATATTAGAGCCTGATTGGTTCTCCTGTCTGTCGTGTTGGCTGACATCTCTGCACAAGGTGCACAAGATGTCCAGATGCTACTGGAGGAATGTACAATGCAATTACTTTAGGTGGTTGTAGCCCAGCCATATAGTGGGACCTTAGAATTAACTTTAGGAACCACAAAGGAGATTGTGCACTGGAGCCTTGTACCATTGTTGGTTTCTAAATAAACTAGGTATAGCTGCTATGGCTAGGTAATGACTGTTTGCAAGTGTCATCACTGATCTGGATGTATTGAAAGAGTACTTCACCTAAGTCAGACAAAGCAATCCCACTATGGCAGTGGTCCTCAACTCCGATCCTCAGGGCCCACTAACAGGCCAGATTTTAAGTATTACCTTGGGGAGATGCAGGCTAGAGTACTGCAATCACTGAGCAGCAAATGATATCACCTGGGATGTATTTCAGTTATCTTGCAAATCTGGCCTGTTAGTGGGCCCTGTAGGCCAGGGCTGAGGACCACTGCACTATGGGATAGGCATACAAATGCCCACAGGCTCTTGATGCCATGACAACAGCAGCCTACAGCTCAAAGACCCTCCCCAAGAATTCTTATACCAGAAGCTGGTTTTAGATAAGGGCGAATGATCACCTGGTAGAAAAACAATAGAGCACCATCCAAGATACCTAGCTCATCCGGACCCCGGAGCGCACCCTTCCCAAGAGAACATACCACAAAAGCCTGCCCCATAAATTTCCAGCACAGACGGACAGCACCCAAGTGCTCCTGTAGCAAGTGCACTGATCCAGCTACAATCACCTCAAGCCCCTGGTAGAACACAGGGAAAGTGAGTATAGAAGCCTAGTTGGCAGCCTTGCCGATCTGAGAAACCGTAGTGTACAGCCAAAAGCTCAGGACGCACTCAAAGATTTAGTAGAGTGTATCTTGTCAGGATAGAATGGAACCTAAACCTTACACCATGGAGTTGGCTGATGAGGACATGATGGAGTTAGAAATTAGAGCATCAGTACAGGGTCCATCTTGAAAAACAAGAGAAAAGTTAAGGCTGAGAGATAACCTTTTCATTCCGACCACATTCAACCAAGAGACAGGAACTTCCTTTGGGTGAACTCGTTGCAGACCAAAGAACTGAATAAGGATGTCCTGTTTGAGAAGACAGATAGAAATTACCCTGAGGAAGATGGAGAACTGGGTTCTGACAACCTTGTCTAATGTTAAACTAATGAAAGGTTCCATGCCAGACAAGGCACGGAGTATTATTTTATATTAGTCACTAATGCACTTTATTGTATGGTAGGATTTTGCGCTGCTAGAATTGAGGTCGTAAACTTCGAGATATAGCCACATAGGATGTTGAGAGGAGTCAGAAGGCTCTTTCTAGTTCGGGAATATAAATCTATCTTTGCTTTCTCTTGCCCCTTGGTCGGTACCAGTCTTTCCCACCTTTTTAACAGAGACAAACCCATTAAATAACTTTTCAGTCACAGGGAACCCCCCGATGATAAATACTGTATCTACAGCCCCATTTACATTAGTGTGATGGTCAGTGGGACGAATGCTGCTTACATTTGTGGTCAATGGAAAGAATCTCCCTTTTACAGATAGCTAAAAAAGATCATTGGTGCCAGTGGAAACTTATCTGTGAGGCATGAATTGCTCCTTGCTCAAAGAACCCCTAGAAACCTCTGGAGGAACCCTCAAAGCCCACAGAACCTAAACTGGGAAAGGCTGGTTTGTACACTTAAAAAAAAAATACCAGCATATAATGATGAGCCCAAGATGTCTTCAGTAGAACTCTATAATAATAGTGGGGACCTTGTACAAATGGGGGGGGGGCATCGTATAGGATGAAGTCTAAATACAGTCCTGAATGGGAGCTAAACACAGACTAAATAGAGCTGTTCAAATCCGGGCACCCCATAGAAATTAGAAGTCTTTCCGTACACACAGACACACCAGCTCATCTGCCCAGTGCCAGTCAGGACTCATTCCTCTACATGTACAGTATTTCCCTATACGTGCCAGAGACACAGCATCTGTTCATCCTTCTGTCATAACAGTACTATGCACCCACACAGTAATGAATTACAGATACAAAAATCAAAACAAAATATGGGCTTTTATTCCCTTCATTCTTAATTCTTTCACTTAAATGTGCTTAAGATGTAGATACAAGGCACATCTTATCTCAATAAAGTGTTTACATTTCTGGAATTTCATTCCAATGGAAGTTACATTATCTGATGAAACATAAAGCACACAATGTTGTAATTAATGTGGATGAAAATGTTGTCACATGCTTTATCTTTCTCTATTTCAGCTTTCAGTTCACCCGCTAAAGATCATGCATTTTTGCTGAATGATCCAACTAATCCAAACATAAATATGCCAGCATCATTCTTCAGATATTTAGACATATAAGGGGGAAATAAAAAGATGAACTTGACTCCCCCCTACCTATGTAAACCTTAACTATGAACTTCTCTCATTTGCTCTCTTTTTTTTAGTCTTAATATACCATTGAAGGCGTTTTGCATTATCTGTTTGATAAGTGCAAAAAATCTCTAAAGATCTTTTCAGAAATTCAGAGCTGTCCCGTGTACACTTCCTGGGTTATCTCAAGGAGACCTCCCAGTTCTTACCGTGCTCTACAGAACAATTATGGCACTTTTCCACTGCAAGTACCGGCTCGGCTCTACTCGACCCTGCTTGGCCCTGCTTGGCCCGGTTTGCTTTTCCACTGCTGGTACCGCATGGTACGGTGTTGGAATGGTTCGGTACGGTACGGTATGGTTTGCTTTTCCACTAAAGTAGTACTAAAGTTAAGTGGGTGGGATAACAACGGGGTGGGTGGGATTCTCTGACCAATCAGTGGCTAGTAGTGACTGCATGCACAGGATTGTGGGATATGGTATCGGGTATGGTACCTCTTGGAAACACAATCGAGTAGGTACTGTTTTTGAGAGCCGTATCGTTCGGTTCCATGCAGTGGAAAAGCGCCGTTAGTCCCTAAATCGTTCAAGTTCAAGTCCATCAAGTTCAACCAAGTGGTTTAACACTGGCCCACTGGGCAGAGACCATTTCAGTCCCCAAAAAAGCATGGGGTGTCATTGCATTGGAGGAAATTAGGAGCTAAGTGTATTTCTGGCAAACCAACATGTAGTTTTCTGTATTTGCAGGATCTTTAACGGGATAAAACATGGGGAAATGTGCATGTATTGCAGTATGTACTGCATATGTTTTTGGGGTTTTATGCCCTGATATACACTTTAAAATGGTAATAAACCCAAAACAAACAAGAAAATGATCATATTCCAGCTTACACTTCTCAGATGTGCTGGCTGCATTCATTTTATTTTTCCCTTATTTTTACCTATTGACCTTGCCAGTAAATATGTTATTTTTCAAGCTGTCCAGCAAACCTGGCAGTTAGAGAGTTGAGGAAAACCATTTACCACTTACAGGGGTGCTTCCAATGTTCAGATTTTGTTTATTTCTGTAAAAACTTTATCCCAAAAGGAAATAAAAAAATCAGTGCTGTAACTGCCTACAAAATGTTAGATTGAGTCAGAGGCGTAACTAGAACCAGTGCAAGAAATCATGAAGGGCCCCCCTGGCCCCCGACCGGGGCCCAATCCCATTGATCCCGGAGCCCTTTACTCCCATCATGGGACCCTTTATTACAGTCCCACAGCGGGCCACCTTCCTGCCGTCTTGGGGTCCCCCACAGTGGCAAAACACCAGTGCCCAGTCACAGGTGCAACCTTTGCGACCTTGGTAGTTTGGCCACTGGTGTCAGTCGTTTTTTTTATTTTTGTTGGTTTTTTTTTTTATTATTACCATATTTTATTTTTATTTTTTTTAATTTTATTTTTTATTGTTGTTTACATATTTTTTAGGACCCCCGTTGCGGGGCTATGGTGAAATAGCAGGGGTCTAAAAAGGCCCCTGATGTCTCACTTTTGAGACAGAGAAACAGACTGAGGATAGATTCATCAGTCCCTTTCTCTGCAGCCTCAGCTGCACAGAATGAATGAACAAGAATAGCTCTGAAAAGAGCTTAATATTCATTTATAAACTGAAGCATAGTAAACACAGTTACTATGCCCCAAGTATGACTGAATATGGGACATTTACTGGCTCCTTCCCAGCTCTCCGCCCTTGCACAATGTGGGAGGGAAAAAACCTGCAGCTCTGTGGGGGGGAGAGGAAAGGACACAGGGGCCTGCGGCAGCAGCACAGGGATAGGGAGGCGGCGAGAGCGGCGTGTGGAGGAATCAATGCCCTTCATTTCCCTCCTGCAGCTGCTGAATGTCTGTTGGAAGGAGAGGAGGGGAAGCAAGCATTCAGTGGCTACATGGAGGGATTGGTTCCTCTACATCCCACCGCCCCTCTATCCAGGCCTACAGGAGGCTGGGTCACAACGGTGACCACTGTAGCCCCTGTACGCACGCCCCTGGATTGAGTTCAGCTTTAATTCATTAGTCAAGTCAATCTAAATTTGCTAGTGCTTTCAACACTACCCTCTCACCAGATTGAAAATGATGCTGTCCTAAAGTGTCTCTGTTGCTTCTCCATCCAGAGTGGAGACATGACACCCTAAGACAGGAAATATTTTACTGGCTGGATCAACAGGTGAAAAAAAGGAAAACATGTATAAAAAAAAGAAAAGTAATGCAGCTTCCATACATAAGGATTGGTAGGCTGCAATATATATTATTTTTTATTTTGGGTTTAATACTGCTTTAGGGCTAAACTCTGTGGAAGTATCTTCTATTAACACCAGCTGTATAACTACAAAAATATCAAAATAGTAAGATTTATAGTACCTTTTCTTGCAATTAACATGCAGAAAAAGATTTTTTAAATTGGGTAAAAAAAATTATTTGTGCATGCAATGGCCTTTAATTTTTATTTGACCACTGTTCAACGATGAAGAAAATAGTAGTAATGTCAAAATACATGTTAATAAATTATAATTATCAGGATATTTTTGTGAATTAAACACGGCTATTACTTGTCTATATCCCCATTCTTAGAGGCAGGTTTAAGACATTTTAGCAGCCCTTTCTAATTTAATTTAGTGAAATCAAAGATGATGGTTTTGGAAATGTTCTTTATGCTGGCAGTGTCTATTGCCAGGGAAGACACATTTCTTGGAAATATTTCCTGTTCATTCTGTTATTTTATCTCCATTTATTGCTGTAAATGACATGTTTTTCTGCAAACAGCAGTCACAATTTCCAGACTAGTCAGTAATTAGATCACAGCTGAATACAAGTATGTAGCTGCAATAAATATTTTCAGAGCTGGGTCATTCTGACACACCTGTAAGGCAAGTGTCATATTTAGAATTTATTCACTAGTCCTTTACTGTTTATTCACTAAAAATCACATGTTGAAATAGAGGCTGCATTTAAAAAACATTAGTTCATTCGTTAGCTGCTGTTTGCACATCATCTGGATTTGAAATTCTTCAATCCCTATCCCAGCAACATTTGCTGTAACAGATTACGTTAAAAGTGTATGCACAGCCACATTTTTATTTTTTTTAGCTTAAATAGAAAGTGTTAATACTGGAAAAAATGGAAAAGTGTCCCCATTTGAAGATTTCCACTTATTGCTGTTCTGATGACAACTTCCAGTTTTGGATTGTTCCTCACTTTAAGTCCCTGTGACACCAGAATGAATACAGATGTTTACATCCAGCACCGCATGTCTTTCTGTTCTTGCCACACCAGCACTTTACAGCCCTATTGACTTCCATGGGGCTGAGTTCTAGCTGAAGACAAAGGGAGATGGCCCCATAAAAGTTGCTGCAATGCAAAGGCAAAGCCAGGATGTAAACAAACACCAGGCAGAGTCCCCTGCTGTCAAACTGAGGTGTGTATACGAATGGGAAGAGTGAGTTAGTTTAGGTCAGGGTACAGGGCAAAAGGGATAAGTGCACTTTGTTTAACCACTTCTAGACTGGAAGGATTTACCCCCTTAATGACCAGGCCATTTTATGCGATAAGGCACTGCATTACTTTAAATGACAATTGCTCAATTTTGCGACGCTGTACCCAAATTAAATTGATGTTCTTTTTTTGCCACAAAAAGAGCGTTCTTTTGGTGTTATTTGATCACCTGTGCAATATTTATTTTTTGCGCTATAAACAAAAAAAGAGCGCAATTCTGAAAAAAAAAAACAACATATTTTACTTTCTGCTATATAACTTTCCCAATAAATGTTTTTTAAAAAAATCAAGTTTTTTCATCATTTTAGGCCTATTGTATTCTGCTACATATTTTTGGTAAAAAAAAATCCCAATAAGTGATTATTGGTAATGGTGATATGATTGGTTTGTGCAAAAGCTTTCGCGTCTACAAACTCGGGGAAAGATTTATGCCATTTTTTATTTTTCACTAGTAAACTAGTGATCAGCGATTTTTAGCTAGACTGCAACAATGTGGTGGAAAGATCAGACACCTAATTGACATCTTTGACACTTTTGGGGGGAACAGTGACTTTACTACAGTAATCAGTGCTATAAATTTGCACTGGTACTGTACTAATGACACTGGCAAGGAAGGGGTTAACACCACGGGCGATCAAAAGGTAAATGTGTCCCTAGTGTAATGATATCCTGCAATGGATATACCAAAAGCTGCCGCAAGCAGCCATGTTGTTCAGTCATTACAAGTCAGCCATGACAGGCAGAACAGTTATACACGCAGTAATATTCTCCCCCCTCCCCACCTCAGTTAACTCATGGAATGCATAGGTTTTACACTTAAAAAAAAACGTTATCTCAACTCAGAGACCTAAAACCACTAACTGAGTTCTGGGAGGTTGTTGTTTCTTCCAAAATAGGCCTGTCGTAAAACTTTGAACAAATCCATTAAGGATGACCAGAACTGAGTCTTAAATAGCACTCAACTAGCTGCTCATTAAAAACTTGACAAATACACACATGATTTATAAATGCAGACAGGAACATGATACATTAACAATAAGTATATATTTGGATGAGAAATGTCATACTGATCGAAATTAAGACCATGCATGACTGCCCAATCACATCTAGAATAGAAGAGAGCTGGCAGATATTTCTTTGGTGACAAGTTTACCTGACATATTCTGTTTGGTATCCCTAGATGCAAAATGACATGCTGAATGATAAACTATCAGTTGAAAGAATGTAACCAATACATATTTCAAGATCTGAATAGTGGTATAAAACTGTCCAAAGAGGAGGGTCCTGATACAGTCATAAAACCCCAGGACAGCCAGAGGCGTAACTAGGGTCTCCAGCACCCTTGGCGAGGAGCTGTATCGGCCCCCCCCCCCGAGAAAGAGAGAGCGTTTGACAGAGAGAGACAGAGGGGGAGCGTTTGACAGACAGATAGATGGGGTGACAGAGAGATAGATGGGGTGACAGAGAGAGAGAGATGGGGTAACTGGGAGAGAGAGAGAGAGAGGGGGTGACAGGGAGAGAGAGTGTGGGGTGACAGGGAGAGAAAGAGGAGGTGACAGGGAGAGAGATAGGGGGTGACAGGGAGAGAGAGAGAGAGGTGACAGGGAGAGAGAGGGGTGGCACAGAGAGAGAGAGGGGATGACAGGGAGAGAGAGGGGGTGACAGGGAGAGAGAGGGTTGGCACAGAGAGAGAGGGGGTGGCACAGAGAGAGGGGGGTGACAGGGGGAGAGAGGGGGTGACAGGGAGAGAGAGAGGGGTGACAGGGAGAGAGAGGGGGGGTGACAGGGAGAGAGAGAGATGGGGTGACAGGGAGAGAGAGAGAGGGGAGACAGGGAGAGAGGGGGGCAACAGGAAGAGAGAGGGGGGTGACAGGGAGAGAGAAGGGCAGTGACAGGGAGAGAGAGGGGTGGCACAGAGAGAGAGGGGGTGACAGGGAGAGAGGGGGGGTGGCACAGAGAGAGAGGGGGGACAGGGAGAGAGAGAGGGGGGTGACAGAGAGAGAGGGGGGTGATAGGGAGAGAGAGGGGGTGGCACAGAGAGAGAGAGGGGTGACAGGGAGAAAGAGGGGGTGGCACAGAGAGAGAGGGGTGACAGGGAGAGAGAGGGGGTGACACAGAGAGAGAGGGGTGACAGGGAGAGAGAGGGGGTGACACAGAGAGAGAGAGGGGTGACAGGGAGAGAGAGGGGGTGGTAGAGAGAGAGAGAGGGGTGACAGGGAGAGAGAGAGGGGGACAGAGAGAGAGGGGTGACAGGGAGAGAGAGGGGGTGGCACACAGAGAGGGGGGTGACACAGAGAGAGAGGGGTGACAGGGAGAGAGAGGGGGTGGCACAGAGAGAGAGGGGTGACAGGGAGAGAGAGGGGGGTGGCACAGAGAGAGAGTGGTGACAGGCAGAGAGAGGGGGTGGCACAGAGAGAGAGGGGTGAAAGGGAGAGAGAGAGGGGTGACAGGGAGAGAGAGGGGTTGGCACAGAGTGAGAGGGGTGACAGGGAGAGAGAAGGGGTGGCACAGAGCGAGAGGGGTGACAGGGAGAGAGAGGGGGGTGGCACAGAGAGAGAGGGGTGAAAGGGAGAGAGAGGGGTGGCACAGAGAGAGAGGGGTGACAGGGAGAGAGAGAGGGGTGACACAGAGAGAGAGGGGTGACAGAGAGAGAGAGGGGTGACAGGGAGAGAGAGGGGGTGGCACAGAGAAAGAGGGGTGACAGGGAGAGAGAGGGGTGACAGGGAGAGAGAGGGGGTGGCACAGAGAAAGAGGGGTGACAGGGAGAGAGAGGGGGGACAGGGAGAGAGAGGGGGGTGACAGGGAGAGAGAGAGGGGGTGGCACAGAGAGAGAGAGGGGGGACAGGGAGAGAGGGGGATGACACAGAGAGAGAGGGTGACAGGGAGTGAGAGGGGACAGACACAGAGAGAGAGAGGGGGTGGCACAGAGAGAGGGTGACAGGGAGTGAGAGGGGGGTGACACAGAGAGAGAGAGGGGGTGGCACAGAGAGAGGGTGACAGGGAGTGAGAGGGGGTGACACAGAGAGAGAGGGGGTGGCACAGAGAGAGAGGGTGACAGGGAGTGAGAGGGGGACACACAGCAGCTCTCTGAACCTGAGAGGCCAGCCAGGCCTTCCGTGACTGCAGAGTGCATTTACCCACCGCTGAACTGCCTGTAGCTGACTAGAGGAGCCGACTGATGGTCATGTGGGCGGAGCCCTGTGATGAGGGGAGCCGCCCATCCACGGAGCTCCGACACTGACTGACACCTTCTGGCCCTGGACACAGGCAGAGAGCTGCGGCTTCCAGGATTGGAGAGAGGGGGGCGCCGGCCGCCGGGGGCGCAGGCTGAATGGAGGAGCAGTAATTCACTGCGTCTGCTACACTACGCTGCCAGTGTTTTTGCGCCCCCCTCGGCCTGCGCCCCTGGCGGGCGCCGTTCTGGTCAACCCCACGGTACGCCCCTGAGGACAGCCCCTTGATACTCCGTTTTAATTGGTCAGGGGCATCTGTCAACACCCCTTTAATCCCAGAGAAAAAAAGCAGACTCCTATCCAGTGGGGAATTCTCATGGTAACATCAAGAAGGAACATCTATCAAGTTTGAGAACCGATTACACCCGGCTCATCGCTTGAACTCTGATAACACCCAGGACATTGAATGCAAGTATTCTTCCTTCTCAATTCTACCTTATTTTTCTAATTGCTGAATTGTGTCTCTATTTCTTTGGAACACCTTTTTCTATAAATATTTTATTTGCACCAACTTTGACCTTTTCATTATTAAACTTTATTTTGAAAAGTGTTAACCTTGTCCCTAAGCTCTTACTGTCTCTTGAAGAGTGCTACTGTATAGAATAAATCCTATGAACATTCCTGTCTGTGGTGACAGTGTGTGTTACAGACGATTATTCTAAAATCATAATTGGTATTTATAAAATTACGAGCTTTCTTTGGGCTCATAATAACGCGGTGGTGGTGGCATTAAAAGGGTTAATTGCCGCCAGACACCCATGATCGCTCCCCGCTGAGAGAGAAGGACAGTCAGTTTGTTGTAAACACAGCTGACCGTTGTTCTCTCTGAAATGATCACAGAGCGCCTGTGATCTTCCTATATAGGATCACAGATCTCTATGATCATATTACAAGTCCCTCCCCCCACAGTTAGAAAACACTTCCCTAGGCTCACAATTAACCCTTTGATCACCCTTAGGTTAACCCCTTCCCTGCCAGTGTCATTATTACAGTAACAGTGCATATTTTTAGCATATTTTTAGCATATTTTTGATTACTGTAGTAATGTCACTGGTCCCCCCAAAAGTGTAAAAAATGTCAGTTAGGGGTCAGATCTGCCTTCCGCAATGTCGCAGTCCTGCTAAAAATTGCTGATCGCCGACATTACTAGTAAAAATAAATAAATAAATAAAAAAGACATAAATCTTCCCCCTAGTTTGTAGACGTGAAAACTTTTGCGCAAACCAATCAAAACATGCTTATTGTGATTTTTATTTTTTTTTTACCAAAAATATGTAGCAGAAAACAAATTGGTCTAAAATGTTAAAAAATTTAGATTTTTAATTTTTTTATTTTTTGAGAATGTTATATAGCAGAAAGTGAAAAATATATATATTTTTTTTCAGAATTGTCGCTCTTTTTTGGTTTATAGCGCAAAAAAATTAAAATCAAAGAGGTGATTAAATACCACCAAAAGAAAGCTCTATTTGTGGGGAAAAAAGGGCATCAATTTTTTTTTTTTGGGTACAGCATCGCACGACCACGCAATTGTCCGTTAAATTAACGCAGTGCCGAATTGCAAAAAATATGACCTGGTCATTAAGGGGGAAAATCTTCCCGTCCAGAAGTAGTTAACAGGAGAACAGCAATGGCAGCCCCATACTGCTTTAATGAAAGGTTCGAAGGGAGCATGTACCTTCAACCCTTCCCATAGCCAGCTATTATTATTCTTATGATGTAAAAGACCAGAGACTACTGCCGGCAACTTTAATTTACTGGTTTTAGATACAGTGGGGAAATTTTAGCATTAGCATGAGCACAAGAAGAAGTGTACATATGTGCATGCGCCTGCCTACCTGTGACCTTGGCCTGTGCTTTGACCCTGCTCCTGTCTCATGCTCTTGTACCTCACTGCCAAACTGTGTACCGACCCTGCTCTTGTCTCAGGTTCATGTACCCGCATTGCCCATCTGTTGACTACCCTTTGGCTTGTGTTCCAGCTACGCTCCTGGATACTGATCCAGCATCACGGAGTTCCAGTTTGATCCACGGCCATCAGCTTCCTGTCAAGCCTCAACTGATGCCACCTGCTATACTGGCCCTCGTGCCACTCTGTGTCTCACACTACCTGCCATCTCTACCAGGGGTGTTGGACAGGAGGTGCAAGAGAAGCTCCCTCTACAGCTCAATCTCCATCAGATACGTGATACTGAAACTGAAAGTCCATACAAAGGTATGGACAGAAAGCAGTAGAAATGTTTTCAGGAACCTGCCATTTTACCCACAATGCACTGTGGGTGGGTGCAATACTTTACAGGCTCCTTTAAAAATGCAAATTTTTTTTTCCTGTAAAAATAGTTGCATTAACCACTTTAACCCCGGAGGATTTGGCTGCTCAATGACCAGGCCCTATTTTGAGATTCGGCAATGCGTTACTTTAACTGACAATTGCACAGTCATGCGACGCTGTACCCAAAATAAAATTTACGTCCTTTTTTTCCCAGAAATAGAGCTTTCTTTTGGTGGTATTTGATCACCTGTGCAATTTTTATTTTTTGCGCTATAAACAAAAAAAGAGCGACATTTTGAAAATAAAACAACATTTTTCACATTCTGCTACATCACATTCCCAAAAAATTTTTTTTAACATTTTAGGCCAATTTGTTTTCTACATATTTTTGGTAATAAAAATCGCAATAAGCAATATTGGTTTGCGCAAAAGTTATTGCGTCTACTAACTACGGGAAATATTTATGTCATTTTTATTGTTTTTTTACTAGTAATGGCGGCGATCTGCAATTTTTTGCTGGACTGCGACATTGCGGCGGACAGATTGGACCCCTAACTGACATTTTTGACACTTTTGGGGGGACCAGTGACATTACTACAGTAATTGTAATAATGCCATTGCCAGGGAAGGGGTTAATAATATTAGTGATCAAGGGGTTAAATGTAAGCCTAGGGGAGTGATTCTAACTGTGGAGGGGCGTGGCTTGTGAGATCATCACAGAGACATGCGATCCTATATAACAGGATCGCATAGCCTCTGTGATCACTTCAGGGAGAATGACAGACGGCTGTGTTTACATCAGCCATCCGTCCTTCTCTGTCAGCGGGGGGAGATCGCAAGTGGCCGATGGCCATCTTAGCCACCTGTCACACGCACTGGCTCCCCAGCTGACGAGCGGGGGTGGGAGCGCGGCAGTGTGCGTTTGCCCCCTAGAGTCTTCTGAGAGAGCGACGTAGTACTCCGTCGGTTTGCCCAGGAGCGGCCGCCTGCCGCAGTAAATCTGCGGTGGCGGTCGTCAGTTAGATATCTGCTGCAATCTCGCAGTCCCGCTAAAAATAACTGATCGCCGCCATTTTTATTTAAAAAATAAAATGCTTTAAAAATATTGCATCGTTTGTAGACGCTATAATTTTTGCGCAAGCCAATCAATATACACTTATTGGGATTTTTTTTTTTTACCAAAAATATGTATATTAAATATAATTTTGGACTAAATTAATGAACAAAAATTAGATTTTTTACATTTTTTTATTGGCTGTGTTTTATAGCAGAAAGTAGTGTTTTTCAAAATTGTCGCATTTCTTTGTTTATAGTGCAAAAAATAAAAACAGCAGAGGTGATCAAATACCACCAAAAGAAAGCTCTATGTGTGGGAAAAAAAGGACATACATTTTGTTTGGGTACAGCGTCGCACGTCCGCGCAATTGTAATTCAAAGTAACGCAGTGCCGTATCGCAAACAAATGGCCTTGTCATTAGGGGGTAAAACCTTCCAGTCCAGAAGTGATTAAATATGTTACGACTGAATATTTTCCCTCATTGGAGTGATATTCTGATGACCTGATGTGGAGACCTTAAGGCGGTATATGTTCCCCACCAGATGATTTTACTCATACACAAGCTTAAAGTTGGAGTAAACCCCCCAACTTGGGCCTCTGGTTAATCTTCAACTGCCATGAAGCTGCACATGTAATCAGTTATGACATCAGCCAATGGATGGTTTGACAGTTTGGTAAAGAGCAAAACCATTGTGACCATTACATTCTTGACACGTGCCGAGAATGTAAGGCCCCTTTCACACATGCTGTCCGTTTGTCCGTTTTTTCATCCATCCGTTGACGGAAGAAAAACAGACATCAATGCATCTCTATGGAAAAATGGATGTAAATGGATGATCATGCATTTACATCAGTTTACATCTGCATCTGTCATCATCCATTTTTTTAAACCGATCAAAGCTCTATTTTTCTTACGTTAAAAAAAAAAAAAGTATCGGACGAAAAATGGATGTAAACTGACGAACACTCAGTTTTTCATCCATTTTTGCATTGGTAGTGGATGTAAAAAAACTGATGAAAAACGGATGAAAAATGGATGAAAAACTGATGAAAAAACGGATGAAAAATGGATGAAAAATTGATGAATACTTCATCCATTTTGATGTGACTGAACTGATGAAATGAACGGTCTGTATGTGTGAACGGGGCCTAAAGGGTACACACAATAAGAAAATCGGGCAAACGATTGTTCAATTCTCCTTGGAATTGGAACCGATGAACGAAAATTCTCAAGAAAATTAGTACAAAAATTCTCAAACGACAAAGGCTTTTTTTGTTGTTTATTGTTTCTGATCATGCGCAGTCTTTCTTTTCTGATTTTTCTTGTACAAAACTTGTACGAAAACGGTACACATTAAATGAAAATCGTTTGTTTTTTCCCATAGGAGAAAAATCTTGGAGTTTGTCCCTTTGAGAATTTTCGTACAAAAATTCTGAATCGTCTGTAGAAAGTTCTGTACACACTGCACGAAAATCGTACGAAAATTCTTTGGACGGAAATGTTCGCTCGATTTTTTTATAGTGTGTATGAGCCATAACTTTTTTTTTTTAAACTGTTAAATCGATGGGTTTACTTCCACTTTAAGTGCAAAGAGTCCACTTTCTCTGGGAGGAATTCAATATGTTCTAGGCGGTGGTACACTGTGGGATTTGAAGCACCTGGCTAACAGGATTCCTGTCACCCTATTGCACTTCAGGTTGGACATTCTTTGTTTGGACTGATAATTTTACACTTATTGCACTTCAGGTTGGACATTCTTTGTTTGGACTGATAATTTTACACCTACATTTTTATGCTTTATTTATGTTAGGCACTTTTATTTTCTTAACAGGACAATGTAGATTTATCTTCTGTACTCAATTTATCTTTGTTTTGCCAGCAGCTATTTGGATCTGATTTCCATTTGTGCACAACTTTTTTTTTTTTAAAAACGATGTCAGAATGAGCCTATCCCAGGTCTGTCCTCTTTAACATACAATGCAAGAAAAGCCCAGTTTCTACATCTTTAACCCCATGTTAGGACAGACAGTGTTCAAATTTAGTCACAATTGACAATGAAGATCTGCCTACACATTATTAACAGGGTTATTTATGGAAAACACAGCTTCCCAGCTCCCATAGTTGCCAACATTTAAAAAAAATTTCCAGGGACACTTTTCAGCACAGCTATCAATTACCACACCCACTTTCTTGAAGCCCCGCCCACTGCATAATTAATCTTGCCTATTTATCAGATTATAGAGTCTACTCAATATAGAGAGAATTACAGGAAATTAATAAGGGAAATTTAAGGCCAAAGTAGCAGAGTTGGAATAAGTCTCCCATTCAGTTGCGCTACTTCTGCGTAACATTTATAGGCAGCCTGATTAACAGGAGCTTCCAGGGACAATATAAATTACCTGGGACAGGCTCCTATTTGCAGGGACTGTCCCAGGAAAAAAGGGACAGTTGGCAAGTATGAGCTCCCTCATAAACAAAGAGAGCTCCGTAGAATTTTTTACTTGTTGGAGGTTCCAGAAAAGAGCATCCAAAAAAAGGTAAGCTGTAATTTTTAAATATTTTTAAGTTAGTCTATGTAAATGGATGCGTATGATATAAAGTAGATGTTATTCCAATCTGGCTGCGAGATGGGAAATACACTTCTTAAAAAAACACACTAGAA
Source organism: Pelophylax lessonae (assembly GCF_965119305.1). Lineage (NCBI taxonomy): Eukaryota > Metazoa > Chordata > Amphibia > Anura > Ranidae > Pelophylax > Pelophylax lessonae. The sequence continues at coordinate 215,325,774 of NC_138771.1, read as the reverse complement.
ATGGTTAAACCTACAGTTAAAGCAAACCACAGTACATGGTAAAGAGGCTGTTTGAACTGGTCACATTACTGGTGAATACTAATATAGTATAGGAGTCTATTTTTAAATGTTTTCTCGCAAGATTTATACAATTTTTACCCAGGATTCACATATTTTTCCATTTAAATTCAAATTTAAAAAGTGTGAATCCTGGGTGAAAGTCTTGTGAATCTTGAATGAAACCATTTTAAAATAGACCTCATAGTATATCCAGTTATTATTCCTTGCTGCCACAGAACTAGACCCAGGCATCCCGCTATCAGTTACTGAGTACATATCTTTTCATTACATTTACTTTAAAAAATGACAGTGCTGGAAAATGAAATACAAAAGGCAAATATGATTAAACACTTTAAAACCCAGTTATGTAGTTATTTATTTTAGATTACCATAATCACCACAAACGATAACAGAAACATATTATCTTAATCTTTTTCACATCCAGTATATTGGACTGATAGACTTTTATTTTCAAGCCGGAGACAGATTTTATTTACATAAAAGATTGATATGTGGTCTTTTTTTCTCACCACCTCTGTAAACTTTCTTTGGTTTAACAAAAACAGATTAATGTCACTGAAGAAAAAGAATATTTGAAATGGCAGTGGATGGCACAAATCCCAATTTGAGTATTGCCTGCCATGAAAGAGCTCTTTAAAGCTAAACTCTGGACAGGAAAACATTTATTTTATTTAAACTTATTTTTAATAGCCACATAGGTCATACAGTAAACCCATTTTATGAGCAGAGTGTACCTTTAAAACACACATTTTTAGTGGTGGCATCATCATTATGCCTTACATAGCCTGGGCAGAGAGCAGTCAGCAGACTCCGCCTACTACAGGCTGCCTGCAGAAAATTACAGAGGGGGGCGGAGAAAAGACCAGTTACCCTGCACAAAAAGAAGAAGCAGCAGTGACTGGTCTTTATTGCAGGAAGTAACGTTTCACACTAGATTACTGCATAAATATGGAAGAAATACACAAAGCACACCAGGATTAAAGTAAGAATATATATGCCTCTTATATTTTAACAATATTTATTTAGCCTGGATGTCTGCTTTAAAGCAAAGTTAAATCCAAAATGTAATATATTACAGATTACCAAGCTGTGATGTAATGTGTTTGTGATGTAATGTGATGTAATGTAACAAGATGTGGTGGCTGCATTCAATTTTTTTTTTTTTTGGGCCTTTGTTCCCTCTGTTTTCACCTAGTGATCTGGCCAGTAAAACACCTGCTGTATTAAAGTGGTTGTAAAGTCATTGCTTACAACTACTGCCAGCCCCTCTGTTATAACAAGCTATACTACACAGTGTATGTGTTTTTTTTTGTTTTTTTTTAATTCTGCTGCTAAATATCTTTTTCACATCGCCGATGTGTGGTCACATGACTGCCCGCCGCTCTCCTTTCCCGATCAAAGGACTACAGAGGGATGGGCTGAGATCCCTCTCTGACATCAGCCGGGAGGTCACGTGGCCCGACATCGGCAATGTGGAATAATGTATTTAGCTGCAGAATTAAAAAAAAAAAAAATACATACACATCTTGGTATAACAGAGGGGCAGGCAGTAATTGTGAGCAATAATGTTAATGCCACAGACAGGAGGGGAAGAGACGGGCAGGTTTAAATATCGGCTCACACACAGGAGCTGTAAGGCAGGGAGGAGTAGAGTGGGGGAGGAGAAGGAGAGGGCGGAGGGAGAGACTTGACAGAGGCACATAAACTGGCCACGGTATCATGGATCAGATGCCATTATTACCGTGGTCAGCACACTAAGGGGGGACACAGGAACAGGCAGGATCAACCAGGTTTTTTACAGCCTAGAAAGGGACAAATGACACCACACAAGCACTATGCAGTTTAACAAGCTTTAAAGAAACAGGATCTTTTTTCTTTTTTTTCTTTTTTCTTGTTAGGGTTACAACCTCTTTAAGGTCCCAACTTGAAGCCAAACTTCAACTAACACCTTTATGGTAAGCATTTTAAAATACATAAAGGTATTACATAAATAAATAAATAAATAAATAAAAGCTGATCATTGTAAACACTCCTGTCAATGGTAAATGAATGTTCATTTGGCCGTAGTAAAAGGAAATTTTTTTCTCAAACAAACTTTTAACCGTGAATGTGATTTTTGTTTGGAAAAAAAAATCATATATACTATCATGAAACCCATTTAAAGAGGTTGTAAAAAAAAAACCTGTAAGACAAATGCATCGCATACTAGCTCATTTTGAAATATTTACCTTAGAACGAAGCCCCCGCAGTGCCGCCACTCAGCATTGACTCGCTGACAGCTGATGACTCGCCTGTTGTTAAGGATGCGGCAGCCGGCTTCCCTACCCCGTTTCTTAACCACTTTACCTCTGATCACATTGCTGCTACTTCAGCAATGTGGCACGATCCCGTCCAGCGACGTAGGCCTACGTCGCTGGACTCCTCCCCCTGTAGCCAGAGGCGCGCTCCCGCTGTTTTCAGTCACAGCGGGAGTCGGGCCAGGGGAGGAGCGGCGGCGATCGCCGCCGCTCTTCCCCGATCGTCGGGGAATCTCCTAAGTGACAGGCAGGGACAGATCGCAGTGTTCAGCATAGCTGAACCCGCGATCTGTCCTTGTGTCACTCAGTCACCTCCCCCCCCCACACATTAGTAAGCACCAGGCATACATTAACCCCTCCCTCTCCAATAAAATTAACCCCTTCCCTGCCAGTGTCATTTTTACAGTAACAGTGCATATATATAGCACTGATTACTGCAGTAATGTCACTGGTACCCCCAAAAGTGTCAAAAATGTCAGTCAAGGGTCCGATCTGTCCGCCGCAATGTCACAGTCCCGCAAAAAAAAAAATCGCAGATCGCGCCATTACTCGTTAAAAAAAACCCACCAAAAATGACAAAAATCTTTCCCTTAGTTAGTAAACGCAATAACTTTCGCGTAAACCAATCAAAATATGCTTATCATGATTTTTTTTACCAAACATAGGTAGCAGAAAACAAATTGGCCAAAAATTAAAAAAAAATTGATTTTTACATTTTTTGGGGGGGAATTTCATATAAAAAAATGTTAAAAATATTGTTATTTTCCTGTTTGTCTCCATGGCAGCCTACGTGTGGGTTAACCCTGCCTCCACTCCAAGGGTATAGGACCCCCCTCCCATAAATTTCAGCTCTCAGGTACAGCAGGTGTTCATTTTTTGTCCTCCTCCAAGGACCTACACTTCTGATGTCTTACTACGTCCAGCTTACCTTAGGATACTTTGGATGGTGTCTGCATGTCCAGAGCCCAGCCACGGGCGGGTGAGTGACATTTAAAATCCCCTGCTCTCTGCGGTTGACTAAAGCTTGATCGGCATTCTCTGACATGGGTCTGAAGATTCGCATTGCTTCCCTTCATGGCAGCGGTATTTGTTATTTATGTGCACTTTGTCTGTCTCTTTTCCTATCACTGTACAATATGTTTGTCTGGCCCAATGGCGCTGGAACGCTTCCTGCGTTCCAGCAAACCCTTCCTGCGTTCCAACAAACCCTTCCTCTTCCTCCTCTGCTTCTAGCGTCCAATCGGTAGACGCTTCGTGGCCCCGCACATGCGCAGTGCGCCGCGAGCGAAGTCGAGGCTTAATTCGCACATGCGCATTAGCGATCGCGGCCGCATCACCGCTGACGTCATTCTGGCGGGAGATTTAAACAGCTGACGATTCCCCTGTACTTTGGGAATGTACTGTGGGCGTTGCGGCAGCTTCCCAGTGTCTCTGGATTCCTTGCTACAGGTATGTGCAATGGAGACTTGACTGCAGAGGGGGGGGGGGGGGCGGAGGGTTGTCACCTCACAATGTATCACTGACATGGTGTCTGATATGTATTACCTTCCTTTATCAGTCTGGTTGTTTGGCCTGAAGTATGGATCCTGCGTCACCGCCCTCCTGTGGCCAGCCCTCTCACAACAGGTGGGTGCTGGCATTTTTCAGAGGGGGGGGCGGGGAGGGCTTGCTGGTCCCTAAGTCATGGCTAAATCCAGTGTCTCCCCGATTTTCTCTTTTTCCATCAGCTCTTCCAGGCCTGATTTACCACAAGAAAGAGACCCTGTCAGACCTCGTGGGAGTTCATCCTCCAGATCTAAACGCCGTGAATCTCCATCAGGGAGTAGGCAGCAAGGGAGACGCTCTAATTCCTCCCCCAGACACCATACACAATACCAGAGTCACCGCACATACCAGAGAGCCTGTTGGGGTTGTGGGGCGCATGTCCCGGAGGACAAGTCCCTATGTGAGCCATGTTTTGCCCATGCAGCCGGTGAGAGGGGGCAAAAGGATCAAGGATTGGAATCTCTAGTGAAGAGAATAGTACAACAGTCCCTGAAAGAATGGGGTACAGTCCCACCACCTGGTCCCACCACATCTAGTTCTCCAGCGGAAGTGCAGGAAGATCAAGGCCCCTCTCAACCGAGTTCGCCCTAGTTTCACCCCTGATCAGAGCCATTAAAGAAGCTCTCAGATGGGAGGATCCTGTGTCTCCTCAGAAAAAGCAGCGGAAGTTCTTCAAGCACCTTGGTAAGGAGCGTATCAACTTCCCTTCCCTCTCTGAATTACAAGAGGTGATTACTGAAGAATGGAGTAAAGGGGATAGTAAGTCTTCCTTATCCTCCAAACTTGGGAAATTATATCCCTTTAAACCTGAAGATGTCGCCCGTCTGGAATCTGCTCCTCTTGTGGATGCGGCAGTTACAAGATTAGCAAAGCATGTCACTTTGCCACTAGATGACGCGGTCTCTTTCAAAGACCCTTTGGATAGGAAGATAGATCTGGACCTAAAGAGGATCTTTGTGACGGCCGGCGCGGCCTGCAAACCTGTGATGGCATTAGCAACAATGTCTAAAGCCATGGAAGTCTGGGTTTCCGATATAGAATCCAAACTTGGAAGTCTCTCGGAAGAAACCGTAGAAAGTTCCCCTATTCACGAACTCAAGCTGGCTTCAGTGTTTTTAGGAGAAGCATCTATCGATGTTCTGCGTCTTCTGTCCAGATTAATGCTATCCTCAGTAACAGCAAAGAGAGCCTTGTGGCTTCGCCCGTGGATTGCAGATCCAGCTTCTAAACAGGCATGGTGTAAGATCCCTTTTGAGGGTACTTCCCTTTTTGGAAACAAACTAGACAGCGCCATTGCCAAGGCTACTGGCGGAAAGTCAGGTTTCCTCCCGCAAGACAGACGACTATTTGACTACATCATTACTTAGACGATCTTCTGCTTCTGTCTCAAGAAAAGGATCAGTTATTGGCACACAGAGATCAGGTCATATCGACCCTCAAAGAGTTTGGCTGGCTGCTAAACCTACAAAAGAGTCAGCTGGAGCCCACTCAGCGCCTAGTCTATCTTGGGGCGCAATTCGACACCGTCGAGAATTCAATCTCTCTCCCATTAGAGAAGGTTCCGGTAGTGAGGGAGAGAATCCTTCCGGCTCTTTCCTCTCCTCGGCTGAAAGCCTCTCAGTGCCTCAAAATCATTGGCACCATGGTGTCCACGGCTCCAATGGTCAAATGGGCTCTCTGGCATATGAGGCCCTTCCAAAAAGGGTTCCTACAACAATGGAACACAGAAGAGAAAGATCAGTACATTCATATCTCCTCCAGCATGAGATACAGTCTTCTTTGGTGGCTGCAACACAGGAATCTGCTCAACTGTCATTCTCTGGTTCCAGTCTCATGGACTATAATCACAACAGACGCCAGCAACTCAGGTTGGGGGTCTCATTGTCTGACAGAGATGACACAGGGGAGATGGTCTTTTCAGAGACACACTCCAGTCTCCAATATACTGGAACTCCGAGCAGCCTACCAGGGTCTTCGATCTTTCCAACACCTGCTAGAGGGGAAATCTGTAATGATTCGGATGGACAACACCACGGCAGTGTCTTATGTGAAGAGACAAGGTGGGACACGGAGTCTCTCTCTGCTACGAGAATTAGACCCGATCATGTCCTGGGCCCAGACTCACCTAGTAAACATCTCGGCAGTTTACATTCCAGGTTCACAGAATGTTCAAGCAGATTTTCTGTCCAGGGTCCAGTTGAACCACAACGAATGGTCTCTCCATGTGGAGTCGTTCAAATGGATTCTGTCGTTGGGAGTATCTCCCGAAGTCGATCTGTTCGCCTCCCCTTGCAACCACAAGTTGGAGAAGTATGTCACGAGAGGCAAGTGTCCTCAAGCTTACGGGACAGATGCACTAACCGACAGGTGGGAGTTCAGCAGGGCTTACGCCTTTCCTCCAGTACCCATCATTCTCAAATTCCTGCAAAGGCTTCAAGCGGAAGATGTGGAGATAGTGATGGTGGCGCCTTTCTGGCCGAACAGGCCATGGTTTCCGCTACTCCTACAACTGAGTTACCGGGACCCGGTCCCTCTTCCCCTCAGACCAGACTTGCTTCTTCAGGGAACATCAGTGCACCCCTGTCCTGCAATTCTCCGGTTGACGGTCTGGTTCTTGAGAGGGAAAGGTTGGAATCGCTCGGCTGCCCATCTACAGCCATTTCCACCTTGATGAATGCTAGACGACCAAGTACTAATAAAGTATACTGTAGAATCTGGGCAAGATTCATGGAGTCTGCATATCCTGAAGGTATGTCTTCCTCAGTCCCTGGGATTCAAGAAATACTAAGTTTTCTTCAGGCTGGTCTGGATATGCCCCTTTCAGTGGCAACTCTTAGAGTTCAAGTTTCGGCCTTGTCGGCCTTCTCCGGGGTCATGTGGGCCCAACACCCACTGATTCAACAATTCTTCAAAGGAGCAGTCAGGCTCAATCCTCAGAGAAGACCTAGGTTCCCAAATGGGATCTACCTCTTGTCCTAAATGCCCTCTCCAAAACGGGCATAGATTCCTCTTCTTCTATCAAGGACCTGACCATCCGAACTGTCTTCCTGGTAGCCATTACTTCGGCTAAAAGGGTCTCTGAATTAAGTTCTCTCGGATGTAAAGAACCATTCTTGACTTTTTTCCCGGATCGGGTAGTACTAATACCCAGGCTGAATTCAAATCCGAAAGTCACCTCGGTGTTTCACCAGAATCAGGAGATCGTCCTGCCTACTTTCCGGTCATCTAATGAGTCCAATCCTCATCCGTTGGATGTAGGAGAATCCTTAAAAGCCTATCTTCAAGCAACTGCACCATTCAGGCAGTCTGACAACCTCTTTGTCCTGTTCTGGGGAAAGAACAGAGGTAAACCTGCTTTATCTAGGACTATCGCTTCATGGATAGTGGCAGCTATCCAACAGGCCTATAGAGCTGAGGGGCTGGCTCCTCCGGAGGCGGTGACGGCGCACTCTACAAGGAGTATCTCTACTTCCTGGGCGGCTTTGCGGCACGTGGCTCCAGATGTGATTTGCAGAGCGGCTTTGTGGTCATCAGTCAATACATTTATGACCCACTATTGTGTAGAGCCTGCTTCTCTGTCCTCAGTTAATTTTGGTTTGACTGTTTTGTCTGCAAATAGCATGAATTAAAAATTTCTTTGCTAAAGCATTCCCACCCGTGTGGAGTGAGCTAGTTATTTCCCACACGTAGGCTGCCATGGAGACTATCAGGAAAGGAAAATTACGGTAAGTATGATAGGAATTTTCAGTTTTTTCAAAATAAACGCTCTTTTTTTGTTTATAGCCCAAAAAGTAAAAATCGCACAGGTGATCAAATACCACCAAAAAAAGCTCTGTTTGTGGGAAAAAAAGGACGTAAATTTTGTTTGGGTACGGCGTCGCACGACCGCGCAATTGTCAGTTAAAGTCGCACAGCGCCGAATCGCAAAAAGTGGCCTGGACGTAAGACAGCAAAATCCTCCGGTGGTAAAGTGGTTAAAAACCTATTGACTGTGCATGTGTTCGGTGAACCCCCAAACGGATGATGTTCAGGTCGAACTTATACTCGGCCTGAACCTCTCGCTCGTCCCTAATTAGCACACTTCATGTTCTAGGGTGACAATACTCACTCACTATGGTGTACCTACGGAGGTCACTATACAGTAGCTGCTCTTCTGATTCAGGGTCCTTTCACATGGGCTTTCCATCCGGCCGACTCAGTTTTGCTCAGCGAGATTGATCTGCCAATCCCCTTTGAGCAGGTGGATAACAGGTCAGTCTCCGCTCACTGTGTGTGATTGGATAAAAATGGACCGCCTGTCCATTTTCATCCGATCCTATCCGATCCAATCCTCCAGACAGATGGAAATTAGGGTTTCCATCTGTCTGGATTTCACAGACAGGATTGGATCGGAGAGCAGCGGGTGTCAGCCGAGATGTCACCACTGACATCCTCTGCTCCATAGGGGTGCATGGAGCATCCGATCAGGTCCGCCTGAAAAACTGACAGGCAGACCTGATCGGAAAGTCCCTGTGAAACGACCCTAAAGGCCCGTACACACGTACAGATCGTCAGCGAACGATCGGCCGTCTTTTGTCCCTGGGCTGTCGGTGTCTGTTGAAAAGTGCAAAGACAGCACAAGAATTTTGTCCGCCGACTACAGCCGACTGCAGAAGTGATGTCATGTAATGGTTAACTTTCCCTGTGTTTTTTCTTTTCTGAGCATTCCCAGTCTTGCAAATCTGCGGTCTGTCGTCCGAATTCTGTACTGACTGGCGAACAATCGGCCGCTCTGGTGTCGGCATACAAAAATTTTAATGCTTGCAAGACAGACTCTTGTCGGTAGAATGTGCGCTGACGGCTGTCGGAGGCACCATACTAACAAGCGTACAATCGGCAGATCTTTCGTCCGCCGACGTTTGTATGCCGACGATCGGTACGTGTGTACGGGCCTTTAGACTGCAAGCGCCTAACGCTCTCCTCAATTTCAGTACACAGAGAGGAAGATGTTTTGTAGTTCAAAATATAAAATGGTAAGGTAGGCTGATTAGCATTGTCTGAGTTTTCAGTTGAGTTCACAGGAGGCTACAATGACACTGGATTTCTAGCAAATTCAACAGGAATTTTCTGTTTTCTATAGTTGCATAACATTTATAATATATATATAATATAATATAATTATAATAAATTACATTTTGTTCTTGAGTTTAGATATACTTTAAATTAAATTCGACATTGGTTCTACCAAACCAAATATCCTGCCCTCAGTATAAACAATATGAATAATAATAGTACAGCACTAACTGGGATTCAGAATTCCAAAGATTGCAGGTTGAAAAATCTCTTTGTTTCTTATCTGTCTCTAACTATAATAATGTGCCTTTTATTACGTGCCTCTGGGGTAATTTTAATAATGCAATGCTATATTAAATGTTTGATAAGCCATATACAGGCAGATGTCACCCCAAAAATAAGTAGGGAGGCCTATAATTGTGCTAGGTGGCACAAGTACTCATTGTGCAGTATAAATATGGTGTCATTTAAAGCAAAGATGAGAGGATATAGCGGGATACCTGGAAACTTTTGAAAATCTGAGGGCCTGGAAATGGAGGTTGGTCAGAGGGAGGACCTGATGGATGGGCTAATAGCAGCAAATGTAGCAGGAGGTGCCAATCCTGGCTGTGACTGAATTGCTTTAACAGTGGGAGGGGTATGGTTCATTTAGACCTAAGCCTACCTTGTTCTGTATCAAGACTGTATGAAGCTGGCCATAGGTGGAGCAATTTTCTTTCCTGCAACCATAGCACTGACTGCGTTGATAGGGGAATCCCTCTCACGGAGCTACTGTGTTCTCCCAGCAGGGGGGGAAGCCATGCTGGCAAGGAGGACACACAGTGAATATTACTGGCAGATATAACCACTGGCAACAATCGCATGAAAAATCTGACAGGCTGGTTGTAACCAAGTTGATCGATCGATACTATCAGCATGCCTATACATGGTTCAACTCTTGGCTGATCCCTGCTGAACCGGCTGAGATTCAAACTGTATATATATATATATATATATATATATATATATATATATATATACAGTATAAACGCTTAACACAGAGTGCAAGGGTTGGGTGTGCGACTGTACGTAGTACACAGATCTCAAGGGTTGGGTGTGCATAGTACACAGATCTCAAGGTTTGGGAGTGCATAGTACACAGATTGCAGGGGTTGGGTGTGCGTAGTACACAGATCTCAAGGGTTGGGAGTGCATAGTACACAGAATGCAGGGGTCAGATGTGTGCAGCCCACAGATTATAGGGGCAAGGCACCCTTTTTTTTTTAACAACTTTATAAAAAGCGCAGCACAAAAGGCAGGCCAGCATGGCATTTAAAGATGAGGACACATAAAAGCTCACCGGTTGTTCATACGACCTTGGGCAGACTCTTGTAGGAGGTTTGACTGGGGAGGGGAGAGGGACTGCAAAAGTTGTTTTTTCTAGTTGAGCTTTAACACAGATCGTAATGGAATCCAAATGTCTCTTTAAAGGAGCTGTTTTAAAGGAGATGTAGAGCCAAAGCTATTTTGGCCATACTTCTTCTGGGGATTACAGGAGTGCATTTTTTTCTGCACTCCTGCGACCCCTATTCAGCTGACAGTGAGCTAAAGTCCGCTGTCAGCTGATGTCATTCAGCCTATACAGGCTCTGGAGAGATCCTGCCTTTAATGTTGGGATTCACCCAGACGTCGGGACTGGCAGCTGTCTCAGCCTCTCAGCACACCACTGAGAGCTTGAGCCAGCTGTTCCAGCCCCCTCCACAGCCCAACGCTTCAGTGAGTCCTGAAGGGGCAGAGCACAGAGCGGCAACTGGTAGTCACCAGTTCTCTGCTTACTGAAGAATAAGAATTGAACATCAGCGGTTTTTGATTGCTCAATTCTCATTGTAGTGGCGGCGGGGGACAGATGCAGCATTGAAATGCTTTCTTAACATCAGAATGACGACCTGGAACTGTATAGAGATTAGTAGGGCTGACACTCATTTACAGCAAGCTTGTTCCAGGACTGTGACTCTGAATGAAATAGTAAAGTCAAACACAGCCAGGCGTCTAGCAATTTTAGACGTAGGCCGTAAAAAACGGCAGCCCCCATACTTGTCTCATAAAAGAGTCACTTTTGAAATAGGCAACAGATCCTATCTAATGTCTATTTTACTCTAATGGCAGAAATCAGAATCTGGTTATTCATACGAAGAACAATTGATACAGTATTTCAAGAGCCTGCACCAAATGACCCAAGTTATACTGCTGCCTTGTTCTGCAACATCAAATCTGCCAAGAAGATGTATGTTATAGAAAAAGGCAGCACTAGGCAACGAAGTAGCGATAAAAGTGTCCTCAGGAGAAGTGTAGATGAATCCAGGAGAGACTTATTTATTATATCAAATACAGCTCAGTGCCATTTGTGATTGATATTGCCTGCGTGATGAATTGAGAATTTCAGACATGAGCCCCCTTCTATTCCTTCACACTGTCAGGCTGTAATCTGATGCTGAGCTGAATGACTTGGATTCTTTCACTTTCCTTTTTTCTGTATCCTGTCTGGGATTGTCCTTGGGAGTGTATGTATGCAATGCCCACAGGCTTGCCTGGTTATTCTTTACTAGCAGCCAGGTATTGGTCCTGCAGGACAGGCACTCCTGCTGAATAGATACTGGGAAAAGCTCACCATTAGCAGTAAGGGCCCAAAAGAGGGGGGGGTTTTCTTTTGATCACATATACATGTTCTGCCACCGTCCCTGTATAAATGTATTGGGGGTTGCTGGTGCCTCAAGCCAAAGAAGCGTGGGATTTTACAGGCAAGTGGATATATATACAAAAAAGGTTGAAGTATAAAAATGATTTATTACATAATACTGGTAGTAATATAATTATAACAGAAGTATTGGGTGATAAATGTGCTTGGGAGAGGAGCCCAAGTGTGAAGAAAATAAAGAAGATTCGGAAGAATCAGTGACAATGGTGAATCTGGTGACATAAAACAAGGATTTTTCTCTATATTTCCAGTAGGTGTTCATAGGAAAATATTCCCAGAGAAGAATCCCAAATTGCTATTGCTGACGCGTTTCGGCTCTATCATGGGCCTTTTTCAAAGCGTTAGGTCACACAGTCTGTGATCTATAAGGATAATATAAGGATTATTGAGAATTATCAATAATCTCATCGGGATGGTTGATGACAGGATTTAATGTTCCAGGATGTGTGGATTCGATTACGGTACCTTTTTTAGTCTAATCTGATAGATTGGGTCCAATTTAGATCAGAGCTGCCATATGATGCTGTTTTTTCGGTTTGTTTGTCTTAATTTAAATCCTGTTTTGATGGTTGAGTCCTAAAAATAGTATGAAGCAGCACAAGATGAGGGTTACTCTAATCAAGGGGTAGACAACCTTTTTGGGCAGAGTATGCCGAAAAATGTTTTCAAAGAAATTGGGAGTGCCAGATACATAAAAAAACAACTGTCAACTTCATATAAAGTAACTGCTGTAAACCACTTGAATAATAGTAAGAAATCAAGTGAGCTTTGATGGCACTATGTGGGGGGTCCTGCCCCTCACTAGCCCTCACAAACAGCTGTAGGCCCAACCCTCCCCTGTTCTCCAGCTGTTCACTCCTGGACAGGAGGAGCGGCTTTTACTAGTACCGTTCACCTTTATGTTCCTGGGATTGAGGAGATGGGACTGGAGGAGGAGGACATGGGATGCAGGAGGACATGGGACTGGAGGAGGAGGACATGGGATGCAGGAGGACATGGGACTGGAGGAGGAGGATGACGACATGGTAGGCGGGCCCTGGGGAATGTTGGTGGTCAGGCCCGGGGGGGCCCAGGCCTAAAACTGTGTAAGGGGCCTCAAAATTTCTGATGGCTGCCCTGCCTGTGGAAGCAGAGGGTGAACATAGAACATGCTATTCAGCTAGTGTCAAGCTCAGGGTTCAAATCAGGGATCCCAGCACTGAAAAGCAGAAGTAATACCCACCATGACACTGTGCTACTATTAACATAGCTATGCCTGCAACAAAGCCACTTCCAGACCAGTCTGCATGTCATTTCTCACTCAGGATGGGTTGATGTCAATGTCAATCACAGTGAACCACCCCTGCATTATCTATGAGGACCGGTGGTGTTGTGTTTGTAAATTGTGCTGCTGCTGGCTTGCAGTGCTGCACTTTCCTTACCTTTTTGTTGTTGCTGTTGCAGCAGGCCTTGGCTCGTGTGGTCGTGGGTGGGTGCCTGGGTGCGGTGGTGTTGTTGTCTCGTCGACAGTGACTCACTGACTCCACTCCAGAGTCCAGACTCCTCCAGTCAGTGATTCCAGTCCACTCCGAGTCCACACTCGGAGACAGACAGACTGTCAGTGTCACTGTGTCTGTGTCACGGTGCGGTGCTTCTTCCAAGTTCCCGCTTCTTCCCGACAAGTTCAACAAGACAAGCAGGGGCCCCTCTAGCTCCACCCCCGGCCTTCAGTCTCAGAGTCACCTGACGGTTCATGGTCCCACCCCCACCTGAGCTACGCAGCTACCCTGGATGCCGCTGCAGAGCTTAGGAGTGGGGAGTCAGGGACAGCGGTGGCCAGCGGGTGGCCAGATTGCAGTAATGCGGCCCAGACTCTCTGCGGAATCGGCCGCGGAGAGGCCAGCACTGGGGAGTGGGGAGTCAGGGACAGCGGGCGGCCTAATTGCGGTAATGCGGCCCAGACTCTCCGCGGAATCGGCCGCGGAGAGGCCAGCAGCGGCAACGGCCGGGACACACACAGTGACTGACACACTGTCAGATCATGGCGGAGGCCTCGGCCCACCGGGCATATGCCCGGTCTGCCCTATGGCCAGTCCGGCCCTGCTTCTAGGGTATATTGATAAAAAAATCCTTATCTAAAAATGTTCAGCTTTTTTTGAGACTGGTGTTATATTATGCCAAGAAATCCATACTTATGCAGTGAAAATGCTCCACTCCTCCTACTGTAGCCTTTTGGCTGACATTGGTCAATCAGGCACTTCCACTATACAAATTGACATATGAAGCTAGAGGCTGCCCTTGAAAATTCCATAAAGTTTGGGATACTTGGGTGAACTCTGACCGCACTATATCTCCTAATACATAGACGGAGACGAGATACTATGAATAAAAGCGTGACATTTCTTTTGCCATAATACTACGTTAATGGTAGATAACCTGTTCACAGCTTACATGACCCTTGCTGTCATATATGAATATTATGATGAATCTCTTACGTTCACTACGTAGTCAGAAATGGCAAAAACTCTTATTTAAAACAGTAAAGCACAGAGCTACGTGTAAATCTCAAATAGCACCGTTAAAGGATAAGTCCAGTCAAAAACGAATGCTAAACCTGCTCTTTGCCACATTCTAAGACTATTCTATGTAACCCTGTAAAGCAAAAATCCCCGTATTTACCTTTTCTACACCCGATCCAGTCTGATCCCACGCTGATCTGTCAGAGACAGCTTCAGCATAGAGTCAGGGTGTAGGAGAGGCACTCGACAACGGAAGCCCCATAGTAAGTCTATGAGTGATGTCATTTCCCATTCATTTCACAGCTGTTGACGGCCCTCTCCTGCATAGAGCTTCCGTCACTGGAGACCACACCCATGATGCCCCCACCACCTATAATTAGCTCTCAGCTTTGACCGCTTCCCGAAAGGATAGCTCAGATGGGTTCAGACTTGTGTCCAAGCATCCCTGAGCTCATCTGTAGTGGGCTTTTCGGATTCGGATAGAAGTGAGAATGGAGTATGCCAAAACTCATCTCTAATCTCATATACAGGCTGTACATGTAAATTTTGTTAGCTGTGTTGTGGCTCCTTTGCTTTGACATGGACGTATAGCTGGCCATAGATAATACTATTTTTTTTCCATCCACCACAAGTGGAAGGAAAGAAAATTGCTTGCTTCCCCCATCAACACAGTCAGTGTTGGTGTGTTGGTGGGGAAATCCCTCCTGCTGAGCTATTGTGTTCTCCTGGGAGGCATAGGGAGCCATCCCTGCCAGAAGAACACACAGGGATTATTGCTAGCGGCTACAGTCGCTGGCAATAATTGCATGAAAAATCCAACATGCTGGTTGTACCCAAATTGACCAATTGATCAACTTGGGTACAATCAGCCTGCCCATACATGGTTCGAATCTCAGCCAGTCCCTGATAAACCGGCCGAGATTTAAACATTCTATGGCCGGCTTAAGGACTTGTTCACAGTATTGTGGTACAGTAACACACACCTACTGTAACTGAAAAGTACAGTAACATGCATTATATACATTGGTACAATGAGTCTTCCCAACATAATTGCGTTGCAATGCAGAACAACACACGGCAATGCACTACCTAATATACTGTATGCACAATTTTTGGCTTGTTTAGGAGCACCATACAGCCCATTCAAACAAAGGAGCTCTCTAATGTACTTTATTATTACTGACAAAAGCAACACGTGTTAACACACTGCAGTAAACTAGGCTGGTAAACCCACTGTTAGTAGTTAGTGAGGTGTGTGGAGGGGCTTTGCTGTCTAAACGCAGGAATATTTCTTTGGTTCATTATTACTTCAACAATATTCCCCTTTTATACTGACAGCTGCACAAGAACAGGAAACTCCTCCAATATTTCTCAAAAAAGGATTACACTAAATTGAATGGTTAACCACTTGCCGACCGCCGCAAGTACATATACTGCGGCGGTCAGCCCGTGCAGGCAAAGTGACGTACCGGTACGTCACTCGCCTGTGAGCCAATAGGGGGCGAGCGCGCGCCGCCGGAGGCGCGCTCCCGCCCCCGCTCGTTCACCTCCGCGCGAGTGACCGGCGGACCCGATATCCGCCGGTCACTTGCGATCGTCAGTTACAGAGGGAGAAATGTAAACAAAGCCGCCTGTCATTCTCCCTTGTGTAACAGCAGAGATCATACGGTCCTGATATGTAGGATCGTAGATCTCTGCTGTTACATGAACAGCCACATCCCTGCACAGTTAGAAACAAGCCCCTAGGGACACACTTAACCCCTCCTTCTCTAATAAAGTTAACCCCTTCCCTGCCAGTGTAATTTTTACAGTAACAGTGCATATGTATAGCACTGATTACTGTAGTAATGTCGCTGGTACGCCCAAAAGTGTCAAAAATGTCAGTCAAGGGTCCGATCTGTCCGCCGCAATGTCGCAGTCCTGCAAAAAAAATCGCAGATCGCCGCCATGACTCGTTAAAAAAAAAAAAAACAACAAAAATGACAAAAATCTTTCCCGTAGTTAGTAAACGCAATAATCAAAATACGCTTATTGCGATTTTTTTTACCAACAATATGTAGCAGAAAACAAATTGGCCAAAAATGTTAAAAATTTTTGATTTTTACATTTTTTTGGGGAATTTCATATAAAAAATGTGAAAAATATTGTTATTTTTTCAAAATTTACTCTCTTTTTTTATTTATAGCGCATGATCAAAAAATCGCACAGGTGATCAAATAGCACCAAAAGAAAGCTCTCTTTGTGGGAAAAAAAGGTTGTCAAATTCGTTTAGGTACAGCATCATACAACCGTGCAATTGTCCGTTAAAGTCACGCAGTGCCGGACTGCAAAATAGGGCCTGGTCAGGAAGGGGGTAAAATCTTCCGGGGCTTAAGTGGTTAAGGTTGGATTACCATCTTTCCCGTCCTTTGTAAAGTAGTATGATAAAATAATTATTAGGTCAGATCTCTGAGAGTGAAATACTGTAGCAGTGTAATAGCAGCAGAACTAAGCAAACAGATTGCTCCCACCCCAATGCAAGAAAGATTCAACTGCTTTTTTTTGAAAACCTACAATCAATGTGTCACATGGTATCAGATTCACTATTCAAAGTCTAATATAACTTCCGTATACCAAGAACGTTTTGCAGTGCAAGCTGATTACAACTCTCTGTAGAATTTTGAAAACAAATTACCGTAGTAGGGAAGATCTTGTGTTGGTGGCTCAGTCTTGACCAAGATCTGCAGCAAAAATCAACCAGCATCTTCCAACAGTATGTGGGTGACTTCACCATTGCTCAGTGACCAACATGTTTGGCCGGTCTCCACGTTGTTGTGTACCTGAGCTCAAACATATAAATGTATTAAACTTCATCCCACTGTTGTTCGCCATAAATGGTAGCTTTTCATCAATCACCTCCCAACCTCACATTAGGAATATTTTATTTTAATGGGTGCACCAGCACATGTAGAATTAATATGGCATCCCTCGCTGCAATACTCACCTACTCTTCAACGCTGTCCCCCCTCTCACTCAGCAATCCAGATCCAGTGCTTTTCTAGATTGAATGACGAGAGGCATCAAAGGCCCACCCACTGAAGCATCATCATGCGACTCTGCACTCACAGAGTGCTGCGCAAAACATTTCTGATGTCCTCAGGACAAGTGTGGAAAACATGAACCTACCTGGGCTTTTTAAGACTGGCCAATGGAAAATTACAGTAAGCATAGAGAGCTTCTACAGCCCAAGCATTGTGTATAAGCCCCTGTTTACACCGGTGCGACTTTGAATTGCTCTACTTCAGTGTGATTTTAAAGCTGCACATCGGTTAGGGTCTAATGGCACTTTTCCACTGCAAGCACTGGCTCGGCTCCACTCTGCACTGCTTGGCCCAGCTCGGCTCAGTTTGCTTTTCCACTGCGTGCTACGAGTCGGCACGTTTCAGCACTGTATAGGCTTTACTCGGCTCGGTTTGCTTTTCCACTAAAGTAGTAAGTGGGTGGGATTACAATGATTCTCTGACTAATCAGTGGCTAGTAGTGACAAACAATCAAGGCTGCATGTGCAAAGGATTGTGGGATATGGTATAATTACGGCCCGCTTGGAACCCCAACCGAGGTGGTACTGTATAAGCAAGCCGTACCGAGCCGTACCATGTAGTGCAAAAGCGCCACTGTACCAAACCGTACCGAACCGTTCTAACACGTACCATGCGGTACCATGCAGTGGAAAAGCGCCATAAGTGACCCTGTAGCGGTAGTATCACTATTCATGTAGTTCTAGCCATACCTGAAAAAAAACGCACAAAATCAGACACTATTCTCACATAAATCGTGTGTACGTGTACACACATTCACATATGCATTACAGGTTTCAGAGCTCTTAAAGCCCAACAGAGCTTTGAGTTTAATACACTGCGGGTATGCAAAGTCTTACAGTTCATTTTCTTTAGAAACAGCTACAGCTAAGATAGAAAATCCTGTCCCCTGCCAGTATGCTGCAGGGGATGATCCTTGCTCTCCATGCAGTGGTCTCTCGGCTCCCTTCTGAGTCAGAGCTAGAGCTCTCCAATCAGCAAAGAGCAAGAGTATGCTTACGAAACGCGTACAGAGTGTTGCATCACTTCCGGTTCCGGCATTTGGCGTGGATCACATTGCGTTCCAGACGCACAATATACCGCTTGTTTGTGTCATCACGAATGAGAGTACCTTTTACCATTGATCTACAAATAAAACACCGCCCTACAGTGTTACACTGTGTGCCTTTACCTTATTTCATACGGCTTTGATGTACATTACCTGTCCCACTGAAACGGGCTGACCCACCGTGGAAGCACAGAGCCATCATCCCATACTGACAGGACCCCATCAGACCCCAGCCATCTTCCTTTAGGAATCCTTCCATACCTTGGTACCTTACAGGGACCCTCAAATACGTCCATCCCAGGACCCACAGAGGGAGCGAGGACCTACCAACAGGATCACCATCCATTTTACATACCCGCTCTATACCCCTGTGTGGGGTGGGTATTTCTGGTGAGTGGGCTACCTATTAAAGGGGTCACGGAGCACCTCACCACTCACAACGGGGTCACCTAGTGAGTATTATTTATACAAAGATTTTTTTGTCACCCGCTTTCCAATAATTATTGGACTTCTCTAGCCACTTAATCACCATTTATATTTACTTTAGATATAATTTACCACCAAGTCGCTTTATATCACTACCTGCCATTTGATTCTATTATTTGCACTGAAGTCACCCATTTTGACTATTTTACCATATTTTTTTATTCATCTATATTTGGTCACGTTTATAATATATTTATTTATTCGTCTATATTTGGTCACGTTTATATTATATATATTTATGTGTGCACTTGTCACCTTCAGACACCTATGCACATGCCACCACTTTGATCTATTGATATTTTAGTATTTTAATAATTTTTTACTATATCATTATATATATATATTTTTATATATATAGTCTATACTGTATACCACTATTGCTTTATATTTATATCTTTGTCTCCTTTGGATTACATACATATTTATTAGCACGTAGTCACTTTATGAACACACTTTCTCTACAATTATTTATTCCCATGTCTATTTATTGAATATTTGACATCTTATATACTATATATCTGAACATCATCTTCATATTTATTACATTGTCATTAGGCAGCGCCACTCCCTTACTTCCCTTTACTCTGGGCCTGACTCAGGAGGTAGGGGTGTCAGACCTCTGCAGAAAAAAACACTCCTTCCACAGAGAGAGAGAGAGAGGGTTTTCTTCTTCACAGCATGTTGGCAGGGTACAGGCTTCTCTGCTTTCTACAAAAAAAAAAAAAAAAACATGTAATACTTTGAACACCTTTATATTAATGCACCTGGGATACATTTACTTGATATAAACATAAAATTCAGTTGGGCTTCAACTAAAGCAAAACACATACAGGCATGTGGCAGCACAGTGGTTAAAGTGATACTAAAGCTTTGTTTAAAAAAAAAAACACTAACATGTTATACTTACCTGCTCTGTGCAGTGGTTTTGAGCTTCGATCAATTTCCTTTTGGGTCGTTCCCCCCTCCATCCCGCCGGTGCTCCTGGCTCCTCCCCCTCGAGCAGTGCCCCCAGAGAAATCAGCTTGCCCACAACGCAAGCTGTGTGCTTGTTCCTAAACGGCTGTTCTATGCTTCCATAAGACACATAGAGCCGCTGTTCGGGCCCGACCCCTGCTCTCTTCTCATTGGCTCACTGGCTGTGATTGATAGCAGTGGGAGCCAATTAGCAGGGAGTGTCCTGGGACAGACGAGGCTATCGTGGACATCGCTGGATTGGAGGGAGCGCAGAAGGTTTTTTAACCATAATGCATAGAATATATAGAATGCATAGAATACACAAAGTTAACCACTTGCCTACTAGGCCTATTTTTGACATTTGGTGTTTACAAGCTAAAATCAGTTGTTTTTGCTAGAAAACTACTTAGAACCCCCAAACAATATATATTTTTTTAGCAGAGACCCTAGAGAATAAAATGGAGATTATTGCAATATTTTTTATCACACCGTATTTGCACAGCGGTCTTCCAAACGCAATTTTTTTGGAAAAAAATCACTTTTTTTAATTTAAAATATAAGAATCCAGTAAAGTTAGCCCAATTTTTTTCCATAATATGAAAGATAATGTTACGCCAAGTAAATAGATACCCAACATATCATGCTTCAAAATTGCGCACGCTCACGGAATGGCGACAAACTTTGGTACTTAAAAATCCCCATAGGCGACACTTTAAAAATTTCTACAGGTTGCCATCTTAGAGTTACAGAGGAGGTCTAGTGCTCAAATTATTGCTCTCGCTCTAACGTTCGCGGCGATACCTCACATGTGTGGTTTGAACACCGTTTACATATGTGGGCGGGGTTTCCATATGCGTTCACTTCTGAGCGCGAGCTAACGGGGACAGGGTGCTTTAATTTTTTATTTATTTTTTTTACTATTTATTTTATTTATTATTTTTTATTATTTTTTATTTTTACACCGTTTTTTACAAAAAAAAAAAAAAATTATCATTTTTATTTCTATTACAAGAAATGTAAACATTCCTTGTAATAGAAATAGGCACGACAGGACCTCTTTTTTGTGAGATCTGGGGTCAAAAAGTCCTCAGATCTCACAAGTACACTAATAAAGATAGAAAAAAAAAAAAAAGGGACCTTTAAGCTTGTTGCTAGGCAACATTGTTTGCCGTCGCTCCAGTCCTCCAAGACAATAGAGTCGAGTGAGGGCAAGCCTCAGACATCCTGTCTGTGAGGATCCGGGACCCAATCGTTTTCCCCGCTGCAGGCGGGTCCGGTAAGCGGGGAAAAGGATCGGGACACGGCGGGGGGGGGGGGGGGAGGGTACCTCTTCCGCCATCCCGAAGGGTGATCTATACAGTGGCCGGTAGGGAGGTGGTTAAAGAACTTTCAGCCTTTAGAACCATTTTAAGTGGCCAGCATGTCTTCCTGGCAGGACTAGGGTTGTTGGTTTGAGCCCCAACCATGTTCTCCTTGTGCCTGCGTGGGTTTCGTCCGGGTATTTTGGTTTCCTCCCACACTCCAAAGTAGGGTTGCCACCTGTCTGTGATTCACCCGGACAGTCCAGGCTTTGAATCATGTGTCCAGGTTTCAGTCCACCTGAAACTCAGACACATTGTTCAGACAGGAATGTGGCTCAGAACAGGGCTTGCAGGAGTGTGGGGGGACCACTATGTGTGCCGCATTACTTATCTCTTTGGAGTGCAAAAATGTGTCCCAGGTCTGTTACAATCCTATAATGTATACTAAGGCTTCATGTACACGGGACGTTGTTAAAAGTCCCTTTGAATGCTGGAATTTTTAGGACGTTTAAAACGTCCTTTATGTCGCATTTGCACCCGCGTTTAGCGGGCGTTTGCGTTTAGAACCGTTCCTAGAGGTCAAAAAAATCATTCCTCTTTAAAATGGAAAAATGCGAGCGCTAAACGCGGGTCATCGCGTTCGGTCACGTTCGGCTGCGTTCGGTCGCGTTTTTGCATTTGAAACGCCGGGAAAAACACGTTTGAAAGCAAATAATTGCTTTCCAAAAAAACGTCCCTGAACTCAACTGCCTGCAAATGACTGTAAACGACCCTGTGTACATGGACACATAAGATAACATAGAGGTGGGTTCAGGGGCTACAGAAAAAAACGCCCAACTGCTCCTAAAAGGCCATTTACAACGGCCCGTGTACATGGAGCCTAAAACAAAAAAATGTACTGTGTGCCACTAAAGTATTCAGGTTTGGCTTGAAGAAAAAGTGGCAAGCCTACTACACAGACATGCTGATTGGTTAATTGACGGAACCCTTAAGTTTTCTTTGGGGATCCTATTATATGGGTTATATCTTTTTTAATGTGATACAATGTCATATACTCTTCTTATACTTTGTGCTATGTCTCCACTGATTGGAGCTTTTTAACTTTATATAATAAAGTGAATTTTTTTACAAATATGTGTGTAATTTTATTAGTACCTGAGGGGGGGAGTTCAACACCTAAAAAGTCCTGCTTTCTCTTTTTTTGTTTTTAATATTATTTCTGGGATTTGGTTTTGACAGGATTGGCCTAGGCATTTATACACATTTAGTATATGAGGAATGTTTATATCAGGGGTGGCAAACTCAATTTAATTGAGGGCCGAATCAGCAATATAATTGCCCTCAAAAGGGCCAGTTGTATCTGTAAGACTAGATGTTCAGAGCATCCCCTACCCTTGCATAAGACGTCAGGAGCCTCCATCAGAAGAAGAGCCCTCCACACTCCCTTACACCACCCTTAACATGTGCTGCTGCTGGGAGGAAGCTGGAGGCATTGCTGGAAAGTAGAAAGCACAGGGACTGGAGGAGGGCCGGAGGGCCACATTAAATTGCCCAGAGGGCCGGATTCGGCCCACGGGCCTTGTGTTTGACACATGTGGTTTATGTCATAGATGTAGTCTCTTTAGTATATGAGGGAAGTTTATATCATAAATGTATTCTCTTTAGTATATGATGGATCTTTTATATCATAGATGTATTCTCTTTAGTATATGAGGGATCCTTTATATCATAGATGTATTCTCTTTAGTATATAAGAGATCTTTATATCATAGATGTATTCTCTTTAGTATATGAGGGATCCTTTATATCATAGATGTATTCTCTTTAGTATATGAGAGATCTTTATATCATAGATGTATTCTCTTTAGTATATGAGGGATCCTTTATATCATAGATGTATTCTCTTTAGTATATGAGGAATCCTATATATCATAGATGTATTCTCTTTAGTATATGATGGATCCTTTATATCATAGATGTATTCTCTTTAGTATATGAGGGATCCTTTATATCATAGAGGTATTCTCCTTAGTATATGATGGATCCTTTATATCATAGATGTATTCTCTTTAGTATACGAGGGATCCTTTATATCATAGTTGTATTCTCTTTAGTATATGATGGATCTTTTATATCATAGATGTATTCTCTTTAGTATATGAGGGATACTTTATATCATAGATGTATTCTCTTTAGTATATGAGGGATCCTTTATATCATAGATGTATTCTCTTTAGTATGAGGGATCCTTTATATCATAGATGTATTCTCTTTAGTATATGAGGGATCCTTTATATCATAGATGTATTCTCTTTAGTATATGAGGGATCCTTTATATCATAGAGGTATTCTCCTTAGTATATGATGGATCCTTTATATCATAGATGTATTCTCTTTAGTATACGAGGGATCCTTTATATCATAGTTGTATTCTCTTTAGTATATGATGGATCTTTTATATCATAGATGTATTCTCTTTAGTATATGAGGGATCCTTTATATCATAGAGGTATTCTCTTTAGTATATGAGGGATCCTTTATATCATAGATGTATTCTCTTTAGTATATTAGGGATCTTTTATACCATAGATGTATTCTCTTTAGTATATGAGGGATACTTTATATCATAGATGTATTCTCTTTAGTATATAAGAGATCTTTATATCATAGATGTATTCTCTTTAGTATATGAGGGATACTTTATATCATAGATGTATTCTCTTTAGTATATGAGGGATCCTTTATATCATAGATGTATTCTCTTTAGTATATGAGGGATCCTTTATATCATAGATGTATTCTCTTTAGTATATGAGGAATCCTATATATCATAGATGTATTCTCTTTAGTATATGATGGATCCTTTATATCATAGATGTATTCTCTTTAGTATATGAGGGATCCTTTATATCTTAGAGGTATTCTCCTTAGTATATGATGGATCCTTTATATCATAGATGTATTCTCTATAGTATACGAGGGATCCTTTATATCATAGTTGTATTCTCTTTAGTATATGATGGATCTTTTATATCATAGATGTATTCTCTTTAGTATATGAGGGATACTTTATATCATAGATGTATTCTCTTTAGTATATGAGGGATCCTTTATATCATAGATGTATTCTCTTTAGTATATGAGAGATCCTTTATATCATAGATGTATACTCTTTAGTATATGATGGATATTTTATATCATAGATGTATTCTCTTTAGTATATGAGGGATACTTTATATCATAGATGTATTCTCTTTAGTATATGAGGGATCCTTTATATCATAGATGTATTCTCTTTAGTATATGAGGGATCCTTTATATCATAGATGTATTCTCTTTAGTATATGAGGGATCCTTTATATCATAGAGGTATTCTCCTTAGTATATGATGGATCCTTTATATCATAGATGTATTCTCTTTAGTATACGAGGGATCCTTTATATCATAGTTGTATTCTCTTTAGTATATGATGGATCTTTTATATCATAGATGTATTCTCTTTAGTATATGAGGGATCCTTTATATCATAGAGGTATTCTCTTTAGTATATGAGGGATCCTTTATATCATAGATGTATTCTCTTTAGTATATTAGGGATCCTTTATACCATAGATGTATTCTCTTTAGTATATGAGGGATACTTTATATCATAGATGTATTCTCTTTAGTATATGAGAGATCTTTATATCATAGATGTATTCTCTTTAGTATATGAGGGATCCTTTATATCATAGATGTATTCTCTTTAGTATATGAGGGATCCTTTATATCATAGATGTATTCTCTTTAGTATATGAGGAATCCTATATATCATAGATGTATTCTCTTTAGTATATGATGGATCCTTTATATCATAGATGTATTCTCTTTAGTATATGAGGGATCCTTTATATCATAGAGGTATTCTCCTTAGTATATGATGGATCCTTTATATCATAGATGTATTCTCTTTAGTATACGAGGGATCCTTTATATCATAGTTGTATTCTCTTTAGTATATGATGGATCTTTTATATCATAGATGTATTCTCTTTAGTATATGAGGGATACTTTATATCATAGATGTATTCTCTTTAGTATATGAGGGATCCTTTATATCATAGATGTATTCTCTTTAGTATATGATGGATCCTTTATATCATAGATGTATTCTCTTTAGTATATGAGAGATCCTTTATACCATAGATGTATTCTCTTTAGAATACGAGGGATCCTTTATATCATAGATGTATTCTCTTTAGTATATGATGGATCATTTATATCATAGATGTATTCTCTTTAGTATATGATGGATCCTTTATATCATAGATGTATTCTCTTTAGTATATGAGGAATCCTATATATCATAGATGTATTCTCTTTAGTATATGATGGATCCTTTATATCATAGATGTATTCTCTTTAGTATATGAGGGATCCTTTATATCATAGAGGTATTCTCCTTAGTATATGATGGATCCTTTATATCATAGATGTATTCTCTTTAGTATACGAGGGATCCTTTATATCATAGTTGTATTCTCTTTAGTATATGATGGATCTTTTATATCATAGATGTATTCTCTTTAGTATATGAGGGATCCTTTATATCATAGATGTATTCTCTTTAGTATATGAGAGATCCTTTATATCATAGATGTATACTCTTTAGTATATGATGGATATTTTATATCATAGATGTATTCTCTTTAGTATATGAGGGATACTTTATATCATAGATGTATTCTCTTTAGTATATGAGGGATCCTTTATATCATAGATGTATTCTCTTTAGTATATGAGGGATCCTTTATATCATAGATGTATTCTCTTTAGTATATGAGGGATCCTTTATATCATAGAGGTATTCTCCTTAGTATATGATGGATCCTTTATATCATAGATGTATTCTCTTTAGTATACGAGGGATCCTTTATATCATAGTTGTATTCTCTTTAGTATATGATGGATCTTTTATATCATAGATGTATTCTCTTTAGTATATGAGGGATCCTTTATATCATAGAGGTATTCTCTTTAGTATATGAGGGATCCTTTATATCATAGATGTATTCTCTTTAGTATATTAGGGATCCTTTATACCATAGATGTATTCTCTTTAGTATATGAGGGATACTTTATATCATAGATGTATTCTCTTTAGTATATGAGAGATCTTTATATCATAGATGTATTCTCTTTAGTATATGAGGGATCCTTTATATCATAGATGTATTCTCTTTAGTATATGAGGGATCCTTTATATCATAGATGTATTCTCTTTAGTATATGAGGAATCCTATATATCATAGATGTATTCTCTTTAGTATATGATGGATCCTTTATATCATAGATGTATTCTCTTTAGTATATGAGGGATCCTTTATATCATAGAGGTATTCTCCTTAGTATATGATGGATCCTTTATATCATAGATGTATTCTCTTTAGTATACGAGGGATCCTTTATATCATAGTTGTATTCTCTTTAGTATATGATGGATCTTTTATATCATAGATGTATTCTCTTTAGTATATGAGGGATACTTTATATCATAGATGTATTCTCTTTAGTATATGAGGGATCCTTTATATCATAGATGTATTCTCTTTAGTATATGATGGATCCTTTATATCATAGATGTATTCTCTTTAGTATATGAGAGATCCTTTATACCATAGATGTATTCTCTTTAGTATACGAGGGATCCTTTATATCATAGATGTATTCTCTTTAGTATATGATGGATCATTTATATCATAGATGTATTCTCTTTAGTATATGATGGATCCTTTATATCATAGATGTATTCTCTTTAGTATATGAGGAATCCTATATATCATAGATGTATTCTCTTTAGTATATGATGGATCCTTTATATCATAGATGTATTCTCTTTAGTATATGAGGGATCCTTTATATCATAGAGGTATTCTCCTTAGTATATGATGGATCCTTTATATCATAGATGTATTCTCTTTAGTATACGAGGGATCCTTTATATCATAGTTGTATTCTCTTTAGTATATGATGGATCTTTTATATCATAGATGTATTCTCTTTAGTATATGAGGGATCCTTTATATCATAGATGTATTCTCTTTAGTATATGAGAGATCCTTTATATCATAGATGTATACTCTTTAGTATATGATGGATATTTTATATCATAGATGTATTCTCTTTAGTATATGAGGGATACTTTATATCATAGATGTATTCTCTTTAGTATATGAGGGATCCTTTATATCATAGATGTATTCTCTTTAGTATATGAGGGATCCTTTATATCATAGATGTATTCTCTTTAGTATATGAGGGATCCTTTATATCATAGAGGTATTCTCCTTAGTATATGATGGATCCTTTATATCATAGATGTATTCTCTTTAGTATACGAGGGATCCTTTATATCATAGTTGTATTCTCTTTAGTATATGATGGATCTTTTATATCATAGATGTATTCTCTTTAGTATATGAGGGATCCTTTATATCATAGAGGTATTCTCTTTAGTATATGAGGGATCCTTTATATCATAGATGTATTCTCTTTAGTATATTAGGGATCCTTTATACCATAGATGTATTCTCTTTAGTATATGAGGGATACTTTATATCATAGATGTATTCTCTTTAGTATATGAGAGATCTTTATATCATAGATGTATTCTCTTTAGTATATGAGGGATCCTTTATATCATAGATGTATTCTCTTTAGTATATGAGGGATCCTTTATATCATAGATGTATTCTCTTTAGTATATGAGGAATCCTATATATCATAGATGTATTCTCTTTAGTATATGATGGATCCTTTATATCATAGATGTATTCTCTTTAGTATATGAGGGATCCTTTATATCATAGAGGTATTCTCCTTAGTATATGATGGATCCTTTATATCATAGATGTATTCTCTTTAGTATACGAGGGATCCTTTATATCATAGTTGTATTCTCTTTAGTATATGATGGATCTTTTATATCATAGATGTATTCTCTTTAGTATATGAGGGATACTTTATATCATAGAGGTATTCTCTTTAGTATATGAGGGATCCTTTATATCATAGATGTATTCTCTTTAGTATATGATGGATCCTTTATATCATAGATGTATTCTCTTTAGTATATGAGAGATCCTTTATACCATAGATGTATTCTCTTTAGTATACGAGGGATCCTTTATATCATAGATGTATTCTCTTTAGTATATGATGGATCATTTATATCATAGATGTATTCTCTTTAGTATATGATGGATCCTTTATATCATAGATGTATTCTCTTTAGTATATGAGGAATCCTATATATCATAGATGTATTCTCTTTAGTATATGATGGATCCTTTATATCATAGATGTATTCTCTTTAGTATATGAGGGATCCTTTATATCATAGAGGTATTCTCCTTAGTATATGATGGATCCTTTATATCATAGATGTATTCTCTTTAGTATACGAGGGATCCTTTATATCATAGTTGTATTCTCTTTAGTATATGATGGATCTTTTATATCATAGATGTATTCTCTTTAGTATATGAGGGATA
Source organism: Pelophylax lessonae (assembly GCF_965119305.1). Taxonomy (NCBI): domain Eukaryota; kingdom Metazoa; phylum Chordata; class Amphibia; order Anura; family Ranidae; genus Pelophylax; species Pelophylax lessonae. Next base: position 215,297,189 of record NC_138771.1, on the reverse strand, counting down.
CTTTATATCATAGATGTATTCTCTTTAGTATATGAGGGATCCTTTATATCATAGATGTATTCTCTTTAGTATATGAGAGATCCTTTATATCATAGATGTATACTCTTTAGTATATGATGGATATTTTATATCATAGTTGTATTCTCTTTAGTATATGATGGATCTTTTATATCATAGATGTATTCTCTTTAGTATATGAGGGATCCTTTATATCATAGAGGTATTCTCTTTAGTATATGAGGGATCCTTTATATCATAGATGTATTCTCTTTAGTATATTAGGGTTCCTTTATACCATAGATGTATTCTCTTTAGTATATGAGGGATACTTTATATCATAGATGTATTCTCTTTAGTATATGAGAGATCTTTATATCATAGATGTATTCTCTTTAGTATATGAGGGATCCTTTATATCATAGATGTATTCTCTTTAGTATATGAGGGATCCTTTATATCATAGATGTATTCTCTTTAGTATATGAGGAATCCTATATATCATAGATGTATTCTCTTTAGTATATGATGGATCCTTTATATCATAGATGTATTCTCTTTAGTATATGAGGGATCCTTTATATCATAGAGGTATTCTCCTTAGTATATGATGGATCCTTTATATCATAGATGTATTCTCTTTAGTATACGAGGGATCCTTTCTATCATAGTTGTATTCTCTTTAGTATATGATGGATCTTTTATATCATAGATGTATTCTCTTTAGTATATGAGGGATACTTTATATCATAGATGTATTCTCTTTAGTATATGAGGGATCCTTTATATCATAGATGTATTCTCTTTAGTATATGATGGATCCTTTATATCATAGATGTATTCTCTTTAGTATATGAGAGATCCTTTATACCATAGATGTATTCTCTTTAGTATACGAGGGATCCTTATATCATAGTTGTATTCTCTTTAGTATATGATGGATCCTTTATGTCATAGATGTATTCTCTTTAGTATATGAGGAATCCTATATATCATAGATGTATTCTCTTTAGTATATGATGGATCCTTTATATCATAGATGTATTCTCTTTAGTATATGAGGGATCCTTTATATCATAGAGGTATTCTCCTTAGTATATGATGGATCCTTTATATCATAGATGTATTCTCTTTAGTATACGAGGGATCCTTTATATCATAGTTGTATTCTCTTTAGTATATGATGGATCTTTTATATCATAGATGTATTGTCTTTAGTATATGAGGGATACTTTATATCATAGATGTATTCTCTTTAGTATATGAGGGATCCTTTATATCATAGATGTATTCTCTTTAGTATATGAGGAATCCTATATATCATAGATGTATTCTCTTTAGTATATGATGGATCCTTTATATCATAGATGTATTCTCTTTAGTATATGAGGGATCCTTTATATCATAGAGGTATTCTCCTTAGTATATGATGGATCCTTTATATCATAGATGTATTCTCTTTAGTATACGAGGGATCCTTTATATCATAGTTGTATTCTCTTTAGTATATGATGGATCTTTTATATCATAGATGTATTGTCTTTAGTATATGAGGGATACTTTATATCATAGATGTATTCTCTTTAGTATACGAGGGATCCTTTATATCATAGATGTATTCTCTTTAGTATATGAGAGATCCTTTATACCATAGATGTATTCTCTTTAGTATACGAGGGATCCTTTATATCATAGTTGTATTCTCGTTAGTATATGAGAGATGTTTCTGCTCCTCGATGTATTCACTCTCCATGTAAGCAGTGAGAACAATGGACACTCGGGGAGGGAATCTGCACCCCATCACCCATGGGTTCCTCTATCCCTAGCATAGTAGAAGAGTCCCAGTAGTTTATGTATGGAGTGGTGTGAGTGCGGAGCCCGGAGTCTTTGTCATGGATCTCCCCCCCTCCGCCCCCGCCCGATGTGAGCTCCCCCCGCCCCTCCCATTCCTCCGCACGGCCAGGCTGTAACCCGATCCTGAGTGGAAGGCTGGACTCGTCTCTCTCCCCTCTCCCTCTCTCTCCTCTCCTCTCCTCTCTCTCTCTCCGTGTTTTTTCTGCTTCCTGTCTGGTATTGTGCTGGAGAGCGGATGTGTGCATCGCCCACAGGTGTGCCTGGCTCTGCTCATTGATCGGATCGGAGCGGCGGGGGCGGGAGGCTCAGATATGGGAGCTGAGGGCTGAGTGCTGGACTACCGGGGACACCGACAGGGGACAGCCCGACACTGACTGCAACTTGGGTGAGTGTGACAGCGTGTGAGTGACCGTGTGTGTGTGAGGGGCACCTGTTGGAGAGGAGACCGTTCCCTCATTACTATGTCCGCCCTCTCCTCACCACACCGGGCTGGCCGCATGCGACCAATGCTGGACTTTAACGTCAACTTAGTCAGAGCGGGGAGGAGAGGAGAGGTGAGGGGTGAGTGCATGGAGTCAGGAGGGTTGTGTGGACACAGCACTTGTGGCTTCAATGGTCACCTTATACCTGCTGCCAGTCATTAAATCACATGCTTCCTCCTCCACTGCTAACCTCACTCTCCTCCTACTTACTACATGGCCTGACAGTTCTTCCTTTTTTTATTTATTTTTTTAATTTCGTTTTTTTTTTTTTTTTATTTTATTATTAAGGCCCCCCTTCTTTTTCTTTTTTTTTTTTTTTCTGTTTTAAAATTTGTTTTTTGGGGGGGAATTTTTATAATACAACAGAAACTGGAGCAGCCGTGCACATTAACCAATCATTTTCCATCGTCCCTTTCTTAAGTTAGGCTTTGAAAGTGAGAACGAGAAGCTGATTGGTTGATGTGCACCTCTGCTTCCAGATTCTGCCTGGCGCAGCTGTTTTTTTTTTTTTTTGTGCTTTTAGGTTTTATTTTTGTATTTTATGTTTTGTTTATATTGTGTTTTTAGGCTATGTTCACAAAAATTTGACTGATCTCATTACACTTTTTTTTTTCTATCACAAACATTCCTATGTAATGATCAGTAATTATGTAAAACTATCCTGTGTGTTTTTTATTTTTTTTCAATACCTACATCTGACATGCATGTGTACGTATGTCCTCAGACGCTGGTTTTCGGATTTAGCGTTGCGGAATTGAGCGCTGTGCATGTTGACACACCTGTGTGAATGTCTCCATTGAAAATAATGCAGCTGCTTCCAGATCTGTTAATTAAAAGCTTGTAAATGCTTTTTTTTTTTACGGCTGTGTGAATGAAGCCATATACCTTGTGTTTTGTATTTTATTATTATTATAAAGGATTTATATAGTGCCAACAGTTTGCGCAGCGCTTTACAATTTTATTTGTTTTTTTTTTTATATTGTGTTTTATTTTTATGTTTGTTTTCATACCTTGCTTGCAAAGTTTTCAATCAAGGAGCTGTAAAAAACAACAAACTTATTTATTTTTTTTATATTGTTTTATTTTTATGTTTGTTTTCATACCTTGCTTGCAAAGTTTTCAATCAAGGAGCTGTAAAAAACAACAAACTTTTTTTTTTTTTTTAAGGAATGTCTCATCCCTGCCATGGTCTGTGAGACCTGGAGGGGGGGGGGGGGGTATATGACAAGATAAAGTAAGCAGTGGAGGTCAGGGCGTGCTTAGTACTCTTTGAACAGGGTTGTGAATGGGATAAAAACATGCTTTAGCATATTTAGTCATAGGAGGAGTGTGTTGGGGGATGGAGACCGCTGGCTAAATTGTACAGTTCAGACTTGCTGGGTCTTGTTTGTTGGATGTTACAGTAGCCGATTTCCCAACCCCCCCTCTTACACACACCTGAGCTGGGGAGTTTTCTGAACACAACTAAATAGTTTTGTCATGAAACTTTCTGTCTGTATCAGAGGACAGTATCGGTGAGCAGCTGGCACGTGGGAGAAATTGTAACTATTCCTGTAAAGTATTGCAACGATATGGTAAATTGATTTTCTGAAGGAGATGATTGTGTGTCTCTATTGCTGGATGGTCCTAGCTGGATTATTCACTCTGGGTATTGCATATATGTTTATAGGACTTTTCTAAACCCTTATAAAAGCACGTTATGATTTTAAGGCCTCATTCACACAGGGCATTTTTATAGCCGCTTTTAGCAGCGTCAGATGTTTTTAAGCCGTAAAAAAAAAAAACTCCTCTCCATGTTCTAGGTGTCCATGCACTCACAGGTTTGGAGCCGTAAGTGGCATGGGCGTTTTTAAGCTGTAAAAAAAATATTCTGGAGCAGCGGCGTTGGGTTGTCAAAACGCCTGGCTAAACGTGTGTTAATGCTGTATACAGCGTTAAGCCGCTTCAAGCATTTTTAAGCTGTAGTAGTTGGATTTGAGAGTGGAAAATAGAAGACAGGCTGCTAAACGCTCATTAAAGCCAATGCAAAACAAATCTAAAAGTGAGTTTTTAAAGCTGATTTTTCCTGGCGTCAGAACTGGCTTTGCAGCTCGTTTTTTCAAACTCCCTGAGTGCATGAGGACTAAATGGTAAAAGGCACACTGTGCAGTGATGGTTTTTTTTTGGGTTTAGCTGCATTTAGAGATAATAGAATTCTGTGCATCCAGGGGCAGCTTAGATCCTCTAAACACGTGTAAGGCTCCGTTCACGTCTAGGCATCCCGGATCGCGGGTGAAATGCTGCTATTGTGCCTGTGATCCCGAATCGCTGCAAGTCAGGGGACTCACTTGCGATCATAGGTTACTTCCAATGGCACCCCAATTGCATGACTAAGTAACGGGAATAGCAAGCACGTCCCTCGGGGTTGTGGGCAGAATTGCGGCGATTTCGCACGCAGTCCGGGACGCCTTGATGTGAACGGAGCCTAAGTGCTTATGTACACTACAGCTTCTAAACGTGAGTTTAGGAGCTTTTGCCATTTTTTTTGCCAAGCTCCTAAACTCCACTCAATAAAAGCCTATAAGTCGGTATACACTTAGGCTTTTACAAGTATACAGACTCTCGTTCAGGATAGGAACATTTTGACCGCCGGCTACAAAATCGCAGTAAAATCGCATGAACCTGGCCTTTAAAGCATAACGTGTTTATATTTCCCAGATTCTTTTGCCTGCATTGAATCTCTTGCTGCCCACCTAACGCATATGAGTGGCAGCAAAAATAATGGGCTTAAAGTTTATTTAAACCCTCCTTTTGTTAAACAACCCATTCAGTTTAGTGCCGGTTCACATATATGCAATAGGGGAACCCTGCAAATCCACTGCAGGTTCCCGCATCACATTTAAATCGCAGGCAGTTCACACTGCCATATGCAAATTGATGGGATGTCAATACAAAGTTAACGACACTCCCAGATCAGTTCACATATCGCAGTGTGAACTGTCAGTTCGGACAGGAATCAGATCGCAGAGGTGTGAACCACCATGTGATCTGGTTCTGCTGCGGACCCAAAAAAAGAGTCCTGTGCATGTGGTGTCTTAATCCAATGGGAATTCAGCCATACAATCTGTATGGCTGAATTCGCATCACACAGACATCGCAGTGCGCTCCGAATCACATGCGATGTCTGTCATTGTACTAATGTGAACCGGAACTTAAACTAGAAATTAAAGGTAAAACCTTTGTGTATAGATATATAAAAAAAATAATTTTTTGCCCTTATTATAAGTGATCACATTCCCTCTGTTCTCAGCTGCATAAGAGCTGCTGGGAGGAGAAGCAACCGCACACTGACCTTACCAGTGAAAGTCTGTGCAGTGGGGGTGTGTCAGGACAAGTCTGATTATTGGAGGAGAGCGTGCTAAGTTCCCAGCACAGCTAGAGAACTGACCATGCTCTACTCTAATGCCTAGTGTGGTCAGTCTTAATAGGAAAGCAGATGGACTGGCAGGAACACCAGGGATTTCACATAAAAGAAGTAAAACAAAGGTACCAGGATTCTTTTTCATACAAGTATGTGGTACAGCAGGAACATATCAGAAATATGAAGTGTTTGGTTTACATATTCTTTAATGCCCACGCACACCACCCATATATGCAACAATGGTTGGTAGAGGTTTCTGTACTAAAAGCACATTTCAAGCACAAAGAATAAGCTGTCAAAGGTTTGAATAATGATTTGGGGATTGGCGGGACTGACTCCAAACTACGTGACTGCTATGACAGCCAATCACAGTGGTCACGTGACCAGGAAGACCTCTCACCCCTTGGGCATTAGAGCCCAGTTAAAGGGATGCTGTGGTGGGTGGAAAGGGGTTAAGTTCACACACACACAAGAACTGTGAATGTAGTGCAAGTATTAAAATGTAAATGTTTAATTTATATCCTGAATATAACCTGTAAACTACATTTACAGTACTTACAGTATTTACCCCAGACAAGGAGGTATAAGGATAACATGTTCAACCCAAATGGGTGTTAGGCTGGCTATACACATAGATTTGTGCTTTTCAACCTTGGGCTGAATGAAGGAAATCTTAACAGATTGATCCATCCACACTAAGAGTCCATTCACACTGCTGCGACTTGTGTGCCCTCAAGTCACCCCAAGTTGCTTGACATAACAAAAGCAATGTTAATCAGTAAGTGCCGTCTTAATTGGCACTACTCAAGTCGCTCCGACTTCATAAAAGGGTCCTGTACTACTTTGAGGCGACTTGTATCCGACTTGTCCCATAGACTTCAATGGGGGTCGCCTCCTTATCTTATTTGAAGCGACTTGTGATCCGACTTTCCATTAAAATGGTCCTGAACTAGAAAAAAAGATCATTTTTCTTAGAATTTTTAGTAGCACAGGCATAGGGCTCCTCTCCACCTGGGCGTTTTTGTTGCAGGCATTTATCGGGCATTTTTGGAGGCAGGCATGACTTTTTTTGGATTTAGTGTCTGGGGGGTCTAAAAAGTGTACCTGTGAAGTTTCAGCTCTGTAGCATGTCCAGAACCAGAAAAAAAAGATAATTTTTCTTAGAATTTTTAGTAGCACATGGATGGGGCTCCGCTCCACCTGGGCGTTTTTGTTGCAGGCATTTTTTGGGCGTCTTTGGAGGCAGGCAGGGACTTTTGGTTTAGCATCCTCTGTTACCAATGCCTGTGTACTGGGTGGGTATAATGCTTTGTGCTATACATTCCATGGATCCTATAGACAGGTGCTCTCAACTTACTTGTGTAGGAACTTGAAACAGATTAGGAATGGGCATAGCTTAGGTAGACTATTGTATGACCTCCAAACAACTGTCTACAAACCCTGCAGTTGTCATGCCAGTTATTAACAACAGCCTAAAAATGTTTAGCTTTATTTTGTGACTTTGGTTGTCCCATGACTATTATTAATAATGTTGAACAAGACTATCATCTTTAGTACTGTAGAAAAGGCATCCAATGTCTGATGTGGTACCTGTGAGCCCCAAGATGAAGGCACTAGACATTTCCACCTCTAATAAAGTAATGGTTGCTGGAGAGTGACCTAAGCTGATAGTTAATAGGAGTGCTGCTTTTAGTTCACGTTTAAAAGTTCCCTTGAAACAAATAGAATGATAAGCTGCTTTCTGTCATTTGACATCTTCGAGCAATCAAAATGAATTAGTCTTTGTTATCATTCTGATTCAATTACAGACATAATAGCTTAACTGTGATTGTATGGTCATCATATTAAGCAGGCTTTGATTATGGTGTAGCCATGCACTGTTCACAAGGTTTGAGCATCTGTAGTGGGAATTACATAGTGTATGGAAATGCACGTAAGCTTAGGATAAAGCAGCCTACAGGCATTAGTTGGTGGGCAGCTGGCCATGTGTGCATGATCTCACCACTGAATAAAGTTCCTTATGACTGACCACTATGTACAGTTGTTTTTATCTATGAAGGAGCGGAGGAGGCACTCTGCAGATATCTCCGGAGCCGGCCTGTCTTGGGCTAAAACAATGGTGATTAGCTAAGCCATAATATAACCCAGTCAATTGTTGTCCCTCAAGAATTCTTGGGCATGGGATATCTCCCATAGTTGTGGGGGACATGTAGATGTTCCTAATCGAATTGTAAACATTGTCTTGCATTAGTAGACCATTGTAACATGACAATGTAAGGGTCAAATGCTCTTCTTTTTAATCAGTTTGTTCTTCATTAAATATGTGCCATTAGTTAGGCAGTAATGCAGGGTGCCATCCCTGCTCATGACTGATTATTCATTGGAGATCTACAGAAAATCAAATTGGCAGCCCCATTTGATTTCTTTTGCATGAGAAAGTTGGATGAGGAAGTATTAGCTCACCTTTGCACTAATGCCTCCCTGTGGGAAAAGTGTGTTAAGCTGGCAATACATGAATCAAAATTTGACCAGTTCAGCAGAGACTGGCTGAATTTTGATCCGTGTATGGGCACCCTGGTTGTACACATGTCAATCCAACAAGCAGCCTGTTGGGTTTTTCCTGAACGATTATTGCTGGCAACACAAATCATTGTGTTTTACTGGCAGGGATGGCTCTCGTAAAATACAGTAGTGCTGCAGGAGGGATTCCCCCATCAACACTGTGTTGATGCGGGAATTTTACCTTTCACCCGTGGCTGCCTTACTTCTCCTTCCCTTCACAGATTGGGGTCCAATTACACAGAGACCTTCCAAAAAAGGATGCAACATATCACTCTGTGACACCTGGTTGTCCATTATAAAATATTTTCATACAAGATTCACACAATTTTCACCTAAGAGTCACATTTTTCCACTTGTTTCCATTTTATGCATTTTGAGTGAAAGCTTTGTGAATCTTGTGTGAAAATAAAATTTGAAGTAACCCCCTTAGCCTCCTCTGGTACAGAGGAAATGTCCTGAAAATTGTAAGCAATGGTCAAATTTTATGAGAATGGATATATTTTTTTTTTTTATAGCCAGCCTATGAGATATGCAGCCTTCCTTTTTGTATTTACTTGAAAAATATGTTAAATGTCTTACTTAGAAACATTAAGCGCTGCTCATATTCATGCATTTGTCCTCCTAGAACAAATTCTGCTCTTCTTGTCTGTATTTCTGTATGGTTGACTCCCATTGTGTAACTAATAAGAGATGGTAACACTTTGTTCTGTGGTGTGAAATCAATCTGCGTTGCAGACAGTGCCTTGCAGATCATGGGGAGTGTTACACATGAAAAAAGAAATGCTGTTTTTCTACGGATTTAGAGCTCGGTTCGAATGCATTTGATTTGTTAGTTAATGTTGTGTTGATTTTAGTTAATGTTGTGTTGATTTTAAAGTACAAGTTTAGCCTTGAAGCTCGGAAAATGAGCAAGAGCAAAACATTGATTTATCGTTTTTTTGGTAATACATTTAGTAAAAAGACACCTGTCAGGATATAATCATATGGAAGCGGCCATTGAAGACTTATTTTTGAAGGTGCCAGTTCCAGAAATGCCATACCTCCTATAACTAATTGGTGAGTCATTGACCTGTAAATGGCATGTTGGTTCCAGGTTAATGCCTTCTAAGTTGTGGAGCCAGATAAAGATAACTGCCCTAGAGCCTGTGTTCTCCAAAACAGTTTAGTAAGCAGCTCCTATGTTTGTGGTATAAAAAGGATATATAAATACAATCAGCGCAAACAATTAAGTGAAAATAAAATAATGTGTTGCTCAGGCATTCACACCACCAAAATATTAGACTAAAATTAATACAGTGTAGCGAAACCTAAATCTCCAAAACCAAAAAAGAAAAAAACGCAAAAGACAATAATGTTTCAAAAATGTGAATGTGTCCACCTTTTCAAAATACATTTTTCACAAAAGCTCAGAGACAACGATGACTTGATGAATAAACATGCATGCACAGGTGTGACTCCTCCACCAGACAAAATGCCTGCTAACCTCAATGCGTTAAAGTAAACTCTTTGGTCTTATTTTTTTTTTTTCATCCCTGCAAAGTAAATGCATAATGTGCTAGTATGCATTGCACACTAGCACATTATGTGATACTTACCTGCAAACGAAGCCTATATCGTCCCTGCTGGTGGCCAGATCTATCTTCGCCCGTCTTCCTTCCGGGTTTGCGGACTCCCGTTGTATTACTGGCCGGAGCCGCGTGATGCCATGCATGGTCGCGGGAGCCGCCGATCACGGCACAGGGCTCAGAAGAAATCGCACAGGCGGCCTTTTCTTCAGGGCGTATGTGCCAGTGACGTCATCGGCTGCGTGCAATGTAAATATCTCTTAAACGGTGCAAGGAGATATTTACAGTACCTATAGGGAAGGCCTACCTATAGGTAAAAGTTCTAAAGGTGGGTTTACAACGACTTTAAATAACTTTCTCAATCAACAGATTCCCAACTAGATAACTCCGTCTCCTCCTTGCTTCTCAGGTGCAGAAACATTTTTTAGAAAAGATTTTTTTATATTTTGTTTTTGGAGATTTATGTTGCACTACACTGTATTCGTTTTAGTCTGTCTGTGGTTGTTCTTTACAACTATTTACAATTTTAAGTGTACGGTAAAAGCAGGGCTTGACGAATTTGCATTTAATCTTGGAGCCAGCCAAAATAGTTGGGAACCAATTTTTTTTATTTTTTTGATGAACGGCTTTATTTTCGACAATGGAGATGGCAGATCTTGAGTTTGCACACGGAGGGGAATGGAGCCAGTCATGTTGCTGGGTGGGACAGTTTTCTCACTGGGTGGTTTCAGGGGACACGTATCTCCTTGGGGCTCTCCAAATGTGGGGATTTGACACTTGAGGTTGTTGGGGCTGGGGTTTTTGGTGTGTGACATGCTGTGCTGGACTCTGTTCGCCTCCAGCTCCAGGTGCTGGGAGCAGGAGGGGTGGGCCATGGTGAGCACAGATTGGCTGGTGGAGAGGGGTGTGTGGGGGAGCCTTTCTGCACGGTGGCGGTGTCTCTGCTGGGGAAGGGGGTGGAGGGGATGCCATTGTGTAGAGAAGAAGAGAGAAACTTTGGCTCTGCTGCAGGTTTGTAGTGTTTTTTTTTTTTTTCTTTGTTCTGTTTTTAGATGTTGGAGCTGGATCAGCTGCCCAGAGCTGCATATCCGGGGCTTCGGGCAATGGGAGTTGGTCGCGCCTGGTGCTGGCAGTGAGTGGACAAGTGCTGGGATGCAGTTTCTGGTCGCCACGATGACCTGGGATTTGTCGAGCCCTGTCCCTCCATGTACACCCTGGTTCCCCCTATATACATCCCTCCCACTTCTCTGTATACACACCTGGGTCTGGTTCCCCCCCCCTCCTCTTTATACACTGGGTCTGGTCCCCCCTTTCTCCTCCTGTATACTCACTGGTCTTGTCCCCCCCCCCCCCCCCCCTCCCATATGCGCCCTGGTTCCCACCTGTATACACGGTCTGGTCCTCCTCTGTTGTGCTTGGTTTGGGAACCCCGGCTGATGTAGAAGAAGCACATCTGTCCCAGATAGTCTGTGTTCCCGTGTAAGTATTCTAGCTCCTCGGGTCACAGTGGAGCTCAGGAAGCTCCCCCTGTTCCATCCACACCTCCACCGTGTGGTAGTACCGCCAGTCCACCTTCGCCATCAGGTGGAGGCTACACAGACTGTCAGTTCTCCTCCCCCAAGGCTATTGTTCAGTCCTCCACCACTCCCACCATCAGCAGCCAGATCACGACTAAGGCTCAATTCACACCTGTGCATGTTGCTTTTTAGTGTTTCCGCAGTGCTTTTTGCTGTGGTTTTCATGTTTTTTTAACTGCGATTTTTGCCTCGATTTTACTGCTTGCTTTATTTTTATGCCTTTTTTTTTTTTGAAAGTTTGAGTAGATTTAAAAACGCAAATCGCTGTAAAAACACAATACTTTCCTTTTTGGATGCAGGTCCATTGAAGTGTAAAACGCAGAATTTTGCAGGAAAAAGTCTCCGACCCTTTCCAAATACGCAGATGCACAACAATGCATTGATGTGAACGTGTTCCATAGGAACCCCTGTTAAAAAAAATAAATAAAAGCGTGAAAAAGCGCATTAGTGTGAATAAGGTGAAGGTTTGAAACAGAGTCTGCCATTAACCCCTTCGCCGACGTAACGCAAATATGCAGCCTCGGCTTCAGGGGGTTGTACCAGTGAGATGCCTGCAGCTAGAGGCATCACCCGATACTGTTGTTTAGACCAGACGGTCGGCTTTCTTGTATGACAATCAATGCAGCTGAGCAGCCACTTGATTGCCATTACAAGGAGCGGAAGGGGACATGCCTCACTCGTGCTGCCTTCCGTGGCTCGCCTGGGTCTCCCGTCCCACCCGGAGACCCGAGTGACCAGCCAAAACATCTGCCGGCTAGCCGAAGACCCGAACAAAGCCACATTTAGCTCTGATCGGGTCTCCACTGTACAGACCTGGAAGCGATGTCATGACATCACTTCTGGGCACTGGCGTCTTAAAGGCACCAGATTAAAAAAAAAAAAATGATAGCATTCAAAACAGCCAAACTTGGTGTTTTGAATGCTTTTAGGTGAAGTGGAGGGGTCTGGGGTCTTTTAGACCCCAGATCCCTTCATAAAGAGTACCTGTCACTGCCTATTACTGTCACAAGGAATGTTTACATTCCTTGTGTCAGCAATAAAAGTGATCAAAAAAAATTATTAAATGGACAGTGTAAAAATAAAAAAAAAATAAAAATATAGAGAATTTTTTTTAAAGCCCCCGCCGTCCCTCCGTGTGCATACGCAAGTCGCACACACATATGTACATGGTATTCAAACCACGCGTGAGGTATCGCTGCGATCATTAGCGCAAAAGCAATACCAGCACAAGACCTCCTCCTTTAACTCTAAACAGGTAACCCGTTTATTACCGTAAATCTTTTAAAGCGTCACCCATGGAGTGCAGTAGTTTGTGCACACTCGTGGAATGGCAACAATTTTAAAGCTTAAATGTTAGGTATCTATTTACTTTGCTTAACATCATCTTTCACATTTATATATATATATATATATATTTATTTTAATTCATGAAAGTGTATTTCGTCCCCAAAAAATTGCATTTGAAAGACTGCTGTACAAATACCGTGACATAAAATATTGCAATGTTCAATATTTTATTCTCTAGGGTCTCTGCTAAAATAATATAGAACATGATGTTTGGGGGTTCTTAGTAATTTTCTAGCAAAAAATACTGATTTTAACTTGTTAGCAACATATGTCAGAAAATATGTTTTCCAATGGGTTAATGACCACCTTCTTAAAGTCCAGTCTAAGGCTGGCCATAGACAGAGTGAATTTCTTTCCTGCAATAAGGCTAAATTCCCAGATTAACACAGTCAGTGTTAAAGAGGAAGTAAACCCTCCTCTGCAACTTGTTCCTACGGGTAAGCCTAAGGCTTACCTATAGGTACTGTAAATATCTCCTAAACATGCACCGTTTTAGGAGATATTTACTTTGCATGCAGCCGGTGACATCACTGGCGCATGCACTCTGAAGGAACGGCCGCTCATGCCGTTCCTTTACAGCCCCATGCCGTGACTGTCGGCTCCCGCGCGCATGCGTCATTGTGGCTCCAGCCAATCGGATGGCCGGATGCCGCAAACCCGGAGGAAGGGCGACACAACATGTCACCCATGAGAGAGGTGAGCGGTCAGCACTTCGGGGCTTCATTCTAAGGTAAGTATTTCATAATGAGCTAGTATGCGATGCATACTAGCTCATTATGTGTCTGTCTTTCAGGTGTTCGTTTTTTAAAAAAGAAAAATTCTGAGGCTTACAACCTCTTTAACAGGGTAATTTCTCCTGCAGATCCATTGTATTCGCCTGGCAGGAAACACAGTGGTTATTGCTAGCGGCTAGCAGTAATCCCATTTAAAATCCGGCAGGCTGATTGTACCCAAATTGATAACTTGGGTATACATTAAGCCTTCCTATACATGGTTTGAATCTCAGACAGTCCCTGCGGAACCAGCTGAGATTTGAACAGTCTACGGCCGCCCGCTTAACCACTTACCGCAAAGTGACGTAGGACCACGTCGGCAAACTTTGCGGTGTTATACCGGGATGATGCCTCTAGCTAGAGGCACCATCCCGGTACCGTGATTTACAGCCGACGGTCGGCTTTCCGTCAGTAACGACTGATGCGGCTCGGGAGCCGCTCGATCGTTACCCGGGTGAGCGCGAGGGGACGTCCCCATTAGCCCCCCCCTCCCCCCACCGCCTTCCGTGACTTTGCTCGGGGCTCCCATCCCACCGGGAGCCCCGAGCACCCAGCCGGCACATCCGCCGGCTGGATGGAGTCCCGATCAAAGCCGGAAACGGCTTCGATCGGGTCGATGACGTAACCCGGAGGCGGCGTCCATGACGTCACTTCCGGGTTACTGTGCTGCAAAAGGCGGCAAATTTAAAAAAACGGCTATATGCAAAAGCGTTTTGCATACATGGAAGTGTAGTGGAGGTGTCTAGGGTCTTTTAGACCCTAGATCCCTTCATAAAGAGTACCTGTCACTACATATTGGTGTCACAAGGGATGTTTACATTGCTTGTGACAGCAATAAAAGTGATCAGATTTATTTATTTTTTTTAAAAACCTGGAATAAAGTTAAAAAAGCCGCCCCCTTTACCGTTAGCTCGCGCACAAAAAAAAATGTATACGGAAGTCGAGCCGCGAATGAAATCGCTTTTCAAACCACACATGTGAGGTATTGCCGCGATCGCCAGAGCGTGAGCAATAATAAAAATAAAAATAAAAAAGAGCTACACTCTTAACTCTAAACTGGTAACTGTTCAAAAAATTTAAAGCGTTGCCTATTGAGATCTCTATTGACCGTAGTTTGTCGCCATCCCACGGGGGGGTGCAATTTTAAACCATAACATGTATTTATTTACTCAGCGTGACATCATCTTTCACAATATACAAAAAAATGGGCTAACTTTACTGTTTAGTATTTTTTTAATGCAGTGAAATGTGATTTTTCAAATTTTTTTTTTTTTTTTTTCCCCCAAAAAATTGCGTTTTAAAGACCGCTGCGCAAATACTGCGTGACAAAAAATATTGCAATGACCGACATTTTATTCTCCAGAGTCTTTGCTAAAAAAATATATATAATGTTTGGGGGTTCTAAGTAGTTTTCTAGGGAAAAATACTGATTTTAACTTGTAAACAAAAAGTGTCCAAAATAGGGCTGGGGCTTAAGTGGTTAAACCCATCTAATCCTAAACTTGCTCCCACCCCCATTCTAAGAACTCTTATACTAACTTTCCTGTAGAGGAAAGATGTGTATACTTATCTATTCTCAGGGAGCTCTGGTCATGTGATCGGCTCCCAGCGCCTGCTTCAGTGGAGAGGAGGTACAGCTGAGAACGGATGCCCTATAGCAAGCCCATCTGGGTGATGTCACTGACCAGGCGTTGCAGTCAATGTTGGTGATCTCTCCTGAAGCTGGCCCCTCGGGGTGGGGAGGAATCGCATGACTGGACTGCCCAGGAAATAGGCAAGTATACACCCCTTTCCTGTATAGGACTTGGAGTGGGAGTAGGAACCGCTTTAAGATTAGATAGGCTTAGACTGGACTTCTTTACTAAGCTGGCCATACAAGGGTACAATTTTGTTAGGAAATTTTTATTTTGGAATATTGGTTTGATTTTCTGATAGGTAATGGAGTCAAATTGATTATCTCTTTTATTCCAGATGATAAAAAAAAAAAAAAAATCAAAGGAGCTGAAAGGAAATTCTAATAGTGAATGCGTTTTTCGTGCTGGAAATTCCAAAATTTATTGTTAAAAGCAAACGGTATTTTGGAGTGCTTTTGACATTTTGTCAAATTCAATATCAGCGTATGGTCAGCATACGTTGCTTGGCTGTAATGATGTTTCTCTGTCCTAACCTGACCTAAAGAAAAATCATAATTACTGTTTGTGTTTTTTGTCTAGCCAGGTTCATAATTTCCCACATGTAGTATGCTTTCCTTGTATATTTTGAAATGTATGCTTACATTGCCCTGTACTATAGATCAGTGGTCCTCAACCCTGGCCTACAGGGCCCACTAACAGGCCAGGTTTGCAAGATAACTGAAATACATCCCAGGTGATATAATTTGCTGCTCAGTGATTGCAGTACTCTAGTCTGCATCTCCCCAAGGTAATACTTAAAATCTGACCTGTTCGTGGGCCATGAGGACCGGAGTTGAGGACCACTGCTATAGATCACCCATGATAAGCAGTGAAATAGAAAGAGTGCGGTCAAAAGGACCTAGCAAAGTCAAGACGTATAACGGAGAGGTAGGAAAGGTAATTACACATCAATATAGAAGTGCGAGAGCTTTCCTGGCTGACTTTTAAATTTTATAAAAAGTTGGTAGTAGGCTGTAATGTTCTTCTAGCTTCGATGGCCTTTGCATTCCAATCTCAGGACAGTCCTTCATCCTTCATCCTACATGCTTGTCCTAAAGGAAAACAATTAGGAAGATTAAGAAGAGAAGCTGCAGGTTAAGCAAGACACTCAGGAAGCTCGAAACTTCTATAAAAAATAGTAGCCAGCATTCGCAACTGGTATTGTTATATCATAAAAAGTTTACTGTAAACATAATTCTACAAAATGAAGAAGTTCCATCAAAAATGTGACGGGTATATCAGAGGATAGCCCTGATAGCATGAGTCCCAATAATCTTTAAAACAAGCAGGCCATAGCAACAAATAATCTTTGGTGTATGATTTCAAGTAAACCCAATCAATGAACTTCTCTTGTTTTTGCTTCCTTTTTGTCTTCTAAAAATACCATTGAAAGTATTTGTTATATATCTTTAATTTGTACATCAATACCTGTTGATTTTAGCAGAAATCCTGTGAGCTGATGACTTCCCGTGTGCTTTGCCTATATACAAGGAGGGGTCATGGAGCTGAGAAAATGGTCTGTGTTCTTTGTAATCCATCAGAAATCAAATGAGCAGGGCTGACACCACATGTTAAGGAAGCTCCTAATACACTGTGCTGTCATATCAAAGAGCGCTCACTTTTTTTGTCTCTTTGTTCAGAAACATAGACTAGATTGTTGAACGGTTACATTCTGAGATCTGAGTAATTTTGTCATACTAATTTTATAACAGTTTTTTTTCTTTAGAATAGAGTTCCTCCGAAGTAGCAGTGTAGATATTCTCCTGCATGTTTTTTGTTTTGAGCTCACTTGTGTGGTCCTTTTTCAAATAAGCGGATTGTCAAGCAGATGAAATGGTCCTGAGGTTTGGGTTTCTGCTGAGGGTTGTCTTTTTATGTCTCTCAGAATTAATGGCTTCTTTGCTTATTATGTTCACAAACAACAGTTGGATTTTGGAAGAGGGTTCTCACCCTTTTGGATTAAAAAAAATAAAAAATATTTATACTTTGTTGTTTTAGGTATATCTTAACATACATTTTAAAGTACAGTATACTATATGTAGCTGTATGTAACAATGGAGTGTTAGCTTTTTGTGTCCAGATTTGTTGGCTAACCAGGGTGAAATGTAGCCTGTCATGTGCTTTTTAACAAAGTGGTGCTCTTCTGGGCCTGTGGGTAAAATGACAAAGGGTTCTGAATGATTCTGCTGTACTTGTAATCCTTCTCATTACATATGGCGCTTTCACGTCTGGCTGTGGTTGTCATGAATCTCATTCATGTAGTTTGATTACTACTTTTATCTATTAATTAGCAAAAATATGGTTTTCTATAGGTATGTTGTCTTCGATGACGTTCTAGTGGTTGAGGACTAAAAGTATTTTTTTCGATTGCACATTGAAAAATCTTGAATGGAAATGGGCATTGCAGTTGACCAAGTAGCTTAGCACTCCTAAAAATGTTGATTTTTTTTTAATCAGACTTTAATGGAGGTTTTATTTTAAATGGGGTGGCATCCTAGCAGCAGGAAAGGTAAGTATTTAGTGCTTTCATAGGTTCACCCCAGCAACGCATACTTTCTCACTGGGCACTCTATTCAGCCAGTGGAAGTTAAGAAAATACAAAGTACTGTATTTAATGGCGTATAACACGCACCTCAAATTTAGGAGGGAAATTTTAGGAAAAAAGCTTCAATTTTAAATAAACCGCTTTGAACTCAGAACTTTTTTTTTAATCAATTGCAGCTTTACCATTGCCCATGAATGCGGCCTTGCCAGCGCAGTGTCCATGAATGCAGCCTATGATAGACATCACACATCCCGCGTCCCGGCATTGGGCCACTGTGCTGTCTATCATAGGAGGCGGGACTTCCTATGACAGCGACCACTCGTCCTTCCTTCTGCATGGCCCGCCCCTCTCTACCTCTCAGCGCTACCTGGCATTTTTTTTATTTTTATATATATCTGCGTATAACGTGCGCTGCTGCTTTGCCCTCCATTTTTAGGAGGAAAAAGTGCATCTTTTATGCCGATAAATACGGTACTAGTGCTTTGGTAACTAGCCCAGTGCTGTCATGTTGGGTTAAACTTTGATAAGAATGACTAAGGCTGGCCATACACTATATACAATTTTCTTGTTCAACTTTGCTTTAGATTTACCAAAACCATGTGATATAGGGTCAAACCTAAACACTTTCAATGTGTATGCAATCTGGCAGGCCCTTGCACTACATAGTTTAAGGTAAATCTAAAGGAAATTGAATAAGAAAATATGCAGCTGGGGGGGGGGGGGGGGGGGCGGTGGCTGAGGAATTAAACTCAACCTGTTTCTTTACCCTGCATCGATAAGCTCACTTTATACTAGTTTTAATAGTCTGCTCTTCTTCAGCTGTTGCTTGTGACTATTGTTCTTTTCATAGTTTCATACTAATCCCAATTAAAAATTAATTAAAAACTACTGGAATATGTAATTCTTGAAAGTAAATGTAATTTGCCATTTATACTTGGTTCTCTGGCATCCTTTGGATATTGGAGAATTCGGATGTCGTCATTTTTCCTACCATTGCTTGCAACTTCTGCTTTTACCACTTTGTTTGATTTGCAGTAATTGGCTGTAGACCAGGAGTTGGGGCAACAGTATGAGTACTGCTGACAGCTGAGCAGAAGCATTACCATCAAATGATTCCATAAACCAGGCATGTCCAAAGTCCGGCCCGTGGGCCAATTGCGGCCCCAAGGCCACTTTAATATGGCCCCGCAGGTAATTTGGAAAAATCTATTGTTGTGGCCCCTGCGAATACCAGAGCGCTGCTCAGAACCACTGGCATCTCTGTATTTTTCAACACCCATGTTACTTGTGAATACACTATTCACAATCCCCACCGCCCATCCCCACCAGCTTTTATATCCCTTGCTCAATATGGCCTCAGACTTAGCCTGATAAGGGAGCACTGAAAAACACAAATTTGGCGCTAGTATGACAGGACCTGCGCCCTCTCCATGATACTGGCATAACACCTGTTTAGATTTGTCATCCATGTGACGAAATGGAAAATATGCCATTTGCAATAAACTTTGCATAAAATAAGTAATTTGCATTTAATTTTAATGGTCCAAAGAATGTCAGGCAAAATGGTTGGCCCTAACGCATGTTCACTTCATCAAATCTGGCCCTCTTTGAAAAAAGTTCGGACACCCCTGCCATAAACCAACAAGTCGGTATAAGTGAATATTAATCCTCAAGGGTTCTGTAAAGTACACCTTTCTGGAGTTCTTTTTAAGCTGGATTCCAGGTATTGCTAATTTTGCATAGTTACATGTAAGTATGTATGAGCCATATGTGGCCAATTTCCCCTTGGAAACTGGAAATCCCTGTTGTATGCAATGCAATGGTTCCCTGAATTGTGCTTGTGCTTTATAAACAACCTCCTGTGTTCGTTAAGCAGCAGGGCAGCGGCTTGGTGGGATTTGCAAGCGATCACTGTAGTAGCAGTGCCTACTACAGTGATATCCAGCTCCCATAGGGATTGGCCAGGTCTGACATACATACTTGCAGGGCCCCAATTTTAACCCGTTAGCTGTGCAAAAATAGCCCTATGAATTCCGCATTCAGTTAAGACTTTTAGGCAAAATTAACACCTGAAAGATTGGTCAGATCAAGCACAGCAAAGAAACTCAAGTACTCTTTTTGGCACTAAGGCAGACATATTTTTCACATAGAAAATGCGCAACTGCTACCCGCATTTATGGTTCCGCAAGCACAATGCGTGTTTATGGAAGTGTGGCCAGAAATGCACATTTCTGCCTGCGTTTCCATGTCGCTCTGGTGGGAATGCAGCCTTAAAGTGGTAGTTAACTGCATAAAATAGGCACTGGACAGTTTAGGTCATAATGTGCTAGTATGCATTGCATACTAACACATTATGACAGACTTGCCTGAAAACTTAGCCCTCCAGCAGCATGCTTACACCTCTGAATGCGCTTCCATCTTCACCTGGTCTTCCCTCCAGGTGCATGGGCTTTAGAGATATGAATGACCAAGCTGACAATGGTGTCACTCCTGTGCATAAGCGTGGGAGTCACTGTTTACGGCACAGCATAGAAGGAATGCCACTAGTATGCTGTTCTTTCAGAATGCACGCCCCGGTGACGTCACCAGGTGCATCTAAAGTAGGTATCTCCTAAACCATGCAAGTTTAGGAAATACTGTACAAATAGGTAATAAAACAAAAAACAAAATCAGCAAAATCCTATAGTGACAAAAAAGTGAAGATAGTGAACAAATTCATATGGCTGCTATCACTAACAGTGTTTCCAAGATGCACAATAACATACTTCAGAAATAAAGCGCTGTGCCAAAAGAAATAAACATATACGGTACTTAAAAAAATATTCAATAATAAAGTGTTATTAAAAAATAAAACATAAAGTAAAGTCCATATATCATATATATCCATATATCATATGTGCCTCGGAATCCAACAGTAAAACATCCCACCGCACAGTGCAAACAGGCAAACAAAAGTGCTGGTGCTCGTGTGCAGCAAACAGGCCGCTCACCTCATGTTCTGACCCCTGTGTTAGCAGTGGGCTAGAAAAGCAGTTCATCCCTTGGGAAAATTAAATCTGGGATGCTGCCTGCTCCTCTCTGCCCAATTCTTCCTCCATCCGGCTCAAAAGAGCCTAGATGATACTCCACAGTATATGGGAACTAAAAGATAACAACGTCTAGTGCTCTGTGTCAAACATTTTATTGTGTAAATATAGAGGAGGATAAAAAAACTCACAAATTTAGCATTTGAGTAGTGCGTGTTGACCGGGCTTAAACATGTATTCCCTTCCTCGAGATGGCCTCAAGATTTCTATATATTTTTTTTTTTTATCCTTCCTTTTTATATTTGAGTGATTTTGTATAATATATTTTTTTATATATATTTTCCTGTGTACTTGCAGTCCATTGTATGTCCTATTTATTTGTAAAGATGGTTTTTAATATGTAGGTATTCTTTAGTTTAATCAGGGAGTTTATATATATATATAAAGATTGACGTGAAATTGGCAGGTAGGCTCTGCAATTTTTATTAGGTGTTTTATTATCCACTAATTTTTTTTTGTCATTTCTAAGTATTAGATTCAAAATTGAGTTGTGTCCCCAGTCTTTTTTCTTGCTTCGGTGACCCCTTCCTCTTTGTGACGTCCTCTTGGTGTTTGCCAATGGGGAGCGGCAGATTGCTTCACCTGTGTAGGATTGAGAATGCAATTAGGGAGGCAGTGCTAATGTCTAGGTTGAGAAAATATGAAGTGCCGAGTGACGTTCTAGCTCAATCGATAGGTAAGCCTTATTATAGGTAAAAACCATACAAGGGTGTTTACTCTCACTTTAATGCCCAGCTCTGTTCATTTGTTAGAATACTACAAGTATTTTTATTGTTGCCCAGTGCCTTGACTTGCTGTGTTTCCTAATCATTTATACACAAAGACGATCTGATTTACAGCAGTTGTGCAATACCATTCAAATGATGTTTTTTTGGCTCTTGACAAATGTTATTTGGTCATCTGCAGAGCTCTACAAAGAAAGAGGCGTCTGCCCAGTTATTAGCATGCCGAGAGTGGCTGGAGATGTCATTTTCGCCTTTAATCTGATACAGTGTGTCCATTTTTGTCAGGAAAGGCTAAGTCTGAGAAAGCTTAGTGAGCATGTATCCAGCACTAGACACGATTATGTTAAGTATCCAGAGTGAACACAGTAGTTTGCAAGATTCTTTAGTTATTTATTTGTACATTCAGCATTACGTCCTCGACATGCCTTTCCTCTTGGCCGGCAGAATGAACTTTGTTTTGATGCATTCACACTCTGATCCATTATTTGCTTCCTTGCAGTATAATTTGTAAACCTTTTCACTTGTCCTTCTCAGTAGGAGCCTTTTAACCAGAGCTTTAATTGCCCCTGTAAATTAAGTGCATTCACATTGCTATTGTGTAATGCTGCACAAATCAATACGTAGAGCGCACTTTGAATACTTTTTCTTCCTTTTCTTGCTGTGCAGAATACTTGTAGGGGTATCGTGGGGGCATATTCTGTTTGTTTGCATTTTACCATGTTCTTTCTTTAATTTGCATGCATTGTGGTTGTAATTCTTGTTTTTTTTTTTTTTTTTTTTTTCTTCTTTATGGGTTTTAAATCTATAAACATAATAGTTAGCAAATTACAGCTGCACTGTTAAAGGTATATTTGGGTCACAATTATTAATTTAAGGAAACTAAACTCAAGAACAAACATTTATTATTATTTAACATATATTATTTATTTGTCCTCATTTCCTGAGGTGAATAATAAAAAAAAACAATGTTTTCTAAATCTTTTTTTTATGCTAGGTTCCACGTTCAAAACTCATTGCAGTTGCGATCTGCAGCGGGTGTCAGTGTTCTCTGCACCCCAAACATATTGCATTGTGTTTGCCTGCACCAGATTGCATGGTATAGAAGTACCATGCAATCTGGTTGTAGTTAGTTTTGAAAAGTAGTGCATGCACCTCTATTGGCGCAATGCAGTGTGATTTGGGCCCATCAAAAATGAATGGGGTCAAATCACACTGCAATGAATCGTATATGAATCATACAGGAATGCGCAGCACGTTCCTGTGCGATTCGTAGTGTGGTCTGGGGGCTAGATGGCAGGATTACCAGGTATAGTTTGAGGTTGAAAAAAGACACCAGTCCATCCAGTTCAACCTAGTGTGTGCGTGTGTTCTTGTTAACCGGTACATTGTATACTCCTGTATGTTGTGGTCGTTAAGGTGACCATCTAATCGTTTTTTGAGACTATTGATGCTCCCTGCTGATACCACTGCTTGTGGAAGAGAATTCCACATCCTTACTGCTCTGATAGTAAAGAACCCTTTACGCAGTTTAAGATTACAGTAAACCCCCCTCCATTGCGGGGGTTACGTTCCGGACCCAGCCGCGAAAAGGGAAATTCCGCGAAATAGAAAAACCCTATTAAAATGCATTGTAGGCATGTTTATTTTACTGTCACTGTATGTGTAAAAGCATTTTAAGGTCTTTAAACACACTTTTAAAACAATAGAAACTCATTTAAACACATAAGCCCCCGTTCACACTAAGGCGACCTGGTCGCCTCACAGGTCGCCGTAGGTCACCTTCCATAGGGAAGCTGCGGACCCGTTCTAATAGGAGCGACACAAGTCGCTCCGACTTAGAAAAAGGGTCCGGAGCTTCTTTGGGGCGACCAGGAGGCGACCGCCATAGACTTCAATGTTATGAAGTCCGTGGCGGCCGCTCCGAGGTCGCGGCGCGCTGCTCGCACCGCGACCTCGGAGGTCGCGGTGCGAAGTAGCGTCGCGGTAGTGTGAATGGGGGCTTAAAGATACTAAGAGACAGAGCAAGAGCTATGGAAAACACAAAAATATTTCATTTTTAATGATTTATATAGTAAAATAACATTACAAAAAAAAAACGCGAATTACCGGGACCGCAAAAACTGAACCGCCATGGAGCGGGGGATTACTGTAAACCGCTTTTCTTCTAGTTTTAGTGAGTGGCCCTGTGTCTTATTGAATTCCCTTTCTCTGAATAGTTTGTTCCCTATGCTAGGGCGCCAGTACAGTATTTGTACATTGATATCATATCCCCTCTCAAGCGTCTCTTCAGAGAGAATAAGTTCAGTGCTTGTAGTCATTCCTCATAGCTGATGTCCTCCATTCCCCTAATTATGTTTGTTGCCCTTCTCTGGAACCTCTCTAGTTCGAGCACATCCTTCCTGAGGACCGATGCCCAGAACTGGATGGCATATTCAAGATTTAACAAAGAGGTAGTAAAGGAAAACTAGTGCAGCCACCACATTTAATGACTTGTAAGCTGCAATACATTAAATGATGTGGGGATAGTTGCACTTTAAAACTTGAGATGCATTTAGTGAACATAACTTGGTTACATTTTTTTCATGCAGATAATGCATTGGGGTTTATTTTACTAAAGGTCAACCACTGTGCACTGTAAGTGCACTTGGAAGTGCAGTCACTGTAGATTAGAG
Organism: Pelophylax lessonae; assembly: GCF_965119305.1. Lineage (NCBI taxonomy): Eukaryota > Metazoa > Chordata > Amphibia > Anura > Ranidae > Pelophylax > Pelophylax lessonae. Next base: position 215,272,931 of record NC_138771.1, on the reverse strand, counting down.
ATCGACCGATTTATCGGCAAAACCGATATATCGAGGGCCGATATTGGCTTTCCCCTATATATCGGAATCGGCTTTTTCTTTACCGATATTGCTGATATTTCAGGGAAAGTGCGGGGTGATGCCTGCAGCTAGAGGCATCACCTCAGTACCAGTGTCCATAGCCGGCGGTCGGCTGTCTTGTAATGACAACCGATGCGGCTGAGAAGCCGCTCAGCTGTCATTCTAAGGAGCGGGAGGGGTCGTCCGTCCCCCCCCCCCCCCCCCCCCCCCGCCTTCCGCAGCTCACCCGGGTCTCCCGTCCCACCGCCGCCGTCTGACTCGAGTCTCCATTTCTTTGAATTTGGCACCACCCCGTACCCGGAAGTGATGTCATGACATGACTTCCGGGTACTGGCGAATTAAAAAAACTTGCAGCATTCAAAACAGCCAAACTTGGAGTTTTTGAATGCTTAAGTGCAGAGTAGGGGTTTGGGGTATTTTAGACCCCCAGATCCTTCCACCAGAGTACATGTAGACATTAAAAAAAAAATAAAAAATGTATGTCCTACGCGTGTTCCAAAATGAAGTGTTATGTTATCAACGTATGACATCCTCAGATCTTATAGTGCCGCTTTATAGTGCTGCTTGAATTAATCATTTGCATATGTGTAGCAGCCAATAGTAAAGCACTGCCGATAATAAATTACGATGTTGCTTCCATAGTGCATTCCAAGATCTGAGGAAGTCATACGTTGATGACGAAACGCGTCATTTTGGAACGTACATAGGACACGTGACCGGTAGTTTGGAAGGACTGTCTTGGAACGCATGCGGAAGCCGGCGTTCCCACACCTCCTCTACCTGCATACCGATAGGGTGCACCATCCGTGTCCGTTTCCATTTGATTTTATTGTTTTTTTATCTGGTCCGTCTCCTATGCATGCAAGTTTTTTTGTGACTGACCCGTATATATTTAATAAATATTTTTAATGGACTTCACTATGAGGCTTCCTATTTTTTGACATCCGATACCCACAGAGTCTACACACAGAGACACACAGGAGAACCCACAATCAGAAACTGTGGGAGGACCAAAAGCACCGTGGATTACACTGGGAGGAAAACTTCCCCTGAGCCTGAATGATCCCCCTGCCGTAGGGTAGGAGGGGATCCACCCTTTCCTGACACACACCCTGAGCACAGCGGTAGTCCCTCGATTCCCACTCCAAGCACTACTCTATCTGGATTTGTTCCCGGGCTCCTTTTGGATTTACACCCCTGCATGGTGTATATTTACACCCAGCATAGGCGCAAGCATGATTGATTTCTATGGACACCATATAATTTGTCACTTTTTATAAGGACTATTATTATTATTATAATTTCTTGGAGCGGTTTTGTTTATTGCCTTGGTGTCTATGGTGTGTGTAGGCTTTGCATATAATTTATGGTATTGTCTTACACTTTATATATCATTTTTTGAAATTCTTGATCTTTGAGGTATAATTTTATATTTGCATATTTAGTTGCAAGCGCAGAAAGTGTGGGGTATATTACCCCTCTTCATCTTTCAGTCTAACGCAGTGCCAGTAATTTGAGAACCTGTTCTTGCTGGCTGATTTGTAATCTGACTGGTATTCCCAAAGACACCCACTGTTTCTTGTCTCTCAAATGTAGCCATAAGAAGCGTCTTCAAGTCCCCAATTGCATTTGGAGTTTTGAATATAGAGATTTTTTATCAAATCTTCTTACTTTTGTCTTTCTTCCTCCTTATAACATCCTCTGTGAGCTTCTGAAACCTCTTCTTCTTTCCCCCCTCATTTTTGCTTGTCTAGAATGAACAGTGCACTTTTATTTGTGTCATGTATACTACAAATCCCATAGTCCTAGTCCCCGATCCATCTCGAGAGGGATAGGGTGGCTACCTTCCTTCTGGAGAACGAACGTAGCCATCCTCTTAACAGGAAGTCGAGTCAAAACCACAAAAAATAAAAAAATTGGAACAGGCTGAGAACAGTAGGAGGTACTGTTTAAATTAAGATTACATAATTGAATCAAATGTAAAAATGTATAAAAAAAGAAAAATGCAGGGCATTCTGTGAATGGCCCCCCTGCGAGCAACCCCCCTCCCCGTGTTCCCTATACCATTATCCAGATGTGGGGAGTTTCCTAACCTGGTTGCAGCTAATTCAGAGATGACTCTGATTGAGGTAGATTGAGTGAATGCCCCAAAGTTTGGGACAGTTGCAGTGTTTGCTGAATAGTAGTTCAATGTTTGAATACCACTTGTTGCCCACATACTGTAGGCTGGGTTCACTGTGTGTTAGCGCATGTAAGTAAACAAATGTCATGTGCATTGCATTTATGGGATGTAAAAAGCCAGCCATACATGCATTAAAATTCGGACCGTTCAGCAAGAACCGGTCAAAATGTGATCTATGTATGGGCAGATGGGTTGTACACAAATCGATCTACTTGTGTACAACCAGCCTGTTGGGAAATGCTCTCTTTATCAGCACTGCCAGCAGCTCTGATGAGTGGATTCTGATGGCTGGGTAATCTCCCTGCTGTCAAAATTTAATTGCTCAATGGAAGAAATTCCCTGATCCACATCAAATGTGGCAAGCAAGTCATTTTCTATCATTAAGCCTGCTGGTTAAAGCAGCTCTTAAGTGATTTTTTTTTTTTTTTTTCATTTTTCCATCTATTAAATCTCCTGCCCTTGTTGTGTTAACTTTGGATAGTAAAACATTTTTTTTTTTCTGCCAGTAAATACCTTATGCAGCCCACTTTCTCTAGTTTGGTAAAAAGCCTAGGCTAATGACATCATGCACAGCTCTTTCACTCTCTCATGAGCGTTTGCCAGCAAGGGAGGAGGGGTGAGTCATAGGAGACCCAATGAGAGCTGCAAAGCTGGAAGGGGCTGGATTTGGGTATGGATAAAAGGAGACTGCAGAGATCCATGAGGAGAAATGAGCAGGCAAGCAGTGGTGAGTCTGTCTGTGTTTGTGTGTGTGTGTATATGTGTGCGTATGTATGTGTATACATACATAGAGTGCTTTGCAAAAGTATTCACCCCCTTGACTTTTTACCTATTTTGTTACATTCCAGCCTTAAGTTCAATGTTTTGTTAATCTGAATTGTATGTGATGGATCAGAACACAATAGTCTGAGTTGAAGTGAAATGAGAGAGAAGAAAAAATCTGCATACATAAAACTATTTTTTAGAAATAGAAAACCTAAAATCGGCATGTGCGTATGTATTCACCCCCTTTGTTATGAAGCCCATTAAAAGCTCTGGTGCAACAGATTACCTTCAGAAGTCACATAATTAGTAAAATGATGCCCACCTGTGTGCAATCTAAGTGTCACATGATCTGTCATTACATAAACACATCTTTTCTGAAAGGCCCCAGAGGCTTCAAAACCTAAGCAAGAGGCACTACTAACCAAACACTGCCATGAAGACCAAGGAACTCTCCAAACAAGTAAGGGACAATGACAATGTTGGTAAGTAAAAGTCAGGGTTAGGTTTTAAAAAAAAAAAAATATCCAAAACTTTGATGATCCCCAGGAGCACCATTAAATCTATCATAACCAAATGGAAATAACATGGCACAACAGCAAACCTGCCAAGAGACGGCCGACCACCAAAACTCACGGACCGGGCAAGGAGGGCAGGTAACCCTGGAGGAGCTGCAGAGTTCCACAGATACTGATCTATACATAGGAGGACAATAAGCCGTACGCTCCATAGGAGTTTGGCTTTATGGCAGAGTGGCCAAAAGAGAGCCATTACTTTCAGCAAAAAACAAAATGGCACGTTTTGAGATTGCAAAAAGGCATGTGGGAGACTCCCAAAATGTATGGAGGAAGGTGCTCTGGTCTGATGAGACTAAAATTTAACTTTTCGGCCATCAAAGAAAACGCTGTGTCTGGTGCAAACCCAACACATCACATCACCCAAAGAACACCATCCCTACAGTGAAACGTGGTGGTGGCAGCATCATGCTGTGGGGATGTTTTTCAGCAGCCAGGACTGGGAAACTGGTCAGAGTTGAGGGAAAGATGGATGGTGCTAAATACACGTATATTCTTACACGAAACCTGTAACACTGTGTGCGTGATTTGAGGCTAGGATGGAGGTTGACCTTCCAGCAGGACAATGACCCCAAACATACTGCTGTGGTCAAACTTTAAGATTGCTGTTTACAAGCGCAAACCATCCAGCTTGTATTGACTTTAGGGGGGTGAATATATTATGCACATTGATTTTTTTGTTATTTTGTCCTGTTTGTTGTTTGCTTCTCAATAAAAAAAAAAAAAAAAAGAAAATCTTCAAGTTGTGGGCATGTTCTGTAAATTAAATGATGCAAATCCTCAAACAATCCATGTTAATTCCAGGTTGTGAGGCAACAAAACACAAAAAATGCAAAGGGGTAAATACTTTTGCAAGGCACGATAGATAGATAGAATAGATAGATAGATAGAATAGATAGATAGAATAGATAGATAGATAGATAGATAGATAGATAGATAGATAGATAGATAGATAGATAGATGGATGTCTGATAGATGTCTGTGTAAATCCAGAAAGTGAACAGGCAGCAGCTTCAGCTGCCCACAATTAAAATGGCTGCAGCCAGACTTAGTGGAGGGAGATTTCTGCAGCATATTTGGTAAGTACAGAATCACAGTATATATAAAATAATATGCAAAGTGGTTGGCGGGAAGCTTCAGAATGGCAAATATAGTTTTATTACAAATTATGTGAGCCGACTGCAGTTCCTCTAAAAAAAAATAAATAAATAAAAAAATTAAAATAAATGACTTGTGTATGCACATCCTAGCACAAAAAAAAACTCACCAAAAATGTTACATGTGCTATTTTTGTAACGAAGCTTAATACAACGCATGGCCATTTGGAAGGTGGATTGGGGTGTCATTAAGAATTAATGGCACCAACACACAAAATGTGAGTTTTTGCACATTGTGGTGTAACACGTTAAATCGGTGCAACAGTATAAACGGGCCCTAAAAGCATAACGAGGGAGTTTATTTTCTTGCGCTTTCTAAAGAATGTGTCTGTGAATAGCCAGCTGTGCAATACTTAACAAAGGTATTCTGGGAACATTCCTGTGGCCTATACAGATCTACTACAATACTTGGATGCAAAGAAACATTTCCAAAAAAAGCAAGAGAGGTTTCTTAATGTCCCTTTTTATAATCTCCTATCTTCTTGTAGCCACCAGTTTACACTGCAGTCTGAAAATATAAACAGCTTTGGGATCTAGACTAGCAGCTGCAAAAGCATAATATTGCCACTCTTCTTTGGAGAAAGAAAACATTCAATTATATATATATTTATATTTTATCTTCATAATGATTTCAGATATTTAGACTAGCAGTGTTAAAGTGCTGCAAATCATTGTTTTCCTATTTTCAGCTTCCCTATTTATTTTTAGAAACTGAAATTCATATGCATTTCAGTTCAGACTTAAACATTGAGCTCAATAAAATAAATATTGGATAATACATTCTTGGACATATAGAGATGGCTGTACTGTTGGATCTGCTGTGAGATGTTTGTACCAATATACAGTATATATATAAACCAGTGATGCATTCCTTGAGGCTCAGTTCACACAAACCCATTCCATGAAGAGCATTCCGCAGTGGATCGCTTTTGGATTGCGGCTAAGTAGCCCCTGACAGGTGTTCAGCAGGTGATCCTGCTACTTGTATGCCTGTGGGTTTTTTTTTTTTTTTGTTCCAGCGCTGCCAGCATTAGAGACCTGAGGCTTTCCCCCAGTCTTTACATTAATAGATGCAGGAAATCTTGCCACCACTCGGGGTGGAGGTATGCCCCTAGACAGTGAGTGCCTTTAGAGCTTCTTCATGCCAGGTGCATTGGGCTGTGTTGATCTGCATTCATCCACCATGTAAGAGCACATAGAAAACGGTAAATCCCTGTGCCTTGTTTACCCCATACATGTGCACTGCATAAAAATGCAGTATGTCTGCATTTTTTAAACCGCACGACGCACACCAATGTGTTTTTGTATTCTGCATAAAGTTGAATGAATTGGTGTTTTTTTCAGTAAAGATATGAAAAAAATTAAAAGTAACCTTGCCACGTGTTGTACCATTGCACATACATTATACAAACAATGATGTGTAGGTTGATGTGAATGCGTCCTTAGTGAAGCAGACGTTTGCAAATGAGAGGTTTGGAAAAGACACTGATACACACTGTATTTTTACATATCAAACTTAGGCACTGTCACCTGGCATAGCATACAGATGTGGACATCAGACTCTACTGGCATCCACCTTTGTAGAAATCCATGTCCCAGCTGGCTCACCAATAGCTATCCTGTCTTTTGTAGAGCGTGAATTCCAAGCACTCAATACTTACATCTTTGCAGTCTCTATAGAACTATAGACACCAGCACACTATACTTACATTTTGTTCTATTCCTGTACAACTATAATGAGCACCTTTTTTTCAAATCGCACACAGCAGAGCACAATTATCGCTTACTAATATACTGTATGTTTAATAATACAAAAAGTATAAAACTCCATACTTGTCTTCTCCTGTCCCTGTGAAAAGAAAACGGGCACCATTTCCATTCAGATGCAGTGAAAAACATTTTCTCAGTTAAAAAAAAAAAATGGATTTCTCTTTAGTTCATTGATGGAAACCGCTTCAGATTTTCATAACCACTGGGTTATACTGCCCCCTACAGGAGTAGGACACTAGGCAGAAAATAATTCTGACTATACCCATGGGCAGTCTCAGGGGGGTATACTCCCTCTCTCTGCTATAGCCACTCAGTTTTGCTACAAGCAGTGTCAGAAGAATTACAACTCCAGAGGGGTGGGTGCTGTGTCCATCGATGAACAAAAGAGAAATGGATTTTATGGTAATTCAACATGGGACGATGAAATGTACCAGTGTTTTTTCTTTCTGAATTCTGACAGATAAGAGATGAATAGAGACTTTAAAGTGGAGTTCTGGCAATTTTGCAACTTTAGTGATTCCTGGAATGCTCGCTATGCTGATCAACAATTGGGCATTTTCAATTTTTTTCGGGGGTCCCTTACCTTATTTTCAGGGCATTTTTGATTGTACTTTCTCCTTCTCCCCCCTCTGTTGCCACGGCCACCGACATCACTTCTGCCTTCTGCATCCTGGGAGCTGTTTGTCATCACTCCCAGGAGGCTGGAATCAGGAAGAACTCCCAGAACACTCAGTGGAATCAGGAAGAAGGACACCACAGATTACACTGTGGCTTCACATGCCCACATCCAAGATGGCCGCGCTCAGACAGCGTTTTTTAAAGTAAGATTTTTGACTAAAATCCAATACTGTACACCTTGTAAGTATGAGAATAGCGGTTCTGTAAAGGGCAATGGATTAGTATTATAGGGGTATTTTTAGTTACAAAGGGTATTTGAGGCCAGAACTCTGCTTTAACAGAACTTCCCGACAAACCAAACCTACAACACTGGTTTTGTTAATCTGCGCTGCATTCACTTGGAAATTTTTGTTCAACTGTAGAAAATAGATTTGTTTTGTCTTTAAAATAATCCCTCAATAACAACAAACAGATTAATGACCAAGTCAGAAGTCTGGCAATTAAAAAGAAATACTGTTAAAGTATTGAAAAAGATCCCTATTGTGCTGCCACCTTGGGTGACTGGGTGCTTTCCCTTAAAGCAGGCATGTCCAACCTGCGGCCCGGGGGCCGCATGCGGCCCAGAACCGCAGGCAATGCGGCCCACTGCCCCCTGACAATTTTTCTTTTTTGCTGGGGAGAAAGGAAGTCGAGTCGGGGGCATGGCCACAGAGGCAGCCTCGGAGGGGATCATCCACTAGTTGTGTTAAATTAGTGCTGGGGGGAGGGGGCGTGGCAGCACGGGAAGGGTGCGGCGGTGTTTTATCACTTGTATACCTTAACTAATTGTATATATTTTATATGCTGCCCGAGAAAATTTCTCCACACTCAAATGTGGCCCAGAGAAGCCAAAAGGTTGGACACCCATGTCTTAAAGGATAGATTCACATTTGTTTGGGAGTGCGTGTTACCTGCACGTGTTCCTGCAGCTGCACTAAAAAATACACTGCTTTAAGAAAACACGCAGGAGTGCCAAATGCCAATAACTGTTTTCATGCACACTTGAGCTCAAAAACGCTGCTTTTAAAGGTCTTTAAACTTTTTTTTGTGTGTTCAGGAGAGGAGTCCTGGGACCAATCCTGTTAAATTTAATCATAAATGATCTAGAGGAGGGGATATCGAGTACAATCTCAGTATTTGCAGATGATGCTAAACTAAGCTTGCCAATATCTTCTATGCAGGATGTGGAAACCTTACAAGCGGATCTGAACATAATAATGGGGTGGGCAACTACATGGCAGATGAGGTTTAATGTTGAAAAATGTAAAGTAATGCACTTGGGCGTCAGAAACGTGAAAGCAAGCTACTCACTGGGGGGGGGGGGGGGGAACCTCTGGGTGAGTCTGGGATTAAAAAGGACCTGGGGGTCCTAGTGGACAACAGGCTTGGCAGTGGCATGCAATGCCAAGCCGCTGCAAGCAAAGCCAACAGAATACTAGCATGTATAAAAAAGGGGATTCACTTCAGAAATAAAGAGATTATTCTCCCAATCTACAAGACTCTGGTCCGGCCACATCTGGAGTATGCTGTCCAGTTCTGGGCACCGGTCCTCAGGAAGGATGTGCTGGAACTGGAGAAAGTCCAGAGAAAGGCAACAAAAATAATTAGGGGAATGGAGGGCATCGGCTATGAGGAAAGACTACAAGCACTGAACTTATTCTCTCTGGAGAAGAGACGATTGAGGGGGGATATGATATCCATGTACAAATACTGTACTGGCGACCTTAGCATAAGGAACAAACTTTTCAGAGAAAGTGAATACAAGAAGACACATGGCCACTCACTAAAACTAGAGGAAAAAGGGTTTAACCTTAAAATACAAAAGGGGTTCTTCACTGTCAGAACAGTAAGGATGTGGAATTCTCTTCCACAGGCAGTCGTATCAGCAGGGAGCATTGATGGCTTCAAAAAACTATTAGATGGGCACCTTTTAAAGACCACAACATAAAGGGGTATACAATGTACGGTTAACATCAAACGCACACATCATTGAACTGGATGGACTGGTGTCTTTTTTCATCCTCACTAACTATGTAACTATGTAAGCATCGCATTTTTTCATTTTAATGGCTGGGATAAATGAATATTCTGACCAATGAAATTTTTCAAATGGTACCCCAGTGCACTGAAAAATGCAGGTTGATTTACTCGTGGTTTTCATGCGGCTGCATTTTAACAAAGTGACAAGGACTTTTTCCACAGGAAATGCAGGCATAGCAGTAGATTCAAAAGAATGGGCTGCTGTGCCTGTGCAAACGCGGCGTGCAGAACCACACAGATTTGAACCTAGCCTAACTGTAACAATAGATCCTTCCCTATGCGTGCTGGGCACAGAATCCCATACCCAGCACAAGGCTTGTTGTTTAGACATTGCATGTAGCGTTGTGTTTAGCATGCTTGTCTGAAAGCATGTAGGTGAACTACTTGGTTAATGAAAAACAATGTTAAATTACATGCAGCATTTCCTATCGTGTATGCTGAGGTGCAAGTTGTGCCTGTGTGATATTTCCCTCACCATACTTTTCAAGGTTAGCTGTCCATGACTGTCCCTAGGATTTTAAAAACCATAGCAAATTTGATATTTATAGGCATAAAAACAGGAAAATTGTGTGTGCAACACATCTGATCCAAGAAATGGCATACCTGAACACATTTCCTGCATTGACTCAACAAAGCCAGTTCAGTTGAGATTTCACAAAGCCAACAGTACACATAAAATATTCATCTATAACCAGCAGCATCGTGTTTTCATACTTGGGCAGTGTATTGCAGCGGTTTAGACTGAGGACACAATCACTGGTTAGAAACCATGATCGTCTAGTTTGGAATATTCCCCCAGTTTTACGTGGTTATTTTCATTGATAAGGTTCTGGTAATATTGAACAAACTGTATGCTAATGTTGGCTTTTGCTGTTTATTCCTCATGGCATTGTCGCTCAACTCCAGTCCTCGTTCACCTAAAAGTCCATGTTTTTTCCGTTATCCCATTAGACCAACAGATGAGATGAGGCAATAACAGTTACCGATTAAAGTGGCTGTACCTCAGCCTAATAAAACAATATGTTAGTAGTGTTTGAGGACCAGAGTTGATCATCACTGCCCTCATTTCTGCTCATAGTATATATGCAACAGGCATAAAAAAAAACGTGGGGACCTCCAAAAGTACACTGCTCAAAAAAATTAAAGGAACACTTTTTAATCAGAGTATAGCATCCAGTCCATTAAACTCCTGGGCTATTAATCTGGTCAGTTAAGTAGCAGAGGGGGTTATCATTCAGTTTCAGCTGCTTTTGTGTTGATATTACCAGGTGCACTAGATGGGCAGCAATGAGACGACCTCCAAAACAGGAATGGTTTTATAGGTGGCACTTAGATCAGTCTTTTTATTGCATGGTATGCTTATAGGTGAGCGTATATTGTCCGGATTTGACCAGCTGACCAGTCCCCTGTGTAAGCCGTGGTGGCTGGGTTGCCCCCCCCCCCCCCGTCCCAATCAATACCAGGCCCCTCGGGTGAACCCTTTATCCAAGCATGCAGCCTGGCAGACGAGGAGAGGGGGGAGGAGTACGTGCACCCCCCTTCCCTGATTCATACCAGGCTAAGTTTCCTCCCTACATCCCTGACAGCAAAATGCGGTAGTATCAAAAAAGCATCAAGATGCAACCAAGTCGCACTACATAATCCCACTGAAAATCAAATCACAGCTTCACTACAGTGAACATAGCCAGAAAGTGTACTTCTGCTTTAATAAACCACCCCCACAAAAAAATAAAAAAATGTCAAGGCCAGTCATACCTTTTTAAGCACTGAGTGAGAATGTTTCTTTCTCTGTCAATGCTGAGTATTTGAATGACTTTAAATGCTGCCTATTGAAGCTCTCCAGTCACTAGTTGGTAAATTGAGATCTTCTTCTGTAACATCATGTTCACTCAATTTTAAATGTCAAAACATGGCTTTATTGCACACTAGTACTGGACATGCATTATTAGAAGATCGATAGGTCAGTAAAATTGTACACCATTGAATTTAAGATGTCATGCCATACAGTTAAGAGCAGCGTGTAAGGAGTTATATCACGGCTGATTAACTGACCATTTAGCTGAATGAAACACTTTAAACTGAAGTATAACCATTACAAAATGCCACATCTAACAAAGCTACAAGTCACGCCATAATAATATACCATACAATAACTGCATTGAATCGGTCCAAATGTTTCTTATGCTAGGTGTCATTGACTTAAAGGGACCCTGTCACCAGATCATTCATTTGAACAACAAATGGCTCAGACCAGAAGAGGAGAGGGCTATAACATGGCTGGAGGGAGAGGGCACTGTTGCTGTTAAGGAATCTACTCTTCTTGAAGAAGATGAAATCTTTTAGGACCCACAAAGGCACATTGCAGGTAAAACAATGAGGTAGACTACCTTGGCAAATAATATAGACTAGGAGCTCAAACACTGCATTCGTGTTTCGGAAACCGTTTTTATCTTGAATCAATTACCTCATACAAATAATCAATTTACAGGAAAAAAAAACAAAACAAGGAAACCCATTATAGTAATTAGCTCTGCTTAACCAATTGAGGTGATGTAATAATTGTTTATTATAAGCAGCCAGAAATTAATTGGTAGAGCTTCAAGACAGATACCACAGAGAGTTAGGACTACCAAGGAGGCAGGTATAAATGAGATGTATGTTTAGTAAGTTCTCTCATTTTGAAAAAAGAAAATAGCTACTTGGGAAGTGAATCCACTGCCATTCAAAGGCATCTAGAAATGAGTTCTAAATTATGTTTGCACGCAATTTAGGAGATTTATATTTCAGGCGTATTCATGCTTGAGAATTTTGTTATAGTCAATGAAAAGCTAGTCACTAAGAGGGGAGATTGGGTTTTTGTTGGTTTGGAAACACTAATTTGTGTGCGTGCGTTTTTGCATTCCCATTAATGTCTATGGAGCCAAAGCAACCCATTCTTTCAAAAGTAGCTCATGTAACTTTCTGAGCTTATGGAGGTGAGCTACATGCAGTGGAACACTCCTATGTGAACAGGCACATAGGAGTGTTGACTGTTTTGGAGCTTTAAACTTCAAATTACAAAGCGCTCAGGTGTGATTTAGGGCTAAAGGCTAAGTGTACCCTTTGTTCCAGAATTTTACTTCTCTGTATGAAATTTAGCCTTTATTTGTTTTGCCCAATCCACTCCTATTTATTTTGTCTACACCAACTGATTTGTGCTCTGTGATTTGTCAGGAAACTCCCGCGTCCTTCCTTCCCATGCAGCAATGCCGTCTCCAGCTGTTGTCACATGACCTAGTGATGTAGGATGTAATGTGAAAATGCTTTACTTACTACAGAGGGGGCATCTTTGAAGCAGTTGAAGGGGTGAAGAGAGCAATGGGAGAATGCAGTGAGCGGACCTGCATCTGATGTCGGTGGCTACAGCACATCGGCATGCATAGGAGGCAGAGATCTTTTAGCCACTACAAGCAATCAGGGTGTCTTGCATTGTGCACAGGATGCCTAAAAAGATCAATTTTTTTGAAACACGAGGCATTGATGGATGCCTTGGGCCTGGTCGAGCTCTTAGAGCTACTACATTTTTTTTACTCTCGCATAGCTAAACTGCGACCAGAAAAAGTTGAACTAAAGCCTTTAAAAGTATCTGCCAAAAGCACCCTATATTTTTATTCACAGCCCAAAGCTTATTGACAGTAGCTCTAAAAATGTTATATTTAACCTTCATGTTTTTTGAGAGTTATTACCGTATTGCTCCTTCATTACTGCCAAAACTAAGGTTTGTAACAAACTTGCCATTTTTTCTTAGTGTCCCTACTCAATTTTTCAATACTATGCCCAGATCAGATGCTTATTCTATGTTTATAAGCAACATATACAGCATGTAAAAATAAAAAGGAAAGTGAGGAGACCACAAACGAGGCATCTTGTTACACAGGGTTCATTTCACTAAGAGTTAAATAACGGCCAAAAAAATGCAGTAAAATGACGCTTGCAGAAAATCAGTTTTGAAAATGCAGTTGACAAAGAATTTTGCGTTTTAATATACCAAATGTTTCTTTTTTTTTTTTTTTTTTTTTTTTTTTTAGATTTTGCGATAGTTACTGCTTTCTTTAATGCAGGATGTTATCGCATTAAGCTGGTTGCTAAAAAGTGGACCGAGAAGCCGGCTGGCACGTCCTTGACAATGGATGATTTATCAACTGTTAGGTAACCCGCTGACAGCTAAATGTAGAAAAAAAAAAAAACAGTGGGGATCCCCCACGCAATGCATACCAGGCCCTTTTGGGTCTGATATGGATTTTAACCTCCCTGGCGGTATGATTCTGTCAGGAATTCTGTACCAAAAGCGGTACAACTTTTTTCATGGAAATTTGGCGTTCTGTATTATAGGCCTACAATTCTTAGTAATTACTGACTTAAACCTGACCAAAACAAGACTCTAGTAGACATCCCAGATGTGATCAATTTGAAACACAAATGCATGAATTATAATCGAATCAATAATATAATTTCTCTATCGCTCATTGACAGACGTAGTCCTCGGTGATACAGCACCTTCGGGTTATGTTGCCTCCACAGGAGTAGGACTAGACAGGAAATAAAATGCTCTGGCCACACCCTAGGGGCAGTCCCAGAGGGTATATCCTCTCTCTCTCTCTGCCTCAGCAAATCAGTTTTTTTCTGTCTAGTCAGGAGTAAGGACCTAGATACCTTGCTGGGATCTTCGGTCCTGGCAGGATTTTTTTCTTAGAAAAGAATTTTTTAAGACAGTTTGCTTTTTTTTCTCCAGTGTTCCTGTGAGATCTTCAAGCAAGAAAGCTGAACTGGGCGACGGGCTGGATGTTGAGATCCAGTGGTCACCCCAGTTCAGCCTACGAGCGCGTGCAGGCCATAGCTCCGCGCTGGGTCGGCCGCGACATAGTCCCACTGGACGGGGACTGACCCTGCAAGTTAAACGTCTCGCTGAAACGCCAAAGACCATGAGTCACGGCGCCCGTATTGGTCGACAGCCCTCCTACCTCGGTGGAGAGGGGTACTGTCAGGAGTTGGCGCCCGCCTGGTTCCGGTATGGTGAGTAGTATGTTCCCCCTTTCCCCCTTACGGGTCTTGTGGTGAACGCAGGCCCCTCTCTGTAATGGTAAGGATGGGTTCCTCTCTATCCTATAACATGTCACAGATCCCCCTAATTGAGTGTGATTTTTGTGTACAAGAAGCCAGGAGGCTTGGTTTGGGAGCTGACAATCTAATTGTAAAGATGTGTAAATGATTGTAGTCAGTGGCAGTACTAGAACTTTACTGTGATAGTATAAGGTATCCTACCTGTCAGTAGCCACAGGGCGATGTCTATACATGTATACTGCATTCCAGATCATTCCTCCAGCTAAGCAGCGGACCGCATACGGCCCGCAAGGGTCCGGTACCTCCGACCACGCTGACCACCATGAGGGTGAAGGGTTGTGAGGCGGAGATCCTTCTGCAGACATGCCGCTATTCTGTGCAGGCCACCGCCATTGTCTGGTAGATCGCACGAGGCCGCCATTCTGGTGTAGCCTCGTGTCTCCAGCATGGGGGCGGCCATGTTTGAGGTGACTCAAACACCTCATGGAGCCAGGGGGAGGAGCCAGCAGGCGTGTTAAGGGGCGGAGCCGCCTTTTACCCAGGAAATAGGGCCAAAGACTTCCTGTCTGTAACAAGACAAGCACTGAGCAAGCTGATGAAAACTTCTGTGCATCAGGGATGAGCCTTGGGGTCTGTCTCTCTCTCTGTGGGGTCCAAAAAGGCAGGTAACACTGAGGGGCGCTGTTGCGACTGGGGGACACAAAAAAAAAAAAGAAAGTTTTTTTTTTTTTTTTTTTTTTTTTTTTACTTTGTCATTTTTTGTCGCTGGCAATTGTCTTGTATAATCATTGACCCTGCCGCATAGGTATCCCCACCTGATCCCCTCAAGGTGGCCGCAGGACCCTCCAGTACCCCACTTGTTTTTAATGCATTATCGGCAATTTTGGAGTCTTTGGTATCCCGGGTGGAGGTGGCCTGTCAGGGACGGGGGTCAAGTAGCGACCCCCGCCTACCCCTATTGTTTATCAGATACTTCAGATACGGATTCGGAACTGGTCAATGCAGTTGCAGGTCCCTCTTAGGGGGCTGTTGTCTCAGGTAATATCTCCTCAGCAGTGAGGAGCACGTTTCTGCCTCCGCCATAGCACAAGAGTGGTGGATGCACTAGTTGTGTCCGTCCGGGAAACCTTTAGTCTTGAGGTTACACCGGCAGAGGTAGCTGAGACTGAGATTCCTTTTTGGTACTTGTTAGCCTACCAAAAGGGCGAAGAATTTTCCTTTACCCAAATGGGGTCGTTTTGAAACGAACCCCTGTTATTTCCAAACGCATGGCTAGGTGCTATCCGTTTGAGGAATTCCTCTTTATAGGATAGACGGTACCACCTGCTGTCTTGCCACAGACTGTTAGGATAAAAAGACCTCGTAACTAACGAGGACCTCCCTTTTCTGCTCATATAGAGTTGTTCGTTCCGCGAGGGCGGGCGATAAGGCGAAACCCTCCAAAGCCCCTTTAGAGGGGTTTCAAAGGGCGCTGGTCGGGTAAACAAAGAGTCCGGCTCAGCCAAGCCTGAAGAATATAGCCTGATGCGCCCCTACCCATCTCTGGGGTGGGGGGGGGGATGTCTTCACCGGTTTCTGGAGGACGCAGGATCGAGTTTCGATCACTTCCACCGGTGCGATTCTGCCCTTCTAACATTGAACGGTTTCAGGGGTTCTATTCGAACCTATTCACAATGCCCAGGAAAGAGGGCAAGGTGCGTCCAAATCTGGACTTGGGAAGAAATAGAGTCCATCCGTACAGTGGTGGCCTCCCTGCATAAAAGAGATTTCCTGGCGTCCATAGACATATAGGATGCCTATCTTTATATCCCCATCATCGCAGGACATCAGCGTTTTTTCGCTTTCCCAAAGATCATCCCTGGTTCCCACCAGGAGACTGAACTATCTGGGCCTAAGGTTGGATACATCCTGGGCAAGAGAGTTTCTCCTTGCTGGGAAACTCCAGAAGGTTCAGTCAACGATTCGGATGTTGCTGTCCGTCAATTGGCTGGGACTGATGGTGGCCTTCTTAGAGGCAGTACCGTATACCCAGTCTCATACCCGAATTCTCCTGAAGGAGATTCTTTTTTAATGGAATCAGAATTCCGATTCCCTGGACAATCGGATCCGGTTGAGCGAGCGGACCAGGAAGTCTCCGATGCTCAACCAGGGGAAGTCATTTCTTCCGATAGTATCCAGATTACCAATAAGGGTATCGGAACTGAGAGCGATCAGATTTTGTCTGATTTACTGGATCGAGCAGCTCTAGAGCAGCCCGATTCGGATCCAATCGCATATGGCCTCTTCATCCAGAGGTTTTTTCCCTAGCTGTCCCTTCATTGGGACATCCCGGATGTGTCTCTGTTGGCACCTTGGCCTAACAGGAAGGTGCGGAGGTTTGTAGCTCGCGCCACGATCCTCTAGCGGACGCAGCAGAAACGCTGATCGCCCCGTGGGGGCAATATCAGCTACGGCATGCCTTCCATCCTCTCAAGTTGCTGCGGGAACTTCTTCGCAGGATAGAGGTGGAGGGAATTCCAGTTATTCTGGAAATTCTGGATTGACCTCGTCAAGCCTGGTACGCCGACTTGGCGAGGCTAGTCGTGGACGCTCCTTGGAGACTTCCTCTCAGGGAGGATTTGCGGTCTCAGGGACCGATCTTCCATCTTGCTTTACAGTCGGTGGCCTAATGGCCTGGCCATTGAGACCCAGGTACTGAAGGACAAGGGAGTGTCAGCTTAAGTTATTCCTACCTCCAGTTAAAGCAAGGAAAGCGACTTCCAGCACATGGAAGTCTTATATTGCATGGTGTGAATCTATTGTATTTCCCCCACAGACCTATTCGGTGACCCGAATTTTGGTCTGTCTGCAACAAGGGGTTGAGCAGAAACTATCCTTGAGCACGATCAAGGGTCAGGTTTTCGGCGTTAGCAATCTTCTTTCAAGAAACCTTTGGCTAATCATTCCTTGGTGCGGAATTTCATCCAGGGGGTGCGACATCTGGCTCCGCCAGTGCGCGCACCCTTACCGGCTGGTATCTTAATTTAGTGTGGTCGGTTCTTCAGAAACTTCTCTTTGAAGATATTAGGGAGATTCCCTTGCTTACATTCCCAGAAGGTGGCCTTCTTGGTGGCCATTACTTCTCTACGCAGGGTGTCAGAACTGGCCGCATTATCCTGTCGTTCCCCAGATCTGGTGGTTCATAGGGATAAGGTGGTTCTTCTTCCGAATCCATCCTTCCTTCCTAAAGTGGTTTTCGTAAGACGGACTCACTTTTTGTGATCACGGATAGCCCTTGAAGGGGGTTGCCTGTGTCTGCCGCGACCATATCTACATGGATCAGTCAGACGGTGGTACAGGCTTATTCTATTAAGGGTCGGAATCCTCTGTTCCCTGTTAGGGCGCACTTCACTCGAGCGCTCAGTACTTCCTGGGCCTTTCGCCATCAGGCGTCAGTGGTCCAGGTATGTAAAGCGGCCACCTGGTCGTCGGTACATACCTTTACAAAATTTTATAAAATTGATGTGATGGCATCGGCGGATGCCTCATTTGGCCACAAGGTTTTGCAGGCCGCAATTTGAGGAGACCGGTGGTCTACCTCGAGGGTTTTTTTCTGTTTGAAAATTTTTTTGTTGAGTCTCATCATTAAGGATGAGCATTAAAAACTTCTAGTTGGCACCGGTTGGGCCTTCTAGATTTGGATTTGATTTCCATTTTCCCACCCCTCATTTGTGATACTGCTCTGGGACTTCCCGAAGGTGCTGTATTACCGAGGACTACGTCTGTCAATGAGCGATAGAGAAAAATGGATTTTTGTAAAATCTTACCGTAAAATCCTTTTCTCTTAGCTCATTGACAGACGTAGTACCCGCCCCTCTGTTTTTTTGAGTTGGGTTGGGTTAAATTCTCTAAAGACTGCTTTTATGACATAACTGATTTGCTGAGGCAGAGAGAGAGGATATACCCTCTGGGACTGCCCCTAGGGTGTGGCCAGAGCATTTTATTTCCTGTCTAGTCCTACTCCTGTGGAGGCAACATAACCCGAAGGTGCTGTATCACCGAGGACTACGTCTGTCAATGAGCTAAGAGAAAAGGATTTTACGGTAAGATTTTACAAAAATCCATTTTTTATTATATAATATATATAATAAAATTATATTGATTAGATTATAATTCATGCGTTTACATATATATATATATATATATATATATATATATATATATATATATATATATATATATATATATATATATATATATATATATATATATATATATATATATATACACATATATATACACATATATATACACATACACACACATACACACACATACACACACACATACACACATACACACATACATACACACACATACATACACACATATATACACACATATATATGTGTTTGTGTTTTGTGCAACGTTTTTTTTTTTTTTTTTTTGAATTTCCCTCCCTAGTTCCGCTCCCATGCAGCAATGCAGGGAACGGGACTAGGAAGTCCTCCTACCGACAGACGAGCGGCGGAGATCTCGGCTGGCGGTCACAGCAATTAGAGCTCATCGCTGGATCGCCAGGATAAGGTAAGACACTCTGCTGCGCTGTCTGCATAGCTCTGCCCATTCACCCCGAGCGTGACTCTGGGATACCGACAATAGCAGGAAATTCCTACCCCGAGTCACGCTCGGGTTTACCGCTAGCGTGGTTAAGGGACACGGCATGCCAAAAAAAAAAAGCACCCTTCTCCTCTCCTGAACCATACCAGGCCACATGCCCTCAACAGCTTTGGGGCAGAGGGCTTTTAGGAATTTAGAAACCCAACCCCCCCCCCCCCCATGTGAATGAGTATAGGATACATTGTACCCCTACTCATTCACCAAAAAGAAAAAAAAATGTTTTGACAGGTCCCATGTGTGTGTATCTATCTATGTGTGTGTGTGTGTGTGTGTGTGTGTGTGTGTGTGTGTGTGTGTGTGTGTGTATATATAATATACATATACACACACAAACGTTGTCCCCTGCTGTAGATCTATTGTGCATCATGACGCCTGCCACCACCGCCAGACCCCACAAAGGAGTAAAACACAGCTCCCCTCCCAACTAACGCTCCCACGGTCTGCCTGCTCCGCCATGTGACAGTTCTTGAATGGGTAAGTGGCAGGGCCATCTGGCGACATTATCTGGTGGCACCACCCCCTTATGTCACCAGCCCAGCATGCACCATACTGTCCCAAGGGGGCAGTGCCACAAGGTGAGGTCACTGGGTGGTCCCGCCCCTTACCTATTTTAACCACTTCCCGCCCGCCCTATTACAAATTGACGGCGGGAATGTGGTTGTGTTATCCTGACCGGACGTCCTATGACGGCGGCAGGATAACACAGCTCTGGGCGCCCCCCGGGGGCGCGCAGAGCGGTGATCGGTGATGCGAGGTGTCAGTCTGACACCCTGCATCTCCGATCTCGGTAAAGAGCCTCTGACGGAGGCTCTTTACCATGTGATCAGCCAATCACGGGTAATCGCGAGTAAAGGAGCGCCGATCGGCGGCTCCCCTGACAGGGGGGGGGGTCGGCACTGGTAATCAGATCATTGATTACCAGTGCAGACCCTCGGGGGGGGGGGGATGCCACTAGATCCACCAGGGATGCCCACTATGACCCCAGGGATGCCCACTATGGCCACCAGGGATGGCAATCAGGGCTCAGGGAGCCCCCCATTGCCCTTCCCAATCAGTGATGCCCACCAGTGTCCTCCCTATCAGTGCTGCCCACAAGTGCCCATCATTGCCATCTTTTAGTGTCGCCCACCAGTGCCCATTATTGCCCACCAGTGCCGCCTATCAGTGCCCATTAGTGCCCATCAGTGCCCACCAGTGCCGCCTATCAGTGCCCGTCAGTGCCGCCTATCAGTGCCCAGCAGTGCCGCCTATCAGTGCCCACCAATGCCTCCTCATCAGTGCCTCCTCATCAGTGCCTCCTCATCAGTGCCTGTCAGTGCAGTCTCATCAGTGCTCATCAGTGCAGGAAAAAACTTATTTATTTACAAAATTGTATAACATAAACAAAAAAACTTTTTTTTTTTTTTCAAACTTTTCGGTCTTTTTTTATTTGTTTAGCAAAAAGTAAAAATCGCACAGGTGATCAAATACCACCAAAAGAAAGCTCTATTTGTGGGGTGAAAAGGACATAAATTTGGTGTAGGTACAGTGTTGCATGACCGCGCAATTGTCATTCAAAATGCAATAGCGCTAAAAGGGGAAAATTGGCCTGGGCAGGAAGGGAGGGATGTGCCCTGTATTAAAGTGGTTAAAAACTTTCACACGGCATAGCAGATAGCAGGCAGATCATGGGAGCTTTTTTTTAAGGAATTGTCAAATTGGCTCCTGTCTTTATTCACTATTAAACTTTTTTTTTTGTGAAAGGGAGGGGTACAATGTACCTCATACTCATTCACATGTGGGGGGGGGGGGAGGTGGGATCTGGGATCCCTCTTCTTCTTTTTTTTTTTTTCCTTTTTTTTTTTTTTTTTTTTTTCCTTTTTTTTTTTTTTTTCCTACACTCTGTTCCCTTTGTCAATTGGAGTAAGGAGCTTACTGCACGGTTTTTAAACAATATCTACTGGCACATTTTTAATTTTAGTTTTTCTTTTCTCTATTGTGAATTTGACTTTGGCATGCAATCATTTATGCAAAGGAGTCATGTGATTGTTATCGCATGCGGTAAACGTTAGTGAATTGCCCCTCATGTCACATACTTTGCTCACACGGTAAGGAAAGCTTAAAAACAAGTGAAACAAAATAGATGTATTGGCCGTAGCAATCAAGACCTAATATCTCCCTGGTATTTTCATTAATAAAACAAAAAAATCTGACAAACTCCTGCAAGGAATTTCACTCTTAGCGTTTGTTACCCAAAAAAAACAAAAAGATCCTGTTCCCTTAAAGTATGTTATGCAGCACAGTGCTTGTGAAGTGTATTTTGGCCCACCGTATCACCTAAAAAACCTGGCTGATCCTGTCAGTTCTCTGACCTACCCTCTGTAAACTTACCACAGTGTATCATGGCTGCTGAGCCCTGACACCGTGTTCAGTGTACGTACCTCTGTCATCCGCAGCCCTGTACTCTACTCTCCTGTGTCCTCCTCCCCTCTCCCTTCCCTGCCTGTCAGCTCCGTGTCACGCCCCGCCAGTTCCTCCTGCTGCTCAAATAACTGTCAATAGGTTATATAATCCTGTTGGTCTCCTAAGCCTGTGTGCCTCTGTCTGTTTTTTATTAAAAAAAATGCTGTATATACCTGATTTCAGTGTGCTGCTCGGTGATCACGTGACCGGCTGGGTCTCTTTCTCCTGAGTGACGTTAGCAGGGGAATCCTGGCCCCGCCCCCTGCAGCTGTCAGACAGGGAGATGAGAGAGCCAGCCACATAATTGCCGAGCGGCACACTGAAATCGGGTATATAAAGGCTTTCTTTTCTTATAAAGGCACACAGGTTTAGGAGACAAACAGGATTATGCAAAGTCCTGCAAGTGGCTTAACAACCACTTTTAATTCTCAACAATAATTATTGGAAAAAAAATGTTTTCAACAATATTTGCAAAAGGTGTCTTGCGTAACAAAGTACAAAAGTTAACACATATTGGTGTAGCAAAGTATGGGTGACTGTACCCTGAGGTGCCAAGAAAAAGCTGAAATAGCCTTTTTGGTTGCGAGAGGACTTTGGTTTATCAATGTGTTGCTGTCATAGGGCAGAATGTAAGACCGGGCTGGCCAATCCCTCAATGTTTGTTTTTTTTTTTTTCTTGCCAGAGCTTCCAGAAAAAGCCAACCTTAGAGAGATGAAGTAAAGTGTATCTGAGAGTCTGTTTGTTGGGGGGGGGGGGGGGGGTGGTGGCTGGGCTCCACCTTATTTTCTTGCTTTCCTTATAGTATTGAATACAGTGAATCAGCTAAGCCTCCAGACAAACGGCATTCTTAGTATATCATCAATGGCTGCCTTTTTATATTTCTCTCATGAAGGATATTATAAAGGACAAGTTGGCAATACTGAGTGGATAGGACTGTGAATGTAATGAAATGTCATATCTGACCAGTATAATGTTCTGCTTCTATTACTTCATGTCTCAAATCATGAGGTTTCCTCTGCCATTTGTGATTATCTCATATACTTTTGAGACTCATTAACCGCTGGAAGAAGGAGCCAAAGGTAAATGTGACCCAAAAGTGCATGGCACTTAACTTTAAAAAGAGGCAAAGGGTAGCTTTCACCTCAATTACCTTCACTGAACTCTGCACAGTTAAGCTACAATTTATCCCAAGCCTTACGTGATAACCTTGCTGGGCACAAATGTGTGCCTTCAATATGAAAAGTGAAAAGTTGACTCAAGTCTGATTAATGCTTTGGGAGTTTTATGCTGTCATTCTAATAAGGAGTGTCTCTGCTAGACTCGTGTGAAGAATGCCAGACAAGGCAGGGGATTTTCAGAAGGAATGCAGTGGCTCACTTGTGTTTATGAAATGGACTATCCAGGCCTTGGGTTGGGCAACATTTGAGTTCCCAGGCTTGTTTAGACACGTCTGATACCTTTTTTTAAAAAGGAAACTCTATCGCTATTTAGTATGTTATATTTTTACTTTAAACTTACCGATAAATGGAGTGCAGTTGCTAAATGGAACAAAATATTCTGATGACAGTAGTGCTAACAATGCAAAGGTTTCCAGCAGATGTCCCCTGAGAGTAGTTGGATGCAGAAATTTTTGCTTCTAATTTCTTCTTTCAGTTCTTAATATCAAATCTTTGGAAGACTGGCCAACAGGCATTGTACAGTGAAAAAGTGATCTCCCACCTTATGTACTATTATGCACTTGCTTTGGCAGTGAAATATGGTGCATCAGCAGAAATGTTTCTGTGCTTTTTGTATTTCTGGCACTGAGGACATTTTTCTTCTCTTAGATGTTGCACAATATCCGAGGCCAATATGTCGCACAGTTGTTCTGAAATCCCTCATCCTGTACAGCAGTTTATAGATGAACTCCAAGCCTATACAAAAAAGGAAATTTGGTTATGTATTCATGAAATTATGCTTTAATGTCTTTTTTATACAGAACTAATAAAAGTACCTGAATCCTTCTTCTTTTTTTTTTTTTTGTAATAGCCTTCTTTTAACTTTGGTGTACTTTAGCATCAAGTCTGGGTCAGTTTTGCTTTTCAGTATGCTGGCAGTGACCTGTAAAGAAGGGGGGGGTACAGAGATTCTTTATGTGCTGCTGCCCATTGGTTGTCATGTCTCAAACTGGGACCATTCCTGAGCTGAAAATACCAGATGAACCCTCTGCACACTGCTGCACCCTTTGTAGCAAACGTTGGTCCTAAGTCGGCTCATCCCAAGGAATATGCTTTGCATAACTTGGATGTGTTTTGTGCGATTCAGGTGTATCTGGCAGCTACTGAGTCCTTTCGGAGGTCAGACTTGCTCTTTGTGGTTACAGATGGACCAAGAAAAGGACTGGTCGCTTCTTCGGCTACCATCTCCAGATTGATCAGACAGATGGTGACTCAGGCCTAATCCATTAAAGGTCAGCATTCAATTGGGGTGCAAAGTGCTTCTTCCGTTATCAGGCTTCAATATCGCAAGTTTGCAAGGCGGCCACTTAGTCATCTGTGCATAGATCACAAAATTCTTTAAGGTAGATCCCTTGGCATCTGCTGATGCTTCTTTTGGCCGCAAAGTTTTGCAGGCTGCTGTTTAATCACTTAAGCCCCGGAAGATTTTACCCCCTTCCTGACCAGGGCCTATTTTGGGATTCGGCACTGCGTGACTTTAACGGACAATTGCACGGTTGTGCGACGCTGTACCTAAACGAAATTGACGTCCTTTTTTTTTCCCACAAACAGAGCTTTCTCTGTCGCTCATTGACAGACGTAGTCCTCCTTGATTAATATCAACTCGGGTTATACTGCCCTCTACAGGAGTAGGACTAGAAAGGAAAGAAAACGTTCTGGCCACACCCTAGGGGCAGTCCCAGAGGGTATATCCTCTCACTTCCTGCTACAGCAAATCAGTTTTTTTCTGTCTAGTTAGGAGTAAGGACCTAGATGCCTTGCTAGGATCTTCGGTCCTGGCAGGATTTTTTTCTTAGATTTTTTAGACAGCTTTTTTCTCCAGTGTTCCTGTGAGATCTGCAAGCAAGAAAGCTGGAACTGGGCGACGGGCTGGATGTTGAGATCCAGTGGTCACCCCAGTTCAGCCTACGAGCGCGTGCAGGCCATAGCTCCACGCTGGGTCGGCCGCGACATAGTCCCACTGGATGATCCCCTCGGGGTGGCCGCAGGACCCTCCAGTACCCCATTTGTGATGATGCATTATCAGCAGTTTTGGAGTCTTTGGTATCCCGGGTGGAGGTAGCCTGTCAGGGACGGGGGTCAAGAAGAGCGACCCCCGCCTACCCCTAGGTCATCTGATACTTCAGATACGGATTCTGAGCTAGTCATTGCAGCCCCTTTTTCTGGAGTTGGTGTCTCAGGTACGGTCTCCTCAGACAGTGAGGAGGACGCGTCTGCTTCCGCCATAGCACAAGAAGCGTTGGTGGAAGCACTAGTTGTGTCTGTCCGGGAAACCTTAAAATCTTGAGGTTACACGGGCAGAGGTAGCGGAGACTCGTATTCCTTCTTTGGTACTAGCAAGCCTACCAAAATTATGAAGGGTTTCCCTTGCTCAAATAGGGTCGTCCGTAAATGAGCCCTTCTATTTCCAAACGCATTGCTAGGCGCTATCATTTTGAGGAATACCTCATTACAAAGATGGACGGTACCACCAATAGTGGACTCACCGATTTCCAGACTAAATAAAGCCACTGTTATCCCGTGGGATTGACCGAATGGACCTCACCCATCTCTACGGTGGGGGGAACGTCTTCACCGGTTTCCGGATCCAGGGCTTTCCAGAATCCCGGATAAAGGGGTTCGCAAGGTCATATGGTCGGGATACAAGATCGAGTTTCGATCACTTCCACCGGTGCGATTCTTCCCTTCCAATATTCGACATCCCCGGGTCGCTTAAAAAGCTTTGCGGGGGACAGCTTGATGCAACAAGCAGTGGTAGTTCCCATTCCTTGGAGGAGTTCTAGTCGAACCTGTTCACAATGCCCAGGAAAAAGGGCTAGGTGCGTCCAATTCTGGTCTCGGAAGAGATGGAGTCCATCCATACAGTGGTGGCCTCTCGGCATCAGGGGGATTTCCTGGCGTCCATAGACATTTAGGGTGTCTATCTTCATATCCCCATCTTCGCAGGACATCAGCGTTTTCGTTGCTTTTCCCAAAGATCATCCCTGGTTCCCACCAGGAGACTGAACTATCTGGGCCTAATTTTGGATACATCCTTGGCAAGAGTGTTTTTCCATGCGGAGAAACTCCAGAAGATTCAGTCATGATTCGGATATTACTGTCCGTCAACTGGCTGGGATTGATGGTCGCCTCTTTAGAGGCAGTACCGTTTGCCCAGTCTCATACCCGAATTCTCCAAAGAGGAGATTCTTCTCATATGGAATCGGAATTTCCAATTCCCTAGACAATCGGATCCGATTGAGCGAGCAGACCAGGGAGGCTCTGGTCTGGTGACTTCGGTCTCCGATGCTCAGCCAGGGGAAGTAATTTCTTCTGATAAATTCCAGGTCACCGATAAATGTGTTGGAACTGAGAGCGATCAGACTTTGTCTGATTTACTGGACCGAGCAGCTCAGGGCAGCCCGGTTCGGATCCAATCGGACTATGCCTCGGTCATGACTTATGTCGATCACCAGGGGGCACCAAGAGTGCCCTGGCGGCCATAGAAGTGGCCAACATTCCTATTGGGGGAACAGTTGTTCCAGTTCTCTCCGCGATAGTTATCACGGGGGTGGACAGGCAGATTATTTCAGCCGTCAGATTCTGGATCAAGAGGAATAGTCTCTTCCAGAAGTATTTCTCCAGCTGTCCCTTCATTGGGGCACCCCGGAGATGGATCTGTTGGCAGGTTGGCTCAACAGGGCTCGCGCCCGCGATCCTCTAGCGGACGCAGCAGACGCGCTGAGCGCCCCGTAGGGGAAGTATCAGCTACTTCCCCCTTCTCAAGTCACTGCTGAGATTTCTCCGCAGGATAGAGGTGGAGGGAACTCCAGTTATCCCGGTAATTCCGGGCTAGCCTCGTCAAGCCGGGTACGCCGACTTGGGCAAGACTAGTCGCGGACGCTCCTTGGAGACTTCTTCTCAGGGAGGATCTGCGGTCTCAAGGACCGATCTTCCATCGTGCTTTACAGTCGCTGGCTTTAACGGCCTGGCCATTGAGACCCAGGTACTGAAGGACAAGGAATTGTCAGCTTCAGTTATTCCTACTCTAATTAAAGCAAGAAAAGTGACTTCCAGCAAAGTCTATTATCGCACATGGAAGGCTTACATTGCGTGGTGTGAATCGTAGGAGTTTTCCCCCACGTACCTATTCGGTGACCCGAATTTTGTTTTTTTCTGCAAAAGGGGGTTGAGCAGAAACTATCCTTGAGCACTATCAAGGGTCAGGTTTCAGCGTTAGCAATCTTCTTCCAGAAGCCTCTGGCTACTCATTCCTTGGCGGAATTTCATCCAGGAGGTGCAGCACTTGGCTTTGCCAGTGCGCGCGCCCTTACCACCCTGGGATCTTAATTTGGTGTTGTCGGTTCTTCAGAAACCTCCCTTTGAAAATATCAGGGAAATTCCCTTGCTTACATTATCCCAGAAGGTGGCCTTCTTGGTGGCTATCACTTCTGCACGCAGGGTGTCAGAACTGACTGCATTATTGTGTCATTCCCCATATCTGGGGATTCATAGGGAGAAGGTAGTTCTTCATCCGAAGCCATCTTTTTTTCCTAAGGTGGTTTTCAGACTTTCATCTGAATGAAGATATTGTGCTACCTTCCTTGTGTCCTAAGCCCAGTCATCCTCGGGAATATGCGTTGCATTTCTTGGATGTGGTGCGGGCAATCAGGGTATACCTGAAGACTACGGAATCGTTCCGTAAGACGGATTCACTTTTGTGATCACGGATGGCCCCAGAAAGGGGTTGCCTGCATCTGCCGCGACTATCTCCAAATGGATTAGACAGTCGGTGGTACAGGCTTATTCTATTAAGGGTCGGAATCCTCCGTTCCTTATTAAGGCGCACTCCACTCGAGCGCTCAGTACTTCCTGGACCTACCGCCATCAGGCGTCAGTGGTCCAGGTGTGCAAGGCGGCTACCTGGTAGTCGGTGCATACCTTTACAAAATTTTATAAAGTTGATGTGATGGCATCGGTGGATGCCTCATTTGGCCGCAAGGTTTTGCAGACCACAATTTGAGGAGACCGGTGGTCTACCTCGAGGGTTTTTTTCCGTTGGAATTTCTGTTGAGTCTCATCTTTTGTTTGAGCCTTTTAAACTTCTAGTTGGCACCGGTTGGGCCTTCTAGATTGGATTTTGATTTCCATTTTCCCACCCCTCATTTGTGGCACTGCTTTGGGACGTCTCCTTGATTAATATCAACTCGGGGACTACGTCTGTCAATGAGCGACAGAGAAAAATGGATTTTTGTAAAATCTTACCGTAAAATCCTTTTCTCTTAAGCTCATTGACAGACGTAGTACCCGCCCCTCTGTTTTTGAGTTGGGTTGGGTTAAATTCTCTAAACACTGCTTTGTGACATAACTGATTTGCTGTAGCAGGAAGTGAGAGGATATACCCTCTGGGACTGCCCCTAGGGTGTGGCCAGAACGTTTTCTTTCCTGTCTAGTCCTACTCCTGTAGAGGGCAGTATAACCCGAGTTGATATTAATCAAGGAGGACTACGTCTGTCAATGAGCTTAAGAGAAAAGGATTTTACGGTAAGATTTTACAAAAATCCATTTTTCTTTTGGTGGTATTTGATCAGCTGTGCGATTTTTTTTTTTTTTTTTTTTTTTTTTCATGCGCTATAAACAAAAAAAAAAAACGTCAATTTTGCAAAAATAAACAATATTTTTCATATTTTTTTTTTTATATGCAATTCCCCAAAAAAAATGTAAAAATCAAAATTTTTTTAACATTTTAGGCCAATTTCTTTTCTGCTACATATGTTTGGTAAAGAAAATCGCAAAAAGCGTATTTTAATTGGTTTGCGCAAAAGTTATTGCATTTACTAACTAAGGGAAAGATTTTTGTCATTTTTGTTGTGTTTCTTTGTTTTTTTTTTTTTTAACGCGTAATGGCGTTTTTTTTTGTTTTTTTTTGGGACTGCGACATTGCGGCGGACAGATCGGACCCTTGACTGACATTTTTGACACTTTTGGGGGTACCAGTGACATTACTACAGTAATCAGTGCTATACATATGCACTGTTAGTGTAAAATGACACTGGCAGTGAAGGGGTTAACTTTTTTTAGAGGGAGGGGTTAAGTGTGTCCCTAGGGGCGTGTTTCTAACTGTGATTGGCTGTGGCTTGAGGTGTAAGAACAGTGATCAACGGTCCTACATAGAACAACCGTATGATCACTATTCTTACACAGGGGAGAATGACAGGCGGCTTGTTTACATTAGCTGCCTGCCTTTCTCCCGGTGTAACGGACGATCGCGAGTGCCCGGCGGCACATGCGCAGGGGGGTCTGTGACCGAGCGGGAGCGCGTATCCGGCAGCGCTCGCTCCCCAGAGCCTCACAGGCTAGTGACGTACTGATACGTCACTTTGCCTGTGAGGGGCTGACCGCCGCAGTATATGTACTTGCGGCGGTCGGCAAGTGGTTAAGAGGGGTTTTTTTTTTTTTTTTTTCTTTAAAACTTTATTTTTCAGATGGGGCTCCTGTGACCTGGTTAAGGGCTCTTATTTTTAGCCTTGGGTTATTTTCCTTATCAGCATTTATAGCAGTCTTGTGACTTCTATCAGTTCCTGGTGAAGCTTGTAGGGGGAGTTTTTATACTGCACTGAGCTGTCTTTTCAGGATGCAAGGCTCCAGACCCTCTGTCTGGGCAGTGCCAATTGGCCCTGTGCTGATCACATGCACTCTCCCAAAAAAAAAAAAACATCTCTAGCAATACACACCAAACTGAGCATGTGCAACCTGACTCCAAAGGCTCTGTTTTATCCAGACCTGTTTTGGAGTCAGTGGCAGAAGAAGAGGATCTGTGCATACAGGATCAAGCAGCCTTTTTACACAATGCAGAGGATTAACCCCTTAGGTTCGAAAGGGAGTATAACAAGCATGCTTTACTGCATATACAGACTGATTTTACTGTTGTGGGTTTAGTAACACTTTTTAAGTCTGCATATAGCTGTGCAATTGGGGCTTTGCTTTAACTGCCTAGAAGTGCCATTAGACTGGATAAAGGACTTTGGTTGTACAAATTCTGTGCTGCATGTTTGCAAGCAAAATCAAATCATTTGGTCCACATTTGGCAATAATTGAAAATCTGTCGGTAGCGGTCACTTTGGAGGAATACACGGCTTTGTGGGACCTACGCCTGCACGTGCCCTAAAATTGGCCTGGGGTGCTCATCACTGAATCTGTCAGCACATTTTAAAATGTGAGCAGCTTGTCTGTCCACGGAGCCCTTCTGTACAGGAAGGAATCTCGTATGAAGAGTGACTGCTGCATAAAAATAAACTGGCTTGTACAGAGCAGTGTTTATTCCACGCTGTTGATTTTCCTTTGTAAATGTTCTCCGGCTGCATGTTGCCCTGCCGTTCTATTGCTCTAAACGCATCATCTCTGAGTCTCATGTTTTCTCCTCTCATGCATATGTAATTGAGTTGCCAACCAAGAGAAAGTCTCTTCACAGTGGTATCCTTGACAGATGCTTAATGCTATCTGTAATCTGATTGATTGGCTGCAGTTATCTTAAAATCAACAATATGAAGAAGAGACAAACGCAGCTCATTTACTTTGAAAACCCAACTTTCAGCTTAGTCCTGTAGATTTTGTGCTGCCACAAGTGGCAAGGCTGACAAGCTGTCTTTTGGAGCCAGTAAATGATCAGATTCACATTTGCTGTATAATTTTAACCACTTGTCAACCAGCCGCCACAGATATACCGTGGCAGGTTCCTGCAAAACAACGTACTCGTTCGCCAGTGGGAAAACTGATCTGCGGGGCCGGCACCCGCGATTGCTGCCGGGCACCTGCGATCGCTCCCCATGGAGGCTTCTGTGTTCCTCCTATTTAGGAGCACAGGTCCCTGTGTTGATTCGCACGACTGCGCAATTGTCAGTGCCGAATCACAAAAAATGGCCTGCTCTTTAAGGGGGGAAATCTTCCAGTCCAGAAGTGGTTAAGCATCAATATTGCTAAGCTGTGGTTTTGTGTTTTCAATATTTTAGGTTATTTTCATTTTCACTTGCCTTCATCAAAATATATTTGCAAGCTATGTGAATTCATATGTGTTCTAAATATAACCGGACATGCCAGGGCTTGTGACTTACCATGTCCAGAGCCATTTTTACTTCATGAAAAATGTCACGTGATAGAGGCATACCTCCCAGCTTTTCTGCGATGGGAACAAAGGAACACCTATTAGCAAAAGTATGTAGGTATAGGACACCCACCCTGCCATGCCCCCTTAAAGGAGAATTATATATTTAAAAAAATTAGTTAAAGCGGTCCTATAATAAGGCTTACCTGTAAGTACAATTAATATCAATATCTCCTAAACCTGCACGGTTTAGGAGATATTAAACCTGCATGCAGCCCCTGACGTCAGCGGCGCATGCGCTCTGAAGGTCCGGCGGACCTTTAGTGCTCCTTGCCGTGTCTTGCTGGAAAGTGAAACAACCGCGCGCATGATGGGGAGTGACATCATCGCGGCTCCGGCCACTCACAGCGCCGGAGCCGCCGAACCAGGAAGAGACACCGAGGGAGCATGTCAGCGCCCTCAGCGTTGTCCAGACGGCCGTGTCGTTGCTTCGTTCTAAGGGAAGTATTTCATAATGAGCTAGTATGCGATGCATACTAGCTCATTATGCCTTTGTCCTGCAGGGTTTTTTTTTTTTTTTTCCAAGAGTATACAACCACTTTAATACCCACAAGTGTTTTTTTTTTTTTTTTTTTCCCACTACTATCTCTTATACTGGCTTTTAAAATTTACAAATGCAGAAATGTAGACACTGGATGAAAGGTTTTGCACTGGGAAACACTTTTTGAAAGATAAATAGTGCATTTTATATACAACTATATAGATCAAACCAAAATGAGGGACAAATGAGAAGAACAGAGGGACTTTGTTCCAAATCCGGGAGATGTAGAGGTACTACCAATATTCATAGCTATGTGTGTGCACGTTCTCATACCTGTACAGGAACGGAGATATGTAGCCTACTGCTGGATAAAAAGTGCCAGTTCTCGTATGTGAATACTTGTCAGGAAGTCAGCTGGACAAAACATGGCAGACTCCTGTATCACTTTGGTTTTATTGCAAAAATGGTCTTATGGCATGCTCACCTCTTTGCCCTTCGGGGGAATGGTTAAAATCTGTCTCGCCTTCTTTTTCTTTTTCTTTTTTTGCAGTTTGTGTCCCTGATGGGGATATTTAATCACGCTAAAGCTGGATACACACTATACAACTTTTTGGTAGATTTCCTTTAGATTTATGGGCCATACACACTATAAGATTTTCTGAAGACTTTTTCCTTTAGACTTACCAAAACCATATAATATGAGGTCAAACCTAAACACTTTCAATTATTATGCAATCTGGCAGGCCCTTGCACTACATAGAAAAGGTAAATCTGAAGGAAATCTAACCACAAAAGTTGGATAGTGTGTATCCAGCTTTACTCTCAATAATGTAGTGCAAGGGCCTGCCTGATTGCATATTAATTGAAAGTGTTTAGATTTGACCTCATGTTATATGGTTTTGTTAAATCTAAAGGAAAAAATCTAAAGACAATTGTATATTGTGTATGGCCCATTACTGTTTCAGTCAGAGTGTGCCAGTCGGTTTGTAATGAACTTGAGTGAGAAAAAAAACATCTGTGGCCATCTTAGAACATCTCTCAGGTATTCATTGTTTTCTGTCTTTCTGGCCTGGTGACATTTAGGCCCCGTTCACA
Organism: Pelophylax lessonae; assembly: GCF_965119305.1. Taxonomy (NCBI): domain Eukaryota; kingdom Metazoa; phylum Chordata; class Amphibia; order Anura; family Ranidae; genus Pelophylax; species Pelophylax lessonae. Next base: position 215,240,593 of record NC_138771.1, on the reverse strand, counting down.
CTGGGGCAATCCGACGTCCGGGGCGACCTCACAGGTTGCGGCGCGCTGCTCGCACCACGACCTCGGAGCGGCCGGCACGGATTTCATAACATTGAAGTCAATGCAGGTCGCTCCGGGTCGCCCCAAAGAAGCTCCGGACCCTTTTTCTAAGTCGGAGCGACTTGTGTCGCTCCTATTAGAATGGGTCCAAAGCTTCTCTATGCCAGACGACCTGTCAGGCGACCAGGTCGCCTGACAGGTCGCCCCAGTGTGAACGGGGTCTTACACTTTAAAAAAGTTTTGTCTTAACCACACGAAATACAACAAAAAATGTCAGGAGTTGCAAACAAACTGTGATGCACCGTGTTGACACATTTTTCTCAGAACTAGCACTCATTTTTTGCAGCAGGTTGAGCTACAGAAGCTCTTCTTTTGGATCAGACCACATGGGCCAGCCTTCACATTCCAGGGGCATCAGTGAGCCTTGGCTGCTCATAAACTTGTTGGCGGCTCACTAGTTTTCCTACCTTGGGCCACCTCAGATCGGGAACATCCCACAAGAGCTGCAGTTTCAGAGATGCTCTGATGCAGTCGTCTAGCCATTACAATTCTGCCCTTTGTCCCACGCCTTCAAATCCTTATGCTTGCCCATTTAGTCTGCTTTCAACACCTCAACTTTAGGGACAATGTGTTCACTTATTCACTCAATATATCCCACCCACTTTCAGGTGCCATTGTAACAAGATAATCAATGTTATTCACTTTACCTGTCGGTAGTCATACATGGTATGGCTGATCAGTGTCATTTGTAATTCATTGGGGATAACTGAAGAAATACAGGTCACTTGACAAAGTGAACATTTGTAAATGCGGTGGTTGTTGGGGTTTGGGGGGGGGGGGGTGATATTTAATTCATTTGTATTATTCAAAGCAATCTCCCCCATCCATCCATGTCCCTGTTGTTGTTGTTGTTGTTGTTATTATTATTCTTTTTTTGCTGAGAAATCATTTTGAAAACACCCCCTAGCATATCTGGTCGTGGCCATCTTGAGTAAGGGCAGATGATTCATGTATCATTTACTTTCTGGAATCCATCTGCCCTTAGCTCAGGTATTGGCCGAGCTAAGAACCCTCCCTCCTCTCCTGAAGACTCCTGGGATGTATGACATCATGAGCAATCAACCATTCACCTGCATGGAATTTTGTTCTTTTTTTTTTTTTTTTAAAAAAAGGCACATTGTTTGATAACAATGAATGCAGCTTCATCCTATTTACAAAGCTCAGTGAAATGAAGTGATTTGTCAACATCAAGTTATTCTCATGCAATCCTTTGGGTAGCTAAACCTTTAAAAAGTTCACCATTTGATGACCTTTTTAACAAATGACTGGTTGTTTATTTTCCTTACCAAATGATCGACTTCTAAAAATCCATTTATAAATCCATGACTATAACTGGGGTTAATTTACTAAAGGCAAATCCTCTGTGCACTACAGGTGCACTTGGAAGTACATTCGCTGTAAACCGATCTGAGGGGAAGCTAAGCTAATTTCTATTATCCAACCACATGTAGTGCAAGGGCCTGTCTGATTGCATACAAATTCAAAGTGTTTAGGGTTTGACCTCATATTATATGGTTTTGGTAAATCTGAAAGAAAATTATATAATGTATGGCCAGCCTTAGAAACTGTCATATGTTTTAAAGTGAAACTGCACTGCTTCTGATCACCACAAATAAAAAATGCTATTTAATTCATTTGTAGTATTCAACGCAATCTCCCCCATCCATCCATGTCCCCATGCTTTTTTTTTTTTGCTGAGAAATCATTTTGAAAAACACCCCCTAGCATATCTGGTCGTGGCCATCTTGAGTAAGGGTTGATTCATGAATCATTTACTTTCTGCAATCCATCTTCCCTTAGCTCAGGTATCGGCTGAGCTAAGAACCCTCCCTCCTCTCCTGAAGACTCCTGGGATGTATGACATCATTTGTCTAGGCATGGAAACCAGAAAGTAACTAAAGAAATGTAAAAAAAAAAAAAAAAAAAGTTTAAAACCAGTAAATATGATCTACTTTCTGATCTATGTACTAATTCTAGCAGCATAAAGATTAAAAATAGTCCATGTTAATTGAGAGAGTGAAGTTCCACTTTAGGTATCACACCTAGAATGGGCCACTTTTTAGTGGTGTAAGATCTACTTCACACTATGAAAGAGTCTTCACTTTTGCATAGACCAACCTAAATGAAGAGTTCCCGTGGTAAGCAGGCTCACTATTGTGCTGGAAGTTTCCCCTTATGCAGACCGCGTACAGAAATAGGCAGCCCTTTATCATGAGAACTGTGTGATTCCAAAGACACATCCCTTAATTATTTATGCATCCTGTAATTTGTCATACCCTCAAGTGAAGATACCTTATTTGTTTCTCAGTGAGATTTTTAGTTCCCAGCTTAGAAGTCGAGAAGCTTTTTGTAGACTGCCGAAGACTCGTACTGACTTTCATTTGTGCCTGTGATAGTTCGAAAATACTGAGGTTTATGTGGAGTCTTGCTTGTGTTTTAGACAGCCAAGTTATTCATGTGGAGTGACTTTACAGTATCATTTGTAAAGGATTAAAAATAGAGGTTTGGATTTATGAACCAAAGGAATGATCTCCTGCTAGCTTAATTAACAGCTTTGGCAAGCAATTGTACCCAATCCAACCCATCATTACACAACAATATGACATTGTCCTTTAAGCCTGGATTTAGGGTGTTTTTCTAAATATGGTGAATTCAGGTGGGCTGAACCTTATGCTGCTGATGTTTTTTTTTTTTTTTATTTCTGTTGTAATTGAAATATTTTAATTGGTAAAAAGAACACAATTGGTATTGTTTTTTTTCATGTTCTAGAACAGTGTTTCTCAACTGGGGTTCCCAGGGGTTCCGTGGCGATCTCCCTTTTAATCGCAAGCCTCTGACAGGTGGATTGCATCCACACTGCTTACAATCACATCTGCTTGCAGAGTGGTGCGGTAAAAAAAAAGTGTGTCTGACCCCCCCCCTCCCCCTCCCCTCCGCCTTGCGTCCATCCCAGGTGCTTGTATGTAATAGGATGGACAAGAGAGGAAGCGCTGGCCGGCAACAGTGCGTGAGAGTCAGGACTACCACAGCTTCCCTGTCTACCTCTGCATGAAAAGGAAACCTCTGTGCTCCAATGTAATCCCATGCCGTGCCCCCATGTGATTCCGTGCCCTGCGATCATGTACTGTGCCTGCTTGCCCCCTGGTACACTGCTATCAAGTTGGACCCAGAATTGAGCAGATGTGCAGAAAAAAACAAGTACAAGTTTCACATTAATAAGGTGCGTTTTAATATTCTATTATTTAAAAATAATTATCTACAGCTCGCACCGATGTTCTGTGATCTGTCGATATAAAAAATTTTTTAGGGGATCCCCGAGATTTTAGACTTTTGCCAGGGGTTCCTCAGCCATAAAAAGGTTGAGAAACACTGTTCTAGAACATCAATTGTTGTTGGATCAACTGGCAAGCCTAACTCACACAATACTCCCTGTTTTGAAGATCTAGTGGTGCTTTCGTGTTCGATTTGTTGGATCATCTAGCTAGCCTAACTTCTAAAATATTCCATCTTTTTGTAATTCAAGTGATGCTCTCACTGTGACCATGTCATCATGTGTTGTTGCCGCTTTAATAAAGCGAAACTTCTCTCTGTCAATTAACATTGGCTATTTATAATCCTTATCCTGCTAGCATTAGTAAATAGGAAAGTATATCATATTTACTCAAACTTATATATATATTTTTTTTTTTTAACTTGTTCAATTACTTCCTGCTTTCCAGACCTAGGCAAATCATGTCTAAAGGAGTCTTTAGAAGGGGAGAAGGTGTTTTCTTAGCTAAGCACAGCTTCCTGCTTGCATGCCTGGGCTAAGGGCAGGTGGATTCTAGGAAATAAATGCTACATGGATAATCTGCCCTTACACAAGGTGGCCACAGCCAGAAATGCTAGAATGTTTTTTTTTTTTTTTCAAAGTGATTTTTTTTCAGCAAAACAAAGCATGAAGACATGAATGGATGGGGGAGTTTGCTTTGAATATTACAAAATTAATGAAATGGCGATTTTGGTGTTTAGATGCCCAAGATGTTTCCAGATTGGTTTGTTCTGCAAAAATAAAATGGATATCTAGCCGCAATTTGTAATCTGCTGGTTTGCCAGTAAAGACACATGTTCACAGAGATTGTCCCAAGATCTGTTCAATCGTTTTGTCTCAGTGCCACAATCTGATTTTGTGATGAGGAGAAAAGTGATTTGAGGCTTTAAAGGACTTGTGGATTGGCTGATTCTCCATTGTTCTCTCTCCATAGCCTGGCCACAGTTTTTACTTAAAAGCTAAAAAAGCTTGTAAATGTATGTTCTAGATACCTGGATATAATATGAATAAGGTCCACCCTAAAGGCGCTCTCATAAAGTGGAACTTACCACTGTGCCTCAGTACTAAAGAGCAAATCTAAAAGAATGCAATAAGACGTACACTTATCGATAATTAAAATGGTGGGAGACAAAAAGCTGCCACTATATAAGAATGATAAAAATATGTAATGTGTTAACCCCTGAAATAAACAATACTGGTAAAAAGTGATTTTCTATCACTTTGTGCACGGGTTTCATTTTGTCATGCGCCACTGTTTACCAGTATTTGTTTATTTAGGAGGTAAACACATTACATATAGATACCTTGATAGTTGGAATATCTCATTTCTATTTTCTTAAAAGAAACTCCATTGCATTGTGTTTTAAAATGAAGATAAATCATGACCACATTATAATGTAAAGAAAGGGCAATCCTTTCTATGAGGAATAACTTCCAAATCTGTAATCTACATATAAAAATACACAACGCCAAGTGAATAAAATGTGATATCGCACCTAAAATTACTTTTGGCTAACTTTATATTTGCATTCAAAATGTATGAATACGCCAAGGTCTTGGGACGTTTAAATCAGTCTTGCCTGGGAAGGTGTGAAATACACCAGGACTTGTTAGGTCTCCTGAGGGCAGATTAAAAGCGAGCTAAAACAGAAACCAAGCTTTCATAGCAGCAAGGTACACCACTGACATCAGTACAGTACAAGTTACCTACTTATTAAACTACTGGACTGGGCGATGGGCTAGATATTTTTTTAAAGTCCAGTGCTTGTCCCACTCGGGCCAGCGGGTGTGCACAAACCTCAGCTCTACGCTAGGTCAGCCGCAACATAGCCCCACTGGACAGGGCCTCAGGCCTGAGTAGCGGCGTTCCTCTTGGCCGACAGACCCCCCCCCCATTTGGATGGAGAGGAGATTGTCTGGAGCGGCGCCCACCCTGTTCCTGGTATGGTAAGTAGCTGTCCACCCCCTCCTCCTAGAGGGTTTGGGGTGGAGGTGGGCTCCTCCCTGGGATAGTCAGACCCCCGGGTTCTCCTCCTTCCCTTGCAGCGCCCCCCCTCTCTGTGGTCCCTGCGGACACTTCGCCCCTCCTCTGACTCCCCCCTTTCCTATGGGGATGGCCATACTACCTTTTCAGGTCAGTCTGGGGTGCTGAGCATAGAAATAGAAACCAAGCTTTCGTAGCAGCGAGGTACACCACTGACGTCAGTGCAAGTTACCTTCTTATTAAACAAGGTACACGTTTGACATTCCTAAGTGCTTAGAAATTAGGGGTGATGGCTCGGGGAAAAACCTGTTTACAATGATATTATTATGCCTATTTATTTTGAAAACATTTAAAGGTCATTGAGCCTTAGGCTGGGCATACTTGTACAATTTTCTGTTAGATTTACCACAAACCACATAATATGAGGTCAAAACGAAACACTTTCACTTGTATCCAATTAGGTAGCTCTTTGTACTACATAGTTGAAGGTAAATTTCAAGAAAATTGTATAATGTATGGCCAGCTTTACTCCTTTACATTGTAAGGCTTGTAACATTCTTCAGTTTGTAAAGTTGGATGTACAGTATCTCACAAAAGTAAAGATTTTATTATATCTTTTTCATGTGACAACACTGAAGAAATGACACTTTGCTGCAATGTAAAGTAGTGAGTGTACAGCTTGTATAACAGTGTAAATTTGCTGTTCCCTCAAAATAACTCAACACAGCCATTGTCTAAACCACTGGCAACAAAAGTGAGTACACCCCTCATTTCGATGGAAGGGAGATTGTCTGGAGTGGTGCCCACCCTGTTCCTGGTATGGTAAGTGGCTGTCCCCCTCTCCTCTTAGAGTTTTTTGGGGAGGAGGTGGGCTCTCCTCCTCCTTTCCTTGCAGGGTCCCCCCCTTTTCTATGGGGATGGCCATACCACCTTTTCAGGTCAGTGTGGGGTGCTGAGCATTGAAATAGAAACCAAGCTTTCATAGCAGCAAGATACACCACTGACATCAGTGCAAGTTACCTTCTTATTAAACAAGGTATACGTGTTTGACATTCCTAAGTGCTTAGAAATCAGGAGTGATAGCTCGGGATAAACACGTTTACAATGATATGCCTATTTATTTTGAAAACATTTTAAAGGTCATTGAGCCTTACTTCTTTACATTGGATGGCTTGTAACATTCTTTAGTTTGTAAACTTGGATGTAGATCGGCAGATGATTTTACTGCCTGTTGTCTGCAGCATTTGATTGCACAGAGCAGGAAAAGTTCCTAGTCCACCATCGATTTTTACTTCTTGAAACCCATGATACGTACTGAAAAAAACAAATGCTGTTGCAGTCCTATTATACCAATGCAATCTCAGGTGAATCCATTCTCTTGAAGCGCAGCTACAGATGATTGAAGACACTGGCCTTCCTGTATGAAAGGATCCTGTAATGTAGACATTACAGGAAACTTTGTTAGAGAGAAACATGGAGAGGGTTGACGTATTGTGCCTTTACTTTAGTATCTAGGCATCCATGATCTATGGGCTATAAAGTTACATTGTTGAAAATCTGTTTTGAAGAAGCTGTGATTTTAAATGTAGTATGTAACTATTAGCAGTGAAAATTAGTTTTTATTTTCAAGTGAAACATCACAAAGCTTCTAATTGGTTCTCTGTTTATCTCTCTCGACTATTGCAACTCCTCTCCTGTTGGCCCACCTTTAGAGAGGCTATCCGGTCTTCAGATTTCCAGACTTATCCACCTTACCAGTCGTTGAGTGTCTGCAGCCCCTCTCTGCCAATTCCTCCACTGGCTTCCATTTGCCCAACAAATCTTAATCAAAATCCTAACATCATACAAAGTTATTCACAACTCTGTTCTAAGCTACATCACCAATCTCATCTCAAAATATCAATCAAACCATCCTCTTTGCTCCTCCCAAGACCTCCTGTTTTCAGGCTCCCCTTCTCCAGAACTTCTCTATAGCCTCTACAATCCACTGAAACTCCCTACCTTAATATATCCATCTATCTACTACTCTTTCCACCTTTTAGGCAATCCTGAAAGCTCCTCTCTCCAGGGAAGCCTCTTCTAAAAACTAAACTTTTACCTTCTTCATCAACCTATTCCAACACAGTAATCTTTGTATTTCTTGCCCCTCCCTTTTAGAGCATAAGCTCTCAGGAACAGAGCCTTCTCATTCTTCTTGTATTGAATTGCAATGTAACTGTACTGCCTTCCTTTTTTTATTATAAAGCTCAGAGCAAATTGTTTGTGCTTTAGAAGTCCTGAATAATAGTAAATATAGATCTTTTGATTGAAGGTTGTTAGACACAAGAAATGTACGTGTGTTCTAATTATTTGGTCTTATTGTTCTTGTGCTCAAATTTGTTAATTGTACCACCCATTCAGTACATTTTATTAAACATAAGATCATTAATTGAATTATATCAAATTCTCCTATTGTATCACGTCTGCTCACCATTTGTGTGCCCTCCATCTTGTTTTTATGTGCAGCTGGCAGTACGGGCATTGTCCACAAACGTAATTTTCAGTGTCTTCTAGTGCCCTGGCTCACCAGAACCCATGTACCCCAAATGTTCCGACTAGCCATTAGCCAAGTGGTAGCAACTTGTGTGTCTTTAGTCTTGGCATGCAGCAAAGGGAAGCACTACACTGCGGATGACTTACTGAAGACTTTGAGAATGTTCACACATTACATTTGAATGAATGTTCACTTCAATTATCTAATTGTGTGCATATGAAATAAGTAAAGGGTTATCTGCTTTTTGCATGATTGGAAAATCAAATCGAGTCTTTACACAATTTATTGTGTGAGCATTCTCAATTCCTTTTAATAAATCAACCTTTGTATCGCTGTCCACCTCAATAACCAGAGTTTTCAGAGTAAGCAACACCTGCACACAACTGAAATCTCACCTGAATTCACATGGTTTTTTTAGCTCTGAAGACCTAGGTTCGGTCTTTTTTTTTTTTTTCCCTGACATGCGGAAAGCTGTCCTAGTACAACGGATCACATGTTTTAGCAAACTTTGCTATACACGACTGCTGATTCCACCATACACTTGTGTTAGGAATGCTGTTATTCTTTCTCACTTTGAATTTATAGTGTCTTACAATATACATAATTTGGAATGCAATAGAGATGAGAGAATCCGAGAAGAAGAAAAAAAATAAATAATTGGTGATATGCTATTTTGAATCTCATTGCATGTAGTCATACATTATTGGTGGATGTTTGTCTCAGTTCTCAGTTTTCTGTTTTATAAGGATACATTGCAGATGTCATTGCACAGGGGGCTTATGTTAGAGTTTTTAATACGACTGACTCCTCGAGGAATGTTGTTGTGTTTAAAAAAAAAAATGTATTCATAGAGTCTGCTCTTCTTCTTTTTTTTTTTTTTTCTTCATATTTAGGATCTGTTTTTAAACTCCCACATCACCATTATGTAGTTAAGCTTGGCACCTATAATTTTGCTCCTGAAGACTGCCGAAAGTGTCTGATTATTATGGCTGCCAGCTCATATCAAATCAAGTGCTGCTTTCACAGGGGAATGGTGGGAGGCTTAGTTAGAAAAGGTGTGAAATTGCTCTTCCTCTCGGAAGTGAAAAATCATCGTTTTTTATAAGCTTCAATTTGGCATGACTGGTGAAAATTTAGCTTTCGTCTATTGCCTGGAAGTCCAGCAGCTCACCTTAAAGCGGAGTTCCACCCAAAAATGGAACTTCTGCTTTAAGGCCTCCTGACCCCCTGACATGCCACATTTGGCATGTCATTTTTTTTTTTTTTTTGGGTGGGGGGACACCGGGTACCTAGATTTGACAGGTACCTGCTCCCATTCCTGCTCGGGCCGCCTAGGCGGCTCGAGCGCAAATTCTCCTCTCCCCCATCCTTCCTGCAAACTTCTGGGACACATCATAGGTCCCAGAAGATTGGCCGTCCACTCAGGACACGCAGTGCGCACCCGGCTGTGAAGCCGCAAGCTGTCACAGCCAGATGCCCACACTAGAGATGGCGGTGCCGCGGGGAGAGGAGGGAGAGAACCGAGGCTCCCACCGGCCTCATCGCTGGACCGTGGGACAGGCGAGTGTGTGCTTATTGAAAGTCAGCAGCTAAACCTTTTGTAAACACAAAAACGGGTGGAACTTCGCATTACGTTTGTTTAGATTTTTAACAGACCTTTAAAAGATGAATTGGGCATGGCATAGATTCTACATTATATTGTTTTCTGTAGTCCATAATATTAGTGTGGCTGTTGATTTTAGCCATTAGGAGGTGGTCTGTTTCCCATCGGCCCACATATAATGCTTTGGGAGCAGTAAGTTACAACCAATGCAAGCCAAAAAGCAGATCCTGTCTTTGTAATGTCCAAATATGATCCCCTTATCCCATGTACAGCTTGGATTGAGAAACCTCTCCACAGAATGAAAGCTTCCTGTAAGTTATATGACCGCAAATCGTACATTCCTAAAACTAGAGAGTGAAGAAAACTACAGGGCTATTGCAAACAAAAGGCCTGATGAATCACTGTAAATCAGCAGTATCCGTAAGTGGGCACCCTAGTCCCTTAGTGATTGGCACTCCTATTTGGACACTAGTTGCATGATTTTTATGCTTTTCCTGTGCTTGTGAGTTTTCACTGGGTAAAGAGGAGTTAAATGGCTCTAGTATGTTTATGTATGCATGCGAGACAATCACCTTAATTGTGAGCTCCTTTGGGACAATGAATAACACTAAACATTTTACAGTATATATGTGCGTAGCCTAAAAAGGGTTATCTGATAACAGTGGTATATAGAAAGCCTCATTTATCAAAACTGCAGTAAACTACTTCCTTTTTATCATAGTGATAGCTTATCAATCGTGTTTTACTAAAGCCTAATCTCAGCCGGAGCAGCAGCAAACGGCTGAGATTCGAACCATGTATGGGCAGGCTGTACCCAAGTTATTTAATCAGCTTGGGTACAACCAGCCTGTCGGATTTTACATGTGATTATTGCTAGCATCTATATTATAGCTGCTAGCGGTAATCGCTATGTTCTCCCTGCAGGGACAGCCCATGTTTGCAGGAAAGAAAATCAATCCTGCATAAAACGACATTAAAAGACAAGTGTACTGTGACTGGGTTCATCTGAAATGGTGGAAAGAATTGTATGTGTGTTTTTATATGTTTATGATATAAAGTACCTATATAAAAAAAATATTCATCTCCTGGGAAGGTTGCATGTTTTGTCCTGGAACATTGTATAACAGAGGATTTAAATTTTTTTTTTTTTTCCAGCCAAAATCTACTCTTTCATGTCCTACTGAAAACCTATCCCTGCTAAGTGATTTTGACCTCTATTACATGGGCTTTTTTGTCCATACAGCAGATTGCTGCGGCTGTAATCACAGGTGGTTCTAGGTGGCTGTGGTCAGCCTGTAAAAACCAATGACAGGCTAACATGAGCCGCAGCTGTCTGCAGCTATTGGCATGTATCCGCACTTCCAGCAATTTCTTGGGGCTAGGGAGAGAGTCTGCCTTGGCCACAATGGAGTTTATTTACTAAAGCTAGAGAGGGCAAAATAAGTCACAATTCTGCAAAGAAACCAATCGGCTTCTAACCTCAGCTTGTTTTATTAAAGAGGAAGTAAACCCTCCAAAAAAAAAAAAAAAAAATGAGAAAAATAAAAACCTGTAAAGACAAAGGCATAATGAGCTAGTATGTATCTAATACTAGCTCATTATGAAATACTTACCTTGAGGCTCGGTTCACATATATGCGATGCGGGAAGGCTGCGAATTCGCAGCCTTTTCCCGCATCGCACACGCATCCCCGGCAGTTCACACTGCCATATGCGATACGCTGGGGGTGTCAATGTAATCTTAACGACACCCCCAGTTTGATCGCATATCGCAGTGCGATCGTGCAGTTCGCACAGGATCGGATCGCACAAGTGTGAACCGATGTGCGATCCGATCCTGATGCGGCAGCAAAAATGCCTCCTGTGCGTGTTTGCTGCGGGTGCGATGCGAATTTAGCCATACAAACTGTATGGCTAAACTCGCACCGCACAGCTGATCGCATGTAATGTCGGAGCAGTGCGCTCCGACATTACATGCGAACCCCGCACACGCAGAAGTGTGAACCGGGGCTGAAACAAAGCCCCCGCAGTGCTGCCTGCTCAGCGACAGGACGGCCGACATGTTCCTGGTTCACGCCCCCTGGCCATCTGATTGGCCAAAGGCGCGATTACATCACTCCCGCGCATGCGCGCAGGAGCCGCCGTCCATGGCACAGGGCACCCGTGCCCTTCCTTCAGAGCGCATGCGCCGATGACTTTATCAGCTGCATGCACTGTAAATATCTCCTAAACGGTGCATGTTTAGGAGATATTTATGGCAACTATAGGTAAGCCTTAATATAGGCTTACCTATAAGTAAAAGTATTTAAAGTGGGATTACAACCACTTTAATGCTTTAGCAATAAAACCTGGAAGCCGATTTGTTTCTCTGCAGAATTGTTACTAATTTTGCCCCCTCTCACTTTAGTAGTTAAACCCCAATCTGTCTACATCAGCTGATTCTTGCTGCAGAAACCTACTGTACAGACAAAAGACTGTGTAAGTGAGGCTTAAAAAATGTTGAAAAAAAACCCCAAAGTAACTAGCTGCATGAGTTAGAGCCTGTAAGGATAGCTCTGTATCAGCCTTTGCATTGGGGATTGTGATTGAACAGCCTTCATCAAATCCTGGTTGGGGAACACTCTCATTCTTCCTCCAGGGTTTTCTAATCCTGACCACAGGGGCAGGAAGTGATGTGATATTAGCAGCTAATAGTAGATGGCATTAAATCCTACAATTTCATCCCTGCCTAGGTGAGGGGCGATAATGTGGGAGTAAGTACCGATGGGGAGAAAAAAAAGGTGCTGCAAACGTGGAAATGCACATTAAAGCATGTTTCATTCAGTGGAATGCACATCTCTTACTACTGCTTGGGAAATAAAAAGGAAATCATTTTACATCTATATCTGTGTCTTTTCATCTGTTATTTTGAAGCTATTCATTGGGTTATGTGTCTTGCCTATTGTCCTATTATCTAAAATTGCTGAAACCATATGTAATAAAATTCATCCCTCCAATCCAATCTAGCTGAAGGCTCTGCTTTGCAATGAAAACAATGCTGGCATTTGGTGACTGCATTGCCTTGTTTGTGATTTGCAGCGAAGTCACATGGAGCAGAGTTACACTGGCAAGGAATTGTTGACTGGGATTTACACTGAATATGTCAGAGATGTGTCTTTTGGAATTGGTGATTCTAGACGATTCTCATGATCCCCGGAAATGGGAAGAGGTTTTTCCTCTTCTGAGCAAGCGAAGCATGCCTGGTGATTTTGAGAAGTGACTGCGTCTAAATGTAAAACAAACTATTAGTTAGTGTAAACAGGAAGCCTGGGTCATTCATATCATCAAACAGGATCTTTATTTAGTTTGCGCTTGTGGCCATGAAGCAAGTAGCACAAGCTGCCGAATGAAAAGTTCTCTAGTAAAAGCACTGACATGTTCTGTGTAGGCAGAAGGGACATATTGCCCGTACAAATCTGCAGCATGCTGTTTTCATGCTGATCCATTTTTGATATTCTCACTCTGGTCAATAAAGAACTGCTGAAATTGTTGGGTCTGGGAGCATTAATTGTATTTTTTTTTTTTTTTTTAAACAATTGGATTCCTTGTACTTGATCATATTCTACAGGTAATACAGTTCTGTTTATTACATGAAACCTAAAGGGAGCCGAAAGTGGAGCTTTAAAGTAAAGCTGTTGGTGATTTACAGGGTCTTCCAATGCTGACTTGTTTCTGAAAATTTTAGTAGCCTAACTGCATTAAAGACCTACTGACTTTAACACTTTCTAAGCCATTGGCCTTGAACAAATTGGCGGATGGGGAAATTTAAAAGAAAAGTCAGTACTCCAGATCTCTATTCTTGTTCTAGATCTGCAACTCAAAGTATTGAAGTCAACCTAATCCTCCAAGCATCTATATTTGTGCATTGTACAACATCTATACAGTTGAAAATAGAAAAGTGCTATGTGCCCTTTCTGTCAAAAAATGATAAATGCACCCATACCGGTTTACTGAGATACAGACCTTCAGCTATGGAGCTGGAGGAAGTATTAATGGACTACAAGTGCAGTCATATCGACATGCTTGGCTCCATTGAGAACTATAGGTCCCTCCATCTGTGGTGTCACAGATCCACAGATCTCTGTGAATGAATGACTGGCTGAATTCAGCTTTTTAGTTAGGGGCAAGGCATTCCGGATAGAATAGCATGCCACTGCAAGATGCTGTGGTAGCCATGCTGGTTCAGTATGCCTTCAATTTTGAATAAATCCCCAACAGTGTCACCAGCAAAGCACCCCCACACCATCACACCTCCTCCTCCATGCTTCACGGTGGGAACCAGGCATGTAGAGTCCATCCGTTCACCTTTTCTGCGTCGCACAAAGACACAGTGGTTGGAACCAAAGATCTCAAATTTGGACTCATCAGACCAAAGCACAGATTTCCACTGGTCTAATGTCCATTCCTTGTGTTCTTTAGCCCAAACAAGTCTCTTCTGCTTGTTGCCTTTGTTTAGCAGTGGTTTGCTAGCAGATATTCTACCATGAAGGCCGGATTCACACAGTCTCCTCTTAACAGTTGTTCTAGAGATGTCTGCTGCTAGAACTCCGTGTTCCATTGACCTGGTCTCTAATCTGAGCTGCTGTTAACCTGAGATTTCTGAGGCTGGTGACTCGGATGAACTTATCCTCTGCAGCAGAGGTGACTCTTGGTCTTCCTTTCCTGGGGCGGTCCGCATGTGAGCCAGTTTCTTTGTAGCGCTTGATGGTTTTTGTGACTGCACTTGGGGACACTTTCAAAGTTTTCCCAATTTTTCGGACTGACTGGCCTTCATTTCTTAACTACATCCCATCCGTGCTACAGCCTATATACGGCTGCAGCGCGGACTCGAATTTTCGGGAGGCCGTTTTTAAACGGCCTCCCAGAAGCAGGCTCCCCGCGTGCTCCCGCGAGCGCGCATCGGGGAGAATCTGTGTCGGCCGTGTCCCTTGGACACGGCCGATCACAGATCGTGGTGAATGGCCAATCACAGCGGCCATTCACCACGTGATCGGACCATCCAATGAGAGATGATCTCATATGTAAACATATGAGATCATCTCTCATCGCCGGCGCTTCTTCCTCACACGGAGCCTGCAGTGTGAGGAAGGAGGGGGAGCCTCACAGCGCTGGGGACACAGAGACATGTAATCAGGGCACTGATCACCAGTGCCCTGATTACTGCAAGGTAAAAAAACATACACACATTGCCCCCAACAGTGCCCACAGTGCCCGCCATCAGTGTCCCCCATCAGTGCCCACAATCAGTGCCCATAGTGCTGCCAGTCAGTGCCCATCAGTGCCTGCTCATCTAGGCACTGATGAGCACTGACTGGCAGCACTATGGGCACTGAGTGTGGGCACTGATGGTGCTGCCCATCAGTGCTCATCAGTGCCACCCGTCAGTGTCCATCAGTGCCATCCGCCAGTGCCCATCAGTGCCGCCTCTCAGTGCCCATCAGTGACGCCCGTCAGTGCCACCTCTCAGTGCCGCCTATCAGTGTCGCCTATCAGTGCCGCTTATCAGTGCTCATCAGTGCGGCATATTAGTACCTCCTCATCAGTGCCCATAAGTGCCACCTCATCAGTGCCCATAAGTGCCACCTCATCAGTGCCAATCAGTGCCGCCTCATCAGCACACATCAGTGAAGGAGAAAAATTTATTTTCAAAATTTACTCGCAGAAAATAAGAAAAACTTTTTTTTTTTTTCAAAATTTTTTGTCTTTATTCTTTTTTTTTGTAAAAAATAAAAAACCCAGAGATGATTAAATACCACCAAAAGAAAGCTCTATTTGTGTGAAAAAAATGATAAAAATTTCATATGGGTACAGTGTAGCATGACCGCGCAATTGTCATTCAAAGTGTGACAGCGCTGAAAGCTGAAAATTGGCCTGGATGGGAAGGGTGTTTAAGTGCACAGAAGGCAAGTGGTTAAAGTAATGATGGCCACTCGTCTATTCAGTAGGACTATCAGCTGTCTATCTATCCACCTGACTTCTGCACAACACAACTGATGATCCCAACCCCATTTATAAGGCAAGAAATCACACTTCTTAAACCTGACAGGGCACACCTGTGAAGTGAAAACCATTTCAACCATTTCAGGTGACTACCTCTTGAAGTGTGACTCTACAATTTTCATAGTCATGAAAATAAAGAAAACTCTTTGAATGAGAAGGTGTTTCCAAACTTTTGGTCTGTACTGTATGTATGTGTGTGTGTGTATGTATATGTATATGTGTGTGTATATATATATATATATATATATATATATATATATATATATATAATGTGTGTGTATAAAATATAGTGTAATATTTTTATCTTTTTATACAAGTTTTTATTTTTCACTAGTTTTCACAATGTCTTGAGTGATATCTTACTGTTGCACATGTGACCAGGTGATGGCATAAACTTTGAGTAAAGACTAAGTGCATCAACTACTGTGGGACAACAAGTCTCTCTTCCCCTTATATTACGTTTAGGTGGCGCTTCCTTTTCTTTCTCTCCCTGGGAGAAATGTAAACCCCTCCTTTCCATTGCTTCTCAGATACTATATTGACATATTATTTTTCCACGATTTGCTTCTATTATCCTATGAGTGTCCCATCCAGACAATCAGACCACTTGTAGAAACTTGCATTGACTTTTAGTTTACCACCTGAACCTTCATATCCATACACAGATAATCTCCCTTTTCTCCTTCCACTCGTTCTTTCTGCTACACTGAATTTGGTAAGCTATTGTAACTGACTTTAGTGATCTGCAGAAGCAAGCGGTAGTTTAATCTGCTTAATGGCCTACTAACTTTGACTAGGAAAGAACCAGTGAACTCCAGAGGTGCCCCACAGTAGAGGCCCCAACCAAGCAAGCTTGCAAATCATTGTCCTCTGTCACAATAGCTTTCTTTTTACTTGACCCATTTGATGGCGCTTTTAAATTTTGGTTGTCTTATATAGAGCATCTGTCATTTATTGCATTGCAAAGACCCACAGGCAGACTTAGATCTGTCTGGGTCATGTTAGGAGGATTTGGTGATGTCGTAGCCAAGGGGTTTGTCAACTGTCCCAACTGTACTCGGTGTCCCTGCTATGGTTCAAGCTGACTTCCCAATAAGTGTCAGTATCTGGGCCTGTTTGTTTGGCTTTCCTGTCACCATTAACTTAGTAGGTCTCTGTATAGATTTAGGGTTTGTAATGTTGCCGTTTCTTGCTGGATTATTATCCTGGCGTAAGCTGCCTTTTTGAATACAATCACAGCTTCACTTAGGCTCCATTCACACCTGGGTGTTTTTGAGCGTTTTTCAGCTCCAAAAACGCTCAAAAAAAAGTTCCAAAACGCCCAACAAGTAAAACCCCATTCATTTAAATGGCCCCTGTTCACATCTTGGGCTGATTACCAGCGTTTTTGATAGATGTCAATGCCTGCCTCCAAAAACGCCTGAAAATTGCTGTAAAAAAACGCTCAAGTGTGAATGCAGCCTTAAATTGGTGGGGTTATTGCCTTGTCAGGGGTGTGTCAGTGGTCCATGCCATAATATTGTGCTTTTGGGCCCAAGGTCATACTCAGAGGGTGCAATCATTCTGCGTCTCCTATGGGGGTGCGCATTACACACGTAGCGCATATTGCGAGAGAAACAATTGCATGTAAAAAGTAGTCCATGACTCTTTCCGGTTTATTAAAGTTAGTTGGAAAAAGCAAATAATGAATTCTGACTTTTGAAAATATCACTTCAATTTAGTTGTTATGAAATAAATCCTTGTGCATGAATTATATTGGGAAATCCTAAAGCAAAACACGGAGGCTGGTAATAACACAAAATGGATTTCTTCAATTCCACACCTTGGCTTTGTAAGAACGCCTATCATTAACATGGCAATGCTATTCCTAAAAGTTATTGGCTCCAGTTAGATTTGATTTTAAAACTTTGAGCAGACTGTGGAGAGGGAGGATTTATTCATTTTTTATTTTTTATTTAACGTTTTATCTTTAACCACTTAAGCCCCGGAAGATTTTACCCCCTTCCTGACCAGGGGGTATTTTGCGATTCGGCACTGCGTGACTTTAATGGACAATTGCGCGGTCGTGCGACGCTGTACCTAAACGAATTTGGCGTCCTTTTTTTCCCCACAAACAGAGCTTTCTTTTGGCGGTATTTGATCACCTGTGCGATTTTTTGATCACGCGCTATAAACAAAAAAAGAGCGTAAATTTTGCAAAAATAGCAATATTTTTCCCTTTTTTTTATATGAAATTCCCCCAAAAATAAATGTAAAAATCAAAATTTTTTAATATTTTCGGCCAATTTGTTTTATGCTACCTATGTTTGGTAAAAAAAATCGCAAAAAGCGTATTTTGATTGGTTTGCGCAAAAGTTATTGCGTTTACTAACAAAGGGAAAGATTTTTGTCATTTTTGTTGTTTTTTTTTTTAACGCGTAATGGCGGCGATCTGCGATTTTTTTTTTGCGGTACTGCGACAATGCGGCGGACAGATCGGACCCTTGACTGACATTTTTGACACTTTTGGGGTTACCAGTGACATTTCTACAGTAATCAGTGCTATATATATGCACTGTTACTGTAAAAATACACTGGTAGTGAAGGGGTTAACTTTATTTGAGAGGGAGGGGCTGTGTGTGTCCCTAGGGGCGTGATTCTAACTGTGATTGGCTGGGGCTTCAACTGTATGCAGAGTGATCAATGGATCTACATAGTAGATCCATGTGATCATCTCTCATACAGAGAGGAGAATGACAGGCAGCTTGTTTACACAAGCTGCCTGACTTTCTCCCTCTCCCCCGCCGATCGCAGAGTGGCCGGCGGCGATCGGGTCCGCCGGTCACACGCGCGGGGGGGTCCGTGACCACGCGGGAGCGGGAGCGCGCCTCCGGCGGCGCGCGCTCGCTCCCTAAACCCTCACAGGCGAGCGACGTAGCCCTACGTCACTTTGCCTGTGAGGGGCTGACCGCCGACGTAGATAGTCGTGCGGCGGTCGGCAAGTGGTTATATACTGGTTTATGTAGATTTTAAAACTTTTGATAAAATGTAGATTTCACTTGACTAACAAGTAGTCAGTATTAATCTTTCTAAAGTGATTCACTTTTACATTACACCGTTGGTGCATTAACAAGGCTATTTTTACTGTACTGTTCTATTTAATCTGCTACAGGCAAGGCAGAAATTGCTTTCACTTTGGTAAATTGATTCCCATTTTGTCTGTCTGGTACAGTAGCTGTAGTGTTGAATAACAATATCCCTTGGTCTATAAATCAGGCGCCTATCATGAATGCATATTTGAAGTGTTGTTGAGTGATCTTTTTACATTTGATATGTTCTGTGAGCAGCCAGGTGATTCCTTTTGATAGCGGGCCCTCTTCTAAAGTAAATGATGTTACTGACCTCTGTGTAACACTGTGTCCTTGTTCCAAATGCATAATATCTCTAATTGGCTTTCATTATGTGTTCTGCTGCTTCTGCTGGGGGATTGTTTAGGTCTCTGCAAACTGATTCTTCAGTATCTAAATTAAATTATGCCTTATTAATTAGCCATTCCAATCAAAGGGGAATAATTGAACATTCTATTAAGCACTGCTTCCTAGCTTGAGTATTGAAAATATCAAGAGATGTTGTAATAAAATACTGCTGTGTATTATATAGCAGTAAGTACTAACCAATCACAAGCTTCATGAATAAGGTAATAAGTATACATCAGATAAATCTTTCATCATGAGAGTTTTTCAGTTATTGGCAGTTCTCTTTTTTAAGACTCTTGCATTTTTTGTTCTAACATTTATTTTATTGAGTTGCTGAGGGTATGTGCAAATGTGTGACCCCAAGCTAAAGTCTATCTTGATGTATTACAAAATATGCTGTGCCTTTTTGATCTCATTTAAATGTGGTGCTTGCAATTACACATGCATGGACATACTGTATTCCCCCAAGTGTAAAAAGGTCCCTCCTTCCTTTCATCCTCCACCTCTTTTTTTTATTCCTTCCCCCTCCCCTTTTAGTCCCCCCCCCCCTTTCCGTTCCTCCTTTTTTTTTTTTTTTTTTTTTCCATCCTCTTTCCCTTTCCCCTTTTTTGCTTTTTTGTGATTTTCAAAGTGATTATAAATGCCCACAGGCTTATCAAACCTATACTGCATATATACATGTGTATTGACTGTGAATGTTCTTGCTGTACTGTACATGGTGCTAAATATACATTTGGATAGTGTAGACTTTTACTTGGATACAGTAATCGAGCCTTGTTGGACATCCTTGTATGTTAATCATGTGCCATAAAATGTGCTCCGCTATGTGTAGTATTGGGCTGTATATAAGAATCCTTCCTCCTTCCATCACTACAACTAAGCCTGTATTTAGTGAAATGTAACAAAGGTGCCCAGCCCACAGGCGGGTACAGCAGTTTCTGCATAGGAATAATGTTTTTATTAGAAAAGTTATTCACGAGTGGCTCCTTTTGTTTGCATTGGATGTATGTATGAGGAGAGTTGGATGGACTTCTGGGCCTGCACTGATAGAACTCTCAAATTAGAGGGAGTGGAAGAGTATCGGGATTCGGTGGGGTGACATTTGCAGTTTCTTTAACTATGGTGAAAACACACCCGAAAACCCCATGTAAACCTATACTTAAAGGTTTATTTAATACAGATTCATTTTTATATTTCTGTTTATATAAAATCTTTTCCAAAAATTTAATACAGGGGTACAGCAGTAATTCTTAAACAGATCATTCTCCATTTTCTAAAGAGAGAGCACACATCAGTAGCCTTCCATTTGTGACCATCTCGAAGTACATTTCAACATTACCCTGTCTGAACAGGGTTGGGGACAGTGCTGAGGTTTGGAGATGTGTCTAATTTGGGCCTTTATACATGTCACTTTTACCTAGTTGAAAGAAGACCTTTCAGAAGGTTCTTGAGAACTAAATGTTCAAGAACCCTTCATTATACAATGTTGGTTCGTTTTTTTTTTTTTTTGTGACCATAAGACATCTGGGTTTAAAAACCTTGAAAAGCCTTTCCACAAACCTAAATGTCCATAGTAAGGTGAACGATGAAGCTAAAACTACTGCCAATGAAGGTCAGATCTTAAGTGGTGTTGGTTGATGTCTTGACTGTAGTTATGAATCTTTAATTTTTAATTGAAAGGTATTGTTTTTTTACTTACAGCTTGTTGTGTTTTGGGGCTTTTCTCATTCTCCCATAATGAAAAAAATGCATATTGCCAGTAATAGGCCATCATATGGACATTCTGTCATCGGAATCAGAACTAGCTTGGGTAGAGCTGTCATAATAACGTAACCTTTTCCTTTCTGAATATGCCATTTGCATGGTTAGATTTTCTGATTTACATCAAAGAAAATGCTTCTATTGTGATCAAAGTCTTATCTAAAATTTCTAATGTGATAGACCACTGAAACACAGTTTGAAATGTTTTGAATTTTAATTTTGGAAGCCCTATAATGTATTAGAAGAAGCAGAAGGTCACAATATACGAAGACAATTATTTTACAATCATCTCACAAAAAGCTGTCAGAAGCTTCAAAGCCAAGATAAGCTCAGTGTGATACCAGAACGGACCTTCAGCTTTGCTGCGCTTTTCAAGTTCCTCTACTAAGGAATTTCTTCTTTATTATTCATAAAAGCAGTGATTTCTGTAGTCATGCCTAGGGAGTTAACTTTCTTGCACTTTAATTTCCAGTGTTTTGTGCGGCAGCAGTAATCCATTTCCCTAACTATATGAGATTCCTTAGTTATTAATTCATGACTTAGATATTAAGTTTGCCATAGACTTAGTGAGACATTTGCAAACATCTAACCTGTTTTTATACTGTATGTACAAAGACTAGTAAACTAAAATTTGATTTTTTACATTTAGTTTTGGGCTAAAGTTTGCCTTTAGGCAAGTCATAGGTGTGATTTTCTTTCCTGCAACCATGGGTTGCAAGAAAGGAAGTTTGCAGAATTCCCCCATCAACCCACAGACACTGCTAAAAGGGGAATTCCTCCTGCTGAGCAATTGTCTGCTCCCAACGGGGGAGGGTGGGGAAAGCCATCCCCACTGGGAGAAGACATAGTATACACTAGCAATAATTTAAAGTGAATTTGGCAGGCTGGTTGTACCCGGGTTGATCGATTTTTGGTTCCTGCTGGACTGGCCGAGATTCGAACGGTCTATGGCCAGCCTTTGACTTTAAGAGGCTAATTTGTTTCTAAATGATCTGACCCTTTGCAGATCCCTGTTTCACCTGTTATGAGAATCCACTTGACAGATCATTGTGGACAGCCTTCCATTTCTCAACCATGGGAGAATGGCCCTAGCCGAGAACCTGAGTGTATAAAATGGAGTCTTCCTTCCTGACAGATTACACCTATTGGTGTTGGAACTACACGTTTTTAGTGCTCTTTCCCATGCACACTGCAATTGTTGCATGTACAGTCATTGTCCACAGCATACAACCACCTCTGTTGCTTGTCATACATTCATGTGGGTACAGACTTGTTTGTTTGGAACAAGTTACATGGCTTCCGACCATGTTGTATAAATCTGGTGCTACCCCCTGTAGCAGCCCCCTGAAGCACAAAAGTTGGCTACTTTTCAGCTCCATTATATACATTTTTATTTATTATTTTATTTCAGGTACTTATATAAATGTACATAACTGTTGCCCTGGTCCACAGTACTGACATTAGAGGAGTGGCTTCATGAACCTGGCTGTCAGTTTCACTGTCTCTTCTACTGTCGCTGCTCATGCTTACAGAAGAGCCTATTTGACAGTTAAGCCCTCTACACACGCACAGATTGTTGGCCGTAAATTTTCGGCCAACGTCCGATCGGCTGATTGTCGGCTTGTTAGTATGATGCTTCCGACAACCGACTGCGACTTTTCGGCCGAACAAAATCTGGTGTGCATGCTATAAAATTTTTGTTGGCCGTCACCAGAATGGCCAATTGTTCGTCAGTCAGTACAGATTTCGGCCGACAAAAGTAAGATGAGCAAGACTGGGCATGCTCAGAGAAGAAAAAACACACGAAAAGTAGACCAGAACATGACATCACTTCTGCAGTTGGTTGTTGGCCGACAAAATTAGTGTGCAGTCTAGAGCACATTTCAACCAACACAACAACACTGGACAAAAGACGGCCGATCGGTCGGCCAACAATCGGTGCGTGTGTACGGGGCTTTACTATGGAGAGGTTTCTGCATCTGATCAAGTAGCAGAGACTATTCATAGGCAACATGTGGATGAACAGAGGGAGGGTTGAGAGGAAATGCAGGGTTCTCCTTCTCCTAGGGAAGAAGAGACCTACTTTTGTGTGAAGGTAAAAGGTAGCTGACTAATGTTCCAATTATATTACAAATGTAAGTGTTGAATGTGACAATGTTGATGCATTGCCAATATTGCTGGTCAACGCATTGCAGCAAAGGCAGCTGAGACACAGGCTCTGGTCGCAGAACAGCAGGAGGTGGCCTGTGAGCCCTCTCTCGTTCTGACCCAGTGGACTTCACCTCTCTTGAGCCTCAGCAACTGTCTTTGTTTGCCACAGGACTGCTGACTGGGACTTGTAGTTCCACAATTGATGCAGCACTGTCTTCCTCTAAGGGGAAAACAAGTCAGATCAGGTTCCAGCCTATTTACCTCCTCTCTGACCACCTACTTTTCACACCTCCCAGGGATTGGCCAGAGGGTAGTAAATAGTTGGGTGAGCGATTTGCATTTCCTTCCCTAAACTCTGAAAGTTTCTAAACAGAGACAGGGGAAAATAATCAATCTTTCCACCTGGGAAACCAGGAACCAACACAAGAAATCGGCTTTAGTTTCACTTAACTAAAGAACAAGCTAAACACTAAATTTATGTAGCAGCCTGCCTAGGAGGGTGCTACATACAGTATAATCTGTAATACTGTTTTTACAAAACTGTCTGCCTAGGCATTACTTCCTTTTTGGAGTGTTGAGCGACAGCTGCAGTTTTCAGCCCCCTGATTATTTTAACTTCCATGAACCATAGTGGGGCAAATTCATAGCTACCCAAGAATATTAGTGGGGGTTGTATTTAAAGCGACGTGTACCTTGCAAAATCAATTATTTTGGGAAACCTGTTTTGAATAGTGAACTCCAAGCAAACGACTAAATATACAGATAAAAAAAAGCTGCCTTTTATATTTCATCTGGCAAAAGATTTGTATTCTGTCCATGCAGTCCTGATATTAAAGTGTTATTAAACCCAAAGTTCTAAATTCCTATGGATTATCCTAATTTCCCACATTGAAATGAAATATAAGTGTTTCATGGGAAAATAAGAGCCCCAAATACCTTTTTAGAACAGCTCAAATACAGCAGACACGTGATCTATTTAAACCATTCCGCTTCACGCGGCGATCTGGAGGTGAAGCAAGGAATAATCCTGTGATGAACCAGGAGGCATCACTTCGGGAAACGTACAGACTGATAGTGAGTCTTTCGGCAGGATAATGTGGAACACACCCCTCAAGTTTGTGTCACATGTGGCAGCTGTCGGGAAGATAAAGTTGATGATGCCTGCTGGATCTGCCTCGCTAAATGACACATGATCATGTGGCACAGAGAGGGGAAGATGGGAAGGGCATGTACTGGTTCACATGCTGGAGACACCTCTAAAGCTGATGCAAAGAGTCAAGTTGGGCGACTTCCAGAAGGCGAAATGAACTAAATGGCTGCCTCTGAGTATACCACCTGAGCATATACATCAAGGATGGTAACACTACAGCTGGAGAATCAACTGCTATTCAGTTGCCACCAAGCATTAGAAAGAGAAGAAACTGCAGGATCAATCTGTTATTGAGTAGCGCAGAAGATGTTGGAAAACAGTTTGCTGCTGCTAAAGGGGCACAATACCTAATTTAATGATAAATACATGTAGAATTTTTTATTTTTTTTTAAAACAATTAACATACAAAAGCAAATATGCACATCAGAAAAGATAAAGTGCATATATAAAGGCATCAGAGTGCCATATACTGGCAGTGTCAAACCAATACTCTTTCAACAACACCATTAACTTTGGGTACCCGTAATTACATGTCTACCTTGTGTTACACTTCCAATTACACCACGCATATAGTGATAGACGTTGGAGCCTCCTTTTTAAGATCTGCAAAGCGGGCTCTACTCCTCTGGATCTCTGCTGAAAAGTCTTCATGCTTTGCGAAGGATGATTTCTTTATCCTTCTAGTTTAGCACCTGGGTCAGGACAGTGCGTGGTGGGCGACCCGGAGGGATGTGGCCTTGACTGCACTCTATGCGCCCTATACACCGAGTATAAGGGAGTGAAGGACTCAAATAGCTCCAGGAGCCACTTTTCCACGAATTCTGTGGGGTCTCTCCCCTCCACCTTCTCTGGGAGCCCCACAATTCGCACGTTCTTGCATCTTAGACGATCCTCCATCTCCTCCACTATCATTTCTGTGGCTCTGGCCAGCCTTACGGTGGAAAGAGTGTCTTTAACCAGTGGGGCCAACTTATTTTCCACATCACTTATCCTGCTTTCCACTGCCGTGCTATGCTCCCTCAGCTTTTGTAAATCCTGGTGTATTAGCCCTACCTCCTCTTTCAGCCCTCCAAAATGCTCTTTCAGGGTATTAACAGACGCAGTGCACTTGTTCAATGCTCTAAGTATTTCTGATAGTCGGTTGCCCTCCATCCTCCTCCCCCTCTTCATGGTCTGTGAGGAACTGATCTACATTGGCATCTGAGGCCTGGGCTGCTGGATCATCTGTAGGCCCATTATGAAAGATGGCCGGTGTGGCAGTAAGATCTTCTCCCATAGCCTTTCCAAGGGCCCAATGGCTTCTGAGCAAAATGCAGGATATCTTTAGGGGGGTCTTTCCCTGCTGTTTTAAGAGATTTAGGCATCTTACTCTAATGTCCTTCCATTTTTCTGCCCCCACATGAGCCGCGCTGGGAGAGGGCCTACGCTCCATGTTGTAGGTCAGGCTGTGTACCGTCCTCCTTACCGGCCTTTTCTGGTCAGCATGATTGTCGCCCCAGGGATCAGAAGCCTCCGCTGGGTCAGGCCTATGTGTTATCGAGAAGAAGAGTCAGTATGGCCGACTTGGGAGAAGGATCAATATTGGGAGCCCTGTGAGATGTGACTGTTCACATGCCGCTCTTGGCCACACCCTCTAGAATTTTTTTTTTTTTTGCTTTTTCTTACACTTTAACAATCTCCTCGCACAGGACATCTAGATGGAATGCCTACATTTGGGGCCCATTTGCACATAGCAGCAGACTGATGAGGTAAACCTGTGCTGTGAGCAGAATTATATTCAAATGGTAGCCTGCAGCTAAATTCCAAGTATGGCTTTTTTGCATAATTAAATTGGTACAGCTTGGATCAGCGTTCTCTGATTGGATGAGGGGATGATTGTGACGTCACTGCCCCAACTATCTACCTCATCCAATATGAGAACACCTTACATTTACTGAGAAAAGTGTACCCCAACAGGACCTGGAAGACCGCATCGATCACTGTATTCGTGGTGACTACTACAGTGATCTTCCACAGGGATCACACCGGTATGGCAAATGTTTACTTTGTCCCAAGCTGTAACTACTGCAAAAAAAGCCATACCTGGAATTCAACTTTAAAAGTCTTGCTGGGATAGGTAGGGTAACATAGAGGTGGAAACCAAGTATAACTAGTCCTGCCTACATAAACACATTTTTTTTGGGCAGTTTACCTATTCAGCCAATCTAAATTCTTATCCTACAAATCAGAGATCCTATGACCAAATGCTTAGACCTTTAGCCTTTTGGATTAGCCAGCACTATAGGCAAGAGTTTTTTTTTTTTTTTTTTTTCCTCCAGGAAAAGGCAAGCACTTAAAGTACTTTCTGCTACTCTATTTTTCATTCAGTGTCGGTTCACGCTAGTGCGATGCCAGACATTGCATGTGATTTGCACCACATTGCTGTGCAGATCACATGCGATGTCTGTGCAATGCGATTTCAGGCATACAAACTGACTGAAACCGCATTTGCACCGAAATGGTGCAGAACCCTTTTTTGGTTCACACTGGAATCGGATCGCATGGGTGTTCACGCCTATGTGATCCAATTTCCTGCACCATTTCACAGTTCGCACTGCGATCTGCGAACCAATCTGGGGGTGTCCTTAAGTTTACATTGACACCCATTGTGACCACTGTGCGATTCTGGTGCGATGTGGGAACTGACACTGAATTGCAGGGTTTCCCGCATCGCATCAGTGTAAACCAAGACTCAACCCTTCTAGGTTGTTATACAAGCTTTAGGTTAACATTCAATAATACTGTAGGTCTGCTTTAAATAAATCTAACTATAAGTTGTTTTTTGGAGTTAAAAAATGTTTGTCACGGCATTCCATTGTTAAGTACTTTGTTGCAGTATAAATGGATTGGCAACTTTTTTTTTTATATTTATTCCATACATCCTGATCCTGCCAGGTTTGATAGTGAAGCACCTCATATATTTGTAAGTCATTTTTCTTTTTCATTGCAGAAGTTGGTTCTTTACCTCATGTGGCAATACATTTTGTATAGTACAATGTGTAATTTATTTGGCTGATTTGACAGCTTCATTACTAATTGCATTGTTGATGACTGACACGCACAAGCAATTTAATTAGCTTGGCTTATAATTGTAGCGTCAAACTCATCTGACAAAGAACAGACTTTCATCTAAATGCAGCTGAAATAATAAACTTTCCATCGCCTGTCTGCAAAAATGTGTATTTCTAAATATAAATTGTATGCGTTATTGAAAAAGACTAAGACCTGGATGTTTAAGTGTTTTAGCCTTCTGGGCAAACTTTCAGTGTATGGTCCTGAGGTGACCCTGAGCGTGTGTATTTATAGTGGACATTCCAGCACTTTACATGTCCATCAAAAAAAGGTCACCAATTAGACCATTAACTAAAACCATATGTATTTGTAGGCTAACCCTGATTGTTGTCTACACATTCTAGTCTTATGCCAAGCTGTTAGTCATAAAATCTATAAACCAAAGCTAGTATTGCTTGATCTACAGCACATTGGTTTTGAAAGTGAAAGATAACCTTGTTAGGTACTGGTTAAGTCACTCAAGACACATAGGCCTGAACGCCACCTCATAGTAGATCACATGCTCTCCTGTACTCAGAAGCAATAGGTATTTCATGGCAGCTGCAGGGAGGAAGGAACTGCGGAAGAGCGCTGTGAAAGTGAATATAACTTGGTCAGAGGTGGGCTTTAAAGGGACAGTGTCACCCTTCCCCTCGATTAGACAGGGTCTCTACATATTCATAGCTATTATGCTACACAGAAAATAATAAAAATCTATTTATGTGCAGCATGTAATGCCACATTTTTGGATCAGTTATGGAAGGAAGCTTTAAGTTCCTCATTCATTCACTTGTGGAATGTACTGTTTTTTTTTTTTCCAAGGAGTCGGCTGACTCAGGAGGTTGATTTACTTAGGGCAAATAGGCTGTTCGCTTTGCATGAGAATTTGCACTTTGCAAGTGCTTGGTGAATGTGAGAAAGCTTTACTAACTTCATCAAATCATTTGCAAGCAAGTGACCTTTACACCACATTTAGTAAGCTAAGAGAAAATTCCTCTGAAAAATGCAAAATCCACTGCAAAGTGAGCAGCCCATGTGCCTTGCTATTAAATCAAATGCTTAGACTTGTATTGTGAGAAGGAGACATGCAACACAATAAAGGTAATGTACTGCATAGCCAAAAGCAGAGCCTAGGTATGCAGTAAGCTAACCCCAGACTCCTCCTGCATATACTTATAAAATGAAAAACTTTTCTAACAAATAATAGCTAAATATAATACAGTAAAATGATACCTGTGTTCAGAGACATACAGGGCCTGCTATTGCTGGCCACCTTATACAAATACTAGTGAGTTGAATATCATACGGATCCAATGGCTTTAATATGAAGTCACTGAACCAGGATAGGCGTCGGTGAAGTCCGAAAAAAAAAAAAGTCTGCATTTTTACACTTGCATGCTTGTTTTTGACTCGTAGTATTGAAGTTGTTTTATCTGTATGACCGCCAAGCACATTACATTTGCAGGCGGAGAGATTCTCTTCGGCATTACTAAGATTTCCTTCAATTGACAAACCGCACCAAAAACGCACCTCCCCATTGAAATGCAGTGCAAACGCAGCAAGATTGTTTTAAAAATGTGCACTCGTGTTACATTTTTGATGCATTTTTGAGTCACGTGACCTATGAAAAACTCACCATAAGCAAGGTAAAAATATATAATATATATATTTTTTTTTTGTACTGGCCTGGTAGGAAACAGAGCTTGCTTTGCATTAGGGCTGCACTGGGCAAGGTCACCCAGTGCAGTGCACCTGGTATAAATGGGCCATTAATTTTTCTGTTAAAACATCACTTTCCTCATTGGCTAAAAATATGAATATTTATAAAAAAAAAATATATAAATCGTGTTTTCTACTGCTTGGATGTCCTACTCCTTTTTTTGTTAATGTTTGAAGTAAAATTTTAGATATGCTCTTTTGATTATTTGAAATACCAACTTTCAGCTCAAAAATCCCTTTTACATTTTACTTATTGGGCGATTTTGGAATCTGGATGGGATGTAGTAAGTAGACACGCATTTTGGCTTATGAAATGCTTGCATAAGCTCGTTTATAAATTGGGGCTGACTTTTAAAATTGTAATTTTAACTTGTTGATTGAGTATGACCTCTAATTGGGTTGTTTTCACGAAAATGAATGCAGTAAGTGCAGATGTCCTGGGTTGCTAAGTATTTGACTTTATTTGAGTTTACTGGTGGAAGTTCACCAAATATGCAGAATGTTTTTTTTAGTCCAACGTTAAATCTTCTCAGCAACAGTTAATGTCATTGGTGGGATGGTTTATATTTGAGACAAGCACTGCCTGCCTTGCAAAAAAAAAAAGCAAAACTGTGAAGAAGCAGAGAGTGGGAATGGGCCATTCTGATGCATTGGGTTCACACTGGTTACATGATTTCAGTCTTTCTTTCATTTGCTCCAGTGTTCCAAAATTAGCATGGTTATCCAGTCACTTGCATTAATAGACTACGTCTAATATTTTTACTGAAAATATTCAGTGCCACCTGTCATAGTTACTCATAGTGTTTGAGCATTTGAAACGCATGCGCAATTTTTTTTCAGCAAACAACATAAATGCCATCTGCTTCAGTTTTTCTTCCTGTCATTAAAGAATTGTAAATAAAGGAATATATTCATTGCTGATAGCATTGTTGATAATAGATATGCTGCTGGCTCCATCTAACATTTCTCTTGGTCCCTGTTAGTGTTCTTCATTGTGCTGTTCCAACTAGAGCCACACATACATTCTCCCAAAAGTGTCGTGATCTCCCTGCATGTGCATGTTTTAACCATATTTATTCCAGTGGGGAGCAGTTCTCATGGTGGCTCTGCAGCCTAGAGATAGGCTTTAACAAAAGTTTGTCTATGCAGTCTATACTAATGTAGATGGGCTGGAAATATTGCCCCACAATACTCCAGGGCTCCGTTCATGGCAATGGGTAGCTGTTGTTTTTTTCTAGCTGGGAACTGACCACTCTTCGGGCTGTATCTCCCACCCCCACCCCCCACCTTCAATCTGGTTCCTATCCCCTCCCCCTTTCCTCATCGACATCAACACCATCCCTATAAAAACTGTCCTTGCCATGAGCCTTGGCCTCCCCTGCTGGAATACAATGGCTCTACGGGAGGGAATCCCCTGTCAACACTGTCTGTGTTCATGGGGAATTGAGTGATTGCAGGAAAGAAATTCGCTCCATGTATGGGCTGCTTTAGCTGCAATAGATTTAAAGCGGAGCCACAGGCTCCTTCAGAAAAAAATGAAGTCCGCAGCTACAAAGACTGTGTATGTAGTTGCTAACTTTTATTATTAGGACACTTGTCCACGAATCCAGCAGTGTCTTCACCCTAGCG
Organism: Pelophylax lessonae; assembly: GCF_965119305.1. Lineage (NCBI taxonomy): Eukaryota > Metazoa > Chordata > Amphibia > Anura > Ranidae > Pelophylax > Pelophylax lessonae. The sequence continues at coordinate 215,210,071 of NC_138771.1, read as the reverse complement.
GATTTTTCAACCGTCTGTCGGATGCTGCCACAGCCATCTCGGGTAAGGAAAACTGGCACAGCCGGTTCCCAACTTCACATGCACAAAGCTCTCTATGCTTTGTGCATGGCCTGGCGGTGGGAGGAGGAGCGGTGCCAAACTTCTAAATGAGTTAGTCCCCCACACGAAAGGTGTCAAATGTGGCAGTGCAGGGGAGAGGAGGGGGGGCGCGGAAGATGAGGCAAATAAGCAGGACTTCCCCCTTTGCGATAAATGTATGTTTTTTATGAACAGCTACTGGTAACTTTGTGCGGTTACGTATATTATTTTGGTTTTCTTGCAGATTGGAACCTTTGGAAGCATTGGATATATTCACGTGGCTGCATTTTCTCATCTATAACTTCCTCTAAACGTAAGTTTGCTTATTTTTCTGCATCTTTTTACCAAATATTTTTTTCTATATTTTTAAGTCTGACCATTCATTAATGTGCCTGTTTTTGTCTTTCTATGATGAGCCATAAAGTGTAGTTTCTACATAGTGTTAAGCCCTTGTTTTAATGTTTTACCTTGTAATTTATATACTGTACATAAATACCTGATATTTGTGTATTAGGCCCTTTCACATGAGATGGATTCCGTTCTGATCAGCAGGGGATGGAGGATCCGATCAGGTCCACCAGAAAAACTGACAGACCGAATTAAAATGCCCATGTGAAAGCAGCCTCTTCAGGTTTTGCTGCCACCTAATAGTGCAGCACAGTGATTGTACTTTACTGTACCTCTCGGTTTATGCAAGTCTCTCTGACCTAATAGGTGCCCTGTGTGGTTAATTACAATTTTTAACTGTCATGAGAATTGGTGTTGGCTGTATACCAAATATGTGGGTTGTGTATGTATGTATGTATATATATATATATGTGTGTGTGTGTGTATGTATGTATGTATGTATGTATGTATATATATATATATATTACACAGTATCTCACATAAGTGAGTACAGTCCCCACATTTTTGTAAATATTTTATTATATCTTTTCATGTGACAACTCTGAAGAAATGACACTTTTCTACAATGTAAAGTAGTGAGTGTACAGCTTGTATAACAGTGTACATTTGCTGTCCCCTCAAAATAAATCAACACACAGCCATTAATGTCTAAACCGCTGGCAACAAGTGAGTACACCCCTAAGTTAAAATGTCCAAATTGGGCCCAGTTAGCCATTTTCCCTCCCCGGTGTCATGTGACTCGTTAGTGTTACAAGGTCTCAGGTGTGAATGGGGAGCAGGTGTGTTAAATGTGGTGGTATTGCTCTCACTCTCTAATACTGGTCAATGGAAGTTCAACATGGCACCTCATGGCAAAGCACTCTGAGGATCTGAAAAAAAAATTGTTGCTCTACATAAAGATGGCCTAGGCTATAATAAGACTCTGAAACTGAGCTGCAGCATGGTGGCCAAGACCATACAGCGGTTTAACACGACAGGTTCCAATCAGAACAGGCCTCGCCATGGTCGATCAAAAAAAGTTGAGTGCACATGCTCAGCGTCATATTCCAGAGGTTTTGCCCAGTATGACTGTGACATACTGAAACGGAGCATGATCCCCTCCCTTCAGAGACTGGGCCGCAGGGCAGTATTCCAACATTATACCGAGCCCAAACACACCTCCAAGACAACTACTGCCTTGCTAAAGAAGCTGAGGGTAAAGGTGATGGGACTGGCCAAGCATGTCTCCAGACCTAAACCCTATTGAGCATCTGTGGGGTGTCCTCAAATGGAAGGTGGAGGAGCGCAAGGTCTCCAACATCCATCAGCTCAGTGATGTCATCATGGAGGAGTGGAAGAGGTCTCCAGTGACACCTGTGAGACTCTGGTGAACTCCATGCCCAAGAGGGTAAAGGCAGTGTTGGAAAATAATGGTGGCTATACAAAATATTGACACTTTCGGACCAATTGGAACATTTCAACTTAGGGGTGTACTCACTTTTGTTGTCAGCGGTTTAGACATTAATGGTTGTGTGCTGTCATTTTGAAGGGACAGACAATTTACACCATTATACAAGCTGTGCACTCACTACTGTACATTGTAGTAAAGTGTCATTTCTTCAGTGCTGTCACATGAAAAGATATAATAAAATATTTACAAAAATGTGAGGGGTGTAACTTTTGTGAGATACTGTGTGTGTGTGTGTATGTGTGTGTGTATGTGTGTATATATGTATATATATATATGTATATATATAATATATATATATATATATAAAAAATAAATAATGTGTGTGTATATATATATATATATATATATATATATGTGTGTGTTTGTGTAACACCAGGTAGGGTAGAGCTGTCTCTTTGATGTGAAAGTTGCTCCTTGAAAGGGTTTTTATGTTGCTTTTGATGGAACTTTTGGTCATTAACTATTGCTGAGAAGATCTAACGTTGGACTACAAAACTTTAAAGAAGTGTGAATATACTGTTGTCAAGAGAGAGCTGGGACTATTCTAGAGACAGGATATTTGGAAGTATTCCCTGTTAAAGTATATGTTTGGGCTGGATAAGCATTGGAAACTGTCAATCTGTTCATCATTTAAGCGCCCTTCATTTACAGGTCTCATATTTTTTGTTCTCTGCCCCTTTTGGTCAGCGAATCAGTTTTTCATACTTTTATGTTCATGAAGGTACTAATACGAGTATTACAAGGCAGGCTATAAAATTTGTATGAAAGACCCAAATGCTGTTTGTATATAGGGGGAGCCTTGGATTTTTGGGGTACTAGGTTATTCACTAAAGTATGCATAGACATCTGTAGGTGCCAGTTCTATAATTTTGTCACTGGTTTATGACTTTTTTTACAAGGCCAAAGGTTTGCTCAAAAGTCAACCAGCTAAAGCTCATCAAACCTAATATTATTTGCATGTACAATATATAGTGCATCCGGAAAGCGTTCACTTTTCCCACATTTTATGTTACAGCCCTATTCCAAAATGTATTTCATTATTTCCTCAAAATTCTGCAAACAATACACCATAATGACAATGTGAAACACGTTTTGAATTTTTTGCAAATTCCTAAAAATAAAAAATCACATGTATATAATTATTCCCAGCCTTTGCCATGACACTCAAAATTGAGCTCACGTCCACCCCTTTTCCACTGATCATCCTTGGGATATTTCTACAACTTGATTGGAGTCTACCTGTGGTAAATTTAGATAATTGGACATAATTTGGAAAGGCACACACCTGTCTAGATAAGGTCCCACAGTTAACAGTGCATGTCAGAGCAGAAACCAAGCCATGAGGTCTAAGGACTTGCAAACCTCGGAGACAGGATTGTATTGAGGCAGAGATTTTGGAAAGGATATAGAATTTTTTTTTCTTCAGAATTTAAGGTCCCATGAGCACAGTGGCCTCCATCATCCAAAAATGGAAGAAGTTTGAAACAATCAGGACTCATCTTAGAGCAGGTCGCCCAGCCAACCTGAGCAATGGAGGTAGGGAGGCCTTAGATTGAAGACCAAGAACCTGATGGTCACTGACAAGAGCTCCAGCGTTTCTCTGTGGAGAACAGAGAACCTTCCAGAGGAACAACTATCTCTGCAGCACTCCACCAATCAGGCCTGTATGGTAGTGTGGCCAGGAAGAAGCCACTCTTAAGTAAAAGGCTCATGACCATCCGCCTGGAGTTTGCCAAAGGGCAGCTGAATGATTCTCAGGCCATAGGAAACAAAATTTTCTGGTCTGATGAAACAAAGATTGAACAGTTTGGCCTGAATGGCAAGCGTCATGTCTGGAAGAAACCATACACCTTTCCTTATCTGGCCAATGCATCCCTACAGTGAAGCATGGTGGTGGCAGCATCATGCTGTGGGTATGTTTTTCAGCAGCAGGAGCTGGGAGACTAGTCAGGGGCGAGGGAAGGATGAATGCAGCAATGTACAAAAACTTCCTTGATGAAAACCTGCTCTGGACCTCAGACTGGGGCAAAGGTTCATCTTCCAACAGGGCAACAACCCTAAGCACGCAGCCAAGATACAGTGGCTACTGGACAACTCTGTGAATGACCTTGAGTGGCGCAGACTTGAACCCGATTGAACAACTCTGGAGAGATCTGAAAATGGCTGTGCACCGACACTCCCCATCCAACCCGATGGAGCTTGAGAGGTCTTGTAAAGAAGAATGTGGGTAACTGCCCAAAAATAGGTGTGCCAAGATTGTAGCCTCGTACTCAAAAATGCTTTAGGCTTTAATTGGTGCCAAAGGTTCTCCAACAAAGTTTATAGCAAAGGCTGTAAATATTTATGTACATTTGATTTTTTTTCCTTGCAAATTTATTACAAATATGAAAAGATTTCAAACTTCTTTCACCTTGTAATTTTTTTGGGAACATAATGAATTTAATCCATTTTGGAATAAGGCTGCAACAAAACAAAATGGAAAAAGTGAGGCACTGTGAATACTTTCTGGATGCACTGTATCATTAAAAACACTGGTGATGGGACTCATTGAGCAAATGAAGCTTCTATATACAACTATTGTGTTACAGCATGACGTCCGATAGGATATAGCGTGCAGAATGAGGACTAATCTCTAATAAATTTTACATCACCATTTGCATATGGCATGAGCCCTATTCTTTGTGGCATAATAAAACCTAAGGTTGTTTCCATAATGCTAATTGTACATTTGAAAATAGCACACAAAACAAGCATACAATTACTGAGATCATCAGCCCTGTGTGTTATGCAGTAAATGTTAGTACAAGTATCTCGGGCCGCAGTATGTAACAAGCTGTATGCTGCTAATTTTCTTAAAGTATGCCAGTGATGGTATATCATTAACATTACAATTTCTTTGCAATCGCCTTGTCTAATTAGAGTTAGAAAGATCATTAGACTATCAATGTTTATGGTTTTCTTTAATAAACTCTTGGTGTTTTAAAGATGATTAAATAATGAAATGCCTTGCAGCAATATTTCTAAACGCTGCTTTGTTCTTGCGCTTTAAGTTTTGTTTTCCTCTCTGTTTTATGTTAACTATACCAATACTTGCAGGTTTCCCTGTTGCTTACGCTGCGGGTGTTTTCGACGGTAAACTTCAAGCATTGTTCATGTTTTATGCTACAGTTTTACTGCCACATGGCTGACGCGCTGCGCAGGATCACGTATATATACCACACTGTGGTTCTACACAGAGGGAGCTGATCAGCGGGTCTTGCAGACCCGATGTCCACCGACACCCGCTGATTGCTCTATACACAGGCAGAACGGCAATCTGCCTATGTAAACAAGGCAGATCTGTATTCAGTCAGTATATAAGGCATTGATCCTGCGTTCCTGCAAAGCAGGGACACGGATCTATGCCTTCCTCTAGTAAAAGTACCCCCCCCCCCCACTGTAGTAAAACACCAGCTAGGCAGTGCCATCTCAAGAGCATTAAAGGGCCCCGGGCAATGCAGTGCACTGGGGTCCTGCCTACACAATCGCCCACGAAAATAAAAATGCAAATTATTGATAAGGCAATATTTATTGGTACAGCAGTGCCAGGCTAATGACCGCTTCCAAGTTCAGCGGCTGGGTCCGGTGAACACACACATGGACAGGAGTCAAGACTTGACTGTCCTGTGTGTGCCTGTTCCCGTGGAGTCAGACAGGCATTCCTGCAATTGTGGGCTTCCCCCTCCATGGCCCAAATGGCCTGACAGCAGCGCAGAGCTGACAGGCGCTTGTCACCTGCTAAGTTTGGCGACGGGATGCAAACGCGAATCGGGGCTGGGCAGGTGGGGCCCCCCGGGCAGCTTCCCAGTTTGCCCATTCGATAAGATGGCTCTGCTTGGCACACAGCTCTTTGATTGCCCCTAATGTTAACCCCTTTCCAGCCAGTTTAATTAGTACAGTGACTGCATATTTTTAGTGCTGATCACTGTAATGATGTCACTGGTCCCCAAAAAAGGGTCAAAAGTGTCCAATTTGTCTGCCTGCAATATCGCAGTCGCATAAGTCGCCGCCATTACTAGCAAAAAAAAAAATTTCCATAAATATAACCCCTAGTTTGTAGATGTGATAACTTTTGCGCAAACCAATCAATATACGCTTTTTGGGATTTTTTTTTACCATAAATATGTAACAGAATAGGTATTAGCCTAAATTGATAAAGAAATTTTAGTTATTTATTTTTTTTGGATATGTTTTATAGCAGAAAGTAAAAAAATATTGTATTTTTTTTAAGAACTTTTTTCAGCTGCTCTTAGGGGCATCTATATATTTTTTTTCTCTGCCTTTAAATGCCACTTTGTTATCCTTGTTTATGCAAACACAGGCTTTTAGCAGCATGTAGGCCTCTTTCACACGATATTCCTGTTTGAGCATCTACTTTTTCATCTGTTTTCACGCATATGCGTTTGCACAATTTTGCGCGCATCTTTGCGCAAATGTGCAGAAATGTATTCTCATGTTCTTGTGTTGTGCATTATGTAAATGGCCATTTGAGCACATTAGTGCGCATTTGTGCGCATGAGGAGTAAATTACTGCCCAAAAATGCAGATTTTTCTATTTTGTTTTTACTGAAGAATGCAGGGCGCTGGTTTAAAGAGGTTGTAAACCCAATTTTTTTTTTTTTCTCACCCTGAAAGAGAAACACATAATGAGCTAGTATGCATCGTGGAGAGAATAGGGGTTTATTAGACCCATAATCCCTCCTTTGCCTTCTAAGGCAACTAATCAACTACAGACCTGCTTGCTCAGCTGCTTCTCTGGCTGTACCAGCCTGGGAAAGACCGCACTGAAACCATAAAGGGCAAAATTCTTGTCACTTCTGGCTTAATTTTGTTAGAGGAGATGAGGGAACACGTTCCTCCATCTCCTCTGTGGGCAGTCATTCCTGTGGCTTACAGAAGTCCCGTGATCCCAGGTGAATTGGGAGAGCTCGGGAACTGCGGCAGGCAACTGCAGGGGTGGGGAGCTCTTCTTAGCCTTGTAAAAGTAATACGAGCCACTGTAAAGCCGCCCAGATCACTTTTACTTGAAATCGATCACCATCTCTAAAACTCGATAGCCATGATCCTGGTATAACCACTTGCCGTCTAGGAATGCCTGTGCTGGATGGCAAGTGGTAATGGTGGTTGAAATACAAGCACACTTTTTTTTGCAATGCCTCAAGCATTGTTCTGTTTTGTAAATTAGTTTTTAAGGGTCGGCTCACAGTGGTGCAATGCCAGACATCGCATGTGATTCGCACCGTCTTGCTGCAATGTCTGTACGATGCAAATTCAACTATACAAACTGTATGGTTAAATTTGCATCGCATTCGGACCAAACTCGTGCAGGACCCCCCCCCCTTTTTTTTTTTGTCCGCACAAGAATCGGATTGCATGCGATCCGATTCCTGTCCGAATTCACAGTTCGCACTGTGATCTGCGAACCGATCTGGGGGTGTAATTAACTTTGTATGGACACCCACAGTGATTCACAGAGGGCAGTGTGAACCGCGGGGGATTCAGGTGGGATGCGGAAACTCGCACTGGATTCGTAGGGTTTCCCGCATCTCACCAGTTTGAACCGGCGCTTAGGCTGGCCATACATGTTCAATTTTCAGTTAGATTTACCACAAGCCACATAATAGGAGTTCAAAGCTAAACACCACTTTCAATTGTATCCAATTAGGCAGGCCTTTGTATTACATATTTGAAGGTAAATCTAAAGAAAATTGTAAGACAATTGTATAATGTATGGCCAGCCTTAGCGTCCCAAATTCATCTAGGACTGTTGCAGCCCAGACTTCATGTAGTCTTGCAAGCTTAAGAACACCTGTATGCAATACAGACTTGATTGTTGGCCCATTGTGCTATGTATAGATTGTCTTCTATGCCCCAGTTGGTGATCTACCAATGTAAAACTGTAATTTTGTTCTTCTGTGTTAGAGATAAATATTTACAGATGTCTCGGGTAACACTAGACCATCTAGGGTTTATTGCCTCAGATGTTCCCCTTTTTCTCTACTACAAGCCGTATAGAATACTATAGATATTTGTAAAATTATTTCTAAAATAAAATGCAGGTTGTCTGAACTCATTTTATACATTTCATTTCCTTTAGAAATGTAGCAAGCAATGTTTACTAAATGGCTGAAAGTTTCTGGAATTGCGTAAAATTTCTCTTCCTAACTTCCTTGGATCAACTGCATTTTCTGCCATAAAATAGACGGTTTCCCTTCTCTAAGCCATGTAAATTGATCTTGGCTGAGGATATGAAATTGAAATACCTCATTTTCTCTCACTCTTGGTGGTGAAATGAGGGGGAATTTTACAGCTGGGACATCTTGAGAGTGAGCATCTGGCAAGTGTAATGCTTTAGTCAAGGTGTTTTTCCTCCTGGCTGGGAACTGGCTTTACAGTACAAAGGTTGAAACGAAAACTGGAAATCTGTATTAATTTTTAACCAGAAGAATTCCGATACAGGTTATCGAACATTCTTTCACAAACGAATGGAAATTGTAGAACTGCCATTAACCTATGTTCCTCTGATAAATGAGTATTGCGTTCTGTTTTGTATTCCTTTTATTTTTTTTTTAATAGATAAATCTTAAGATGAAGATTAATGATTAGTTGTACTGTGACGTTTGAATAAAAAACAATGCTTGACCAGTTTTTTGTGAACCCCAAGCTTTGATTGCCAAAACTGTTTATGCTTCTTGTCGCTTTGGAAAGCTTTGGTTGCCGCATTAACCAGCACATTGAACCAATTCAGATGAGTAACTTTCTGTATTGGCAGTATTGGGCTTCTAGAGTGCTAAAGCAGCATTGGCTTTACAATTAAAAGTAATACTAGTGCCACGCAAGTTTTCTTAGGCTTGCCATGCGTGAGTATTTTTTTTTTTTTTTTTTCTTTAGCTCAACCATTGGATTGCTCAAAAGAAAATGAGTGCTTTAGTCGGCGGTGCTGATTGTGGGAATTTTCCAACAGGCTGCTTGTATACAAATCAATCAATCCATGGATCAAAATCCTTTCGGAACTGCTCAAATTTCAATCCGTGTATGGCCAGCTTTGCTTTTTCTATTCTAGTAAATAGATTTTGGTCAGCATTATCAAAAATCATGATACTTGCAAGTTGAATCTTTGTGCGTTTTTTATTGAATGCACGTTAGAGGCCAAGCTCACCTTTTGGAATATGTTAACATGTTCCACCCATTCGTGGTGGGGTTACATGTAACCTATTCCAGCTCCTGCTTCCTCTCCCCCGGATCCCCCCTCCCTGTGACAGCAAACAGAGGATCTTCTCATTGCACCTGCTCTGCCCACATGGTAACTCTGTTCACATAACCGACTCATGTGAATAAATGAACTACAAGTACAGTCAGCGACCACCAACTTGTAGTTCTCAATGAACTGTGAGGGCACCAGTGAGTGCTCTTGTAGTTTATCAATTCTTCCTGCTGGTCAGTATGGTAGATACGAGCAAACCATGTACTGAGAGTCTGCAGGATTCTGGCAGTGCACCCGCAGATTGCAGGTGCAAAGCTTTACAGGCTCCAGTGTGTAAAAAAAAAAAAAAAAAAAAAAAAAATGCACAATTTTTACCTGCATTTATTATTATTATTATTATTGCTATTATTATTTGGATTATATAAAAAGTGCAGCGCTACAAAATATATATATATATATATATATATATATATATATATATATATATATATATATATATATATGTGTGTGTGTGTTCATATATACACATTCATGAAGAAACTATAAAGTTCATTAGAAAAAAATCCACATAAAAAATCTAACATCCAGAAAAGTGCTTGAATTAAAGTGCTTAAATGTTGAACGAAGACAGGGTGACCATTTGTATCTGGTTATCCAACGTGACAATTTCACCCCCAGAGCTGAGGGTATTGCTCTTACCAGAAGCTGTGGACCCAGGTACCATATAGTAAATGGGTCACACATGAAGGGATAGTGAACAGCTTGGAAGCACCGATCGCTCAGGAATCTTCAGTATGGATATCCACAATGTATCACCACAGTTCTGATAGGAATGGACCTTTCCTTTGATGGACCATGTCTCCAGGTTTAAGCCAGTATGTGAAAACAAGCCAAGTAGTCGCACATAGTGTTAAACCATTTAAAACACGTTTATTCAGAAAACTACAGAACACCTACAAAAATCTGCGAAACAGCGCTTGTGGTATGGAATGACCTCAGCGGAAAATGTACTGACGCGATTGGTCATACATGACAACCTCATAGCCCTATGAGGATGTCTTTATGACGAAACGCGTCAGTGTACATTTCCTGCTGAGGTCATTCCATACCACAAGTGCTGTTTTTCTGCAGATTTTTGTAAGCATTCTGTAATTTTCTGAATAAATGGGCTTTAAATGGTTTTACACTATGTGCGACTACTTGGCTTGTTTTCACATACTGGCTTAAGCCTGGAGACACTAAGGCAAGGTCCATTCCCATCATAACTGTGGTGATACAATGTGGATATCCATACTGAAGATAAGATTCTTGAGCGATGGGGGCTTCCAAGTTGTGAACTATCCCTGCATGTGTGACCCATTTACTGTATGGTACCTGGGTCCACAGCTTCTGGTAAGGGCAATAAATACCCTTAAGTGGGGTACACACTAGTAGAAAATCTGCCGAAAATTCCCATCCGAGGTAAAATTGTACGATTTTCTGGTAGTGTGTACACAACTTTCAGGAGCCGATGCCGACATTTTCAACAAAAAAAACGGAGGGACAAACACCAAAATTTTTATCGTCGGTCCCAAGACGACCAATTTTCGCTTAATGTGTATGCAGTACGTCAGTGAAAAATCGGAAACCGGAAGTCTAGGAACAAATGTCCCAAAAAAAAATAAAAAATCAGACGAGAAATTTTGTGAATATTTATGCACTGTCAACTAAAAACGGTTATGAACGCTGAGCAAGAGAGAGAAAAATCTGAGGATATTTTGTCCGATTTCCATCAAGTATGTACGGGCCTTTTATGGTGGTGGAATTGTCATGTTGGTGATCATTGGTATCCGGATATCCCTGTCTTCGTTCAACTTTTTAAGCACTTTAATTCAAGCACTTTTCTGGATGTTACATTTTATATGGAGACTTCTTTTTAGTTGTGATTATGTGGACTTTTTTTCGTCTCCTTTTTTAGTTTCTTCATGAATGTGTATATTTCTCTAGCGCTCATCGACAGACGTAGTCCTCGGTGATACACCACCTTCGGGTTATGTTACCTCCGCAGGAGCAGGACTAGACAGGAAATTAAAAAGCTCTGGCCACACCCTAGGGGCAGTCCCAGAGGGTATATCCTCTCTCTCTCTGCCTCAGCAAATCAGTTATTTTCTGTCTAGTTAGGAGTAAGGACCTAGATACCTTGCTGGGATCTTAGGTCCTGGCAAGAATTTTTTTCTAAAAGGATGTTTGGACAGCTTTTTTTCTCCAGTGTTCCTGTGAGATCTTCAAGCAAGAAAGCTGAACTGGGCGACGGGCTGGATGTTGAGATCCGGTGGTCACCCCAGTTCAGCCTACGAGCGCGTGAAGGCCATAGCTCCGCGCTGGGTCGGCCGCGACAAAGTCCCATTAAAAGGACTGAACCCGCGAGTTAAACGTCTCGCTGAAACGCCAAAGACCATGAGTCACGGCGTCCGTATCGGTCGACAGCCCTCCCGCCCCGGTGGAGAGGGGTACTGTCAGGAGTTGGTGCCCGCCTGGTTCCGGTATGGTGAGTAGTATGTTCCCCCTTTTTCCCTGACGGGTTTTGTGGTGAACGCGGGCCCCTCTCTGTATGGTAAGAAAGAGTTTCTTTCTATCCTATAACATGTCATAAATCCTCCTACTTTGAGTGTGATTTTATGTGTGCAAAAAGCCAGGAGGCTTGGTTTGGGAGCTAACAATCTATTGTATACATGTTTTTAAAGATGTAATCTGTGGCATTCTGGGAATCTTATGGGTTAAGTATAAGCTACCTACCAGTCAGAAGCCATGGACATGTAGACTGCCTTCCAAGTCAGATCTCCAGCTAATAGCAGGCCTCCCGAATGGCCATGCGGTCCGCCAGGGCCGGTACCGCCAACCACGCCATATCCCCATGCAGAGAGAGTGTTGTGTGCCTGCAGCACACCGCTAGTCAGCACAGGCCGCCGCCATTTTTTTTGCTGGATCGCACGAGCCGCCATTTTGGCGTAGCCTCGTGTCTCCAGCATGGGGGCGGCCATGTTTTAGGTGATTCTACACCTCGTGGAGCTTGGGGGAGGCGCCGGAAGGCGTGCAGAGGGGCGGAGCCGCCTCCTTTCTTCCTGGGCAGCCAGCCAAAAGACTTCCTGTTTGTCTAAGACAGCGCTGTAAGCTGTTGCAGTTCAACTCTGAACATCAAGTGGTGAGCCTGGGGGTCTATCTCTCTCTCTCTCGATCGATAGGGATCCCTAGCAGGTAACACTAAGGGGTTTTTTTGTGGCGCTGAGGGTCAAAAAAAAAAAAAAAAAAGTTTTTTTCTTTACTTTGAATTATATCATCCAGGAAGTAACTGGAGTTATTATGGACCCTGCCACACATATTCCCCCACCTGTTTCCCTCGAGGGGGCCTCGGGACCCGCCGGTGTACAGAGTATAGAGTAATTTACAGCAATTTTGGAGTCTATGGTGGCTCGGGTGGAGGCGGCCTGTCAGGGACGGGGGTCAAGGAAGCGACCCCCGCCTACCCCTATACTATCTGACACCTCTGACTCTGATTCAGAGATGGTCACTGCAGTTGCAGGTTCCTCTGCAAGGGCTGCTATCCCAGGTAAAGCCCCCTCAGACAGTGAGGAGGACGCTTCTTCTCCTGCTATAATTCAGGAAGAAGCATTGGTGGACGCACTAGTTGTGGCAGTGCAAGAAACCTTAAAACTTGAGGCTTTACCGGCAGAGGCAACTGAAACAGAGAGGCCTTTTGGGACTAATAAGCCCATCAAGACGGCGAAGGCTTTTCCTGTACCTAAATGTTTTGGAAATCAGATTAAAGGAGAATGGGAACATTCTAAACGTACCTGTACTATTTCCAAGCGTATTGCTAGACGCTATCCGTTTGAGGAATCCATCATTAAGAAATGGACGGTACCACCAGTCGTGGATCCGCCTATTTCCAGGCTGAATAAAGCCACGGTTATTCCAGTGGAGGACACTTCGTCCTTTAAGGATCCGGTGGATCGAAAGATAGAAGCGGAGTCCCGCACTATCTTTTCTCTGATAGGGTCAGCATTTAGACCAGTAATTGTTATTGGTCTAGTTTCCCAGACACTTACGGAATGGGCGAAAATGGTACGCCAAGATCTTAGGGGAAAAGATATTCCCCAGGAGACATCTGATTTGATAGAACAGATCATACAAGGGCTACGGTTTATCTGTGACGCAGCCTTGGACACTACTCCCTTGTTAGGGCATGCATCTAAGTTAGCAGTGATCCTCAGACGTGTGCTGTGGTTAAAATGCTGGTCAGCTGACCTAGGTTCCAAAAAGACTTTGACCAATCTCCCTTTCCAGGGGAATCGTCTATTTGGAGCCAACCTAGATGAAATCATTAAGGATGCCACCGGGGGCAAGAGTACTTTTTTGCCACAGGCTGCAAAAGCTAAGGAACCTCGCAACAAGCGAGGACCTTTCTTTACCGCCCATAAAGGGCGCCCGGCTGGTACTTCCGGGAAAGGCAAGACTCCTCCAGGAGGGTTCAAGAAGGGCTGGTCGGACAAGCAGAGGACCAACCCAGCCAAACCCGAAGTAAAGGAGTACACAGCCTGAAGGTGCGCCCCCACCCGATTTCAGGGTGGGGGGACGTTTTCACCGGTATTCAGGACATTAGATCGAGCATCAACCACTACTACCGGTGCGATTCTTCCCTTCCAACATTTAAGTACAGGAAGCGGTAGTTACCGTTCCCTGTATAGATCTTTTCCTTTACCTTTTCCTAAGATTAGTCCCGACACCTCACAGGAATCGGATCTGATTGACCAGATAGGCCAAGTAGCCTCTAGTCGGGTGACTTCGGTCCCTGAGGTTCAACCAGAAAAGATCACCTTTCCTGATAACTATCAGGTATCTGATAAATGTGTGGGAACAGAAAACGACCAGACTTTCTCGGATGGTCGGGGCCAGATACCTCTAGGGACGCCTGGTTCAGATCCAATCAGCGCCAGTGGTCCTAGAAATTCTAGGCTGGCCTCTTCAAGCCGGCCTGGCCGACTTGGACATGTTAGTCGCAGACGTTCCGTGGGAACTTCGTCTCAGGGAGTGTCTGTAGTCTCAAGGACCTATTTACCTTCGTGCTTTACAGTCGCTGGTTTTAATGGCCTGGCCATTGAGACCCAAGTACTGAAGGACAGAGGTTTGTCTACTTCAGTCATTCCTACCCTTATTAAAGCAAGGAAAGCGACTTCCAGCAAAGTCTATTATCACACATGGAAGACTTATATTGCGTGGTGCGAATCTTTAGGATTTCCTCCACGTACCTATTCGGTGTCTCGAATATTGGCCTTTTTGCAACAAGGGGTTGAGCAGAAGCTAGCCTTGAGCACCATCAAGGGTCAAGTTTCAGCATTAGCAATCTTCTTTCAGAAACCTTTAGCTACCAAATCCTTGGTGCGGAATTTCATCCAGGGGGTGCGGCACCTGGCTCCTCCAGTCTGCGCGCCCTTACCGCCCTGGGATCTTAATTTGGTTTTGTCGGTTCTACAGAAACCTCCCTTTGAAAACATCAGGGAGATTCCCTTGCTTACTTTATCCCAGAAGGTGGTCTTCTTGGTGGCTATTACTTCTGCTCGCAGGGTGTCAGAACTGGCTGCATTATCATGCCAGTCCCCATACCTAGTGATTCATAGGGATAAGGTAGTACTTCATCCTAAGCCATCTTTTCTTCCTAAGGTGGTTTCAGATTTTCATCTGAATGAAGATATTGTACTACCTTCCTTGTGTCCTCAGCCCAAGCATCATCGGGAACATGCGTTGCATTCCTTGGATGTGGTTCGGGCAATCAGGGTATACCTGAAAGCTACGGAATCATTCCGTAAGACGGATTCACTTTTTGTGATCACGGATGGCCCCAGAAAGGGTTTGCCTGCATCTGCCGCGACCATTGCCAAATGGATTAGACAAACGGTGGTACAGGCTTATTCTATTAAGGGTCAGAGTCCTCCGTTCCCTGTTAGGGCGCACTCCACTCGAGCGCTCAGTACTTCCTGGGCCTTTCGCCATCAGGCGTCAGTGGTCCAGGTATGTAAGGCGGCCACTTGGTCGTCGGTACATACCTTTACTAAATTCTATAAAATTGATGTGACGGCATCGGCGGATGCCTCATTTGGCCGCAAGGTTTTGCAGGCCGCAATTTGAGGAGACCGGTGGTCTACCTCGAGGGTTTTTTTCTGTTTGAAAATTTTTTTTTGTTGAGTCTCATCATTAAGGATGAGCATTGTAAACTTCTAGTTGGCACCGGTTGGGCCTTCTAGATTGGGATTTGATTTCCATTTTCCCACCCCTCAGTTGTGATACTGCTCTGGGACGTCCCGAAGGTGGTGTATCACCGAGGACTACGTCTGTCGATGAGCGCTAGAGAAAAATGGATTTTTGTAAAATCTTACCGTAAAATCCTTTTCTCTTAGCTCATCGACAGACGTAGTCCCCGCCCCTCTGTTTTGGAGTTGGGTTGGGTTAAATTCTCTAAGCACTGCTTTTTCACATAACTGATTTGCTGAGGCAGAGAGAGAGAGGATATACCCTCTGGGACTGCCCCTAGGGTGTGGCCAGAGCTTTTTAATTTCCTGTCTAGTCCTGCTCCTGCGGAGGTAACATAACCCGAAGGTGGTGTATCACCGAGGACTACGTCTGTCGATGAGCTAAGAGAAAAGGATTTTACGGTAAGATTTTACAAAAATCCATTTATGATCACACCTATATATATTTTGTAGTGCTGCACTTTTATTTATAATCTGTTTATACAATTTTTGGTCGATTGTGGTGTTAGCACATTTTGATTTTCATTTCGTATTTTTTTTTTTTTTTTAACTAGTGCGATTTATTATTTTTTTATTTTGTCACCTTTTAAACTTGTTTGTCTGGGCCAAACTATACAGATCTCACTCTCAGATCAGATTTTTGCCCTGAACAAAGCATGTTCTGATCAGCGTTAAGATAGTTCATTATTTTTTTTTTTATTGTGATCCAAGACCATTTAACTTCACAGAGCTTTGTAAGCAGTGTGACATTGTATATTGATGGCATTGTATATATAACCTGTCTACAGGCTGGATTCCACAGTTGACAAGAAACATCTGTGTAGCTTTTTGTGCGCCCGTACAGCAATGCAATATCTCTTGTCCGCAGGATGTATACTTGCGAATGGCTTCCTGTATTGTTCAGTTCCTTTGTCTGTTGAGATCTGTACATATTTTTTTTTTTCTTTCTTCACGGTAGAATGGGTTGAAGGGTAAATTACAATGCTCTTGTTTGTTGGAACCACAGGGTGCAGGCAAATATTAATGTAGTGTTTAGTGGTGGAGAGTTGCAGCTGAAAACTACATTACAACTGCAAATTTACACCAACTTAATTGCAGTGTTAAGCCTCTTCATTATCCACTGACAAGTACCAATGATGTCTAAACTTCCGTGATAACATAAGAATCCGCTCTTGACAATGACCATTAACTCGTTTGACAGGGTGATAACGAGATTACAGGGTTCACTTTCCCACTATAAATTTGGACAGCACATGTGTTATTTAAACAGGCAAACTAGAATGTTAGGGGGCATTGATTATTGAGAGAAAGTGACATGTGTGACTTCCAGCTCACCCAGAGAGCTTTATTTATTTTTACTTCTAGAGGGGCATTTCTTGTATAGGTGGGAAGAACTGTGTGTGTGTGTGTGTGTGTGTTTTTTTTTTTTTTCATTGTCATCCCTGCCATAGCGCTCAGCCCATTGCCTCATTTCTGCCCTGCTTGGACAGTATCTACATTCACTGCATGTGTGATAAAAAGGATACACCCTTGCCTTCTGGGAAAGTATTAAATTGGGCAAGATACACAAGTGCTATTGACTTCCACTATTCTGTCCCATTAAAGGGAACCAGTAAAACAGTGTCTCAACTGCTTGCTTTTATCACCCCCTTGTCACACCTCTCAATGAGGAGTAAAATGCTGAATCCCTCTGTCACTCTGCTCTCTCCTCATCAGCCAGCTCTTTGCACTGCAGCACAACTGACTGGCTTTTCTACTCTTTGAGCTCTACTGTTCAGACTGCAGGAGGCTGATACTAATTCAAATATAGTATTTATTTTACTTGCATGTAAAGTTAAATTTAATAATGTATTAATGGTTACAGAGCTGCATTACTTTGTATATTTTAGATCTACCAGGAGTACAGCTCTAAAAGCTAGAAATATAGAACAAATTTTGATTTTTGTCCGTGCTTTAATGGGTTGCGAGCATGTTTGACGATATTGGCTATATACACCCAACTGATGATCTAGCTGAGAAGGTAGTCCAAACTGCTTTATGCACATCCAGTGCATTGTATCCAGTGCTCATGTATATGATATGATACCATTATCGCTTTTTTTTTGTTATGCATGCAATGATTAGTACAAAAAGTCATGTTCTTAGATGTGACCTTCCTATCTATTAGCAACCAAGTGGCTTCTAGATAGTACAGTCACTGTGTAAGGAACCTTTGAGCTTGTTCATTATGTATGTTAGAAACAGTCAGCTTGACGGATCTTACAATGGTAGGAGGAACCCCCACTGTGAATCAGTTGCTGTTGTTTTCCTGAATTTAAAATGTACTTGGAAATACTTTGGACTAATTCATGCCATAGATGTATGTAACTGTATGCAATCATCTGCTTTTATTTCATACCTTTACTTACACAGGTACCACTCTTGGTCAGTACCTTCACTTTTGCAATGTAAAATGGCATAAGCCAGATTATATCTGGGTCCAATTATCATTTTGTATTTCCTGTTACCAAGTTATTGTGTTCTCAAATTCAGGAAACCAGAATAATCAGAGTGCCAAAGTCTGCTAGCATATTGCTAGATTTAGCGCATTCTGAGCTCAAAATAAGTTTTGTGTAGCGGAATACTAATGGCATTTGGATGCCAAGGTTTTTTTTTTTTATAGAATAGTAAAATCTATTTGAGTTACTGGTTTACCATTGGAATTAGGCATCAGTGCAATTGATTGCTTGGGTTTTATGAATGTGCTCTGAACTTAAATGTCTGGAATTAATCTGTTTTTAAAATCATTAGGAATGTCCAGACACACATTTTATACCCTGAATTTTTAAAGCGTTTTTCTTACTCCGGTTCTGTTAAAGTAAGCTTCCTATGGGTCGGAATGGAGGTGGAATGTATACTGTGCTGTACAAAACTTAAACCAGATGCGTGGCAGCTGTTCAAGTTGTGTTTTTTTTTTTTTTACCTCCTTTAATTCTCATTTTACATAGGGTAATACAAATGTTTGTGCTGTCTAGGCCTGCTAAGAGTGGAAATGTACAAAATTGCATTTCTTAAAAATGAAATGTTTAATACAATGTACATTTTAGAAGCTGGAATATGAAACTTTCTTTACTAGAATCTGGGAAGAAAATAAATGTATTTAAGAAAAAAAACAAGAGAAATAAAGGTACCCCACTTGAGGAAGACAACGATATATTTTCAAAAGTTTTAATTAGCACAACTGTATTTAAATACTTATGTGACAATAAAAACAGGCTTCCCAAACAAAGGGTTACACTTTTGATGTAAATATCCCTGAAAGTAGCGCTAATCCTGCTAGATTAACACTGAAACTACTCTACACACATGTATATTCATAAACTATTGTCAAACCATGTATACACACATAAGTGGCTGAAATGCAGGAAGATTGTCGTTGGGGCTCAGTGCATTTTGCTGTTTAATCACTTCATCAGGAGACAAAACCTCATGGCCATAGGCACATATTATGTAGCACTACATCCAAAGAAAAGCTGTAGGAAGGTGTATCGTGGACTTAAATGGGCAAAAAAAAACAATAAAGCATGTAATGTAAATGAGTACGGGTCTAGGGCAGCTCACAATGGGATTGGCAAGCATACATTTTTTTGTTTACAGTACATCCTTTTTATTGCTTTTTGCCTATTCAAAAGGCGGTCCACTATCCATCTCCCTCTTTCCTCTCCTCCCTTCCTCCCCTGCAATATGGGGTTGTCTTGCCTAGAGTCTAATTAGACCTAAGCTAAATAGCTGTAATGCCTTAAAGGGACACTAAATAGCTTTATTCTCCCAAAATAATCCATACACAATCAACTACTTAATGGTCCCATAATCTTTTTCATGACCATGTACAAAAGACAAATGACTCCTGCGCTTGAGGTGTTATCCTGAAACGGGTATCCTGGGAATGTGATTCAGGTTGAATGGACGTAGTCCCTGTGCTGCCACTCAACAGGTTGTGGTATCCCAGGATAGGGAAACCAGCTTTTTTCTAGAGGAAAAGGTTAATTAACTACAACTATGGAGGTGTTCACAGCCTTACTCCGCTCTGATGAAGGGGGGACACCCCGAAACGCGTAAGCTGTTCTTTGGAGGTCCACATCCCACCACGGCCTTCATAAGCAGAGGAAGCCCAGTGGAGAGTCTTGGTGGTCCTTGATTGCACATGTTTGCCCGTGTTCCAACTTGTTTTGTGTATGCTATTTTATTTTAATAAATTGTTTTATTAATAATGCGCTAGGCTGGTGCTCCCTCTGTCCATTACTTTTTTAGAATCTTTTTCATGAACTTGTTTCTTACTGTGTTTTTCTGCCTCCTTGTAACATCCTCTGTGAGCTCCCAAACCTCTGCTGTTGCCCCTCGCTTCTGTTTGGCACAAGCAGTGCACGTTGGTTGCAGTAATGTTCATTGATCTATCTACAAATCCCAAAGTTCATCTTGGAGAGAACAAGAGAGGATGCTCACATGCCTACATATATTGGGACCATGGAGAATGAAAATAGCCACCCTCTAAGGCCCCTTTCACACCAGCAGAACGATTGGGTTCGCCAGTCTGTTTTTCAGGTGGACCCAATCAGGCCACCCATTGTCCTCTGGGGCGGCGGATGTTAGTGGACACATGCTGGGCATCAGGTCCGACAAGATCCACTGAAAACAGACTTATGGCGATATGTTTGCCATCCGTCCAACGGGTCAGATCGGATGGAAACCGACATGCAGTCCGTTATTTTTTTTTTCATTTATTTTTAATTTTTAATCTAATATATTCCTTGTATTTTTAGTTGGGCTTGTAAACGAGGTCACACCATTCTGTTGTGCTATATCTCTTTTAATGACTCAGGGTAGAGGTAAGGACATTGGGGGGGTTAATGTCATGAATTACATCTCCTTCCCCCAGCTCTGCCCACTCCCGCCCCATCATTGGGTTTAAATTCGCCTTGTTGCCACTAATCATGTGACTTGACAAAGCGCATGTGCGCAAAAACACGTAGTCACGGCAACAGGCTTGCTTGCGTTCCACGCTGGTTCCTGCATCTGGCTCCCTCCCAACTAGTGACGTCACTTCAGGACACCACGCTACCCTCGGTGCTCCAGTACCACAGCTTGTATATATGCCGGCGGCGACCGGCCGCGATCCTCTTTTCACTCCAAAGTGGGTTCCGTTCCCTGGACACCCCCACATCTCAAAGAGGTACAGCGTTGGACCATTTCACATTGACCATTAGTATGGACCATCTCACAATGCCCTCACCGCCATCCGGACTCATGGGGTAACGTGTTAGCAATCCCTGGTTTTTATTTGTTCAATAAAATGACATTCATTATGGATCGCTGCCTGTTGATTCTCCTTTGACACCTCATTGTAACTCCTGTGCGCTGTCCATTTTAAGTGCTTCATGGACCTGTCATCCACATGCTCAATGGGAATCAGCTGCTCTGCCCCGATCGTCGGGGAATCGAGTGAGAAGATCCGCCCGCCTGTGTAAACAGAGCGGGCGGATCTCCATAGTGACAGGGACTGACAGATCGGAGTGTTCAGCATAGCTGAACATCCGATCTGTCCTTCTGTCACTGTCACCTCCCCCCCCACACGTCATTAAGCACCAGGCATACATTAACCCCTCCCTCCCCAATAAAATTAACCCCTTCCCTGCCAGTGTCATTTTTACAGTAACAGTGCATATGTATAGCACTGATTACTGCAGTAATGTCACTGGTACCCCCAAAAGTGTCAAAAATGTCAGTCAAGGGTCCGATCTGTCCGCCGCAATGTCGCAGTCCCGCAAAAAAATCGCAGATCACCGCCATTACGCGTTAAAAAAAAAAAACACCAAAAATGACAGAAATCTTTTCCTTTGTTAGTAAACGCAATAACTTTTGCGCAAACCAATCAAAATACGCTTATTGCGATTTATTTATTTTTTTTTTTTTACCAAACATGGGTAGCAGAAAACAAATTGGCCAAAAATTTAAAAAAAAATGGATTTTTACATTTTTTTGGGGGGGAATTTCATCTAAAAAAATGTTAAAAATATTATTTTTTCAAAATAAATGCTCTTTTTTTGTTTATAGCGCAAAAAGTAAGAATCGCACAGGTGATCAAATACCACCAAAAGAAAGCTCTGTGGGAAAAAAGGACGTAAATTTCGTTTGGGTACAGCGTCGCACGACCGCGCAATTGTCAGTTAGTCGCACAGCGCCGAATCGCAAAAAGTGGCCTGGACGGAAGACGGCAAAATCCTCCGGTGGTCAAGTGGTTAATGATTATCTTCAAGCAATAAAATAATCCTGCCAAATGCCCCCCCCCCCCCCCAAAAAAAAAATGATCTGCTTGCAGAGATGTGAAGACCTCTTTCTGTACTGGGGTAAGCACTGCCAGAGGAAAACCGGGAAGTCTGGTGTGGATTAGAATGGTTAACCAGTGCATATGCAAACTGCAGTGGTGACCACTCGCCACAACAGGAAAAGATTAGAACAAACGGTTTCCAATGCAGACTTTTCTTGCCCCTCTCCCCAGAAATGCTTACTTTTCATTTGCTCCTTTAGCACTCCATTCTACTGCTTGGAGTGAGAGAAATTCTTGGTACTTCTTGGTTTGGAAGTTCTGAAGACTCCCTCCCATGTGACAGCCCTTGTTGTCGTCTATTGGCCAAGTGTTGACCTGTGAGGGTGGGGTGGGTCTCTACCATGTGTATACTCTATCTGGAGAGACTTGTAGACATGTAAGTATTTACTGCTGAATGGGGTTCCTTTTTAAGTGAATCTTTTGCTTTGCCTTACATGGTTAAAAGACAAGTTCACTCTACGGTCACTATACCTAATCAAAATTCCATAGCCTATTCTTCAGGGAGAGGAGACAGTGCTCCATCTCTCTGGCCTTTTACAGTGTTACTAAAGTCTGCCATACACATATGGACTTTAATCTACAGATTCTTCCATCCACCCTATGCAGTGCAGATGGACAAATCTCTTGCTATTGAGAGATGACACTGAGCCCGCCAGCTATCAAACACCCAAATAGGACATGCATCTGACTGGACGCGCGCACTGTTAAACCAACATATTTGTAACTCATGTACTAAATTTCTGATGAGGTGCCCGAAATCCAGTCCAAGTATGGCCAGTTCAAAAAATATTAATGCTTTTATGAGCCTAATGAAGCTCGATCACCTATACAGATGTAGATAGTGCCAATTTATATCTTGTTTTTAATTATTTTGTATTCCCCCCCGCCTCCCACCGAAGTATTTCATATGCTCAGTGCTCAAGTCAAAAAGCAAGGACTGCAAAGAAATAATTAACATGTAATTAGCAATTCATGCATATAATCCCATACGGCTCTCTCAGGGGCATATGCCTTCCAGTGTTATCAGATATGCTTTGCCATACAGATTTGCTTTGACAGTCAGTCATTGATGTAATAATGTTCTACACGTGTCTAGAAATGAAGACGTGCCAGACCCAGGTTTTTTTTTAACATTATTATGCTCTTAACAGGCTGTTTTGCTATTCAGAAATGAGAAAGCACCAATGGGGATATTTCACTGTAGTATTATTCAGTCTATGAATGACGTGCTCTGTTTAAAAAGGTTTGCCAGGTATCACTCATAATACTTTGTTTTATTTAAGTGATAAGGACTGGATGGGCTAAAAAATTAGATCATCAATCATTCAGAAAGGAAGGAAAAGTGTTCTAGTACAGTATAGTTCTGACCCCAAGAAGTTATCGCTTTACCAGTACACAGGATAAATGCTTTGCTGCAGTTAGTGAAATATCTTTATATTCATATGCGCAACACAATCTCTACAGTGTTTCTTAGACAGGTTTAGGATTTCTAGACATAATATCTTTTTCTCTCTCTCTCTGGATGTATTTCTATGCATTTTATTGATAGACAATTTCAATAGATATTTTGCTGCATAATGGTTCTGGTGGAGAGATGACAAGGAGAGACACATCGGAGGCGGACAATTGGTGACACCTGTGGGTAAATACATCTCCTACTGGAAATATTGAATTGCAGGCCTGAATTCATGTAAATGGAGTCACCACACATTGTGCTGCTTAATAACACTGTGTCAAGGGATCAGTGAATGCGGAGCCAGTTGTAAAAATATGTAAATAGAATTTACGCTTGCAGTGTTACAAAGCTGACATCTGGCACATGAAATACACTGCAAAGATATGTAAATTTGGGGAAAATTAAGCAAAAAAAAAAAGAATAATTTATGAAAAAAAAAAAAACCCCACTACTGTCATTCTAAATGTGACATTGAAAGATTTTTGTCTGAACACGTGACTGGCGGAACCGATTAGTAGAGGCAGAATAAAAAAAAGCATGTATTTTAGTCAAATAACTTTCTGCAATTATCTGCTAAAATTGCTTTTCTATTTAATTGAAACTATCGAGTGTTCTAGAAATGACCGGTAGTCTGAAACCGATGATGAGCAGAATCAACATTTTGAAATTTGATGGAGTTTAAATATTGTGTTACAAGTGTGAGCTCTTTTATATACATCAAGAATAGATTTATTTAGTTGGGGTGGAGGCTTCCCACATCATGTCTACTCATTTGTGTGGAAGCCCTTTAGGTAAACCTCAACACTGCCAAGACGCATGCTGACACTGCTTTTTGTGATCTTTCTCTCCATATATTCATATGGAAACTACCATACAGGTTCAAGGTGCCTCATTTTGGGTGGAGTTGTCTTTTTATCTGGAGTGATTGGAACCTCATTTCTGGTAACGGATCTATTTACCGTACCACCACACTGAAATACGAAATTACATAGTTACATAGTAGGTGAGGTTAAATAAAGATAATAGTCCATCCAGTTCAACCTGTGTAGTTGTGTGTGGCCGTAATCATCTCGCATACCCCTGAATGTTCTGATCCATGAGATGTATGTCTAAGAGTCTTTTGAAAGCCACCATATTTCCCGCAGAAACCACCTCTTGTGGTAGAGAATTTCACAATCTTGTAGCCCTAACAGTAAATAACCCCCCACGTTGCCTGAGGTTAAAACGCTTCTCTAATCGCATTGTATGCCCTCGAGTCCTCATGCAATCCCTTGCAAAAATAAATTGAACAAGGTTGGTCCCAGGACTGAGCCTTGGGGGACCCCGCTTACCACCTCAGACCAGTCTGAGTATGCGCTGTTTATTACCACCCTTTGGACACGCCCTTTTAGCCAGTTCTGTATCCCCTGCGGTCGATACCTGCAGACCTTATTTTATAAATCAAGTGCTTGTGGGGAACTGTATCAAACGCCTTAGCGAAATCCAGGTACACCACATCCACTGGTCTTCCTCTATCTAGCTCACCACTCACCTCCTCGTAGAATGTTAAGAGATTGGTTTGACAAAAACGCCCATTTGTAAACCCGTGCTGATTACTGCTGATGATGTTGTCTTTAGCAAACTCTACGATATAGTCCCCTCCAGAAGTTTACATACTATCAATGTCAGACTGACAGGCCTATAATTTCCTGGGATATGCCTCTGCCTCTTTTTGAATATCGGTATCACGTTAGCTTTAACTCTAAAAGTATACACTTCTTTTTTTTTTTTTTTTTTTGCGGAGTTTGACGCAATGCCTTAGCTGTCTTTCTGTTACCGAATTAAAACTGTCATTGGCTGTGAGTGATGCACAAATATTTCAGAAAATCTCCCAAAGTGAATTAAAACACAAACTCTCACCATTGTCATTCGATGCTTATAAAGGCTGTGTTTGTATCATTCATTATGATCATTTACAGATCTGGGCTCTTGTTTAGACTGTGCCTGTTTATAGTCTACCCCACAGTAAAGGTGACCATAGAACATGTAAAACTAAAGTCACTTTGAGTCCTCCTTTAGGACCTAAAGCTGCACATGCCTCCCCCCGCTGTACCCTGCATACAAAATGACAGACTTTGGGTCAGGCTTTCCCTCCTACTGAATGCTCAGGGTAGGACTTTCACCATGGAGCTTCAAGGAGTTCGCATGTCTGCAATAAAGTGCATGCAGTGAATTCCATCCATACAGTAAAGTATACAGGAGCTTCTGTGTCTGTGCAATGAATTGCACATGTTTTGCTTGCTAGGTTGTGAAAGGTCTGTGCCCTTATCTGAAGTCATTTTGACTGGGTTTGACTGTTCATTGGTGTATATGCTACTGTTTATACATCCTCAGTTCTGTGGGGTTGGTACATCAGCACATCCCACTAAAATTAAGCCTTCCTTGGCCAGTGCCTATTCAAGAGTTCAGACTGTGAGCTGTTGAAGGAGCCTTCCATAGTTTGAAAGAGCTTAAGGCCACATTTTTACTGCAGTTACCTATGTGTTACCTCCCATAGCATACGTTGCTATGTTGCTATTCATTTTTAATGGTACTCCAACATAATAAGGCACCACAATTGTGTTGATGCTCTCTGAAATGCACAGTAGTGTTTTGCATTACCAAAAAAAAAAAATGTCATGCTCTATTTTAGGCATGTTGAGGGTGCACTTGACAGCCCATTCATTTTTAATGGGTTTCCCTAATACAACCTATGGTAACATGCGTTGATGCGGTGCAAAGAAGGAAGTGGTCTCAAACTGTCTAATCATTGTATGAGATGTCTACCAGAGGAGTTGGCCACACACGTGTTGTTGTGAAATGGGCAGCTCATCAGGAACGTGTGTTGTACTACCTGAAATGGTACATGCTACTAGCTTTAGACCGCTCTTGGAAGTGCTGCCATAATGCAACATACATTTCTCTAGCGCTCATTGACAGACTTAGTCCTCGGTGATACACCACCTTCGGGTTATGTTGCATCCACAGGAGCAGGACTAGACAGGAAATTAAAAAGCTCTGGCCACACCCTAGGGGCAGTCCCAGAGGGTATATCCTCTCTCTCTCTGCCTCAGCAAATCAGTTTTCTCTTACGTCCTCCGACAGTCGCCGCCTCTTCATATTCGTCACATATGGGGGTATTAGACTTTGCTCCGAAGGAGTAGCTAGGCAACAGAATATGTTAACAATAAAGCTTTAACATATCCCACCCTCAAGGGGTGGTCCCCTCAGTCAATACCCTCCTACTTCCTGCAACCATATCTCAGTTTTAATGTCTAGCTTGTCAGGAGTGGCTGGCTCTCTCTGTGCTGGGACTTTCTGTCCCAGACTCTTTCTTCTTTTTAATATTTTGTTTGAGTTTTTCTCTCTACCTTTATTTAGCTGTTATTTTGTCAGCGTTAGTTAGTTCTTCGGACGAAGAGGATCATGCGGACTGGGTCTCGGGCTGATCCCCCTGGTCGCAGGTCGTGGGTCAGTGGCTTCCCAGTCTGCCATCGAGCGTTCAGCCAGGTAACGCTCCTGGCACAGTGAACGACCCATCCCTGTTCGGTGCAGGGATGATTGGTGAGGTGGCTACCTCACTGGACGCTGTGCGGTTTCTTAACCCCCATTTTGTGCGTCTTGAATTGCGACTCTCCCTGCCTCATGTGCAGCGGCTTGTTCGCCTGTGCGGGTCCCCCACGCCATGTGAGGTAAGTGTATCTATGTGGGGACCTGTCTGTCTGGGGGGGTGTCAGTCTGGGACTGTGTAACCTGCCTCTATTCACACTGCTTGTCTCCCTATCTCTCGGCTGCATGCTGTGGGCTGCAAGGGGGGGGGGGGGAGCTGTATGACACTGTGTGTGTCAGACTGGTCAGTGTGAGAAGCTGTGTGCTGTGGGGCATGTTTTTTTTTGGCATGTTTGGGCATATACAGCGATCGCTGCGGCGATCTGACATGTATTCTGATATTGGAATGTAATGTGTGTTTTAATGCACTGTGGAGCGGCGGTTTCGGCGCCAAACGACGCCATTTTGCCTACACCCGCTCCGGCCGCATGGTTTACATGCATGGCGGCCATTTTCTTGTAGCCTCCATAGGCTTACATAGAAGCGCCCTGGCAGCATCACTTCCTCTTTCCAGGAACACCGATCGAGGCAGCAGCAGCGGCGAGGGTCTCCTCAGGTTTTATCCTTCTGTTCTTGCTATCCATTGCCTGTGTTCAGTTTGCATATTCCCTGTGGGGGTCTCATTGTGCTTGAGTGTGGTGCGGTGGGCTGCGCTTGCCGCGCTTGCTTAAAAGGGGCAGTTAACCCTTGGTTGTCTGGCATTACAGGGGCAATGGATTCTCAGGAGGGCAAATTTCCTACAGTATTGGTGGAAAGCCAGGGGACCGCTGTTTCCCCCCCAGGGGGGGATTTAGCCACTATTGTGGCTGGCCTTGCTGCTCAGGTGCAAATGCTGGTGGCTGCTCAATCTACTAAAAGGCCCAGAGTTGCTCTTTCCTCTGATTCTGAGGGTGAAGGTGATGGGGCTGTTCTGGCAGGGGCCTCCTTATCGGGGTCCCGCTCCTCTCTTGATCTAGTGGGGTCTGAGGTGGAGGCTGAAGTTGAGGGGGTTGATAATTCTCCCCCTGGCTCGCCTGAAGAGCTTGCAATCATGGATGAGTTGATTGCTTCCATTAAGCAAACGCTGCGTTTGCAGGACGAAGTGTGTCCCCCCGCTGCCTTGGCGGCTTATGGGACGCAGAGGAAACGCAGGACGCCGCAGGTTTTTCCCTGCAATGCTGATTTTCAGCGCGCTGTTAAGGATCAATGGCGCGATCTGCGCAAACCTTTTGCGGTACCAAGTAAATTCAAGCTGCGTTATCCTTTTTCGCCTGCCACTGATGAGAGGTGGTGTGTGCCTCCACCAGTGGATCATGCAATTGCGGTTTTGAACAAAGCCACTGCGATTCCTGCAGAGGGTTCCCCTGTTTTCCGTGATGCCACGGATAGGAGACTGGAGTCTCTTGCCCGTCATACTTATTCTGTTACGGGTTCTATGCTTAAGGCTCTGTTTGCTTCTCTCATGGCGGCCCAGGCGATCGCAAGTTGGACGCAGATGCTTAGGCGCGTCCTAGTGGCCGACTCGGCCTCGCCGGCGACCCTGGATATGGTGGATCAGATCCACCAGGGTGTCATGTATCTGTGTGATGCGGACCTGGACCTGATTCCGTTGGCTGCACGTGTGCACAGCGTGGCGGTGTTGTCTCGCCGCCTGGTTTGGTTGAAATGTTGGTCGGTGGACCAATCTTCACGTAAGACCTTAGCCAATCTGCCTTATGATGGGTCTCGCCTTTTTGGGGAGTCCCTGGATGTGTTGATTAAGGGGATCACCGGGGGTAAGAGCACTCTCTTGCCCCATTTCCCCAAGGCTAAGGGGGCTTCTGGGAAGAAGCATGCTAATTTTCGGCCCCCTCAGGGGTCCTTTCGTGCCTTTCGGCCGCACTACAAGGGCAAACCGTTCAAAGGTCAAGGCTCTCAGAAGAAGCCCTGGTCTGGTAAACAGAAGTCCGGCCAATCCGGACCTGCAGCCCATAACAGTTCGGCCTGAAGGGGCGCCCTCACCCAGTTTTGGGGTGGGGGGACGCTTGCTCGGTTTTCTTCAGCCCTGGTTGGCCCGTGTGCGGGACAGATGGGTTCTGGAAATCGTTCGATCTGGTTACAAGATCGAGTTTCTCTCTCGGCCGGAGAGCAGATTTTTTCCCTCAAATCTTCAACTGTCTCCAGAGCGCTTGCGGGACCTGCACCTGGCGGTGCGGGACCTGAGGGCTCAGGGAGTGGTGGTTCCGGTGCCTCATCGGGACAGGTTTCGGGGGTTTTATTCCAATCTGTTCACCGTGCCCAGAAAGGAGGGCAAGGTTCATCCGATTCTGGACTTGAAGGCTCTGAACCGCTCTGTGCGGGTTCGCAAGTTCCGCATGGAATCCCTGCGGTCGGTGGTGGCTGCCCTGGTTCCGGGGGAATTCATGGCCTCCATCGATTTGAAGGATGCGTACCTTCACATCCCCATATTCGAGGGTCACCAGAGGTACCTTCGATTTGCCATTGCGGAGGATCACTACCAGTTCGTGGCGTTGCCCTTTGGTCTCGCCTCGGCTCCGCGGGTCTTCACCAAGGTGCTTGCACTGGTTCTGGCATTATTGAGGGCCCAGGGCGTTTCTGTCCTGGGGTATCTGGACGACATTCTGGTTCGGTCTGCGACCAGCCAGGGTCTGGAGGAGGACCTGTCTGTCACGATGCAAACTCTGCAGGAGTTTGGTTGGACGATAAATTTTCCAAAGTCGACACTGAGTCCGTCGGTTCGTCTCCCCTATCTGGGAATGATACTGGACTCGGTGCAGGCGAAGGTCTTCCTGCAGGAAGACAAACTCAGGACTCTCCGGGAGGAAGTCAGGTCCCTCAGGGATGTTCCGAACTCGTCTCTGCGGACGTGTATGAGATGTCTGGGATTGATAGGAATCGCCTCGAAGGCCGAGACCTTCGCACAGTTTCACACGCGGGGTCTCCAAGCGGAGATCCTGTCCAGGTGGGACGGGCGACCTCAATCTCTGGATCTTCAAATCTCGTTGAGTCTTCGCACCAGGGAAAACCTTCGGTGGTGGCTCCAGTCCCCGTTGGTGTCCGGGGGCAAGTCGTTTCGTCCGATCTCGTGGACGGTAATCACCACGGATGCCAGCCTGTCGGGCTGGGGTGGAGTTCTGGGCGTTCTGTCCGCTCAGGGGACTTGGTCGGAGGGGGAATCTTCCCTTCCGATCAACATTCTGGAATTGCGTGCGATAAGTCTCTGTCTTCATCGCTGGACGGACCGGCTGCAGGGTTGCCCGGTTCGGGTGCAGACGGACAATGCCACGGCGGTGGCCTACATCAACCACTAAGGGGGCACCAGGAGTGCCCGAGCGGCTCGAGCAGTGGCCGACATTCTGTCTTGGGCCGAGACTCATGTCCCGGCGATAACGGCGGTTCACATTCCGGGAGTGGAGAACTGGCAGGCGGACTATCTGAGTCGCCAGACCCTGGATCAGGGGGAATGGTCTCTCCATCCGGCTGTCTTCCAGACGTTGTGCGCGAAGTGGGGTCTTCCAGATGTGGACCTGTTCGCGTCTCGCCTCAACAACAAGGTGAAGAGGTTCGTGGCAAGGACGCGCGACCCTCGGGCAGACGCGTCGGACGCGTTAGTGGCCCCGTGGCATCAGTACAGGCTGATGTACTCGTTTCCACCGATTCAGTTGCTGTCCAGGTTCCTTCGCAGGTTACACTCGGAACGCAACACGGTGATTCTTGTGGCACCGGACTGGCCTCGCCGGTCCTGGTACGCAGACCTCGTGAATCTGGCGGTCGACGCCCCGTGGCGTCTGCCTCTTCGAGACGATCTACTGTCTCAAGGACCGATATACCATCCTGCTTTACAGTCGCTGGCTTTGACGGCCTGGCTGTTGAGACCGAGGTCCTGAAGGAGAGGGGTCTCTCTCCGGAGGTCATTCATACTTTAATCAATGCGAGGAAATCTTCCTCGGGGAAGGTTTATTACCGTACTTGGAAGGCCTATTTTGCCTGGTGTGAGTCCAGGGGGTTTTCACCCCGCACGTACTCGGTGTCCCGTGTGCTGGCTTTCCTTCAAACGGGTGTTGATCAGCGTTTGGCGCTGGCTACGATAAAGGGTCAGGTGTCTGCTCTGGCCGTTCTGTTTCAACGTCCCGTGGCTTCCAACCCATTGGTTGGCACCTTTTGTTCAGGGTGTGCGGCATCTGGTTCCCCCGAGGCGGGATCCTCTGCCCCCTTGGGACTTGAATCTCGTTCTATCTGTGTTACAACGTGCTCCTTTTGAACAGATCAGGGAGATCTCGTTGTCTATGTTGTCCAAAAAGGTCGCCTTTTTGGTGGCGATCACTTCGGCTCGCAGAGTGTCGGAGCTGGCGGCTTTGTCCTGCAAGTCTCCGTACCTGGTTATTCATTTGGATAAGGTGGTCTTGCGACCTAATCCTTCTTTTCTTCCGAAACGAGTTTCGGACTTCCATCTTAATGAGGATATTGTCTTGCCTTCGTTGTGCACGAAGCCAAAACATCCAATGGAGGTGAGATTGCACTCTCTGGATGTTGTTCGGGCGATAAGGGTTTACCTTAAATCGACTGAGTCTTTTCGAAAAGACGGACTCCTTGTTTGTTCTTCCAGAGGGTCCTCGGAAGGGCATGGCGGCTTCGGCCTCTACCATCGCCAAATGGATCAGGCAGACCATTGAACAGGCCTATGCTTTGCAGGGGAAGGTTCCCCCTGTGCCTGTGAAGGCGCACTCTACTAGATCTCTGAGTACGTCTTGGGCCTGTCGTCATGGGGCTTCTGTAGCCCAGGTGTGTAAGGCGGCGACTTGGTCGACCGTGCACACTTTCACAAAATTCTACAAAGTAGATGTTCAGGCATCGGCGGATGCTTCCTTTGGCCGCAAGGTTCTTAGTGCGGCTGTTCCCTAGGGTCCCTTGTTGGGGACTCCTGGCTGTTGGGATAAGTTTTGTATCCCCTGGTTTTTTTGTCTTTTCCTGGGTTGTTGCTCCTGTTGAGCACCTGTTTTTTGCTGTTGCCCAGCTGGTTTCCTTCCTTTGGTAAGGTTCCTTCTTTGATGCGGAGACTGCGTTGCCTTTCGGCGCGGATGCGTTTCCCACCCCTCATGTTTGCACTGCTTTGGGACGTCCCCATATGTGACGAATATGAAGAGGCGGCGACTGTCGGAGGACGTAAGAGAAAACTGAATTTTTGTAAAATCTTACCTGTAAAATTCCTTTCTCTGAGTCCTCCGACAGTCGCCGCCCCCGCCCCTCTTTTGGGGTTTGATTGTATACTCTACTGCTATTCCACTAAAACTGAGATATGGTTGCAGGAAGTAGGAGGGTATTGACTGAGGGGACCACCCCTTGAGGGTGGGATATGTTAAAGCTTTATTAACATATTCTGTTGCCTAGCTACTCCTTCGGAGCAAAGTCGAATACCCCCATATGTGACGAATATGAAGAGGCGGCGACTGTCGGAGGACTCAGAGAAAGGAATTTTACAGGTAAGATTTTACAAAAATTCCGTTATTTTCTGTCTAGTTAGGAGTAAGGACCTAGATACCTTGCTGGGATCTTAGGTCCTGGCAAGATTTTTTTCTTAAAGGATTTTTTAGACAGCTTTTATTCTCCAGTGTTCCTGTGAGATCTTCAAGCAAGAAAGCTGAACTGGGCGACGGGCTGGATGTTGAGATCCGGTGGTCACCCCAGTTCAGCCTACGAGCGCGTGCAGGCCATAGCTCCGCGCTGGGTCGGCCGCGACAAAGTCCCATTAAAGGACTGACCCCGCGAGTTAAACGTCTCGCTGAAACGCCAAAGACCATGAGTCACGGCGTCCATATCGGTCGACAGCCCTCCCGCCCCGGTGGAGAGGGGTACTGTCAGGAGTTGGTGCCCGCCTGGTTCCGGTATGGTGAGTAGTATGTTCCCCCTTTTCCCCTGACGGGTCTTGTGGTGAACGCGGGCCCCTCTCTGTATGGTAAGATAGAGTCCCTCTCTATCCTATAAATGACACAGATCCTCCTACTTTGAGTGTGATTTTATGTGCAAAAAGCCAGGAGGCTTGGTTTGGGAGCTAACAATCTAATTGTATACATGTTAAAAAGATTATAATCTGTGGCATTCTGGGAATCTTACGGTGATAAGAATAAGCTACCTACCAGTCAGAAGCCACGGACATGTAGACTGCCTTCCTAATCAGATCTCCAGCTATTAGCAGGCCTCCGGAATGGCCATGCGGTCCGCCAGGGCCGGTACCGCCAACCACGCCAAATCCCCATGCAGAGAGAGTGTTGTGTGCCCTGCAGCACACCGCTATTCAGTACAGGCCGCCGCCATTTTTTTTTGCTGGATCGCACGAGCCGCCATTTTGGCGTAGCCTCGTGTCTCCAGCATGGGGGCGGCCATGTTTGAGGTGATCCAAACACCTCGTGGAGCTAGGGGAGGCGCCGGAAGGCGTGCAGAGGGGCGGAGCCGCCTCCTTTCTTCCTGGGCAGCCAGCCAAAAGACTTCCTGTTTGTCAAGACAGCGCTGTAACCTGTTGCAGTTAAACTCTGAGCATCAAGTGGTGAGCCTGGGGGTCTATCTCTCTCTCTCTCTCTCTCTCTCTCTCTCTCTCTCTCTCTCTCTCGATCGATAGGGATCCCTAGCAGGTAACACTAAGGGTCTTTTTGTGGCGCTGGGGGTCTGAAAAAAAAAAAAAAAATTTTTATTTTTGAATTATATTATCCAGGAAGTGACTGGAATTATCATGGACCCTGCCACACATATTCCCCCACCTGTTTCCCTCGAGGGGGCCACGGGACCCGCCGGTGCACAGAGTGTAGAGTCATTTACAGCAATTTTGGAGTCTATGGTGGCTCGGGTGGAGGCGGCCTGTCAGGGACGGGGGTCAAGGAAGCGACCCCCGCCTACCCCTATACTATCTGACACCTCTGACTCTGATTCAGAGATGGTCACTGCAGTTGCAGGTTCCTCTGCAAAGGCTGTTATCCCAGGTAAAGCCCCCTCAGACAGTGAGGAGGACGCTTCTTCTCCTGCTATAATTCAGGAAGAAGCATTGGTGGACGCACTAGTTGTGGCAGTGCAGGAAACCTTAAAACTTGAGGCTTTACCGGCAGAGGCAACTGAAACAGAGATTCCTTTTGGTACTAATAAGCCCATCAAAACGGTGAAGGTTTTTCCTGTACCCAAATGTTTCGGTAATCAGATTAAAGGAGAATGGGAGCATTCTAAACGTACCTTTACTATTTCCAAGCGTATTGCTAGACGCTATCCGTTTGAGGAATCCATCATTAAGAAATGGACGGTACCACCAGTGGTGGATCCACCTATTTCCAGGCTGAATAAAGCCATGGTTATCCCAGTGGAGGCACTTCGTCCTTTAAGGATCCGGTGGATCGAAAGATGGAAGCAGAGTCCCGCACCATCTTCTCTCTGATAGGGTCAGCATTTAGACCAGTAATTGTTATTGGTCTAGTTTCCCAGACACTTACGGAATGGGCAAAAATGGTACGCCATGACCTTAGGGGAAAAGATATTCCCCAGGAGACATCTGATTTGATGGAACAGATTATACAAGGGCTACAGTTTATCTGTGACGCAGCCTTGGACACTACTCCCTTATTAGGGCATGCATCTATGTCAGCGGTGATCCTCAGACGTGTGCTGTGGTTAAAATGCTGGTCAGCTGACCTAGGTTCCAAAAAGGCCTTGACAAATCTCCCTTTTCAGGGGAATCGTCTATTTGGGGCCAACCTAGATGAAATCATCAAGGATGCCACTGGGGGCAAGAGCACTTTTTTGCCACAGGCTGCTAAAGCTAAGGGACCTTGCAAAAAGCGAAGACCTTTCTTTACCGCCCATAAAGGGAGCCCGGCTGGTACTAGCGGGAAAGGCAAGACTCCTCCAGGAGGGTTCAAGAAGGGCTGGTCGGACAAGCAGAGGACCAACCCAGCCAAACCCGAAGCAAAGGAGTACACAGCCTGAAGGTGCGCCCCCACCCGGTTTCAGGGTGGGGGGACGTTTTCACCGGTATTCAGGACATTAGATCGAGCTTCAACCACTACTACCGGTGCGATTCTTCCCTTCCAACATTTAAGTACTACAGGAAGCGGTAGTTACCGTTCCCTGAATAGATCTTTTCCTTTACCTTTTCCTAAGATTAGTCCCTATACCTCACAGGAATCGGATCTGGTTGACCAGATAGGCCAAGTAGCCTCTAGTCGGGTGACTTCGGTCCCTGAGGTTCAACCAGAAAAGATCACCCTTCCTGATAACAATCAGGTATCTGATAAATGTGTGGGAACAGAAAACGACCAGACTTTCTCGGATGGTCGGGGCCAGATACCTCTAGGGACGCCTGGTTCAGATTCTATCAGCGCCAGTGGTCCTAGAAATTCTAGGCTGGCCTCCTCAAGCCGGCCTGGCCGACTTGGACATGCTAGTCGCAGACGTTCCGTGGGAACTTCGTCTCAGGGAGTGTCTGTGGTCTCAAGGACCAATTTACCATCATGCTTTACAGTCGCTGGGTTTAATGGCCTGGCCATTGAGACCCAAGTACTGAAGGACAGAGGTTTGTCTACTTCAGTCATTCCTACCCTTATTAAAGCAAGGAAAGCGACTTCCAGCAAGGTCTATTATCACACATCGAAGACTTCTATTGCGTGGTGCGAATCTTTAGGATTTCCTCCACGTACCTATTCGGTGACTCGAATATTGGCCTTTTTGCAACAAGGGGTTGAGCAGAAGCTAGCCTTGAGCACCATCAAGGGTCAAGTTTCAGCATTAGCAATCTTCTTTCAGAAACCTTTAGCTACCAAGTCCTTGGTGCGGAATTTCATCCAGGGGGTGCGGCACCTGGCTCCTCCAGTCCGCGCGCCCTTACCGCCCTGGGATCTTAATTTGGTTTTGTCGGTTCTACAGAAACCTCCCTTTGAAAACATCAGGGAGATTCCCTTGCTTACTTTATCCCAGAAGGTGGCCTTCTTGGTGGCTATTACTTCTGCTCGCAGGGTGTCAGAACTGGCTGCATTATCATGCCAGTCCCCATACCTAGTGATTCATAGGGATAAGGTAGTACCTCATCCTAAGCCATCTTTTCTTCCTAAGGTGGTTTCAGATTTTCATCTGAATGAAGATATTGTACTACCTTCCTTGTGTCCTCAGCCCAAGCATCATCGGGAACATGCGTTGCATTCCTTAGATGTGGTTCGGGCAATCAGGGTATACCTGAAAGCTACGGAATCATTCCATAAGACGGATTCACTTTTTGTGATCACGGATTGCCCCAGAAAGGGTTTGCCTGCATCTGCCGCGACCATTGCCAAATGGATTAAACAAACGGTGGTACAGGCTTATTCTATTAAGGGTCAGAGTCCTCCGTTCCCTGTTAGGGCGCACTCCACTCGAGCGCTCAGTACTTCCTGGGCCTTTCGCCATCAGGCGTCAGTGGTCCAGGTATGTAAGGCGGCCACCTGGTCGTCGGTACATACCTTTACAAAATTCTATAAAATTGATGTGACGGCATCGGCGGATGCCTCATTTGGCCGCAAGGTTTTGCAGGCCGCAATTTGAGGAGACCGGTGGTCTACCTCGAGGGTTTTTTTTTTTCTGTTTGAAAAAAAAAAAAAAAAAAATTTTCTCTTTTTTGTTGAGTCTCATTATTAAGGATGAGCATTGTAAACTTCTAGTTGGCACCGGTTGGGCCTTCTAGATTGGGATTTGATTTCCATTTTCCCACCCCTCATTTGTGATACTGCTCTGGGACGTCCCGAAGGTGGTGTATCACCGAGGACTACGTCTGTCAATGAGCGCTAGAGAAAAATGGATTTTTGTAAAATCTTACCGTAAAATCCTTTTCTCTTAGCTCATTGACAGACGTAGTCCCCGCCCCTCTGTTTTTGAGTTGGGTTGGGTTAAAATCTCTAAAGACTGCTTTTTCACATAACTGATTTGCTGAGGCAGAGAGAGAGAGGATATACCCTCTGGGACTGCCCCTAGGGTGTGGCCAGAGCTTTTTAATTTCCTGTCTAGTCCTGCTCCTGTGGAGGCAACATAACCCGAAGGTGGTGTATCACCGAGGACTACGTCTGTCAATGAGCTAAGAGAAAAGGATTTTACGGTAAGATTTTACAAAAATCCATTTTTTTCCATGGCATAAGCATATTAACTCAGCGCAACAGGATGCATGCGCCCCTAATTGGTAAAAAGAAAAAAAGAAAAAACTTGTACAATATGTAGAGGAATTTATTTCTACAGTGGCTTTTTTTTTTTCATTTAATTACTTTAGGTAGCGATTTGTTTGTACAGAAGTTTCCTGCTTACAGCAATTAGGAATGACATACACAGTTATTTTCAAGTCTGGACATCTGTGTTTGTTTATAGCATGTCACACAGACTTAACATGAATTTTGGTTTACTATAAATTTACTTAAGGTTTTTTTCTAATGCATAGTAATTTTAAACATCAGCTTTCTTATTATATTAAAGAAGTAGTCCAGGTATGGAAATTGTATACAGCTTTACATTGATTCAGCTTGGACCAATGTAACTATGCTTATGCCATACCTGGCCGATGCTGGAATTTGCTAATCCAGTGATCTCACCTTGCTGCTGAATGGTTGCCCTGCTGCATCCTGAACGCAAGAGGTCTGCACTAGCAGCAAGAATGCTTTTCAATTTCTGAATAAATGCAAAACATTCTCTGGCAGGATAAGGTGGAGAGACGGGGAGGTGACATCACACACTCCACATCATCCCAACCAGGGAGCGCTTTGCAATCATTCAAAAAATGCAAAGCATTCTCTAAATGCCACCTTGAGTGGCTGACCACCTGTGTTTAGAATGCCGCAGGGCAGCCATTCAGCATAGGGCATAGGGCCCGGAATCAAGTAGAGATCACTGGAATTTTGGTGCCTACTTCCATGATTCCCAGCTTCCAGGGGCATCAGTCAGGCATGATATAGTATAGTTACACTGGTCCATGCTGGACCGAAACCTTAAGTTTCGGTCCAGCATGCTAATACCAGAAGAGTTTCGGTCATCTCCATAGCAAGTGAATTAGGTTGCCCTCCTGTCCCTTACATTTAGGACAGAGGAGAGAATGGCGTCTGCCCCATCTAAATAGCTGTACTTGGGAAACTTGGGAAACTGAGCCAAGGGGAGTGGATTGCAGGCACATTTCCCATACCTTTCCCCCAAAATCCCCCATGTCTTGCTCCTACATTGCAACCTGGTTGGGTCCTGTATAGTAGAGGCTAATGTCGAATAGATCTTGGGTAAATAGATCTGGGTAAAGCAAACTCCTCCTGTAAGCCAAGGAAGGATTTCAGTATGTATTGGGAAACATAGCAAATACCATGCTCCTCCCATGACTGTAAGCTCTCAAGTTTTCAGAACTCGTACATACACATATATGGATCTATATATCTATAGATATATAAAATGTGTGTGTGTGTGTGTGTGTGTGTGTGTGTGTGTATATGTATGTATATATGTATATATATATATATATATATATATATATATATATATATATATATATATATATATATATATATATATATATCTCTCACAAAAGTGAGTACACCCCTCACATTTTTGTAAATATTTTATTATATCTTTTCATGTGACTACATTGTAGCAAAGTGTAATTTCTTCAGTGTTAAGTAGTGCGAGTACAGCTTGTATAACAGTGTAAATTTGCTGTCCCCCTAAAAATAACACACAGCCATTAATGTCTAAACTGCTGGAAACAAAAGTGAGTACACCCCTAAGTGACAATGACAAGTGGGCGCAATTAGGGGCCCACTACATGGGATTGTGGCTGCCACAGTAAGGTTAATTTAAAAAAAAAAAAAAAATTGTTGAGTACTATATCTTTAAGCCTCTCTACGTTTAGCACATGTCTTTTAGGCGGGAGACGCATGTTTGTCTTTCAGGTGGTAAACCCGTGTCTTTCCAGAAGATTCTCATTACGCGCCGAAGGGCCTATATAAAGCGTTGCGCAAGTGCTCCTGTCAGTTGACCTAGAACACCTTGGTGAGCTCCTCTCCCCCCACCGTGTCGCAGCACCTGTTATGTGGTTTTGTCACCCTTGAATCAAGGGGGGACTTCTGATGAATTAATTTATTTGCTCAAGTTCTATGACTGAGCGATATATATTTCTTTTTTTTTTTATTTGAATTTTAAAGTTTTGAATATTTGTTTAGTTATGAATTTTAATAAAGACATTACTGAGGATTTATTTATATACCAATATTACCAGTACCTATGGGCATTCATGGTTTCCCTCAGTGCCGGCAGCACTCATGCAGCCCCTGCCCATGACACTCCCACCACCATGCTTGACTGTAGGAAAGACACACTTGTATTTGTACTCCTCGCCTGGTTGCCACCACACACGCTTGACACCATTTGAACCAAATAAGTTTATCTTGGTCTCATCAGACCACAGGACTTGGTTCCAGTAATCCATGTCCTTAGTCTGCTTGTCATCAGCAAACTGTTTGGGAACTTTCTTGTGCATCATCTTTAGAAGTGGCTTCCTTCTGGGACGACAGCCATGCAGACCAATTTGATGCAGTGTGCGATGTATAGTCTGAGCACTGACAGGCTCACCCCCCCACCCCTTTAACCTCTGCAGCAATGCTGGCGGCACTCATACGTCTATTTCCCAAAGACAACCTCTGGATATAACGCTGAGCACGTGCACTCAACTCCTTTGGTCGACCATGGCGAGTCCTGTTCTGAATGGAACCTGTCCTGTTAAACCGCTGTATGGTCTTGGCCACCATGCTGCAGCTCAGTTTCAGGGTCTTGGCAATCTTCTTATAACCTGTGTTTATATATTTATAGCAACAACAAAGCGTTCATATCAAATTTAACACACCTGCTCCCCATTCACACCTGAGACCTTGTAACACTAACAAGTCAGATGACATTGGAAAGGGCAAATGGCTAATTGGGCCCAATTTGGACATGTTAATTTAGAGATGTACCCCCTTTTGTTGCCAGCGGTTTAGACATCAATGGCTGTGTTGAGTTATTTTGAGGGGAACAGCAAATTTACACTGTTATACAAGCTGTACACTCACTGCTTTACATTGTAGCAAAGTGTAATTTCTTCAGTGTTGTCACATGAAAAGATATAATGAATTATTTCCAAAAATGTGAGGGGTGCCCTCACGATTGTGAGATACTGTGTGTGTGTATGTGTGTGTGTGTGTATGTATGTGTATGTGTGTGTATATATATATATATATATATATATATATATATATATATATATTTGTTTTTTTTTTTTTAAATACACACACACTTATCAGCTTATAGGGGGGGTTAAGCCACAGTGGTGTTTACCTGTCTGTATCTTCTTTTTATATTTACCTGCAGCCCCCCCCCCCCCCCCCTGCTCTGCCCATTGACAGGGGTTTCCAGCAGAAGGTTCGCTGTGAAAAAAGCAGCAGTTTTTAGTGCGTTTAGCAGCGGAGTTGCTTGCTGGAACGTGGTGAGACAAATGGGGGACGCACTTCACCACTGTGCATGATGTCGACACACTGCCTCCTGCTTACTTTTCTAGTTGGCCCCTGCTATGGGAAAGGGGGACATGAGTGGGGGTTGTGTATTCATATGGCAGTGCTGGGGAAATCACCAGCATTCATATGGCCATCCATACCCTGAAGTTCCAGTTATTTTATTCACTCTTGGCATCTGAATGGATCAATGGTGAAAGAGGAAAAGGTGAGTATGTTCTGCTTGGGAAGTTTAAAACTAACCTGCTTATTCGCTCTGTATAGACAGAATACATTTACTAAAAAGAAAAAAGTTTACCTTTTTTTTACCTTAATTGTTAAATTAACCCCTTCTACATTTTTAATTCAATTTTCCTCACTAAAAGTATCTGAGGTTTCAGTGGCAATATCTGTCCCAAGAGTACCCTCTTCCTGTGCCAAAAGAAAGATGCTTACCCTAAAAATGGCTGCTTTGATTTTTTTTTTTAAGTGTACATATTTTTTTTTATAAGATGGAAGCATATCTACTAAATGAAAGCTAGACATAAATGTATCTTCCTTTTTTCCCCCTCTGGCCTCTGCCTTGTTTTGCACAATACAGTTGTCTGTAAGGCAGAGCATATTTGAAACCAAATTTTCCCTACAGAACAATTTCTTCATAACTCTAGTCTTGTTAGTATGGTAGATTAACTGTGCGCTCTTATCATTTGGCTCTTGAAAATGTTCTAATTGGCACTGAAATGAATGCCAAATGTATTCCCATTAAACAAATAAATGATAAGTACCCAGTGACTCCATTTTTATTTTGAGATGCTGTGTTGTGTAACATTTGTGGATCACTCTGCCCTCAGCACCATTTGAGATCTGATCTCTGTAGTGTAAGACATTTAAAAACCGATTACAATATAAAGACTGCTTATCTGACAAGTCAAACTAAAGAAGGACTTATTCATTTTTTTACACTTGTTAGAGGAGCACTCTAAAGCCTGGTACACACTAACCATTTTTTTTTTTTTTGCTCAACCCAGCGGGGGGCTGAATGAAAAAAAAAAACTGAGGCGCTTACTGTATGATAAGAAGGGGGGGGGGGGCTGAGAGGGCAAGAGGGTGGGGGGGATGAGAGGGCAAGAGGGGGGGGGTTGAGAGGATTTTATCTCTCTCATCCCTCCCAGTTTTTAGCTCTCTCATCCCTCCCCGTTTTTAGCTCTCTCATCCCTCCCAGTCTCTAGCTCTCATTCCCCTCCCCGTCTCTAGCTCTCATTCCCCTCCCCGTCTCTAGCTCTCATTCCCCTCACCATCTCTAGCTCTCCCATTCCCCTCACCGTCTCTAGCTCTCTCATTCCCCTCACCGTCTCTAGCTCTCTCATTCCCCTCACCGTCTCTAGCTCTCTCATTCCCCTCACCGTCTCTAGCTCTCTCATTCCCCTCACCGTCTCTAGCTCTCTCATTCCCCTCACCATCTCTAGCTCTCTCATTCCCCTCACCGTCTCTAGCTCTCTCATTCCCCTCACCGTCTCTAGCTCTCTCATTCCCCTCACCGTCTCTAGCTCTCTCATTCCCCTCCCCGTCTCTAGCTCTCTCATTCCCCTCCCCGTCTCTAGCTCTCCCTTTCTTCCCTCCTCTCTCTAGCTCTTTCTTTTTTCCCTCCTCTCTCTAGCTCTTTTTCTTCCCTCCTCTCTCTAGCTCTTTCTTTCGTCCCTCCTCTCTCTAGCTCTTTCTTTCTTCCCTCCTCTCTCTAGCTCTCTCATCCCTCCCCCCCACCCTTCTAGCCCTCTCAGCCCTCCCCCACCCTTCTTGCCCTCTCAGCCCTCCCCCACCCTTCTTGCCCTCTCACCCCCCCTCTTGCCCTCTAATTCCCCCCCCCTCTTGCCCTCTAATTCCCCCCCCCTCTTGCCCTCTAATTCCCCCCCCTCTTGCCCTCTAATTCCCCCCCCTCTTGCCCTCTAATCCCCCCCTCTTGCCCTCTAATCCCCCCCCTCTTGCCCTCTAATCCCCCCCTCTTGCCCTCTAATCCCCCCTCTTGCCCTCTAATCCCCCCTCTTGCCCTCTCACCCCCCCCTCTTGCCCTCTCACCCCCCCCTCTTGCCCTCTCACCCCCCCCCTCTTGCCCTCTCACCCCCCCCCCTCTTGCCCTCTCACCCCCCCCCCCTCTTGCCCTCTCACCCCCCCCCTCTTGCCCTCTCACCCCCCCCTCTTGCCCTCTCATCCCCCCCTCTTGCCCTCTCATCCCCCCCTCTTGCCCTCTCATCCCCCCTCTTGCCCTCTCATCCCCCCCCTCTTGCCCTCTCATCCCCCCCCCCTCTTGCCCTCTCCCCTCCCCCCTCTTGCCCTCTCCCCTCCCCCCCTCTTGCCCTCTCCCCTCCCCCCCTCTTGCCCTCTCATCCCCTCCCCCCTCTTGCCCTCTCATCCCCTCCCCCCTCTTGCCCTCTCATCCCCTCCCCCCTCTTGCCCTCTCATCCCTTCCCCCCCTCTTGCCCTCTCATCCCCCCCCCTCTTGCCCTCTCATCCCCCCCCCCTCTTGCCCTCTCATCCCCCCCTCTTGCCCTCTCATCCCCCCCCTCTTGCCCTCTCATCCCCCCCCTCTTGCCCTCTCATCCCCCCCCCTCTTGCCCTCTCATCCCCCCCCCTCTTGCCCTCTCATCCCCCCCCCTCTTGCCCTCTCATCCCCCCCCCTCTTGCCCTCTCATCCCCCCCCCTCTTGCCCTCTCATCCCCCCCCCTCTTGCCCTCTCATCCCCCCCCCTCTTGCCCTCTCATCCCCCCCCCCTCTTGCCCTCTCATCCCCCCCCCCTCTTGCCCTCTCATCCCCCCCCTCTTGCCCTCTCATCCCCCCCCTCTTGCCCTCTCATCCCCCCCCCTCTTGCCCTCTCATCCCCCCCCCTCTTGCCCTCTCATCCCCCCCCCTCTTGCCCTCTCATCCCCCCCCCTCTTGCCCTCTCATCCCCCCCCCTCTTGCCCTCTCATCCCCCCCCCTCTTGCCCTCTCATCCCCCCCCTCTTGCCCTCTCATCCCCCCCCTCTTGCCCTCTCATCCCCCCCCCCTCTTGCCCTCTCATCCCCCCCCCTCTTGCCCTCTCATCCCCCCCCCTCTTGCCCTCTCATCCCCCCCCCTCTTGCCCTCTCATCCCCCCCCCCTCTTGCCCTCTCATCCCCCCCCTCTTGCCCTCTCATCCCCCCCCCTCTTGCCCTCTCATCTCCCCCCCCCCTCTTGCCCTCTCACCCCCCCCCTCTTGCCCTCTCACCCCCCCCCCCTCTTGCCCTCTCATCCCCCCCCTCTTGCCCTCTCATCCCCCCCCCCTCTTGCCCTCTCATCCCCCCCCCCCCTCTTGCCCTCTCATCCCCACCCCCTCTTGCCCTCTCATCCCCACCCCCTCTTGCCCTCTCATCCCCCCCCCTCTTGCCCTCTCATCCCCCCCCTCTTGCCCTCTCATCCCCCCCCTCTTGCCCTCTCATCCCCCCCCCTCTTGCCCTCTCATCCCCCCCCCCTCTTGCCCTCTCATCCCCCCCCCTCTTGCCCTCTCATCCCCCCCCCTCTTGCCCTCTCATCCCCCCCCCCTCTTGCCCTCTCATCCCCCCCCTCTTGCCCTCTCATCCCCCCCCCTCTTGCCCTCTCATCTCCCCCCCCCCTCTTGCCCTCTCATCTCCCCCCCCCTCTTGCCCTCTCACCCCCCCCCTCTTGCCCTCTCACCCCCCCCCCCTCTTGCCCTCTCATCCCCCCCCCCTCTTGCCCTCTCATCCCCCCCCCCCCTCTTGCCCTCTCATCCCCCCCCCCCCTCTTGCCCTCTCATCCCCACCCCCTCTTGCCCTCTCATCCCCCCCCCCCTCTTGCCCTCTCATTCACTCCCTATTACTCTTTCTCCCCCTATCTTTCTCCCTCCCCCTCTAGCCCCACTTTTTAACCCCCAACCCCTTTTCTATCTCTTCCATTCTCTTTATCCTCCCCCTCTCCATTCCCTCGCTCTCGCCGTATCCAGTTGATTGCCAGGAATCCATGATATTCTATTAACTTTAAACACCATGTTGCAGTCCATATAGATCAAATGCCATGTTAAATGCAATTTGCAAGGCCTATTGATCTGAATACACACCCCTTTCATACAGTGTAAGATTTTTAATGGTTAAATAATCTAAAAGTGGTTGCGAGAGGTGACTCATTGATTGAACCCCAAGTAATCAGTGAATTGCATGTTTCTTCCG
The DNA here is from genome assembly GCF_965119305.1 of Pelophylax lessonae. Taxonomy (NCBI): domain Eukaryota; kingdom Metazoa; phylum Chordata; class Amphibia; order Anura; family Ranidae; genus Pelophylax; species Pelophylax lessonae. Next base: position 215,165,500 of record NC_138771.1, on the reverse strand, counting down.
TTATTTACAGACTGTTGGCCTTGGGCAGCCACCCAAGTGCCCATAGGTTTCTGTCTATAACCATGTACCTTAGTGCTTAAAAATAAACGTATGAGTTTGGATGTTCATGCATACACATTTGGAAGCAGACAGAGCCTCAGGAGGGAGGTATTTTGTATCCAGCATTGAGTCCCATAACCCTAAACTAACTCCAACTAACAAGAAGGCTGTTCTTCAATGTTAGACTTAATGTCGGGCTTAAAGTCACAAGATCATTTTCTATGAAATTTACTCCTGCTGAAGGTTACAATTTAATTGCAGTGGATAAAGTGTTTTGTAATGTGTGGGGTGGAGGAATGTGCTTGAATCAGACTTCTTGGTATTTGACCTGTAATTTAGCATTTAAATTGCTTACTCTGTACATAACAGTTAAGTCAGAGTGGACACTTTTTATAGCCATGTTCTTTGTGGTAGTATGGTCCAGGATTGTAACACGAGTGTCTTGTGGCTATTGATTTTTGTTTGATTTTGTATTGATACAATTCTAAAAATAGCTAGTCTCCTAGATTTTTTTTTCTCTTATCTATGTAAAGGTAGACTATGCTTTGTGGGACAAATGGGCTGCTGACATCTTCCTGAAAATGCTGCCTGGCTAGTATGTTGACCCTTTGATGGCCATATTTTCTATATCACTGACCCTGGCTAGGACAAAATTAACCTTCAGTATGGTCATATGTGTATGGTAAAGTGAAAAGTTTGTACTTGGCAGCCATTCATATGCTTTGCTTAAAGCTGAATTTCAGAGATTCAGCCACTTTCTAATATCTTCAATCTTAGGATGGGTTAAGTCTAATGAGGTGTATGCCACAGAGTGGATTTGTCCGCTCTAATTTTCATCAGACCGGTTTTATTAGGTTCCACGAGTGCAGGTATTGCTATACTCCTGGGGCTATGTATTTGATTACAAGGTTGCATGCAGTCTCTCTGCCTGCCCCTCCTGCCAATTACAGAGCCCTTTGTATTTCATGAACCCATTCACAAAATACAAAAGTTTCTGTGAATGGGCAACAGAGGGGAAAGGCAGACTTTGAAGGCAGTGTGTATCTGTCAGAGCCCCTGGGATGGTGTTCTTTGGGCGATGTAATGTGGGTTTGCGTCAGACATAGTGTTTTCTTTGATGCACGAAAAGTTCAATTTTAGTCTCATCAGACCAGAGCACCTTCCTCCATACATTTTGGGAGTCTCCCACATGCCTTTTTGCAATCTCAAAATGTGCCATTTTGTTTTTTGCTGAAAGTAATGGCTTTCTTCTGGCCACTCTGCTATAAAGCCCAACTCTTATGGAGCGTACGGCTTATTGTCGTCCTATGTACAGATACTCCAGTCTCTGCTGTGGAACTCTGTAGCTCCTCCAGGGTTACCTTAGGTCTCTGTGCTGCCTCTCTGATGCCCTCCTTGCCCAGTGAGTTTTGGTGGTCGGCCGTCTCTTGGCAGGTTTGCTGTTGTGCCATGTTCTTTCCATTTGGTTATGATGGATTTGATGGTGCTCCTGGGGATCATGAAGTATTTGGCTATTTTTTTTATAACCTAACCCTGACTTGTAATTCTCAACAACATTGTCTCTTACTTGTTTGTAGAGTTCCTTGGTCTTCATGGCAGTGTTTGGTTAGTGGTGCCTCTTGCTTAGGTGTTGCAAAAAAAGTGTGTATATGTAATGACAGATCATGTGACACTTAGATTGATCACAGGTGGACATAATTTCACTAATTATGTGACTTCTGAAGGTAATTGGCTGCACCGGAGCTTTTTATGGGCTTCATAAAGTGGGGTACACACTAGTAGAAAATCTGCCGAAAATTCCTGCCCGATGTGAAATCGTCCGATTTTCGCCTAGTGTGTACACAACTTTCAGCAGCCGATGCCGACATTTTCAACGAAAAAAAACGGAGGGACAAACACCAAAATTTTTCGTCCGTCCCAAGACGACCAATTTTCTATTAATGTGTATGCAGTACGTCCGTGAAAGACCGCGCATGATCTGAAGTTGCTGACAACCCGGTAGTCTATGAACAAATGTGCCAAAAAAAAAGAAAAATCGGATGAGAAATTTCGTGAACATTTATGCACTGTCGACTAAAAACGGTAATGAACGCTGAGAAGACAGAGAAAAATCGGAGGATATTTCGTCGAGTGTGTACGGCCCTTAACAAAGAGGGTGAATACATACGCACATGCCAATTTTCTGTTTTCTATTTCTAACAAAAATGTTTTATGTATATAATTTTTCTCATTTCACTTCACCAACTTAGACTATTGTGTTCTGATTCATCACATACAATTCAGATTTAACAAAACCTTGAACATAAGGCTGTAAGGTAACAAAATAGGTAAAAAGTCAAGGGGGTGAATACTTTTGTAAGGCACTGTATCTGACGTTAGTACAGTGATTTGAGAGTTGGCTTATAGTGTTAATCATGAGCCTATCGGCAGATCTTTTTCGGTCATGCCCCTTCAACAGAAGCCGGCCAAATGGTTTGCCAGTTTCTATTGAACCAGCTGATGCTGCCCGGCATTAGGCACGTGTGTACTAGGCTTAATGCACCTGGGCATATATGTGAGAATGCTAGAGCCCCTTAATAGTTCAATAATGACCTTCTGACATGGACCAAAATATATTTATGGTAATCTGGTATTGCTTTAGGCTGAATCTTTAGGGCCACCATTTTTTCTTTCCTTTTTGCTAGATTCCTACTAATTCATTATAATAACGCTCATATCTCATGTTACCTGAATACACATACAGTATGTTTTAGCATGCCACAATGATTAGTTGTGAACTATGTGCGCTGTTTTGTTTTTTAGGAGTTTCCCTTTACTGATGATTTCTCTGGATTTTGTATTTTGGTTTATTTTTCGTTACAAGTTTAGGATATGTAATTTGTTTCCTAAATGGAAGACATTTCTGCTATTTCTCCATTAGACATGATTGTAACCTGAATCCTGTTATCTAGGTTTTCTTGTCAAGAGTCTTATGTACTCTGCCTTGAGCACAGCTTGAATGGGTTAATGACTTGACTTAGTCATCTGGTTGTTTTGCAGCTTATTGGTTCCCAGAAGTATTGAAACTTGGGAAGTGTGAAAGTCCTTCCTGCAGTCTGCTCCAGTATACTCCGCACAAGTCACATCTCTCCTCGGCATTGTGAGCGCATTCTCCACCCAAAACTTGTTGTGACACATCTGGTTCACATTGTGGAGACTGGGATTCAAATTTGTCTGTCCTTTTGCCTTCCTCCTATCTCTGGTTTTCCCACAAAACCTACTTCTTGGCTTCTCAAGAAACCGTGACTTCTTTTCCTGCTTCTTTCGAGATGTTCGCTTTATTGCAGTTCTGTTCCTTCCTACTATTCTTATAGCACAAGCTAATCATGGATCTACACACAAGGTATGTGCTTTAAAAGACTGTGGTGTTCATATGTGTGCTTTAATTAGGAGTAACACAATATTGTGCAGATTGGGAGTATCTTGCATTGTGATTGGAGTTTTTCTCAGTGTTGGCTGCCAGGGACTTTACACAGACTGGGCTGTACTCTGTGACTTCTGCCGTGCTTCTGAATTCATGCCTGTAGCACATGCCACAGGGTGGGAGGTCAAGGGAAAATATTCTGTTTTTCTCTTTATACTGTTGTGAAATGCTGCTAATAATGATCACATGCAGCTCTAGTCAGCAATGCCGAGTGAACAGAATAGTACACGTGGGAATTTTAAGGTGGTTTTTCTTGCTCATTATTTAGCTGAACTGCATGTTAAGTCGGCCATAATTGAACTTTTAATATGATATGATAACATTAATTGATATATTTTACCAGTGTTCTAAACCACTGACCTTTACTTAAAGATGGCAAAGTATTTATTCCATCTCGCTAACCAATTTACAGTACAGTATTGATCTGGTCAGTTAAGTAGCAGAGTGGGTTGTCAATCATTTTCTGCTGCTTTTGAGTTAATGAAATGAATGGGCACTCGATGGGCAACAATGAGACAACCTCCAAAACATAATGGTTTTACAGGTGGAGGCCACTGAAATGTTTTTCCCTACTCCATGTTTTCTGACTGTTTGACCCTAGCCGAATGTAAAACTAGTGAAAGTGTCACTACTGGTAGCATGAGGCCATACCTGGACCCTATAGAGGTTGCACAGGCATACCAACTCCTTCAGAATGACACATCAATACTTACCACTGCCAGAAGTTTTGCTGTGTCTCCCACCACAGTCTCAAGAGCATGGGGGAGATTCCAGGAGACAGGAAGTTACTCTAGGAGAGCTGGACAGGGCAGTAAAAGGTCCTTAACCCATCAGCAGGACCGGTATCTGTTCTTTTGTTCAAGGAGGAACAGAATGAGCACTGTCAGAGGCCTAGAAAATTACCTCCAGCAAGCCACTGGTGTGAATGTCTGACAAAACAATTAGAAACAGACTTCATGACGGTGGCCTGAGAGCTTCACATCCTTTAGTGGGCGATGTGCTTACTGCTGGGCACTGTGGATTGGCATATACCATTGAACACTAGAATTAGCAGGTCTGCCACTGGCGTCCTGTGCTTTTCACAGAGGAGAGCAGGTTCACCCTGAGCAACTGACAGACGTGAAAGGGTCTGGAGAAGCCAGGGAGAATGTTATGCTACCTGTAACATTGTTCAGCATGACCAGTTTAGTGGTGGGTCAGTGATGGTCTGGGGAGGCATATTTACGGAGGGACGCACAGACCTCTATAGGCTTAGACCATGGCACCCTGACTGCCATTAGGTATTGTGATGAAGTCTTTGGACCCATTGTCAGACCCTACGCTGGTGCAGTGGGTCCTGGGTTCCTCCTGGTGCACGAAGAATGAAGGAATTGATACCATTGAATGGCCCCATGCTCGCCTAACCTAAATCCAATAGAACACCTCTGGGGCATTATGTTTTGATCCATCTGGCGCCACTAGGTTGCAGTCTGTGCAGGAGCTCAGTGATGCCCTGGTCCAGACCTGGGCGAAATACCCCAGGACCCAATACCCCACCCATCATCTCATTAGGAGCATGCCCTGATGTCAGGCATGCATACAAGCACGTGGGGGCCATACAAACGAGTACCATTTTGAGTTGCTGCAATGAAATTTCAGCAAAATGGACCACTGCTGCATCATTTTTTCACTTTGATTTGCAGGGTGTCTTTGAATTTAGGTGTATGAATGTAGGTTGAAAATTGTCATTTCCTTAAAACGATGTGGCATCCTTTTGTTCCGAACACATTACCCAGTCCATATCAGTATAGATATCAAGCTCCATCTAATACCGATCCGTTTCTAGCCTACTTGTCATAAGTGACACCGGGTGATACTGCTCCGTCTGGCATACGATCTCGGAGGTCACGTGGATGGAGCAGGTGAGAGACAGAGCAGTATTGAGTTGATGCCGAACGGAGCGGTATCACCCGGGTATCACTTATGGTAAGTGGGTGAGAGATACCTTTCTGCCAGCAGATCTGCTAATGTGGAATTGCTTATATCTTTAATTTGTACATATGTGAGTGGCATTTTCAATAACATTTGTAAATGGAATTATGCTATGTGACATTATTTTAGACTTACTTGAGCAACTCCACCTAATTGGAGGAGGGGAAGACTAGTCTCGGACCCTGACATAGGATGTACAAAATATCGGCCGATACGGATATGCGATGGCCAAAATATCGGTATCGGCAACGATAAACCGATATCGGACGATCCCTAATATAAATGTGTGCGTGTGTATATATATGTGTGTATATATATATATATATATATATATATATATATATATATATATATATATATATATATTAAATATATTTATCTATCCCTATCTCTCTCTTTATCTCTCTCTCTCTGTTATATTTTAGGCCCCTTTCACACGGGCAGACCGATCAGGGCCACCCGTTGACTTCTATGTCGATGTCAGTGCCTGGCATCTGATCTGACAAGATCCGCTGAAAACAGACGGGTGGCGATAGATTCACTGTCCGTCCAGCGGATCGGATTAAAATGGACAGGCTGTCTATTTTCATTTGATCTCACCATAGAGGAGAGCGGGAATCTGACAGGTCTGCCTCTGCACAATGAGCAGAGATGGACCTTTCATCCGTAGAACCAAATAACTAAAAGATCTGTTGTGTAGTAGTAACCAGTTTTCATTAGCAGATATCAATGAGGTAAATCCGTTTTGCGTTCACAATTTATTCTTTGCATCTTTTTCAGGTATAATGGTTTAGGGGAAGTAAATGAAAATCCTTTATATAAGTTGCAGTGAAGCCCACTGTGGTAATTTTAGAAACACATTGTGTCTACCCACTGCGTTTGACATGCTTCAAGCAGGTTTTACATCTTCATAGGCTTGTATTGAAATTTAAAACCTGCTTGAAGCCGACAAAAACCTGTTGACATGGGCCCTAAGGCATAGGCAGCAAAGGGGCACGAAAAACAGGTGGTTGAGCTTCAGTTTTACCACCACCTCCCACCCCCTGACTGTCCACTTAGAAAAACATGCTGCAGAAGGGGTTGATACATAAATTTAACTCGGCTTGCTGAGTTTGCCAGATGGTACCACTTGGCTTGTGGTTGTGCTGCAAAATCCCCCTTTGGCACAAACGAAACAGTATTCAGTACGTGACCATTCTGCTTTCTACCCACTGCGAGTCACTTTTCAGAGGGAAGGTAGATGCAGCTTCAGGTACATATGAGGCTTGAAAGGTGTTTGAAAAGGTAACCTTCACATGAAATGCGTGTCGCTAACAGAGAAGTTTGCCTTTTTTTTTCACAATCTTGCCCTAGCCTGGACCAGCTCGGTGACGTCCACCGACAGCGGGCTTCAGCTTGCGGTCTGCTGAAAATGGGTCAGAGCAGTGCAATGATCCACAGGAGAATTACAGCCAAACGAGCTTTGGCTGTACGTCTCCTTTAAGGACTGACTATAGTACACAATGCAATCTGTGAGTAAATCAGCGCTGATTCCAATCTTGATTTTTTTTTTTTTTGGAACATTGCCTTTGGAGGCTCCATGGGAAGAGTTAGAACTCCTGACAGGTTTTATTGCCTTTGGAGGCTATATGAGAGAGAGTCCTTCACCTCCTGTCTGTGTAAGAAGGTTGTCCCCAGGATGGGAAGTGAGGGCAAATCTCTCCATCAGCTACACAGAAGAAAAATGCAAAAACTTTCCTCAGCTTGTTAATGTTGACAGTTTACCTGTTGCAGATTGACGGGTTCTGGCCTTTCCTAATTCTATTCAAAAGTTTAAAAATATAAGTTTGATATATATATATATATATATATATATATAATATGTGTATTAACATATAATAAATGTAATATTCCATCCAGGAAATATGCACTCCTATTTTTTAGTAATGGGAAGATCTTCACCATCAAGTAACACCCTGAAAGGTGGAAGACAGTCTAGAAGCAGAGACAGAGCTGTGTCAGTAACACCTGTTCTTATGTGACATTCTGAGCCCGCAGCTAAAGAGCTGTCTTCTGATTCAGCCATTGCTGAACATTTCCACAGATGAAGTGTACCTCTACGCTGCCTTGCAGGAAAAGATATTTCATTCCGTCTCTGCAAAGTGTTTAAATGAGTCCCACATTTTGGCCATTACATAGTGTCATTACATGAAGAGAACCAGCAGTAACGTCTGTGGACATTATTAGAATAGAAGCCAGGCGCCCCACTGAAATATTGCTAATTTCTCTTTCGTTCATTGACGGGAAACTGCTCCTGATATTAACCATTGGGTTATACTGCCCCCTTCAGGAGTAGGACACTAGGCGGAAAAAGTCTGGCTACGCCTATGTGCAGTCCCAGGGGGTATACTTCCTCTCTCTGCTATAGGTACTAAGTTTTTTTTTTTTTTTTTTCTGCCTAGTCAAGAGTAAGGACCTAGTTCCTTGCTGGGATCTCTGACCCTGGCAAATTTTTTTCTTTTAGATCGTTTTTTTTTTTCTCCCCGGTTTTTCCTGTGAGATCTACAATCAACTGCTAGGCTGGATAATCTAGATCCAGAGGCCAAGGGGGCAAGGCGCTATGCTATCGGTCCTGGAGTCCTTTGTGTCCTGAGTGGAGTTGGCTTTTGGGCGATGGGCTGGCAAAAAAAAAAAGGGCCCCGCCATTACTTGCCTCATGTGTCCCCTCAGATCCTAAATCTGATTCGGCCTCCGCGGACGTGGGTCACCCTGCATTGGTCTGTGACCACGTGCCCTGAATCCTCAGATAGTGAGGAGGATTCCTACACTTCTGCAACTGCGCATGAAAAGGCGCTGAGGGTGCACTGATTGTATCTGTGTGTGAGACCTTAAAGATGGAGGATGCAGCTGCGACAGAGGAGCAGGTCCCTTTTGGCACTCGCGAGCCATCCAGGGCGGCAAAGGTGTTTACTTTCCCTGCCTATTTTGACAGCATTGTCGCTAAAGAGTGGGGATGACCAAAGCGTCCCTGTGGGGTTCCTAGACGTTACCCCTATGAGGAGTCCCTTCTTAAGAAGTGGACTGTGCCACCTCCGGTTTCCAGATTAAAGAAGGCAACCATGATTCCGGTTGAAGAGCCCTGGCCTTTAAGGACCTGGCTGACAGGAAGGCGGAGGCTGTGGCCCGCAATGAGTACACCCTGGCTGGTTCGGCACTGAGGCCGAAAGTCACCATTGCCCCAATGTTGCAGATTCTCACCAAGTGGGCTAAGCTTTTACGCCGTGACCTGGAGGGAGAACAGCTCCCCCCCTGCCTTTGCTGAGCTGGCAGGCCAGCTGGTCCAGGGGCTGCAGGTTATCTGTGAAGCCTCTTTGGATGCGGCTCCCTCGTCATAAACGTGGGCCCCCCTCCTCGCTTCATAAGAAGTTTTTTTTTTTTTCCCTCCCTCAGGGTTGACTGACAAGGGATCGAAGCCCTTTAGGGCCTCCTCTGGAGGATCCAAGTGAACTTGGTTTGGTAAGTCAAGAGCGGGCATTTCCAGACCTGAGGACAAGGCCCCTTCAGCTTGAAGGTGCCCCCCCACCCGTATTTGGGGTGGGGGGGACGTCTTCACTGGTCCCTGACACTGTGGTCTTCCACAGTACAAGACAAGTGGGTCCACAAAGTCAAACAGTTCGGCTGCAAGATCGAGTTTCGTTCTAACCCTCCGGAAAGGGTCTTTCCTTCCAACGTGCGAATGTCCTTGGTCCACTTAACAGGCTCTCTTGGGGGCGGTGCAGGACCTTTTACTTCAAGGGGTGATTGTCCCAGTTCCGACTTCAGAACATTTTAGGGGTTTTACTCAAACCTGTTTACAGTCCCCAGAAAGGAAGGCAAGGTGGACCTCAAGGTGCTGGACTGCTTGTGCAGAAGTTCAGAATGGAGTCTGTTCGCATGGTGGTTGCTTTCCTTCATCAGGGGGATTTTCTTGCCTCCATCGACATCAAAGACGCTTACATTCACATTCCAATATGTCTGTCACCAGCGCTTGCTCCGCTTTGCCGTGGGAGAGGAGCATTATCAGTTTGTGGCGTTACCCTTTGGTCTCACCTCCGATGCTCGGGTCTTCACGAAAGTGTTGGTCCCGGTGCGAATATTGTTTCATTAGCAGGAGATCGCGGTCCTGGGCTACTTGGACGACCTTCTTTGAGCAGAGTCTCCTACTGCGCTGGTGGAAAACCTGGAGATCTCCATACGGACCCTGAGGAAGTTTGGCTGGATTCTGAATCTTCAGAAAACTGTCTTGGTCCCTTCCACGAAACTAGACTATCTGGGTCTTACTCTGGACTTGGCCTTAAACTCCAGAAACTGCAGACTGCAATTCCTCCTGCTGTCCAGCAGATGGTCATTCCACCTGGACTTGCATGTGAGTGCTGGGCCTGATGGTGTCTACCTTTTTGAGGCAGTCCCATTTGCATGGTTCCATACGAGGTCCCTGTAAGGGAGATTCTGATCAAATGGGACAAGACTCCGCAGTCTCTGAACAACCGAATCCAGCGGAGCCAATCTTCCACCGCTGAGAAAAGCGGAGTCCGTTTGACGGACTCAGTGTGAAAGGAGCCTTAAGCAAAGAAACCAAACAGCTTATGTTTTTTTTTTTTTTTTTGTCAAAGCTTAATTGAACAAGCTGAACTTAGAAGCTGATTGGCTACCATGCACAGCTGCACCAGATTTTACACTCTTCAGTTAAAGTAAATCATCCCCCATTGTCCCACCCACAACCTCCTGGGATCACATCAGCCAAGAGGCTGTACAAGCAGGTTTGCTGTAGGCTGCAGCTTGTAAATGTATAGTAGAGGATCAGGAAGTTACATTCAGCTCCCAGTATCAGGGTGGCAGTGCAGAAGAACAGAAGCCCTGTGGAAAACCAATGCAAAGAAGATGGAGCTGGACTCCATGGGCTGCTGGATTTCTGTTTTTTAAAAGTTGATGGCTACAGTATTTGTAGCTGCTGATTTTTGATTTTCCTTTTCAATGCTGAAGCAGTTCTCTATTTTAGGTATCAGTTTTGCGCCATTTAAAATGTATAGAATAGAAAGGAAGCTTTTATATAATATAATAACTTTTCTCTTGATGCTTACTGTTTGAATCAAGTCTGGACCCAAAAAAAGATACAGAGCTTGGTATTGTCAAGAAAGCTGAATGATGCTGGTAAATACTAGGGGAAGGCGATGCCCTTGGGCAATATCCCTGATGACACAATGTGGACCACACAGTTGCTGAACTCCAATACTGTGCCACATTAGCATCTACCCTCCGTGAGGCACAATGAAAGTAGGCTCTTTAGAGGGCATACATAGTGACCAAAGGGTATTCTTTCTGTATGTGTATACAGTATATATTGTATGTGCGGTTATAACTTTAAGTATACAGTATTGGATAATGCAGTTATTTACAGCTTATTAAATATGACTTGCTTACTGGACTTTAATGATTTTTTTTTTGTTTGTGTTTAATAACATGCTTTTACCATCATGCACATATACAACACACTTGATCCCACAGTTGACCTAACAAAAGCAACAGGAAGAATTTAGAATATTCACCTCTTCATTCCTTTAATTTTCTGATTTTCACTTTTTCCTTGAGGGAATGATCAGTAGGAGTTACGGTTATATGGCTCTAATTTTCACCATACTACCAATGAAACCTTTAAATAAGGAGCAAGTAAGGGGAACAGACATCCCAAAACACCAGATTGGGGACCACACTAGGAATATCTAGACTCTAGGAGTAAAGCTCCCTAATGGTGAGCATCCACTGGGCAATGGGAGGGCTACCACGCTGGGTGGTGCTTATTGCGTGTTTATTTAGTTGTTACTATTTTTAATGTGGGATGTGTACTTTTATTGCTAATGTCATGCAAATAGTATTTTTTTCTGAACTGAACTCCAGGATAAGTAAATCTTTACTAAATTCAAGAGGCATGTTTATTATTACTCAAATCTTGGTGGTGTTTGTGTATTTCTTCCAGATCTGTGAAGTAATCCAGCACTAAACGTTGCCACTATGCAGGGTTTTGTTCAGTTCCAAAAAACGTAACAGAACTGACAGGAAGAAAATCTGATGTCAGCGGATGGTATTCCGCTGACATCCGCAATGCCATAGACTTGCATTATGTCCGCAAATCATCCGCAAAAAAAATTTCTCCCGTGTGAAAGGGCCCTTTGTGGATGGGCCTGCTGGGCTCGTCTTACTCTCGTCTCTACTCTCTGCACCGACTATGTATAGTAAAGCATTGATGTCACTGCTACTTTTTTTACCAAGGTAATATTTGGTTTGTAAAGGCATTTAACTTGTAGCACTTAGGAGTTCATTGCAAGTAGCTTAAACCTGGACTTTAATTATGGAAAATATTGTACACACTCTGCCATTTTGATTTTTGTTGGTTTAGACCTGTAAGCTGTGAAGTGAAGCCCCCATGGATCAAACTTGTTTTTCCAGCACATTCCCCAGATGCTCCATTGGATTGGGATCTGGACATTTTGAAGGCCAAGTCAACACCTCAAACTTGTTGTGCTCATCAAACCATTCTTGAACCATTTTGTAATGTGGCAGGGCGCGTTATCCTCCTGAAAGAGGCCACTGCAATCAGGGAATACAGTTTCCAGCAGAACATTACTCAAAGCTTCCGCCGGCTTGCTTTCTTCCCATAATGCATCCTGGTTTATTTTCCTTCCCAGGTAAGGGACGCCCCCACCCAGCCATCCACATAAAAACGTGATTCATTGGACCAGGCCACTGTCTTCCATTGCTCTGATGTTCACATGCCCATTGTAGGCACTTTTGGCACGGGTCAGCATGGGCACCCTATGCAGACCCATAAATCTTAAACTGCGATGCCCATTTTTTTTAACTTCAGGGTCTACGTGTTTACTTGCTGCATGTATGTGTGTGTGTGTGTGTGTGTGTGTGTGTGTGTGTGTGTGTATATGTATGTATGTATGTGTGTGTGTGTATGTATATATATATATATATATATATATATATATATATATATTACATTGGTAGTCAAACAGGTAAATAAAAAAAGTATTTTTTTCTATTGCATTATTAGTACATTATTAGATCTTTTCTATTAGTGTATTAATAGTTATATGTTTAATGTATTCATATTGTGTACAAAAAATGTGGTTGATAGTAACATTTTTACAAACTAAGTGAAAAGAGATTAGAGTTTGAGATTTTCTTCAAAAAAAATGTTTCAATGTTTCAAGGGTTGTTTTGTTTTTTTTCTTTACAATTTTTGTTTGCTCCCATTAGCTTCCCTATTATTAGCCATCGTTTGGTGCTTTTAGACTTTTGAGATTATGGTTTCTTGTGGCAGACGATATAGGATTTGATCCATGAATTTATGCTTCCCTGGCCAAGCAAAGCAGATGTTTCAACGCTTTCATACGGTAGACCTAAGCAGTGGCCAAAGTACAGTTAAGCAAAAGCAAAGAGAGCTTTTCATTCCTTGTAAATAGCTGACATGATAAGCAGGGTGGTTGTTTGGTCAGAGAGGCAGATGCTTCATGCCTTTAATATGGTTGATATGAGGAACAGTGGCACTTGAGTACGTGGCTATGAGGAATCCATTTCTTAAAGTCTTAATAATGGTAATAATGAGCATATGGCACAGCAGGCACTTTTAGCGCACAAGATAAGCAGTAGCTGAGGTTGACTAAGGTGAATCAAATTCTTTATTTTCCTTATTTTACCATAGACTTACCTTTTTTTATTTAGGGCCAAGGGCTGTTTTGCCCCATTTTATGCCTTTAATTTAGGGTCATATGTTATGCCATTTTATTTAGGGGAAAAGGTTTGTTATGCCATTTTTATTTAGGGCTAATGTTTTGCCCCTTTTTTTTTTTTTCCTTTTTTTTTTAATTCAGGGCCAATGGTTGTAACACTATTTTTAATTTAGGGCCTAAGGCTGTTATGCTTTAGGGCCAAGGGTTGTTATGCTGTGTTTCCAGATATAAAACATGCAGCCGTGGTGATGCCATGTTATGGTTTACTACGCTTCTATTAAAAAAGACAAGAAACTTTATAGGAGGTAGAAAGTTCCTATGTGGTCCTGCATTTCCTAATGAGAAATCTTCCTCTGATCAGGGTACAGATACTAAGTGGAGGTGTTCATGCAGTGTGCTATTTTGTTTTATAGGCAAACACATTTCATTTTGAAGCATTATAGCATCTGTCAAGTTTTTACGGCTTTTAGGGAAAACCTCTCCAAATGGGACCCCTTTTTCTTGTCAGGACAGGAAGTTCTGGGAAATCAATCCAGCTGGGGGACTGACCAAAACATAAAATGATTTAGAAGTGTGAGAGTTAGAACATTTTGACAGTGTTTTAAAGTGATAATAAAGGCTTTCCTTTTTGTGTTTAAAATAACAAACGTCCTACTCACCTGCTCCGTGCAGTGGTTTTGCGCATAGTAGCCCCAATCCTCCTCTTCTCGGGTCCCTCGCTGGTGCTCTTGGTCCCTCCTTCCTGCTGAGAGCGCCCAGAGCAAGCAACGTGCAAATGGGGGAACCTGAGTAGGCTCATTCCCGAGCTACGTCTCTATTTCCACACACTGTGCCGCAGCTCAGCCCTGCACCCGCTCTCTCATCAATCACAACCAGTGAGCTGAGAACAGCGGGAGCCAATGGCTCCCCCTGCTGTCTCAGCCAATAGGAAGGGAGAGGGTCCAGAGATCTAAGGCTACTGTACATGTTGCTGGATCAAGATGGGGCTCAGGTGAGCATTAGGGGGGCAGTGGGGGCTGCGGCACAAAAACCTTGAGCCTTTAGAATCGCTTTAATTGCTATCATTGTCTTCTTGGCTTGGTGACAACCATTTCTATTGCTTGTTCTGCTGTCACAGTGACATGAAATGGGTCACAGACAGATAAATGGAAACCCAACAGGGCATTTTAACTCTTCTCTGCTGTATCCAAAACCCAAAATGAAAAATTTTGGCTGGAGTTAAACTGGCAAATTATCAGTCAAGTGCCCCATAGTGAAAGTCAAGTTCTGCTTCTACAGAAACACTTTGTCCTTTCATTGTCCCTTTTATAGATTTATTGTGTGACTATTATACTACTACTGTTCTTGATCAAAGAAAGTTTTCTATTAGCACAAGGCCCAGATTTAGGCTATAGTCCCCTGTTGTGTTTCCACGCCACAAGAGTGCTTTCATCTTAGATGTTGAATACATTTGATTTGCATTGCTCCTTAGTTTGCCATAAAACCATTATGCATGAATGGGGATCAACACTAGATTTGTAATTAAAGCTTGATGTAGGGGTTAAAAAGGCATTGTGTGTGGTAATGATACATGTGTAAGATCTAAACAAAGGCTTAAACAAATATGAACTTAAAATGGCAATTTGTCTGCACAAAGTCTTTTCAGCGCTGCTCACTAACTGCCTTTATTGTTAATGAGTCTGTGCTCTCGCAGGCAGATGTGCTCTACAATGGTTTGTTTTAGCAGAATGTAGAATTATTATTAATACAAACTTGAGAAACGTGTAATTGCAGCTGTCTGGATTGCCATAAAACCAGCCGCACGTGTAAATTAGTGTATATAGGCGCTAGACCGATTGTGAAATATTTCAACACAAAAGCGTTTATTGTGGCATCGTTTTATTTTGGAAATGTACTTGGTCATGTTAGATGTGGCATTGTTCCTCAGTCTCTAAGAATAATCACAAATCTATTATAGCTGGATTACTCGTGGGCATGGAAGCTAGCAAGCTGTGATGGCCATTTACAACATTTTTGTTTAGGCAAAAGATAGACATTATATCAGAAAGGAGGGATGCACCGATGCCAGTTTTTTAAGACCGAATACTGATACTTTTTCTAAAGTACTTGCCCTTACCAATTACCGATACCCATTTTAAGTGTCATATGATCTTGTTTTTTTTTTTGACTGATAAAAAATTACTGATTCTTTATAATATAATAATAATAAACTAATTATGAAAAACTGTTCTCCTTGGGTTTGAAATAACAATACTTCAGCACAATTTCAAAGCTAGGGTAGAACTGTAAGCCCTGGCTTACACCAGTGCGGCTACTTCGGGGCGATTTCAAAGCCGCAGGTCAGTGCGATTTGGACCTCCGATTTCTTTGTGGCTTGCTACTTCATTTAACAGAAGTCAATGCAAGTCACCATGGAATCGTAAAAAGGGTATCGGAGCATTTACACGAGTTCAAATACTCATGCAAATGCTTAGTATCGGCACCGGTATAACTTTCATTATAGAACATCAGCATTGTAATAGCATTACAAGTTATCTTTGACTTTCCAGTTTTAATTTCATGTAGTAAGTGTTGCTAAGCTGCTGGCTGCCTCTTGCCACAACTTCCTGGATTCCCTGCTTTAAACTTCAGTTTGTAGGGACTACACATCCCATGGTACCTTGCTGCCTGAAATTAGTGATTCCTGTACTGACTCAGCCTCCTGAAACTCCTCCTCCTCAGCACCTCTGTAATTCAGAAGAAAGGCTCTGTAAATTCTGTGACACTGCAGTGCCTACTCAGAGCATAGTGAATACATGTCACAGAATTTGGAGAGGTAAATGTGTGGGGATCTTAAAGTAAGTTTAAGCTTTGGGTAGGGTGAGTTAGAACTAGTCTTCGTCCTTCTCTCTTTTTTTTTTTTTTTTTTTTTTTTACCGGTGTCCCCATTTGGAAGACTTTCCATCATTTTATGTATAAATTTGTAACGCTTTCCATGGACAAGATTTAAACTTTTTTCACAGTGGCGGATCGGCATGCTTAGTGGGGGATCTCTCTGCTAATCCCTGCTGAGCAGGTAGATGACAGGTCTGTCTCCACTCATGCAGAGCGGACACGGGCACAATCTGCTTTCCTTGATGGGCGGCCAGATGTAAATGGACCACCTGTCCGTTTACATCATCTGACTGTCATTTGATCCGCCAGATGGATGGACAACGGATTCCCCATCTGTCTGTTTTTAGTGGATAGGATCGCATCGGATGTCGGGTTTACACGGACACATCCGCCGCTTCATATAGGGCAATGGGTGGTCTGATTGTGTCCACCTAAAAATACTGACAGGTGGACACAATCAGTCCGCCCATGTAAAAGGGGCCTAACACTAGTGTTTTTAAATATAAAGTAAAATCATATTCAGGTAGGGCTAGCCTTTACAACAGCCGAGAAGCTCCGACCTTCTTGTTGGCTAAACATTTGTTTTAGAAGCATTGCATTTTACATTCATAGTTTTGAAGAAGAATGTTATAACCTACATTCGGGTCTTCCACCTAGTGTCTCTGGTCTTACCACACAACATAAAACCACCTGTTTTGATGAAGAATTTAGACAGGGTTGTTTTTTATAATTTCTAAAAACTACTAAAATAGTCAAGTATTTAGAAGAATCAAACTAATAATATTAATAAAAAAAAGTCAAATCAGTAGGGTAATTGGCAGGCTGGAAGTGGCGAGGACCATCACATAAGCCTATCTCTTGCTTTTTTTTTTTTTTTTTTCCTTACAGCAAGCCAGATTATTTAAATGGGTAAACTTTAAGAGAACATGTAACCCTAAAGTATTTGCATCACTTTGACTGGAAGCAATATTCTAACCATCCAGACATTTGTTCAAGTTTAGGAATATCTCTGACTCTGTGGAATGCAAATGTTTATGGTCCTGTTCCTTACTGACTTGGTGTTCTTCTGTGTGCTGTAGATGACCTCAGGGCCGGTTCACATTGGTGCGATGCGGGAAATCTACGAATCCACTGCGGGTTCCCACATCGCACCCAAGTCGCAGGAAGTTCACTCTGCCATATGCGAACTGCTGGGAGTGTCAATACAAAGTTAGCGACACCCCCAGATTAGTTCGCATATCGCAGTGCGAACTGTCAGTTTGGACAGGAATTAGATTGCATAGGTGTGAGCACCCATGTGATCAGATTCTGGTGCGGACCCAAAAAAGGGTCCTGTGCACCTTTGGTCGGAATGCGATGCGAGTTCAGCCATGCAATCTGTATGCCTGGCTTTGCATCGCATGTGATTTGCATAGCTGTGCGGTGCAAATCACATGCAATGTCCCACATCGCATAAATTTGAACCAGCACTCAAGGAAAGTCCATATGACCGATTCTGATTGTCATGTCAGATGGCTAATTAAGTTGCAGCAACATTGTTGCTAAGAAAAAATTAAACTATTCTATACAGTTGCTTCTGCATTTCCAGAAGTATGTTGTTCTGCCACTGCTCACAAAAAACGTAGCACATATTGGGCAGCCTCTGGGTGGATGTTAAGGTTGAAGACTGTTCTAAAGAGCTTCAATTTGTGTGCAAAGCACAACTTTATGTGAGATTTCAAAAATAAAAAGGAATCAAAGCCTAGTAGTGACCACCATGAATCCTAACACGCATTCATTTTTTAAATAAAACTTTTGGGCCCACTTCTTTTTTTTTTTTTAAACAAGCAGTTTATGATTTATCTAAGGCAAGATTTAAAATTGTTTGTTTAAGGCCCCGTTCACACTGGGGCGACGCTACTTTGCCGGGCGACCTCCTAGGTCGCGGCGCGCTGCTCGCACCGCGACCTCGGAGCGGCCGGCACGGACTTCATAACATTGAAGTCTATGCAGGTCGCTTCGGGTCGCCCCAAAGAAGCTCCGGACCCTTTTTCTAAGTCGGAGCGACTTGTGTCGCTCCTATTAGAACGGGTCCGCAGCTTCTCTATGGAAGGCGACGTGTCAGGCGACCAGGTCGCCTGACGGGTCGCCCCAGTGTGAACGGGAGCTTAAAGCTGAACTCAAGGCAAATGGTTAGATACACTGTTAGAATATAAGGGGACTGTTATACCTGCAGTAGGATTTGTAATTCTGGCCATCCAGTCCTGCGATTTATGCAGCCCTACTGAGCACTAGAGCTTTGGCCAATCTCTGCCACAATTAGTTATTTTAAGGCTAAAACCTTTCATTTATGCAGAAAATGTTATTGTTATTTAAAGCTAGACCCCTGGCAATGCACTTATGTGTGCAGCACTGTAATCCTTAATGCACTATAATGTATTTATATTTTTATATGTACTGTATGTAAGAAGCTAAGCACTTGAATTAATTTCCTGCAGTCTACTGTATACCAGAACTCGGCAAAAATAGCCAATCAGTTGTGCTGCAATGCAAGAAGCACGGTCATAGGAGGATATAGCAAAGTGACAGATGAGCGCGTCACTGTGCTGCTTCTCTTCACCAGGCAGGGCTGTGTTTGGCAGACCTGTGTAAGTCTCAAGGACTAGATGGACAGAAATACCAACCTTTGGCAGGTAAAATGGCTCCATTTTTATGCATTTCGTCTGTGTATTGAGCGGTTTTCCTGGAGTTCAGCTTTAAAGATGGAAAACAATTTACTTTGACTGTTGAATTGAAACTTTAGAAATGTGAAAATCCTTCCGAAGTCCATTTTTATATTGTAATGGTTTTGGAAAACTTCACTGTGAATTCTTAAAGTGGTTCTAAAGGCAAAAATTTTCATTTTTTTTTCTAATGCATTCTATGCATTAAGATAGAAAATCTTCTGTGTGCAGCTCCCCCCCCCGGCCTCCAGGACTCCTCATTGGTTGAGACGAGTAGGAAAGGGGGAGAGTGGAGACAGGGCCGAGCCATGGCTCTGTGTCTGAATGAACACCCAGAGCAGCAGCTCGACTCGGGTGCCCCCATAGCAAGCTGCTTGCAGTGAGGGCACTCATCAGGATGGAGGGGCCAGGAGTGCTGGCGGGGGACCCGAGAAGAGGAGAATCTGTGCAAAACCAAAGTGTTTGGTCTTAAAGCGGAGTTCCGGCCTCAAAATCTACTTTAGGCCATCTGCTTGCTCAGTGTCACCTAAAAACAAATGGATAGTCCCGATTTTTTTTTTTTTTTAAATTGATATTGGGAAAATAAATTTACCTTTTCCACTTCTTCCCTCTGCGGCCGCGGTCCGCACCGTCACTTCCTGCTTGCATTGATTCCTGCTTGCATTGATTCCTGGGAGCTGAACGTCATCACTCCCAGGAATCAATGCACCTGCACCGGCCCCGCTAGCCAGTTCCGTGTAGGCGCGTCATTCCCTGCTAAACGGCTTCTGGGCAGGGATGACGCGCCTGCCCCGGAAGTGACGAGCGGGGCCGGTGCAGGGCATTGTGGGACCGAAGAGGACTTGCTGGCTTCAGCTGCCCACACCTGAGATGGCAGCGCTGGAGAAGGAATTTTCAAGGTAAGTATTTCTTCTAAAAGGTAAGTGCGACCTGGGACAGTTCAGAGGCTATCCATTGTGGAATGCACTAGCCCTGACTGTCCCAGGGGTATTTTTATCTCCAAACCATTTCTGAGGCCGGACCTCTGCTTTAAACAAAAAAAAGAAGAAGACGTTTATATCTTTTTAACTGCTTCTGTTCTGTAGGTACTGATGCCGGGCATTCTATGAACTTTCTCAAACTGAATAAGTAGTAAGGCTTTAACTTCTCGAATGACAGTTGGAATACAGCAAAAGAAAATTTTAGCTGTTATCAAATTGAAATGGAAAGCTCATTTAAATACTTTTCAATCAAATAAAGCCATGCAGAGTAAATATTATTTAGTAAAATAGGTGAAGTGTTCCTTTTTAAAATGTAGCTATATGTTCACTGCAAAACCTTTAAACACAGAGTGGTGTTTTTG
This sequence comes from Pelophylax lessonae, assembly GCF_965119305.1. NCBI lineage: Eukaryota > Metazoa > Chordata > Amphibia > Anura > Ranidae > Pelophylax > Pelophylax lessonae. The sequence goes on along the minus strand of NC_138771.1, from coordinate 215,145,355 downwards.
TGATTTAACATTTAGTGCATTAAATACATTACCCTTTAATCCCTGCAGTTGCACCACTATGCAGTGTGGTCTGCACACTGTTTACTGTTCTCTGTACCGATGTCTCGTGAACAGATCCAGCTGTGGTTGGAAACCGGGGACATGTGGGTGATGGCTGCCTCAGGCTGGCCATCATTTTCTGAGTCAGCCTGAGGCATACCCTGATTGCAGGGTTGTAACAGCACCAAAAATGCTCGAACGGTTTTCCAGTTAACATAGCAACTTTGGTAGTTTCATCATTTATTTCCAGTATAACACTGGAATACATTTTTTTTAACACCTATATATAAAACGTGGTCCAAAAAAGGAAAATGTAACTGTTAACTTGTACAGTTTAAACTCAACTTTAACTGCTATTCCCAAAGATTTATACTCGCCCGTCCACGCTCTCGCGAGGTCCGCAATCATTCAACAGCGGGAAGTCTCACCGCCTTTGCTGCAAACTCTCCATCCAATCCCCCGCTGCTTATGCACAGTCTGTTTCTGGGACAAACAGTAGCCTGCCTGGATTTTCCCCATCTATATGCAAATATGAGGGACTGGCCAGACCATTTTCTGCAATGTTTACTCAACTATAAAATGTTAGTGTAGGGTCTACCTTTATAGCATCATTTTACAAATGTAAAGTTTTCATTTATTACAGTGGTGGAACTGAAGTTCCTTATGAAACACATTAAACGTTGACTTGTTTTATTACTATTCATCCATTATTATTAAACCACCAGGCAGGCCTCATGCATCTAGAGCAAATGAGCTGCCTATAACCTGGTGAATCCTTTGCAACTCTTTACCTGTCAAACACAATGCAAATGAGTATGTCATAAAGTTTCTTCCAGGTACTCCCACACTCCAAAGACATGCTGGAAGGTTAATTGGCTGCTGTCTAAATTGGCCCTAGTATGTGTATGTATGTGAGTTGGGGACCTTAGATAGCAAGCTCCTTGGGAACAGGTACTGATGTGAATGTACAATATATATATATATATATATATATATATATATATATATATATATATATATATATGTATGTATGTGTATTATTAGAGGTACTTGTATAGAACTGTAAACGAATCTCTATTGCCCACATATAGCCCAAGACTTTCTGAATACCCCCAGGATAAACAATAGTACAACCTCTGAATTCATAAAGTTTTTCTTTTAATATAAATTGATGAACTTTATCTGCATCGGTGTGTTAATGCATGCATTATATGTGCGTTGCATTAAATAAGTAAGAGACATGGAATGTTTTTGATAAAAAAAATAAATGAAAAAAAAAACCAAAAAAACTTTTTTCCTTTTAAATCAGATTGTCTGCATCAACGGTTTTAGATTAAAATGCTAGTCTTACCAGTTCTACTGGTATGATTCCTGGAAATGTGAAATATTAAAGTAAGCCTGTAAAATATGTTTTAATTGTCTTAATCTGTAGAGGGGGGGGGGAGGGGGGCTGATCATGTGATGCTTGTGTCTGGGCTCAACCTTTCTCAAGTTTTTGAAGTTGATCCCAGTGACACTTGAGTATATATGATTGATAGAAAACAAGCCGCGGCTCTCTCTTCTCTCCGCCTACTTTCCATGGGAAAGAAAGTGAGTGCCTCTTGAGGTTTCTAAGCAGTTGTAATTGGATGCGCTGGGTCTGACTCATGGCCCTGGTATGCTTTGTTATTACTGCTGCATGGTCTCAGAAACCGTAAAGAATGTATATGTTCTCCTTTTGTGCTTATGGATGTCTATACAGTATGTCGTCTTTGTTTCTGTTTATCCAGGCTGGGTGAGAGAATAAGAACACTTCTGTTTATCTGTTATGACAGATGACATCTGTTGCTCTTCATAACCAATCTGGAGGAAATTTACAAATCTCTAATCTCTTATAAGAGGATATGGTGCTTTTCTTTTACCTCTGCCTCTTCACCATTTCATCTTGTAAAAATGTATAATATTAGCTGCATGTGTGTAACCTTTGTCAGACCCGCTCAGTGTCGAGTCTTCAATCTGATGTTTATTGATGCTGATTGTTGGTTCTGTACCGGAAAGGTTTCAAGATTACACCAGCTATGCTGTCTCTAAGGCCAAGATTCACATCAGGGGATTTAAAACCTTGTTATCTGCTCAAATAATCCTTGTTTAGCTGTTGGATTAGTTAATCCACCCAAGTATGAAAACAATCACTGAATTTTAGCAGTGGTAAGTATTTTATATTCTCTGGAGGGGGAAGGTTTAATAGTTGTTGGTTTATTAAAAAAAGGATGGCCAAATTGACATGGAAATCGACTAAAAAGGCCCTTATATGTGTAATGATTTACTAATTGGGTTAAAAAAAAAAAAAGTTTGCACCAGTTGTTACAAAAATTTCCAGTTTACCAGCCAGCTCACAACAAACAGAATATACCCTGTCTAACAGTTCACATTGGAACCAAGGGGTTTAGTTTGCAACCCCTTGTTTTTAACGTAAACTGTTTTTTTGGGTTGTTGCAGGCTGGCTGGTAAGTAATCTGTTGTTTTCTGAAGTGTATTTGCATATCCTGAAGAAGCGGTTAGAACCCTCGACACTGTTCTGTGCCAGGGAACTGAAGGAAATTGTTTAAAACAGCCTCTCTCCTGACAGCTTTAGTATTGCACTGTAACAACTACATACAATTTGGTGGAACCTTTTTTGTTTTTGGATATTCCTCACCCTTCTATGTGCTCCTTGCTGCAAAGGCCTGGGGCTGGGATTGTTGACATTTGTTTGTACTAACGGTGAATTGGTGAGTGGACACACAGGACATTTTTTCTGCAATTGTGCTATTGCTGAATGTCCAGTGCTTCCCTATACCTTTGGGTGGGCACTCTCCAGGCATACCCTTAAGCTGGATACACGTACAACTTTTGTTCAATTTTCTTTAGATTCACCTTCAACTATGTAGTGCAAGGGCCTGCTTGATATATGTTTTTGGTAAATCTAAAATAAAAAAATCGAAATAAAATTGTGTATCCAGCTTTAATCTATCCATTATTATATAGTGCTGCAACTTCGGAGACACTCAGAATTATAGAGTTAGGACTGCAGTTCTCTGGGGTGCCATGATATGTCTGCTGCAGCTTACGCATGTATTTGCAAATATGTGCAAACTAAACTCTGTGGTTTTAGTGTGAATTGTTAAATAAGGTCTGTTGGTTTGTTGCAGGCTGACTGGTATGAGTCGCCCTTCCATGTGCTCTTTTGAAGCAAAGTTTGCTTGTATAAAAGTTGTTTGTATAAAGACTTCAGAGTTGGCTATACAAGCATAGATTTCTCTTTAGCTCGGCCTGCAAACTGAAGAGCAGATTTGTGTGGATGATGGAATCTCACCCAAAGGGTGTGACTGCATCTGATTTGATGCAGCCATTGTTGACCCAACAGTTTTCCACCTGGTTCTAGCATGGGGCTAACAAGGGCATTCGCGGTTTGAAGTTGGTTGCCTTAAGTTTTGGGGTAACACACCCAACTTTTGTAGGATTTTACACAGCCTTGTTCTAAACTGAGGTTGTGGTAGTGTTTTGGGGATTGGAAAGTGAATATTTTGATTGAACATGGATGGAGAGCATAGGGGACAGGAAGTGTGTGAGGGTTGCATAATGTTTAGGAGGGCAGGATGTGTCTGAACTTTCCAGGGAATTTTATTTTATTTTTTTTTAGCCCCGGAGCCTCTTCCACTTTAGCCCCGGAGCCTCTTCCACTTTAGCCCCGGAGCCTCTTCCACTTTAGCCCCGGAGCCTCTTCCACTTTAGCCCCGGAGCCTCTTCCACTTTAGCCCCGGAGCCTCTTCCACTTTAGCCCCGGAGCCTCTTCCACTTTAGCCCCGGAGCCTCTTCCACTTTAGCCCCGGAGCCTCTTCCACTTTCGCCCCGGAGCCTCTTCCACTTTCGCCCCGGAGCCTCTTCCACTTTTGCCCCGGAGCCTCTTCCACTTTTGCCCCGGAGCCTCTTCCACTTTTGCCCCGGAGCCTCTTCCACTTTTGCCCCGGAGCCTCTTCCACTTTTGCCCCAGAGCCTCTTCCACTTTTGCCCCAGAGCCTCTTCCACTTTTGCCCCAGAGCCTCTTCCACTTTTGCCCCAGAGCCTCTTCCACTTTTGCCCCAGAGCCTCTTCCACTTTTGCCCCAGAGCCTCTTCCACTTTTGCCCCAGAGCCTCTTCCACTTTTGCCCCAGAGCCTCTTCCACTTTTGCCCCAGAGCCTCTTCCTTAAAGGGATACTGTCATATGAGAATAATGGAGACTGCCATTTCGAAAACTCTTAACTGCTAGCTCCCTGGCTGTAATTTTGATCCTTTGACTTAACAAGTTGCTGCCTTGGAACTAGTATAGAGAAAAGTCCCCTTTCTGGGAGTGTGACTGAAGCACAATAAATTTCAAGAACACATGCAAGGGAAATGGAGGAAACTTTACTAATGTACTTGCACAATAGTCTAACAATGACATAGACTGCAATTAAATCCTGAATCATTCCTTATAATCCCTGTTCCCCTTTTAGAGACTACAAAACAAAATATTTTTTGGTACGGAGTAATTTGTATGGAAATTGATAACCAGAAAAAACGTTAAAAATATCCCCTGCAGCCAGAAACCATAGATACCGCCCGAACAGTAGAACAAAAGATCTGCCCACCTCAACGCTCCTTGCCATTACATAAATTCAGTTATAAAGGTGCTGGAATTGCGTCAGCGCCACCCTCCCTGTTTCCACTGAAAAAAAGCCCTGGTTCCAAAAAAACATTATATAGGTAGGCCCCGTTCCATCTTTTCATTTTCCAAACTCAAAAAACCAGGGGGGATAAAAATCGATGATTTTTTTTTTTTTTTTTTTAAATTAAAAAAATCTGATTTTTTTTTTTAATTTAAATTGTATTTTTTTTTTTTAAATTTATTTTTAAGAAAATGCTTTTGGAGTAAAAATCTATTTAGGATACATTAATAATTAAGTTTATTCAGCAGGAATTGGAGCTTAGTTATGTAGCATAAGGGTGTATATTCTGCAGTATTTACATAAACTCATTCAGTAAATCCAAGCGCTGCAAGCTGAGATAACATGCACTGCATTGATGCATTCACACAATTTCACACAAACTACCAGCAAGAATAAGTCCTTACATTTTTAAGAGCAACTGTAATTTCAGATCCATCATGGCAGCGCCTGTTAGCGGGCATCCAGTCATCTTCTGCCGCCATGTCCCTTTCTTGTTGTGTCACTGCGCCATCGCCAGCCGTCCCATAAAAGTGAACAGGACTGTCAGTGAGTCAACAGTGGGTCAGAGGAGGATCCGCTGCAGGACAGAGATGACAGTTGCTCTTTAAAAATTATGATTTAAATTGAGTTGATTTAAATCAAGCCTTTTTACTAGTGATTTTATGCAACTTGATTTAAATCAAATCCACCCTGCAAAAAAAGCATATCAATGCTAGGCTTTGTGGAACAATAGTATATGGTTTCTTTCTAGTGTGATATGCTTGGCAGGAGTTTGTTCCTGATACTTAATCATTACCAATGTAACTATATGTTGGTAGTCCAGTGGCTTTTTGGCTTTTGTACCTTTGGTACAGTTCATTATTTACTTGCCCGCCTCAGGACCTTGAACCAAATCCTTTTTTTTGTGTGTCAGATGTGCAGTTTCAGAGAGGCAGCAGATAGGGAAACGTCAACCACTTCAGCCAATGTCAACACACTTTTTAGGTGCCTGAGGGACAACATGACTTTCTTATAGTCAGGATGAGCTCTCTTGTTTTGAAGTGTTGAAAGTGTTTTGTCTCCATGAACTGACAGAATTCTGTAGACCAACACCTAGTTGTCAATGCTCATCCAAAAATGACCGTTTTCTTTCTCTGTATGCAACTGATAAGGTAGTCAATTAACACAGCGCTAGCATACATAAAATAAAAATTTATAAACATGCTCATGTGATACTAAAAAGTATTTCGAATAATTTAAAATATGTATAAATGTCCAAAATAGTAAAATAATCCAAAGAAGTGTCCAATAAGGTAAAAAAGCAATAGATGATAAAGTGCTCCAGTGCAAATAAAACACTCGTGCTCCAAGTGGTGGTGACCCCTCCAGGACCCCTTCCCTTGAGAAAGTCACGTGATTGAGTGACTATATGTGTGGGGAAGGAACGAGGTGACGTCACTTCCGGTTGCCGCCATAAACCGGAAGTTCCTGTCCTACACCACTGTGTGCGGCTACTGAACTATCTCTGCCTTAACTGATTACCAATGTTTAGGAGGGTCGATTCAGCTTCTGATCCTTAAGGAGAAGTCCTGGTGTCATTTACATCTATCTATGTGTCCATAAGCCCTTTAGACCCTAATCTAGAGTCCACATGTTCTGATGAGTAGGGGTCTGGAGGGGTCACCACCACTTGGAGCACGAGTGTTTTTATTTGCACTGGAGCACTTTATCATCTATTGCTTTTTTATTTTATTGGACACTTCTTTGGATTATTTTACTATTTTGGACATTTATACATATTTTAATTATTCTAAATACTTTTTTGTATCACATGAGCATGTTTATGAATTTTTATTTTATGTATGCTAGCGCTGTGTTAATTGACTACCTATATTTTTCTGAGTTATTTACTTGGTGAACAGCAGCTGCAACATTCATATACACACATAATAGATTTGTTTTTAAGGTTAGCGCGGGTTTAATTTTCGTTTTTCACATGCAACTGATAAAGATCATCAGATTGGCTGGGAGTGTATATAGGTGTATTTGTTGTTTAAACATCTTTTACACAATATACATGTTCCAGAGTTCTCTCACATATTACATCACTCATGAAGTAAAAATAAAAAAGTGCCTTTTATAAAGTTTTTATCAAACTCTTTTTGGTGATCTTTACCTAGCTATACTGTAATCTGGAGCTGTCGTTAATAACCTCTGGCTGTGTGTGTGTTCAAAAGAAGTGATTCAGGAAGTAATGACATCAGAAACAGCCAGGGAACTGGCATTTTTAGTAGGAGGTCCACAGGAAGTAGCCCAGGAATCCTGAGTTTTGAGTATTCCAAAAAAAAACATTTAAGATGTGGAAATGGAATCCATGTTAAAGTGTAACTTCACTCTGTCATTCAATTGATTATTTTTAATCCTTATGCTGCTAGTATTGGATAGGAAAATATATTATAATTACTTGTTTTAAACTTTTTTACTTCCTAGTTTCTTGCCTAGACAAAAGTCACACATCCCAGGAGTCTTCAGGAGAGGGGGAGGGGTTTCAGCTTAGCACAACCTCCCTTCTACATGCCTAATCTAAGGGCAGATGGATTCCAGGGAGTAAATGCTACACGAATCATCTGCCCTTACTCGGGGTGGCTGCAGCCAGTAATGCGAGGGACATGTTTTTCAAAGTGATTTTTCAGCAAAGTAAAGCATGAAGATATTGATGGATGGGCGAGTTCACGTTCAACATTAGAAAGTATGTAAATGGTGTTTTTGACTTGTGGTGCTCAGATGCAGTGTAGTTCCACTTTACGTTTTGCACGCAAAGTTGTTATTTAAAGCCTAATTCCAGGCTCAGTTGCCACCAGGTACTGGTTATCCTTCAACCTTGAGGACTGGTGACGTCTCATGGTAAAACTAAGTACTGCAGGAGCTGCAGATTGAAGGCGAGTATTGCAGCAAAAGCTTCCTTTTCTTTTTTTTTTTTTTTTTTTGTTCCTGTTGTTAAAACCAATCAGAAAAGGGCTAATAAAGAAACAGCAGCATGCTGAGAATGTCATCCCTGTGCTTTTCTGTCATGTTTGCATGATGTGAGAGTTGGACCCTGCACAAAGTCTTTAGTCTGCTAGGGTATGAAAGTACAAGCGGTATTTAAAATGCATTTTATCAGTTTAAACAAATACATACTTTGACTTTATTACTTGCTAATACTAGTATCCATGCAATGCACACAATTACACAATTACATTTCAGATATAAAAATTGAGTGAAATCTTCTTGTTGGTTGCTAGGAATACAGTTCATGTCCAGTTCTTGGATAGTACTCCATATTCCCATCACACACGTTCCTGGAGAAAGCTCTAGAGTTTTGATCACATGCCTGACGAAGGGTCATGCGTGACTCCGAAATGTTGCTCTAACTTTTTGTGATCTGATCATGCTTCAATAAAAAAACATTTAGACTCAACCTGATGATTCGTAATGTGCTGTCAAATATCCTTATTGCAGTTTTTGTATACGAAGCCTTACATTACGGTTTTATGTACATCTTAGGCTGGCCATACATTATACATATTTCTTCAACTTTCTTTAGATTTACCTGTAACTATGTAGTGCTAGGACCTGTCTGATTGCATACAAAATCAAGTGCTTAGATTTGCCCTTTTATAGTTTATGGTTTTGGTAAATCTAAAGGAAAACTGAATAAAAAAATTGTATAATGTATGGCCACCCTTATAAAGCATATGTTGGTATTTATTTTTATTAGTCATGTGGTAATGGTAAGGATTTAAATATCCTCTGTAGTGTTTTGTCTGGTAAAGAAAACATGCCTCCTACTCTACAAATGATGTAGGAAGTGTGGCCATCATCCAGTGTCAGTGGAGGACTGCAGAATGAATGCATGGCCTGTATTCCAAAACAGTCTGATTATCTGAATCTTTCCTATTCATGAGGCGTTATTGTTCTATGCTGTGACATTTATTCTTTCTGCTGATGTATGAAATGAAGCAGGGGAATTCTACAATTATAGCTGTACAATTACAGCCCTTTCTCTTTATTCTTTTGAAGATGACAGCCTCTTTAGCAAGGTACCCTCTAGTCAAACATAAAATGTTTCAAATACATTGACGCAGCTGACATAGCCCATCTACCGAGTTGCTTTGACTTTCATCCTGGAATTCAAGTGTAGTTTTCTGCCAAACTTGCCAAATTCCTCTACTTGCAAATTATGATTGCTACATGGATCTTAGCTGGTATTCGCTTCCTTCTTTTGATTGCCTATGCTCTGTGGTATGGCTTTTAATCTCCCTAGCGGTATTCCAGAGTGTGGCTCGGGGTTAAATTTCAGTGCCAAAAGTGGTAACCCCGAGCCACACTCGGGCTGCCGCTAGGGAGATTGCTGGATCCTGAAAGAGAGGTTACTTAACCTTGTCCCTGGGATCCAACGATGTATCCCGGCAGTGTAACCTTGTCCCCTGGATGCAACGATGTATCCCGGCAGTGTGCGGCGGCCGGATCTTCCTCCCGATGCTCTATGCCCCGGCTTCTGTCTCCTGCAACGTGATGCTTGCAGGGAGGTTGAACCGGTGGCAAATTCAAACCGGGAGACCCAGTTCACACTGGGGCGACGCTACTTGCCGGGGCGACCACACAGGACTCGGAGCGGCCATCACGGACTTCATAACATTGAAGTCAATGCAGGTCGCTCCGGGTCGCCCCAAAGAAGCTCCGGACTCTTTTTCTAAGTCGGAGCGACTTGTGTCGCTCCTATTAGAACGGGTCAACAGCTTCTCTATGGCAGCCGACCTGTCAGGCGACCAGGTCGCCTGACAGGTCGCCCCAGTGTGAACGGGGTCTTAAACACACCAAACACACTGATACATTACAAAATAAATTCACATCAGTTTGCCCCCCAGTGCCATTTCCTGCAGTTTTACTGTACTATATATATATATATATATATATATATATATATATATATATATATATATATATATATACACACACAGTGCCTTGTGAAAGTATTCGGCCCCCTTGAACTTTGCGACCTTTTGCCACATTTCAGGCTTCAAACATAGATATAAAACTGTAATTTTTTGTGAAGAATCAACAAGTGGGACACATTAATGAAGTGGAACTAATTTTTTTGGGATATTTCAAACTTTGTTAACAAATAAATAACTGAAAAATTGGGCGTGCAAAATTATTCAGCCCCTTTACTTTCAGTGCAGCAAACTCTCTCCAGAAGTTCAGTGAGGATCTCTGAATGATCCATTGTTGACCTAAATGACTGATGATAAATAGAATCCACCTGTGTGTAATCAAGTCTCCGTATAAATGCACCTGCACTGTGATAGTCTCAGAGGTCTGTTTAAAGCGCAGAGAGCATCATGAAGAACAAGGAACACACCAGGCAGGTCCGAGATACTGTTGTGGAGAAGTTTAAAGCCGGATTTGGATACAAAAAGATTTCCCAAGCTTTAAACATCCCAAGGAGCACTGTGCAAGCGATAATATTGAAATGGAAGGAGTATCAGACCACTGCAAATCTACGAAGACCTGGCCGTCCCTCTAAACTTTCAGCTCATACAAGGAGAAGACTGATCAGAGATGCAGCCAAGAGGCCCATGATCACTCTGGATGAACTGCAGAGATCTACAGCTGAGGTGGGAGACTCTGTCCATAGGACAACAATCAGTCGTATACTGCACAAATCTGGCCTTTATGGAAGAGTGGCAAGAAGAAAGCCATTTCTTAAAGATATCCATAAAAAGTGTTGTTTAAAGTTTGCCACAAGCCACCTGGGAGACACACCAAACATGTGGAAGAAGGTGCTCTGGTCAGATGAAACCAAAATCAAACTTTTTGGCAACAATGCAAAACGTTATGTTTGGCGTAAAAGCAACACAGCTCATCACCCTGAACACACCATCCCCACTGTCAAACATGGTGGTGGCAGCATCATGGTTTGGGCCTGCTTTTCTTCAGCAGGGACAGGGAAGTTGGTTAAAATTGATGGGAAGATGGATGGAGCCAAATACAGAACCATTCTGGAAGAAAACCTGATGGAGTCTGCAAAAGACCTGAGACTGGGACGGAGATTTGTCTTGTTGTTGAAGCATGTCACTTTAAGCTCCAAAAAGTATGAGTTGTTTGGGGCAGAGTAGCAAGTTTTTGGCCCTCATAGACTTTAGTGGGAGCACCTGAAAATGCAAGTAAAGCCCATTTTTGTGCAGTTTTTTGGTTCTCTTTCTTCTAACAGCAAGCCAGAAAAAGCCAAAAAATAAAATGCCTGAATCACATATAATCGTGAAAGGGGGCTTAATAAAATTCCAGGGAAATGGCAGTGTGGTAACAAATGTCATTTTCCAAGAGGGAATGAAGTAGTCATTCAAAGTTAACTCTGCCTTAAACCTCAAGCTTACATTTTATCTAATTTTTATTGATCAAATGCTAAATTTGTTTTGGTAGAAGGCTGTTTTATTTGATGCCGATGACTTGTAGTTTTTGTTTGTGAGGAGCTTGGGGTTCAGAGTACACAACCCCTAACGTTCTGCTTGTTGATTCCCTTCACCATTACTTAATGTATTGTCTAGCTCCATAACATGCATTAAATGTTCAGCAGAACCAATAGCGTTAAAAAGCACAATTTACCATGATAATGAGCGGCTCTGCTTCTGTGTATGACTGACATTACCATTAGACAAGGGTTATTTAGCTTTTGAATTGTCTGCTTGGAGCTCTGCAGCTGAACAGAATGGTCTGAGGAATAAAGTAACATCTGCAGCCGGCCTATCTCTGGGGAAACGTGCCTGCCCTGCGATGTGTGCACTGGAATATGTTTCACTTTTATTAGGCTGTTGTGAAGCCGCTGAGTGATCTGCGGCGTGTTTGGAGAATATACTTTAACTTTATGGTGCAGCACAGGAGTGAGAATGCTTACCAAGCAGAGTTGAAGACCACAGGGGGATTTCTTCATTTCTTTTAAGCCTAATGTGTATAGGGTGCAGGCATGGACACAACTTTATCCAACAATCTGACCTCAGTCTTTTTCCACCTGTGTAGGAACTAGCAGGTTAAAGAAAAAAATAAATTAGCTGTAGGCTATAACTATCCACTTAGGTAGGGTCATTTCACACAGGCTTTCCTCCTGGTGGACTCCGCTTTGCTCTGCGGAGGATCAATCCGCTGGAGGATCGGGAACTCCGCTTACTGTGCAGAGACAGACCTGTCAGAGCTCCGCTCTCCTCTATGGGAGATTGGATGAAAACGGATCCAATCCGATCCTCCAGACGGATGGAAAATAGAGTTACCATCTGTCTGGATTTCACAGGCAGGATCAGATAGCAGTGGGTGTCGGGGGACATGTCACTGCTGACACCCGCTGCCCCATAGGGGTACATAGAGCATCTGATCTGGTCCGCCTGAAAAACTGACAGCCAGACCCGATCTGAAAGCCAGTGTGAAAGAAGCCGTAGTCTGCAGTGGTGTATATTATTATAATTATATTATTATACAGGATTTATATAGCGCCAACAGTTTGCGCAGCGCTTTACAATGTGGGGGAAGACAATACAGTTACAGTACAATTCAATACAGGAGGAATCAGAGGGCCCTGCTCGTTAGAGCTTACAATGGTGTATAACACACAGACATGCTCCCTAAGGCCTGTTTCACATGGGCTTCTGCTTGTATAGGAGAAGTGTGACCTGCAAGCTTTTATTAAACTTTTGCAAAGCTTTTGGCAAGCTTCAAGTAGCTTTCTCAAAGCCTTTAAAGCGTCCTTCAGTTACTGTTTGAAAATGTTATACAACGATCTCAATGGAAAGCTGCTTCAGCAGGCTGTCAACAAGCTTCAATTAGTGCTGAATCCTACTAGCGGCTTGTTTAACCACTTAAGCCCCCGAAGATTTTACCCCCTTCCTGACCAGGGGGTATTTTGCGATTCGGCACTGCGTGACTTTAACGTACAATTGCGCGGTCGTGTGACGCTGTACCTAAACGAATTTGACGTCCTTTTTTTCCCACAAACAGAGCTTTCTTTTGGTGGTATTTGATCACCTGTGCGATTTTTTGATCATGCGCTATAAACAAAAAAAGAGCGTCAATTTTGCAAAAATAACAATATTTTTCACATTTTTTATAAGAAATTCACAAAAAAAAATGTAAAAATCAAAATTTTTTAACAGTTTCGGCCAATTTGTTTTATGCTACATATGTTTGGTAAAAAAAAATCGCAAAAAGCGTATTTTGATTGGTTTGCGCAAAAGTTATCGCGTTTACTAACAAAAAAAGGTTTTTGTCATTTTTGTTTTTTTTTTTTTAACGCGTAATGGCGGCGATCTGCGATTTTTTTTTTTTTTTTTTTTTTTGCGGTACTGCGACATTGCGGCGGACAGATCGGACCCTTGACTGACATTTTTGACACTTTTGGGGTTACCAGTGACATTACTACAGTAATCAGTGCTATATATATGCACTGTTACTGTAAAATGACACTGGCAGTGAATGGGGTTAACTTTATTTTAGAGGGAGGGGCTGTGTGTGTCCCTAGGGGCGTGATTCTAACTGTGATTGGCTGTGGCTTGAGCTGTAGGAACAATGATCAACGGTCCTACATAGTAGAACCGTATAATCATTGTTTCTACACAGGGAAGAATGACAGGCGGCTTGTTTACACTAGCCGCCTGCCTTTCTCCCTCTCCCCAGACGATCGCCGAGTGACTGGCGGACATCTGGTCCGCCGGTCACACGCGCGGGAGGGTCCGTGACCACGCCAGCGCGCACTTGCTCCCCAGAGCCTCACAGGCTAGTGACGTATATATAAGTCACTTTACCTGTGAAGGGCTGACCGCCGCAGTATATGTACTTGCGGCGGTCGGCAAGTGGTTAAAGTGACAATCCATACTCTCATTGAGATCTTCAATATTTACAAAATGGTGCTAAAGGGTGCTTTAAAAGCTTCAACAAGGCTGAAATCTCTGCAAATGCTTAATGAAAGCTTGCTGTTAACACTGCTCTTATACAAGCTGATGCTTGTGTAAAAATAGGCCTAAGGCCCCTTTCACACGGGCGATCCGATCCGCCTGTCAGTTTTTCAGGTGGACCTGATCAGATGCTCCATGCATCCCTATGGGGCAGCGGATGTCAGCGGTGACCTCTCCACTGACACCTGCTGCTCTCCAATCCGATCCTGTTTGTGAAATCCGGACGGAATTTAAAACCCTATTGTCCATCTGTCTGGAGGATGAGATTGAATGGGATTCGATGAGAACGGACAGGCGGTCCATTCTCATCCGATCTCCTCGAGGACAGCGGGGAGCTGACAGCTCAGTCTCTGCACACAGAGAGGAGATGGAGCTGTCATCTGCCTGCTCAGCAGGGATTGGTGGATCAATCTCCCGCTGAGCAGAACGGACTCCGTCGGGCGGTGCGCCCGTGTGAAAGAGGCCTTAAAGCCTGAACTTCAGGTAAACATAAGACACAAATTAATGCGGCTCTGTAATCCTTAATACATTCAATTTTTTTTTTTCTAATGCAAGCAATGTAAGTACCTGCTTTTGAACCACTATCGTGTATCAGCCTTTTGCAGTCCTTGTACAGCAGGGCCAAAATAAGATAGGAAGTAGTAATACAAGGCACCAATACATTCATGTGCTGACAAGAAGCATACTGATAGGAGGAGAAAGCAGAATGCCAGAGAGATCATCTCAGCCAGTTTTGTGGGGCTTGCCCAACTATCTTGTTTGCATTCCTGTTAGTCGGTGAGGTAGGCTGTAATAGCAATGGGCCAAGAAGATGACGTGAGGAGGATATGGGAAAGCTCTGACACTACTCAGAAATGTCAGAGCTTTGCCCATTCAGAATGGGCCAGCATTTGGGTGTGCAGGAACGCATTAAAAGTTACAGGTGCTGGCACTTTATAACGTGCTAACTACTTTTTAGAGCAGTGGTTCCCAACTCCGGTCCTCGGGACCCACCAACAGGCCAGGTTTGCAAGATAACTAAATTACATCACAGGTGATCTAATTTGCTGCTCAGTGATTGCAGTATTCTAGTCTGCATCCCCCAAGGTAATACTTAAAATCTGGCCTGTTAGTGGGTCCCGAGGACCGGAATTGAGAACCACTGTTTTAGAGGGTCATTCTAAGGTAATGGATTGTGTATTGCCAGACCAGCGACTGACTTTCAGGAATTGATATGGTGAGGTCTCAAGTCTGTTGGATTCTTCCATTAAGTTTAAGAGAAATTCCAGTTGAAAAGACATTAAATTTTTTACAAGTTTGATCCCTGGTTTTGGCTAAAAATTAAAGGTATGGGCTGACTGACATTTTTACTAATAACTGTTATTAAATTGGAAAAATTGATTTCTGTAGCCTGACTTCTCTGCTTTCCTTCATGATACTTGTTTTACTATGCTGTGTGCTTGAATAACATTAATTAGTACATCAGGGAATTATAAAGTTTAACTATACCCCTGACACCTTGAAATGTTCTAATTCTGTACCATCTTTTGAAGGAATGAGGAATTTGAATGTTTGTGTGTGTGTCTCTTTAATTCTTCAGCGATGTGAATTCCTCTGAAGCTCTTTGACACAAGACAGAATGAAAAGACCATTTTTGTACGCATTGTTGCAAGCAGGCTGCTCACATTCCACAAGGCCGAGCACATGCTGAAACATGAGCGCTTTTACCATACCAAGAGTTCAGTAGCATGGAGGAAGTGACCAGAACTTTACAGAAGTTTTTTGTGTTTTTTTTTTTTTTTTTTTTTGAACATACAATTTGCACTGTATACTTAGTTAAGTGTCTGTTGTTTTACATGAAGCTGTGATGAAAACTGTGTTGTTGCTAGTGCATTTATTTTGTGTTGGAAAGCTATAAGATAAGTTCCAAAATCACATTTGGTGGACATGGACAATTAAATGTATGTATGCTGCTTTCTCAGTAAATTTGCCTGCGTGGTGTGACTTTAGTTCTGGCAGTTGGCAATTGTATTGCACAGCATATACTATGGCTGGCAAGATCTGGCCCTCATAATATGCCTGCTGGTGGTTTAAAACCCAACAGGCTACGATTGTGAATAGTAGTTCCAGTTATACCTCACTGTGGGCCAGCCTTTATCAGGGTTCCTCCAGAGGTTCCAAGGGGGTTCCTTGAGTATTCGCAAATTGATCTCCCACCTACATGGACTGCCAGTGTAAGGGGGAATTTCTGCATTGGCCACTAACTAGGGACACCATAATTATTACTTTCCGTGGTTTTTCTCTGGTATTATTAAAGTGATACTAAAGCTAAAAAATTATTTTTTATCTTGATGCATTCCTTGTGTTAAGGTAAAAAAAAAGTTTTATATTTCTCTGCCCCCTCCCTCCAGCTGTGCATTGCTTGCTTCTCTTTTCCCTGCTGGAGTGCGTCTCCATTGACACACAACTTTGGAGCGGGCAGACACTGTGTGCTCCTATAGCAAATGGCTTGCTATGGGGACATAGGAAGAAAAGGAGGAGCAAAGATTTCCAGTAGGGGACCTGAGAAGAGGATCCGGGTTGCTCTGTGCAACTAAAAAAAATTAGCCTTTAGTAACACTTTAATTTCTTTTCAATAATATAATTAAATAATTTTATTGTGGAGAATGGCAGTGGTGTAAAAAAAATAATAGACACTCTTGAGTGTCGAATACAATAAGTATGCTACATTATTTTTTCTTTAATAAAAAATATACTTCAGATCTGGTTCACACCCACTCCGGTAATTGCACAGGAATGCGCTGTAGATTCACATGCAGGTCAGTGCACCCCACCAGAAGTAGTGCATGCAAACTCGCTGCAACTGCATCACATGGTACTTCTGCATAAACGCACTGCGCTTCTGACCTGCATTTGGGATGCATTAACCTAATATAATGCATTTCTGTCCATGGGGCCTAAAGAATAAGTGTACCCAACAACCTGACACCAGCCCTTTTATTCATCTGTATAAAAAGGCCAGCTTCGGAAACCATAACAGATGGTCTTTCTATAGTAATGAAGTATCTTGTCTGAGAAGCTTTGTAGCAATGACTGTGGTTCATAGTGGGTGGTAAAGAGCAGATCTGTTTTGAGTAGAAGAGCCCTTTCACACTGAGGCGCTTGAAAACTGCCCATAGAATGCTGAATACTTGTGCGTTGCTTTTCAGGTGCTTTTGAGGCATTATTGGTGCACTTTTTTAAAGAAATCGAGACTCAAAAACAGCTTCAAGAACCATTTTGAGGCGCTTTTCAGACGCTTCCTATTCATTTTAATGGAAAGTGCGTTTTTGAGGCGCCCTTTCTTTAGCACTCCAAACATGCTTCAAAGATGCTGCTTGCAGGATTTTTTTTCACTGCTCCAGTGTGAAAGCATTCATTGATTTTAATGGGAATAGTTTTTCGTGAGCTTTTCAGGTGCTTTTTCTAGCGCCAAAGTGCTTGAAATTTCCTCAGTGTGAAAGGGCTCTAAGACATTGAGGGGCTCTGGGTGGAGAGTGTCAGTTGGAGGGTGTCTCTACTAAAAGTATTAGAATACTCGTTTTCCCTGTCATCCTCTAGAACAGGAGTCTTGAATGAAAATTTAGGGAAGTCCAATCAGTAAAATGTTCTTTAGGCAGAGGTCCAAATCTCATGTTTGCACTTTAACACATCACAGCCCCTCCTTGTACATCACATTCTTCAGCCTACCCTTCCCTTCACCCCTTTACATCAGAGCCCCCGCTTTACACCAGTATCCTCTCCCCCCCCCCCTCAAATCGCAGCCCCCCCCCTTATCATCATGGTTCCCCCCTTTACATCAGTGTCCATAGTCCCACTTTTTATCACACCCCCCCCCTTCCTTTAAAGCAGTCCCACAATGTCCCAGTCCCCCTTCACATCACAGCCCCCCTTTACTTTGGCGTGCCCCTTTACATTGCAGTGCCCTTTATATTACCATGCTCTATACATCATAGGGTCCCTTTTATAGCACAGTTCCCCTTACATCACAGTGCCCCCATCAGTTACAGTCTGCATCAGAGTGCCCCTTTCAATGTAAGCCTCCCCTGCACTGTCCTACCTTTTGACAGGCACTTATCAGCTGTGTTGGCACTCCTGAGTCTCCCGTCCAGCCGCAGCTGCCATCCTCACAGCAGGGCAGGGGGTGGGAGGAGCTGCAGATCGGGACTGAGGGCAGGAGCTGCCCAACTTAGTATGTTAACAAACGGGGATGACCCCCTTGTTCATTTGAAAAGACTCCCACTCTTCGTCCCAATCTGCAGCAACTCCCGCCCCCACCTGCCGTGAGGATGACCGTAAAATCTATTTTGTATGTTTTAGAATTTTAGCAAACCTAAATTTTCTATTAACTATTTCCTGTCTCTTCTCTTTTGGTGCCTTTGTTCCTTGCCTGTGTTTTTTTTCTTTTTTCGTGAGAACGTGCTCCAGTTTGTGGCAGATGAGCTGAGATGCACTTGTGTGCATATTTGATTTTAGCAGCTTTTTCTTATTAATATTCAGTGTGAATGCGCCGAATGGCTGCTGGCTGGCAGCCACACCCTTGATAGTAGCACATACTGTCTATGCTTTTCACCTATTAATGTTCAATGATTCATACAGTAACAAAGGAATGTCTGCCTGTTCACATGGATTTTATTTTGCTTCTACTCAATGAATCTTCTTAGAGATGGTTCCTCTCTCTAGTAATATATACAATAGCGTACATCCAGTTTTATGTGTACGCTAGACTGGAGGATGTATGCTAAAAATACACACCATCAATAATCTTGCCAGCTGTTTCTGATTTCAGATGTTTGTTGTTGGAAATTGCCTTAATTTTTGCTACACACCACTTTATAAAATATCTCACCTGCACCAAAAATGTGTTCTGGGTTTCTAAATATTTATGAACAGAACATTTTGAATGCAAAAAAGGATTTATGACTATTTCATTATAGTTTTTGTGATTTCTGTATGCACTGTGTGATGCGTTTAGATATAGATTGTGCCCGATGAACCTTGGTGACTTTAAATAACACTTGTGAAATTAATCCTTGGTGTTTGGGAGGGAAAAAAAGACAAAACTGAACTTGGATGCCTGCACATGCTTAGTCTACATGCACATGGCTATTTGGCACCTACTAATCAAACCTTTTTTAGGCAACCAGGAGGATTATCATCTACCCTGGCTACCAACAGCCTGACAAAATCTATGAAAGGCTAAAGTACGCAGTTTTTGGTAGGGGTGCACCGATACCATTAAAAAAAAAAAAAACTCATATGGAGTACAAATGCCGACACTTTTCTTTAAAGTATTCACAGAGTAGGTAGAGGGTGGTTTGGGAGGTTAGGGAGTTGGGTGAGGCTGGGTTGAGGGCAGGGTTGGGGGTGGAGTAGGGGGGGTAAGTGAGGGCAGGATAGTTTGGGGTGGGATAGAGGTCAGGGCTGGGGTGGTTGGGTTGAAAAGGCTGTGATCTCACTGGGAGAGGGAGAGGAGGGGGATAGGAGAGTCAGTGGAAGATTGCTGGATGGCCGGAAGGGACATCTGTATTGTTAAATTGGGGTGCTAGAGGATAGAGCATGAGGGCTGAGTTATGTATTGGTGGCTGTGGACATATTAAAGGAATGTAAGGTCGGTCAGTTATTCATTTGCAGCAGTGGATAACAGTAGGAGGCTTTAGGAATTGAGGAAAATGTTGGGAGGGATGGAGGCTGGAAGGGCCACTGTTAGAAATCATTGGGCCCCATACAGCCTACCTGACAGGCACCCCCCACCTAATAGGACCTGGGGCTTGAGCTGACCACCCCTCACCCTAGCCCAGAGGCAGCAAGTGGTGAAGGAGGCGGCAGTGTGGAATGTTTGTCTTGGAGAAATGTGGGTGTGGCAAAACTGCACTAACAGTGGGAGGGTAGGTATCAGATGTATGCATAGAACTTTCTACATTTCATATTCTTGACATTTTGTGAGTGCAGTGGTCACGGCTATGTAACTTGACACAGTGTAGTTTCAGAAAGATGTACTGTACAGTTTACAAGAGTCAGGGGTGCGTACATAATGTAGGGTTTGGGAGTGTTTATTATACAGAGTGCAGGGGTCAGGAGTAGGTAATGCATAGAATGCAGGGGTCTGGAATACATAATGTACAGAGTGTAGTGGTTGGGAGGGAGTACTGGCAAAGGTAGCAAATGGGGGTATACAACAATATCCCCCCCGTCACCTTCAGTTGCCAAATGCAACCAATTCCACTGAATAGAGAGGCCGCACAACCATGTACAACTAACGCAATTGCAGTGAGGTGGCGCAGGTTTTTAGGGATTAAAGTAGATGTACAGCCAAAGCTCGTTTGGCTGTACTTCTATGGATCGCAGGAGTGCAATTCGTTTTGCACTTCAGTGACCTGTTTTCAGCAGAGAGCGGACCGAAGTCACAGAAATTGGTCCAAGCACTCTGTCATCGTGACAATGGAGTCTGGACCAACACCTGGCTCAGCCTTTCAGCAAGGGGGCAGAGGGGAGAGCTGCTGTTTGACAGTCAGCAGCTCTCTTCTCATGAAGCTGTCAGAACCGAGCGATCGGTAGTGTTCAATCGCTCTGTTCTCAGTTTAGAGGCGCCGGGGGACAGATGCAGCATTGGACCGATGCTGCATCTACCTAGGTAAATATTAATCTAAAAAAAAAAAAAAAAAGCATGAACTTCTCTTTTAAATCAGGTGATGAGGCAATGATCCATTGTGGATAACTCTTCAAAGAGCGACACTAGTGCACCCTAATCCACTGCAATATTGCCCCTCAGAGGAGTCACTTGAAACCTGCTTTATATTAAAGCAGTGTTCCAGCTGGGGAAAAAAAATAATTAGTCAGCAGCTACAAATACTGTAGCTGCTGACTTTGAATATAAGGGCACTTACCTGTCCAGGGAGCCCGCGATGTTGGCACCCCAGCCAATTTTCGGATTGGTTTTCCGGGTGCTACCGCTACCATTCCTTCCGAGGGAAACTGGCAGTGAAGCCTTTCAGTTTCACAGCTGGTTCCCTACTGCGCATGCACGAAGCTTGCTGCACTTTCTAATTGGCCCGGCAGTGAGGGGATGCAGGAGGGTGGCCAAACTTCCGAAGGACAGTGCCATCCCCCGTAAGTGGGGACGGGTACCACATTTGGCACCTTGCAGGGGGGAGAGAGGAAGCAGATCGGTGGAACTCCGCTTTAAACAAAAGTTCAAATGCCGCATTGTTGGTCCCTTCCAATACATGCAAGCTCCTCTTATAGCTTTTTCCATGCATAAACTCCTCTTTTAACTCTAGTACAGGTATACTTTTACAAGTATACCTGTAAATATAAACTGAAAGCCCTAACCAGCATATCAGGTCACAGTGTGTAAAAATGGCAGTTGCATGCCTATAGCTTGAATTTCTTTTCCATGATTCACTTTGAAAACACAGAAAGTAACCGTTAAAGATATACAGCTATAGTTATATATATTTCAATTACGTATTTGTTTGTCCTTGAAGCATTTAAATTATTCTAATGTAAAACAAACAAGTACTTTGAACAGAATTAATCCATCATCTCTGATTCGCAATTTGTTTTCTTTATGTTTGGATGGAATTAAAGTACCCAAAATAACATAAAATAACAAGTAATTATTGTATTTTAAGCTAAGCAATGCCCTTTTTTTTTATTGTTTCTTCGGGGTTTACAGTCTGTATTTATATTATACACATTGTTCAGGAGTTGGGGAAAATGAATTTTCCACAACCTCTTTCGTATTTGAAAAAAAAAAAAAAAAAAAAAAAAAGCAAAGAAAAGATTTTCCTTAACATAATTCTATTCACTGGCAGATCAGCAGGGCAGCTCAATTATAGTTTGTACCATAGGTTATACTTTGCATAGTGCCTCAATTATTAAGCAATACCGTTGTAATTATCTAGTGTCAATTAAGCTTTGAAGAGATAAGAGCTAAAAAAAAAAAAAAAAAAAAAAAAAAAAAAAAAAAAGCACTGTTGAATATATCAAGTGCTATTTACGTTGCTAACATTTATACTTCTATTTCTGTCTATGTTTCTGCTCAATAACTATTATGAACATTATTTTTTAAATTATTTCATGGTTTAAGTGATAACGGGATATTCCCAAAATATTTGCCTGCTGTATAAGTTTTAGTAGGACTTTTTTGGGGGGGGGGGGGGGAGGCACGTATGGAAATACTTTTTTGTGGCATTTGTTGCTTTCTGCGTCACTTTAGCATGACTTCCCTTAACTTCTTGCACCAAGATGTTAGAGAGCCCTTTATCAGAAATTAAATAGGCAAAGCCCTTACTGCTGCCACACCTTAAAGACTATAAAGTATTGATCTACAAAAATAATTACCAGTTCAAAGCACCAATTGATATATTTTGATAATTTTCATTTTCACGAACAATAACACTTTTGAATTAAATAGTACATTTATTTTAGGCCAAAGAGATTGACAAGAAAATGTACTGTAGTTCTAAAGGTGAGAGTGTCCCTCCAAAAGCCAAGCAATTGAGACACTGCCATTGTTATGGGCTGTAATACACAATGGGAAGCTCTTGCCATGCAGTACAATGTACAACAGAGGAGCGATTGCCTTGCTACCCCAATGTACAGTCAGTAACTGTGAAGGGTCTAGTAACTCTCTGATGGGTACTATATGTGCATATGATGGTATTATATGTGAATGAGTCATTTAGCAGGAATTAATAGGGGGAGGGTTACTAAATACTAGTGCACGCAGAATTTGGTACAGGTGTGCATAGTAACCAATCATGTTCTAGGTTTTAGACTCAGTTCACACTGCCGCAACTTGGGATCCGACTTGTGAGACCTCAAGTCGCGTGACATGTGAAATTCTATGTTAGTCAATGAGAGCTGTCCTAATTGGCACCAAAGTCGCTCCTACTTTAGAAAAGGTTCCTGTACGACTTCAAGGCGACGTCTATTCTATACTTCTATCAAAGTAGCACTCAAGTCACGTGGCAAAGTCACACTGTAAGTCGTGCGACTTTCAGGTCACAGCAGTGTAAACCGAGCCTTATTGTCAAAGCTTAATTGAAGAAGCTGAATTGGAAGCCGATTGGGTACTATGTTAAGCTGCCCCAGATTTTGTGTGAACTAGGTTTAGTAAATCTCCCCCATAGTGTAACTAATTCATCTTATCCAATACCAGTTATTGTAAAAATGTTTTACACCTCTGAAGGTTGTCTCTAAAAACCAAGATGGTACCTTTGTTGATCCTTTGATGCGATATTAAAGCCTTGTGTTTTTTTTTTTTTTTAAATAGCAAACATGTTATACTTACCTGCTTTGTGCAATAGTTTTCCTCTTTTCTGGTCCACGCTGGCTCCTCCCTCCTGCCAGGTGCCCCCACAGGAAGCAGTTTGCTCTGGGGGGCACCTAAGCAGGCATGCTCCCGACCCGCGGCTCCGTGTCCATTCACACACGCTGCCGTGGCAGTGATTGGCAGCAGAGGGAGCCAATCAGGAGTGTGAGTCCCCAGAGAGGCAACGCTCTCATGGACATTGCTGGATGGAGAGGGGGCTAAAGTAAGTATTGGGGGGGGGGAGGCACTGCACACAGTAGTTTTTTTTTTTTATGCATAGTGTATGAAAAGAGGGTGCAAAAATAAAGAAAAACCTGAAAGACAAAGGAGTAATGAACTAGAATGAAATACCTTTAAAATGAAGCCCCTGCAGTTCCGCTCACTCACCGTAACACGGCAGACATTTTTGACCGTCCTTCTTCTGGTTTGATTCCTCCGGCCATCTGATTGTCCGAAGGGGCGATCACATCACAATCACTGTGCTGTATAACATGCTTTTAAGGGAACAGGATCATTTTTTTTGGGGGTTAACAAGCACTTTAATGGTTTTTCATTAAAATACATGTTTTATATTCATCCCAATTAGTCTAGTTTCTGCCAAAATAACCACTTGGTTATCCTTAGGGGGAGCTTTACTCCCCCTTGGAATTAAGTTTTTTTTTTTTTCCTTTTCTATGTATGCTTTAGATTAGAGGGCAGGACACTAATGTGTTTTGGACATTGGTTTGTATATTATGATGATATCCCCAAGTTGACAAGGCGCAAGCTGATTGGAGGAGAAAGCAGGGTGGCTGATCATTGTGCTCCCCAGGGGCAGGGGTTTGAATAATGCTGGCCATCAGAGTGAGGACATCGAACGATGAAGAAAAGTACTATGGGTAAAATCTGTGGACTGAGGGTGAATTTCACAGCAGAAACAGTTTTTTATAGTTTTTATCTTTTTAATGACCTATTCATTATTCTCTTGTTTGTTGCAGGAGCGCTGCTTTAAATCACCTTTTTTAACACTGGTGACCAAAACCCAACTTTAATCCCCCAGATGAGAGCAAAGTGATGCATAGTATAAAGATCAGAATTGATTTGCCTTATGAGGCTATGCCTTTTTATAGAAGATTGCATCCGTCTTTTTCAGTATAAATTCTAGATAGGAGAGTAAATACATTTTTAGGTTGTATGCTTATGTCATGTGAGCATATAAAATATTTTTGGAATGGTCCCTTTCTATGTAATAAAAAGAAAAAAAAAAAGATTGGTCTTTAAATTGCAAGATACGTTACCTGCTCTGTTTCTATTGTAAACCTGTATCACTATGAAATGCATGAATGCAGCTTTCAGGTTGTAAATATACATGGGCAGATCATAAGATTTTTGTGTTACTATGTAGTTTCTATATTTAGTACACATTGGTTACAGAATTTTGCTTTGTACAGTAGATTTGATCTTTGTGGTTTGAGACTAAAGCTTTTCGTTTTTTTTTTTTTACTTGGAAAGTGCATTGAGCACCATTCAATGTCTGTTCATCATGCTTTCATGTGTAGAGTTTTCAAGAAAGAAAGATTAGCAATGTTCTCACAGTGTTGGTTAGCATTGGGTAAACATAAAGAAGGCTATAGCACTTCAGCTCTTGTCATGTAGTTTCACATGTCAGTGTGTACTCCTAGTACTACAGATTTCTTGTCGGAAGCTGATTAGAGCATGTATAAAAATAACTCCTAATAACTCCTTAACTCTTTTACCAGAGTAATCTACACATATTTACCAGCCTTTATTTGTAATATCGCCTACTATGAAAATGGGTGTTGACTGCTCGTACATTAACAACGGCATTCGATGGAATCTGCAATAAAAATTACCTCTTGGAAATAAGCAAGCAGTTCATAATTGATTAAACACTCTTTTTACCAAATTTGCCACCAAGTTTATGTGATCATTTATTAAAGCGGAACTCCAGCTAAAGAAATAAAAATGTGCTGAATGCACACAGATTTGCAGTAAAATGCAGGTAGAATGGATGTGCATTTTCATTGATTTGTGCGCAGTTTGATGCACATTAAAAAGCTATGCATTTTGCACATTCCCATGCATCACATCACATCTTTATTTTGTTTACTTGCGCTGCGTTGACGTGCATTTTACACATGTTTACATGTGTTGCTTTAAAATGTGTACATTTTAACTTCAACACAGCATTGCAGTGTGAATAAGACCTAGAAAACAAGTGTCTGTGTTGATCTCCATCTAACAAGTGTGCTAAAATGCAGATTAATGCATTAGTGTGAATTAACCCTAACAGTCAAGCCATATTTAAAAAAAGAAAAAGGTTTTGTTGCAATACTCCTTAAAGCTGCCCCCTTCCCCTACAGTAATGTCTTTCCAGCACTAGATGTCCTTAGACTCCCTGAGTTAAATGATGGCCAGTGTAATTCAACCCCCTTCCTCTGAGCCTGGAGTGTTATGGATTTACCTCATGGAGTGGTGTCCTCGCTTAGCCTCGGCTCAGAATATTCCTGCACTGAACAGTGCACACATGTCATTACTCAGTGCCATTCAATTAAGCAGGGAGGTCTACACACACCTGACAGAGAAGAGGAAGGACCAAGGCTTGCCTAAGGCTGTTAGCTCATCTTTAGCCAGTGATAATTAGTTATCAGGTAAAGCCAAATTGTATCCATAGCTTACTTTTTAGGTGCACTTACAAACTGTTTATTACAGGTTTGATCTTTAAGACCTTTCAGTTACCATTATAAAATGATATCAATTAGGGAAGAAAAAATGACATGCACTGATCACCCATAACAATTAAGGTCACCAGTCATATACTGTTAAGATGTGGACCCCACTAGACCTCTGAAGGTATGCTCTGGTCTCTGGCACCAAGCTGTCAGTAGCCTTTAGGTCCTTTAAGTTGTGAGGTGGGGCCTCCAAGGATCGGTCTTGTTTTTCCAGCACATCCCACAGATGCTCAATTGGATTGAGATAGTAAAATTTGTGGGCCAAGCCAACACCTCAAACTTATCGTCCTTTTCCTCTAAGCATTCTCGATTTCACCAGACAAGGCCACCACCTTCCTTTGCTCAGTGGTCCAGTTCTGATGCTCATGTGCCCATTGTAGGTGCAGCCCTATACACACCAAACTGCGATGCACCCTGTGTTTTGATACCTTTTATAGCATTAACGTTTTCAGCAATTTGACCTACAGTAGTTCTTCTATTGGATTGAACTACATAGGCCAGCCTTTGCTCCCCACATGCATCAGTGAGCCTTGACTGCCTATAACCTTGTTGCTGGTTCACCGGTTTTCCTTCCTTAGACCTCTTTTGATAGGTCCTGACCACTGCACACTGGGAACATCTCACAAGTGCTGCAGTTTTGTAGTTGCTCTGACCCAGTTGTCCAGCCATTACAGTTGGCTCTTGTCAAAGTTTCGGAAATCCTTACTCTTGCCCATTTTTTTCAGTTTTTAGGAAAGTTGATGTTTTTTTAAGGCTAAGCTGGAAGTGCAGTTTTATTCCCTTTCTACCTATTGGTGTCAGTCACCTCAGTTCAGACTCTTAAACTGTAGAATTGTTGGAGGTAAATCACCCATTAAAGGGCCCTATATCTGTTTCCTACATCCAATTTGTAGTAGCTTTGTGCCTTCAACTTGATCATTTATATGAGCTGGGGTACACACACAATATTTTGGTTTCTGGTGCGAAGAGATTGTATGGAGGGCAAACCCTCCTCCCCGCCCCATTATGTGTTTATCCTTCCTAAAGACATGTGGTCCTTCAAAGTCATTATCTAGGGACGACTTACATTAAGCCAGGTTTCTGTTATACCCACAATATTATATATTTTTGTCTGTCTACATTACTTGCAACTTTGAAAAATGTCTTGCATTTGCCGGTATATTTTATATTTATTCTTCAATATTTTGTGTAATGTTTTAAAACCTTTATTTACTGTAGTAAATAAATATATATGTTGGCGTTAGTCGCCGGCAGTACCTGCCAAATGGCAAGAAATTAAAATAAATTGTGTATCGTGTAAATTCTATACAAAATTGATTAATTCAAATAATCCTAAAGTGCAACATATAG
This sequence comes from Pelophylax lessonae, assembly GCF_965119305.1. Taxonomy (NCBI): domain Eukaryota; kingdom Metazoa; phylum Chordata; class Amphibia; order Anura; family Ranidae; genus Pelophylax; species Pelophylax lessonae. The sequence goes on along the minus strand of NC_138771.1, from coordinate 215,118,229 downwards.
GCGTGAACCATATAAAGGAGCCGCAGCTGAATCGTAGATAACATAGGAGTGGTATAAATACACCTAAAAAGGTGTACAGAGCCGCACTCATCTAAAGTGCACTAAGTGTAATATAATAATTTTATATAGTGACCCATTAACGGGTAATTAATATATTAGGAATAAAATTGCTAATATCAATTAATAAATATATATAAAGTGCATTAAAAATGGTGAATATAAAGTGCAACAACAGTGAATAAATAAATCGCATATAAAGTCCCATGCACAGTGAATAAATTTAAAGTGCAACAGCAATGAGTGAAGAAATCGCATGTAAAGTCCCATGCACCAATAAGGTCCAGTGCAGTCTCTAAAGGATTCTTCCACACATAACCAGATCTTCAATCTCTTCACCACATGGACACCCAATGTGTGAAAAGGTTTACCAGAAATCACTGACCCCTTAGTTATAGGGGGTCAGTGTAGGCAGAGTAACAATCATCAGAAACCAGTATTCCAGAGTAGATTAGAGCCCTCCTGGAGGATCCACCTCACAATCACCACTGTGCTGCTATACTTAAGAATCCTTAGCCAGCCCCACGTTCCTCAGCAGTATAAAGTAAAGGAATGGCCAATATGGTGAAGTACGTATAGGCAATATTTATTTAAATAAGATAGATACACTTACATTAAGCTGGAAAAATCAGGCAATTGATCAAACAAATACTGGGGATGACGGGTGGCGGGAGTGCAATCACACTGTCATGTTATTTCTGGGACCGGATGAGACGCATTGAGATGTGGAAGCGCCACCCGTATTTTATGTGTGGCCCAAGATCGTTTTTTTCCCCCAGTGTGACCCAGGAAGGTCAAAAGGTTTAAACACGCCTGGGTATGCAGGTAACCACATTACTCATTTGCTGGATTTCGTCAAGTCCATTAAAGTATTAAAGGCAGTCAAGTGTTGCCACTGTAGAAAATAGGTGTTTGTTTTCAGAGGGGAGACACTGGAGAGGACACTGTATATTTAAAAATGAAAACATGGGAAAAAGCCACATACATACTATACTGTATGTAAAAGGAGCTTTCTTTATAACATGTCAGACCTGTTTCAGCATTTGTGGTGTGCCATTGTCATTTTGCTATTTTTGTTCCACTTTGGCCCAGAGTTTAAGAATTTATTTTTTTGTCCAAAGTTTTTTTTTTTTTTTTTTTTTTTTTAATATTTAAAAAAAAAAAAAAGAAAGTTGACAGAATCCTGTTGTTGTGATATCATCTGCAATATCGCTGTGCCCCGTGATAGTACAGTACGAGTTTTTAAATTGATTGGTTAACACTCTCTTATAAGAAATCTAAATACTTAGGGAAATGGCAGTAGTGTATAAAATAAAATGCACTTTCAGAAAGCAAAGTGGAATTTCTCAGACTGGAGTGAAAAGACAAGCACAGATGTACTACTTAGTGCAAGTAGTGCAGTACGAGGGGAAATGGGTAATGTACTGCGTTCCTTTTATCAGGATGCACACAGATCTCTGCCTCTTATCCGCTTGAAAGAGTTTTTGTTTTGGGGGCTTTTACTGAGGGAATACAATCATCTGAGTTTTCTCTTGCCAGAAACATGCACAGGGTTTCCTAGATTAGTAGATTATTTGGACACATCTCTTATTTTGTGTCATTTCCTATACATCTTTGAAAGTCTTTGCAGTAATTTTATGTCATTTGCAAGCAATTTATTTTTGTGATGTGTTTCTTTGCAGGCTGAAATCATAACACGTGGATTTAGATTGGGAAGGCTGAGCCTAAACTAAAGAATTGTAAGTATGCAATGTGTGATTTTAAATGCACATTTTGAAATCCAGTGTACTGAAATAAAAAATCTAAACTTACTGTACAAATGGGGAGGAGTGTGCAGATTGTGGGGTCTATGCAGATTTACTTGCAGACATTTTCCAATTGTGGTCTCGAATTGTAGCCCATATACATGAGTTGTCAGTTTGATTCTGCATGTCAGTCTGGCTCGTTTCCCCTCATTGTACTCATATTGAAACTTGTATACAAGTGTTGGTTGTACTTCTGCATGAAGTGTAAAAATACGGTGGTTTGTCGGTTGTTTAATAGGCTTTAAGGATTACTTGACACAGGCTTTAGCCTGCAAACACTAGTCTGGAGCCTATCATGTAAAATGAGCATTTACAAAGCACTTGGGGCTAGGGCTGCACGATATTGGGGAAAAAAGTATATTGCAATATTTCGTTTTTAACAATATATATCGCGATATTTCTCCCAGACAGTCTCCGGAGGAGGGATCAGTTAGCAGAGCTCAGCTTTCTGCCAGGGGATCCACCACACTCGTAGAACTTCTTCCGCCCGAGCCTTGTGTCGGAGCCAGAGTGTAGAGGAAGCGGGCTGTCGGTAGCAGCCTTTGTCCCGCGGTGCTCCTCCGCCATGCTCCAGACGTCTCTCCCCCCTCTCCTGCTGCAAACACTGTAGCCTCTCCGCCGCCATGCAATCCGCCCTGTACTCCAGCCCTCCCAGCTCTCCCTCTTAGTCAACAGCCGACCATTACTCCGCCCTGCTCCGCCAATTGTCTCTCCATTGAAAAACATTACAGCCTGATCCCGCCCCCGATGCAGCCAGGAGAGACAATGGGCGGAGCAGGGCGGAGTAATGGTCGGCTGGATACTAGAGGCAGAGCTGGGAGGGAAGTGTGGGACGGATGCAATCACTGTGAGTCCTCCTCCTCCCCCCCGAGTCCCGCCCTCTCCCCGCCCTGCCTAATGCCTGAATATCGTGGCTTCGGCGATATGAATATCGCCCGTGCCTGCAGAACGATAGTCGATATCACATCGACTATCGTTCAGCCCTACTTAGGGCCATGTAAGGTGAGCAGAAACCCGCCAGCGTCAGGACCACTAACAGATATCCTATTTTCTCCTATGGGGCCATTCCTACACTGGAGGGGTCAGCAAGATTTTGCTCCATGACTGCCACCCTGCCAGTGAGTGTGATTCAGCAGCTTTCTGGGCCACTAAGTGATGCCCATTGGGAAAAGCAATGGTTTCCCCTCATTGATGCATCTCCAGATCAACATCTGCCTCCTAAAGCTTTCTTGAAGCCCTTCAAGCGTATCTAATGCCATAAAGAAAATTTAATTTTGAACAGTGTGGTGAGGCCTCTGTCAGGTTTTATTATAGTCTGTCTATTTGTCCTGGTGACTAAAAGTTATAGAAAATCCAAAATTGTAGGTTGTGTCGAGAACTGAAATAGAGAGTACACCTTCAAATAGGGACCTTTATTGGGGAGACAACTGTCTAAGTGTAAATTTCCCTTAATTTGAAGAAATTTCTTCTTATTTCCTCTTGTGTCATTGGGTTAGGAAGTGCAGGGGGATCTCCTTAATGGGACAGGGAGAGCAAGAAATAACAGGGTTTTTAAAAGTTTCCTACTCTATTCAAAATGGAAAAAAAAAAGATTTTGGCCTTGGATATACTTTAAAACACCCCTCAGTTCAGTTTTACAGTGTGGCATGCACTTGGTTGTGTATCAGTCTTACAGAGATTAGCTCATTTCTACGGTCTCTCTCTTTTTTTGACTTGCTACACTTAGTGTTGCCATCAGAGTAATCACTGTGGCAGAGGATACGCAGAAAGAGCGTTCTTCCTTACAGCAGGCTTTTGAAGGTGTTCATCTTGAATAAAGACAGGGAAGGGACATAAAGTAAGTTTGAAAAAAAAAATAAGACATGTTATACTTCCTTGTTCTGTGCAGTGGTTTTGTACTTCTCGAGCCTCCTGCTGGGGCTCCTGGCCCCTCCCTCCTGCCAAGTGCCCTTAAAGCAAATGGCTTGCTGTGGGGGCACCCGAGCAGAGCCTTTGCTCTGCATGTCTATTCAGACACACAGCCACGTCTCGTCCCCACCCCCTCTATCTTCTCATTGGCTCACTGGCTGTGATTGACAGCAGCAGGAGTTAATGGCTCCTGCTGCTGTCTCAGGCAATGAGGAGGGAAAGTCCCCAGAGAGCCGAGGCTATCGTGCACATCGTTGGATCCCAATGGGGCTCAGGTTAGTATGAGGGGGCTGCTGCACACAGGTTTTTTAACTTCATGCATGAAGATAAAAAATCTTGAGCCTTTAGAACCACTTTAAGGGACATTTTGCCTTTCAATTATTCATTCAGCAAAAAAGGTCAATAGATGTAATGGAATACCGTGGAAAAAGGAAGTATACCCTTAGCCTCAAAAGCTGGTATTTAGCAGAAATTACTTTTTGTGGGGGTTTGCATAACTGGCCACCATTATTATTATTCAGAATTTTTAAAGTGCCAACTGTTTATGCAGCATTTTACAACATAAGGGCAGACAGTATAATTACAATACAGTTTAATACAGTAGTAGGAATCAGAGTGGGCCCTGCTCGTTAGAGATTACAATAGATTTGTCTTGTTGCCACTCAAAATTTCTTGCAAGGTGTCTGTGGCATTCCTTGCATTCCTTGCAATGATGGCATATTTTTTCTGCTTCAAAATTAATTGAAAACCTTTTTAAAAATGGGGTACGCAACACAGGTGGAACATAAAATAAAAAAATAAGAACCGGTATAAAAGGGGAAATCAAATATTTTACCACCAGTTATTTCCACCACAAAGGGATGCCGTATTCAGAAGAAATTCAACATAAAGAAAAAGGGGTTTCCTATAGAGCAAACGGGGTTTCCTATAGAGCAAACGGCAGTCCTACTCAGAAAACCCCCCAGAAACATTAGAACCCATACTTCGACACCGGCATGGGCAACGCAACTAAATGAAAAAGGGAAAGTGTGAATCCAAGAGGGGGGGGGGGGGTAGAAGGAGACATTTAAAGGAAGAAAAGAACAAAGGAAGAGAAAGAGGGGAAGAAGAATGAAACCAAAAGAAGAAAGGACGACTGTCCGAACGCCCACCTCCATATCCCCTACTCCTTAGCTGACAGTTGGAGATGCTTAATCCAAGGATCCCAAACAGTCAAACTTGGTAGCCTTATCCTGCAAGATACTGAGAAGCTTTTCATTGAGCATGATCCATGTCGTTTTTTTTTTCCCCCATATTAGCTAGATCTATCATTGGTTTCTTCCAAGCAGTCGCTATAGCGATTTTTGCTGCGAGAAACATGCTTGAGAGCATCGAAGACAGGCTCATTAAGAAGAGCCACCCTAGGATTTTTAACTATATTCACTATTGTCACAGAATAGATCTGAGAGTGAATTCTGATCCAAAACCGGCGAACCTTGTCACAGGTCCACCATATGTGGAACGTCGTATCAGGTTGACCACATCCCCGAAAACCACAGAGGAAGCACCCCGGGACATTTTCGAGAGGCAGTCTGTCACCAAGTACCATCTAAAAAGCACCTTATATCCTCCCTCTGCCAGGGCTGTATTCATGGATACCCTTTATATGTATGAGGAGACCACTTCCACTAGTCGTTTAAATCTTCTCCTAAGTCCCACTCCCACGCCAGCATAAGGTAATTTTGCAGACTGGTAAACAGTATGTACAGCTTTGAGATACCCCCCTCTGAGCCTCTCCCTGGAAACATCTGGATTCAAAAGCATTGCGTGTAGTAATATCAGCTGATCTCTGCAACAAGAGTAAAAAGAGTAGGATCTGCTGCAAACGGAAATGCTCAGATTGAAATCCCTTCAACTGCTGCACAAAGTAGGAGACCAGATAATTTCCTTTATGGTCAAGGAAATGACCTATTCTATACAGGCCCTTATCAATCCACCACTGGAATTCCTGTCGACATAGACCAGGCAGAAATGCCGGATTGCGGAAAAGAGGGGCTGCCTGAGTGCATGGGGACCGAAGAGGCACAGCCCTAGAGGACGAATCCCAGACCTGCATAGAATGAGAGTGAGAAGGACACAGGATCGACAGACATTCCCTAAATTGGATCCACATCAAGGTCAATGGGAAGAGGCCTGCAAGCCTGCTCCTCCAGGGCCACCCACTCCGGTCTGGAGCCAATTGGGCCACCTGCGCTGCTCCATAATATTATCTGGGACCCCCCAGCCCCTAAGCTCACGCAAAGTATACAGCGTGTACCGGGCCAATCTATGCCCCTTAGGACCCCCAAAAAAACTCAATAACTGGGTTTGATATTCCTTTAACACCTGGGATGGGATTGCTATTGGCAGGACACCAAAATAGTAAAGAATCTTGGGCAGCACTACCATTTTGATCAGGGCTATTCTACCAATCCAGGAGAGACCACCAGAAGACCATTGTTTCAACTCCTGCAGCAATTGAGTAAAAAGTTGTGAATGATTGGATCAATAGTGTTGCCAAAGAAGGGGTCAATTTAGTGCCAAGATAGGGAATGGAATTTGATTGCCATGTGAAACTATAATGCCCCCCCCCGAGACTCTGTAAAACATCCCCATCTAGGTTCACATTCAGGACTTCTGACTTCTCCCAATGGACTGCTAAGTCTGAAATGTTTCCAAAGCCCCGAAGGAGATCCAGGACAGCCGGCAAGGAAGTATGCGCGGAGGACAAAATGCGGAGTAGATCATCTGCAAACAGTTTTTATTGTTTACCCGCACTGTTAATACCCAATATATCTGGATTCGCATACTTTGTCACAACCAGGTTCTCGATGGAAATTGCAAAAAGAATAGGGGAGAGAGGACACCCCTGCCTAGTGCCTGACTGGATAGAGATTGGATCAGAAGGGTAACCTTGTAAATGTATCTGGGCAGAAGGGTTGCTATAAAGAGCCCGCAAAAATGACAGGAATTGAGGGCCAAAGTTCCACCTCTGCAGTATTCTAAAGAGATAGTCCAATGCAATACTATCAAATGCTTTCCATATATCCTGGAAAAAGCAGCATACCATTTTTTCACACCCCTCTCATCCCAGGAGGTTTAAAGTACTGAGAAAAAGTCTTTGGCTTGCCGTATTTGATCCAAAGCCTGACGGTTGGTAGAAAACCAGCCTGGTCTACATGAATATAAATAGCTATAAACTTCTTCAATCGTGTTGCATAAATTTTTCCAGTAGTTTGAGGTCCCAATTATTAGTGAGAGAGGCCTATAATTGGCCACCTTGCTTACGTCTTAATGAGGCTTTGGGATCAAACAAATGAAAGCTCTATTAGAATCTGCATCAATGGAACCGCCCTCTCACAAGGCATTATAGTAAGCAGCTAAATAGAGAGCTAAAATATATGCACGTTTTTAAAAGTAGAGGGCAGAAAACCCGTCCGGAGTCTAAGCTGGCTTAGCGTGTTTGATTGCCTGGAGTACCTCTGAAAGAATTATCTCCCCGTCTAACAACTCCCGATGAGCATCTGAAAGAGACAGGATGGGTAAATTGGACACACACCTATCAAAATCCTGTGAGCCGGAAGGCTGAGATCCTTGATAGTTTTTGATAAAACTCCTGGAACTCACCAAGGACTGTCAATGGATTCTGAGTAAGTGTTCCATCTATTTGCCTGATTTTAGGCGCCGACTACACCAAGTTTCTTAGGGGTTAACTTGCTATCTAATAGTTTGCCCGGACGATCCACCTGATGATAAAATGTTGCCTTAGATCAGCGCAAATGCTTCTCTGCTTTTATAGTTAAGCATAGGTTAAGTTCCAATCTCACTACGTCAATTTTACCTCTGAGATCTAGGAAGAGACTCGGTTTGTGGTCTTTAAGGGGAGCTGTCCGTTCAGACTCCTTCTGGTGGATAAGGGCTTCGGAGTGTTTGTAATGAGATGCCAACTGAATGAGGATGTCTTTATTAATACCGGGAAGTGGTCTGACCACTGCACTTCTAACATTTTGAAAGCATGGAGGTCGATCCTGGAATAGGTAGAATGGACACCAGAGTAAAAAGTATAATCCCTCTTAGTAGGATTAATCTTCCTCCATATGTCAATCAGGTCGTATTGACAAAGAAATTTTGACAATTTAGTACTCGACCTGGTAGGCTGAAGAACCGGAGACCCCATGGGCCTAGTATTATCCAATGCTGAATCTTAAGCCCCGTACACCCGTACCGATCGTTGGCGAACGATCGGCCATCTTTTGTCCCCGGGCTGTCGGTGTCTGTTGAAAAGTGCAAAGACTGCACAAGAATTTTGTCCGCCGACTACAGCCGACTGCAGAAGTGATGTCATGTAATGGTTAACTTTCCCTGTGTTTTTTCTTTTCTGAGCATGCCCAGTCTTGCAAATCTGCTGTCTGTCGGCCGAATTCTGTACTGACTGGCGAACAATCGGCCGCTCTGGTGTCGGCATACAAAAATTTTAATGCTTGCAAGACAGATTCTTTTCGGCCGAATGTGTGCTGACGGCTGTCGGAGGCATCATACTAACAAGCCTACAATCGGCAGATCGGTCGTCGGCCGACGCTTTTCGGCCGACAATCGGTACGTGTCCTCTCCCAAGAACAGGATGACAAGGTATATGGAGCAAGGTGGTGAAAAAGTCAATTGCTCTGAGTTGGGGCATAATACGTTACAAATGTGACCTGGGAGCCCTCAATCTCTCCAGCCACCAAAAGATATCTGCCATTGGGGTCCTTAACCACTTCAGCTCCCTTAATGACCAGGTCGTTTTTTGTGATACGGCACTGCGTTGCTTTAACCACTTGCCGACTGCCTAACGCTGATTTACGTTGGCAGTCAGCCCCTCACAGGCAAAGCGACGTAGGTGACGTAGGTTTACGTCGCTAGCCTGTGAGGCTCTAGGGAGCGAGCGCGCGCCGCCGGAGGCACGCTCCCGCTCGCTCACGGACCCCCCCCCCCCCCCCGCGCGTGACCGGCGGATCCGATGTATGCCGGGCACTCGCGATTGTCCGTTACAGCGGGAGAAAGGCAGGCGGCTAATGTAAACACAGCCGCCTGTCATTCTCCCCTGTGTAAGAATGGAGATCATACGTTTCTGCTATGTAGGACCGTTGATCTCTGTTCTTACACCTCAAGCCACATCCAATCACAGTCAGAAGCACGCCCCCAGGGACACACTTAACCCCTCCTCCTCAAATAGTTAACTCCCTCCCTGCCAGTGTCATTTTTACAGTCCAGTGCATATGTATTGTACTGATTACTGTAGTAATGTCACTGGTAACCCAAAAAGTGTCAAAAATGTCAGTCAAGGGTCCGATCTGTCTGTCGCAGTTCCGCAAAAAAAATTGCAGATCGCCGCCATTACTCGTAAAAAAAAAAAAAACAAAAATTACAAAAATCTTTCCCTTAGTAAACGCAATAAATTTTGTGCAAACCAATCGAAATACGCTTTTTGCTATTTTTTTTTTTTTTCCAAACATATGTAGCATAAAACAAATTGGCCTAAAATGTTAAAAAATTTTGATTTTTACATTTTTATTTTTGGGAATTAAATATAAAAAAATTTGAAAAATATTGTTATTTTTGGAAAATTGACGCTCTTTTTTTGTTTATAGCGCATGATTAAAAAATCGCACAGGTGATCAAATTCCACCAAAAGAAAGCTCTGTTTGTGGGGAAAAAAAGGGCATCAAATTCGTTTAGGTACAGCGTCGCACGACTGCGCAATTGTCCGTTAAAGTAACGCAGTGCCGAATCGCAAAATAGGCCTTGGTCAGGAAGGGGGTAAAATCTTCCGGGGCTTAAGTGGTTCACTGACAATTGCGTGGTCAAGTGAGGCTGTACACAAAATTGATGTATTTTTTTCCCCCTCATAAATAGCTTTCTCTGTCGCTCATTGACAGACGTAGTCCTCCTTGATTAATATCAACTCGGGTTATACTGCCCTCTACAGGAGTAGGACTAGACAGGAAAGAAAACGTTCCGGCCACACCCTAGGGGCAGTCCCAGAGGGTATATCCTCTCACTTCCTGCTACAGCAAATCAGTTTTTTTCTGTCTAGTTAGGAGTAAGGACCTAGATTCCTTGCTAGGATCTTTGGTCCTGGCAGGTTTTTTTTTAGAAATACTTTTTTAGACAGCTTTTTTTCTCCAGTGTTCCTGTGAGATCTTCAAGCAAGTACGCTGAAACTGGACGACGGGCTGGATGTTGAGATCCAGTGGTCACCCAAGTTCAGCCTACGAGCGCATGCAGGCCATAGCTCCGCGCTGGGTCGGCCGCGACATAGTCCCACTGGACGGGGACTGACCCTGCGAGTTAAACGTCTCGCCTGGACGCCAATGACCAGCAGAGTCACGGGGTCCGTATTGGTCGACAGCCCCCCCACCCCGGTGGAGAGGGGTTCTGTCAGGAGTTGGCGCCCGCCTGGTTCCGGTATGGTGAGTAGAATGTTCCCCCTCTCCCCCTGTCGGGTTTGTTGGTGGACGCGGGCCCCTCTCTGGGATGGTCGGACACTCAGTTTCTGGGTCTCCCCTCTATCCTATAACAGGTCACAGATCCCCCAATTTTGAGTGTGATTTTGTGAATAGAAACCAGGAGGCTTGGTTTGGGAGCTGACGATCTAAAGTCACTATATGACTGTAAGGGTGACTGAAGTCAGTGGCAGACTACTAAAAGGATAGAGGTATCCTACCTGTCATAGTGTGTACACAGGCCTATGCCTGAGTTACTGCAGCCACAGATCGCTATCCCTCCAGAAAGCCGGTCACTTCCACAGGCCGCACAGCCTCCCGCAGGCCGAGGACACCTCCCGCAGGCCGAGGCATTCCCGTAGGCCGCACAGGCCGAATGCACACCTCCCGCAGGCCGCTGCTAGCTTGCAAGCCGCCGCTATCCTATACAGACCGCTCGCCATTTTTTCTTGCAGATCGCATATTTGCGTAGCCTCGTGTCTCCAGCATGGGGGCGGCCATGTTTGAGGTGACCAAACACCTCGTGGAGTAATTGGGAGGCGCCGGAAGGCGTGTAAAGGGGCGGAGCCGCCTCCTTGGCCCAGGGAAAGCAAGCCAAAGACTTCCTGTATGTAACAGACAGTGCTGGAAGCAAGTTGATAAGAAACTTCTGTGCATCAGGTGAGCCTTGGGGTCTCTCTCTCTCTCTCTCTCTCTCTCTCTCTTTCTGAGGGGTCCAAGCAGGTAGACTGAGGGGCGCTATTGCGCTGGGGGACTAAGTAAAAAAAAAAAAAAAAAAAAAAAAGAAAAATGTTTTTTTCTTGCAATTAATTTTTTTGTGTTTGCTGGCAAGTGTCTTGTTACATGAACCCTGCCACACATGTATCCCCACCTGATCCCCTCGGAGTGGCCGCAGGACCCTCCAGTACCCCATTTGTGATGATGCATTATCAGCAGTTTTGGAGTCTTTGGTATCCCGGGTGGAGGTAGCCTGTCAGGGACGGGGGTCAAGAAGAGCGACCCCCACCTACCCCTATGTCATCTGATACTTCAGATACGGATTCTGAGCTGGTCATTGCAGCCCCGTTTCTGGGGTTGTTGTCTCAGGTACGGTCTCCTCAGACAGTGAGGAGGACGCTTCTGCCTCCGCCATAGCACAAAAAGCGTTGGTGGAAGCACTAGTTGTGTCTGTCTGGGAAACCTTAAATCTTGAGGTTACACCGGCAGAGGTAGCGGAGACTCCTATTCCTTTTTTGGTACTAGCAAGCCTACCAAAATGATGAAGGGTTTCCCTTGCTCAAATGGGGTCGTCCGTAAACGAGCCCCTGCTATTTGCCAACGCATTGCTAGGTGCTATCAGTTTGAGGAATCCCTCATTACAAAGTTGGACAGTACCACCAATAGTGGACTCACCGATTTCCAGACTAAATAAAGCCACTGTTATCCCGTTTGGATTGACAGAATGGGCCCCACCCATCTCTAGGGTGGGGGGACGTCTTCACCGGTTTCCGGATCCAGGGCTTTCCAGAATCCCGGATTAAGGGGTTGCAAGGTCATATGGTCGGGATACAAAATCGAGTTTCGATCACTTCCACCGGTGCGATTCTTCCCTTCCAATATTCGACATCCCCGGGTCGCTTAAAAAGCTTTGCGGGGGACAGCTTGATGCAACAAGCAGTGGTAGTTCCCATTCCTTGGAGGAGTTCTAGTCGAACCTGTTCACAATGCCCAGGAAAAAGGGCTAGGTGCGTCCAATTCTGGTCTTGGAAGAGATGGAGTCCATCCATACAGTGGTGGCCTCCCTGCATCAGGGGGATTTCCTGGCATCCATAGACATTTAGGATACCTATCTTCATATCCCCATCTTCGCAGGACATCAGCGTTTTCGTTGCTTTTCCCAAAGATCATCCCTGGTTCCCACCAGGAGACTGAACTATCTGGGCCTAATTTTGGATACATCCTTGGCAAGAGTGTTTCTCCATGCGGAGAAACTCCAGAAGATTCAGTCAATGATTCGGATGTTGCGGTCCGTCAACTGGCTGGGATTGATGGTCGCCTCTTTAGAGGCAGTACCGTTTTCCCAGTCTCATACCCGAATTCTCCAAAGAGGAGATTCTTCTCATATGGAATCGGAATCCCGATTCCCTGGACAATCGGATTCGATTGAGCGAGCGGACCAGGGAGGCTCTGGTCTGGTGGCTTCGGTCTCCGATGCTCTGCCAGGGGACGTCATTTCTTCTGATAAATTCCAGGTTACCGATAAATGTGTTGGAACTGAGAGCAATCAGACTTTGTCTGATTTACTGGACCGAGCAGCTCCAGGGCAGCCCGGTTCAGATCCAATCGGACTATACCTCGGTCATGACTTATGTCGATCACCAAGGGGCACCAAGAGTGCCCTGGCGGTCATAGAAGTGGCCAACATTCCTATTGGGGGAACAGTTGTTCCAGTTCTCTCCACGATATTTATCACGGGGGTGGACAGGCAGATTATTTCAGCCGTCAGATTCTGGATCAAGAGGAATAGTCTCTTCATCCAGAGGTATTTCACCAGCTGTCCCTTCATTGGGGCACCCCGGAGATGGATCTGTTGGCAGGTTGGCTCAACAGGGCTCGCGCCCGCGATCCTCTAGCGGATGCAGCAGACGCGCTGAGCGCCCCGTAGGGGGAAGTATCAGCTACTGTATGTCTTCCCCCTTCTCAAGTTACTGCTGAGATTTCTTCGCAGGATAGAGGTGGAGGGAACTCCAGTTATCCCGGTAATTCTGGGCTAGCCTCGTCAAGCCGGGTACGCCGACTTGGGCAAGACTAGTCGCGGACGCTCCTTGGAGTCTTCTTCTCAGGGAGGATCTGCGGTCTCAAGGACGGATCTTCCATCGTGCTTTACAGTCGCTAGCTTTAATGGCCTGGCCATTGAGACCCAGGTACTGAAGGACAAGGAATTGTCAGCTTCAGTTATTCATACTCTAATTAAAGCAAGAAAAGCGACTTCCAGCAAAGTCTATTATCGCACATGGAAGGCTTATATTGCGTGGTGTGAATGGTAGGAGTTTTCCCCCACGTACCCGAATCTTGTTTTTTTCTGCAAAAGGGGGTTAAGCAGAAACTATCCTTGAGCACTATCAAGGGTCAGGTTTCAGCGTTAGCAATCTTCTTCCAGAAGCCTCTGGCTACTCATTCCTTGGTGCGGAATTTCATCCAGGAGGTGCAGCACTTGGCTTCGCCAGTGCGCGTGCCCTTACCACCATGGGATCTTAATTTGGTGTTGTCGGTTCTTCAGAAACCTCCCTTTGAAAATATCAGGGAGATTCCCTTGCTTACATTATCCCAGAAGGTGGCCTTCTTGGTGGCTATCACTTCTGCACGCAGGGTGTCAGAACTGACTGCATTATTGTGTCATTCCCCATATCTGGGGATTCATAGGGAGAAGGTAGTTCTTCATCCGAAGTCATCTTTTTTTCCTAAGGTGGTTTTCAGACTTTCATCTGAATGAAGATATTGTGCTACCTTCCTTGTGTCCTAAGCCCAGTCATCCTCGGGAATGTGCGTTGCATTCCTTGGATATGGTGCGGGCAATCGGGGTATACCTGAAGACTACGGAATCGTTCCGTAAGACGGATGGCCCCAGAAAGGGGTTGCCTGCATCTGCCGCGACTATCTCCAGATGGATTAGACAGACGGTGGTACAGGCTTATTCTATTAAGGGTCGGAATCCTCCGTTCCCTGTTAAGGCGCACTCCACTCGAGCGCTCAGTACTTCCTGGGCCTACCGCCATCAGGCGTCAGTGGTCCAGGTGTGCAAGGCGGTTACCTGGTAGTCGGTGCATACCTTTACAAAATTTTATAAAGTTGATGTGATGGCATCGGTGGATGCCTCATTTGGCCGCAAGGTTTTGCAGACCGCAATTTGAGGAGACCGGTGGTCTACCTCAAGGGTTTTTTTCCGTTGGAATTTCTGTTGAGTCTCATCTTTAATTGATGAGCCTTTTAAACTTCTAGTTGGCACCGGTTGGGCCTTCTAGATTGGATTTTGATTTCCATTTTCCCACCCCTCATTTGTGGCACTGCTTTGGGACGTCCCGAGTTGATATTAATCAAGGAGGACTACATCTGTCAATGAGCGACAGAGAAAAATGGATTTTTGTAAAATCTTACCGTAAAATCCTTTTCTCTTAAGCTCATTGACAGACGTAGTACCCGCCCCTCTGTTTTTGAGTTGGGTTGGGTTAAATTCTCTAAACACTGCTTTGTGACATAACTGATTTGCTGTAGCAGGAAGTGAGAGGATATACCCTCTGGCACTGCCCCTAGGGTGTGGCCAGAACGTTTTCTTTCCTGTCTAGTCCTACTCCTGTAAAAGGCAGTATAACCCGAGTTGATATTAATCAAGGAGGGACTACGTCTGTCAATGAGCTTAAGAGAAAAGGATTTTACGGTAAGATTTTACAAAAATCCATTTTATCTATTGAAAATAAATTGTGTTAGTGGCAAGGCTACTAGATGATAAGGAAAAGAAGCCTAAAAAATAAAATGCAGCCACCACATCTGAGGATTGTTAGGCCGCAGTATAATAAACTTTTGTTTTTATGTTTAGATTTACTTTTAGGCCCGGTTTACACTGGTGCAACATACGCTCTGACTTTGAGAGCACATGTCCCATGACGTGTATAAATCAATTATTCCTTACGAGAGCCATCTTAACTGGTCCAACACAAGTTTGTCCGACTTTGATAAAGGTTCCTACACTACTTTGGGCCGACTTCAGCCCATTCAATATCTCTGAAGTCCGATCATCATCTTAAAATAAAAAAAATAGTGTGGGGGGGGGGGGAATCCCCCCCCCCCCATTCCATACCAGGCTCTGAGTCTGGTATGGATCTTGAGGAGGAAACCCCACACCAAAAGGAAAAACAAAACGGTGTGCCCCCCCCCAATCCATAAAAGACATTTATGCGAGCATGCAGCCTGGCAGGTCAGGAAAAGGGCTGGGCCACATGGATTTAGATTCTCCAGATAACCATGCCCCATGGCTATATAAGAGCTCCCCTCCTGTTGAGGGCATGTGACCTGGTATGGTATGCGTTTGCTCCTCCCCCCTCATTTTCCTGACCTGCCAGGCTGCATGTTTGGATAAGGGTTCAGGTTAAGAGATTTTGGGGGGACCCCACGCCGTTTTTTTTTTTTTTTTTTTTTGACGTGGGGTCCCCACCCATGATTCATACCAGGCTTAAAGCGGAGTTCCGGGCACAAAAACACACTTTTTTTTTTTTGTGCCCATCCGCTTGGTCTCCCTACCCTGAAAAGGAATTGGATAGTTAGGCATTTTTTTTTTTTCACTTACCTTGTAATTGGAGATTGAATATACTCACCTATTCTCTACTTCCTACCTCGGTGCCGCGGCTCCGACGTCACTTCCTGTCTTGCGATGATTCCTGGGAGCTGAACGTCATCGCTCCCAGGAATCAATGCAACGGCACCGGCCTCGCTCGTCCCTTCCGGGGCGACGCCGCATTCCCCGCTAAACAGCTTCTGGGCATGCCCAGAAGCTGTGGAGGAATGCGGCGCTGCACCCGGAAGTGATGAAAGGGGCCGGTGCAGGCGCATTCTGGGACAAGAAGACGCGGAAGAGGATGCCGAAGAGGATCGCGCTGGCTTCAGCTGCCCACAACAGAGATGGCAACGCTGGAGAAGAAGTTTTAAAAGTGAGTATTTCTTCTAAAAGGTAAGTGCGAACCGGGACTAGCCCTGACTGTCCCGGGGGTATGTTTGTTGAAAAATGGTTTCTGTGCCCGGAACTCCGCTATAAAGGGGCCTGGTATTGTCGGACATGAAGTCGTAGGGCAAAGTCGGATCAAAAGTCGTCTGACTTTCATCTGAGAGCAGTGTGAACCCAGCTTTAAAGTAAGACAGCTTCCACCTTCATACACCTCTATGAGTTTCTAATTATTGGTACCTAGCCTGCAACACCTGATTCTAATTTCTTGGATTTGAAGTTGTATTCTTTCTTTTTCTATGTTGCGGATCTGCATAAGAATGATTACACAATGTCAAAAAGTTAGAAAGTCAACATTTAATGGGGTGTGCTTGCCCCATGGATTTATGTTGTGAAATCACAAAATTATCCAAGCAGATGTTGCCTAGCCGCCTCCATCACAGTATTCATGAAGTTTGTTGCTTAAATAAAAGTGTAATTAAGTTAACAATCAGTTACAATGTAGCTATGTTTGTTCACAAACCATATGGCAAACAGCATTTCACCACTATAGTGACTCAGGATTTATTATGGATTAACATGTTGCACTAACAGAATGTGGAAATGTGATGCCTATAGTGTTCATATCCAGTCTTTTCCAGATGAGTTGATGTATATAGACACATAATCACTATTATTATAGGGTGATAAAATACACAATATATTGCAATATGACTGTTCTTGTTCACAAACCATATGGTAAACAACATTGAGTTCGCCAACCCTGTAAATTGTTATAGATCTACATGTTTGAGCAAATGTGGTGCAGGCAGCATTTACGATGGGTCTTTTCCAGATGTGTTAATGTATATAGACACATAGTCAGCATCTCTATAAGCTGAATGTCAAGTCATGCAGTTCCTAGATAAATGCATTGCTAATTTGTGATGTAGAGAAATAAGTAGACCGTTCTTGAGCTTGCCAACGAAAACATTTTCGCAAATGTAATAATCGAACACTAGCTAAGTGTATGAACTTTATTTCAGTTGATTAGTCATACTAGTGTTTGCGGATTACTTAAATGAATGCCACCTGATAAATATTAGAATTTTAGAAGTCGTCTTTTTTTTTATGCAAGTCTTTACACCACCTTTGTCAAACAAAATTCTCGTTGAACAGGTCAATATTGGTTCCGCAGAGAATGTGTGTTTTTTTAAAAAAGATAAAAAAAAAAAAAAAAAAAAACTTTCTTCATGGGAAAGTGCAGTAATGTTTATACAGTTGGATTGCACCATACACATCTAATCAAAGTTTAATGATGTTTGCGTTCATTCATAGTTTGCCATACATGGTATAGTTAATGCCACCATTCAACCATTTTCATGAAAATGTCAAGTAGTCAAGTAGTTTAGGTTTTACGTGACAAGATGATCAGCTAAACAAGCACAAGACCAGACATATTCTGCAGAAACAAAAAATAACTGAAATTCCAGAATGCAAAAAAGTAGTTCAGTTGGTGTGTGTGGTGTATTCTTTGTTTTTAGAAGCATTATTGTATACATACACATATTATAACTCATTTGAGATAGCTCCAAAGCCCACCTCCAGGAATTTGAAAAAAAATCTACTCTTGCAGTGGGGAACCCCTACACGGGTAAAGTGATTATAAAGGATATATATATATATATATATATATATATATATATATATATATATATATATATATATATATATATATATATATATATATATATATATATATATATTATATATATATATATATTTTTTTTTTAATAACAAACATGTTAAACTTACCTGTTCCGTGCAATGGTTTTGCACACAGCAGCTCCGATTCTCCTTTTTTCAGGTTCCCTGCCAGCGCTCTGGGCCAGTCCCCCTTACTGAGTGCCCTCATAGCAACTTGCTTGCCATGGGGCCACTCGTGAGTGCTCACTCCTGATTCGGCTCTCTTTGTACATAAGACACAGAGTGCAGCACTGCCCCACATTTTTTTCCGATTATTCGGATAATAACTTTTAAAAAAAGTGTATAATTTTAGTTATGTAAAGTTTAAAAAAAAAAGGGAATTTCTCTGTCGCTCATTGACAGACGTAGTCTTCTTGATTCACAAGAACTGGGTTATGTTGTCTCCGCAGGAGCAGGACTAGGCAGAAAGAAAAAACGTTCTGGCTCCACCTTAGGGGCAGTCCCTGAGGGTATATCCTCCCTCTCTCTGCTACAAGGCATCAGTTTTTTTCTGTCTAGTCAGGAGTAAGGACCTAAGTTCCTTGCTGGGATCTTTTTGGTCCTGGCAAGATTTTTTCTTTAGAAAAAATATTTTTTAGGTAGTTTTCTCCAGTGTTTTTTTCCTGTGAGATCTTCAAGCAAATATGCCGGACTGGGCGACACTAGTGGTCACCCCAGCCGGCCTACGAGCGCGCGCAGACCATTGCATTGCGCTTGGTCGGCCGCGACACATTCAAGTAAGTATGCGGGGCCGGGCGACGGGCTGGATGTTGAGATCCAGTGGTCACCCCGGTTTCTGCCTACGAGCGCGTGCAGACCAGAGCTCCGCGCTGGGTCGGCCGCGACGGAGTCCCATAGGAGGGACTGACCTTGCGAGTTAAAAGTCTCGCTTGGACGCCAGGAACCAGAGAGTCGAGGCGTCCGGAGTGGTCCACAACCCCCCACCCCGGTGGAGAGGGTATTGTGAAGAGAGGGTGCCTGTCGGTTCGGTATGGTGAGTAAACGTTCCCTTTTTTCCTCGTTATGAGGCAGTATGAATTATGGGCCCCTCCATACATGGTCAGTATATATCTGACACTAAAAGTCCCCCTTGTAAATACAGTATGTGTTTGGTGGGAAGTGGACTTGGTTTGAGAGCTAACACTCTACCCAGCAGACTGTAGTATTACAGCAGACATAGGAGGTATAATCCTACCTTAATTGTAGTGTACCTCCTGCAGATCGATAAACCGCCACTTAGCAGAGATGCAGGTGGATGTGCTGGGAAAAACGATTTCGGCAGTCCGCCGCCATTTTGCTGTAGACCGGGTGCATGAATGTCCTCAGGTCACGCCGGCCGCCATGTTTTTGGAGTCTATTGTCTCCCGTATGGGGGCGGCCATGTTTGATGAGCCCAGCTACCTCGTGGAGAGCTGGGAACGCCGGAAGGCGTACACAGGGGGCGGAGCCACGTCCTTCTACCCGGGAAAACGAACACAGCTCTTTCCAGTCTGTAAGAGACAGACGCTGACTGCAGTTGGTTGGAAACTTCTCTGCATCGGGTGGTGAGCCTTGGGGGTCCCTCTCTTTCTCTGTGGGGATCGAGAAGCAGGTACTCTGAGGGGCGCTATTGCGCTAGGGGGAGACACATAAAAAAAAAAAAAAAAAAGAGGTATTTTTTATTTTATTTAAAAAAAAAAAAGTTTTTTTTGTTTTTCTGGCAGAGGTGTCCTGAATTAACATGGACCCTGCCACTCATGTATCTCCACCGGATCCCCTCGAGGTGTCTGCAGGATCCTCCAGCACCCCACTGACGGTTGAATCATTGTCAGCTATTATGGAAACTTTTGTGTCCCGGGTGGAAGTGGCTTGTCAGGGACAGGGCGCAAGAAAGCGACCCCCGCCTAACCCCTTATTATCTGAAACTTCGGATTCAGAATCTGAGCCTATTTCTGCAGTTGCAGGTACTTCATCTGGGATTGGTGTCTCGGGTACTGTCTCTTCAGACAGTGAGGAGGATGTTTCGGCATCAGCCATAGCCCGAGAGGAAGCGTTGGTAAACGCACTCATTGTATCTGTTCAAGAAACCTTAAGATTACAGGGTATTCCGTCGGAAATAGCTGAAACTGAAATCCCTTTTGGGACTAAAAAACGCATTAAAGTGGCGAAGGTTTTTCCATTGCCCAAATGTTTTGGCAATCCAATCAAAGAAGAATGGAGTCTGCCAAAACGCACCTCTGCTATTTCTAAACGCATTAACAGGCGTTATCCGTTTGAGGAAACCCTCATTAAGAAATGGACAGAACCACCTGTGGTGGATTCACCAATTGCTAGATTGAATAAAGCCACGATTATTCCTTTAGAAGACGCTCCGTCTTTTAAAGATCCAGTGGATCGCAAGATAGAAGCTATGTCTCGCACCATGTTTTCCTTGATTGGATCAGCTTTCAGACCAATAATTGCTATTGGTCTGGTTTCGCAGACTGTAACTGAATGGACCAAGTGGTTACGCCGGGACTTAGAAGAGGTCCCTCAGGCGGTATCAGATTTGTTGGAACAAATGATACAGGGGTTACAGTTTGTGTGTGATGCGGCGTTAGACGCCACTCCATTATTGGCGCGAGCATCAGTTTCAGCAGTGGTTCTCAGGCGTACACTGTGGCTAAAAGGTTGGTTAGCCGACCAAGGTTCCAAAAAAGCATTGGCTAATATCCCCTTTTTAGGAGAGCGTCTATTTGGAGCCAACTTAGATGAGATCATTAAGGATCTCACGGGTGGAAAGAGCACCTTTTTACCGCAAAATGTTAAGGGTAAAGGAACTAGTCAAAGACGAGGGCCTTCTTTCTCGGCTCACAAAAAGTTTTTTCGTCCCGCGGGTGAAAAAATTAAGTCCTCCAAAGCTCCTTCAGGAGGCTTCAGGGGACGTTGGTCGGGCAAGCAAAAGCCCGCCCCCTCCAGACCTGAAGATAAATCGTCCAAAGCCTGAAGGTGCGCCCCCACCCATAACTGGGGTGGGGGGACGTCTTCGCCGGTTCCCGGATCCATGGCTTTCCAGAATCCCGGACAAGTGGGTTTGCGAAGTCATAAGGTCAGGGTACAAGATCGAGTTTCGATCTCTCCCACCAGCGCGATTCTTCCCTTCCAATATCCGACTATCCCCGGATCGTTTAGAAGATCTGCGGAGAGCAGTCACGGATTTACTACAAGGAGTGGTAGTCCACGTTCCTTGGGACAGAACGTTTTCAAGGGTTTTATTCAAACCTATTTACAATACCCAGGAAAGAGGGCAAAGTGCGTCCAATTCTGGACTTAAGGGCACTCAATTCCTTTCTCAACATAAGGAAATTCAAGATGGAATCCATTCGCACAGTAGCAGCCTTCCTGCATCCAGGGGATGTCCTAGCGTCCATAGACATCAAGGACGCCTATCTTCACATTCCCATTTTCGCAGGACATCAGCGGTTTCTACGCTTTTCCGTAGAAGAGAACCACTATCAGTTTGTGGCGTTACCTTTCGGTCTCGCCACGGCTCCTCGGGTCTTCACGAAGGTGTTGGCCCCAATGTTGGCACTACTGCGCCAAAGAGGCATATCGATTCTAGGTTACCTAGACGATCTCCTGCTTCATGCAGAGTCTCCTCAGACCCTGCTACGAAACATAGAAATTACTATAATTTCTTTACAGGAATTCGGGTGGCTGGTGAACCAGCAAAAGTCATTTCTGGTTCCCACCCAGAGGCTCGAATATCTGGGTCTAATTCTAGACACAGTCAGGTCAAGAGTTTTCCTTCCGGTAGGGAAACTCCGGAAGATTCAATCAGCAGTCCAGTTGTTACTATCCAACAGCTGGTCTTCTCTTCGAACTTGCATGAGGGTTCTGGGGTTGATGGTGGCTTCCTTCGAAGCAGTCCCATTTGCCCAGTCCCATACCCGAATTCTTCAGCAAGAGATTCTTCTCAGATGGAATCGGAATCCGGAATCCCTGGACAATCGGATCCGATTGAGCAAACAGACCAGTCTCTGGTCTGGTGGCTTCGGTCTCCGATGCTCAGCCAGGGAAAGTCATTTCTGCCAATATATTGGACGATAGTGACCACGGATGCCAGTCTATCCGGATGGGGAGGAATTCTCGGTCAGTTATCTGTCCAGGGACTTTGGTCCCTGGAAGAATCCAGGTTGCCGATAAATGTATTGGAACTGAGAGCGATCAGACTTTGTCTGATTCACTGGACCGAGCAGCTCCAGGGCAGCCCGGTTCGGATCCAGTCGGACAACGCCACGGCCGTGGCTTATGTCAATCACCAGGGGGGCACCAAGAGTGTCCGAGCGGCCAAAGAAGTGGCTTGCATTCTTCGCTGGGCGGAACGATTTGTTCCAGCTATCTCTGCGGTGTTCATTCCGGGGGTGGAGAATTGGCAGGCAGATTATCTCAGCCGTCAGACTCTGGATCAGGGGGAATGGTCCCTCCATCCAGAAGTTTTCCACCAGTTGTGCCTACGGTGGGGCACCCCGGATGTGGATCTGTTGGCATCACGATTCAACAGGAAAGTACAGAGATTCGTGGCTCGCTCCCGCGATCCTCTAGCAGAGACCGCAGACGCACTGATCGCCCCGTGGGGGCAATACCAGCTAATGTATGCCTTCCCTCCTCTCGGGTTACTGCCAAGACTTCTTCGCAGGATAGAGGAGGAAGGAATTCCAGTAATCCTGGTAGCTCCGGACTGGCCTCGCCGAGCTTGGTACGCCGACGTGGTCAGACTGGTGGCGGACGTCCCGTGGAGACTTCCTCTCAGGGAGGACCTACTGTCTCAGGGACCGATCTTCCATCCTGCTTTACGATCGCTGGCTTTAACGGCCTGGCTATTGAGACCCAGGTGCTGAAGGACAAGGGATTGTCAGCTTCAGTTATTCCTACTCTAGTTAAAGCAAGGAAAGCGACTTCCAGAAAGATTTATCATCGCACATGGAAGTCCTACATTGCATGGTGTGAACCCCTGGGGTTCCACCCACGATCTTATTCGGTTAGTCGAATATTAGCTTTTCTGCAACAAGGGGTTGAGCAGAAACTGGCCTTGAGCACTATCAAGGGTCAGGTCTCAGCATTAGCTATCTTCTTTCAGAAGCCTTTGGCTACTCATTCCTTGGTGCGGAATTTCATCCAGGGGGTGCGACATCTGGCTCCGCCAGTGCGCGCGCCGTTACCACCCTGGGATCTTAATTTAGTATTGTCGGTTCTTCAGAAACCTCCCTTTGAAGATATTAGGGAGATTCCTCTACCTACGTTGTCCCAGAAGGTGGCCTTCTTGGTGGCTATCACTTCTGCACGCAGGGTGTCAGAACTGGCCGCATTATCTTGTCGTTCCCCATATCTGGTGGTTCATAGAGATAAGGTGGTTCTTCGTCCAAATCCATCCTTCCTACCAAAAATGGTTTCAGAATTTCATCTGAATGAAGAAATTGTATTACCTTCCCTGTGTCCTAAGCCCAGTCATCCTCGGGAGTTTGCTTTGCACTCCTTGGATGTGGTCCGGGCGATCAGGGTATACTTGAAAACGACAGACTCGTTTCGCAAGACGGATTCACTTTTTGTGATCCCGGATGGACCCAAAAAGGGGTTGCCTGCATCTGCCGCGACTATTTCCAAATGGATCAGACAGACGGTGGTACAGGCTTATTCTATTAAGGGTCGGGAGCCCCCGTTCCCTGTTAAGGCGCACTCCACTCGGGCACTTAGTGCGTCATGGGCCTTTCGCCATCAGGCGTCAGTGGTCCAGGTGTGCAAGGCGGCTACCTGGTCGTCGGTGCATACCTTTACAAAACATTATAAAGTTGATGTAATGGCATCGTCTGATGCCTCGTTTGGCCGCAAGGTTTTGCAGGCCGCCATTTGAGGAGACCAGTGGTCTGCCTCGAGGGTTTTTTTTTTCCGTTGGAAATTTTCATTTGAGTCTCATTCTTTGTTTATAATGAGCCTTTAAAACTTCTAGTTTGGCACCGGTTGCGCCTTCTAGATTGGATTTTGATTTCGGTCAATCCCACCCCTCATTTGTTGCACTGCTTCTGGATGTCCCAGTTCTTGTGAATCAAGAAGACTACGTCTGTCAATGAGCGACAGAGAAAATCGGATTTTTGTAAGATCTTACCGTAAAATCCTTTTCTGGAAGTCGCTTTCCTTGCTTTAACTAGAGTAGGAATAACTGAAGCTGACAATCCCTTGTCCTTCAGCACCTGGGTCTCAATAGCCAGGCCGTTAAAGCCAGCGATAGTAAAGCAGGATGGAAGATCGGTCCCTGAGACAGTAGGTCCTCCCTGAGAGGAAGTCTCCACGGGACGTCCGCCACCAGTCTGACCACGTCGGCGTACCAAGCTCGGCGAGGCCAGTCCGGAGCTACCAGGATTACTGGAATTCCTTCCTCCTCTATCCTGCGAAGAAGTCTTGGCAGTAACCCGAGAGGAGGGAAGGCATACATTAGCTGGTAGAGAAAAGCCAGCCCCCGCGTAACTACACACACACTGGGGGTCCAGCCAGCTCGTAGTCCGCCGCACAGGAACCGAACTCCCCAGTAACGGACCACTGCCGCGCGCCGCGCCTGGATGTGATGTCAGCTGCGGGCGGTGCGTCTGTACAGGGGCTGCGGCGCGCTGTGATAGGTACAGAGAACTCCCCGGCCTGGATGTGACGTCAGTCAGCTGCCGGGAGAGGAAGCGGGTGGTGCGTCTGTACAGGCCAGGGGCTGTGATAGGATAGGTACTATCCTATCACAGCCCCTGGCCTGTACAGACGCACCGCCCGTTTCCTCTCCCGGCAGCTGACGTCACATCCAGGCCGGGGAGTTCTCTGTACCTATCACAGCGCGCCACAGCCCCTGTACAGACACACCACCCGCAGCTGACGTCAAATCCAGGCGCGGCGGTGGTCCGTTACTGGGGAGTTAGGTGGTTCCTGTGCGGCGGACTACGAGCTGGCTGGACCCCCAGGGTGTGTGTAGTTACGCGGGGGCTGGCTGCACAAGTGGAAAAAGTACTTTCAAGAACTGTTCTAATATTAAGAATAAGCGAAAAAAAACAATTGTACAAAAAAAATAGTACTTTCAAGTTTCAACTAAAAAAGGTGGCCGGTTATTACTGGGGAGTTCTTCTCTGTACCTATCACAGCGCAGCCCCTGTACAGCCCGCAGCTGACGTCACATCCAGGCGCGGGGGTGGTCCGTCAGGTCAGAGTCAGAGTGTCACAGTCAGACACACATATACAGCAGCGTTTCTCCGGACTCCTCCTCAGTCCTCCCTCCACACAGTGAGCTCTCCTCCCTCCCCGCCCAGCCCTAGTTGCTAGGTTACCAAAAGTGTGAGAGTGCCTTTGTTAATGCAACCAATGCAAAAAATGAGTGCCGCAGCGAGTGAGGAAATTGTAAATAAAAGAGGAAAAGTCAGCTCGCCAGTATGGCAGTTTTTTGGATATTAGAAGTCTGACCGTACTCAGACCAATGTCGTCTGCAGGTTATGCAAGACCGTCGTACCTACCAAGACTGGTAATACCACAAACTTGTTTTACCACCTTAGCCGCGCTCATCCTTTGGAGCACAGCCGTATTCAACCAACAACATCTGCAACACCGCACAAGCAGCAGACCACCATGGAGAGGTACTCTGCATCAGTGCCTTATGACAAAGAATCTAAACGGTACAAAGATATAACGGAGGCAGTGGCATATCATATAGCCAAAGACATGCTTCCGCTTAGCACTGTCGAGAAGCCAGGTTATAAAAAGCTCATACACGTGCTTGACCCACGCTTGTTATTCCTGGCCGAAAGTACTTTTCTAAGACTGCCATTCCTAAGCTGTATGTAATGTGCAAAGAATCTGTGCAGCAAGAAATATTGTGTACTTTGCAACAACCTCTGACCTGTGGTCAAGCCGTACTTCTGAGCCATACATTAGCTTGACCATTCACTTCATCGACAATGAATGGGGTTTGAAAACCAGATGTCTTGAGACTGCATATTTCCCCGAAGATCACACAGGAGAAGTGATAGCAGAATGCTTGAAGGAGGCACTGTTGTCCTGGAGTCTGAATGAAGACAAAATGGTGTGCATCACCACAGACAGCGGGGCAAATGTAGTGAAGGCGACTTCACTGAACAACTGGACACGGCTGCAGTGTTTTGGCCATCGTTTGCACTCTGCTATTGGTGAGTAGCTTTGTCGTTTTAATGCTAGTCATCAATGTTGTACACGATCTATTATCAGTTATTTACACTGGCATTGTTTTTCTGCTGGTGCTGCAGGAAAAGATAAAAGAGTGGAGAGGGCTGTAGGTGTGTGCAAGAAAGTGGTATCTGCCTTTTACTCGTGGAAGAAAAAGAGTGCGCTCTCTAAAGCACAGGAACGTCTCCATCTTCCCACACACCAGCTGGTCACAGAGTCACTAACCAGGTGGGGCTCAAGACAAAAGATGGTGGCAAGGGTCCTAGAGCAACAAAAGGCCATCATTGAAGTTCTGTCTTCTGACAAAAACAACAGGCACCTGATCCCAACGTGGCAGGATATTGACGTCCTTGAGTCAATGCATGCTGCCTTAACTCCTCTCCTGGAGTTCACAGACTCCCTTTCTGGGGAGTCATATGTGACGGTCTCGTACGTGAAGCCTGTGCTCCACCTTTTCCGCTCCAGTTTTCTGAAAGTTAATGAGGGGGACACTGAGCTCACAAAAGAGCTGAAGACAAAGATAATGACTTATCTCGACGAGAAATATGCTGACCCTGACACAGATGATCTTCTTGACATGGCTACCTTCGTCGACCCTAGATTTAAAGGCCAATACATCAGACCAGAGAAGGTAGGGGCCATTCAAATGAGAGCTGTGTCTGTGATCATGGATGAAGACCAGGGCCAACAATCACAGGCAGGGCCTTCTGAAGGAGCAGCAGACCAAGGTGCAGAAGGAGGAGCTGCAAGTGGACCACCTCTGCCACTGGGCGTGAAGAAGCAACGCAAGTCATTGGGGAGCTTTTTCAAAAAACAGTGCCAAGATGATGATGCTTTGCCTCTCACTGAAAAACAAAAAGTGGAGAGCGAGCTGGAAAGTTACCTGAGGTGCCCTGATGCAGACAGTGAGTCTAACCCTCAGGACTGGTGGAGGCTACATGAACACAACTTCCCCAGATTGTCTCAGCTGGCGAAAAAGTATTTGTACATTCCAGCCACCAGCACCCCCTCAGAAAGAATTTTTAGTACTGGGGGTAATATTGTTACATGCACCAGGGCAGCTTTAGACCCAGAGAAGGTCAACCAGCTGGTGTTCCTAGCACAAAACCTGGACTAAAATATACTTGAATAGTTCAACTAAGTATGATGATTAGAGTAAGAATAGCTTGAAGACTGAGTTACTTTTTCATATTTCTGCAGGTTTTATATTTCAAACAATGTTACTGTACTGTAGGTTTGTTTTTTATGTTACAGATGTACCTCAGTCTACCTCAGTTTTATTTGTTTACAAAACACTGCACATACAGTACATAGCAGCTGCTACTACTACAGTGCATTACAGCATACCCAGCAGGCCAGCAGCCACATTCACACTGGCAATCTTCTGATTCCTGACACAGCTGTGAGCGGCTAGATGTGGCTGCCGGCCCTGTTAACTAGAATGATAGGTCGCAGCTATTCGCGGCTAGCTAGCCTTAAAGTGGTTTGTTAGGGCCAGCTTGGCCCAAATTACAGGCCAAGTTCACCTTTTGGAACATGTTAGTTTCAACTTACAGCCTATGCAGGTTGCAGTTGGTTGTGGTGCGTTTTTTTTTTTTTTTAACACATATTTGATACAATGTGTGTTTTTGGGATGGGTCTGTTGTCATGCGGTAGAAACTAAACACTTTATTCACCAGAAGGTGAACAGCTAGTGAACCTCCTAGCACTAAACTTGCACTAAATTCTCAGGTTTCTCTGTTTATATTTAACAGTTTGCACTATTTTATTACACTTTATTAAGCATTTCTTACATTTTCTTTCATTTTGCACCTAAGGCCCCATGCACACGGGGCGTTAGAAAAAACGTACGTCAAAGTTAGTTCTGACGCCGGAAAAAGCAGCTGTAAAAACGTGCTTTCAGTAGCTTTTTCCATTGGCGTTATTGCACGTTTTGCCACGTTGCTTTTAGCAGCGTTTTTTTTTCTTCCATTCAAAATCAATGGTTCCCTATGGGAGCCTATTGATTTGAATGGAGGTCGCACCGCAACACCGCAAGTCGGATCCGACTTGCGGGGTGACTTGCGCTGTGGGAATCTTGAGGGGGAACTCCACGCCAAAATGTGTGAAAAAAACGGCGTGGGGTCCCCCCCCAAGGTTCCAAACCAGGCCCTTGGGTCTGTTATGGAATTTGAGGGTAGCCCCATGCAGAAAAAACGGCGTGGGGTCCCCCCCAAAATCCATACCAGACCCTTATCCGAGCATGCAGCCCGGCAGGCCAGGAAAGGGGAGGGGACGAGCGAGCGGCCCCACCCCCCCTGGACCACACCAGGCCACATGCCCTCAACATGGGGGGGTGTTGGTGCTTTGGGGCAAGGGGAGCTCTGCACCCCCCACCTCAAAGCACCTTGCCCCCATGTTGATGAGGACAAGGGCCTCATCCCCACAACCCTGGCCGGTGGTTGTGGGGGTCTGCGGGCAGGGGGCTCATCGGAATCTGGAAGCACCCTTTAACAAGGGGGCCCCCCAGATCCCGGACCCCCTCCCTATGTGAATGGGTATGGGGTACACTGTACCCCTACCCATTCACCCCATAAAAGGCAGTGTATGGAAATAACGACAAGAGACGTTTTGGAAAGTTTATTAAAAATCTTCATCCGACTCTTCTTGTCTTCTCCTCTCCGGGGTCTTCTCCGGGGTCTTCTGCTCTTTTGCTGTCCGCCCTTCTTGTCTTCTCCTCTCCGGGGTCTTCTGCTCTTTTGCTATCCCCCTCTTCTTGTGTTCTTCTCTCCGGGGTCTTCTGCTGTCCCCTCTTCTGCTGTCCTCCCTTCTTTTCTTCTCCTCTCCGGTCTTCTGCTCTTTTGCTGTCGGCTGTCTTCTTCCTCCGGTCCTCCTCCGACGACGTCTCCGCTGATTATGCCTATCTCCGGTCTCTGCAGCTTATTATATAGCCATTAGGGGCGTGGCCCCGATGACGTCATCGGGAGGCCCCGCCCCCCTCATGTCACAGATGACGTCATATGTGACATGAGGGGGGCGGGGCCTCCCGATGACGTCATCGGGGCCACGCCCCTAATGGCTATATAATAAGCTGCAGAGACCGGAGATAGGCATAATCAGCGGAGACGTCGTCGGAGGAGGACCGGAGGAAGAAGACAGCCGACAGCAAAAGAGCAGAAGACCGGAGAGGAGAAGAAAAGAAGGGAGGACAGCAGAAGAGGGGACAGCAGAAGACCCCGGAGAGAAGAACACAAGAAGAGGGGGACAGCAAAAGAGCAGAAGACCCCGGAGAGGAGAAGACAAGAAGGGCGGACAGCAAAAGAGCAGAAGACCCCGGAGAAGACCCCGGAGAGGAGAAGACAAGAAGGGCGGACAGCAAAAGAGCAGAAGACCCCGGAGAGGAGAAGACAAGAAGAGTCGGATGAAGATTTTTAATAAACTTTCCAAAACGTCTCTTGTCGTTATTTCCATACACTGCCTTTTATGGGGTGAATGGGTAGGGGTACAGTGTACCCAATACCCATTCACATAGGGAGGGGGTCCGGGATCTGGGGGGCCCCCTTGTTAAAGGGTGCTTCCAGATTCCGATGAGCCCCCTGCCCGCAGACCCCCACAACCACCGGCCAGGGTTGTGGGGATGAGGCCCTTGTCCTCATCAACATGGGGGCAAGGTGCTTTGAGGTGGGGGGTGCAGAGCTCCCCCTGCCCCAAAGCACCAACACCCCCCCATGTTGAGGGCATGTGGCCTGGTGTGGTCCAGGGGGGGTGGGGCCGCTCGCTCGTCCCCTCCCCTTTCCTGGCCTGCCAGGCTGCATGCTCGGATAAGGGTCTGGTATGGATTTTGGGGGGGACCCCACGCCGTTTTTTCGGCATGGGGCTACCCTCAAATTCCATAACAGACCCAAGGGCCTGGTTTGGAACCTTGGGGGGGACCCCACGCCGTTTTTTTCCCAGTTTGGCGTGGAGTTCCCCCTCAAGATTCCCACAGCGCAAGTCACCCCGCAAGTCGGATCCGACTTGCGGTGTTGCGGTGCGACCTCCATTCAAATCAATAGGCTCCCATAGGGAACCATTGATTTTGAATGGAAGAAAAAAAAACGTATAACGTGGCTTAACGCACGTTAAGCAACGTTATAGCAAAGTTATTCAGCTTTTAGCAGCGTCAGGCGTTTTTAACGCTGTAACGCTGGTCCTCAGAACGCGCAGGTGGTGGGTTCTTGTTGCAGCCTAAAAACGCCTAAGCCACTTACAGCTCAAAAACGTCTGAGTGTGCATGAGGCCATAGAATAACATGGAGGGGCGTTTTTAGGCTGCAAAAAGAAAACGCCTGACGCTGCTTACAGCAGCGTTAAAAACGTCCCGTGTGCATGGGGCCTAAATGTAAGATAATTGTTAAGTGTTCATTGTGACTTATGTTTACATTTTAATTATTTGAGTTTTACATGGTTGTGTTGACATTTTATTGTCTTAAGAACTGAGGGGATTATGATCAGACTCAGAGGAAGGTTAAGTTTAAAATAAAAATGTTTAAATGTAACATTTTTCTCCTGGTCCTTATTTTAAATGGGTAATAAAAAATATCAATAATTATCGATATCGACCGATATGAAACACTGATATCGTGATACAGTTTTCAGCCATATCGCCCAGCCCTACCTGCTCCCCATTCATACCTTAGACCTTGTAACACGAATGAGTCACATGACATCGGGGAGGGAAAATGGCTAATTGGGCCCAATTTGCACATTTTCACTTAGGGGTGTACTCACTTTTGTTGCCAGCGGTTTAGGCATTAATGGCCGTGTGTTAGGTTTTTTTTGAGGGGACAGCAAATTTACACTGTTATACAAGCTGTACACTCGCTACTCTTCATTGTAGCAAAGTGTAATTTCTTCAGTGTTGTCACATGAAAAGATATAATAAAATATTTACAAACATGTGAGGGGTGTACTCACTTTTGTGAGATACTGTATAATAATAATTACACCTAGAAGCAGGATATATGGGCATTTTAAGGAGTCAGACATGAAGCTGCATTAAGTGTGAAAGGGAGATCTAAATATTTTATATTAAAGTACAACTAAAAGCTGAGACTTTTTTTTTTTTTTTTTTTTTTACATGATCACGTTAAAGCACAATACTGATAAAAGTTTACTTTATATGTAATTGTAATGCCTTATATTCCCTCCAGTCTATCAGCCTCTACCTTTTTTGAGTTCAGATGCTGCTCTTCCCTGCACAGAGTCTTTAAGGTGATTTTTATTATTTTTTTTTAAACAACAAATATGTTATATTTACCTGCTCTGCGTAATGGTTTTGCACAGAGCAGCCTGGATTCTCCTCTTCTGGGGGTCCCGCATTGACGCTTCTTGCTCCTCCAGCCTTCAGAGTGCCCCAATAGCAAGCTGCAAACTATAGTATAGAGCGCCCCTATAGCAAGATAAAAAAAACTTCTGCCTTTTTAGAACCACTCACTTCCTTCCCAGGACTACATATCCCATGAGGCATTGCTCCTCACACATTCACAAGTTCTCAGGCACTTACTGACGTGTGGATGGTGTAGCTGCATGTGTGCTGCACTGTCTTCTCACTTGTATGGACGGTACACTGAGCTATATGTGTGCTTCACTGTATTTCCTGGTATGTAAAAAAATAATGCATTCTGTATGCAGGCCAACTAATCGGCTGATCAACTAATTGATTATGAAAAATGTTGGAAAGTATTTTCACAATCGATTACGGTAGTTGTTTCGGCCCTAATTTACATTATCCCTCATTTCCCTCATTCTGCTGCTGCACTCCTCCCTAAAGCCCCAATCTGTGGTTGGTTCCATAGCTTTATCACCTACAATACAAGGCCGTTCACTCTACATACAGCTGTAGTTGCACCCTTGCCACATCCACCAACAATGCAATCTGTTTGAGAGGAGGTTGTGTGGGACCAATCTCTGCTCAAGGAACCCAGTTGAAGCACGAAATAAGGTTCTTAATATTTGAACAACCCTAAAAAATCTTCATTTAACCCTTGCAGTGTAGGAGGCCCTACTGGAAGGGTATTTTTATTTTTTTATTTTTTTTGCTGTGCCTGGATTTGGAGTTCTTATCGTTAGCGGCTGCTGAAAGGTTTTTGTAAGGGCATGCATATGGCCTAAAGCAAGAAATCCAGGGAGATTTCTCTGTATAACTAAAGCCAAAACGATTTTCTCATCTTTGTTGGAGTTGGAAAATCTAAAAACCTGTGCCCACCCCCCCCCCCCCCTCCATCTGTTTCCCGGTGGAAAGATTTATTTTTTACTTTTTCCTGTAGGCACAACAGGTACTGGGAAATAATAACTCAAATATTTCTTTTTGATTGCTTTTCTGGCAGGAACCAATACTATTTTTTTTTTTTTGCTTTAGGGCTTGTTTTGTACCTGGTCCTTTTAAAGGGCTTGATACCAAGAAAGTAACTCGGTAATTATTTAGAATCACAACTCTTTCTGCTTAAAGTGGTTGTAAAGGCAGATGGTTTTTTCACCTTCATGCATTCTATGCATTAGGATAAAAAACCTTAAGTGTGCAGCAGCCCCCTCTAGCACTTATCTGAGCCCCATCTCGATCCAGAGATGTGCACAAACGCCTCGGCTGTCCGGGACCCTCCCTCCTGATTGGCTGAGACACAGCAGCGGCGCTATTGGCTCCCGCTGCTGTCAGTCAGTTAGCCAATGCAGGGAGAGAGGGGGCAGGGCCGAACTGAAGCTCCATTTCTGAATGGACACACAAAGCTTCTGGCTTGGCTCCAGTGCCCCCATAGCAAGCTGCTTGCTGTGCGGGCACTCGACAGGAGGGAGGGACCAGGAGCGCCGGCGGGGGACCCGCGAAGAGGAGGATCAGGGCTGCTCTGTGTAAAACCATTAGAGCCGGTTCACACTACTCCGACTTGTCAGCCGACCAAGTGACAAGTAGCTCCCAATGCTGTGCAATG
This sequence comes from Pelophylax lessonae, assembly GCF_965119305.1. Taxonomy (NCBI): domain Eukaryota; kingdom Metazoa; phylum Chordata; class Amphibia; order Anura; family Ranidae; genus Pelophylax; species Pelophylax lessonae. Next base: position 215,085,412 of record NC_138771.1, on the reverse strand, counting down.
GAACCGTTCTAATCGGAGCGACTCAAGTCGCTCCGACTTAGAAAAAGGTTCCTGCATTATTTTTTGGCGAAGTCGTAGCAACTTGCATTGACTTCTATTATAAGAAGTCGTTTGCAAGCTGCGATGCCCCGACTTTGGGCGACTTTGAGTCGGATAAGAGCCGGTTCACATACAGGCAACCCGACTTGCCAGGGCGACCTGTGAAGTCGCGGTGCACAGCTCGCACCGCGACCTCGGAGGGCATGCACAGACTTCATATCATTGAAGTCAATGCAGGTCGCTCCAGGTCGCCCCAAAGTAGTACAGGACCCTTTTTCTAAGTCGGAGCAACTTGTGTCGATCCTATTAGAACGGGTCCTGTGCTACTCTATGGCAGGCGACCCACGGTCGCCTGACAAGTCGCCCCAGTGTGAACGGGGTCTTAGTGTGAACCGACTCTAAGGCTCGGTTCACACTTATGCGATGCGGGAAGGCTGCGAATGCCATATGCGATACACACTGCCATATGCGATACGCTGGGGGTGTCAATGTAATCTTAACGACACCCCCAGTTTGATCGCATATCGCAGTGCGATCTTACAGTTTGCACAGGATCGGATCCCACAAGTGTGAACCACTGTGCGATCCGATCCTGATGCGGCTCAAAAAAAGGGTCATGTGCGACTTTACTGCGGGTGCAGTGCGAATTTAGCCATACAGAGTGTATGGCTGAATTCGCACCGCACACCCGATCGCATATAATGAAGGAGCAGTGCGCTCCGATATTATATGCGATCGCCGCAGCCGCACATATGTGAACCGGCACTTACACAGAGCACATAAGTATGACCTGTTTATTTTTATAGAAAAAAAAAACACTTTGGTATCACTTTAACTTTGTTTTTTTTTAAATACTCTGGACTTTAAAGGACTTTAAATACTCTGCTTTTCTATACAAGGTTTTTGTAAAAAGAAAAGTAGTGTAGTAGTCTGCTATAACATGCTAACGTTTGGCATGCTTAGGTGGTTAACAGTGCCTCTGTAAATAGTAATTGCTAACCTAGTTGCAACATCTTTATTACTTTCACTTTTGTTTCTAAATGCGTGGGTGGCATTCATGCCTGTTACTGTCTAACTTGGCTGGAATTCCCCATGGATTCATGCCTTTGACTTTGACCTTGTAACCAGAGCTCCTTCCTAGGCCTCAACATCTGTCCCTCAGCAAAGACTGCAATGTATTTTTTTTTTTTTTTTTTAATATGATTTATTTATTTTTAACAGAGGGTTTCTGTTAGTTTGGGTTATTAGATGGTACCTATTTATTCCCTTTTTCCTTTTATGGGAATAACATTAGCAGAATGACCTGTGGAGACACCCTGGGGTGTGACCAGCACATTTTAAATTCTATTTGTACGACCTTTTTCTGAATAAAAGTTTTATGTTTCTGCATTGTAAATCATTTATTACAAGGTGCAGAAGGTTTCTTTTTTTTTTTTACACTTCTAGGTACACCATTGGACCAACAGTGCAAATGAACATACATTCCTTCCCATTGCATTTTGCAACTCTTAGGGTTTTTCTGTAAAAGTAGACTAAAGAAAATGCAGAAGTATTGTTTACAGAGCTAGTAGTTACAGCTATAGTTTGGTCTGAACAAATCCGCTTTAGATAAAAAAAATATAATTTGGCCTCTAAGAATCTGATCTAAATAAAATTATAGTTTGGCCTCCATGAACCTGTTTTTGATAAAATATAGCTTAGCACCCAAGAATCTACTCTAGATAAGTCACTAGCTGTAAGCCATAATCCATCAAATTTAAAAGAAAAAAATGCTTGAAATATATTACCCTGTGTGTAACGCATCTATATAAAATGAGTTTCACTTTTTAAATGTACCGTATTTATCGGCGTAGAACGCGTACCTAAATTTTAGGGGAGAAATTTCAGGAAAAAAGCTGAAATTTAAAATAAACAGCTTTGAACTCAGAACACTTTTTTAAATCAAATGTAGTCTCACCAGTGCCCACGAATGCAGCCTCGCCAGCGCAGTGCCCACGAATGCAGCCTCGCCAGCGCTAGTGCCCATAATTGCAGCCTCGCCAGCGCTAGTGCCCATAATTGCAGCCTCGCCAGCGCTAGTGCCCATAATTGCAGCCTCTCAAGCGCCAGTGCCCATAATTGCAGCCTCGCCAGCGTCAGTGCCCATAATTGCAGCCTCTCCAGCGCCCATAATTGCAGCCGCGCCAGTGACACTATCCAAATTACTTTTAAAAAAGTCCAGGAAGCAGCGCCGAGAGGTAGAAGGGGGCGGGCGGCGCCGAGGAGAAGGAAGGACACGCTGTCATCGGAGGTCCCGGCGCCTATGTCAGACATCGGCATAGGAGGTGGGACTTCCGATGACAGCGCGTCCTTCCTTCTCCTCTGCGCCGCCTGGCCCCTTCTATCTCTCGGTGCTGCTTCCTGGATATTTTTTTTCTATCGGTGTATAACACGCACTGTTACTTTTTCCTCCATTTTTAGGAGGAAAAAGTGCATGTTATACGCCGATAAATACGGTAATTACTGAAATTAACTTTGATATTCACATTTTTTGAGATGCACCTGTATGTAAAGAATTTTTTATTTTTATTGTTACACTTTAACCAGTAATAAAATCACTGCTCCTGTAAAAACTATCTTCTTTAAAAAAAAACCTTTCTCTTACGTCCTCCGACAGTCGCCGCCTTTAAGTCATCACTGTTGGGTATTCACTTCCGCTCCGCAGGAGTAGTTCGGCATAAAGACTTAGTCAAAAGAACAAAGGCATTTGCATATACACACCCATGGGGGCTGTCCCATCTGGTCAATGCCCCCCTGCAGTGACCACTCCCAACCCAGTTTCATTCTGCCTAGCGTTAGGAGTAGTTGGGCTTCCCTGTGCTGGGGCTACAGTCTCAGCCTATTTAATCTTTTATTTTTCTTACTTTACTAGCTGTTTATTTTGTCAGCTTTTAGTTTTAGTCGGCTCTTCGGAAGAAGATGGATCATGCGGTGCTGGGATTCGGACTGACCGCCCTGGTTCTCCAGGGCAGAGGGTCAGATGGACCCCCAGCCCGCCATCGAGCGTTCAGCCGTGATTCGTCCTGGCACTATGAACGACCCATCCCTGTTCGCAGCAGGGATGCAGCCGTGAGGTGGCTACCTCACAGGACACATCTTCGATGCTGCGGTGTCATGTCCCTGGCTAACGGCACTCCCTGTCAGATGAGGACAGCGGCTTTCCGTTCATAGAGGCACCCCACGCCATCTGGTACAGGTAAGTACTTCTGTGTGGGGCCTCTGTCTGGGGTGGCAGTCCTGTGTTGCTGTGTGTCCCCCATGTCTGTGCCTGTGTGACTCCCTGATGCGGTCCCTGCGGGGATCGCTTGTGCATGCGCTGCGGTGCTGTATGTTTTTGGGGGTCCCCTTCCCTGTGTCACTTCGGTGCTTGTTGGGGGTGCAGACTGTGTGTGTGGCGGCCGCAGCGGGGTAAATCCGTGCGGTCCGCCATTTTAGGTATGGGCAGGCATGTTTGGCTCCTCTATGGGCATTACTACATGCTTTTTTGGCCCCATCCACCGCCATTTGGCGGTAGCCGAACGATTTTTCCGACCGCATGCCCGGCGGCCATTTTGGCGGAGCCTTCCGTGCAATCCTATTTGGCAGCCATTTTCCCTGAGTCATGCAGCCTATAAGTTCAGCCTACTCTAGCAGCACTTCCTTTTCCTCTGAAGCAGGACATCGGTGGCAACACTCTGCGGGGCTCTGCAGGTTATCGCTCTCAATATCTTTCTGTATTGTCGCTTCTGGCTCAGTTTTTTCTTCTCCTGTTTGGGGGTCTTTGTCACTGTAGCTGTAGCGGTGGGCTGCACACTCCGCAGCGATCTTAAAGGGGCAATACAAACTTCTTGCACTGTTGTTTTGTAACCTTGAGCAATGGATTCTCAGGACAGCAAATTCCCCCCAGCTCTGGTGGGGGTCCCCAGTTCTCCTGTGGCCCCTCTGAGACCTGATTTGGCTGCTGTAGTGGCGACTTTGGTGTCAAATATGGAAATGCTGATGGCTGAACGTGCTGCTAAAAAGAGGCCCAGATTGTCTCTCTCCTCTGATTTAGATGGTGATATGGCTGCTGCGGCGAGCGTGCCCTTTTCAGGGTCTCGCTCATCCTTGGACCCGCTGGGGTCTGAGGGGGAGGCAGAGGTGGAGGGGGTTGATACCTCCTTCCCGGGGTCGCCTGAAGAGCGGGCGACCATGGATGTTCTGTAGGGCCTCTGCTTTAAAAAAATGTATAATTTTTGGGGTTTCAAAGTAATTTTCTAGTAAAAAAATATTTTTTTCATGTAAATAAAAAGTCACAGAAAAGGCTTGGTCTTCAAGTGGTTAGAAGAGTGGGTGATGTGTGGCTAAGATTGAGCATAAAATGCCAGGACAGTTCAAACACCCCCCAAATGACCCCTTTTTGGAAAGTAGACACCCAAAGCTATTTGCGGCATATTGAGTCCATGGAGTATTTTATATTTTGCCCTAAGTTTCAGGAAAATTACAATTACAATTTGTTGTTTTGTTTTTTTTTTTTTTTTACACAAAGTTGTCACTAAATGATATATTGCTCACGCATGCCATGGGTATATGTGAAATGACACCCCAAAATACACATGTGTGAGACTTTTTGGGAGCCTAGCTGTGTACGGAACCCCGAAAACCAATCGCCACCTTCAGGTTTTCTAATGGCATGAATTGCTTTATTTTACTTCCTCACTACCTGTTTCGGAGGCCCTGAAATTTCAAGATCGCACAAAACCCCCCCAAATTACCCCATTTTGCAAAGTAGACACTCCAAGCTATTTGCTGAGAGACATAGTGAGTCCATGGAATATTTTATATTTTGCCACACGTTTCGGGAAAATTATTATTTTTTTTTGTTTTTGTTTTTTTTACACAATGTTGTCAGTAAATGGTACAGTGCCTTGCAAAAGTTTTCGGCCCCCTTGAACTTTGCGACCTTTTGCCACATTTCAGGCTTCAAACATAAAGATATAAAACTGTAATTTTTTGTGAAGAATCAACAAGTGGGACACAATCATGAAGTGGAACGAAATTTATTGGATATTTCAAACTTTGTTAACAAATAAACAGAAAAATTGGGCGTGCAAAATTATTCAGCCCCTTTACTTTCAGTGCAGCAACTCTCTCCAGAAGTTCAGTGAGGATCTCTGAATGATCCAATGTTGACCTAAATGACTAATGATGATAAATGGAATCCACCTGTGTGTAATCAAGTCTCCGTATAAATGCACCTGCACTGTGATAGTCTCAGAGGTCAGTTTAAAGCGCAGAGAGCATCATGAAGAACAAGGAACACACCAGACAGGTCCGAGATACTGTTGTGGAGAAGTTTAAAGCCGGATTTGGATACAAAAAGATTTCCCAAGCTTTAAACATCCCAATGAGCACTGTGCAAGCGATAATATTGAAATGGAAGGAGTATCAGACCACTGCAAATCTACGAAGACCTGGTCGTCCCTCTAAATTTCAGCTCCTACAAGGAGAAGACTGATCAGAGATGCAGCCAAGAGGCCCATGATCACTCTGGATGAACTGCAGAAGATCTACAGCTGAGGTGGGAGACTCTGTCCATAGGACAACAATCAGTCATATACTGCACAAATCTGACCTTTTATGGAAGAGTGGCAAGAAGAAAGCCATTTCTTAAAGATATCCATAAAAAGTGTCGTTTAAAGTTTGCCACAAGCCACCTGGGAGACACACCAAACATGTGGAAGAAGGTGCTCTGGTCAGATGAAACCAAAATCGAACTTTTTGGCAACAATGCAAAACTTTAAGTTTGGCGTAAAAGCAACACAGCTCATCACCCTGAACACACCATCCCCACTGTCAAACATGGTGGTGGCAGCATCATGGTTTGGGCCTGCTTTTCTTCAGCAGGGACAGGGGAAATGGATGGAGCCAAATACAGGACCATTCTGGAAGAAAACCTGATGGATACTGCAAAAGACCTGAGACTGGGACGGAGATTTGTCTTCCAACAAGACAATGATCCAAAACATAAAGCAAAATCTGCAATGGAATGGTTCACAAATAAACATATCCAGGTGTTAGAATGGCCAAGTCAAGGTCCAGACCTGAATCCAATTGAGAATCTGTGGAAAGAACTGAAAACTGCTGTTCACAAACGCTCTCCATCCAACCTCACTGAGCTCGAGCTGTTTTGCAAGGAGGAATGGGCAAAAAATTTCAGTCTCTCGATGTGCAAAACTGATAGAGACATACCCCAAGCGACTTACAGCTGTAATCGCAGCAAAAGGTGGCGCTACAAAGTATTAACTTAAGGGGGCTGAATAATTTGCACGCCCAATTTTTCAGTTTTTTATTTGTTAAAAAAGTTTAAAATATCCAATAAATTTTGTTCCCCTTCATGATTGTGTCCCACTTGTTGATTCTTCACAAAAAATTACAGTTTTATATCTTTATGTTTGAAGCCTGAAATGTGGCAAAAGGTCAAAAGGTTCAAGGGGGCTGAATACATAATTGTATCCTTTTATATCAATATTGCTGTTGAAATCTTGCCATGCCATATTGTGTACTCCCATCTGTTGGTCAATGCATGTCATTGCTTATATTTTTTACTCATTAAATCTATTTTTATACAATAGCAACTCATGCATCCACTTCATTTAAAGTCCCATCTGGGCCATCTTTCTATTTGGGTACTAATTATCCGCATACTGGTTAGCGCAGTTACTATAGATTTTTTTTTTTTTTCACTTGTATATACTCCTGTAAGGAGTCACTTCAGCTGTAGCAAACCAAAGATTGGCTACCAGTTGAAGATTGTTTGCGCTGGTGACACACAAATGCACTAGATCATACGCCTGAAAAATCCTAAAGTACTGTCTATCTAAAACCAAAACTTTTTCCATTTTCATTTTCACTTTGGATAGAGTAGGAAAATGTTGAAACTGCTGTTATTTTTTTTCTATCGGTCTCATTATTAGCCTTATTTTCCTGTCACGTATATTATTCAACAGGAAGTGAGAGAGGATAGAAGAACGTGCACCTCCATTGGAAGATTTTCCTTCTATTCCTGTTCTGGTAACAGCTTAAAATGTTTGATGATCTCTCACTTCGATTCCCAGTGACATAAGTGGTCAGAAAAGTGGAGTGCATTTTTCACAAATTCCAAAAATGTTTGCACATTACTTTATTTCTAAAAACTTTGAAAAGAAACTGCGTTCCTCACTGTATGTTGTGTAGTCCCTTTGTTAGGAATTGTGAGGGTATGTTTTTTCATTGGTAAATGTGGGTGGGAGAGTTCTGAACAGACTTGTTTACCTTTTTTTTTTTTTTTTTTTTTTTATTGCGCCTTTGCTGTTTAATTACTAACTCATTGGTGGTGATACTTCTTCAGACCAAACCCTGAGCTTGCTTAATTCTTTTGTGCTCTTTGTCATGGTCATGCTGCTCACAGAGCTGACGTAATGAAGGGGGATGTTCTCCTCATGCACTTTACTTGGCATGTAGGAGATTCCTTTGTCGCTCAGCATGAATTTGAACAAGGCTTTCTGCTGTATGTAGATAGGTTTTTCTATTTACACATAAACCCAGGCATGCATGCAATGTGCTGAGAAAATATGTGCACTACTGTGTTTCTCTTCTGTCTCCTGCTCTGCATTTTGAGTTTTATGCTCTCAAGAGATCCATATTGTAGGCATTACCATGGCAACATTTTGTGGAGGGAGGGGAAAAAAATCACCGCTTTGCTAAGTTTAATCTGTGTTCCCCTGTCCCTAAGAGATCCTACAATGATCCGTGACTTCACGGGCTAATTAGGGAGGGACAGAAGAATACTCTAAATAAGTCTGTGTTTAAAGCCAGGCATCAGGCTGGATCTAGAATGGTTTTTATATAAAGTGTACATTTCCTGCTGTATTCTGTCATCCTAAGGATGCTATAATTTTGAGTCAATTTGATTTCAAAATATTTAAATTATTTAATGTTTAATGTAATCATATTTTTTTAAACATTTGTTACAGGTGGTATCCTTAAATTTATACTTGCAGAGCATACTGTGCTTAGAAGAAAGCCCAGCACTGCTTACATGTTGTTAGAAGAATGGTTATTTGCTAGTTGCAGTGTATGCTAGGAGAGAGGCAGGAGGATTGCAACCTACCCTACCTACCTAACATTTGATATGTTTGACCTCCGTTAGGCCTCATCCTTGCTTAGCATTACATTTTACCTGATTGAACAGTAAAACATTTTTGTGCTCAATATAAATCAGAAAAAATATAGATTACCTTTTAAAGTGTATAGAAACCTTTATTTTATTTATTTTTTTCATTTAGACTCACCTGTTAATAATACTATGGGTAACACACTTCCTATCCCTCTGGGGTTGATTTACTAAAACTGGAGTGTGCAGAATCTGGTGCAGGTGTGCATGGTAGCCAATGAGCTTCTAACTTCAGCTTGTTCATTTAATCTTTGACAATAAACCTGGAAGCTGATTGATTTCTATCCAAAGTTGCACCAGATTTAGCACAAGGGGAGGGAGAGAGAGCAGCACCAATCTCAGTGCAGCAAGTAGATAAAAAGCTATTATTTAGATAAAAACACTCACATAGTGAAGTATGGTACAGCCATGGGATTATGTGGGGCATGCTGTGGTAGTGGAGTCCTGGTGGCGAGCAGAGGTCCTGTGTCTCCCCGCATTCTGGCTCCTTTGGCAAAATGGCTAGGTCAGGGAATGGAATGGAACTCGCTGGTACCCTTGTCACCACATCACCTACCAGTCTCTATCTTCATCAGATGCTGTTGGGTATCGTAAACCTGCTAAGGTATCTTCTACAGTCTTGTGTTCTACAAGTCCTTCTGTAAAGTACTGCTGTACTGGGTTCGCTCGTGGTATTCAGGCCCTTTTGGAACTTTGAGGAGCCCTGGACTCCACCAACGCGGCCATAACGTGGGGAGATCCAGGACCTCTGCTCGCCACCAGGACTCCACTACCACAGCGTGCCCCACATAATCCCATGCCTGTTCCATACTTCAATATGTGAGTGTTTTTATTTCAATAAATTTCTTTTTACCTACTTGCTGCACTGAGATTGGTGCCACTCTTTCTCCCTCCCCTTGTCTACTTCACACAGAGCTGCTTCATACTCTGCGAGCTGGCAACAGACCTTCTTAGTGCATCTAGTGCGATTTTGCACCAGCATCATGAACTTTGCTTTTTGAACACCATTCTGAACTTGATTTGAACTTCACATGGACTGTCACTTACTGACTTTTGTCTATTGATGACGCATTGCTCCCCTTTTTTGTTTCATCGGCTGGTCTTATTCCCTTAGCGCTCATCATCCTCCCCTCCCACCAAATTTAGCACACTCCAGTTTTAGTAAATCAACCCCTTTGTGTCCTCTCTCACTTCACAATGTGGTGGTAGTTTTTTCTGTGCTTGCTAAACAATGCTCTTAGCCTGCAAAAAGGAAACTAACACAGCCACCACACCGAAGGACTGCTGCAATATATAACTTTGTCTTTGTATTTCGATGTACTTTACTACTATGCTTATCACATCAAACCTGTAATATTTGTATGCATTTTTCAAAGTTTCATACCCCCTCCCGTTCCTTTTTCTAAATATATTGGTGTTATCCTATGGGAAAGGTATTTTTGTAGCCTGGTTAAAACAACTTGGGGTGTGTGTGTGTGTGTGTGTGTATGTGTATGTATATATATGTATATGTATATATATATATATATATATATATATATATATATATATATATATATTTTTTTTTAACAGTTTTGCAGATTAATCTGAGGGTATAATTTTTGTACATTAACCACCTTAGCCCCGGAAGGATTTGCCCCCTTTCTGACCAGGCCCTATTTTGGGATTCGGCACTGCGTTATTTTAGCAGACAATTGCGTGGTTGTGCGAAGCTGCACCAAAACTAAATTTGCCCTTTTTTTTCCCCACAAATAGAGCTTTCTTTTGGTGGTATTTGATCACCTGTGCGATTTTTTTTTTTCCTTTTTTTGCGCTATAAACAAAAAAAGAGCGACAATTTTGAAAAGAAAAAAAAACTATTTTTCACATTCTGCTATAAGACATTCTCAAAAAAATTTAAAAATCAACATTTTTAACATTTTAGGCCAATTTTGTTTTCTGCTACATATTTTTGGTAAAAAAAATCGTAATAAGTGTATTTTAATTGGTTTGCGCAAAAGTTATCACGTTTACTAACTACGGGAAAGATTTGTCATTTTTGTTTTTTTTTTGTTTTTTTTTTTTTTACTAGTAATGGCGGCGATCTGCGATTTTTTGCGGGACTGTGACATTGCGGCGGACAGATCGGACCCCTAACTGACATTTTTGATACTTTTGGGGTTACCAGTGACATTACTACAGTAATCAGTGCTAAAAATATGCAGTTACTATAATAATGACACTGGCAGGGAAGGGGTTAACATTGTGGGTGATCAAGGGGTTAAATGTATGCCTAATGCTTACTGACTTGTGTGTGTGTGTGTGTGTGTGGGGGGGGGGTTCTGTGACAGGCAGAGAGATCGCAGTTTCAGCCATGCTGAATCTGCTGATCTCTTCCTGCCTGTCACTGAGAAGATCCGCCTGCTTTGTTTACATAAGCAGGTGGGCCTTCTCAGTTTCCCTGACTACCGGGGGTGGAAGTCGCCGCCTCTCCTCCCCCGGCCCGACTCCTGCTGTGTCTAAACACAGAGGCAGCGTGCCTCCCGGCGGGGCATGCACACACCGCCGACACCACTTCCCCTCCAGTGACTTAGATCTACGTGGCTGGACCCAGGGGAGCCGCACTGCCGGAGTAATATTACTGTGGGCAGTCGGCAAGTGGTTAAGGCTCGGTTTACACTGCCGTGACTTGGGACCTGACTTGTGAGACACCAAGTCCCATTACATGTGAAATCCCATGTTGGTCAATGAGAGCTGTCTTAATTAGCACTCCTGAAGCCGCTCCACTTTAGAAAAGGTTTCCTGTACTACTTCAAGTAGACTTCCATCAGACTTGTGCCCATAAACTTTAATGGAAGTCGGATCTTCCTCTATATTGATGATTTGAATCCGACATTACAGGAAGATTACCCAAGCATTCCCTGCACTGTATAATTACCCAGGCATTCCCTGCGCTGTATACCCTCACTTACAACCAAAGTAGTACTTAAGTCGCCAGAAAATCGCCAGGCAGTCCCCTGGCAAAGGTGCACCTTAATTGAATTCACGTGACTTTAAGGTCGTAGTAGTGTTAAACAAGCCTACATTTCTGTAAAGCTTTGAGGAAATAATTGTAACATTGTAACACAAGCACAAAAGGTTTATTGGAAAATTAAAAGCAGGAGTTTACATTATCAGTTATTGAAATCTGGGCATCTTATTTGGCTTTTGTTGAATCCCAGAGTACTACTTTATACCATAAAGTATTTAAGGACCTATGTTTGTTTTTATGAGCAGACAGAATGTGGAGCAGATTTGCATAAAATCAATCCGCTGTTTTCAGCTTGTTCCGTTAAAACTGAAGTTCAGGTATGGCAATTTTTACACAGTTTGCGCTGGCTTGAATGCAAAGCGTTACCTGATTGGAAGAGGAGGAGAGGCGGAGTGGTGATGTCATGATCTCAACTTCATCCAATCAGATAAAAATTTGCAATTGCGGGGAAAAAAAACGCAATGTGTTTCCTGAATGGCAGCCGTAGTGAGCAAGTGATCTCCTGTGTTCACTATGCAGGAATGCGTAGGCACGGGACCTGAAAGCCCGCAGCGATCACTGTAGTAGTGTTGCCTACTACAGTGGTTTCCAGCTTCCACTGGGATCCCACAGGTATGGCAATTGTTTACATTGGTCTATTGTAACTAGGTAAAAAATACCTAAACTCTCTAAACTTTTAGCTTTGAAAATTGAAGCTAGAAGCTGGTTGCTATGCACATTTGCTCCAGATTCTGTCTGCTCCAGTCTTCATAATTTACCCTTATTGTATTTTTAGATACACATTTGCTCCCCCCTCTAGTTAGGTTAGCCATATATGGGCATATATTTTTTCATTGATGAGTTCAAATCACTTGACTGTATATTTTTAAAATTATATTTCATGATCTAATTCACACATTTAAACATCTCTGTGATTGTTGAATATTTTTCACATTAAATGGGCATTTAACCATTGAAAACCCTATTTTTACATTATTTGATCACATCAAATGTCACACATTGCTGTTCTTTTCATTGGATACCTCATTTAAACTCTGTTATTTTTGCCACCTTGAAGAAAGTAATATTTTCAGGATTGATAAACCTGTGTGTAGTGCTAAACCCGCAGAAGCCCCTTGAGTATATTTGGTTCTGCTCTCTGCCTCTCAACCCCAAAAACCGCCTGAGCCCCTCTGGGACACCTAGCAGTAAAGGTAGTGTAATGCCACAGTAAATGACACAAAGACAGGATGCAAATTTAATTCAACCTTCTCTGTTTTACTTGCCGTCAGTTAGCCAAATCCTGGGAAAGGCAGCCCAAAACTCGGTTGAATGAACACTGAGCGAAACTATTAGATACAAGTAGCAATAACAAATAAGTAACAGTAGCGCTCAAGGTAACAAAGCAATAAGACATTTAGCAATGAGATTCTCAAAGGTACTTCAGCTTATTATGCTACTAGTACTGGGGAAGAAGGGCCAGTCTACGGTAACTCTAATCCTAATGGGTGGTTGAGCTGTATAGAAACCAGTCACGTGTCTCTTTAAGGGCAAATGAGTTATCTTCCCTGGCAGTGTTGGCGCTCAGACAAGATCAAGGGATCCTTAAAGTGTAACAGAAAAGGTGGGGGGGTCCAATATCTGCAAAGGGAGGTTTGGTGTGGCAAAGTGACAGGTCCTCTTGGCAATTCTGATTACGCTGTCTGCTAGTGGTGTTCATAAACTATTTGATTAGGTAGTTTAGAGACGATTTAGGCATGAGCCCGCTCACCAATTCTGGGGACCGTTAAAAAACACAAGAGCGATGTAGAGCCTCTACAGTGGTCAGTAGACGCTGGGCGCACTCGATCAGTCTGAAGGAATCGGCAATCTGGACTAGCACCTGTTGTGCTTTCTCCCTCTCTGTGGCAGGAGTCGCGGGAGGTCTCCATCGTGACCCTGAACAGCGGATCCATCTGGGCTGGAACGGTGGTGACCCCAAGGGTCGCAGCAAACTCTCTAGACACATCTCTGCCTTTCCTCCCATCGTGGTGGTCTGTCGTGGTCCCAGGCAGACAAGATAGTCCTTTCTCTTTCCTCCCAGAGCAGGCTGGAACTTGTAGTCTCTGCTCCCAGGGATTAGAATTGAACCATCTGTACTGGGAACTACATGTCCCAGAGTTCCTTGCAGTTCCTCAGTCCTCTATGGATTGGTCAGCTCCTTCTGCCAATGGAGAAACGGGAGGGTACAATGTCTGTGAATACCTCACTGCACAGTGAGAGAAAGGGAGGGCGGGGGTTACATTTCCCCACAGGAGCTGATAGGCTTTGTGTGTCCCTTCAGCAAGAGCCCCGGTCAGCTTGGCACGGTAGCGGGAGATGCGGGGCACCCGCTTCATGTGCATTAATTATTTTGAAAATGATTTTACCTTCTCAATTGGTAAAATAATGTGCCCATAGTACAGTTTTTTCTGATTCATGTGGATTTCCAAAGTAAAAAAAATAAAAATAAAATGTAGTTAGAAAATAAAACTAGGCATATAACATATATGGTAATTAGTGTACTACATGCAATTTGCTTTGCTGAGCTAAGCCTATTAATGAGTGGATCATATCTCCCTATCCTTGGACTGCTATGAGCTTTACTCAAAGGCTAATTGCGGACCACGAATGGTGTTTGGGATCCACCCTTCTGTGTAGAGTAATAAAAGGTCAGACTTTGCTTCGCTTGGAAAATCTCCTTGTGAGCCGTTGACTTTTGGAGGCACTCATTTTCACCTTCTTATGTAAGAATTCAGAAACTTGTTAATTTTTTATTGGGCCGTTCTGAATGTGCTATATCAGGGATTCCCATAGGCAAATGTACTGAACTGAGGTCAATTTATTTTACAGTATTAGTCACCTAAATGTTTGTCTTGCTTTCAGTCAGTCTGAGAAGATTTATAAATGCACATTGACGCTGGAAACAGCAGTACGTTAACACGTGCTATATTAGGTTTTTATTAGGTTAGGCATTTTGAATGGGCCAGTGCATCCCAGCACAGCCCAAACCACATCTGACCCTTAGTGCTTTGGGCTGCCATTCATAATAAATGTATTGCAGCATACTAATTTGTGCCTGTTACGGCACTGCAATGGACTAACACATGCACAGTGTGGCAACATCGCAAAAGATGTGATTCCAGCATGAGATAAAGAACTGCCCAACAACAATCAATGTGCTGCTATTACAAGCAGTAGGCAAAGTTTAATTACAAACTACAGAAACCTTTTCCTTTTCTTTTCTTCTTTTTTTTTTTAATAATGCCATAACAAACCATTTATTCTAAAGTTTGTGTATAGCGAACATTTTTTATTTTGCTAGAGTGTGGAAGGATCACACCCTCTGTCAGGTTTTTATTCCTATCCGATCTGGGCCAATTCACCCTTTCTAGCCTTGGTGACCATTGCAAATTAAAACTTTACAGTTGTCACTAAAACAAGAGGTGATGGGAAATTATCCCCCTGATAACAACTGTCTAAGTGGGAAATTCTTTTTTTTTTTCCTCCTCCCCCCCAATAGATTTTTATTGGGCATTTCAAAGAAAATTAGGTTTACAAGAAAAGGATTGCAGACGCAGCCGCATGGTTGCTATGTATAATACAACAACTTGAAGCAACATTTATCATAAAGTAGTAATACAGCCAACAGAACCTAAAGGAGTTTACAAATATTCGTATGCTGTAGTGCTACAAAAGGTAATGGGGAAGATATCTCAAAGGGTAATACAAATGTGTAATAAAGGGGTAATACAGAAAGAAACCAAGCGCAACAAGTAGATATAGGAATAACTGGGTTCTATGAGTATTGGAAGCACTAAGAATCATATTTAGTGTGTTACATGGTATAACGAATATGATATGAATGTTTGAACCAGTCAAGCCATGGTTGCCATGTTCTGTCAAATGTAACGAGTTTATCCAAGTGTACAGCTAATGCTCTTTCATACGAGTAGTTAGGATGTGTCGTATGCACAGCTTCAAATGGGTTGGGGGCAAGATCTTTTTTCCAGTTACGTCTAATGGTCAGTTTTGCAGACAATAATAGGTTGGCTATTACTTTGATAGTGGGATGGAAAGGTATCGATTCCTATGTTTAATAAAGCAAGACTGGGGTTAGGGGCAGAGAGAACCCCTGATATTTCTGAAATGATTTGAAAGCTTTTTCTCTAGAAGCTACATATATTCTTACACTATTATACAGGTGCCGACAGTTTGCGCAGCGCTTTACAATATGAGGGAAGACAATACAGTTACAATACAATTCAATACAGGAGGATTAAGAGGGCCCTGCTTGTTAAAGCTTACAATCTAGAAGGGGGGGGTCAAGTGAAACAAAAGGCAATAGCTGTGGGGGATGAGCTGATGGAGAAAATGGAGGTACAGTTGTCAGGTGTGGGTAGGATAGGCTTCTCTGAAGAGGAGGGTTTTCAGAGATCGTCTAAAAGCTAATAGAGTAGGAGATAATCAGACAGATAAGGGTAAGGAGTTCCATAGGATTGGTGAGGCTCTGGTAAAGTCCTGGAGGCGCGCATGGGAGGAGGTGATGAGGGAGCTAGAGAGCAGGAGGTTTTGAGAGGAACGAATAAAGAGCGATTCGGTTGGTATTTTGAGACTAGGCTAGTGATGTAGCTGGGGGCTAAGTTGTGGATGGCTTTGTAAGATGATGTTAGTATTTTGAATTTAATTTGTTGAGTGAGCAGAAGCCAGTGGAGGGCTTGACAGAGGAGCAGCGGACACTGAGCGATTGGTGAGGTGAATGAGCCTGGCGGCAGCATTCATGATGAATTGAAGGGGGGATAGCCTGTGTAGTAGAGGTAAGCCAATGAGAAGGGAATTGCAGTAGTCGAGGCATGAGGTGACCAGGGAGTGAACTAGGAGCTTTGTTGTGTCTTTGGTTAGAAAGGGGCGTATTTTGGAGATGTTGCGGAGGTTGAGGCGGCAAGATTTGGACAGTGATTGGATGTGGGGCTTAAAAGAGAGTTCAGAGTCCAGAACAACACCTAGGACCTTGGCATGCGGGGATGGGCTGATAGTAATGCCATCGATATTGACAGAGCGATCAGGGGAAGGGGCACGTGCTGGAGGAAAGATTATAAGCTCGGTTTTGGATGGATTGAGTTTGAGGTAATGGTGTGACATCCAGACTGATGTATCAGAAAGTAGATTAGTGATACGTGAGGAGACTAAGGGAGAGAGCTGAGGGGTGGATAAATAGATTTCTCTGTCGCTCATTGACAGACGCAGGACTGATATCTTGATATCCGTAGGGTTACACTGCCCCCTACAGGAGTAGGACACTAGGCAGGAAAAAAGTTCTGGCCACACCTATGGGCAGTCCCAGGGGGTATATCCTCTCTCTCCCTGCTATAGGATGTCAGTTTTTTTCTGCCTAGTCAGGAGTAAGGACCTAATGGTGCTTTTCCACTGCATGGAACCGCATGGTATGGTGTAGGAACGGTTCGGTACGGTACAGCGGCGCTTTTCCACTGCATGGAACCGAACGGTATGGCTCTCAAAAACAGTACCACCTTGATTGTGGTTCCAACAGGTACCATACCCGGTACCATATCCCACAATCCTTTGCATGCTGTCACTACTAGCCACTGATTGGTCAGAGAATCCCACCCACTTAACTTTAGTACTACTTTAGTGGAAAAGCAAACCGTACCGAACCGTTCCAACACCGTACCATGCGGTACCAGCAGTGGAAAAGCAAACCGGGCCAAGCAGGGCCGAGTAGAGCTGAGCCGGTACTTGCAGTGGAAAAGTGCCATAAGTTCCTTGCTGGGATTTCTGGTCCTGGCAAGTTTTTTTTTTTTTTTTAGACAAATCTTTTTTTCAGTTAGCTTTTTTCTCCAGTTGTTCCTGTGAGTTCTTCAAGCAATTATGCAGGATCTGGGCGATGGTCTGGATGCTGAGATCCAGTGGTTACCCCAGCCGGCCTACGAGCGCGTGCAGACCCAGCTCCGCGCTGGGTCGGCCGTGACATAGTCCCACTGGACGGGGACTGGCCCGCGGGTTAAACGTCCCGCTGAGTCGCATACGACCGGTCGATGGCCGAGTCGCAGCGTCTCCTTTGGCCGACACCCCCCCCCACTGGGCGGCGAGGGGTTTTGTCTGGAGTGGCGCCCGCTCTGTTCCGGTATGGTGAGTAAATGCTTCCCCCCTTCTCCTCATGGCTGACTCTGGGGGGGGGGGGGGATCCGGCTCCTCCCTGGGACGGTCAGACCCACACTAATCGCAGCGTCTCCTTTGGCCGACACCCCCCCCCCCCCCACTGGGCGGCGAGGGGTTTTGTCTGGAGTGGCGCCCGCTCTGTTGCGGTATGGTGAGTAAATGCTTCCCCCCCTTCTCATGGCTGACTCTGGGGGGGATCCGGTCCCCTCCCTGGGGCGGTCAGACCCACACTAATCTGGGTTCCCCTCTGTTCCCCTGTGCACCCCCCTCTGTGGTGTCCCTCTCCCCCCTCCCTCCCCCCTACGGGGGGTGTTTGTGTGTGTGGGGTGGCTAGCCGTTCATGCAAGCCGCTAAGGGGGCGGGGGGTGGGGGAGGTCCCGACAGTGCAGATGGCTGTTGTGCAGGGGGCTTCCTCCCTGGCTTCCCAGGGCCTACCTGCTGATCGATCATCTGTTAGTGATGTGGGGACCCCCCTTCCCACCGCAGCGCCCGTGGCCGCCATTTTTTTGGAGTCCCTCGTGTGGCTCATGAGGGTGGCCATCTTGGTACACCCAGCTCGTTTGGGTGGAGGTGGCCTGTCAGGGACGGAGGCTAAAAAGCGACCCCTGCCTACCCCTGTCTCGTCTGATGCCTCTGAGCCAGTCGCTGCTGCTGCAGGTTCCTCCTCTGGCGCTGCTGTCTCGCGCCCCGTCTCCTCTGACAGTGAGGATGCCTTTCTGCCTCCGGCACTGGTGGACGCACTGATTGTGTCTGTCCGGGAGACCCTAAAACTGGAGGTTGCACCTCATACGGAAGTTGCCTTTGGCACTCGCAAGCCCTCCAGGGTGGCGAAGGTGTTTCCCTTTCCCAAATGCTTTGACGATATCATTAAGAAGGAGTGGGTCCGTCCAAAACGACCCCCTGGGATGCCCAAACGGATTGCTAGGCGCTACCCATTTGAAGAGTCTCCCCTTAAAAAACGGACGGTGCCACCTTCGGTGGATCCGCCGGTTTCCAGACTAAATAAGGCTACTGTTATCCCGTTGGAGGATTCCCCGTCCTTTCGGGATCCAGTTGATCGTAGGGTGGAATCTGTGTCCCGTTCCATATTCTCCCTGGCAGGGTCGGCCTTGAGGCCAGTGTTTACCATTGCTCTGGTTTCGCAGTCGTTGACGGAATGGGCCAAACTGTTACGCCATGACCTGGAGGGGAGAAGTCTCCCCCCTGCCATGGCAGATTTGCTGGAGCAAATGGTGCAGGGGCTACAGTTTGTTTGTGACACCGCACTGGACGCTGCTCCATTGTTGGGGCGTGTCGATCTCGGCAGTGGTCCTCCGGCGCATGCTATGGTTGAAGTGCTGGTCGGCGGATCATGCTTCCAAAAAAGCCTTGACTCATCTCCCGTTTCAGGGGGATCGCCTGTTTGGTGCTACCTTGGATGAGATTATCAAGGATCTCACTGGGGGCAAGAGCACCTTTCTACCACAGGCTAATAAGGGTAAGGAACCTCGCCGCAGACAGGGACCTTCCTTTTCAGCTCACAAGAAGTTTTTTCGCTCCTCCGGGGCGGGCGACAAGGCGAAGCCCTCCAAAGCCCCCCCGGGGGGTTTCAAGAGACCCTGGTCTGGTAAGCAAAAATACGGTCCTTCCAGACCTGAGGATGAGACCGCTTCAGCCTGAAGGTGCGCCCCCACCCATATCAGGGGTGGGGGGGCGTCTTCGCCGATTCCCGGACCCGTGGCTTTCCAGGATTCAAGACAAATGGGTTTACGAGGTCATACGGTCAGGATACAAGATCGAGTTTCGATCGCTTCCACCGGCGCGGTTCTTCCCTTCCAATATGCGACTGTCCCCGGATTGCCTAACGACTCTGTTGGGGGCAGTGCAGGACTTGATGCAACAAGGAGTGGAGTCCATTCGCACAGTGGTGGCCTCCATGCATCAGGGGGATTTTCTGGTGTCCATAGACATCAAGGATGCTTATCTTCACGTTCCCATTTACGCAGGACACCAGCGGTTTCTGCACTTTGCTGTGGGAGAGGACCACTATCAATTTGGGGCGTTACCCTTTGGTCTCGCCTCTGCTCCCCGGGTTTTCACAAAGGTTTTGGCCCCAGTTCTGGCGCTGTTGCGGCAGCAGGGCATATTGATTCTGGGCTACCTGGGCGACCTCCTCCTCTGTGCGGAGTCGCCGCAGGCTCAGTTTCATACGCGGACTCTCCAAAAGGAGATTCTTCTCAAATGAATCTGGAATCCCGATTCCTTGGACAATCGGATCCGGCTGAGCAAGCGGACCAGGGAATCTCTGGTTTCTGGTGACTTCGGTCTCCGATGCTCAGTCAGCGGAAATCCTCTCTTCCGATCTATTGGACGATTGTCACCACGGATGCCAGTCTATCCAGGTTGGGAGGGATTCTCTGCAGGCTATCTGCTCAGGGGCTCTGGTCCCTGGAAGAATCCAGGTTGCAGATAAATGTGTTGGAACTGAGAGCGATCAGGTTTTGCCTGGTTCACTGGACCGAGCATCTTCGGGGCTGGCCGGTTCGGATTCAGTTGGTCAATGCCACAGCCGTGGCTTATGTCAATCACCAAGGGGGCACCAAGAGTGCATTCTTCGTTGGGCGGTACGGTTTTTTCCAGCGCTTTCCGCAGTTCACATTCTGTGCGTGGCGCTGGTTGCTCCGTGGGGGCAGTATCAGCTGCTGTATGCCTTTCCTCCTCAAGTTGCTGCAGAAACTTCTTCGCAGGATAGAGGCGGAGGAAATTCCAGTCATCCTTGTAGCTCCGGACTGGGCTCGTCGGGCCTGGTACGACGACTTGGTCAGGCTGGTCGGGGACGCTCCTTGGTTACTTTCTCTCAGAGGATCTGCTGTCTCAGGGACCGATCTTCAATCCTGCTTTACGATCGCTGGCTTTGACAGCTTGGCTATTGAGAGCCAGGTGCTGAAGGACAAGGGTTTGTCTGTTTCAGTCATTCCTACTCTGATTAAAGCGAGGAAAGCGACTTCCAGAAAGATCCATCATCGCACATGGAAGTCTTATATCACGTGGTGTGAGTCCCTCGGGGTTCCTCCACGTTCTTACTCGGTGGCTCGGATATTGGCCTTCCTGTAACAGGGGGGTTGAGCGGAAGCTGGCCTTGAGCACTATCACGGGCCAGGTTTCAGCATTGGCAATCTTCTTCCAGAGGCCACTGGCTACTCATTCTTTGGTGCGGAATTTCATCCAGGGGGTGCGGCACCTGGCTCCTCCGGTGCGCACGCCCTTGCCGCCCTGGGATCTTAATTTGGTGTTGTCGGTTCTCCAGCAACCTCCCTTTGAAAATATTAGGGAGATTCCCTTGCTTACCTTATTCCAGAAGGTGGCCTTTTTGGTGGCTATCACTTCTGCACGCAGGGTGTCGGAACTGGCTGCGTAGTCCTGTCGTTCCCCCTATCTGGTGGTTCATAGGGATAAGATGGTTCTTCGTCCGAATCCATCCTTCCTTCCTAAGGTGGTTTCTGACTTTCACTTGAATGAGGATATTGTGTTACCTTCCCTGTGTCCTAAGCCCAGTCATCCTCGGGAGTTTGCGTTACACTCCTTGGATGTGGTTCGGGCGATCAGGGTGTACTTGGCTACTACTGACTCTTTTCGTAAGGCTGATTCACTTTGTGATCACGGATGGCCCTAGAAAGGGGTTGCCTGCGTCTGCCGCGACTATCTCCAGATGGATCAGACAGACAGGTGCAGGCTTATTCTATTAAGGGTCAGGTTCCTCCGTTCCCGGTTAAGGTGCACTCTACTCGGGCTCTTTGTGCTTCCTGGGCCTTCCGCCATCAGGCGTCGGTGCTTCAGGTTTGCAAGGTCGCTACCTGGTCGTCGGTGCATACCTTTACAAAATTTTATAGGGTTGATGTGCTGGCATCAGCGGATGCCTCTTTTGGCCGCAAGGTTTTGCAGGCTGCTGTTTGAGGGGACCTTTGGTCTACCTCGGGGGTTTTGTTTTTTTCAGGTGGGTCTCATCATCTTGTTTCAATGAGTCCTCTGTTCTTCTGGTTGGCTCTGTTTTGGCCTTCTGGATTGGATTTTATTTCTGTTATCCCACCCCTCGTTTATGGCCCTACGGATATCAAGATATCAGTCCTGCGTCTGTCAATGAGCGACAGAAAAAATGGATTTTTGACTTACCGTAAAATCCTTTTCTCTTAAGCTCATTGATAGACGCAGTACCCGCCCCTCTATTTTGAGTTGGGTTGATATGAGTCTCTGACACTGCTTTGTTACATAACTGACATCCTATAGCAGGGAGAGAGAGGATATACCCCCTGGGACTGCCCATAGGTGTGGCCAGAACTTTTTTCCTGCCTAGTGTCCTACTCCTGTAGGGGGCAGTATAACCCTACGGATATCAAGATATCAGTCCTGCGTCTGTCAATGAGCTTAAGAGAAAAGGATTTTACGGTAAGTCAAAAGGTGCGGTTGGATAAGTAGGAAGATAACCAGTAAAGAGTACAGTGTCAGAGACCAAAGGCGTAGAGTTTTTTGAGGAGGAGGGGATGGTCAACCGTATCAAAGGCAGCAGAAAGGTCCAGGAGTAGGAGTGCAGAGTAGTGTCCATTGGTTTTGGCAGTTAGTAGATCGTTTGTCAGTTTTAGGAGAGCAGTTTCAGTGGAGTGTTGAGGCCGAAATCCAGACTGAAGGGGATCAAGGAGGCTATTCTCGGCAAGGTGGTCGCACAGTTGGTTGTAGACCCGACTTTCAAGGAGTTTGGATAAAAAGGGGAGCAGGGAAATAGGGTGTAGGTTGTAGGGTGAGGGCTTTTTAAGTATGGGGCTGACTAGTGCATGTTTTAGAGAGTTGGGGAAGATGCCAGAAGAGAGGGAGAGATTGAAGATGTGGGTTAAAGAGCGTAGAATAGGGCCAGAGGGTGAACGTAGCATTTGCGAGGGAACAGGATCCACAGGGCAGGTGGTTAAGTGGACGTTAGCAAGTAGTTTAGCAACCTCCTCAATAGTAGTGGGGTTGAATGAGGGAAGTAGTGATTGCACCTGTGGGCATGAAGCGTGAGGCATGGAAGGTATCTGAACAGCAATGATTTCCTCACAAATTATATCGATCTTCTGTTTAAAGTGGTTGGCAATTTCCTGGGCAGTGAGTGAGTCAGTGGGAGGAGGTAGTGGAGGACGGAGTAGAGAATTAAATGTAGCGAAAAGTTGCCGGGGGCGGAATGACAAGTTGTTAATGAGAGTGATAAAATAGGCCTGCTTGGCGGTGTGGAGACTGGAATTGTATTTATGGAGGGCAGATTTATATTGGTGGAAATCTATCTGAGACCTAGTCTTTCGCCACAGGCGCTCAAGAGCTAGGCTATACTTTTTCAGACTTCTAGTGTTCTATGTTTGCCAAGGTTGAAGGGGTCGGGGCCTGAATCGATGTGTAGTGAGGGGGGCCATTGTGTCTAGGGAGGTGGCTAGGTTGGTGCAGGAAAGGGGTGCAATTTTGTCATAGAGGTGGTCGGTAGCAGCGTAGAGAAGAGAAGGGTTGAGATGGCGTAGGTTTCTGCGTGTAACTGTAAGGTAGCTAGAGGGAGACGAGGCGGAGGAGAGGGAGAAAGTGAAACTAATAAGGTAGTGATCAGAGAGAGGGAAAGGGTTGTTTGAAAGGTTGTGCGGAGTGCATACGTGGGAGAAAACCAGTTCAAGGGTATTGCCTTCAGAGTGAGTAGAAGCATGTATCTTACATGACCATAAGATGTGATACATATTACCCGTGTGGCCACAAGCTGTCCAGCAAAGTGCGAAACAATTAGAATACATCTTTGCAAGTTTTATAGGGCGTGAGGTACCACCTGACATTAATTTTCAGGGCTAGTTCCCAGTGGGTAACATAAGTTGAGTGTATTGCTCTTTGCCATTGAGATTCCGAGAAGGAGATGTGCAGGTCTTTTTCCCATTTATTCATGAGGTTGTTTTTGTGGAAAGTTGATTTGTTGTGAAGTTGGTTTTATATTGGTGAGATACCCTTTTGGGGTGTCTCTTGGGGACCTAAGGATGGGTTAGGATGGATAGTTATTGGGGGGGTTGGCATGGTGGATAGAAAATGTTTAAAACGTATTAGATTATAGTACATATTTTGTGGTAAGTGAAACCGCTTCAAGACTGAATCCGAATCTGCGAGTTTGGCATCCACCATGAGGTCATCAACCCAATGTATATTATAACATGCCCAATCTAGCGTGGGCAGATCCAGGATATAGAAGCGTAGTGTGTGTATAGGAAGTCGTATTTGTTCGGCTCACTCAGGTGTAGGAGTGACAAGACATAACTCCCTCCACGCCTGTATAGAGGCTTTGATAGCGAATTGTAGATCCGAGATTTGCAATGCTTTCCACTGATAGAAGATTGCTCAATGTATCAGTTTTAATGAGAAAGTTGTATGTCCACCCATAAAGGGGTCTCCTAGTTGAGGAACCAGTAATTTAGTTGGTCCGAATGTGTTGCAGTATGGTAATCATAAATATCCACCATTCTCATGCCACCAACAGATCTATGTTTAACCACTTGACGACCGCCCACCGCAGATCTACTGCGGCAGGCGGCCGCTCCTGGGCAGTCGCTCGCTCAGGAGACTCTAGGGGGCAAGCGCGCGCCGGCGCGCTCCCACCCTTGCTCGTCAGCCGGGGAGCTAGTGCGTGTGACAGGTGGCTCCGATGGCCGCCGGCCACTCGCGATCTGCCCCCGCTGACCGAGGATGGCTGATGTAAACACAGCCGTCTGTCATTCTCCCTGAAGTGATCACAGAGGCTATGTGATCCTGCTATATAGGATCACATGTCTCTGTGATGATCTCAAATGCCCAATCCACCCACAGTTAGAATCACTCTACTAGGCTTACATTTAACCCCTTGATCACTAATAGTATTAACCCCTTCCCTGCCAATGGCATTATTACAGTAACCGTGCATATTTTTAGCACTGATTACTGTAGTAATGTCACTGGTACCCCCAAAAGTGTAAAAAAAGTCAGGGGTCCGATCTGTCCGCCGCAATGTCGCGGTCCCACAAAAAATCGCAGATCGCCGCCATTACTAGTAAAAAAAAAAAACAATAAAAATGACATAAATCTTTCTCGTAGTTAGTAGACGCAATAACTTTTGCGCAAAACAATCAAAATACATATATAGTTTAGTATAGTATATAAGTCCATTAGGTCCAACCATAAAATAAAAAAAATAAAAAAACAGTATTGAAAAACCTACCATACAATCCTATACCTGCTGTTGATCCAGAGGAAGGCGAAAATAAACCCCAGCAAAGCATGATCCAATTTGCTACAGCAGGGGAAAAAAAATTCCTTCCTGATCCCCCAAGAGGCAATCGGATATTCCCTGGATCAACTTTACCTAAAAAAAAAATTTAGTACCCATTTATATTATGTACACCTAGGAAAGAATCCAGGCCTTTTTTAAAGCAATCTAGTGAGCTAGCCAGAACCACCTCTGGAGGGAGTCTATTCCACATTTTCACAGCTCTTATGGTGAAGAAACCTTTTCGTATTTGGAGACGAAATCTGTTTTCCTCTAGACGTAGAGAGTGCCCCCTTGTCCTCTGTGTTGACCTTAAAGTGAACAACTCAAACCCAAGTTCACTATATGGACCCCTTATGTATTTTACATAGTAGGTTAGTTGAATAAAGACAATAGTCCATCCAGTTCAACCTGTGTAGGTGTGTGGCTGTAATCATCTCACATACCCCTGAATGTTCTGATTCTTGAGATGTACGTCTAAGAGTCTTTTGAAAGCCACCATACTTCCCGCAGAAACCACCTCTTGTGGTAGAGAATTCCACAATCTTGTAGCCCTAACAAAAGAACCCCCCACGTTGCCTGAGGTTAAAACGCTTCTCCTCTAATCGCATTGTATGCCCTCGAGTCCTCATGCAATCCCTTCGACTGAATAGCTGTTTTTCTATGCCGAGATCACCGTTGAGATATTTATAAATTGCTATCATGTCCCCTCTCAGGCGTCTCTTCTCCAGGGAGAATAAATCAAGCGATTGCAGACGCTCTTCATAATTAAGGTCCTCCAATCCCCTAATCAGTTTAGTTGCCCTTCTCTGGACTCTCTCCAGCTCCAACACATCCCTCCTGAGGACTGGCGACCAGAACTGGACAGAATACTCCAGATGTGGTCTGACCAGAGTTTTATAAAGTGGAAGGGTTATAGTCTTATCTCTGGAATACATCCCTTTCTTTATGCATGCTAATATTCTGCTGGCTTTGGCAGCTGCCGCTTGACATTGCATGCTATTGCCTAGTCTATCATCTACCAAGACACCCAGATCTTTCTCCATTTTTGATTCCCCCAAGGGTTCCCCCCCCCCTAACGTGTATTGTGCTTTTATGTTTTTAGTCCCCAAGTGCAAAACCTTACACTTTTCCACATTAACCCTCATTTGCTATGTTGTTGCCCACTCTGTTATTTTGTCCAGGTCATTCTGTAGGATATCTGCTTCATGCTGTGCAGTTATTGCCCTGCCCAATTTTGTGTCATCTGCAAAAACTGATATCGAACTACTGATCCCGTCCTCAATGCTATTTATGAATAAATTGAACAAGGTTGGTCCCAGGACTGAGCCTTGGGGGGGCCCCGCTTACCACCTCAGACCAGTCTGAGTATGCGCTGTTTATTACCACCCTTTGGACACGCCCTTTTAGCCAGTTCCGTATCAGAGAGCAAACCCTGCGATCGATACCTGCAGACCTTATTTTATAAATTAAGCACTTGTGGGGAACTGTATCAAACGCCTTAGCGAAATCCAGGTACACCACATCCACTGGTCTGCCCCTATCTAGCTCACAGCTCACCTCCTCGTAGAATGTTAAGAGATTGGTTTGACAAGAACGCCCATTTGTAAACCTGTGCTGATTACTGCTGATGATGATGTTGTCCTTAGCAAACTCTAAGATATAGTCCCTTATCCCCTCCAGAAGTTTACATACTATCGATGTCAAACTGACAGGCCTATAATTTCCCGGGATATGCATCTGCCCTTTTTTGAATATCGGTATCACGTTCGCTTTCCTCCAATCCCCTGGTATATTTCCTGTCATAATATTGTCAGCAAAGATCAGGATCAGTGGTCTAGATATAATCTTACTGAGTTCCTTGAGTACTCTCGGATGTACTCCATCCGGGCCTGGTGATTTGTTTCTGTTAATTTTATCCAGCCTTTCCCTGATTTCACCCTCTGTTAGCCATAGCGGCAAGGCCTGTGTATTACTACTAACCATACAGTCATGGTCAGTGTACCCCTCCTTTTCCTGTGTAAAGACTGACGAGAAAAAAAGCATTCAGCACGGTTGCTTTTTCAGTGTCCTCTGTAACCATCCTCCCATCATCGTTAATTATATGTGCAATATGCTGTGCCCTAGATTTTTTGCTGTTGATATATTTAAAGAATTTCTTTGGGTTCTTTTTACTATCCTCCGCTATTTGTCTCTCAAAGTTGATTTTAGCCATTTTGATTTCGTATTTACTTTTCTTATTTGCCTCCTTGTATTGCTCGAAAGCCGATACTGTGCCCTCTGATTTATATTTCTTGAAGGCCATTTTTTTCCCCCTTAAGTTTTTTAACGTTACGGTTTAGCCAGCCAGGTTTGGCTTTGTCTCTTCTAAATTTATTTCCCATAGGAATGCACTGCAAGATGCATTTGTTTAATATGTTCCTAAAGCATTCCCATTTTTCCTCCGTGGTCAGTGATCCCAGGGTTTGGTCCCAGTTTACCCTTTCCATCAATGAGCACAATTTTGGAAAGTTTGCCCTTCTGAAGTTTAGGGTTCTTATGTTCCCCACTTGCCTTGTTATATTGTTATTTACACTAAATGTGATCATCCTGTGATCGCTAGAGCCCAGGTTGTCCTGGACTCCTACCTCCGAGATTAGGTCTGGGTTATTAGTGATCAATAGATCCAGGACTGCATTTTCTCTAGTAGGAGAATCCACCAACTGTGACGTGTAGTTGTCCTGTAAGGTTTCCGTGAATAGACGGGCCTTCTGTGAGTGTGCAGCCCCCTCTTCCCTTTCACTTTCAATGTCGGGATAATTGAAGTCTCCCAATATGATGACTGATCCCAGTTTTGCCCCTTTACCCAACAGTGATAAAAATTCCAGCTCTACCTCCTCCCTTTGGTTGGGTGGCCTATAGCAAACCCCCACAATTACTTTTCCCTTTTTTTCTTCCCTATGGAGTTCTACCCACACGGATTCTAACTCCATACTCATCCCTTCCGTAATATCACTCCTCTCTATCACCCTTACATTGTTCTTGACATAGGGACATACCCCTCCCCCTCTTTTTCCTACCCTGTCCTTCCGGTACACCGAATACCCTTGGATATTGGCCAGCCAGTCATGTGAGGGGTCGAACCAAGTTTCCGTTATTCCCACAAGGTCTATGTCTTCCTCATGTACTAACATTTCCAACTCATCCATTTTATTAGCTAGGCTCCTGGCATTAGCATATACCCCTCTTAGTTTTGTCTAAGTTGATCGTGAATGGTGATTATGTTTATTCCTGTTTGGTCTGAGGTTTTCCCGCACAGACCCCCCAATTGATGTTATGGAACTACTGTCGCTCCTGACTCTACTACTGCCTTCTGTCCTTTGCTCCCTCCTGACTGTACTTCTGAGCCCCCCCCCCGTCTCCTAGTTTAAAAGCCCCTCCAACTTGGTGGCCATCTTTCTCCCCAAAAGAGCTGTACCCGTCCCCATTAAGGTGCAGCCCATCCTTACTAAAGAGCCGATAGCCGACTGAGAAGTCAGCCCAGTTCTCCAGGAACCCAAACCCCTCCTTCCTACACCAATGCCTCAGCCACTTGTTAAGTTCCCTAAGCTCCTTCTGCCTCTCCTGTGTGGCTCGAGGTACAGGCAGTATTTCAGAGAAAATCACCTTGGAGGTCCTATTCCTCAATCTATTACCAAAGTCCCTGAAATCATTCTTTAGGATCCTCCACCTTCCTTTTACTTGGTCATTAATGCCCACATACACCATGACCGCTGATTCATCCACAGCCCCGCCCAACAATCTGTCTACCCGAATGCGATGTGCCGAACTCGAGTGCCCAGTACACAACATACTGTCCGGCTACCGCGATCTTTTCGACAGATTGCCCTCTCTGTCCTCTTGATGATTGAGTCCCCAACTACCACAACCTGTCTAACCTTTCCTGAATCTCGGCCCCCCTTCCTCCTGGAGCCGCCACTCCCCTGGCAGCTGGGGGAGGGAGCCTGCTCCAGCACTGCCACCCCTGAGCTGATATCCCCCTCAACCTGCAACTTGGCAAATTTGTTAGTGTACCAACTCAGGACTAGCCTCCCTGACCCTCATCCCTCTACCCTTCCTAAAGGTCACCCAGCTGCCTACCTCTGACGCCTGCGTCTCCTCTCCTCCTCCCTCCACTATGCCAGGCCCTGCCAGCACCTGATGGGTAATGTCCAAGCTCCTTTCCAGGTTGTTGATGCTACGCAGTGTTGCCACTATGTTTTCTGGATCCAGGATCTGGGCTTCCAGAGCAACAAGTCGCACACATCCTGCACAGCAGTATTCGCCCACGATTGGTTCATCAAGGAACGCATACATGGAGCAGGAAGTGCACTGAGTGGCATCCGCTATCCTGTCGGACATTACCCACTACTCTATGGGGATAATGGTAACGACCTGCTATTCCTTACCTACACTACCTCTATCTCCCCTGGTACTAAACCTGGGGTACTCACCAGTTGCTGGGGTACTCACCAGTTGCTGGGGTACTCACCAGTTGCTGGGGTACTCACCAGTCGCTGAGATACTCACCAGTCGCTGAGATACTCACCAGTCGCTGAGATACTTACCAGTCTTCCCAGGTAAACCACATACTGTCCGGCTACCACGATATTTATACATGTTGATCATATCCCCCCTTAATCTCCTCTTCTCAAGAGAGATAAATTCAGTTCCTCTAATCTTTTCTCATAGCTGAGGTCCTTATCAGCTTATTGCGATTTTTTTTTTTTTTTTTTTTACCAAAAATATGTAGTAGAAAACAAATTGGCCTAAAATGTTAAATTTTGATTTTTAAATTTTTTTTTTGGGGAATGTTATATAGCAGAATGTGAAAAATATTATTTTTTTTTTTTCAAAATTGTCGCTCTTTTTTTGTTTATAGCGCAAAAAAAAATCGCACAGGTGATCAAATACCACCAAAAGAAAGCTTGTGGAAAAAAAATGACGTAAATTTTATTTGGGTACAGCGTCGAACGACCGCGCAATTGTCCGTTAAAGTAACACCGTGCCGAATCGCAAAATAGGGCCCGGTCATTAAGCAGCAAAATCCTCCGGGGCTAAAGTAATTAATGAGAATGGAATGGGGGCATTGAGCTCTTCTACCTTGCCAAATACATTTTTTCAGGAGAGAAGATGGATGCTAAGTAGGATCTCGGCGTAGGGGTATGCAACGACCCAAACAATATGATTTGTGGAGGAATTGTCATTTTAAAGACTGCCAGCCTATCCAGCCCGGGACCATAGGTGTGCGCAGCCTATTGCATTAGGGTGTGCACCCCAAAGTTTAAATACACATGCATGTGTTTGCCTACATGTACATGGCCCCGATACATTACTCTCCCTGCTGGCAAAGTGAAATAGAAGTGTGTGGCACTTCTCTTATGGCAGAGCAGGTCTGAGGGAGATCTTTCCCATCTCCTCACTGGCAAACAGAGCAATAATGCTAATGTGCCCTAGGTGATTAGGGTGTGCCCAGGCACACCCGACACACCCTGTGCGCACGCCTATGCCCGGGACTTCTCTATTTTTGCTAAAATAAGATTTTTAGGCAGTTTGGATAAGAAGGGTTTATAATTCACTTCACCAAGCAAGGCCGTGGATGAAGTTAGGTGGATTCCTAAGTAGGGAATGCTCCCTTTAGACCAGGTATAGGGAAATTGATCTGCTCAGGATCAGAGATTTGTTATAGTTAACTTTGTAATAGGCAAGAGTGCTAAAGTCTGATAACACAGCATGGACGTGGGTAAGGGAAAGTTCTGGTTTGGTTAACATAATAACCTAGTCAGCAAACAGGTTAATAGTGTGTGACGTTCCTCCTAAGGGGAGGCATTTATATTTGGGTGGGATCGAATGCTCTCCCCTATCAATCATCAGGTTAAAAATTAGTGGGAAAAGGGGACAACCTTGGTGGGTGCCGTTAGTAATAATAAATGGTTTGGATAGGAGACTGGAGGTGTACACTTGAGCTGAGGGAGCTGAATACTGAGCTAGTACAGCAGAGAGGATTGGACCTTGGAATCCAAATTTGTTGAGGACTTGGTGCATGTGGCCCCAGTAAACTCTGTCAAACGCCTTCTCTGCGTCAATGGACAGAAGGAGAGAAGGCGTTTGAGTGGGTTCTGCATGGTGAGTGATATTTAGCAATTTTCACATGGCATCACAGGTTTGTCTGCCTGCAATAAATCTCATTTGGTCAGCTTGTATTAGTTTGGGCAAGATGGTGGACAGGCAATGGGCTACAATTTTTGCATACAATTTAACATCCGAGGAGGGAGATTGATCTGTAATTTGCGGGGGTATCCGGTTCTTTCCTGGTTTAGGGAGAGTTACAATTTGCGCCCTCAATATCTCCGTGGGAAAAGCTGCTTTTTCAGCAGCTGTATTGTATAGTGCAGTGAGATTTGAGACTAGGCATTCACCAAATATTTGGTAGTATTCATTGGTGAACCCATCCGGGCCAGGGGACTTAAATTTCAGCAAAATTTTGATTACTTCGAGTATCTCTTGAGCAGTGAATGGGCGGTTGAGGTCAGCCAGACCTGAGGGAGCTATGGCTGGGAGGTTAAGATGGCTGAGATTGCAGACGGTTTAGGCTGTTAGTCCTTGATTATGTAATGAAGCGTAGTAATCAGCAAATGTGTCTGTGATCTCTTAGGGGTTGGTTACTCTGATTATGTTAAGTGGATGGAATGGATATGTTATCTTGGATTAAGTACGTTTTGAGTTCTCAAAGGAGAGGCTAGGAATTTACCAGCTCTATGAAATTAGATTAGTAGGTACAATGCCCGGCAGGTGTGGAGATGCGATTCGGTGTACATCTTGTGGTATGTATACGTTTCTTGATCATGCGATCGAGGGCGAATACAGATGCACAAAATATAAGCACGTTGCTTCCCTGGAAGCTCAGGTCCTGAATCTAGGGAAGCAGCTGGCAGCACTGAGACGAATGTCCATACCGAAGGAGAGCTGGAATCGTACCCGACAGGTGCAGGCCGGGGGCCTGCACAGAGGTGGGCGGAGGATCGGAGGTGCAGGCATCAGAGCAGAGTAGATGGGTGACAGTTAGGAAGGGTAGAAGGGAAAAAGGCGAGGAGGCCGATCCTGGGCTGGCGCACCCCAATAAATATGCCCCGTTGTGAGATGTTGGGGAAACTAGTCAGGGACCAGCATTGCTGGAGCAGAGCGACGCCCCTAGCTGCCAGGGGAAGAACTCCTCCAGTGAGGCCGGGAGAAAGGGAAAGGAAAGACAGGTGCTGATGGTAGGGGACTCAATCATTAGAAGGACAGACAGTGCAATCTGTCACAAAGACCATGAGCGCCAAACAGTCTGTTTGCCGGTGGACAGATTACTGGGCGGGGCTGGGGAAGACCCAGCTGTCATGGTATATGTGGGTACCAATGACATAGGCAGAGGAAGATGGAGAGTCCTAAATTATTTCAGGGACTTGGGTGCTAAGTTGAGGAATTGGACCTCCACGGTAGTATTTTCAGAAATACTACCTGTACCTCGAGCCACACCAGAGAGGCAGCGGGAGATTAGGGAAGTTGACAAGTGGCTGAGGAGCTGGTGTAGTAAGGAGGGTTTTGGGTTCCTGGAGAACTGGGCCGACTTCTCAGTCGGCCACCAGCTCTTTGGTAGGGACGGATTGCACCTAAATGGGGAGGGTGCAGCCGTACTGGGTGAGAGGATGGCCATAAAGTTAGAGGGGCTTTTAAGCTAGGTGATGGGGGGGGGGGGGGATACAGATGTAGAATTAGCCAGCGGGGAGCAAGATTCAGAGGGCACAAAGGGGGACATTAGCGGTAGGGTGTTCAGAGCCCCTAAACCCAAGGAGAGTATGGGGAAAAATCACAAGAGCAGCCTAAATACAACATCAAACGAGGATATATGCAACCGGTCAAAATTACGAGGTTTGTATACCAATGCCAGAAGCCTGGCCAACAAGATGGGAGAGCTGGAGCTACTGATGTTTGAGGAGGACTCAGATTTTGTGGGGATAACAGAGACTTGGTTCGACAGCTCTCATGATTGGATGGCGACCATTCAGGGGTATTCCCTTTATCGTAGGGATAGAGAAGGTAAAAAAAGGGGGAGGAATATGTCTGTATATTAAGAACAGTGTACAGGTAAATATGAGGGATGATATTAATAATGGAGCTATGGATGAGGCAGAATCCCTATGGGTAGAACTTAAAAGGGAAGGTAATATTGGGCGTTTTCTATAGGCCCCCCAACCAGAGGGAGGAGGGGGAGGCGGACCTCCTTTTACAGATAGGATTGGCAGCAAGGATGGGAAATGTCATTATAATGGGGGAATTAAATTATCCAGATATAGACTGGGCAGAAGGAACCGCACATTCAGCCAAGGCTGGGCAGTTCCTAAATGGTTTGCAGGACAATTTTATGGGTCAGATGGTGAACGCACCAACAAGAAACAATGCGGTACTTGACCTACTGATTACCAACAATACTGACCTGCTCATGGATATAGAAATACGGGGCAACTTAGGAAACAGTGACCATAGGTCAATTAGATAAAGTATTTATCATTGTAATAGGAAACACAAGGGTAATATAAGGACACTGAATTTCTAAAGAGCCTTTTTCCCAAAACTGCGCTCTCTGCTAGAAAATATCAAATGGAATAGAACCCTGGCAACAAAGAACACGGAGGAAAAATGGGAGTGCTTCAAGAACATACTAAACAAAGGGATTGGCCAGTACATTCCAAAGGGAAAAAATTTAAAAGAGCAAAACTAAACCCTGGGTGGCTAAACTCCAACATAAAAATGCATATTAATACTAAAGAAAAGGCCTTCAAAAAATACAAGACTGACGGGTCATTGGCAGCATTCAAGCATTACAAAGAGTGTAATAAGATATGTAAAGACAAAATCAAGGCGGCTAAAATAGAACACGAGAGACATATAGCGGAAGAGAGTAAAAAGAACCCCAAGAAATTATATATATATATATATATATATATATATATATAGTATATGAACAGTAAGAAAGCGGGGCCAGAACACATTGGCCCCATAAAAGACGACAAGGGAAATATGGCCACAGAGAAAAGGCGGAAGTGTTAAATAATTTCTTCTCTTCTGTCTTCACAAAAGAATCGGGGAGCTACACTAACCCAGCTTGTAAGGCTAAACTAAATAATACACCTCAGGAAGTACCGCCATGGCTAACAGAAGATAGACTTGGAACTAAACTAGAGAAACTTAACATAAATCACTGGGACCGGGTGGCTTGCACCCAAGGGTTCTTAAAGAGCTCAGCCAGGTGATTGCCAGACCAATTTTCCTTTCCAATTTTTATCTTTAAGGATAGTCTACAGACGGGTATGGTGCCAGCTGATTGGAAAAAAGCCAATGTGGTACCAATATTTAAAAAAGGGCTGAGATATATCCCAGGTAACTATAGGGCCGGTCAGCCTAACATCAGTAGTCTGCAAGATTTTGGAGGGGATGTTAAGGGACCATATACAAGACTTTAGTAATGAAAACAGTATTATTAGTAGTAATCAGCATGGATTCATGAAAAATAGTTCTTGCCAAACCAATCTATTAACCTACGATGAAGTGAGCTTCCACCTAGATAAAGGTAAGCCTGTGGATGTGGTGTATCTGGACTTTGCAAAGGCCTTTGACACCATTCCCCACAAACGCTTACTGTACAAACGAAGGAATGTAGGTATGGACCATAGGGTGAGTACCTGGATAGAGAACTGGCTCCAGGGGAGAGTCCAGAGGGTGGTGATTAATGGGGGTACTCTGATTGGGTGGGTGTGGAAAGTGGGGTCCCCCAAGGTTCTGTCCTGGGACCAGTCTTGTTTAATTTATTCATAAATGATCTAGAGGAGGGGATATCTAGCACAATCTCGGTATTTGGGGATGATACTAAACTAAGCATGCCAATATCTTCTATGCAGGATGTGGAAATCTTACAAGCGGACCTGAACAAAATAATGGGGTGGGCAACTACATGGCAGATGAGGTTTAATAAAACAGTAAATGAAAAAACAATCAGCGCAGACAGGTAAGTGTAGCTAAACTAGATGGAAATGCCAGCTGAAC
Organism: Pelophylax lessonae; assembly: GCF_965119305.1. Lineage (NCBI taxonomy): Eukaryota > Metazoa > Chordata > Amphibia > Anura > Ranidae > Pelophylax > Pelophylax lessonae. Next base: position 215,050,606 of record NC_138771.1, on the reverse strand, counting down.
ACCGACCCAGGATACACAGCAAAAAATCCCAGAGAGATATAACAGACAAAATGATGCAGCGCAAATCCTGTAAATAATGGCATAAGAAATAAAGAGTCCCAAAAAGATGAAAGAGACAGTTCCTTAGGTCCAATCTGTGTTGAAAGAGGATATAGGAGACAACGACTCCACACAGTGATCTCCCTCCACCATAAAGCACACTGATGCCCTCACCTCATGATTCGACCACTGTGTTACCAGAGGTCAAAAATCGCAGTGTCAATCCACATCAATAAGCAGGCTTCAGGTACATTCGTATACACTCCTTGATAACTAAGGACCAGATAGGACTCACAGACCAGATTCCCCAAATGTAGACATTCCAAGGTATAAATGAAAGAAGAAAACCTCTAAGTGCAGACTGCCAGTACTAAACTTCTTTTAATAAATATAGTTTGCACTTACATTCTAAACGATAAACACAGGCACATCAGTACAGGTGCACATCGATAAGACTTCAGCGTCGTGGGCTGTGCATACCAGCAGCCAGCCACACACGCTCGGAAGTCGGAACAGCAGCAGCAGCGGGTGACGTCAGACGGATGCGGCTCAACCTCCCGTACGTACGTTACGTCCACCGGGACTTCGTCAGCGGGGGTGGAGCCTATCAGTCACCAACATGATTATATAACCTGACGCTGCTCACATGATCTTGAGGACGTACTTGACAAAACACTGAGGACATCTAGTGGTCAATGTCAAGTATTACATCCTTCAAGTAAAAGAACCCACAAGGTCTCTTATAAATACTAATGACTCATGGTCAATTTGTAAAAACTTTTTTCCATATCTCAGACAATTAAAAGACCTGACATCAACCGCTGCTGTAATAAATAACACATGTATATATCTTTACAAATGAAGGCACATCCATATAATGTAAAAATACCCACACTGTTAAAAACACATAAAAAAGCGGGTGACGTCTGACGTCACCCGCTTCTGCTGCTGTTCCGACTTCCGAGCGTGTGTGGCTGGCTGCTGGTATGCACAGCCCACGACGCTGAAGTCTTATCGATGTGCACCTGTACTGATGTGCCTGTGTTTATCGTTTACCATGTAAGTGCAAACTATATTTATTAAAAGAAGTTTAGTACTGGCAGTCTGCACTTAGAGGTTTTCTTCTTTCATTTATACCTTGGAATGTCTACATTTGGGGAATCCGGTCTGTGAGTCCTATCTGGTCCTTAGTTATCAAGGAGTGTATACGAATGTACCTGAAGCCTGCTTATTGATGTGGATTGACACTGCGATTTTTGACCTCTGGTAACACAGTGGTCGAATCATGAGGTGAGGGCATCAGTGTGCTTTATGGTGGAGGGAGATCACTGTGTGGAGTCGTTGTCTCCTATATCCTCTTTCAACACAGATTGGACCTAAGGAACTGTCTCTTTCATCTTTTTGGGACTCTTTATTTCTTATGCCATTATTTACAGGATTTGCGCTGCATCATTTTGTCTGTTAGATGAGGTTTAATGTTGAAAAAATGTAAAGTAATGCACTTGGGCGTCAGAAACACAAAAGCAAGCTACTCACTAGGGGGGAAACCTCTGGGTGAATCTAAGATGGAAAGGGACCTGGGGGTCCTAGTGGACAATAGGTTTGGCAGTGGCATGCAATGCCAAGCCGCTACAAGCAAAGCCAACAGAATACTGGCATGTATAAAAAAAGGGGATTCACTCCAAAAATAAAGAGATTCTCCCACTCTACAAGACTCTGGTCCGGCCACATCTGGAGTATGCTGTCCAGTTCTGGGCACCAGTCCTCAGGAATGATGTGCTGGAACTGGAGAGAGTCCAGAGAAGGGCAACAAAAATAATTAGGGGAATGGAGGGCATCGGCTATGAGGAAAGACTACAAGCATTGAACTTATTCTCTCTGGAGAAGAAACTCTTGAGGGGGGATATGATATCAATGTACAAATACTGTACTGGTGAGGACCCTAGCATAAGGAACAAACTTTTTAGAGAAAGGGAATACAATAAGACACGTGGCCACTCACTAAAACTAGTGGAAGAACGGTTTAACCTTAAAATACGTAAGGGGTTCTTCACTGTCAGAGCAGTAAGGATGTGGAATTCGCTTCCACAAGCAGTCGTATCAGCAGGGAGCATCGAAAGTTTAAAAAACTATTAGATGGGCACCTTAAAGACCACAACATACAGGGGTATACAATGTACTAACACACACACATCATAGGTTGAACTGGATGGACTGATGTATTTTTTCAACCTCACAAACTATGTAACTATGTTGGGCATAATATTTGAGCTTAGTTGTCGCAATAGCCTATCATGGTTGTCTTTTTAATGGAGCTCTCAAATCTAATTGCAGCCTAGTCAGCTTATGTGGAATTTGGTGAAGATTTGTTTTGGCTTTCAAGGGAGTGGATAGAAGCTAGGATATCCTGCATCCTATAGGATCTATGCTTCTCTTCTCGGGCACTAATCTGATGAATATCCCCCACATGTATGCCTTATGGGCATTCCATGTTACAAAAGCATCTGTATCAAGAATATGGTTGTGGTGAAAAAAGTTTCGGAGGTGTTGGTGTTGAAGGAGCACACCGCTATAACTCTGTTTCATAAGGAGTTTGTTGTTACTTCAAATAAATTGAGGGGAAGGGGGAATAGGGAGAACCCCAGGGATTGATTTTCACCGCCCTCACTAGGGAAACGGGCGAGAAATAGACACCATTGGAGAATACCTTAAGGTAGTATGACCGGTGAGCCAAGCAACTGAAGCATTGAATTGAAAAAACAAACAGAAGAAGTTGCAAAAAGATGGCTCAAACACAGGTATTGAAAAATTGCACATTGAGTGGAGGACAATAAAAGATTAAGCATACAAATGCAATAAAAAGAAAAAATCAATCAAAACAAATAGAAAAACATGTTCATGGGCCCACGAGCTGCAAACCTGTGGAGAAAAGTGTCCCGGATCATCAACACACTGGTAACACCTCGAAGGCTCCACCCCCCACCCCGACCCAGACCCACCAAAAACCACACACCCATGAACTGCCTGCAATTGACTAAAATTGACTCTTGCAAAAAGGGGATTGTGATATAATTCAAAATGAAAATAAATCAGTCTCAGCCACTGCTAAAAGCCATATTAGGGTGTCTCAGCACAACTCACATACAGGCAGGCCTCACGGTCTTGATCCATGGGTCTTGTATTGCCGCTACATCCTGATGAAGCGTGCTGGGTCACGTGAAACACATTGAGGTCCCACACGGCTTCGCCTCCGCCTCCCGCCCGGACCTGCACGCCACCGCCGTAGCGGCAATACAAGACCCACGGTTCAGCACCTGTCCTCCTCTCTCCTCCTGGGGCACCATCCCCACCCTGGATGTTTGGCACCTTCTGTGACACCTGGATCAAGCATGTGAGACTGTGATTTCATTGCCTAAAACACCTTACATGCATTTGCTTATTTTACCTCCTCCTCATCGCCCCTATCTCTGGTATGGGACTCTAAGCTTCCATGTTTATATTTGCCTATGAGGAACACAGTTTTCCAAGCTAGGAATCTATCTGGACTCTGTTATACACCCTCTTGCTTACAAGTGGAACCCTGAATCCATTTATCATACTACCAGTCCTGGGGGATGAGTGGAGTTTCTGAGGTCATTTCACTGCCGTGCTTGCATTTTTCTAAGCTAAAGCCTGAAGATCCTTGTTTTGTCTCATATAATCCTGCTCACATTACTAGGTGTCATTTGATGCCATAACACCTACTTCACCCCAAGTGTTTAGTATTTCTACACTGATCCTTCTCCTATGAAGTGGCAAGAGAGAGAGGTCTCAAATGTGGACTGCAGATCCCAGGTGTCTTCCAATCACTTGGATATTAAGATCCACTGGTGGCTTTAGATCCCTTCAGCCCGCTGAACTGTGTGTTTTCCATGAATCACCTGTCATTTTGAATTATATCACAATCCCTTTTTCGCAAGAGGCACGATATCTTCCCCCTCTCTGAATGCCATATCCTAATGAGAGGATTTTTTGGTCAATTGCAGGCAGTTCATGGGTGTGTGGTTTTTGGTGGGTCGGGGTTGGGGGTGGAGTCTTCGAGGGGTTTACCAGTGTGTGTTGATGAGCCGGGACACTTTTCTCCACAGGTTTGCAGCTTGTGGGCCCATGAACATGTTTTTCTATTTGTTTTGATTGATTTTTTTCTTTTTATTGCATTTGTATGTTTAATCTTTTATTGTCCTCCACTCAATAAAGTACAGTTTTTCAATACCTGTGTTTGAGCCATCTTTTTGCAACTTCTTCTGTTTTTTTCAATTTGTTGTTACTTCACCATGTGCGGATAGGGGTGCAGCAGTTTTCCTCTGAGATAGTCAGGCACACTGATCAGCCCACGTTATGTCTGATCTCAGAAGACACAACCCTCTGCAGAAGCCAGGAAGTAATCAATGCAGGAATATGGATTATGTCTTTGCGAATAGTGTGTAGACTCTCTTGGACGCATGGAGGCAGCGCCAGGTGTCAGACATCCTCCGTAAGCAAGAGAGGGCGCATAGAAAAGGAGCGAGCTCCCCTGCTGGCGGACTAGTCCAGATCAGGATCAACAACTGAATTTAGGTCTCCACACACTGAGGTTACCACTTTCGATTTTGTGCAATTTGACAAACAATTTGCGGAGAAAACGACCTGGATGTAAATTGGGAGCATACATTCCAATGATAGTATATTGGGCATTATTATCGCATACCAGAATTATATAATGCCCCCCTTGTCAAGAAGGGAGGAATGTAGAGTAAATGTAACAGTTTTTAATGGCTATAAGAACAACTCTTTTCCTGGATAAATAGTTAGCCATGAACAAGTTGGGGAAGTCTTTATGGTAGCACTTGGGAACTGAAGAAGCTTGGAACTGCGTTTCTTGAGTGATCAAGACATCAGCTTTAGAAACCACAGCCTCCTTCCATAATGAAAATCGCTTAGCTGGATTGTTCCAAGTCTCAGGTATTAAGATACAGGAATTTAAGGGCGATTCCATCTGAGGGATTTTACGAGTAAAACGTGCTGCACAAACCGACTTTGGCAGTAGTTGTGTATGAGCATAGTAGACAGGAAGGATAAGGAAGCAAGAACATGCCTGTTGTGTAGGACTGTGTAACACACTTTATAGTGTAGCTGGTGAGGTGGGATAGCTGGTGAGATTCCTTCTGCGATCCAATCATGAGTGTAAACCAATAACAAAAAAATCATAAAAAACATACATAACAATGACGGAGCGTAATCCAAGCACTCCTCCAAAAGGGTATAACAGGAGAATATAAAAAGTAGAGGTTCAAACATGAACCAGAAGCAGACAGACTGCTTACACAGTGGGTTATCCAAGATAGAAAAACATGTAAGCGCTGCTGGGGGCATGGCAGGCAATGGGGTTGTACTTCTCAGGTGGTATGACCCTATGTTGTTTGAGGATGATGCCCCTTTTTATGGGAAACCTTCTGCCATTCCTGGTAGTTGTGAGAAGATGCTCTATCCGTTGCTTGATGGGTGAAAGGTTCTGGGATGATCCATGATTTGAGTAAGGTAATGCCCTCCTCCATAAAGTTGATTAGCAAGGTGTGCCCTTCACAGGTGATCTTGAGTGTTGCTGCAGGGTATTTCCACTGATAAAGTATGTCATCGTTGTGCAGAGCTTTGCTGATAGTTGCTAAATTCTTGCGGCATAGTAAAGTGTGGGCCAAGAGGTCAGGGAGAACTTGAATAGATATGACTTGTTCAGGAAGGAGGTCTTTTTTGCAGAACACGGTCAGGATGCGTTCTTTGGCTTGAAAATAGTGGATTTGCATAGAACGTCCCTAGGTATTTTGCGTAGTAGATAAGATGGCTTAGGGACCCTATGGATCTTATCAATAGTGAGATCTTCAGATGAGAGAGTAGGGACAGCCGCCTTAAACAAATCTCGCACGTAGTGAAGTAGTTGAGGGTAGTAGGACCAATTCAGGTATACCTCAGATCATTCACATCGGAAAAACCTGAAGATCAAAGTCAGCCATTTTGGATTTTAGCCACTCAATGTCCTCATTATGCTTGTTGTGAGCGTCAACCATGTTATTGAATGAGGTAAAGCATGAACTCACGCCATTCTTCAAGTTGTCATCTCTGTCCCCCAGATCATGTATCTCGGCCGAGAATTTGTGGAAACAAGCTTGCATATCTGATTGTAATGACAAGCGCAGGGACCATAGCATCTCCTTTAGCACTACATCAGAGACCGGCTGGCCTGTTGTGGCGAATGATGCTAATGGATTTTGGACGGTTGGGTTCAGCACTTGTTTTCCCCCCTTTTGCATCCATCTCCTCCCAGGGCCCTTCTTAGGCTTCATTCTCTGTATCCCTCTGTGGTTTCGATTTAACTGGGCGAGAGAGAGCTGCTGTCCCTTGCTGAGTGTTCTGCATACCTATCAGCTGAATCAGTGAGTGTAAGGGAGGCGGGCACTAGAGGAGCAGCGGCCATGGCCGCTGGCCCGGAATGTCTCCCTCCACCCTCTTTGGCTTAGTCTGGAAAAACCCGGACAGTTTCTGGAGCCGGGTAACTCTCTCTCCGATGTTTGGTCACGGCTGCTGACTCAGGGGAGCTTCAGAGGTGTGGGGATGTTCGTGAGCCAATGTTGGCCATGCCGTGGATATTGGATCCCCCGGAGTGTGCACAAAGCTTCGGCTTTACGTGGCCATCTTCTGCAGGTCCTAGAACAAAGCTGCTACTGGAAGGTCAAATGACTTCTGTCAACGTATAGAAGGTGTGCTGAGGCCATAGATTGCTTGACAGCGAACAACCACCGTACCCCCCCCCCCCCCGGTTTCTCGCCATCCCCAGTCAGGTCTAGGACTAGTGGCAGTGATTGGACCCGTGATTGGACCCGTGGTAGGACTATTACGTTAGAACAGGGGTGTCCAAACTATGGCCCTCCAGCTGTTCAGGAATTACAATTCTCATCATGCCTAGTTATGTCTGTGAATGTCAGAGATTTACAATGCCTCATGGGATGTGTAGTTCCATAACAGCTGGAGGGCCGTAGTTTGGACACCCCTGCGTTAGAACATCAGGGACAGTTTTAAAGAAGCTCATATGCATTGAATGTTTAGCTTTCAATTTTAAGCAGATCACTGCCATGTGTGTCTAAAATACTTTTAAAAAGACTACAGATTCTCTTTACGGAGCTTTAGCATTTAAGATTGTACACACTATTTTACAGCTAAAGCCTTTAGATCTGCAACAGCGTTTTAATGAATGTGTTTAGACACCAGAAAGTTATATTTTTGACAATTTTTAAATGATGATGGTGGCAAATAAGTGCAAGTTATATTGTTCTGTGCAACCTATAGCTTGATTTGGCATGCTTGTGTAAGCCTGCTAATGCAGTTTTCAGTGACTTTTCTTTCTCTTTTTTTTTTTCTACAGGCTTTACCTAGAAATGGCGGAATGGATCCATATTTTGTGCATTCTTATTTTCATTGTACTTTTGTCAAAAACAGAATCCTATACCACTTTTATGAGCGACACAGAACTGAACCACCTAACAGTTGATGAAAACACAGGTTTTGTTTACGTAGGAGCAGTTAATCATTTGTATCAGCTTACTGGGAAACTCAAGTTAGTTTATAATGTCTCAACTGGACCAAAAAAGGATGACAAAGCATGTATACCTCCGATTGATCAAGATAAAAACCCATGTCCAAATGCTTTTCTTAGTGACAATTATAACAAGCTGCTTTTACTAGACGGGCCAAAAGAACGGATAGTTGTATGTGGAAGCCTATTCAAAGGAATTTGTTCTCTTAGGGAAACCAATATCTCAAAAGAGATTTCTTATGATGACAGCAGAGGAGAGAAGTCTTTTGTTGCCAGCAACGATAAGAATGTAGAAACTGTGGGGCTAATAGCAGACATGACAGATAATGGACCACGAGCTCTCTTCGTTGGGAAGGGCACAAGTCCGCATGACAATGGGATAATTATCAGCACACGAATACTTGATGAAATGGATGATAAAGGCCCTTTTGAAACTTACCATGATTCTGCTAGCTTAAAATATGGCTCTGGCTCTACCTCTGCCAACACACAACAGTTTATCACCGTCTTTGAAGATCCTAATCGTGTCTATTTCATTTCCAGCCGGTTGGATAAAACCTTAAATAAAAACCGCACGCTAATTACCCGATTGTGTAAATCGGATTATAACTATTTTTCCTATGTTGAGATGGATCTTGGCTGCAGAGACCACAACAATATTCCTTATAATATCTGCACTTCTGCTTTCCTTTCCAGTCCAGGACAGGCGCTAGCTGAATTATTGAACATATCCAGTGTCCAGGATAAGGTTCTCTTTGGAGTTTTCAACACTTTTATCAATAATCGAGAAAAATCTGCTGTTTGTATGTTTCCACTGAGTAAAATTAACAAGCAATTTGAAAAAAATCGTGAAGAGTGTTATACCAGGTCTGAAGAATCTGTAAACCAAGATAGCGAGAGCATATTTACAAAGCCATTTGGTGAAAAAATAGGTTGTGAAAAACAGGTACAGTAAGCTGTTAAAAAAGTATAATCTTTATGCACTGCAAACCTAAATATGTCCTAGTATTAGAGTGAGCTTTATTTACAGAGACCTTGTCCTTTTTTACTGATTCATTGCAAAGTGATGGTGTTTGATAGCCATTCCACCAAGGAGTTGTAATCCACTATTCATACAATCAAGCCGCTTCCACACATCAAAATGATCCCTTCAGTGTGGCAGTAACCAGGATCCCTTGTGTGAGTGCCAACACCAGGGTTTAGACAGGCTAGGATGCTGCAGCAGCAAGTGAACGTGGCTTAGTAAGAAGGAAAGCCAGAGGGGCGGTGGACTATCTCCAGGCTCTGTCACTTTGCCTTGTGTTTTTAAAGCCTAAATCAAACCAAAATCTTTTCAGAGTAGAGTTGGAGCCTCTGTCAAGTTTTGATTGGTGTCTGTTTCTATCCCAGTCCTTGTGACAACCGCAACCTCATTCTTGTATGAGTGTAACAGGAGCTGAAAAAAAACATCACTTCTCTGGCATCTCAGACAGAAAAAATTCTTAACAACAATTTTTGTTTACACACACTTCAGCTTGTATAAGGGCAGTGTGTACAGCAAACTTTTGAAATAATTTGCAAAGCTTTTTGGTAAGCCTCAAGCAGATTTGTTGAAGCCTTTAAAGCACCATTAGCATCAACCATTCTACAATTTGGAGAGGTTAAAGAATAAGTATACCTTGTTAAAAAAAATAAATAATGCACATCTTTTTGCAGGTATTAAAAAGTGTAGTATTTATTCTTACTTGGAGCCTGTAAGCATTGCACCCGATATCACCGGATGCCATGCAGGACTCCTGCAGACTTGTCAGTGTATCTGTCTGCTTGTACCTCGTACGGGCAGGCAGATGCACCCTAACAGGAGGAATAAATTAACTACCAGAGCGATCAACAGCGCCATGATAGTTATTTGAAACTACAAGTCTTCACTGTAAATGAATGATGCAGCCGGGTGGGCAGGACACCCAAAGTCATGTCTTTTTTTTTAAAAAAAGTGTCAGCAAGCGAGGGAAGAAGAGAGAAGCCTCTACAGAGAGTGGAGCGGATGGCAGCTGCAGGAGTGGGAGCATGTAACATGTTCCACGCTAAAAACTGGTGGATTATGTAACATGTTCCCAAAGGTACCTTTAAAGCAGGACTCAAAATTTCAAGTCCTGAGCTGCTAGCCAGGCCTTAAGAGTTACTTGCCACTTGTTGCCCCACCCAAACCCTACCCTGCTCCGCCCCTAAACACGCCTTAGTAAAATATCTCATAAAATTACACTGTTAAATGTTTTTTTTCAGAATTAAGTTACAAAAATAAATATTAACAACAACTGAGAGAGAGAGAGTTCAACAGAGAGAGAGGGGGTTTGACAGAGAGACAGGGGGGGTTGACAGAGAGGGGCTGACAGGGAGAGAGGCAAAGGGGGCTGACAGGGAGAGAGGCAAAGGGGGCTGACAGGGAGAGAGGCAAAGGGGGCTGACAGGTAGAGAGGCAAAGGGGGCTGACAGGGAGAGAGGCAAAGGGGGCTGACAGGGAGAGAGGCAAAGGGGGCTGACAGGGAGAGAGGCAAAGGGGGCTGACAGGGAGAGAGGCAAAGGGGGATGACAGGGAGAGAGGCAAAGGGGGCTGACAGGGAGAGAGGCAAAGGGGGCTGACAGGGAGAGAGGCAAAGGGGGCTGACAGGGAGAGAGGCAAAGGGGGCTGACAGGGAGAGAGGCAAAGGGGGCTGACAGGGAGAGAGGCAAAGGGGGCTGACAGGGAGAGAGGCAAAGGGGACTGACAGGGAGAGAGGCAAAGGGGACTGACAGGGAGAGAGGCAAAGGGGACTGACAGGGAGAGAGGCAAAGGGGACTGACACGGAGAGGGGGGGTGACACGGAGGAAGAGAGCGAGGGGGTGACACGGAGGAAGAGAGCGAGGGGGTGACAGAGAGCAAGGGGGTGAAACGGAGAGAGAGAAAGAGGGGGTGACAGGGACAGAGGGGGGGATGACAGGGAGAGACAGGAGGTGACAGGGACAGAGGGGGGGTGACAGGGACAGAGGGCGGGGAGGTGGAGGGGTGCCGGTGACAGGGAGAGAGGGGGAGATGTCAGGGGGGTTGATGACAGGGACAGAGGGGGGTTGACAGGGTAGGGAGGAGTAAGTCCGGTCACAGTGCTCATCTTACTCAGTTCACCATGTAGCTGCTGGCTGTTAATTAAACTTTCCCGCCCACACATCTTTTTCACACACAGGCTGCACTGAGTGTGTGGGCGGGAACAGGGAGGGAGAGAGAGAGAGAGAGGGGGGGTGCGGGTGAAGGCAGAACAGATGCAGCCTCTCCCATTCCTGGAGGGGGGGAGCTGCTCACTGGGCTATGAAACACACACAGCCTTGTGACAGTGGGAGGGGCAGGCTGAACAGAGGAGCTGCATATTCCCCATACAGCACAGCCCTGTTCTTACTCGCCCTCCTCATCATTCCACTTGCAAAATGCAAGCAGGCGAGTGGAATTTTTGAGGGCTGCTTTAAGGCGTATATAAGTGAGGACAATTCCCAACATTAAATTGGTAGCAAAACTAAACTGATTACACATAATATATTATACAATTTCAAGTAAAGGCTGCTTGTAGAGTCATCAGGGCTTTAAAACACCAAGCTTTGTAGTTTCCTCGTAATTTGTGCTTATGATCTTAGGTTCTCTGTCTATTGTCAGACCCATGTCTTATGGCTAAGTGATCATGCTTGTTGGCAATAGGTAAAATGGACTTGAATGGTGGCTGCTGCTAAAAAAAATATTAGCTTACAGAAAATGGATGTGTAATTGGTCTTGTTTTACTCAGTAATTGTAGACTAAAATGTAATTTTCAGCTTGCTACATGATATGCACTCTGGATGTAAATGCATTTATTGACATCCATGATTCACATATTCAAGTTGGTTCTATAATGTATCGTTACGGCATGTAAGACCCTGGAATAGTGCTTTTCATGTTAACCTGTATAATTATTTCACATAAATTGTGTATTAAGGCGGATGAGCTCTAAAAAAAGACAGTTCATAGAGGGAAATAAAGTGGATGAGCCGCAATGCCTCAATTTCTCTAGCGCTCATTGACAGACGTAGTCCTCGGTGATACACCACCTTTGGGTTATGTTGCCTCCACAGGAGCAGGACTAGACAGGAAATTAAAAAGCTCTGGCCACACCCCAGGGGCAGTCCCAGAGGGTATATCCTCTCTCTCTCTGCCTCAGCAAATCAGTTATTTTCTGTCTAGTTAGGAGTAAGGACCTAGATACCTTGCTGGGATCTTAGGTCCTGGCAAGAATTTTTTCTTAAAGGATTTTTTAGACCGCTTTTTTCTCCAGTGTTCCTGTGAGATCTTCAAGCAAGAAAGCTGAACTGGGCGACGGGCTGGATGTTGAGATCTGGTGGTCACCCCAGTTCAGCCTACGAGCGCGTGCAGGCCATAGCTCCGCGCTGGGTCGGCCGCGACAAAGTCCCATTAAAGGACTGTCCACGCGAGTTAAACGTCTCGCTGAAACGCCAAAGACCATGAGTCACGGCGTCCGTATCGGTCGACAGCTCTCCCGCCCCGGTGGAGAGGGGTACTGTCAGGAGTTGGTGCCCGCCTGGTTCCGGTATGGTGAGTAGTATGTTCCCCCTTTCCCCCTGACGGGTTTTGTGGTGAACGCGGGCCCCTCTCTGTATGGTAAGATAGAGTCCCTTTCTATCCTACAACATGACACAGATCCTCCTACTTTGAGTGTGATTTTATGTGTGCAAAAGCCAGGAGGCTTGGTTTGGGAGCTAACAATCTAATTGTATACATGTTTTAAAGATGTAATCTGTGGCATTCTGGGAATCTTATGGGTTAAGAATAGCTACCTACCAGTCAGAAGCCACGGACATGTAGACTGCCTTCCTAATCAGATCTCCAGCTATTAGCAGGCCTCCCGAACGGCCATGCGGTCCGCCAGGGCCGGTACCGCCAACCACGCCATATCCCCATGCAGAGAGAGTGTTGTGTGCCCTGCAGCACACCGCTATTCAGTACGGGCCGCCGCCATTTTTTTTGCTGGATCGCACGAGCCGCCATTTTGGCGTAACCTCGTGTCTCCAGCATGGGGGCGGCCATGTTTGAGGTGATCCAAACACCTTGTGGAGCTTGGGGGAGGCGCCGGAAGGCGTACAGAGGGGCGGAGCCGCCTCCTTGTTTCCTGGGCAGCCAGCCAAAAGACTTCCTGTTTGTCAAGACAGCGCTGTAACCTGTTGCAGTTAAACTCTGAGCATCAAGTGGTGAGCCTGGGGGTCTATCTCTCTCTCTCTCTCTCGATCGATAGGGATCCCTAGCAGGTAACACTAAGGGGCTTTTGTGGCGCTGGGGGTCGAAAAAAAAAAAAAAAAAAAAAAGTTTTATTTTTGAATTATATTATCCAGGAAGTAACTGGAATTATCATGGACCCTGCCACACATATTCCCCCACCTGTTTCCCTCGAGGGGGCCACGGGACCCGCCGGTGCACAGAGTGTAGAGTCATTTACAGCAATTTTGGAGTCTATGGTGGCTCGGGTGGAGGCGGCCTGTCAGGGACGGGGGTCAAGGAAGCGACCCCCGCCTACCCCTATACCATCTGACACCTCTGACTCAGATTCAGAGGTGGTCACGGCAATTGCAGGTTCCTCTGCAAGGGCTGTTATCCCAGGTAAAGCCCCCTCAGACAGTGAGGAGGACGCTTCTTCTCCTGCTATTATTCAGGAAGAAGCATTGGTGGACGCACTAGTTGTGGCAGTGCAGGAAACCTTAAAACTTGAGGCTTTACCGGCAGAGGCAACTGAAACAGAGATTCCTTTTGGTACTAATAAGCCCATCAAGATGAAGGCTTTTCCTGTACCTAAATGTTTCGGTAATCAGATTAAAGGAGAATGGGAGCATTCTAAACGTACCTTTACTATTTCCAAGCGTATTGCTAGACGCTATCCGTTTGAGGAATCCATCATTAAGAAATGGACGGTACCACCAGTCGTGGATCCGCCTATTTCCAGGCTGAATAAAGCCACGGTTATTCCAGTGGAGGACACTTCGTCCTTTAAGGATCCGGTGGATCGAAAGATGGAAGCAGAGTCCCGCACCATCTTCTCTCTGATAGGGTCAGCTTTTAGACCAGTAATTGTTATTGGTCTAGTTTCCCAGACACTTACGGAATGGGCGAAAATGGTACGCCAAGAACTTAGGGGAAAAGATATTCCCCAGGAGACATCTGATTTGATGGAACAGATTATACAAGGGCTACAGTTTATCTGTGACGCAGCCTTGGACACTACTCCCTTATTAGGGCATGCATCTAAGACAGCGGTGATCCTCAGACGTGTGCTGTGGTTAAAATGCTGGTCAGCTGACCTAGGTTCCAAAAAGACCTTGACAAATCTCCCCTTTCAGGGGAATCGTCTATTTGGGGCCAACCTAGATGAAATCATTAAGGATGCCACTGGGGGCAAGAGCACTTTTTTGCCACAGGCTGCTAAAGCTAAGGGACCTCGCAACAAGCGAGGACCTTTCTTTACCGCCCATAAAGGGCGCCCGGCTGGTACTAGCGGGAAAGGCAAGACTCCTCCAGGAGGGTTCAAGAAGGGGACCAACCCAGCCAAACCCGAAGCAAAGGAGTACACAGCCTGAAGGTGCGCCCCCACCCGGTTTCAGGGTGGGGGGACGTTTTCACCGGTATTCAGGACATTAGATCGAGCATCAACCACTACTACCGGTGCGATTCTTCCCTTCCAACATTTAAGTACTACAGGAAGCGGTAGTTACCGTTCCCTGAATAGATCTTTTCCTTTACCTTTTCCCAAGATTAGTCCCGATACCTCACAGGAATCGGATCTGGTTGACCAGATAGGCCAAGTAGCCTCTAGTCGGGTGACTTCGGTCCCTGAGGTTCAACCAGAAAAGATCACCTTTCCTGATAACTATCAGGTATCTGATAAATGTGTGGGAACAGAAAACGACCAGACTTTCTCGGATGGTCGGGGCCAGATACCTCTAGGGACGCCTGGTTCAGATTCAATCAGTGCCAGTGGTCCTAGAAATTCTAGGCTGGCCTCCTCAAGCCGGCCTGGCCGACTTGGACATGTTAGTCGTACACGTTCCGTGGGAACTTCGTCTCAGGGAGTGTCTGTGGTCTCAAGGACCTATTTACCATCATGCTTTACAGTCGCTGGGTTTAATGGCCTGGCCATTGAGACCCAAGTACTGAAGGACAGAGGTTTGTCAGCTTCAGTCATTCCTACCCTTATTAAAGCAAGGAAAGCGACTTCCAACAAAGTCTATTATCACACATGGAAAACTTATATTGCGTGGTGCGAATCTTTAGGATTTCCTCCACGTACCTATTCGGTGTCTCGAATATTGGCCTTTTTTGCAACAAGGGGTTGAGCAGAAGCTAGCCTTGAGCACCATCAAGGGTCAAGTTTCAGCATTAGCAATCTTCTTTCAGAAGCCTTTAGCTACCAAATCCTTGGTGCGGAATTTCATCCAGGGGGTGCGGCACCTGGCTCCTCCAGTCCGCGCGCCCTTACCGCCTTGGGATCTTAATTTGGTTTTGTCGGTTCTACAGAAACCTCCCTTTGAAAACATCAGGGAGATTCCCTTGCTTACTTTATCCCAGAAGGTGGCCTTCTTGGTGGCTATTACTTCTGCTCGCAGGGTGTCAGAACTGGCTGCATTATCATGCCAGTCCCCATACCTAGTGATTCATAGGGATAAGGTAGTACTTCATCCTAAGCCATCTTTTCTTCCCAAGGTGGTTTCAGATTTTCATCTGAATGAAGATATTGTACTACCTTCCTTGTGTCCTCAGCCCAAGCATCATCGGGAACATGCGTTGCATTCCTTAGATGTGGTTCGGGCAATCAGGGTATACCTGAAAGCTACGGAATCATTCCGTAAGACGGATTCACTTTTTGTGATCACGGATGGCCCCAGAAAGGGTTTGCCTGCATCTGCCGCGACCATTGCCAAATGGATTAGACAAACGGTGGTACAGGCTTATTCTATTAAGGGTCAGAGTCCTCCGTTCCCTGTTAGGGCGCACTCCACTCGAGCGCTCAGTACTTCCTGGGCCTTTCGCCATCAGGCGTCAGTGGTCCAGGTATGTAAGGCGGCCACCTGGTCGTCGGTACATACCTTTACAAAGTTCTATAAAATTGATGTGACGGCATCGGCGGATGCCTCATTTGGCCGCAAGGTTTTGCAGGCCGCAATTTGAGGAGACCGGTGGTCTACCTCGAGGGTTTTTTCTGTTTGAAAAAAAAAAAAAAAATTTTTTTTTCTCTTTTTTTGTTGAGTCTCATCATTAAGGATGAGCATTGTAAACTTCTAGTTGGCACCGGTTGGGCCTTCTAGATTGGGATTTGATTTCCATTTTCCCACCCCTCAGTTGTGATACTGCTCTGGGACGTCCCGAAGGTGGTGTATCACCGAGGACTACGTCTGTCAATGAGCGCTAGAGAAAAATGGATTTTTGTAAAATCTTACCGTAAAATCCTTTTCTCTTAGCTCATTGACAGACGTAGTCCCCGCCCCTCTGTTTTTTGAGTTGGGTTAAAATCTCTAAAGACTGCTTTTTCACATAACTGATTTGCTGAGGCAGAGAGAGAGAGGATATACCCTCTGGGACTGCCCCTGGGGTGTGGCCAGAGCTTTTTAATTTCCTGTCTAGTCCTGCTCCTGTGGAGGCAACATAACCCGAAGGTGGTGTATCACCGAGGACTACGTCTGTCAATGAGCTAAGAGAAAAGGATTTTACGGTAAGATTTTACAAAAATCCATTTTTTGTGAATAGGTCACATAGACCAGGAAAAGTTTGTCCTTGTACAATTTTTTTTTTTTTTTTTAATGAACATGCAATACCATTTTGTAGTAATCCTGTGAGTTTTTTTTCCCACTGTTTAGAATCTCTAAGTGGAAAGTCCAGCTGTCTTGGAGCATTCAGTGATTTTTTCTATTTTTGGTCTTGTTGCAGGCTTCAAATCGTGATGTGTTGGAGAATTATCCGTGTGGATCAGAGCACTTGCCTTACCCACTACAGAGCAGAAATGGTGTTACTGAAAAGGCTGTGCTTGTCCGGGAGATGAACCCCTTTACCTCTATAGCAGTGTCTGTGGAGAATGAGCACACTATTGTATTCCTCGGTACAGCTGAAGGAAAACTGGTGAAGGTAACTAGATTGTGCCTTGGTGAACTTTCTTTACTCTTAATTTTAATGTACAATTTGCTTAAATACTTGCTCAAATGAAATCGATCATATTTTGTCTGCATTTTGTATTGTGCAGTTTAAAAAAATAAAACCAATATTAGGTTACTTAAAGGATTTTACCTCAATGGCTACATCAGTGTATTAAATAAAGGTTTGCCACATGCCAGTATTTTATGTTTTGTAATGCTTTGCTTCATTAGTGTCCCAATCAGTGGCGGCCGGTCTATTGAGTACGCTGGTCACTGCTTTGAATGGGGGCATGTATGCTGGTCACTGCATTGAAAGGGGGCATGCATGCTGATCTCTGCATTGGGGAAATGTACGCTGGTCACTGCATTGAAAGGGGGCATGTATGCTGGTCACTGCATTGAAGGGGGCACGCACACTGATCTCTGCATTGGGGGCATGTATGCTGGTCACTGCTTCGGGGGCATGTATGCTGGTCACTGCATTGAAAGGGGGCATGTACTCTGGTCACTGCATTGAAAAGGGGCATGTACGCTGGTCAGTGCATTGGAAGGGGGCATGTACGCTGGTCACTGCATTGAAAGGGGGCATGTATGCTGGTCACTGCATTGAAGGGGGCATGTATGCTGGTCACTGCATTGATAGGGGGCATGTACACTTGTCACTGCATTGAAAGGGGGCATGTATGCTGGTCACTGCATTGAAGGGGTCATGTACGCTGGTCACTGCATTGAAGGGGGCATGTATGCTGGTCACTGCATTGAAAGGGGGGCATGTATGCTGGTCACTGCATTGAAAGGGGGCATGTACGCTGGTCACTGCATTGAAAGGGGGCATGCTGGTCACTGTGCGTTGAAAGGGGGCACGCTGGTCACTGTGCATTGAAAGGGGACACACTGGTCACTGTGCATTGAAAGGGGACACGCTGGTCTCTCTGCATTGAAAGGGGGCACGCTGGTCTCTCTGCATTGAAAGGGGGCACGCTGGTCACTCTGCATTGAAAGGGGGCACGCTGGTCTCTCTGCATTGAAAGGGGGCACGCTGGTCTCTCTGCATTGAAAGGGGGCACGCTGCTCTCTCTGCATTGAAAGGGGGCACACTATACCTTATTTACTGAAGGCCCATTTCACACTTTTGCGACCTCAAAGTCACGCAATTTTTTACAGCGTTTTTTGCCGCAAAGCAATGCCCATTACATTTTTCGGTTTGCGCCCCCCCAAAAAAAATCTTGAGCACCAGCCGCCACTGGTCCCAATAATAGCAAATGATGATCCCTAATATCAAGGGTCACTTGTGATAATTGAGCCATTACAGGTTTCCTTGTCCCATTGTTGGAAAGTCTCCATGGGAGCTGTAATCACTGTTCCTTGTAGTAACTTACAGCATGAAAATACATCCCACATTTTATATCTGCCTTTCTTTGGTCACTCTTAGGGCCCATTCAGGTTATTGCTGTATGGTAATGCTCAGTAAAATGCATGGTTTACCATGCATGCTGCAGTGCTGGTAATTTTTTTTATGGCACCCTCCCACTGCCATAGTAGCAGGCAAAGCTCCTGCACTGCCACTCACCCCAACAAACCTGCATATGCTGCTATTGAAAAAAGTTATGTTGATGTGTTAAAATGCACTCTCAGCCGGTTCAAAATGAATAAACGGTCTTAAAATAGTGCACTATAAAGCATGGTAGTGCATATAGTGTAAAGGGAGCCTTTGTAAATTTTGGTTTGAGAAACCTTTTCTATGCAATCTGTAGCTTCTGACTGTCATTGGACAGAAAATGGTATATTTTATATTTTTGTTGAAATGTCTCTTTGGTAACCATTACAAACATGTAATGTTTTGTTTTGTTGGAAAACATTTTTCTCTATCGTTCATTGACAGACGCAGCTTCATATCTTCTTGACCATTGGGTTATGCTGCTCCCTACAGGAGTAGGACACTAGGCAGGAAAACGCTTTACCACGTCTATGGGGCAGTCCCTGCAAGCATAACCCCACACACTCTGCTATAGCTCTGTTTGTTTCTGCCTAGTTTAGGAGTAGGACCTAGTTCCCTGCTGGGATTATGGGCTTAGCTGTCTATTTTTGGGAACCTTTTTTATGATTAATTTCTTTTAGTTAGAGTTCCTGGAGAACTACAAGCAACAGCCGGCTGGGTTTTGGACTGGATATTCTAGATCCTTAAGGTCTCCCAGTCTGACTAGCGAGCGTGAGCAGGTTATAGTCCAGCACTAGGCATCGCCATGCCGGAGCCCCTCTGGACAGGGACCAGCCTGCAAGTAGACCGTCTCGCCGGGACGCGGATGACCTGGGATGCCCTGAGTAGCAGCTTACCCCCTGGCTGTCAGCACATCCTCCCCGGGTGGGAGGTGGTCTGTTCTTAGTGGCATCCGCCTGATACCGTGGTATGGTGAGTAAGTGTCCCCCCCAATTTCTTGGCATCTCGGGGTGGATGTGGGCCCCCTCCATGGAGTAGTCGGACCCTCGGGTATCCCTCGGTTCCCCTGGCCCCTCGGCCATACCAGGCCCCCTTAGCTGTTTCTCCCATCTATGGGGTGGTGGTTATATTGCGGCCGCTGTGGCGCTTCTGCAGGGGGGGGGGCGTCCTGGTGGGGTCTCCTTCTGGGGACCCTCCTGATGCCTCCGGTATGATGACCCCCATGGGGGGTCCTGGAGACCGCATGGCGAGCCGTGGGGGCCTCCATTTTGCTGTAGACTTCTGCTCTGCCTTAATGTAAAAGGTTTTCTCATTACAATGCATGGGCGGTCATGTTTTGATAGTTCCCCATAGGAATGCATGGGGCAGCCATTTTCTTGTAGTCCACGATCGCTGGACAGCAAGGAGAGACACTAAAGGCTCTAGGCATGACCTAAGTGCTTTTCATTTTCTGTGCAAGATCGTTTCTATCTTCAGCAAGGAACATTCCTGTAGCTTCCAGACCGGTTTGGTGGTAATGTTTTGGGGTCCCTGTAGGCATTCCTCACTCACACTGCTGCAGGCTGTTTTAGGCTTGGACTTGTAGTACCGCTGGTGCAGCGGTGCGGATCGCGTTTTTGCAATTTTTTTAAAGTGACACTGCATTTTGTTTTTATTTTCAATACTAATGGAGTCCCAGGACAAAATTTCACCTATAGACCCCTCAGTGCGGCTGCGGAAACCTCTGGGTCGCAGCCCCTGTCTGGTTTTACAGCAGTTTTGGAAAGCCTGGTGTCAAAAGTGGATTTCGTTTTAAAAAGTGGCGCTAGCCGAAAGCGCCCTTTGCTTTCACCTCCCTCTGTGTTATCCTCCGATTCTGAGGCAGATATGGCTGCTGCGGACACACCCCACCTTGGTGCATCTGTGTCATCGCATTCTGATGGTGAGGAGGACACGTCCTCGTCAGCTGCCAAGCGGGAAAGCGCGCTGGTGGAAGCACTTATAGTATTACATAGTACAGTGCGGGAAACATTAAAAATGGCAGATGAGTCTACAGCGTCCGGGACGCAAGTGTCTTTTGGCACCCACAAATCACAGAAGTCGGGCAAGGTGTTTCCTTGTCCGGAACTTTTTGACAACATTGTCAATGAACAGTGGGGGCACATCAAACGTTAGTGGTGCCTAAGCGCTTTAAACAGCGTTACCCCTTCACGGATGCGTTTTCCACTAGGTGGACCGTACCACCTAAGGTGGATCATCCAGTTTCCAGACTGAACAAGTCTTTGATAGTTCCGGTGGAAGAATCCCCGGCTTTTACTGATCCTGTGGATAGAGGGATTGAGCCATTTGCATATGTTAGCGGGCTTAATATTAAAACCGATATTTGTGATCACATTGGTGGCACAGACCATTACAGAATGGGTGAAGTTACTAAAAGGTTACTTGGAGACGGAGCAGCTGTCTCCGGGTTTGAATGAGCCAATGGACCAGATGGGTCAAGCCCTGCTATATATTTGTGATGCGTCGCTGGGTGTGGCTCCCCTGGTGGCTAGAGTGTCTGTGGTGGGGATTGCGATTAGACGCATGGTGTGGTTAAAGAGCTGGTCTGTGGACCAGGCCTCCAAAAAGGCTCTTTCTGACCTTCACGGGGGGACAGGTTGTTTTGATCCTCCTTGGATGAGCTGATAAAAGGCCTTACGTGAGTGGAAGAGTACTCTTCTTCCACAACTATCCAAGAGCAAGGCGCCACGTACTAGACGGGGGCCCTCTTTCACTGCTCATCGGAGGCCCTTTCGTACATCCGGGTCGCAGGAGAAAGGAGCAAGGCCATTCCGGTCTTCTGGGGGTTCCGAGAAGACATGGTCGGGTAAGCAAAAATCTGGCCAGTCTGGATCTGTTGACAGATCCTTGTCTGCATGAAGGGACGCCCTCACCTGTTTCTCGGGTGGGGGGACATCTTCGATTCTTTCTGGGAACCATGGACATCCTTGATTCAGCTCAAATGGGTCCATGAACTGATCTGTTCGGGTTACAAGATCGATTTCTGGTCTCGACCGTTGGAGAGGTTCTTCCCTCCAATCTACGCCTCTCTCCAGACTGATTGAGGGACCTATGCGAGGCGGTACAAGACCTGCTGTCTCAAGGGGTGATTGTGATGGTTCCCTCTCGGGAACGCTTTCAGGGATTTTATTCAAACCTTTTTACTGTGCCCAGAAAGGAAGGCAAAGTACGTCCAATTCTGGACCTCAAGGCTCTGAGCCGCTTTGTGTGGGTACAGAAGTTTTCAATGGAGTCCATTCGAACGGTAGTGGCGTCTCTACACCAAGGGGATTTTTTTGGCCTCTAGAGATATCAAGGACGCATATCTATACATCCCTATCTACGCTGGACACCAGCGTTTTCTTCGCTTTACTGTAGGAGTGGAGCATCATCAATTTGTGGCACCCCCAGGGTCTTTACCAAGGTGCCGGCTTCAGTGTTGGCATTAATGCGCCAACGGGGGATTTCGGTACTGGGATACCTGGATGATCTCCTATTGAGAGCGGACTCTGTCAGCCCTGTCGGGCGAATTGACGATCACGGTACGAATTCTGCAAGAGTTTGGTTTGAACATCAATTTAAAAAAATCTGCCCTGATACCTGCATTAAGACTGGATTATCTAGGCCTGACTCTGGATTCAGCCTTGGCGAGGGTCCTTCTTCCAGGCAAGCTGCAGAAGTTGCAGGGGGCGATCCGTTTGCTGTCCGCAAACAATTGGTCCCCTCTGTGGACTTGCATGCGGGCCTTGGGTCTGATGGTGTCAACCTTCGAGGTGGTTCCGTTTGCTCAGTTCCACACAAGACCCTTACAATGGGAGATTCTTGTCAAATGGAGCAAAGATCCAAAGTCCTTGGACACTTTAATTCGGTTGAGTCACAACACGAAGACTGCTTCCCTGGTGGCTTCACTCATTGGCACTAGGGAAGAGCAAGTCCTTCCTTCCATTGTATTGGACGGTGGTAGCCATGGACGCCAGCATGTCAGGCTGGGGTGGAGTGTTGGGGAAGCTCTGCGCCCAGGGGTCCTGGATGGTGGAAAAGTCAAATATTCCGATAAATATCTTGGAGCTCAGAGTGATAAAGCTTTGCCTGAGACACTGGACAACTCATCTGCAAGATTGTCTAGTCCGGATACAATCGGACAATGTCCAGTCCGGATACAATCGGACAATGCCGCAGCCATGGCCTACATCAATCTTTAAGGGGGCACAAAAAGTGTCTTGGCCCGGGAGGTAGCCGAGATCCTGGTTTGGGCGGAAAAGCTTATTCCAGCCCTCTCTACTGTGCACATTCCAGCTGTGGAGAACTGGCAGGTGGACTACCTGAGTTGTCAGGTGTTTGATCAGGGGGAGTGGTCTCTGCACCCGAAGGTGTTTCATCTGTTGTGTGTCCGGTGGGGACACCTGACGTTGACCTGTTTGCTTCTCGACTCAACAGGAAGGTTCAGAGGTTCGTTGCCAGGTCTCGGGTTCCTCTGGCTAATGCCACAGACGCGCTGGTTGCTCCTTGGAGTCAGTCAGACCTATCATTGTACGTGGAAATCGTTTTTTTTTTTTAATGGTGTGAATCTTTGAAGGTGCACCCTCGCTTGTTCTCAGTGCCTAGGGCTTTTCTTCACAAAGGTGTTGAAAAGTGGTTGGCCTTGGGCACTATCAAAGGCCCAGTGTCTACTTTGGCTGTGTTTTTCCCACGCCCTTTAGCTACGCATGCCCTGATTCGCACTTTTATTCAGGGGGTTCGCCACATGGCTCCCCTCAGGCGATCCTCACTACCTCCGTGGGATCTAAATTTGGTATTACAGTATCTCACAAAAGTGAGTATAGCCCTTACATTTTTGTAAATATTTCATTCTATTTTTTCATGTGACAACACTGAAGAAATAACACTTTGCTACAATGTAAAGTAGTGTACAGCTTGTATAACAAAGTAAATTTGCTCAACACACAGCCATTAATTTCTACACTGCTGGAAACAAACGTGAGTACACCCCTAAGTCAAAATGCTGCCTTAACCCTCTAGGGGATGGAGTTAACCAGAGCTTCACAGGTTGCCACTGGAGTCCTCTTCCACTCCTCCATGACGACATTAGAGAGCCGGTGGATGTTGTAGACCTTGCGCGCCTCCACCTTCCGTTTGAGGATGCCCCACAGATGTTCAATAGGGTTTAGGTCTGGAGACCTGTTTTGGGCAGTCCATCACCTTTACCCTCAGCTTCTTTAGCAGGACAGTGGTCATCTTGGAGGTGTGTTTGTGGTCGTTATCAGAGGGGGATCGTGCTCTGGTTCCGTATGTCACAGTACATGTTGGCATTCATGGTTCCCTCCATGAACTGTAGCTCCCCAGTGCCGGCAGTACTCATACAGCCCCAGACCATGACACTCCCACCACCATGCTTGACTGTAGGCAAGACACATATGTCTATTTTAGCCTCACCTGGTTGCCACTACACCTGCTTGACGCCATCTGAACCAAATAAGTTTGTATTGGTGTAGCACTGCCCCCTACAGCAGTGGTCCTCAACTCCAGTCCTCGGGGCCCACTAACAGGCCAGGTTTGCAAAATAACTAAATTACATCCCAGGTGATCTCATTTGCTGCTCAGTGATTGCAGTATTCTAGTCTGCAGCTCTCCAAGGTAATACTTAAAATCTGGCCTGTTAGTGGGCCCCGAGGACCGGAGTTCAGGACCACTGCCCTAGAGGACTGCTGAGAATTGCACTTTCTGGATTCCCCTGGGTTACCCTTAGCAACTGACAGCAGATAAACGGCATTGAAAGTTCTTGGCTCAGTCAGTAATCAATCTAGGGGATGTTAGTTTTTTGTATTTTATTTAGAATTTGGATAGGAGAAGGGATGAGAAGGGATGAGTGGGATACTCCCAACTAGCAACTATCCACAATTCTGAGGACAACTGACTATAGAATGTGGCAAGGCCGCTGCTTCACCTTGCCACTAAAGTGAAGATAAGATTACTGTTCCCGCTTGAATACTCTCTTCAGGGTTAGTAACTTGGCACCCCTTTACTCTCACTGCCTGTGTGCTGACACCTGTCCTCTGACTCTAGCAACTGGAGTGGTCCCCTTCCTGGGCAGACCCCTTGGCAAGCTTCCCTGTACTCACGGACACAGTTTTTCCAGAGTTGCTCTGCCTCCACCTCCACAGTCAGCTTCCACTGGACCTCTGGGTTCAGCCACACCTTTTGGTTCACTAGGCCGACTGCTGCAGATGAGGAGACAGCCGCCGCCCTTCTTCTGGGACTTGGCTTCCCGCCCAAAGACCCCCTGTCACATGTGCCCTTGGCTTTTATAGCCTATCCCAGGATGCACCACTGTTTGTGCCAACCCACTGGGACAACCACAAAAGCCTGTTACTGGCTGGGTTTCCTCCAATGTCCAACAGATCCCCTATTGGATGCAGAGGGGGAAACTCCCTCAGCCCAGATGAATCACATCTTGGACACATACAACAGACCTAACTACGAATCCTGATAAGCAGAAGAGCTACAAAGTTTTATTTGTCACTCTCCTGATAAGCAGGCAGAGTAAATATGCTACCTATCTAGCACCTACCTAGGAGGGTGCTACATCGGTCTCGTAAGACCACAGGACATGGTTCCAGTAATCCATGTCCTTAGTCTGCTTGTCTTCAGCAACCTGTTTGCGGGCTTTCTTGTGCATCATCTTTAGAAGGGGCTTCCTTCTGGGCTGACAGCTATGCAGACCAATTTGATGCAGTGTGTGGCGTGTGGTCTGAGCACTGACAGGCTGACCCCCCCACCCCTTCAACCTCTGCAGCAATGTTGGTAGCACTTATACGTCCATTTCCCAAAGAGAACCTCTGGATATGACGCTTAGCACGTGCACTCAACTTTTTTGGTCGACCATGGTGAGGCCTGTTCTGAGTGGAACCTGTCCTGTTAGACCACTGTATGGTCTTGGCTACCATGCTGCAGCTCAGTTTCAGGGTCTTGGCAATCTTCATATAGCCTAGGCTATTGGAAAAAAATTACATTGCGATATTTTTTTCCCCAACGATATATATTGCGATATTGAGGCACGCGGAACGTGCAGCCTTCTGACCATACAGGGTTAATGTTAATGTAGGGCTTCGGTTCACTTGCTTGTCTGCAGACTCAGCAAGTGAACTGAAGAATCAATACAACAAACATGCAGTGTATCCAATAAACATAGAATGAACCCACAGAGCTGACATTCTAATAAAGCCATTCTAATAATATTGCAGTCATTAAAAATATTTGATATTGTTTTATTAAAAATGTATTTTTTTTTAAATCCTGTTTAGTCTTTAGAAACATTTACAGAGGGTTAAATAATTTACCCCGAAGAAATCATGCAGCAGCAGTGCTAAAGCAGATAGCGGGGACAGACAAAGGGTTAATTATTGTTCTGGTGGTGATTTTACTGTACTCAGTCAAACAGTTCTTTTAGAATGTTCGGTTCTTCTAACCGAGTCTTTGACTCAGTAACTGGTTTGGAGTGAGTACTCTAAAATGTTGTAGGCTTCTTTTCACTAGTTTCCAGCATGTAATTATGCTAGGAGCATCTGATTGGTTGCAGGGCAGGGCTAAGCTCTCACTCTAGGATCAGATTACCGGGCCTGTCTCTTCTATTCAGTGACTCGCAAATGAACTGTTTCATACAGAGTCATTTCAGTGAGATGAACTGAGGGCAGACTGAACATGTCAGGGGACGGATGTCAGGCTGCGAGTCCCGACTTCCCTGCCTTATGGCACTTTTCCACTGCAAGTACCGGCTCGGCTCTACTCGGCCTTGCTTGGCCCGGTTTGCTTTTCCACTGCTGGTACCGCATGGTATAGTGTCGGAACGGTTCGCTACGGTATGGTATAGGTTTGCTTTTCCACTAAATTAGTACTAAAGTTAAGTGGGTGGGATAACAGGGTGGGTGGGATTCTCTGACCAATCAGTGGCTAGTAGTGACTGCATGCAAAGGATTGTGGGATATGGTACCAGTTTGGTACCTGTTGGAACCACAATCGAGTAGGTACTGTTTTTTCAGAGCCGTACCGTACAGTTCGGTTCCATGCAGTGGAAAAGCAAACCTATACCGAACCGTTCCGACCCTATACCATGCGGTACCAGCAGTGGAAAAGCACAAAAGCGTGCCGAACCGGTAAGGTTCCATGCAGTGGAAAAGCGCCAATACATCGCATGTTCCAGCGATGTGACTATCGTCCACCTTTACAGCACGATATCGATGTAAACATCGAAAATCGTTCAGCCCTAGCCTAGGCCATCTTTATGTAGAGCAACGTTTTTTTGGGGTTTTTTTTTTCAGATCCTCAGAGAGTTCTTTGCTATGAGGTGCCATGTTGAACTTCCAGTGACCAGTATGAGAGAGTGAGAGCGATAACACCAAATGTAACACACCCGCTCCCCATTCACACCTGAGACCTTGTAACACTAACGAGTCACATGACACCTGGGCAGGGAGGGAAAACGGCTAATTGGGCCCAATTTGGACATTTTGACTTAGGGGTGTACTCCCTTTTGTTGCTAGCGGTTTAGACATTAATGGCTGTGTTGAGTTATTTTGATGGGAAAGGACAGCACATTTTACAAGTTGTACACTCACTACTATTCTGCCTTAAGTGACATTTCTTCAGTGTTGTCACATGAAAAGATATATATTTACAAACGTGAGGGGTGTACTCACTTTTGTGAGATACTGTATCTGTTCTTCGAAAACCTTAGTTTGAGAACATTAGGGAGATTCCTCTGCTTACCTTGTCTTGGAAGGTTGCCTTATTTGGTGGCTATTACTTCTGCCTGCAGAGTATCTGAGTTGGCCGCATTGTCCTGCCGCTCCATCTATCTGGTGGCCCACGGAGATAAAAGTGGTACTCTGATCTAATCAGTCTTTTCTTCCTAAGGGGGTTTCTGACTTTCATTTGAACGAAGACATTGTGCTGCCTTCACTTTGTCCTAAACCCAAGCATTCCAAGGAAATTGCTTTGTATTCTTTGGTTGTGGTGCAAGCATTTATTCTCCCTGGTGACTGAGTCGTTCAGAAAATCAGATGCTCTACTTGTCCTTACTGAAGGATCTCATAAAGGATTGGCTGCGACCATATCTAAATGGATCAGACAGATGGTAGTTCAGGCTTATTCGCTGAAGGGTCAGGTTCCTCCTTTCCCTGTGGAGGTGCACTCTACTAGGGTGCTGGGGACTTCCTGTGCTTTGTGCACCATCAGGCATCAGCGATGCAAGTTTGCAAGGCAGTAGATGTGTTGGCATCATCGGATGCCTCTTTTGGCCTCAAGGTTTTGCAGGCTGCTGTCTAAAAGAGTTTTTCTCTATCGCTCATTGACAGACGTAGTCTTCTTGATTCTCAAGAGCTGGGTTATGTTGTCTCCGCAGGAGTAGGACTAGGCAGAAAGACAAAACGTTCTGGCTCCACCTTAGGGGCAGTCCCTGAGGGTATATCCTCCCTCTCTCTGCTACAGGGAATCAGTTTTTTTCTGTCTAGTCGTCTTTTAAAGATCCAGTGGATCGCAAGATAGAAGCTATGTCTCGCACCATGTTTACCTTGATTGGATCAGCTTTCAGACCAATAATTGCTATTGGTCTGGTTTCGCAGGCTGTAACTGAATGGACCAAGTGGTTACGCCGGGACTTAGAAGAGGTCCCTCAGGCGGTATCAGATTTGTTGGAACAAATGATACAGGGGTTGCAGTTTGTGTGTGATGCGGCGTTAGACGCCACTCCATTATTGGCGCGAGCATCAGTCTCAGCGGTGGTTCTCAGGCGTACACTGTGGCTAAAAGGTTGGTTAGCCGACCAAGGTTCCAAAAAAGCATTGGCTAATATCCCCTTTTTAGGAGAGCGTCTATTTGGAGCCAACTTAGATGAGATCATTAAGGATCTCACGGGTGGAAAGAGCACCTTTTTACCGCAAAATGTTAAAGGTAAAGGAACTCGTCAAAAACGAGGGCCTTCTTTTTCTGCTCACAAGAGGTTTTTTCGTCCCGCGGGTGAAAAAATTAGGTCCTCCAAAGCTCCCTCAGGAGGCTTCAGGGGACGTTGGTCGGGCAAGCAAAAGCCCGCCCCCTCCAGACCTGAAGATAAATCGTCCAAAGCCTGAAGGTGCGCCCCCACCCATAACTGGGGTGGGGGGACGTCTTCGCCGGTTCCCGGATCCATGGCTTTTCAGAATCCCGGACAAGTGGGTTTGCGAAGTCATAAGGTCAGGGTACAAGATCGAGTTTCGATCTCTCCCACCGGCGCGATTCTTCCCTTCCAATATTCGACTATCCCCGGATCGTTTAGAAGATCTGCGGAGAGCAGTCACGGATTTACTACAACAAGGAGTGGTAGTCCACGTTCCTTGGACAGAACGTTTTCAGGGGTTTTATTCAAACCTATTTACAATACCCAGGAAAGAGGGCAAAGTGCGTCCAATTCTGGACTTAAGGGCACTCAATTCTTTTGTCAACATAAGAAAATTCAGAATGGAGTCCATTCGCACAGTAGCAGCCTTCCTGCATACAGGGGATGTCCTAGCGTCCATAGACATCAAGGACGCATATCTTCACATTCCCATTTTCGCAGGACATCAGCGGTTTCTACGCTTTTCCGTAGAAGAGAACCACTATCAGTTTGTGGCGTTACCTTTCGGTCTCGCCACGGCTCCTCGGGTCTTCACGAAGGTGTTGGCCCCAATGTTGGCACTACTGCGCCAAAGAGGCATATCGATTCTTGGTTACCTAGACGATCTTCTGCTTCATGCAGAGTCTCCTCAGACCTTGCTACAAAACATAGAAATTACTATGATTTCTTTACAGGAATTCGGGTGGCTGGTGAACCAGCAAAAGTCATTTCTGGTTCCCACCCAGAGGCTCGAATACCTGGGTCTAAATCTAGACACAGTCAGGACAAGAGTTTTTCTTCCGGTAGGGAAACTCCGGAAGATTCAATTAGCAGTCCAGTTGTTACTATCCAACAGCTGGTCTTCTCTTCGAACTTGCATGAGGGTTCTGGGGTTGATGGTGGCTTCCTTCGAAGCAGTCCCATTTGCCCATTCCCATACCCGAATTCTTCAGCAAGAGATTCTTCTCAGATGGAATCGGAATCCGGAATCCCTGGACAATCAGATCCGATTGAGCAAACAGACCAGAGAGTCTCTGGTCTGGTGGCTTCGGTCTCCGATGCTCAGCCAGGGAAAGTCATTTCTGCCAATATATTGGACGATAGTGACCACGGATGCCAGTCTATCCGGATGGGGAGGAATTCTCGGTCAGTTATCTGTCCAGGGACTTTGGTCCCTGGAAGAATCCAGGTGGCCGATAAATGTATTGGAACTGAGAGCGATCAGACTTTGTCTGATTCACTGGACCGAGCAGCTCCAGGGCAGCCTGGTTCGGATCCAGTCGGACAATGCCACGGCCGTGGCTTATGTCAATCACCAGGGGGGCACCAAGAGTGTCCGAGCGGCCAAAGAAGTGGCTTGCATTCTTCGCTGGGCGGAACGATTTGTTCCAGCTATCTCTGCGGTGTTCATTCCGGGGGTGGAGAATTGGCAGGCAGATTATCTCAGCCGTCAGACTCTGGATCAGGGGGAATGGTCCCTCCATCCAGAAGTTTTCCACCAGTTGTGCTTACGATGGGGCACCCCGGATGTGGATCTGTTGGCATCACGATTCAACAGGAAAGTACAGAGATTCGTGGCTCGCTCCCGCGATCCTCTAGCAGAGACCGCAGACGCACTGATCGCCCCGTGGGGGCAATACCAGCTAATGTATGCCTTCCCTCCTCTCGCGTTACTGCCAAGACTTCTTCGCAGGATAAAGGAGGAAGGAATTCCAGTAATTCTGGTAGCTCCGGACTGGCCTCGTCGAGCTTGGTACGCCGACGTGGTCAGACTGGTGGCGGACGTCCCGTGGAGACTTCCTCTCAGGGAGGACCTACTGTCTCAGGGACCGATCTTCCATCCTGCTTTACGATCGCTGGCTTTAACGGCCTGGCTATTGAGACCCAGGTGCTGAAGGACAAGGGATTGTCAGCTTCAGTTATTCCTACTCTAGTTGAAGCAAGGAAAGCGACTTCCAGAAAGATTTATCATCGCACATGGAAGTCCTACATTGCATGGTGTGAACCTTTGGGGTTCCGTCCACGGTCTTATTCGGTTAGTCGAATATTAGCTTTTCTGCAACAAGGGGTTGAGCAGAAACTGGCCTTGAGCACTATCAAGGGTCAGGTCTCAGCATTAGCTATCTTCTTTCAGAAGCCTTTGGCTACTCATTCCTTGGTGCGGAATTTCATCCAGGGGGTGCGACATCTGGCTCCGCCAGTGCGCGCGCCGTTACCACCCTGGGATCTTAATTTAGTATTGTCGGTTCTTCAGAAACCTCCCTTTGAAGATATTAGGGAGATTCCTCTACCTACGTTGTCCCAGAAGGTGGCCTTCTTGGTGGCTATCACTTCTGCACGCAGGGTGTCAGAACTGGCCGCTTTATCTTGTCGTTCCCCATATCTGGTGGTTCATAGAGATAAGGTGGTTCTTCATCCGAATCCATCCTTCCTACCAAAAGTGGTTTCAGAATTTCATCTGAATGAAGAAATTGTATTACCTTCCCTGTGTCCTAAGCCCAGTCATCCTCGGGAGTTTGCTTTACACTCCTTGGATGTGATCCGGGCGATCAGGGTATACTTAAAAACGACAGACTCGTTTCGCAAGACGGATTCACTTTTTGTGATCCCGGATGGACCCAAAAAGGGGTTGCCTGTATCTGCCGCGACCATTTCCAAATGGATCAGACAGACGGTGGTACAGGCTTATTCTATTAAGGGTCGGGAGCCCCCGTTCCCTGTTAAGGCGCACTCCACTCGGGCGCTTAGTGCGTCATGGGCCTTTCGCCATCAGGCGTCAGTGGTCCAGGTGTGCAAGGCGGCTACCTGGTCGTCGGTGCATACCTTTACAAGACATTATAAAGTTGATGTAATGGCATCATCTGATGCCGTGTTTGGCCGCAAGGTTTTGCAGGCCGCCATTTAAGGAGACCAGTGGTCTGCCTCGAGGGTTTTTTTTTTTCCGTTGGAAAATTTTCTTTTGAGTCTCATTCTTTGTTTATAATGAGCCTTTAAAACTTCTAGTTTGGCACCAGTTGGGCCTTCTAGATTGGATTTTGATTTTTGTCAATCCCACCCCTCATTTGTGGCACTGCTTCTGGATGTCCCAGCTCTTGAGAATCAAGAAGACTACGTCTGTCAATGAGCGATAGAGAAAAATGGATTTTTGTAAGATCTTACCGTAAAATCCTTTTCTCTTAAGCTCATTGACAGACGTAGTACCCGCCCCTCTATCATTGAGTTGGGTTGGGTTAAATTCTCTGTTACTGCTTTAGAACAGAACTGATTCCCTGTAGCAGAGAGAGGGAGGATATACCCTCAGGGACTGCCCCTAAGGTGGAGCCAGAACGTTTTGTCTTTCTGCCTAGTCCTACTCCTGCGGAGACAACATAACCCAGCTCTTGAGAATCAAGAAGACTACGTCTGTCAATGAGCTTAAGAGAAAAGGATTTTACGGTAAGATCTTACAAAATCCATTTTTTCTTTTTGAGGGTGTATGTTTTTTCTGGGTGAGCTCTAGTTGTTCCTGGTTGAGTTCCATGTTGGCTGGTCGGCTACATTTAGCCTTTGGAAATGACGTTCTTTTTTTGCGTTGTTTTTCCCACCCCTCATGCAAATACTGCTTTGGGACGTCCCAATGGTCAAGAAGATCTGCATCAATGAACGATAGAGAACTGGATTTTTGACTTACCGTAAAATCCTTTTCTCTGAAGTTCATTGACAGACGCACACCCGCCCCTCTATTTATGAGTGAAATGGGGTTGTGGTCTTCTAAACACTGCTTGCAACAAAACTGAGAGCTATAGCATAGTGTGTGGGGTTATGCCAGCAGGGACTGCCCCATAGGCGTGGTAAAGCTTTTTCCTGCCTAGTGTCCTACTCCTACTCCAGCATAACCCAATTGGCAAGAGGATATGAAGCTGCATCTGTCAACGAACTTCAGAGAAAAAGATTTTATGGTAAGATAAATATCCAGTCAAAACTTTTGAGTTTAGGATAGAGTGGACATGGATTAGAACACACGTCAGGGTTTCTATTGCTGTGTGCCCCTGTTAGGGACATTCAGCATTTTTCTTATCTTATTTATAATTATCACAAAGTAAATGAAAAAGCAGAAATCTAGTACAATAGTTATGGTGACAACCAGGGATTTCCTCACTTTGGAGGAATTTCCTCTCAGTTCCTGTTTTGGCTATGGCACAACGTAGAGTGAAGACTCCACAATGGGACACAGATGGCAAAAAAAAAATAGTTTGAGGTTCTATTCTCCCTAAAGCTGGGTACACATAGATCAAAATGAATCTGGTTCAGCAGGGACCAGCCAAACTTTGACCTGTACGAAGCCCTCCCGGTTCGATAGATCAGCTTCTGTTGAACAGGACTGCTGGAAAACCTTGTTTGAACAGTAGTGTGCAGCCAATCATCTGCATTACTGATCAGTGTATTCTGACAGCTGAGAGTCCCTGCTGTCCGAATACAATATCCGAGCATGGGATATTTCTGCACCCACATTGCTTGTGTAGATACAGGAGTTTGTCAGTTTTTTGTTTTAGTTTGGCCCAGTAACTGAGAAAAAAAAACTGACAGTCTGTACCCAGCTGTACTCGATCAAAAATAGGTTTTGGTCATTTTTGGTCATGCTTTCCACAATATCGTTGCCCTGTATTTCTTTACACCTTCCACCTCACTGACTTTAAGAACTTTGTTCTCACAGAAACGCATGTGATTCTTTTGTGACTACTGGATTGTTGGAAATCATGATTCCATAACATGGGAAGTCACTAAACCTAGTTTTAGAATTGGCTTATGGTAACTACTTACATTTTGACATTTTCAAGCAGAATTGGGGAGTGTCGCTTATAAAAAAAAGTATACTGTCAGAAAATGACTCACAATTTTCTTTTTAAAAGCAGATGCCTATATAATTGTAATACCTGCTTTCAGTATGGTTAGTATAATGCATATACAGTAGATGTCTATAAAAAGTACTCTGCAGTCAAGTTTAAAACTCAGAATACCTCATTGAATTGTTAACACCACAAAGAACCAAGTTCATCCAAATATCAAGACAAAAATAAAATGTGCCACGATATACTAAAAATCACTACATTCAATAGGTTATAATATAATCCTACACAATATCATATGGCAGAAACACTAACTGATAAAAAATAGGAGAAAAAAGTATATCGGAGGAAAACATTTAAACACAGTATACCAAAACCATTCAATATATTCCAAAGTTGCAGTGCTTCGAAAAGTATTCATACCCCTTGAAATTTTCCACATTTTGTCATGTTACAACCAAAAACTTAAATTTATTTTATTGGGATTTTGTGTACACCCTCCTAGTCAGGTGCTAAGCAGAGAGAGTAGTTTTGGCTCTGTCTGCTTATCAGAAGAGCAGCAGGCAAAAACCTATGTGCACTCTGCTTATCAGGGAGCAGGATTGGTAGTTAGGTCTGCTCAGTGTGCCCAGTTTGTAACTCATTTGGTCTCAGGGAGTGTCCACAGCAGATCCAATGGGGAGGCACGTTGGATTCTGGAGGAAACCTGACCAATGATACACAGGCTTTTGGTACTGTCCCAGAGGTTGGCACAGATAGTGGTACATTATGAGACAGGGTATAAAAAGCCACAGGAACATGTGGCAGGGGTCGTTGGGCAGGAAGACAGGTCCCAGAAGGAGGGTGGCGGCTGCCTCCTCTTCTGCAACAGTTGGGGGTGGTCACAGGCAGTTGGCCTGGTGAACCAGTGTATGTGAGGCTGAACCCAGAGGTCCAGGAGAAGCTGACTACAGGAGTTGGGGCATCAGTGAATCTGGAAAAACAGTGTCCGTGAGTACAGAGGAACTTGCCCAGGAAGGGGACCACTCTGAGTGTAGTCAGTGGACAAGTGTCAGCTAGCACAGAGAGAAAGGGGGTACTAGGGGAGTACCCTGAAGAGAAGTACTCTAAGAACACTTACCTCATCTCCATTCAAGTGGCAGGATGAAGCAGCGGCATTGCCACACTCTAAAGTTAGAAGTCCTCAGCATTGTTAATAGTTAACAGCTGGAATACCCCACTCATCCCTTCTCCCATCCCAATTAAAATAAAACCACAAAAACAACAACCCTGGACTGATCATTTACTGAGCCAAGAACCTAAAGTGTTTGCTGCAAACAGTTGCTACGGGTAACCCAGGGGAATCCCTGAAGTGTAATATCCAGCAGCCCTGTAGGGGGCAGTGCTACATATGTGATAGACCAACACAAAGGGCATATAATTGTGAAATGGAAGGCAAATGATAAATGGTTTTCAAAATGTTTACAAATATGTGAAAAGTGTGGCGTGCATTTGTATTCAGCCCCCTTTACTCTGATACCTAACTAAAATCTAGTGGAACCACATGCCCCCAGAATTAGTAAATAGTCCACCCACGTGTAATTTAATCTCAGTAAAAATACAGCTGTTCTGTGAGGTTTGTTAGAGGACCTTAGTAAACAAACAGCATCATGAAGGCTAAGGAATACACCGGACTGGTCGAATAAAGTTGTAGAGAAGTTTAAAGCAGGGTTAGGTTATAAACAAAATATCCCAAGCTTTGAACATCTCAATCAGCTTTGTTCAATCCATCATCCGAAAATGGAGAGTATGGCACAACTGCAAACCTACCAAGGCACAGCCATCCACCTAAACTGACAGGCCGGGCAAGGGGAGCAATAATCAGAGAATCAGCCAAGAGGCCCATGGTAACTCTGGAAGAGCTGCAGAGATCCACTGCTCAGGTGGGAGAATCTGTCCACAGGACAACTATTAGTTGTGCACTCCACAAATCTGGCCTTTATGGAAAAGTGTCCAGAAGAAAGCCAATTTCCTTTAGATTTACCTTCAACTATGTAGTGCAAGGGCCTACCTGATTGCATACAAGTTGAAAGTGTTTAGGTTTGTTGAAATTTGTACAAGAAAATTGGATATAAATGGCCAGTCTAAGAAGATGAAAGCCCTTAGAGAAGTACTCCCTGATTAATATTGTGTAGATACACGTATATATTTTATCAATTGCGGTTTCCTACATGTGCTGTTTTGTATGGATTACACACTACTCAAAATAAGAATTAAAAAATGAAAGGAACACTTTCTAATCGGAGTGTAGTATCAAGTCAATTAAACTGGATATTGATCTAGTCAGTTAAGTAGCAGAGGGGGTTGTGAATCAGTTTAAGCTTATTTGGTGTTAATAAAATTACTAGCTGTGCACTAGATAGGCAACAATGAGACAACCTCCAAAACAGGATTGGTTTTACAGGTGGAGGCCACTGAAATATTTTTCCCCTACTCATCTTTTCTGACTTTTTTTTCACTAGTTTTGCATTTGGCTAGGGTTTGTGTTACATCAATATGTGCCATTTCCAGAAGGTTTGCTGCTTCTGCCAGAACAGTCTCAAGAGCATGGAGGAGATTCCAGGAGACGGGTAGTTTCTCTAGGAGAGCTAGATGGGGCCATAGAAGATCCTTAACCCATCAGCAGGACCGGTATCTGCTTCTTTATGCAAGGAGGAAAAGGATGAGCTCTGCCAGAGCCCTACAAAATGATGTCCAGCAGGCCACTGGTGTGAAATGTCTCTGACTAAACAATCAAACAGACTTCATGAGGGTGGCCTGAGGGCCCGACGTCCTCTAGTGGGCCCTGTGCTCACTGCCCAGCACTGTGGAGCTCCATTGGCATTTGCCATTGAACACCAGATTTGGCAGCTCCGCCAATGGCGCCCTGTGCTTTACACAGATGAGAGCAGCTTCGCCCAAAGTATATGTGACAGACGTGAAAGGGACTGGAGAAGCCGAGGAGAACGTTATGTTGCATGTAACATTGTTCAGCATGACCGGTTTAGTGGTGGGTCAGTGATGGTCTGGGGAGGCATATCCATGAAGGGATGCACAGACCTCTACAGGCTAGATAATGGCACACTGACTGCCATTGGGTATCTGGAAAAACTCCTTGGACCCATTGTCAGACCCTACACTGGCGCAGTGGGTCCTGGGTTCCTCCTGGTGCATGACAATGCTCGGCCTCATGTGACGAGAGTATGCAGCCAGTTCCTGGAGGTTTAAGGCATTGATACCATTGAATGGCCCCATGCTCACCTGACCTAAATTCAATAGAACACCTCTGAGACAATGTTACGGTCCGTCCGATGCCGCCAGGTTGCACCTCAGTCTGTTCAGGAGCTCAGCTATGCTCTGGTCCAGATCCTGAAGGAAATACCCTAGGACACCATCCATTGTCTCATTGGGAGCATGCCCCAAAGTTGACAGGCATGCATACAAGCACGTGAGGGCCATACAAATTACTGAGTACCATTTTAACCACCTCCCACCCGGGCCATAGTACATATACGGCCGGGTGGGAGTCTCGTCCTTCTGAATGGACGTTCCGGAACGTCCTTCAGAAGGAGAGAGATCGCGCCGCCGCGGGCACGCGCAGCGGCGCCATCTCGATGTGCCTGTGTCCCTAGGACACAGAGCAACAAGCCTCGGCAGGAGGGCCCTGTGATTGGCCCTCCTGATCACATGACGGCTGTGACCAATCACAGCCGTCATGTAATGTCAATACAGCCGTTGTAACGGCTTCGATCTCTTCTCCTCCTGACAGATCCTGTCAGTGAGGAGAAGAGAAGAGGATCAATTCTGCAGCTGGGGTGATCAGTGAGTATTTCTAATTACTCACTGATCACAGGGGGGGTCTGTGCTGGTAATCAGATGATTGATTACCAGTGCAGCCCTGGGGGAGGGGATGCCACTAGAGCCACCAGGGATGCCCACCCATGACCACCAGGGATGCCCACCATGGCCACCAGGGATGGCAAACAGGGCTCAGAGAGCCTGCCAGTGGTGCCCCCCTATCAGTGATGCCCACCAATGCCATCTATCAGTGCTGCCCGTCAGTGCCGCCCATCAGTGCCGCCCATCAGTGCCACCCATCAGTGCTGCCTATCAGTGCCCATCAGCGCTGCCTATCAGTGCCCACCAGCGCTGCATATCAGTGCTATCTATCAGTGCCGCATATCAGTGCCCATCAGTGCTGCATATCAGTGCTACCTATCAGTGCCCATCAGTGCTGCATATCAGTGCCACCCCATCAGTGCCACCCCATCAGTGCCTGTCAGTGCGGCGTCATCAGTGCTCATCAGTGCAGGAAAAAACGTATCTATTTACAAAATTTTATAACCTAAACAAAAAAACTTTTTTTTTTTTTTCAAACTTTTCGGCCTTTTTTTATTTGTGCACCAAAAAAGAAAAAACCTGGCGGTGATCAAATACCACCAAAAGAAAGCTCTTTTTGTGGGGAAAAAATGACATAAATTTGGTTTAGGTACAGTGTTGCATGACCGCGCAATTGTCATTCAAAATGCAACAGTGCTAAAAGCTGAAAATTGGTCTGGGAAGGAAGGGGGTTTAAGTGCCCTGTATTGAGGTGGTTAAGTTGCTGCAATGAAATTACAGCAAAATGGACTAGCCTGCTGCATCATTTTTTCACTTTGATTTTGGGGTGTCTTTGAATTCAGCCCTCTGTAGGTTGATCATTTTTTAATTTCCATCAAATGATGTGGCATCCTTTTGTTCCTAACACATTACCCAGTCCAAATCAGTATAGCTATTCAGCATGATATTTTAACCCATTGAGATCTAATGTGTTTTCAAAGAGTTCCTTTAAATTTTTTTTGAGCAGTGTATTATAATTGCACATCTTGATTTCTTTTTTTTTTCTTCTTTAATTTAGTATAGCGCAACACTTTATTTTTGTCTGATAGCAATAGATGTGTTCACCTCAATTACATTAAATTGTCACACGTACAAAGTATGCATAGGCTTTTCCAGCAGACACAGTGCTTATACTTTACTTCAATTGTTCTCTGTTGCTATCATATAATATTTATCTGGATCCATTAATTTCCAAGCTGTGAGATAAATACTGTGCCTAAGATGCAATAAGTTGTTGTTTATCTTACATTATATTTCTTTGCGGTCCCTGAGGGAGAAAGTGAAAACAATAATTATGCAGATATTCCTTTCATCCCACACACTGCACAATGCTTCTGTGTGCCAAGTTCTAAACATAGAATACGGTTGGCAGAGTATGCGGTATGCAGCCTATAGCCATCTTTGTGCCGGAAACTCTGGGGTATTGGGTCAATCAGTGACGAGTTCTTTTACAGGAACCTATCCACAATGTGTATGGCAAGACACTGGGATTTTTAACTGTTCAACTATACTCTTTGCAGTGTGTTTGTTGTACTACCACCATTAAGAATGAATGTATATCTGTCGTCCTCTAAATTAAACCTTCACACTACCTGAAAGTGGATGTCAAGCCAGAAACTTTTTTTCTAGCTTTGGATAGAGCCTGGAAAATTAGAACGCCCTTCATGTTTCTAATGCTATCCAGGGCTTTGTTTGAGAGATCTATCTCCACTTCCTGTTCTGCTGACATTTGGGGGAATTTATCATTATCGAAGCAACTAGTGGATGTGTATGGCATTGGCTTCTATCATTTTCAAAGCTTAAAGCGGAGTTCTGGCCTCAAAATCGATAAAATCGATTTTGGGTAATCCGCTTGCTAAGGGGAACCTGAAAAAGAAATTGATAATGGCGTTTTTTTTTTTTTTTTGGTCACTTACCTTATTATAGAAGAAAATATACTCACCTTCCTTCCACTTCCTCCCTCTGCGGCCACGGCGCGCGCGCTGTCACTTCCGGTTTGCGATGATTCCTGGGAGCTGAACGTCATCGCTCCCAGTAATCAATACGCCTGCACAGGCCCCGCTCGTCACGTCCGGTGCAGGCGCGGTATTCACTGCTAAACAGCTTCTGGGCATGCCTAGAAGCTGTGCAGGGATGCCGCGCCTGCACCGGAAGTGACAAGCGGGGCCGGTGCAGTGCATTGTGGGACTCTGACGTCACGAAGAGGACACGGAAGAGGGACGCTGCGGATCAGCTGCCCACACGTGAGATGGCAGCACTGGAGAAGAAATTTTCAAGGTAAGTATTTCTTCTTTCAGGTAAGTGCGACCCGGGACAGTTCAGAGGCTATGCATTATGGAATGTACTAGCCCTGACTGTCCCGGGATTATTTTTAGCTAAAATTGACCCCCGAGGCCGGAACTCCGCTTTTAAGGTGGATGTAAAACCTCACACAATACCCAGTGAAGTTAACAGCCTCAGGTAATACACAGATGAAACAAATCTCCCTACATAGGTTTTACTTGCATATGTGCTGTCTTCAGCTTTTGATACTGTTTAGAATTGCACGTCCTTTTAGAATTTTCTCGTCCTAATTCAACTTTGGGAGGAAAGTTTGGCCATACTGTGTGAGACAGCTGATTGAAGGAAAGGCACACACCCCCTCTTCACATAGGCAGAAACATGCAGAGCTATGCTGTGAATTGACCAGCTGTCTGCTAATTTATAGCACCCACCCAACACAAATTCTGCCTGGTTTTATCTCAGTTGACGTGGAACTTGTCAGAAGTTATCATTCTGATAACAGAACCAGCAGGAGAAAGCTAAGGGACTTGGAGCTTTAATGAATCAGGTTTACATCCGCTTTATTGAACAAGCTGAGGCTAGAAGCTGATTGGTTGCTCAAATTTTCTAAGTTCGGTCTTTTACAGTCATGTAAATTCCCCCAATTGTTTATTAAAGAGGTTGTAAACCCATAGTTTTTTTTTTTTTTTTTTTTCGCAACCTGAAAGAGAAAGACAATGAGCTAGTATGCACCGCATACTAGCTCATTATGAAATACTTACCTTAGAATGAGCCCCTGCCGTGCCGCCCGCTTACCTGTATGACGGGCGACATGTCCAGTTGCCCTTCTTCCAGGATCGCGGCATCCGGCCATCTGATTGGCCGGAGCCGCGGTGACGTCACTCCCGCGCACGCGTGCGGGAACCGACGGTCACGGCACGGGACTCTGAAGGAATGGCACCAGCGGCCGTTCCTTCAGAGCGCATGCGCCAGTGACGTCACTGGCTGCATGTAAGGTAAATATCTCCTAAACGGTGCATGTTTAGGAGATATTTACAGTACCTATAGGTAAGCCTTATCATAGGCTTACCTATAGGTAAAAGTGTCAGAGGAGGGTTTACTTCCTCTTTAAACAAGAGGTTTCTCTTGAAAGTTACCCTCATTTCCTCTCAGCTACCACTTTTTCAGCAGGACAAAAAATTGGGGTAAATTTTTTCTAATAAATCCCTGGATAGCATTAAAAAACAAAACCCCCCTGCAGATGGTTTTATCCATCTCTACTCTATCCATAACGAAGTTTGGGTGGACATAGAGTCTCATGATTAGTTCTGCCTGTTTGAGATCTCGTTCATGGTTCTGGATACCCTAAATTGATGAAGATTGAGAACATAATGCTGAGGCAATTATTGTTCATTTTATAATCTTCACTTGTTTTGTTTTTTGTTATTGACCTATGTTTTTTTTTTTTTTGTAGGCTTACCTAGGGAATCCTGCAAACGAGTACAGGACGGTGCCCTTTCCTACCACAAGTAGTGTGAAGAATGGAATGGTTTTTGATGCTGCCAAGGAACATCTTTATGTGATGACCAAAAAAAAGGTATGTGGTCCACTGAATTTCCTTTTTTTGGGTCATTGAGGTAAAGTGGAACCCTGGCCCATACTGGTTTTATTTAAAGAAACCCTATGCTTCGAGATGTACAGGAGCTGCCTTTGCTGACCTTACTTAGAAGGCTAAGGGACCAATTAATAAAGCAGTGGTATGGATCAACGTGAATCAATACTATTGCTTTAAAAAAAAAAAAAAAAATCCTTCACCACAATATTGTGCTTTTACAAATATTCTTTCAGTTTCTCTTGTGGTAGGGCTTAAAGAAGAACTCCAGCTTTTCCTCCCCCAAAACAACAGATGCATGTAAATAAATCACAACTGCAGTGTCAGTTTATCTGTATCTTACCTACTTTAGCTGTATAAAGCAGATTTCTGTGTCTGTGATCTCAGTCCTCCTCCTTGCTGAATTTCAAAGTTCTTGGACTTCCTGTTCACTTGCTTTGCCAGTCCTAAGACTACATGTCACATGATCCTTTGAGCCTCTATAGTTTCAGAGTGGGCTATGGGAGTCATTTCTAGCAGTTGTGGGAGTTTA
This sequence comes from Pelophylax lessonae, assembly GCF_965119305.1. Classification (NCBI taxonomy): domain Eukaryota; kingdom Metazoa; phylum Chordata; class Amphibia; order Anura; family Ranidae; genus Pelophylax; species Pelophylax lessonae. Next base: position 215,009,088 of record NC_138771.1, on the reverse strand, counting down.
TGTGGGCGGGTCTAAAGGTTATTGTGGGTGTTTCTGGGCCTTCATGTGGGTGTTGATTGGGGAAGGAATGGAATTGGTTTATATGTATAATCATTTATCATACTTCACTGCTCTGTGTAATGGTTTTGCGGAGCGCAGCCCAGATCCTCCTCTTCCCCCCACTGCTGCTTGCTAAGAGGGTACTCATGCATGCTTGCATCACGCTACCCACACAAAAAATGCATGGCTCCGTCCACCAAACATGCGTCGCTCCCACAGTGTAATTTAGGCTGGGTTTTCATCTGAGTGTTTTTGAATGCATGACACCTCGCACAGAAAACACACACTTTGAAGTGCATGTCTAAAATGCGCGGGAATGCACATCGCATTTTCATTACCATTTGGGCTGCATTCTCCTCTGCACATTTCCATTTTGATAACCTGCATGAAAACGCACACTTAGCCTTGTATTTCGAAAATAAAAATTACATTTTGTGTTACCATTCGTTTGCATCTGCCTGTTTCCAGACGCACAGCAACCCGAAATAAAACGCTTTGGTGAGCTTTTCAAAGACATGCGGCACTGTGCAGCTCGCTTGCATTACCATTTGTTTGCATCTGCGTGTTTCTGAGCGCATGGCAACCTGCAATAAAATAAAACGCACGCTTTGCCATGTGTTTCAGAAACGTGCACCAATGTGTGTCACATCAGTGTTACCATTTAGGCTGTGTTCTCATTTACAAGTATTCAAACGAACAGCAGCCAGCAAAAAATAAGTACTTTATCATGTGTTTAAAAAACAAACGGTAACACACGCCGCTTTTGCGTTACCATTCGTTCACATTTGCACATTTCCAAACGCACAGCAATCCACAAGAAAACACCCGGTGCGCTTGTGTTACCATTCATTTGCATCTGTACGTTTTTGAATGTATGGCAACCCGCAAAAAAATGCACGCCTTACCATGCTTTTCATAAACGCGCTGCAACGCACATTGCTTAGGTTACCATTTATTCGCATTTGTGCATTTCCGAATGCGCAGCAACCCGTACAAAATTGTATGCTATTCCATGCACTTAGAAAATGAGCGGCAATGCGCAGTGTGTGTGCATTACCATTAGTTCGCATCTGCACATTTCCAAATTCCCAGCAAGCCACAAGAAAACACAGGCTTTGCCGTGTGTTTGAAAATGCAAAGTAATGTGCTACCATTTAGGCTGCATTCACATCTACCCGTTTCCAAACGAGTGGCAATCTACACAGAAAATATGTGCTTTGCTGTGCATTTTGAAAATGCATGACATGCTTGGGTTACCGTTCACATTTGCACATTTCAGAACGCAGGGCAATCTGTAAGAAAAAGAACGCATTTTTAGTGGGATTGTGATAGTCTGTAAAAGTGGGGCTGGAAGTCATGGGACTTTTATGGGGTGCTGTGTAGACCAGGGCTATCTATTCATCCCTTCCAGCATCAATACAGCTAGCTTTCAGAACAGGGTGTGTATGAAGGGGTTTCCTTCTTAAATAATGCTGTGATCTGTGAGGTGGGACTTGGGAAGTTTGGACTCTTCTTGTAGGTGTGACTGTATGGGACTGAATGCTAATTAGGATGTATTCCATCTCACCCACCATCAGAGCTGTGAAGGAAGTTACATCATTTGCACAGTCTGAATGACAACAGAGGGGTGTGTTATAGGCTAGAGATGCAGCAGGAGGTGGCTATGGAAGGCATTCTGTCTACACCAAACTATACAGACTGTAACATGATGCTAAATGCAGAATACTAGGGGATCTGCAGACAACCAAGCAACTTGGTACAGAGGTATGATCTATGCTGGAACTGATCATTCAGTTCTAGTGAAAAGAAAGTTGCAGTTTAGCTTTAAACAAAGACCCATTCATACTATCAAATGGGAAAATGTGATGGGAGTAAACTTGCTTTATTATAATACAGGATTTACAGTGCCTTGCAAAAGTATTCACCTCCTTTACGTTTTACCTATTTTGCTACATTACAGCCTTAAGTTCAATGTTTTGTTAATCTGAATTTTATTTGATGGATCAGAACACAATAGTCTTAAGTTGGGGAAAGTGAAATGAGAAAAATATATACATAAAACAATTTTTTAGAAATAGAAAACAGAAAATTGGCATGTGGGTAAATATGTGACGGATGCGGGTATCCGATTCCCTGCCCTTCTCACTAACTCATGACAAAGGACCAATCAATCTCACACCCTGCTTTTACTTGCGTAACAATGCCACTCTCAGCTGCACCCTGCACAAAGTTTTTCCAGCTTGCGGAACCACAATCTAGGTGCCAGCAGGCTGAGAGCGATTGTCACCTGGCTAATTAAGCAATTAACCCTTTCACTGCCACTGTCTCCTTTATTTCCAGAGCCGGGGGAAGCTCTTAATTTAAGAAATACCAATTATGATTTTAGAATAATCATCTGTAACACCCACTGTCACCACAGACAGGAATGTTCAGAGGATCTATTCTATACAGTAGCACTCTTCAAGACACAGGTTCTTTAAGAGAACGGTTCATTTGAAGTGTAAACCTTCTGCATTCTGTGAGTGAATTGAGGTCGGGAGGGGGGAGACTATCACTGAGTATATATCTGGGCTGCCATGACAATGGCCGCTCTGAATAAAATGGTTGCTTCTGAACAACATGGCTGCCTGCGACAGCGTTCGTATATCCAGTGCAGGATATCATTAAAGGTATGTATTCACCCCTTTTTGTTATGAAGCCCAAAAAAAGCTCTGGTGCAACCAATTACCTTCAGAAGTCGCATAATTAGATTGCACACAGGTGGACATCATTTCACTAAGTGTTACATGATCTGTCATTACATATACACACCTTTTTTGAAAGGCCCCAGAGGCTGCAACACCTAAGCAAGAGGCACTACTAACCAAACACCGCCATGAAGACCAAGGAACTCTCCAAACAAATAATGGACAATGTTGTTGAGAAGTACAAGTCAGGGTTAGGTTCTAAAAAAAATATCCAAAGCTTTGATGATCCCCAGGAGCACCATCAAATCTATTATAACTAAATGGAAAGAACATGACACAACCGCAAACCTGCCAAGAGACGGCCGCCCACCAAAACTCACGGACCGGGCAAGGAGGGCATTAATCAGAGAAGCAGCACAGAGATCTAAGGTAACCCTGGAGGAGCTACAGAATTCCACAGCAGAGACTGGATTATCTGTACATAGGAGGACAATAAGCCGTACGCTCTATAGAGTTGGGCTTTATGGCAGAGTGGCCAGAAGAAAGCCATTACTTTCAGCAAAAATCAAAATGACTCGTTTTGAGTTTGCGAAAAGGCATGTGGGAGACTCCCAAAATGTATGGCGGAAGGTGCTCTGGTCTGATGAGACTAAAGTTTAACTTTTCGGCCATCAAAGAAAACGCTATGTCTGGCGCAAACCCAACTCATCACATCACCCAAAGAACACCACAGTGAAAAATGGTGGTGGCAGCATCATGTTGTGGGGATGTTTTTCAGCAGCCGGGACTGGGAAACTGATCAGAGTTGACGGAAAGATGGATGGTGCTAAATACAGGGATATTCTTGAGCAAAACCTGTACCACTCGGTGCGTGATTTGAGGCTAGGACGGAGGTTCACCTTCCAGCAGGACAATGACCCCAAACACACTGCTAAAGCAACACTTGAGTGGTTTAAGGGGAAACATGTAAATGTGTTGGAATGGCCTAGTCAAAGCCCAGACCTCAATCCAATAGAAAATCTGTGGTCAGACTTAAATATTGCTGTTTGCAAGCCCAAACCATCCAACTTGAAGGAGCTGGAGCAGTTTTGCAAGGAGGAATGGGCAAAAATCCCAGTGGTAAGATGTGGCAAGCTCATAGAGACTTGTCCAAAGTGACTTGGAGCTGTGATTGCTGCAAAAGGTGGCTCTACAAAGTATTGACTTTAGGGGGGGGTGAATAGTTATGCACATTGACTTTTTCTGTTATTTTGTCCTATTTGTTGTTTGCTTCATAATGCAAAAAAAAAAAAAAAAAAAAACCCTCTTCAAAGTTGTGGGCATGTTCTGTAAATTAATTGATGCAAATCCTAAAACAATCCATGTTAATTGTAGGTTGTGAGGCACAAAATGCTTTTGCAAGGCACTGTATATAGCGCCAACAGTTTGCGCAGCGTTTTACAATATGAGGGAAGACAATATAGTTACAATACAATTCAATATAGGAGGAATTCTCCTATCCCAGAGTGTTCCTTGCAGAGTTCTGCAGAGGACAATCCAAACAAAACCACAGGCTCTAGACCACACTCTGAAATTTGTGTAAGGAGTATTTACTGCAATGTCCTGTAGAGATTGATATCCACTCACTGTTATAAATATAGCCCTAATAGTCTGTCTGTCTCTTGCTTCTTTCTTTGTCATTTCTATGCTTGTTTTAGGTCAGTAACTCAATGTCGGAGTCAAATCAGAACTCCTGATCTGCCTACCTATATAACTTCATGCAAAAATAAATAAATAAAATGCTTAAAGCCATTGGAATGGCATGAGAGCCAGACAACTGGCCAGGAATGGCTCATGGGGGGTATTGTGTTGCTCGTAGTATAGGAAGGGGAGCTAAGTGCCCACACCCAAATCCCTTGTTGTAAAAGCAGACATAACATAACGGGGGGTGTCAGAGAATGAAATATACAGTGTTACATCGAGACCATTCAGTGTTATAAGAACACAGACTGTAGACTCGTTAGGCACATTAAAGCATACAAAGTGCAGTGGTCAGAAGTATGCAACAATGCCCCTTACAGTGCAAAAATCTATTCTATAATTGGGATTAGTGGACATAAAAATAAACTTTGGTTGCCAACATTTGAAAGGAATTAGGAGTGGGAATTTGAAAGCATGGAGAAGAAAAAGGTGGTGCTTTTCATGGGACACCTACATTGTAGGCAAGGTTAGTAAAGTAGGTTATGCTTTACAGGATATGGCTTGTATTGTGCCACCCCCTATTTGCTTTGCTATAGACTAAAGAAAATAGGACCTGGGGGGTACACTGAAGAATTTGTGGTGTAGGTGCCAGCACTGGGGGGCAATGATGACCCCCAGAAAGCATCATAGTGAGCAACAATAGCCTTCACGATAATTTAGCTGTCAGGTAGGAGATCACTGCACCCAGCAGAGAAAGGCAATGGCAGCACTTGAATTCTTGAACACGCATGGGTTGGTTTACTAAAACTGGAGAGTGCTAAACCTGGTGTAGCTGTGTGTGGCAGCAAATTTGCTTCTAGCTTCAACTTCAGTTAGGCTTTGACCAAAAAAACCCCTGAAAACTCATTGTTTTCTATACGCAGCTGTGCCAGATTTTGCACTTTCCAGTTTTAGTAGAACAACCGCATAGCTTTTCTTTTCTTAGTTTTTTCTTTCTTTCAACAGGAGTTGCTATGGGTTTGCTGCCGCTGCAAATAGCATTTTAGAAGGAGAGTTTATTTGTAACACACTCCATATTCTCTTAAATTTTGTTTTGTATAGAATGGGAGATGTTATTACTATTTTTTTCCTAATTAGGGGAATTTCAACTCCCTTCTTGTGATTGAGATTTTAAATCTTTCCCATTAAAGTAATACTAAAGGCTTGCTTTATATATACAGTGGGTACGGAAAGTATTCAGACCCCCTTAAATTTTTCACTCTTTGTTATATTGCAGCCATTTGCTAAAATCATTTAAGTTCATTCTTCTTCCTCATGAATGTACACATAGCACCCCATACTGACAGAAAAACACAGAATTGTTGACATTGTTGCAGATTTATTAAAAAAGAAAAACTGAAATATCACATGGTCCTAAGTATTCAGACCCTTTGCTCAGTATTTAGTAGAAGCCCCCTTTTGATCTAATACAGCCAGGAGTCTTTTTGGGAAAGATGCAACAAGTCTTTCACACCTGGATTTGGGGATCCTCTGCCATTCCTCCTTGCAGATCCTCTCCAGTTCTGTCAGGTTGGATGGTAAACGTTGGTGGACAGCCATTTTTAGGTCTCTCCAGAGATGCTCAATTGGGTTTAAGTCAGGGCTCTGGCTGGGCCATTCAAGAACAGTCACGGAGTTGTTGTGAAGCCACTCCTTCGTTATTTTAGCTGTGTCCTTAGGGTCATTGTCTTGTTGGTAAGGTAAACCTTCGGCCCAGTCTGAGGTCCAGAGCACTCTGGAGAAGGTTTTTGTCCAGGATATCCCTGTACATGGCCGCATTCATCTTTCCCTCGATTGCAACCAGTCGTCCTGTCCCTGCAGCTGAAAAACACCCCCACAGCATGATGCTGCCACCACCATGCTTCACTGTTGGGACTGTATTGGACAGGTGATGAGCAGTGCCTGGTTTTCTCCACACATACCGCTTAGAATTAAGGCCAAAAAGTTCTATTTTGGTCTCATCAGACCAGAGAATCTTATTTCTCACCATCTTGGAGTCCTTCAGGTGTTTTTTAGCAAACTCCATGCGGGCTTTCATGTGTCTTACACTGAGGAGAGGCTTCCGTCGGGCCACTCTGCCATAAAGCCCCGACTGGTGGAGGGCTGCAGTGATGGTTGACATTCTACAACTTTCTCCCATCTCCTGACTGCATCTCTGGAGCTCAGCCACAGTGATCTTTTGGTTCTTTTTTACCTCTCTCACCAAGGCTCTTCTCCCCCAATAGCTCAGTTTGGCCGGACGGCCAGCTCTAGGAAGGGTTCTGGTCATCCCAAACGTCTTCCATTTGAGGATTATGGAGGCCACTGTGCTCTTAGGAACCTTAAGTGCAGCAGAAATCTTTTTGTAACCTTGGCCAGATCTGTGCCTTGCCACAATTCTGTCTCTGAGCTCTTCAGGCAGTTCCTTTGACCTCATGATTCTCATTTGCTCTGACATGCATTGTGATCTGGAAGGTCTTATACAGACAGGTGTGTGGCTTTCCTAATCAAGTCCAATCAGTATAATCAAACACAGCTGGACTCAAATGAAGGTGTAGAACCATCTCAAGGATGATCAGAAGAAATGGAAAGCACCTGAGTTAAATATATGAGTGTCACAGCAAAGGGTCTGAATACTTAGGACCATGTGATATTTCAGTTTTTCTTTTTTAATAAATCTGCAACAATGTCAACAATTCTGTGTTTTTCTGTCAGTATGGGGTGCAATGTGTACATTCATGAGGAAGAAGAATGAACTTAAATTATTTTAGCAAATGGCTGCAATATAACAAAGAGTGAAAAATTTAAGGGGGTCTGAATACTTTCCGTACCCACTGTATATGTATATATATATATATATATATATAAATATGTTCTACTTACCTGCTCTGTTCAGTGTTTTTGCATAGAGCAGCTCAGATCCTCCTCTTCTTTGGTCCCTTACCGGTGCTCCTGGCCCCTCCCTCCTGCTTAGTGCCCCCCATAATAAAATGCATTAAAGAGGTTGTAAACCTCCAAAAAAATGTAAAAAAAAACTGAAAGACAAAGGCATAATGAGCTAGTATGCATGAAATACCTTTTGAATGAAACCCCTGGAGCTCCACCTGCTCACCGCTGACACCTCCATGTTCACCCGTCTTCCTTATGGGTTCGTGTCCTCCAGCCATCTGATTGGCCGGAGCCATGATGATGTCATTCCCGCACATGCGCGCGGTTGCCATTGTTCACGGAACAGGGCTCTGAAGGAACGGCACATGGGGCTGTTCTTCAGAGGGCATGTGCCAGTGATGTCATCGGCTGCATTCAAAGTAAATGTCTCCTACACAGTACATGTTTAGGAGATATTTACAGTGCCTATAGGTAAGCCTTATCATAGGCTTACCTATAGGTACAAGTTACAGAGGAAGCTTTATTTCCTCTTTAAGATATAAAAAAGAAAAAAAAAAAACCTTCTGCCTTTAGAACCACTTTAAGCTTCAAAAACCTAATCCTATTCAAAATGTAAACGCATCTTTGGAATCTGTAGACAAGATTTATTTGGTATTTATTTTTTTTACATAGGTTCATCGTGTTCCTGTTCAGGAATGTGAACGATATTTAGACTGCAATGAATGTATTCAGGCCAAAGATCCCTACTGTGGCTGGTGTGTCGTAGAAGGAAAGTATGTAAAATTGTTTTAAACCCTTAAACGAGATTAATTTATGTAACTTCAATTTAGACTAATGTAAGTTGAAGGAAAGAAGATAGAATCTTGTTGCTTCTAATCCTTACCTGTTTAATTTGATGTTAATTAAAACAAACTGCTTGTTGGTACCTGCAAATGCTTGTGACCGTACTGTATAGTAATGATTATTTTGCATCCAAATTATAAGCCAAAAATAACTCTCCTGATTTAAACAAGTTCATTGATATCTTGCATCATCACTATTATTTTTGTAATGTTAAAATAGTTACTTACCATTATTTGTTTTGTGCTGTTTAACTATTTTCAGATGCTTAAGAAAGGCAAATTGTGCACGAGCTAATGATCCAAACCACTGGCTCTGGAGTCCCGGAGGTGTTTGTATGAAAATTGAAAGTGTCAGCCCAAGTAATATGAGTATTAATGATCTTGGTGAAGTAAGTATGTTGTCATGATTTCCCAACTCTTGCCATACTATAGGCACCAGTTTCTTTTCTTTAGAGTCCCTCTTCTAAGGACTTACTTTAGCATTAAAAAAGCAAAGGTACAGAAAGTTTTGGTTTCCTGTTTTTAGACCAACATTTTTTATTATCCTTGTTGATATTTTATACGTTCTTTTTGTACTAAGCATGCATTGCACAATAGTGTTCATTAATAGATTATTTTGTGTGTATTCCCATGTTTCTTTAATAGTAAAAATAGGTTTGGGAAAAAAAATAAACCCAAAGTCTCCATGTGATCTAAAAGCAGGTATTTCTGTTTAGTAGATCTTATTTTATGGTTTGCTATTTGAAATGTTAATACTAGCAGCTGCTTTCCTTTACCTATTTGTAATTATTGACTTAGTATTCCTTTATTTAAATACAGTACTGCGCAAAAGTTTTAGACGGGTGCCAAAAAATGCTGTAAATTATGAATGCTTTAAAAAAATAGAAGTGTTAATAGTTTATCAATTAACAAAATGGAAAGTGAATGTACAGAAAATAAATTTAAATCAAATCAATATTTGGTGTGATCACCCTTGGCCTTCAAAATAGATTCTTCTAGGTACACTTGCACGCAGTTTTTGAAAAACTCTGCAGGTAGGTTGTTCCAAATGTCCTAGAGAACTAACCACAGATCTTTCTGTCTCTTCATATAATCCCAGACAGACTGGATGTTGAGATCAGGGCTCTGTGGGAGCCAAACCATCAGTTTCAGGACTCCTTGTTGTTTACACTGAAGATAGTTCTTAAAGACAATGGCTTTATGTTTGGGGGGTTGTCCTGCTGCAGAATAAATGTGGGGCCGATCACACACCTCCCTGATGGTATGGCATGATGGATAAGTATCTGCTGTATTTCCCAGAATTGAGGAAAGAATCCTGACCAAATCTCAAACTCTATTTGCAGAAATGCAGCCCTAAATTTGCAAGGAACCTCCACAATTCTTCACTGTTGCCTGCAGACACTCTTTATTGTACCGCTCCCCAGCCCTTCATGAGCAAACTGCTGCCATTTTTCTGCACCCCAGGACCTATGCTTCTGTGCATAGTGGAGTAGCTTAGTCTTGGTTCTATGTCCTATGCATGAAAATCTAGGAACTGGAGTGCAGAAAAAAAGGCAGCAGGTGATTTGCACTGATGAGTCAAAATTAGAAATTTTTGGTTTTAGCAAAAGACAGTTTGTTCACGAAGGGCTGCTGCAGAGCAGTACAATGAGTGTCTGGGGGCAACAGTGAAGCATGGTGGAGGTTCCTTGACAGTTTGGGGCTGCATTTCTACAAATTAAGTTGGAAGATTTGTTCAGAATCAGTGTTGTCACTCAATGCTGAGAAATACAGGCACTTATCTAGAACGCCATACCATCAGAGAGGCAAGTAATTGGCCCCACATTTATTCTGCAGCAGGTCTGCAACCCCAAACATTTAGCCAATGTCCTTAAGAACTTTCTTCAGTGTAAAGAACAAGGAATCTTGCAGGGGTGATGGTTTGGCCCGCACATAGCCCTGATCTCAACATCATCAAGTCTGTCTGGAATTACATGAAGAGACAGAAGGATTAGAGGCAGCCTACATCCACAGAAGATCTGAGGTTCTGAAAGATGTTTGGAACGACCTACCTGCCCAGTTTCTTCAAAATCTGTGTGCAAGTATACCTAGAAGAATTGAGGAAATTTATGCTGTTTTCAAGGGTGGTCACACCAAATATTGATTTGATTTCTATTTCTCTTCTGTTCAATTACTTTTTATTTTGTTGATAAAAATATTACACTATTGATTAAAATGAACACTTGTGTTTTTTCAAAGCATTCCAAATTTACAGCATTTTTTTCACACCTGCCTAAAACTTTTGCACAGTATTAAGTAGTACATGACTGAGAATGTTGAATATTCAAGGACTATGAAACAGCAGTTTACTGAATGCCAAAACATTTTCTTTTGAAATCTTAGTTCTGAAGAAAATGGAATAAATAAAAAAAGAAAATAGTCAGTTTTTTCCTATTTATTTTTTTCTCCAGCAAATAGAGAAAGGTAATCTCCCTAGTGAGGGCACAGACTGCAATAAAAACACAACAGGGCTTCTAACCCCTTTCTACTATTTGGAATTAAAAAATAAAGTTTAAGCTATAGTTACAATTTAAATACGGTGTGACATGTAGTAACCACATTTTAAAATTACTGTGTTTTGGTCAAGTTTGTTGTGTTTAAAGGAGAAGTACAGCCCAAGTTTGTTTGGCTGTACTACTTTTGTGGTTCACAGGAGTGCAGATCATTTGCACTCCTATGACCCGTTTTCATCAGACAGCGGATTGAAACCTGCTGTCAGCTGACGTCACGGACCCGGTCCAGGCTCGGAAGAGATTGCGACCATATGGCCGGGATCCGCCCACATGACTGAGTTGGCTGCTCCCGCCCCGTCTAGTGAGCGCAGGAGGGCAGAGCAGAGAGCCAGTGACTGATGGTCAGCAGCTCTCTATTCAGGGAGCACTGAGAACAGTGGTGGTTGATCGCTCGGTTCTCAGCCTTTGAGCCGGTGGGGAACAGATGCAGCATCAGACCGATGCTGCATCCACCAAGGTTAGTATGATTTTAAAAAAGTATGGGAATTTATTTTTTAAAATATTGATATTCTACCCCTCGGTTATAAATTTCTTAGATATTTTTTGCTACATCTTATTGTATAACAGACAGTACAAGATGACATTATTTTCAGACATATCATTATGGGTGAGCACAGTGACCTCAGCAAACTTGATTTTCCAAGGAAATTGACAATTTTCGGTTTGCCAAAATTGTGTTAGAAATGGCTGCTAATTTCATCATGCAACAAAATTGGTATTAAGTGTCCCGTTTAGATCTAGGAGAGCACTGTACTCCCTGATTTTAAGACCCAGTTTCAGCGTGACATTACATTTTTGATCGACAAAGGCATGTCACTTACATGGCTTTGTTTATCAACAATTCAATGTGGTCAGTAGGACATGGTGATCACATGGCTTTGTTGGTAAGAGCTTATTCATAAGCAAAGCCAAGTAGTCGCTCACTGTGTTGAAATCATCAATATTCAAATCATAGAATTTTTTTGTACCTTTTTATTATCATGAACTGTTTTTTTTTCTCTAATTTTTTTGTGTTTTATTTGACTATTCATGGTATGAACAGCTACAGTGTGATAGAGATAGAATAGAAAGTATGAAAATGTTCAATGTGAAAGAAATAGAAAATATAGACGCTCCAATAAAAAGCAAGGTGTAAACAAGCCATTCTTGTGTACTGTCTTTTTAAATTTCTTGCCATATTTGTACCTTTTTTTTTTTTTTTTTTTTTTTTTTAGTTCTGGAGTTCTGCAGCAAGGGTTAAAGTCCACCCTTTGCAAAAAAAATAGTAGATGCACCCATATTATCTTACAAAAAAATGCTCTTTTTTTATTGCTTTGCATAGGAGCCTGGAGAGCATTGAAACAAAAATCAGTGGATCATGAGTGCAATGCTCTGGCTCCTGCAGACTCTCTGCAGCCACTGGTTCATACCAATGTATGGGTATGGACCTTTGGTTACAGGGTTGGCAGAAGTTTCAGTGGACTACAAGTGTGGCGATATCATCCACTAAGTCCTTCTGTCGTAGTGGCAGATGGGGGACTTCTGCATTGACATTGAAAAGTGAAGCACTACCTATTTAGCAAAATGAGATTGTGAAAATATAGCAATTCTAAAAAATGTGTAAGTATTCCAATTATTGCTATTGATAATACTTGCAGACTTGCAATAATGGTGGTAACCCCCAAATAATAAGCCAACAATACCAGTGATAACTGTGTTTGGTTCAGTGACAATGACAAACAATAGAAAGTAAACAAATGGATATGCAAAAATAGCTGTAATATCGTGTTCTCCCCTGCCAATGACACAAATGGCATAAAGTCTATGTGAACAGCTGTTGGATGTGAACCAAGTTCAAAAGAGTGAGCATGCCAATCAGTGAGAAATTAAAAAAATGGAAAAAAGAAAAATTAAATAAAATCTGTGAAAAAAATTTTGTGAGAGATTAAAAGAAATTTCTAGCTTCTGTGAATACTGTGTCATTCAAACACGAAAAAAGGTCCATACAAGCCTTCCTCTTAGGATATAGATCCAATGGCTGCCGGCTTTCCTGTGGTTCCTTGGACACTTGATTCCCTTGTGCCAATTACCTCATACACGTGTGCTCATAAAATTAGAGAAACTGACATCATGCTGAACCATATAAAATCTTTCCTTAAAATATATAAATATTAAAATAATTAAAGAATCACACTCACATTTGTAGGTACACTGCCTCCAGTGCACTCGAGTAAATTGCTATACACATAGGGGGTGCAAACCCCCTTTAACAGTTATGTAGATATCCGCGGCTACTTGACTCTGGGAGATGCAGTGTACTTCTTATTGATGCGCGATGCCACCACAAGGCTCTGTCCCAACACAATTGGTCACTCGTAACGACTTTCTCAAGGGGTGAGGGTCCCGTTGCCATCACATACTTTTATATAGGCAATCTTAAGGTTTAGTTGGTGCCATATTGCTTTCGCCCACCACAGCCATTTTCCCAGTGTTCATCCACCCATTATAGAGGGTGAGTGGAAAAATGAATAATGGCCAGATGGAGGACTCCTACTTCTTTCATTCATAGATTCTTCTAAATGAATGACCAATTCCAGTTTGACAGGAGACGGCGGGAAGCACCCCTGGCTTCTTTAAGGGGGTGGCAGTTGGAAGGTGGGGGACTGTAGACTCTGAACATGCTTTGTGTAAGCCTTTAAAATACCCTTAGAGCCACACTGCTCTTCTCACATACAAGCAAAAGCCTTGCGGTCCAATAAGCTCCCTCGTAGACTGTTCCAATCTACAGTGCTCTTGCTCAATGGGTGTGTTGGGCTGTTGGGCCCTGAACTGCTTGCTTGGGTTTGAGAGCAGCAGTGTGTCTCTTCAAGGTCTTGCCAACACGAGGATTTTATCCCTTGGTGCAGCACTTGGGAATAAAAAACACAAACCAAAAGGGCAGTGTCTTTGTTACTGTATATGCAGCCTGAGTGTATTGTACCAATAAATACAGAGGCTTCAACTTTATTTTTTACTTCTCCATTGATTCCCAATGCATGTTTCCAAAATGTCCACATTTCAACAAAGTGAAAAACTGCCATTCTATACCTACCTTTGTTTAATAGAATATAATCTCCAAAGGGTCATCAGAACATGGAGATACTTTAACCACTTCAGCTCTTGCATCTATATACCCTTTATGGACCAAAGCAATATTTACTTAAGATAAAAAAAGTATTACTTTTTTTTTTGGGGGGGAAAAATCTTGTTTTGCACAAGTTTTATTTTCTATGTAATCTATAAAAGAAAATATATTAAAAATGAAAATTGCTTTTTTTTCTGTTTTGACCAGTGTGTTTTTTTTTTTTTTTTATAAGTATATATTTTATTTAATATGGGCTGTTTAAAATGTTGCTGAAATGATGATTCTGGTACAAAACATGTCAAAGTTATATGCAAATGTAAAGCTACATACAGCAGCTGCATTAGCTTTGGATGTCATTTTGACAGCCGGCAATAGTGGCAGGGAGAGCAAAGCTTAACATGAGAGATGCCTCCTAAAAACTTTGTTGATGTTTTATTGGTCAAAATACCAGTGGTTAAAATTTGAAGCCCATCAGCAGAGCAAGTGCTAATTAAATATGTCCATGCAGGTTAAATTAACTGTGGTTCCACCTATAAAACTCCATTATGATGACAAGCTAACATGTAATTTTGGAGGAAATGTCCAGACAGCCTTATTGTATGAGGATGGAAGCATTTCATGTCCACGTCTAGAAACGGTTCCATCTACAGAACGTGGAAAAGGTAATGTTGACTAAAGTATTTAAGCTCCCTTTTTATTTAATTTTTTTTTGCTTGATAATTTTAAGGCGTTAAAAAAATACATTTTAATCAACTTGTCTTTAAATTGTTTTTAAATTACATATTTGTTTTGTTGCAGATTATGTGGATGTTGCGATTACCCTTCACTTTAAAAAAGACAAGAATAGCGTGTTCTTTGCTAATTATTCCTATCAGTTCTATAACTGTGAAGAATCGGCTTACATCTCTGAAAATGTGCCGTGAGTCATTTTGATTTATGTAGCCAAAATCAGATTACTTTCTGCCTAAAATTTAATTTACATGGCGTATTTCTTGATTTTCAGGTGCAGCTCTTGTGTGAATGCCGAGTGGAAATGTCAGTGGGATGTAGGCTTATATAAGTGCGTTGACTTTCTAGGTTATAAGCCAGACACCATCAGCCAGGTAAAACTTTAAATAATGTGTCAGGGGTGCCTCAACAGAAAGTCAAGCTATAGGAGAATTTCACATGTGGAGACTAAAGCACATGCCCTGAATTGCTGGCAAACCTTACAGCAACGTACTAATTGAAAACATAACAATGTCCAAAGTACTACAAAATGGTGCCCATCCACACATTGCCTTGGCATATAGTAAGCTCCTCTTAGTAAAAATGGTTTCAGCTTTGTCTCCTACCCACAGGATAAACCCATCTAACATGTTTTACCCAATGTAACAGAAAATCATTCCCGGCAATTAGCTGTATACCATACAAATGTCAACCTGATAGCGAGGTTTACAGAGGTAAAAGTATATAGTGATTTGTTGTGTGGTTTCTTGGCAGGAATGCCTTCAACATCGTCACACCTGGCACAGCTAGCAGATGAGATTTAAAATACTTGTTTTTTTCATGCAGTCAGATCATTTAGGCCAGTTGTGGGGAGAGCTCATTCAAACAAGTAGCCCTATACTGTATATGCTCTTTCTCCTCGTGCAGCTCTTTATCCAAATTTCTTCACAATGCAACTCTGAGGTTGATATACTAAAGGCAAATATACTGTGTGCTGCAAGTGCACTTGCTCTAGATCTGAGGGGAAGCCTCTTTGTTTTTCCTTGCATGTGATTAAGTATTCTTTGCAAAGTGAAGCTTTACCTCATTTACTAAGCTCTGGAGCAAGTGCACTTGCAATGTATATTTGCCTTTATTAACCACCTCCCACCCGGGCCATAGTACATATGCGGCCGGGTGGGAGTCTCGTCCTTCTGAATGGACGTTCCGGAACGTCCTTCAGAAGGAGAGAGATCGCGCCGCCGCGGGCACGCGCAGCGGCGCGATCTCGATGTGCCTGTGTCCCTAGGACACAGAGCAACAAGCCTCGGCAGGAGGGCCCTGTGATTGGCCCTCCTGATCACATGATGGCTGTGACCAATCACAGCCGTCATGTAATGTCAATACAGCCGTTGTAACGGCTTCGATCTCTTCTCCTCCTGACAGATCCTGTCAGTGAGGAGAAGAGAAGAGGATCAATTCTGCAGCTGGGGTGATCAGTGAGTATTTCTAATTACTCACTGATCACAGGGGGGGTCTGTGCTGGTAATCAGATGATTGATTACCAGTGCAGCCCTGGGGGGAGGGGATGCCACTAGAGCCACCAGGGATGCCCACCCATGACCACCAGGGATGCCCACCATGGCCACCAGGGATGGCAAACAGGGCTCAGAGAGCCTGCCAGTGGTGCCCCCCTATCAGTGCTGCCCACCAATGCCATCTATCAGTGCTGCCCACCAGTGCCCGTTATTGCCATCTATCAGTGCCGCCCACCAGTGCCCGTTATTGCCATCTATCAGTGCCGCCCACCAGTGCCCATTATTGCCCACCAGTGCTGCCCATCAGTGCCGATCAGTGCCGCCCATCAGTGCCACCCATCAGTGCCCATCAGTGCCGCCGATCAGTGCCCATCAGCGCTGCCTATCAGTGCCCACCAATGCTGCATATCAGTGCCACATATCAGTGCCCATCAGTGCTGCATATCAGTGCTACCTATCAGTGCCCATCAGTGCTGCATATCAGTGCCACCCCATCAGTGCCACCCCATCAGTGTCTCCTCATCAGTGCCTGTCAGTGCGGCATCATCAGTGCAGGAAAAAACTTATCTATTTACAAAATTTTATAACCTAAACAAAAAAACTTTTTTTTTTTTTTTCAAACTTTTCGGCATTTTTTTATTTGTGCACCAAAAAAGGAAAAACCTGGCAGTGATCAAATACCACCAAAAGAAAGCTCTATTTGTGGGGAAAAAATGACATAAATTTGGTTTAGGTACAGTGTTGCATGACCGCGCAATTGTCATTCAAAATGCAACAGCGCTAAAAGCTGAAAATTGGTCTGGGAAGGAAGGGGGTTTAAGTGCCCAGTATTGAGGTGGTTAAATCAACTCCTCTGTGTATCTACCTTTTCTTCCCTCTTGCAGCAATCTATCTCTTTTCACCCCTCACCCCCATGCAGCCATGGAGTCCCTTCCTCACCCGCCCCCTTTCACTTCCTTTCCTCCCCTCCCCATGCAGCCTTATTTTCACCTCTCAAGCATCACAGAAAAGTTTCTTCAGATCACAGACCGAAAAGGAAATTTTTTTAACTCATTAGAAAATTGAAGTTAAAGTAGACTTTTTTTAAAATTTTGGATAGAATAAGGGAGGGTTAAAACCCATCAATGTTTTGCCATTTGTGTCCTACTGGGAATATTTTCCTTCATTCACTTCCTGTCACATAGGCAAACAGGAAGTGAGAGGGAATCCCTGGCTGTCACCAGACCTAGTTTCCACATTGCAAGATTACTCCGCTATTCTTGTTCTAAATTTACCTTAAAACATGGTTTTTTTTTCCTCACTTTCACTCTTGGTGATGATTGTCACCAGGACAATTTAGAGGGGGTGAGCCTTACAAGGGCACAGGCAGCACTATAAACATGACAGGTGTTCTGATCTTTATCCACTCTATCCAAAACTAAACAAAAATGTTTTGGCTTTAGTTATACTTAAAATTTAAGGCCCCTTTCAGATGGGCAATCTGATCAGGTCTGGCGGACCTGGCTGGAAGTCAATGTATCCCTATAGACTGGCAGGTGTAAAAACAGACACAAGTCTGTTTACATCCACCTACCTCCAATCTGATCTGCTAATAAAACAAAAGGGATCGGTCCCCCCTCCATGTACATTAATGCTATATTGGTACAAAGAGAAGCTAGAATTTAGAAGAAAAAAAAGGCGAACAACGGTAAACTTCACCTTTAAAGTAGAACTATAGGCAAAACGTATTTTCTCTTTCATTCATTGGCGGGCACAGCTCCTTATCATCTTGACCATTGCATTATACTGCGCCCTACAGGAGTAGGACACTAGGCAGGAAAAATCTTGACTGCGCCCATGGGGCAGTCCCAGGGGATATACTCCCACTCTCAGCTATAGGCACTCAGTTGTTTTCTGCCTAGTCAGGATTAAGGACCTAGTTCCTTGCTGGGATCTCTGGTCCTGGCAATTGTTTTTCTTTTAAATGGAACTTTTTTTCTCAGATCGCCTTTCAGGACAGCACCTGGAGAGAGCGCAGCTCCACCCAATCCACAGGAAACACTGCAAATAAAAACTCCTCTTCCACCATGCCTCAGTCATTTGTGTTTCCTCCGCCATGGTGGAAGCATTGCAGGAGCCGTGTGGAAGGGCTGCGCTCTCTCCAGGGGGAGAATAGGAGTAATTGCCCATTTTTTGCTTTGATGCATTTGAGACCATCCCAGCTCCCCTCCCTGGAGTTTCAAAGGGGGTACGCTCCGGAGCCTCTTACCTCGCTCGCTCAGGGGAGCGGAGTCCCATCGGAGGATCCAGGTCCGGGTGTCAGAGGTCCGCGCTTCGGCCGGTCGGCGGGCGGGGAGCCGCGTTTGGCATTTGAATCTCCCGCACTTTCGGACTCTGATCCCGGGGATGCGCGGCGTCCCTTCCGGTGGACGAGACTTCCGATGGGGGCGTGGCGGCACCTGCTCCAACCGCAATACACGCAGGGGTCAGAGGCAGGTCACGAGGTCGGCGCTTCCGCTTCCGGTCCACAGAGGAGGACGCGGGAAGCGGTATTTAAATGGAGAGATCTGCCAGCAAGCTGCGCTTTTCAACAACATGGAGGAAAAGTCTGCAGCGACGGTGGAAGCAGGCACCGCTAGCGCCGGCCAAGCTCAGGTAAGAGAGGTGCCGTGGTGCCTCTTTTTTCTTTACTGTGTGAGCTTTTATTTTGGGGTTTTCTTCCTTCCTCCTTTGGAGCCTGCCCTGTAGACTGAGTAACTGTTCCCAGTCTAACAGGATACATATGCATATGGGAGTCTCTCTTTCTTCTGATCCTTTTTTGGTGTGGGTCACGATTTTCTCCCTTGCAAGAAATCACTAGGTGGTGGTTTTCTTTTATTGGTGGTTATTGGGCATTCATGGTGGCTTTTTCTTTACTAGGTTAAAGCCACAGTGAAGACAAGAGCCCCAGCATCAAGGAAATGCCCTTCATGCAAGAATCCACTCAGAGATTCCTGGGTGAAGCCACTTTGTAAATCATGTATTGTTGACCTTGTGAAGGAAGAGTCTAGTCAGCAGAATAATGAATTCATGTCCTCATTCAAAGAACTCAGACACCCTGTCCTCAGTTCGTTCTCTGTTATCCAGGACGCCACAAGTTCTTTCAGATTCCCAACAAACGGGTGGAACATCTTCCCAGCCGTCTACTTCTAAGTCTGTAGTGTCAAGTGATTCAGAAGATGAGGGGGAGAGTGCTCTCTGTTCCATCAGGGATTCAGAGGAGGAAGAGAAGGAAGAGGTGGCTAGTTCTTCCAGATACAAATTATCTTTGGAAGAGGTTGATGATTTGCTGAAAGCGATTTACACCACGTTAGAAATCGCAGAAGAAAAGGTGCAAGTTTCACTTCATGATAGAATGTACCAGGGCCTTGAACAGACAAAGCGCAGGGTTTTTCCTGTTCATAAGGTCCTTACGGAATCTATTGAAAAAGAGTGGAAGGACCCAGAGAGGGCCCCTTTTTTCTCTAAATCCTTAAGAAGGAGATTTCCGTTTGAAGAGGATACGGCGCATCTATGGAACAAGAAGCCCAGAGTGGATGCTGCTTTTTCTCAGGTGTCTCGCCGCACGGATTTGGCGTTCGAAGACATGGGTGTTCTGAAAGACGCCATGGATAAAAGGGCAGATTCTCTCCTTAAAAAGGCTTGGGACTCCTCTACGTCCAGCCTTAAGCCGGCCATGGCCTCCACGGTGGTAGCCAGAAATCTTGAGTGCTGGCTCGAACAACTTAAAGGGCATGTGGAGGCTGGAACAGCAAGGAAAGATCTCCTGGATTCATTTCCGCTGCTCCTAAAGGCAGTAAAATATATGGCCGATGCTTCGGCTGAGTCTATCAAAATGTCCGCCAGGTCAGCAGCCCTCGTCAACTCTGCCAGGAGGGCGGTCTGGTTGAAAACCTGGACAGGTGATTCAGCTTCTAAGGTGAAACTCTGTGGTTTACCTTTTGCCGGTGACTTGCTTTTCGGGGCAGAATTGGAAGCAATTCTTGACAGAACGGCGGATAAGAAGAAGGCCTTTCCGTCAAAGAAATCGCCTCCTAAAAAGAGATTTCGTTCTGTTCAACAAACCAACAGAGGTCGAGAACAAGATCAGAGATCAAGATGGACCTCCCAAAAAGGCAAAGGGAAAGGTGGAGTCCTCTTCAGACCACCTGACCAGGCCAATAAAAGCAAGTGACAACAGTCTTCCAGTGGGAGGAAGGCTGTTATGGTTCCTCCCACGTTGGGAAGAGGTATCCGCAAGCCCCTTTGTAAAGAATATAGTGGCTCAAGGATACAAGCTGGAATTTTCAGAGACACCTCCAAGCAGATTCCATGTTACTCCCCCTCCAAGGGATCCGGAAGAGGCTTCCTCAATGATGTCTCTTTTACAAGAGCTGATTCAACAGGAAGTGATTATCCAAGTCTCCGAGGGGCAACAAGGCCGTGGGTTTTATTCTCAGATCTTTCTAGTGAAAAAACCCTCAGGAAAGTACCGAATGATCCTAAATTTAAAAATCCTGAACAGATCAATTCGGTACAAGCACTTCAGGATGGACACCATCTATTCAGTGACCAAACTGTTGTCCCCAAACTGTTTCATGGCATCCTTGGATCTGAGGGACGCTTACCTGCACATCCCAATAAATCAGGAGTGCCAGAAATTCCTAAGGCTGGCAGTCAATCTGGGGGAATCGGTCTGGCATCTACAGTTCAGGGCCCTCCCCTTTGGCCTCTCATCTTTTCCAAGGGTGTTTACCAAGGTAATGGCGGATGCCCTAGAGCCGTTAAGGCTGAGGGGTATTTCAATTGTCCCTTACCTGGACGATCTGCTAATTTTTGCAGAGTCCAAGAGCCAGGCGTTGGTACACCTTCAGGAGACTCGGGACCACCTAGAGAGTCTGGGGTGGCTCATGAATTTGGAGAAGTCCAACTTGATTCCTTCTCAACAGATAACATTTCTGGGATACAGAATAGATTCGGTCCTCCAGAAGGTGTTTCTACCTCAAGAAAAGATCGAGAAGACTCAGAACGCAGTTGCTCGTTTGCAAACCAATCATCAGGTTACTGTCAGGTCGGCCATGGCAGCTCTGGGCTTGCTCACAGCCGCTATTCCTGCAGTACAGTGGGCAAGACTGCATTCCCGTCTTCTTCAGAGAGACATTCTGCAGAGTTGGTCATATCCGGAATATCTGGAGAAATCCATCAGAATCTCAACGAAAGCAAAGAGATCTCTGTGGTGGTGGAGGAATTCCAGAAATCTGGAAGAAGGTCTGCAATGGACTTTCCAGACGAACAAACGTCTGACAACAGATGCCAGTTCGTGGGGTTGGGGAGCCCACTTGGAAGTTCGGACGATGCAAGGAACATGGTCCAAAGCAGAGTCCAGGAAATCATCCAACTGGCGGGAGTTGAAAGCCATCCTTCTGGGTCTTTGGGTCTTTGGTCCTTTCAACAGACAGTCAGGGGCCATCATGTGCAAGTTCTGTCGGACAACATGACAGCAGTGGCCTATGTGTCAAAGCAAGGAGGCACAAGAAGCAGACAGCTATCAGACCTGGCAATACAGCTACTCTCCTGGGCGGAGAAAAATCTAGCCTCTCTGACAGCGGTGCATCTGAAGGGGTCACAAAACCTTCTAGCAGATCTGCTGAGCAGGAAAAAGGTGTTGGAATCAGAATGGAGTCTGAATCAAGAGGTATTCATGAAGATCGTGGAAGTCTGGGGTCTTCCCCAAATAGATTTGTTCGCTTGTCAACAGAACACCAAAGTCCAAAGATTCTTTTCCCTACACAGGGAGGATCAGGACTGGGGCTTGGATGCTCTAGCCCAACCATGGGACTTCCATTTGTCCTACGCGTTCCCTCCATTCCAACTGATTCCGTTGGTTCTCAAAAAGTTCAGGGAAGAAAAGACCAACTTGATTCTGATTACACCTTACTGGCCAAAGAGACCTTGGTTCGCCCTCCTGCTGAATCTTGCCTCAGAACCTCCCTGGAAACTTCCGTACAGGAGAGATCTTTTGACACAGGGGAACCTAGTGTACCCAGAACTGGACCGCTTACAATTGACAGCGTGGTTACTGAAGAAGACATCTTGAGAGCCAGAGGCCTGTCAGAAAAAGTTATCTCCACCCTTCTCTCCAGCAGGAAGAAGGTGACTAGGGATATTTACTTGAAAGTCTGGAGAAAATACAACTTTTGGTGTTCCAGCAAAAATTTTTGAATTAAAAAATTTAATTTCAGTGCTTGAGTTCCTCCATGAGGGAATGGAGAAAGGACTAGCAGCAAGTACTTTAAAGACGCAAGTAGCGGCACTTTCAGTTTTTTTCGAAAAGACTTTGTCCCAAGAGACTCTAATCATTCATTTTTTCAAGGCATTAGCCCGCAATAGGTCCTTTCTCCCCCCCCCCCCCCCGTATTTGAAGAGTCCAGACTGCCGATTAATGTTCTGGAACATTGGACAATTCGTCTTCAGGAGTGTCTGGTACAATGCCTCAGCCGTGGCCTATGTCAATCACCAAGGGGGCACAAGAAGTGTCTTGGCGGCTTGGGAAGTACCCAGCATTCTAAGGTGGAAAAGGAAAATCCACACTAGGATAAAGAGGATGCCTTTTTATTCATTTAAATGTGAGTATCTTTCTTAATAAATACAAACTTGTTTATTACAGTACTACACTATACAAGCCCTTCTTTCCTCAAATGTGTACCCAGAGCGTATCTGGAGCCTGATTGGCCATGCTATAGGACCCTTATTGGCCGTTCCACCCATCCAAGGAGATAGGATCCTTATTGATTATACCATCTAGAGGAGCCAAGGGATGAGCTTTGAGGGCCATAGGAACCATACTTAACCCGGATTACAGGCCTGCTACCCCAATAGGGTTTTTTTCTTCTGGTAAGTGTGGTCCTGGGAGTGAGGGGAGCACCATTGACCCATCACACCGGCCACACTGGAAGAGTCGCCTTCGGATGCGATTAAATACCAAGTTGCACTGATTTAGTCCTGCACTGGAGCACTTTCACGTGCGATTGGGCCTAATATATAACGTATTTATATACCACTTCCTGATTGAGAGTTATATCTCACCTTATGCGTGATGTGGACACTTTTTTTATACTCCTTTTTTTTGTGATTTTGCTCATTATATTAGCCTGGGTGTCTCTCGGATTTCAAAAAGCCTGTCGCAAGCGCACCTCAAGCCTCGCTTTGGAGATCGGAACTTCCGTCTGGAGTCAGGGCATGCGCAGTGCGATAAGGAAGAGAATATCGGGAGGAGACGCTGAAACCGCTTGGCGGTAACATGGCAGAGTCTGCCCAAAAAACGGGAAGGCTGCCAAGGAAAAGCCGCTGCTACTCGCTTCATGGAAGAGGAAAAGTCGCTCAGGGTGGCTACCACTAAAAGCAGACCGGATCCCGGTAAGGCCATTTTTTTCCTTGTCTGCAGGGGGGGTTGTTGTACCGATGTCCGCCTTTAGGCTCAGGTGACCCCCATGTTTCCCCTAGGTAATATAGCCTATGCATCTGAATATTGCAGGAAGAGTGATCGGTTGGGTGATCGGTTAGTAATCTTCTCTGGCAGAAGTCCCTATCGGAACCCAGGAGGCCTCTCTCATATCACCCCCTATTGCAGCTAGCACTAGCTCCTCTAAGAGAGATGCTAACTGCGGGGATAGATCATATACAAAGCCTCTTTTTTACACCTGTATTAACAAACTGGCAGGGTTAATATAAGAATGCCTCCCTTCCCTGTGTTCAGGAGAGAAAAGCAAGCCCTATGGCTGTGGTAAAAAGGGGGAAAAACAGCAATGGGTGTGTACTTCCTTTTACCTGGGGAGCTTAGCAGCAGTATCCCTGATTGCAGCCAGGTGGGTTCTTTGGCTTGTCTTAGTACTACCTCCCTTAATGAGGGTACTACGATCTTTCCCTTTAGCATTGGGGTTAAGTAAGCCAGAAGCTTCAGCTAGACCCAGGTCCACATCCTCTAAAAATCAGGAGATGCTGTGGTCATTGCAACTTAAGTTGCCAGTTCCTCACTATAAACCCTATTTTCACATCGCTAAAGGTATTTCTAGTGAAGGAGTGACACCTGTTAGACACAGTCTCTTTCAGGCTATTTCGTCCACTGAACAGGGTAGACATTTCTAAAGGGTTATTCAATGGGAATGTAAGGTGGAGTTCAGTAACCTGAAGGTTACGTGGGTAATTCCAGTTCTTTTTTTTCCACTGGTCAGCATTGCATGCCAGATAATCGGAATCTCTCCACATATGGGGAAGAGACACAGTAAGGGGTACCCATGAGGAACCTTTTTCTTATGGATTTGCTCGCTATGTTTAACATGCAATGTGTGGGGGGGCGTGGTCAGGCAATGGCGCCGTAGAGTCTCATTCCACAGAGTTCCGTGACCTGAGAGGTGCTACGGCCCTATGCAGCCAGTGATTTCCCTCCCTCTTCTATGCTTGGTGGTGTGAGATTCCAAGGGACCAAGGCAGACATTAGCTGAGCCGATATCTTGGCATATTTTTTGCGATGCACCCCTCTGACTGGTCAGTAAAGGACCGCTCCAAGATGGCGCCGATCCGCCCGCAGCGGGACATGCGGCGGGTAAACGGACTGAGAAGGGAAGTGCTCCTCTGATGGAGACACAAGACGTCTGCGCTAAGAGCCACATCATCCAGCCTCTCCAATGGCACCTCACCTGGAAGGTGCGGCGGTGTTTCCGATTCAGTCGGCCCTGACATGGCGGTCTCAGACTATGGAATGGCAGGAAATACTCGCTACCATACCCACTAAACAAGACACCACAGAGATGACGGCATCCATCGTAAGTACTCTTACCCAAGAGATTAACTCACTTAAACAACAAATGGATTATACAGAAAATAGAGTGGAAGTGGTAGAATTAGGACACACCATATTGTCTTCCAAAGTAACTGCTCTGGAAACTTCAAATACAGTAATACAAAGGCAGTTAAAAATCCTGCAATTGCAACAAGATGATGCAGAAAATCGCAGCAGACGAAATAATGTCCGATTACATGGACCCCGAGTCAATCCAGGGCCCAGAATTGAGGCCTAAAATAACCGCAATTTTCAATGAGCTCTTGGAGCAACCCCCCACAGAGGCCAAAGAACTGGACCGAGTCCGCAGAGCACGTGCCCCCCGAAGTCTAGGCAAAGACCACCCACGCGATGTACTAGTAAGAGTACATTTTTTCTCTATTAAGGAAGAGATCACGAGGAAAGCCTGGGCAAGGAGTCCTATGGATAATGAGGGGTCTACCATACGCCTACTTCCAGATTTATCCCGGCGCACGTTAAAGATGAGGGGCCTCATGAAGCCTCTATTAGAGGTAATACGCTCAGTGGGAGCTACCTACCATTGGGGGCACCCCTTTCACTTAGTTGTCCAGAAGGGGGGATCCTCTTATGTCCTACGTTGGTTGGACCAAACACCGGGACTTTTCACCTTTTTGGACACTCCACCAATCCCTATTCCTGATTGGTTAGAGGACCCTCGTAAGGGGTCGACAACATGGAACTGATATCTCTGGAAACATATGGGAAGATCCCGTGCCTACTGTGTGAAGAGATCAAATCAATAATACTGTGTGTACAAAACTCTTAGAAGTCTTTGGGCTCCTTAGGGGCCAGGGGAACATGGAAATAGAGGGAGGGATATGTGATAAGCATTAAGTGGGGGGGTGGGATACAGGGGAGCAATGGACTCATAAGATGAAGCTATAGGAGGGGAGTAGATGATGTGATGTAGTTATTATTATGCTTAGATCAGGACTATAATATCCCTCCATATTACATTCATTTGTTCTCCCCTGTCTCTACCTCCCCATGTGTTTTAATAATATATAGGGCAGTCGCCTGCGGGCTGGGGCTATGTGTACTCATATTTTGTATTCCTTCTTTTTTTTTGTGTGTTTTTTTGTATACTCTACTGAGCTACTAGGCCTTCTACCTCCCCAATATTAGGCCGCGCTAAATTGCGCAAGGTTAAATATTAACCCTTATTTAGATTTATTACTTGCAGGCCGATAGGAAAGGGGAAGAACAACAAAAGTATAAATAAAAAACTTTCCTTCCTTCCCCCCCCCCTTTTTTTTTTTATCTTTTTCTCTTTCCCTCTTCTCCCTTCTCCCCCACCCATCCGGCCGAGACGGGGACATGAAGGTGAGACATGGCGCCCCCAGCAGGTGAGATGATATCAAACCTTAAATTGGCTTCTTTAAATGTTCGAGGGTTGTCCACCCCGGAAAAACGCTCACGACTGTTATCTGATATACGACGAAGCCACACCCATATAGCGTTTTTTCAAGAAACCTACTTTAAGAAAGATTTGATCCCCAGATTGTATAATAGGGATTTCCCTTGGGCATACCATGCCCCCTCGCCCATCCCTAAAGCGAAAGGCGTGAGTATAGTCATATCCAAAAATATCCCATGGGCATTTAGGGCCCTACAGGCCGACCCCCAGGGCAGGTGTTTGATGATTAAAGGGATGCTGGGACAAAGAGTAATTACTCTTGTGAATGTATATTTCCCCAACGCCAATCAAATACCCTTCATGCAGGCTTTAACATCGATCATATTGGAATTTCGTGAGGGGCATCGGATAATGGGGGGAGACTTCAATTTTTCACCAGAGCCCCTCATAGATACTTCACGAGGAACATCCCAGTTATCTTACTCTCGATTAAACAGATTGAAGAGGGAAATATCCCTTTTGGACCTGGTTGATCCATGGCGAATAATACACCCTGGGTAGAGGGACTATACCTACTATTCAGCCACACACAACACCTACTCCAGAATAGACAGATTTATGGTATCCCAGAACGACCTCCCTCTGATTGCCGCTACTCATATAGATTCATTCTCCTTTTCAGATCATGTACCTGTTCATCTGTTGTTTGAGTGGGACTCTGGACCACCGAGATTAGCGACTTGGAGATTAAATGAATCCCTCCTGCAGATTCCCACTGCCAGGGCTGAAATTGATGCAGCCCTGACAGAGTTCTTCGCGAATAACACTGACTCATCACAAACACCCAGGATGATATGGGAAGCACATAAGTGTGTTATTCGGGGAGTAATAATGAGGATAGGCTCCAGACACAAGCGGGATCGAGAGAGGGCGGTAACCGCGCTTTTAGAACGTATTACAACATTAAAGCGGAGTTCCGGGCACAAAATCGATATTTTTTTTTTCGACATCAAGTGAAAAGGAATTGGATAGTTAGGTTTTTTTTTTTTTGTTTACTCACCTTGTAATTGAAGATCGTAAATACTCACCTCAGTGTACTTCCTCCCTCAGCGCCGCGGCTCCGCCGTCACTTCCTGTCTCGCGATGATTCCTAGGAGCTGAACGTCATCGCTCCCAGGAATCAATGCGACGGCACCGGCCCCGCTCGTCACTACCGGGCGACGCCGCACCGGAAGTGACGAGAGGGGCCAGTGCAGGCGCATTCTGGGAGAAGAAGACGCCGAAGAGGACCGCGCCGGCTTCAGCTGCCCACAAGAGAGATGGAAACGCTGTGGAAGAAATTTTATAAGTAAGTATTTCTTCTAAAAGGTAAGTGCGAACCGGGACAGATCAGAGGCTAGCCATTGTGGAATGTACTAGCCTTGACTGTCCCGGGGGGTATGTTTGTTAAAAAATTACTTCTGTGCCCGGAACTCCGCTTTAAGCCTTTCCCATAAACAGTCTCTGGCGAGAGAACACCTAATCCCCCTTATGAAAGCACGGGAAGAGTTAAACAAAATATTATTTCAAAGAACAGTTTGGAACCTTATGATAACCAGAAGAAAATATTATGAGTTTTCAGACAAACCGGAGACAATGTTGGCGAGAGCTTTGCGCGGGCCACAAAAACGCACAGTAATTTCACATATACAAAACACAAATGTTCGGAAAAGTCATTCCTCAGTTGAGATCGCAGAGGAATTTAAGGTGTATTATAAAGCTTTATATAATTTGCCACCCATAGACGTAACTAAGAACACACAGGAGAAAGTCAATGAGGCGATGGCATATATACAAGCATCTGGTATGCCTCCTCTGTTGCCAGAACAGACGACAGCTATGGAGGGCAAAATTACAGAAAAAGAACTGACCCTGGCCTTGTCTCAATCTAAGCGACATAAGGCTCCCGGCCCTGATGGATTTACCCTTCCATATTACCAACAATTTATGCAACATTTGAAGACCCCTCTATTACTATATTTAAACTCGATTGGAGAAGGAGGAAGTATGCCTCTAGATTCTCTGAGGGCCTATATAATTCTAATACATAAGGAGGGAAAGGATCCATCACTGTGTGGGAGTTATCTCCCGATCTCCCTGCTCAATACCGACCTTAAATTGTTTGCCAAGGTGTTGGCAAACCGATTAATACCTTATATACCACAATTGGTACACTGGGATCAGGTCAGTTTTGTTCCAACCAGTGGAGGCAAGGGATAACTCGACCCGAGTGGTGGATCTGATACATAGTGCTCGATCAACGCAAATCCCCATGATGTTACTTTCTACAGACGCCGAAAAGGCCTTTGACAGGGTGGCCTGGGATTTTATCCTGTCATACATTGACCTAGGACCGTGGATGCTGAGCTGCATAATGGCCCTATATACATCGCCTATGGCGGCAGTACGGGTTAATGGGTGGAGATCAGATTTCTTTGAGATCAACAATGGTACGCGACAGGGTTGTCCATTATCCCCTTTGATTTTCATCTTAACCTTAGAACCATTCTTGTGTACAATACGCAAGGATGGAAATATCACAGGTGTCCAGGTGGTGGGTGAACACCACAAGGTAGCAGCATTTGCTGATGATCTGATTTTTTTTTTTGTGACAAATCCTAATAAATCTTTGCCGCATATACTGGATGCACTTCAGGTATATGGCAACATATGAAAATACAAAGCAAAAAAGGGCGCACCAGCCTAGCGCATTATCCTTGGCAAGTTTATTTGGATAAAATTGTTTAAAATCAAATACTCACAAACAAACAAGAAGTTTCAGGCACATCAATTCCATACACCTGCCTCCTACCAGAGGATCAACGTCTTTACTGGAAGGAGGCAGGTGTATGGAATTGATGTGCCTGAAACTTCTTGTTTGTTTGTGAGTATTTGATTTTAAACAATTTTATCCAAATAAACTTGCCAAGGATAATGCGCTAGGCTGGTGCGCCCTTTTTTGCTTTGTATTTTCAGTGTCTGGTCGACCACCCTGGTCGTAAGGGGCAGCAAAGCCTAGCCATCATGGATGCCTAATACCAGTACGAGTTCCAGGATTGTAACAGCCTGAGGACCAGGTTCCGAGCGCAGGAAAAGGGAGTGCTGTCCAGCACTTATCTTTTTTGGAATATGGCAACATATCTTACTATAAGATAAATCTCTCTAAATCTGCAGCCTTGGATGTCTCTGTGCCCCTGGACACCTGGAGATCTTTATGTACAGCCTTTCCCTTCCATTGGTCCACCAACTCGATAAAATATCTTGGGGTGAATATTACGGCGGACCCTGGGAATCTTTACTCAGCAAATTTCCTGCCCCTTTTGGGGACTATTCGTTCGAATATTCAAAGTTGGCAAATACTTGCACTGACTTGGTTTGGCCGATGTAGTGCACTCAAAATGAACATATTGCCACATATTTTATACGTTATGCAAGCTCTTCCAATATCAGTTCCCTGTTTTTTTTTTTTTTCTCAAATACAAGCACTGTTTCGATCTTTCATGTGGGCCACCAAATCCCCTCGGATTGGGTTGCGGATTCTCACTCTCCCTAAAGATTGGGGGGGGGATTGGGAATATGATCTCAAAGTCTCCTTCACCCCCGTACAAATTAAAAAAAAATTCTATCCTGGGTCTTCCCTGGCCAGCAGACATCAGGAAACTAGCTACAAAATTCTCACTTGCTGGTACAGAGTCCCTGCACTCCTCGATAAAATGGATGGGTCGATTCCAGATTGTTGTTGGAGATGTGGTGCTGAGGGAGGCACAATGATACATATTTTTTTGACCTGCCCCTCTTTGAGGGATTTTTGGAGGGAGGTCGCTCTGGCGATGAAGGAACTTACCTCGGTAGAGGTGGGCGAAGATCCAGCACTGTGCCTACTTCATCTTACGAGTGGATCAATTAAGAAATATAGGAAATCTCTGTTAGCCCACTTAATGCTGCGAAAGCCTGCATTCCAGCAATGTGGAGACAGACATGTCCCCCTACGCGACAGATGTGGGCCACAAGAGTAAATGAAATACACCGTATGGAACTCCTAACCGCAGCATTAAACAATTCTGAGGAGCAAACCCGAATACGCTGGTCACCATGGTCACAATTTACAAGCTGCGATGAGTATATACAGCAAAATCTGTAATTCTAGGGACACCTCCCTTATGTGTATAAGGAGTGAGCCTCTAGATGCCCCTGACTCTGCCGGAGTCGATGGGGGTTTTTCTTATCCTTTATCTTTTTCTCTCTTTTTTTTTTTTTTTCCTCTTTCCCTTTCTTTTTTTCTTCCCTTTTCGTATCGGTCTGTAGTTGGAGCCCCCCAGGGGGGGACAAATGGGATAAGTACGGAGAGGTAGAAGGATTATACATAAAATCTGCTATATTTTTTTTTATTCCTTTATAAAGTTAAATGGAATATTGTGATTGTCCTGACAACAATAGCTCTATGTGGTTCAGATGCTTTCTTAAAAAAACAGGAAAATTTTTTTTTTTTCCCCCTCTCCTCACATATATAATGGACTTGAAGTTACACACCAAATGATTTTACAATGTAAGTCACGTATGACACATATTATTAAAAATAACACCTTTTTTTTTTTTTTTCCTCCCTTCACATATATAATGGACTTAAAGTTACACACCAAATGATTTTACAATATCAATCACGTATGACACACATTATTCAAAAATATCTACACTTTTTCTTCTTTTTTTTTTTTTATGACTGTTAAATGACACTACAATATACATGTCATACACAAAATGCACCATTAAAAACATACACAGCCCTTATTAATCTTATAAATGTATATTTGGGAATTATCCCAAATAAAACAATATAAAACTTAGATACAAAAAGCTACATTTATTAACCTGTAGTCAATGGTTGCTTGTTAAGCCCTTCGGGTGTCTGATTGCTTCCAAGCTAAAATTGTGTCCAGCCCTTTCTAAGGCCCCTTTCACACTGTCCGTTTATCTCAGCGGGGGATCGATCCACAGAGACACAGCTGTCAGTTCCCCGTGCATCTCTATGGGGGAATCGGATGGGAACGGACCGCCGGTCCGTTCCCATCTAATCCGATCTGCTGGACGGATGGAAAATAGGGTTTCCATCCCTCCAGATTTGACGGATGAGATCGGATGTCAGCGGACAGGTCTCCTCTGAATCCGATGCCCCATAGGGATGCATGGGGGGACCGTTCAGATCCGCTAAAAAAAACGTACAGGCGGATCTGAACGGTCCGCCTGTGTGAAAGAGCCCTAAGGCTGACTTAATTGATCTCCAGGTCTGGACTTGTGAAGACCTTAGATGCTAGGAGACTTGGATTCCCACCTGTGGGTGTGTATGATAACTACACCTACTCATACAAGGTAGGGTAACAGCTGCTACTAATGTGGTGTATACACCCACCTTAGACTTCCATTATTTGGAACTACCCTGGTTCTCCTCTGGTGGTGGAAGGTTTAGTATCTAGAGTCCAAGCTATGCTTATAAAAAGCTTGCCCTCTGCTGTCTATTTTTTAGTTGATATCACCATGACTCTGACTTTATGCCTGGTCTGGCGGCGTCTCGGAAATACACAATGTGGAATGCACTACATTGTTGTTAGTAACATTTCTGTTGGTACTTGGATGTACCCTGACTGATAAGTCAGAAATGCACAAGGGCTCCAGTGTCATTTGTGTTATAACCACACTGGTATTAATCAAGTGCGCAACTTTATAGGGTTGTTAATAACATCTACGTTACACTTCAGGTAGGACACCTGATTAGTTGCGGACAGATCCCGAAGGAGTGGTATATTGAACATTGTTCACAAACTGACATGCCAACATTCAGTGGTAATGGGGGTCATAGGTTTGCTTTACTTTGGGTATATAGTCCAGCCCTTTTGAATCTATAGAACAGGTTCCCTTTAAGTCTTGGTCCTCAAAACTAGCTTTCCTGGTTAGCTGTCACTACAGCCAGAAGAGTAGGGGCTTTACAAGGTCTTTCTATTAATCTTTCCAGATAGGGTGATTCTCAGGCCAGATCCCCTATATCTGCCCAAGATAGCATCTTCCTTTCACAGGAAGCAGGAGATCATTTTCTCTTACGTCCTCCGACAGTCGCCGCCTATTCACACAGTCTTCACTTATGGGTATTGACTTCATCTCCACAGGAGTTTCAAGGCATAAGACTTGTAAAAGAACAATAAATCTACATAGTCACACCCATGGGGGCTGTCGTCCTAGTCCAATACCCCCCTGCAATAGCCATCCCAATTCAGTTTGTCTTCTGCCTAGCTTAGAGTGGATAGGCTTCCCTGTGCTGAGGCTACAGTCTCAGCCTTTCTCTTTTTCCTTTATGATTTATTTTTAAAAGCTGTCATTTTTTCTTTACAATGCTAGCTGTTTATTTTGTCAGCGTTAGTTAGTGGATCTTCGGATGATTGGTGTGGGCAGCATGTCTGGCTTCACTGTGGGCGCTCATACAGCATGCTATGTAGTATATTTTCGCGCCTTACGGCGCCATCTTGTGTGTGGCAAACGATCGTTCAGAGCACGTCGGCGGCCATCTTGCCGAAAGCCTCCCATTAGTTCCTATAGGCATCCATTTTCCCTTGGCCTGCAGCCTAGTTCAGCCTCCAGCGGTGACATCATTTCCTTCTTTCTCACAGAGCCGACCGAAGGAGCTGGTAACACACTGTGGGGTTCTGTCCTGCTGTTCCTTTCCTGTCCTGCCTTGTGCAATCTTCCTGGTCAATTTTTGTCCCTGCGGGGGTCTGTGTTTCACAGTCTCGATAGAGGTGTGCTGTGGGAGTCCGCAGTGCTCTTAAAGGGCCAGTTCAAAAAAAAAAAATCAAAGAAACTTTTTATTTCTGTTATGGAATCCCAGGACAGCAAATTCCCTCCAGCCTTGGGGGATTCAGGGTCCTCTGAATCCTCTAACCAGACTAATTTGGCGGCTATTGTGGCAACTTTGGTGTCAAAAATGGATGTGCTGATGACTGAACGTGCTGCTAGGACAAGGCCTAGGATTTCCTTTTCTTCTGATTCTGAGTGTGACATGGTTGCTGTAGGTAGCGTGGCCCTTTCGGGGTCTCGCTCTTCTCAGGACCCGCAAGAGTCTGAGGGGGAGGAGGAGGTCGCAGGGGTGGGTGACTCCCCCCCCCCCCCCCCCCCGGGTCGCCTGAGGAACGCGCAGCTATGGATGAGTTGATCCTAGCAGTGAAGGAAACACTACATTTGGAGGATGAGCCCACTCCTCCGGGCGTTGTGTCCTCTTTTGGTACACACAGGACCCGCAAGACGGCGCAGGTTTTTCCTTGCCCCGCAGAGTTTCACCATAAGGTGAATGAGCTATGGCGTAATTTAAAACACACCTTCGTGGTGCTTAAGAAGTTTCAACTTCTCTACCCTTTTGCGGCTACTACCGTTGCGCGCTGGTGTGTGCCTCCTCAAGTGGATCACACAGTGGCCAGGTTGAACAAAGCTACCCTGCTCCCCGCCGAGGACTTTAGGGATCCTACTGATAGGAGACTGGAGTCTCTTGCCCGACATTCCTACATGGTGGCGGGTTCCATGCTCAAGCCTATTTTTGCCTCTGTAATGGTGGCTCAGGCTGTGGCGGATTGGACCAAGGTGCTCAAACGCACCCTTGTGGCCAACTCTGCCCCTCCCACTACGGTGGAGATGGTGGATCAGATTTATCGTGGGGTCATGTATTTGTGCGATGCGGCTCTTAATGAGGCCCCTTTGGCGATCCGCCTGTCCAGTGTCGCTGTGGTTAACCGTCGCTTAATCTGGTTAAAATGCTGGTCGGCTGACCAAAAATCCAGGAAGACGGTGGCTGACATCCCCTATGCGGGGTCTCGCCTTTTTGGAGAATCCATGGACGAATTGGTTAAAGGAGTCACTGGGGGTAAGAGCCCTTTGCTGCCCCAGAATGCTAAGGGCAAGTTTTTCCGCGGGAAGCGGGGCCCATCCTTTAAACCTGCTCCAGGGTCCTTTTGTCCCTTTAAGGCGCAGAGCAAGGGTAAACCCTACAAGGGCTAAGGTAGTCAGAAGAAGCCCTGGTTTGGCAAGCAAAAATCCAGCCAGGCCGGTGTGGCGGCTCAGTCCGCCTCTGCCTGAAAGGGCGCCCTCACCCGCTACAGGGGTGGGGGGACATTTGCGCGGTTTCCTACAACCTTGGCTGCTCCGAATCACGGACAGGTGGGTTCAGGGTACAAGATTGAATTTCTTTCACGGCCGGCAGACAGATTCTTTCCCTCAAATCTTCACTTGACCCCAGGGCGGTTACAGGACCTACATCAGGCGGTGCAGGATCTTCTCTCTCAGGGGGTGATTGTCCCGGTGCCTCATCGGGACATGTTTCAGGGTTTTTATTCAAATCTGTTCACTGTGCCCAGAAAGGAGGGTAAAGTGCGTCCGATTCTGGACTTAAAAGCGCTGAACCGATTCGTGCACGTTCGAAAGTTCCGCATGGAATCACTCCGCTCGGTGGTGGCCTCCCAGAATCCGGGGGGAGTTCCTGGCCTCTGGCACATCCCCATTTTCGAGGGTCATCAGAGGTACCTTCGATTTGCTATCGCGGAGGAACATTACCAGTTTGTGGCGTTACCTTTCGGTCTCGCTTCGGCTCCAAGGGTCTTTACCAAAGCCTTGGCGCCTGTTCTGGGCCTGTTGCGGGCACAGGGCATTGTGGTCTTGGGATATCTGGATGATCTCCTGTTAAGATCGAGTGCCAGTCAGAGCCTGCTGCGCGATCTGTCCACGACGGTCCAGACGCTTCAGGAATTCGGTTTGACAATCAACATTCAGAAGTCGACCTTGTTGCCTTCGGTTTGTCTCCCGTATCTGGGAATGGTTCTGGACTCTGCTCTAGCAAAGGTGTTCTTACCGGAGGACAAGCTCCGGACCCTACAGAACGAGGTCAAGTCCCTCAGGGACAACAAATCCTCATCGCTCAGGACCTGTATGCGGTCCCTGGGGTTAATGGTGTCGGCCTTCGAGGCGATATAGTTTGCACAATTTCACACGCGCTCTCTTTAAGCGGAAATCCTTGCCAGGTGGGACTGGCTACCTCAGTCTTTGGACCCGAGAGTGTCTCTGAGTGGCCAAACCAGAATGGATCTCTTGTGGCTTCAGTCCCCTGGGGTGTCAGACGGAAAATCCTTCCGGCCAATTCTGTGGACGGTAATGACCACGGATGCCAGCCTGTCGGGCTGGGGTGGCGTTCTGGGCAACCTGTCTGCCCAGGGCACTTGTTCGGAGGAGGAATCCTCCCTTCCGATAAACATATTGGAATTGAGAGCGATCAGGCTGTGCCTGATCCATTGATCGGATCGTCTTCAGGGCCGTCCTGTACGGGTGCAGACGGACAATGCCACTGCGGTGGCTTACATCAACCCAGGCGGCCCAGGAAGTGACCAGTATTCTGCCTTGGGCCGAGACTCATGTCCCGGCGATATCGGCGGTTCACATTCCGGGTGTGGAGAATTGGCAGGCCGACTATCTGAGCCACCAGACCCTGGACCAGGGGGAATGGTCCCTACACCCAGAGGTGTTTCAGATGCTGTGTGCGAAGTGGGGGTCCCCAGATGTGGATCTGTTCGCGTCTCGGCTAAAACACAAGGTGGAAAGGTTCGTGGCAAAAACGTGCGATCCTCTGGCACTGGCAGACGCCTCGGATGCGCTGGTGGCGCCTTAGCGTCAGTATCAACTGATCTATGCCTTTCCTCCGATTAAATTGTTGTCCAGATTCCTTCACAGGTTGGCCTCGGAACAATCACGGGTGATTCTGGTGGCGCCGGACTGGCCTCGCCGGTCCTGGTACGCAGACATCGTTCACCTGGCCGTAGAGCCTCCGTGGGGGCTGCCAATGCGAGAAGATCTGCTGTCCCAGGGACCGATCTTCCATCCTGCTTTACAGTCGCTGGCTTTAACGGCCTGGCTGTTGAGAGCCAGGTCCTGAGAGACGGGGGTCTCTCCTCAGAGGTCATTCCTACTTTGATCAAGGCTAGAAAAGCCTCTTCTGGTAAGATTTATTACCGTATATGGAAAGCTTATTTTGCCTGGTGTGAGTCCAGGGGTTTCTCTCCTCGTGCCTATTCGGTGGCGAAGGTGTTGGCTTTCCTCCAGACTGGTGTGGACCAGCGTCTTGCGTTGGCCACGATTAAGGGCCAGGTCTCTGCACTGGCTGTTCTTTTCCAGCGCCCTGTTGCGTCTAATTCCTTGATTCGCACCTTTATTCAAGGTGTGCGTCACCTGGCTCCCCCTAGAAGGGAGCCCTTGCCTCCATGGGACTTGAACTTGGTTCTGTCCGTGTTGCAGCGTTCCCCTTTTGAAAACATCGGGGAACTTTCGTTACCCATGCTATCTAAGAAGGTTGCGTTCCTGGTAGCGATCACTTCTGCTCGCAGAGTGTCGGAATTGGCGACGTTGTCCTGCCGCTCCCCTTACCTGGTGGTTCATAGGGATAAAGTGGTCTTGCGACCTAATCCGTCCTTTTTGCCAAAGGTGGTTTCGGAATTCCACCTGAATGAGGATATTGTTTTGCCTTCGCTTTGTGCGAATCCTAAGCATCCAAAGGAGGTTGCCTTGCATTCCTTGGATGTTGTCCGGGCGATCAGGGTTACCTGTCGTCGACTGAATCCTTTTGAAAATCGGATTCTCTTTTTGTCCTTCCTGAGGGACCTCGGAAGGGTATGGCTGCGTCTGCATCAACCATTGCCAAATGGATCAGACAGACCATTGTACAGGCCTATTCGTTGCGGGAATGGGTTCCTCCCTTCCCTGTCAAGGCGCACTCTTACCAGGTCGATGAGTACGTCCTGGGCCTATCTGCATCAGGCTTCGGTGGCCCCAGGTGTGCAAGGTCGGTGCACACTTTCTCAGAATTCTACAAAATTGATGTTCTGGCGTCAGCTGATGCTTCCTTTGGCCGCAAAGTTCTCTGTGCGGCAGTTCCATAGGGAACCCTGGTTTTATACGGGTTCCTAGCTGTTAGGGTTGTTTTCCCCTTGGTTATTTGTTTTCCTGGGTTGTTGCTCATGTTGAGCCCTTTTTTGTTACCCAGAAGGTTACCTTCTTGTACATGTAAGGTTCCTTTCTCTGATATGGGTACTGCGTTGCTTTTCTGGCGGTTGCGTTGCCCACCCCTCATGTCTACACTGCTTTGGGACATCCCCATAAGTGAAGACTGTGTGAATGGGCGGCGACTGTCGGAGGACGTAAGAGAAAACTGAATTTTTGTAAAATCTTACCGTAAAATTCCTTTCTCTGAGTCCTCCGACAGTTGCCGCCCCGGCCCCTCTTTTTGGGGTCTTTATGTACACTTTCACTGCTTGCGACCAAACTGAATTGGGATGGCTATTGCAGGGGGGTATTGGACTAGAAGGAAAGCCCCCATGGGTGTGACTATGTAGATTTATTGTTCTTTTACAAGTCTTATGCCTAGAAACTCCTGTGGAGATGAAGTCAATACCCATAAGTGAAGACTGTGTGAATGGGCGGCGACTGTCGGAGGACTCAGAAAGGAATTTTACGGTAAGATTTTATAAAAATTCAGTTTTTTCCCAACCATGTGTGGTAACCCTAAGAATGAAAAAGAAATGAATTGTCATTGCTTGGATGTGAGGAGGTGCCTCCTCACTTGTCTATAGAGGATCAGGGAGTTTAGGAGTTCTATTCATCTTCTGATCCTCTACTCTGGACCAAAAAAAGGACTGCAGGCTTCAAAACCTTCAATCTCTAGGTGGGTTAGACAAGCCATTAACATTGTCTTATGAGATTGCAGGTGTTCTGGTTCCAGCAATGCTGAAGCCACACTCTACAAGGGCACTGGCAACATCCTAGGCTAAAAAAAAAAAAAAAACAGGAGCTTCCTGGGAACAGATGGTCCAGCCATGACACTTTTCTGAAGCATTACCGTCTGGCGGTAAGGTAAAAGCTGCTGTCTCAGCAAGATCTAGCCTTTGGCTGAAAAGTACTGCAGGCAGTGGTCCCACCCTAAAGTAGGCTGGTGTGGTTTCTTTATTATCCTCTCATATGTTGGCCGTCCTGGAAGGTGTAGAGAGAATGCCTACCGTTAGTGTACTGGTAACGGTATTTCTTCAAACCTTCCAGGATGGCTGGCCTACTTCCTGAGTAAAATAAGGTAAATGGCAACTGGTGAGTGCCTAATGGCTTATAAATCTCTTGTGTATTGGTTGTGGAAGCTACTTTATTACAACTGAGGGACAAGGGAAAGGGTGGGGCCTTTTAACAAGCTGTAAATTGATTGTGTTTCCTATGGGGAGGAGCCACCATCTCTCATATGTTGGCCGTCCTGGAAGGTTTGAAGAAATACCGTTCCCAGTACACTAATGGTAGGTATTTAAATAGCTTTTCCTGTGAGATCTACAATCCACTGCCGGACTGGGTGACCCGATGGATAATCTAGATCCAGTTGTCACTCCAGTCTGGCCAGCGAGAGCGAGCAGATCAAAGCTCCACGCTAGGTTGGCCATGACATAGCCCCACCAGATGGGGGCCGGCCTGCGAGTTATTTGCCTCGGGAGGTCGCATGCGTCGTTCCTCCTCGCCCACAGCCACCCCATTTTGATGATGAGGAGCTTCTGTCTAGAGCTTTATCCCACCTGGTTCCTGGTATGGTGAGTAGGCTTTTGGGGTGGATGCGGGCCCCTCCCTGAAACCATCAGACCCCTGGGTTCTCTCCTTCCTGTTAGGCCCCCCTCTGGGACGATCAGACCCCTGGGTTCTCTCCTTCCTGTTAGGCCCCCCTGTACTCTGGTGGTCCCTGTGGGTCATCTAGCCCCCCATCTATTCCCCACCCCCCATCTATCCCCCCCGCACCTTCTGGGGTAGTGTGGTATTCTGGGCTTTTTCTGGGGCTGGGGCACTGTGCTGTAACTGTGGTGGGGGCAGGGGGTACGCAGCTCGCAACAGGCCTATCGGCTGAGGGATGGGACTGTACCTGGTGGTGCCTCCTGCCCGGGTTCCTCCTTCCTTCTGGTGCCTTTCCTGGGCCCCAGGGATCCCTCCTGGGTCCCTGGGAGCCTCGCGGGGCCGCCATTTTGTTGTGGCCTATTTTGTGTATAGGCCAGCGGCCATATTTGTGTAGTCCAGTGGCCAGCAGCCATATTTGTGTAGTCCGGCGGCCATTTTTTGTTGGTCCAGCATAGGTATCAGCGATGCCATTACAGAGGAGTCACTGGGCAGCAATTTCGGCTGTGGGTGCCTCTCCTTGTCCCCTGGTGGGTCTCTTCCTTTCCTGGATGCCGCACATGAAGTGTAGTTTATCCTGGTGCTGCCGGTGCCTGTCTGGTGGGGTCCTCCCTCTCTCTGCTGCAGGATCATGGGGTGCTCGGTTGCTGGCGATCGGTTGGTGTTACCAGCGCGGTGGGGATGTCCCTTAGTAGCGTTTGACACTTTTTGTATGGGTCCCCTTATTTACTCATGAAATCTTTGGAGCACATTTCCCCACTTGACTCCCCTCTCAGAGGCTGCAGGGCCCTCCGGGTCCCAACCTTCCATTGATACACTGACAGCGGTCCTGGAGTCCTTTGTGTCCTGGGAGGAGGTGAGGTGACTTTTGGGCAGGGAGCTAGTAAAAAGCACCCCACCTCCCCCTGCCTCATATGTCTCCTCAGATCCTGAATGTGATTCGGCCGCTGCAGACGTGGCCCACCCTGCAGCCACGTGCCCTGACTTTTCAGATAGTGAGGATGATTCCTCCGCTCCTGTTGCTGTGCACGAAAAGGCACTAGTGGAGACCATAATTGTGTCTGTGTGTGAAAGGTTGAGGATGCAGCTGAAGCTGTGGTGGAGGTGCCTGTCCCCTTACAAGTCGTCTAGAGCAGCAAAGAGGTTTTCTTTTCCCTCCTATTTTGACAGATTTGTCGCAAAACAGTGGGAATGTCCTAAACGCCCCTTTGTGGTTCCTAAACGCTTTGCGATGAGGTACCCCTTTGAACAGTCCTTCCTTAAAAAGTGGACTGTTCCACCGGTGGTGGACCCCTTGGTTTCCAGGATTAAATAGGTTGACCATGATCCTGGTTGGGGAATCGCTGGCCTTTAACCGCTTGCCGACTACTCACAGTATATTTACTGTGGCAGTCAGTCCCGGCCAGGCAGAGTGACGTAGGTCTACGTCGCTCGCCTGTCACTCCTTCTAGAGCCAATAGCGGGCAAGCACGCGCCCGAGGCGCGCGCCCGCCTCGGCTCGTTCACGGAGGAGTGCGGGAGTGTGACTGGCGGACCCGATGTCCGCCGGTCACACTACGATCGCCGGTACAGCGGGAGAAAGACAGAGCGGCTTATGTAAACAAGCCGCCTGTCAGTTCTCCCTGTGTAAAAATGAAGATCACACGGTTCTACTATGTAGAACCATTGATCTTTGTTTTTACACCAATAGCAATGTCCCTACACAGTTAGAAGCACGCCCCTAGGACACACTTAACCCCTCCCTGTCCAATACTGTTAACCCCTTCCCTGCCAGTGTCATTTTTGCAGTAACAGTGCATATATATAGCACTGATTACTGCAGTTATGTCACTGGTACCCCCAAAAGTGTCAAATGTCAGTCAAGGGTCCGATCTGTCCGCCGCAATGTCGCAGTACCGCAAAAAAATCGCAGATCGCCGCCATTACTCGTTAAAAAAAAAAAACACCAAAAATTTCCCTTTGTTAGTAAACGCGATAACTTTTGCGCAAACCAATCAAAATATGCTTTTTGCGATTTTTTTTTTTTCTACCAAACATAGCGTAAAACAAATTGGCCGAAAATGTTAAAAAATTTTGATTTTTACATTTTTTTAGGGGGGGAATTTCATATAAAAAAAGTGAAAAATATTGTTATTTTTGCAAGAATTACGCTCTTTTTTTGTTTATAGCGCGTGATCAAAAAATCGCACAGGTGATCAAATACCACCAAAAGAAAGCTCTGTTTGTGGGAAAAAAAGGACGTGAAATTCGTTTAGGTTCAGCGTCGCACGACCGCGCAATTGTCCGTTAAAGTCACGCAGTAAAAAATCGCAAAAAACCCCCTGGTCAGGAAGGGGGTAAAATCTTCCGGGGCTTAAGTGGTTAAGGATCCGGCTGACAGAAAAGCAGAGGGTGTGGCCCGCATTATGTTTACTGTTGCTGGTTCAGCTCTTAAGCCCCGTACACACACACAGATCGTCGTCATACAAATGTTCGTCTTTTCTCCCCGGGATGTCGGTGTCTGTTGAAAAGTGCAAAGACAGCACAAGGACAGCACAAGAATTTTGTCCGCAGACTTCAGCTGACTGCAGAAGTGATGTCATGTAATGGTTAACTTTCCCTGTGTTTTTTATTTTCTGAGCATGCCCAGTCTTG
The DNA here is from genome assembly GCF_965119305.1 of Pelophylax lessonae. Classification (NCBI taxonomy): domain Eukaryota; kingdom Metazoa; phylum Chordata; class Amphibia; order Anura; family Ranidae; genus Pelophylax; species Pelophylax lessonae. The sequence goes on along the minus strand of NC_138771.1, from coordinate 214,967,458 downwards.
CAAATCTGCGGTCTGTCGGCTGATTTCTGTACTGACAGGCGAACAATCGTCCGTTCTGGTGTCTGCAGACAAAAATTTTCATGTTTGCAAGAAAGACTCTTGTCCGCGGATTGTGTGCAGACAGCTGTCGGAGGCACCATACTAACACGCGTACAATCGGCAGATCTTTCGTCCGCCGACGTTTGTATGACGACGATCTGTGTGTGTGTACGGGGCTTTAGGCTGGTCTTTACCATTGCCCTGGTGTCGCAGACTCTGACTGAGTGGGCAAAACTTCTATGCTATGACCTGGAGGGTGAGCAGCTCCCCCCTGCCTTTGCTGAGCTGGCAGACCAGTTAGTCACGGGGGTGCAGTTTATCTGTGATGCCTCTTTGGATGCTGCTCCCCTGATTTCTAGACTGTCTGTTTCAGCAGTGATACTTAGGCGCGGTTTGTTACCTAAGTGTTGGTCTGTGGACCAGACCCCAAAAAAGGCCTTAATTGATCTACCTTCTCAGGGGGGGGATCGCCTGTTAGGGCTACCCTGGATGACATCATTAAGAGCCTCACGGGGGAGAGTACTTTTCTTCCGCCGACTGGTAAGGGTAAGGAACCTCGTTGTAGACATGGCTCATCTTTAGCCCACGTTTTTTCGTCCCTCAGGGTCCGCTGACTATGGTTCAAAGCCTTTCAAGGCCTCTTTGGGAGGATCCAAGAGACCTGGGTCTGGCAAGCCAAGAGCGGGATTCTCCAAACCTGTGGACAAGGCTTCCTCAGCAGGAAGGTGCACCCTCACCCATGCTTGGGGTGGAGGTGGGGGGAGTCTTCGTTACTTTCCAGGCCTGTGGACCTCCTTGGTGCAAAACAAGTGGGTCCACAAAGTGATACGGTCCGTCTTCAAGATCGAGTTTTGTTCTTACCCTCCAGTAAGGTTCTTTCCTTGCAATGTGCACCTATCCCCAGAATGATTGTAAAACTCCATTTCTCCATCGTTCATCGACCAACACCGCTCCATCTAGTCAGAGACTATAGGCTATGCTCCTCCTATCAGGAATAAGCACTGGGCAGGAAAAAAGTTTAACCACACCTATCAGGGCTGTTCCTGAAGGCATAACCCCACAAACCGTGCTATCATCAAGCAGTTTTTTTCTGCCTAGTTTAAGGAATAGGACCTAGCTTCCTGCTGGGACTGCGGTCTTAGCTATTATGAGAACGTTTTTTTTTTTTCACTAGTTTGGTTCCTGAGGACCAAGATCCAGTGGAACTACAAGCAACAGCCGGCTGAGGTTTCGCACTGGATAATCTAGATCATTAAGGTTTCCCAGCCTGGCCAGCGAGCATGAGCAGATTATAGTCCAGAACTAGGCCTCACCACGACAGTGCCCCGATGGTTGGAGACGAGCCTGTAAGTGGACCGCCTCACTGGGACGCACACGACCTGGAATGCACTTCCCCTTGGCTGACAACACCCCCCATCCCGGGTGGGAGGTGATCTGTTTCGGAATGGCACCCACCTGGTACTGTGATATGGTGAGTAAATTGTCCCCCCACAAAAACCCTGGTGGTCTGGGGGGGGGGGGGGGCAGACGTGGACTCCTGCCTGGAATAGCCAGACTTTAGGGGCTCCCTTGGTTCCCTTGGCACCTCGGAGGACTAGTCCTGTGTACCCCTCGGCATTCCCCTACCCCTAGCAGGTTTTTACCTTGAGGGGCGGTAATAATACGGCCATTGTGGCGTTTGAGGGAGGTGACCTGTCCAGTTTGGGTCCCTGGGCAGGGACCTTCCGATGCCTATTGTTCTGGGCCCCCTTTTGGGGGTCCTGGAGAACGCATGGCGCACCGTAGGGGCTGCCATTTTTGCTGTGGATCATGATTTTTATATTCCCATTAGATTAGATATGGGCAGCCATTTTCTATGATCCCCCCATTGAGAATGCATGAGTGGCAATTTTCCTGGGGTCCATAGGCATGTGTGATGGCTTTTTAAATATAGAGGCTGAGTTTTCTCTTAGTGTACAGTCAGTGTCAGTTTTGTTTTTGCACAGATCGTGCTGGAAGTCTCCCCTGAGGTCTGGTAAAGTTTTCCTGGGGTTCCCTGTGGGTTTTTCTTCATTCACTCTATTATCTTTATAATAACCAGGGCCTTGGGCCTGATGGTATCAACCTTTGAGGCGATTCTGTTTGCTCAGTTCCATACCAGACCTTTGCAAAGGGAGATTCTTGTCAAATGGAACAAGGATCCAAAGTCCTTGGACTCATTGATTCGCTTAAGCCACAACACAAAGTCTGCTCTGTTGTGGTGGATTCAGTCTCCTGCACTATGCCAGGGCAAGTCCTTCCTCCTGTTTTGGATGGTGGTGACCACGGACACCAGCCTATCGGGCTAGGGCATGGTGCTGGGGAAGCTCTGTGCCCAGGGTACCCGGACAATGGAAGAGTCAAAACTACCGATAAATGTTTTGCAGCTCAGAGCAATAAAGCTCTGTCTGAGCCATTGGACGACTCGTCTGCAGCATTGTCCGGTTTGGGTTCAATCAGACAATGCCACAGCTGTGGCTTACATCAATCACCAAGTGGGCACCAAGAGTGTCTTGGCAGCCAAAGAGGTGGCTGAGATTCTGGACTGGGCAGAAAAATGTATTCCAGCCCTCTCTGCTGTACACATTCCAGGTGTGGAGAACTGGCAAATGGATTAGCTGAGTCGTCAGGTGTTGGATCAAGGGGAGTGGTCCCTGCACCCGGAGGTGTTTTATCTCCTGTGTTCGGTGGGGGACTCTCGAGGTCGATCTGTTTGCTTCTCGCCTCAAGGTTGATGGATTCATAGCCAGGTCTCAAGATCCTCTGGCCAACGCCACAGACGCTCTGGTGGCTCCTCTGGGTCAGTATTGGCTAATTTATGCCTTTTCTCCCTTGAAACTCATGCCAAGGCCTCTGCACAGGATAGAGGTGAAAGGGATTCCTGTCATTCTGATGGCTCCGGACGACTGACCTCACCGGTCTTGGTACGCAGACCTTGTAAGGTTGGTCGCCGATGCTCCTTGGAGACTTCTCAGGGAAGTTCTGCTGTCTCAAGGTCCGATCTTCCATCCTGCTTTACAGTCGCTGGCTTCAACGGCATGGCTGTTGAAAGCCAAGTGTTGAGAGATAGAGGTCTTTCTGACTGATTCCTACGCTACTGAAGGCTAGGAAGTCGACTTCTAGGAAGATATATCATTGTACGTGGAAATCGTATTTCTCTTACGTCCTCCGATAGTCGCCGCCATCTTCATATTCGTCACAATGGGGGTATTAGACTTTGCTCCGAAGGAGTAGCTAGGCAACAGAATATGTTAACATTAAAGCTTTTAACATATCCCACCCCCAGGGGGTGGTCCCCGCAGTCAATACCCTCCTACTTCCTGCATCCATATCTCAGTTTCAATGTCTAGCTTGTCAGGAGTAGCTGGATCTCTCTATGCTGGGGCTTTTTGCCTCAGCCTTTCTCTTCTTTTTTGATTTTTTTGTTTGAGTTTTTCTCTCTCTTTATTTAGCTGTTCTTTTTGTCAGCATTAGTTAGTTCTTCTGATGAAGAGGATTCGTGCGGGCTGGGTCTCGGGCTGATCCCCCCTGGTCGCAGGTCGTGGGTCAGTGGCTTCCCAGCCTGCCTTCGAGTGTTCAGCCAGGTAACGCTACTGGCACAGTGAACGACCCATCCCTGTTCGGTGCAGGGATGATTGGTGAGGTGGCTACCTCACTGGACGCTGTGCGGTTTCTTAACCCCGATTTTGTGCGTCCTGGATGCGACTCTCCCTGCCTCATGTGCAGCGGCTTGTTCGCCTGTGCGGGTTCCCCACGCCATTAAGAGGTAAGTGTATCTATGTGGGGACCTGTCTGTCGGGGGGGTGTCAGTCTGGGACTGTGTAACCTGCCTTTGTTCACACCGTTTGGCTCCCTATCGCTCTGGCTGCACGCTGTGGGCTGCAGGGGGGGGCTGTGTGACATTGTCTGTGTCAGCCTGTGTGAGGTGTGAGGCACGATACCGATACATGTTTGGGGCACGATACAGCGATCGCTGCGGCGATCCGCCATGTTTTTTACATGTGTGGTGTTATATGCATCACAGTAGTGGGGGAGCGGCGGTTTCGGCGCCAAACGGCGCCATTTTGACTGCGCTCGCTCCGGCCGCATGTTTTCACTGCGGGCGGCCATTTTCTTGTAGCCTTCCATAGGCTTTAATAGAGCGCCCTGATTTCATCACTTCCTCTTTCCTGGGTGCACCGATCGAGGCGGCAGCAACAGCAGGGGTCTCTTCAGGTTTTATCCTTCTGTTCTTCCTATATCCATTGCCTGTGTTCAGTTTTGTCCCTGTGGGGGTCTCATTGTGTGTGTGTGCGGTAGGCTGCGCTCGCCACGCTTGTTAAAGGGGCAATTAACCCTTTATTCTCCGGCATATTTTTTTGGGGCAATGGATTCTCAGGAGGGCAAATTTCCTGCCACCTTGGTGGGAAGCCAGGGGACTGCTGTTTCCCCCCCAGGGGGGGATTTAGCCGAAGTGGTGGCTAACCTTGGTGCTCAGGTGCAGATGCTGGTGGCTGCTCAATCCACTAAAAGACCCAGAGTTTCTGTTTCCTCTGATTCTGAGGGTGATGGTGATGGGGCTGCTATGGCTGGGGTCTCCTTATCGGGGTCCCGTTCCTCCCTGGATCTCGTGGGGTCCGAGGTGGAGGCGGAGGTTGAGGGGGTTGATAATTCTCCCCCTGGCTCGCCTGAAGAGCTTGCAATCATGGATGAATTGGTTGCTTCTATAAAACAAACGCTGTGTCCTCCTGCTGCCCTGGCGGCTTATGGGACGCAGAAAAGACGCAAGACATCGCAGGTCTTTCCCTGCACTGATGATTTTCAGCGCGCTGTTAAGGAACAATGGCGCAATTTACGCAAGCCTTTTGCTGTGCCAAGTAGGTTCAGGCTGCGTTATCCTTTCACGCCTGCCACTGATGAACGGTGGTGTGTGCCACCCCCGGTGGATCACGCGATTGCGGTTTTGAATAAATCCACTGTGATTCCTGCAGAGGATACTCCGGTGTTCCGAGATGCCACGGATAGGAGAATGGAGTCTCTTGCCCGTCATACTTATTCTGTTACTGGTTCGATGCTGAAAGCTCTGTTTGCCTCTCTTATGGCAGCCCAGGCTGTCGCAAGTTGGACGCAGGTGCTTAGGCGCGTCTTAGTGGCTGATTCGGCCTCACCGGCGACATTGGATATGGTGGATCAAATCCATCAGGGTGTCATGTATCTGTGTGATGCGGACTTGGATTTAGTGCTGTTGGCTGAACGTGTACAAAGCGTGGCGGTGTTGTCTCGCAGCCTGGTTTGGTTAAAGTGTTGGTCTGTGGACCAATCTTCGCGCAAGACCTTAGCCAATCTGCCTTATGATGGATCTCGCCTTTTTGGGGAATCCTTGGATACGTTGATAAAAGGGATCACGGGCGGTAAGAGCACTCTCTTGCCCCACTTCCCCAAGGCTAAGGGGGCTCCTGGTAAGAAACATACTAATTTTCGGCCTCCTCAGGGGTCCTTTCGTGCCTTTCGGTCGCACTACAAGGGCAAACCATTCAAGGGTCAAGGCTCCCAAAAGAAGCCGTGGTCTGGTAAACAGAAGTCCGGTCAGTCCGGACCCGCTGCCCATAACAATGCGGCCTGAAGGGGCGCCCTCACCCAGTTCTGGGGTGGGGGGACACTTGCTCGGTTTTCTTCAACCCTGGCTGGCCCGCGTGCGGGACCGGTGGGTTCAGGAAATCGTTCGATCTGGCTACAAGATCGAGTTTCTCTCTCGGCCAGAGAGCAGATTCTTTCCCTCAAATCTTCAACTGTCTCCGGAGCGTTTGCGGGATCTGCACCTAGCGGTGCGGGACCTGAGGGCTCAGGGAGTGGTGGTTCCGGTGCCTCATCGGGACAGATTTTGGGGGTTTTATTCAAATCTGTTCACCGTGCCCAGGAAGGAGGGCAAGGTTAGTCCAATTCTGGACTTGAAGGCTCTGAACCGCTTTGTGCGGGTTCGCAAGTTCCGCATGGAATCCCTGCGGTCAGTGGTGGCTGCCCTGGTTCCGGGGGAATTCATGGCCTTCATCGATTTGAAGGATGCGTACCTTCACATCCCGATTTTCGAGGGTCGCCAGAGGTACCTTCGATTCGCCATTGCGGAGGATCATTACCAATTCGTGGCGTTACCTTTTGGTCTCGCCTCGGCTCCACGGGTTTTCACCAAGGTGCTTGCACCCGTTCTGGCTTTGTTGAGAGCCCAGGGCATCTCTGTCCTGGGGTATCTGGACGACATTCTGGTTCGATCTGCGACCAGCCAGGGTCTGGAAAAGGACCTGTCCGTCACGATGCAAACTCTGCAGGAGTTTGGTTGGACGATAAATTTTGCAAAGTCGACGCTGAGTCCGTCGGTTCGTCTTCCCTACCTGGGAATGATCCTGGACTCGGTCCAGGCGAAGGTCTTCCTGCCGGAAGACAAACTCAGGACTCTTCAGGAGGAAGTCAGGTCCCTCAGGGACGTTCCGCACTCGTCTCTGCGGACGAGCATGAGATGTCTGGGATTGATGGTCTCGGCCTTCGAGGCGATTCCCTTCTCCCAGTTTCACACGCGGGGTCTCCAAGCGGAGATCCTGTCCAGGTGGGACGGGCTCTGGATCTTCAGATCTCGTTGAGCCATCGCACCAGAAGGGATCTTCTGTGGTGGCTCCAGTCCCTGATGGTATCGGGGGGCAAGTCCTTTCGTCCTATCTCATGGACAGTGATCACCACGGATGCCAGCCTGTCGGGCTGGAGTGGCATTCTGGGCGTTCTGTCCGCCCAGGGAACTTGGTCGGAGGGGGAGTCCTCCCTTCCGATCAACATTCTGGAATTGCGTGCGATAAATCTCTGCCTTCGTCGCTGGACGGACAGGCTGCAGGGCTGTCCGGTTCGGGTGCAGACGGACAATGCCACGGCGGTGGCCTACATCAACCACCAAGGGGGCACCAGGAGTGCCCGAGCGGCTCGGGAAGTGGCCGACATTCTGTCTTGGGCCGAGACTCATGTCCCGGCGATAACGGCAGTTCACATTCCGGGGGCGGAGAACTGGCAGGCGGACTATCTGAGTCGCCAGACCCTGGATCAGGGGGAATGGTCTCTCCACCCAGCTGTCTTCCAGATGTTGTGCGCGAAGCGGGGTCTTCCAGATGTGGACCTGTTCGCGTCTCGTCTGAACAACAAGGTGAGAAGGTTCGTGGCAAGGACGCGCGACCCTCGGGCAGACGCGTTGGTGGTCCCGTGGCATCAGTACAGACTGATGTATGCGTTTCCACCGATTCAATTGCTGTCCAGGTTCCTTCGCAGGTTGCAATCGGAACGCAGCACGGTGATTCTCGTGGCGCCGGACTGGCCTCGCCGGTCCTGGTACGCAGACCTCGTGAATCTGGCGGTCGACGCCCCATGGCGTCTACCTCTTCGAGAAGATCTCCTGTCTCAAGGGCCGATATTCCATCCTGCTTTACAGTCGCTGGCTTTGACGGCCTGGCTGTTGAGACCGAGGTCCTGAAGGCTAGGGGTCTCTCCCCTGAGGTCATTCGCACTTTGATCAACGCGAGGAAGCCTTCCTCAGGGAAGGTCTATTACCGTACTTGGAAGGCCTATTTTGCCTGGTGTGAGTCCAGGGGGTTTTCACCTCGCACGTACTCGGTTTCTCGAGTGTTGTCCTTCCTTCAAACGGGTGTCGACCAGTGTTTGGCGCTGGCTACGATCAAGGGTCAGGTGCCTGCGCTGGCCGTTCTTTTTCAACGTCCTGTGGCTTCTACCTCCTTGGTTGGCACCTTTGTTCAAGGGGTGCGGCATCTGGTCCCTCCTAGGAGGGAACCTCTGCCTCCTTGGGACTTGAATCTCGTTCTATCTGTGTTACAACGTGCTCCTTTTGAACAGATCAGGGAGATCTCGTTGTCTATGTTGTCCAAAAAAGTCGCCTTTTTGGTGGCGATCACTTCGGCTCGCAGAGTGTCGGAGCTGGCGGCTTTGTCCTGCAAGTCTCTGTATCTGGTCATTCACTTGGATAAGGTGGTCTTGCGACCTAATCCTTCTTTTCTTCCGAAGCGAGTTTCGGAATTTCATCTCAATGAGGATATTGTCTTGCCTTCGCTTTGCGCGAAGCCTAAACATCCGAAGGAGGTGAGGCTGCACTCTTTAGATGTTGTTCGGGCGATAAGGGTTTACCTTAAATCTACTGAGTCTTTTCGCAAGACGGATTCTTTGTTTGTTCTTCCGGAAGGTCCTCGGAAGGGCTTGGCGGCGTCGGCTTCTACCATCGCCAAATGGATCAGACAGACCATTGAACAGGCATATGCTTTGCAGGGAAAAGTTCCCCCTATGCCTGTGAAGGCGCACTCTACTAGATCTGAGTACGTCTTGGGCCTGTCGTCATGGGGCTTCTGTGGCCCAGGTGTGTAAGGCGGCGACCTGGTCGACCGTACACACTTTCACAAAATTCTACAGAGTGGATGTTCAGGCATCGGCAGATGCTTCCTTTGGCCGCAAGGTTCTTAGTGCGGCAGTTCCTTAGGGTCCCTTGTTTTGGACCCCTGGCGTTTTGGGATATGTTTTTTATCCCTGGGTTATTTGCTTTTCCTGGGTTGTTGCTCCTGTTGAGCAAGTTTTTTTCATGTTGCCCAGCTGGTTTCCTTCCTTTGGTAAGGTTCCTTTCTTTGATGTGGAGACTGCGTTGCCTTACGGCGCGGCTGCGTTTCCCACCCCTCATGTTTGCACTGCTTTGGGACGTCCCCATTGTGACGAATATGAAGATGGCGGCGACTGTTGGAGGACGTAAGAGAAAACTGAATTTTTGTAAAATCTTACCTGTAAAATTCCTTTCTCTAAGTCCTCCGACAGTCGCCGCCCCCGCCCCTCTTTTGGGGTTTGGTTGTATACTCTGCTGCTATTCCACTGAAACTGAGATATGGATGCAGGAAGTAGGAGGGTATTGACTGAGGGGACCACCCCCTGGGGGTGGGATATGTTAAAAGCTTTAATGTTAACATATTCTGTTGCCTAGCTACTCCTTCGGAGCAAAGTCTAATACCCCCATTGTGACGAATATGAAGATGGCGGCGACTGTCGGAGGACTCAGAGAAAGGAATTTTACAGGTAAGATTTTACAAAAATTCCGTTATTTCATGGTGTGAATCACTGAAGGTGCACCCTCACTTGTTTTCGATAGCTAGGGTCTTGGCCTTTCTGCAGAAAGGAGTTGAACAGCGGTTGGCTTTTGGGCACTATCAAAGACCAAGTGTCGGCTTTGGCTATATATTTCCAACGCCCATTAGCTACGCATGCTTTGATGCGTACCTTTTATACAGGGATTGTGCCATATGACTCCTCTGAGACGGTCCACGGTTCCCGCTACCGCCGTTGGATCTCAATTTGGTATTATCTGTTCTTCAAAAGCCTCCTTTTGAGAACATTCGGGAGATTTCTCTGCTTTCGTTGTCCCAGAAGGTTGCCTTCTTGGTGGCTATCACTTCCGCTCGCAGAGTATCTGAACATGTGGGGTTGTCCTGCCGCTCACCTAATCTGGTGATACACAGAGATAGATAAAGTGGTACTTCGACCTAATCAGTCGTTTCTTCCTAAGGTTGATTCTGATTTTAATCTGAAAGATGACATTGTGTTGCCTTCACTCTGCCCTAAGCCCAAACATTCTAAGGAATTTGCTTTGCACTCTTTGGATGTGGTTCAGGCGATCAGGGTCTATCTGGAGACCGCTGAGTCTTTTAGAAAATCAGACGTTCTTTTTTCCTTACCAAAGGATCTCGTAAGGGATTGGCTGCGTCTGCGGAGACAATATCCAGCTGGATCCGGCAGACGGTAGTTCAGTCTTATTCACTGAAGGGTCAGGTTCCTCCTTTACCGGTGAAGGCGCTTTCTACGAGAGCGCAGAATGCTTCTTGGTCTTTTCGCCATCAGGCGTCGGTGCTGCAAGTTTGCAAAGCGGCAACTTGGTCGTCTGTGCATACTTTTACAAAATTCTACAAAGTAGAATTTTTTTTTTTTGTTTCTCTTTGAGGGTCTTTTGTGTTTTCAGGGTGAGCTCCAATTGTTCCTGTTTGAGCTCCATGTTACCTGGTTGGCTAAGTTTAGTTTTTGGGGAGTTGCGTTTCCGTTTGCGTTGTCTTACCACCCCTCATGGATATACTGTTTTGGGACATCCCTATAGTCTCTGACTAGATGGAGCTGCGTCTGTCGATAAACGATAGAGAAAACTGAATTTTTGTAAGAACTTACAGTAAAATCCTTTTCTCTGAAGTTCGACAGACGCAGCACCCACCCCTCTTCTAAGTGAATGGGGTTTTTTCTATTTTAAACACTGCTTGCAAATAAACTGCTTGATGATAGCAGGGTGTGTGGGGTTATGCCTGCAGGGACAGCCCCCATAGGCGTGGTTAAGCTTTTTTTCCTGCCTAGTGCCTATTCCTGAGGAGCATAACCTATAGTCTCTGACTAGTTGGAGCTGCATCTGTCGAACTTCAGAGAAAAGGATTTTACTGCAAGTAAGTTCTTACAAAAATCCAGTTTTTTGGGCGGTGCAAGACCTGCTGCTTCAGGGTGTGATTGTCCCGGTTCTGACCTCGGAATGTTTTCAGGGTTTTTATTTAAACCTGTTCACGATTCCAAAGAAAGAGGGCAAGGTGCGTACAATTCTGGATTTCAAGCCCTAAACTACTTTGTGCGGGTACAGAAATTCAGAATGGAGTCTATTCACACAGTAGTGGCATCCCTACAAGATCAAGATCAAGGGGATTTCCTTGCCTCTATCGACATCATGGATGCTTAATTGCACATTCCAATCTTTGTCCGTCACCAGCGGTTCCTCCGCTTTGCTGTAGGAGAGTAGCATTATCAGTTTGTGGTGTTACTCTTTGGTCTCGCCTCCGCTCCTTGGGTCTTCACAAAGGTGTTGGCCCCGGTTCTGATGTTGCTATGTAAGCGGGGGATCACAGTACTTACCTGAATGACCTCCTGCTGCAACAGAGTCTTCTGCTGCTCTGGTGGACGATGTTGAGATCACTATACAGACTCCGAGGGAGATTGCCTGGCTTCTAAATTACCAGAAGTCTGCTCTGGTTCCCTCCAGAAAATTGGATTATCTGGGTCTGACTCTGGACTCAGCTCTAGCCATAGTAGATTGTTCCTTCCTCTGGACAATCTCCAGAAATTGCATGCTGCGATTTCTCTCCTGCTGTCCAGCAGATGGTCATCCTTCCGGACTTGCATGTGGGTGCTGGACCTGATATTTACCTTTTTTGAGGTGGTACCGTTTGCACAATTCCATATGAGTTCCCTGCAAAGAGAGATCTTGGCCAAATGGGACAGGTGCCCAAAGTCTCTGGACAATTGGATCCAGCTGAGCCGGGAAACAAAAGGGTCTCTGGTCTGGTGGCTTCGCTCTCCAGATTTTAGACAGGGCAATTCCTTTCTCCCCTTATATTGGACAGTGGTCACCACGGATGTCAGTCTGTCAGGGTGGGGAGGTATCCTGGGTCGGAGCTCTGCTCAGGATGTGTGGACACTGGAAGAGTCCAGACTCAATGTCCTGGAACGCTGAGCGATCAGGCAGTGCCTGAGTTACTGGACGGATCGTCTTCAGGGGTGTCCAGTGTGAATTCAGTCTGACAACGCCACAGCCGTGGCTTATGTCAATCACCAGGGTCGAACAAGAAGCATGTTGGCAGCGCCAGAGGTTGCCAACATTCTACAATGGGCAGAACACTTTCCGGCCCGCCACATTCCAGGGGTGGAAAACTGGCAGGCGTTGGACCAAGGGGAGTGGTGTCTTCATCCATATGTGTTTCTTGGCGTCTCAGCTCAACAAAAAGGTTCAGAGGTTTGTGGCAAGGTCACAGGATCCTCTGGCAGACTCAATGGATGTGCTGGTGGCACAGTGGGGCCAGTATTGTCTGATCTACGCTTTCCCCTCTCTCAAGCTTCTGCTGAGAATCTTGCGCAGGATCCAGGCAGAAGAGATTTTGGTCATTCTAGTGGCCCTGGACTGGCCTCGCCGGTCTTGATATGTCGACCTGGTGCGGCTGGTTCCTTGGAAGACTGCCTCTCAGGGAGGATCTGTTGTCCCAAGGGCCAATCTTCCATCCTGCTTTACAGTCGCTGGCTTTGATGGCTTGGCGGTGGAAAGCCAGGTGCTGAAGGCTAGAGGTTTGCATGGGTCAGTGATTCCGACACCGCTGAAAGCTAGGAAGTCTACCTCTAGGACAGGGGTAGTGAATTAAAATTCAAGGAGGTCCAGTCACTAAAATTTTCTTCTGGCCGAGGTCCGAATCTCAAGTCTGTGCCATGAGATTGTACGCTTCTGCTTTCCTTTTTTGGCGCTTTTCTTGTTTTCTTCACACACTCTGGTAATACTCTGTAAATGTCCCCAATAGTGTTCCCCCTTACATTAAGTGCCCCTACCAGATTGATTCTTTACATTGGGTCCCCCCATAAAAACAGTTGCCACTGTGGGGGTACCCCCCTATATAAGGTATTCCCATCAGAGTGCCCACTTACATTAGGTGCCATCATCAGAGTGCCCCCTTACGTCATTTGTCCCCATCAAATCAGGTTTGTCAATCGGAGTACTCCTTTACATCAGGTGTGCTCATCATAGTGCCCCCTTACATCAGGTGTCCCCATCACAATGCCACGTTACATCAGGTATTCCCATCAGTGTGCCCCCTTACATCAGGTGTCCCATCAGAATACCCCCTTAACATATGTGCCCATCAGCATGCCCCTTTTATGTTAAGGGGCACTCTGATAGGTACATTTTATGTTAATGGGCATGCTGATGGACACGTTGCTGTGCCCATCAGTGTGCCCCTTAACATAAAATAAGGGGCAGCAAACAATGACTGCATTTAAGATTGAGATAAGATAAAAAAAAAAGCACTACAGCAAGCTGACAATTAGCATTCTGATCCTTTGCAATGCCTCTTGCAGCCTTCAACCACACACAGCAGACATAGCAGGCACCAGATGTAGGCTTTAGACGGCGTTCTCCCATCAATCAGCCGCAGTGATCACTGCTTACTTCCTCCTTCACAGTGGTCACTGCTCCTACAGAGCTCCCCACTAGTTTTTCTTATACTGTGAATAGTGACCTATTTACACACTCCAGCTTGTTTTGCCGCATTTCCTGCTTCCTCCTACTACGACCTCACTACTCAGTGCCTCTCTCCCTTCCCACATGACATTTTCCCTACCTTACACAGACGGGGGAGGCACAGTAGCTCTGAATGGAGGACGGAAGCTGCAAGCTGATTGGTTGCTTGGACCGCAGCAACCAATCACAGGCTTGTTTACCTCAGTCAGCTTCCGTCCTACCTCCAGAACTGTCCCACCTCCCACTGTCGGCTCTGCAAAGATGAAAAGAGTGACGGCTGAGAAAAGAACAGGCTCTTAAATGGCACGACCGCTGCGGTCGGGTGGGAGAGTGATTGGGGCCGGACCTGGACCGCGGGCCACCATTTAGTGATGCCTGCTCTAGGATGATCTAACATCGTACGCGGAAAGCGTACATTTCATGGTGTGAGTTGCTTGGTGTTCGCCCTCGCTCTATCTCGGGGGCTCTGGTCTTGACCTTCCTTCAATTGGGGGGGGGGGGGGTTGAGCAGAAGATGGCTTTGAGTACCATCAAGGGCCAGGTGTCAGCTTTGGCCATCTTCTCTTCTCCCCTGGCCACACACTCCCTGGTGCATACCTTTTATTTAGGGGGGTGGGCCCTGGAAAGGACTGTCTTCTTCTGTGACCATTTCGAGATGGATCAGACAGAGGGTGATTCAGGCCTATTTGATCAAGAGTCAGGTTCCTCCTTTCCCTGCAAAGGCGCACTGTACTCGGGCCCTCAGTGCTTCCTGGGTCTTCTGTCATCAGGTGTCAATGATGCAGTTTTGCAAGGCGGCTACTTGGTCGTCGGTGCACACTTTTGCAAAATTCTATAAAGTCGATATGTTGACGTCTGTGAATCCTTCTTTTGGCCGCAAAGGTTTTGCAGGCTGCTGTTTAGAGGCTCTATTCCCTCTTTGGGGGAGTAATGTTCGAGGTGGGCTCCAATTGTTTTTTGTTAAACTCCTGCTAACTGTTGGGCTACGGTTTAGCCTTGGGAATTCTTTTACTGTCCCCACCCCTGATGTTTGACACTGCTTTGGGACATTGCACTTGTCAAGAATCTAAGGAGCTGTTTCCATAAATGAACAAAAGAGAAAATGGGATTTTTAACTTACAGTAAAATCAATTTCTCTGATCATTGACAGACACAGCACCCACAGGGGGCAGTATAACCCACTTGTAAATCTAAGAAGCTGTGTCCGTCAATGAACATCAGAGAAAGGGATTTTACAGTAAGTCAACAATCCCATTTTTTCCCTCCTGTTATTCAGCTGTGTTGGTTGTGACTATGTCCGAATAATAGAAAATTACATTTACATAGGCTATTCACAACAGTGAAAACACTATTCACAACATATAAGTAAAACACTTCAGAATACCTTACTTTAACGTCTCTGCTGTGCTGCCTGCTGGCTGGTATCCCTTATTTATGTCAAGAAATTTTTTCTTTAAAAATTCAGTGTTTTTGCCCTGCCTTCCAATCAGGTGCAAAATTGACACCTGTGTGTAATGTATTGCTTTTCCTAAGCACAATGATAAGGTTTTATATTATAGTATCGCCATTGTAAAAATCTACCAGACTTCCACATGTTTACATGGCAATCTTGGTTATATCCTGCATGGGGTTATTAAAGGCAGTACAGATTTAATAAATCTGATTACCTTGTTGATCCAGTTTGCTTAAGCTAAATGGCAATTTGCTGTGCAGCTTCGATCGTTAAGTAGTCCTAATTGATTTTTTTGAGTGCTGAAATTGAACTAGTACAGCCTGCTTAAACAAAGGGAAGTGAGTGAGCAGGTGGGATCTGCACAATTGGTTTTTCTTTTGGGGGGGGGGGTTGGGGGTTCATATGCTTCTTTATTTTAGGAGGTCTTTTTTTTTTCTTTTTCTTTTTTTTCCAAGCATATATTATATTTATTTAATATAGCTGGTTAGACATAAATTTTTTTTTTTTTTTGTTTTATAGTATTATCTGCTTCATGCAAGACCCAAGAATAAAGTGTCTTATTATATAATGTGCTGCAAATGCATGTTTGTTGAAAGGTTCATTAGACAGCCATTCGGAATGAATAAAACCGTATCACACCAGCTTATTTAATGTGCTTTGCCACGCGTTGCAATAAAGTGCATTGTAACGTGTATTGCTCTAAAGCCATGGTGTGAAGGGTTCACACTTTGTTTTAATTTACTCTCACATGTTAAAACATGTTAGAAGATTGTTTACTTGTCAGAAACGGATGCCCACTTTTAGGCTGCATTCACATGTCCGCTTATAATCGCGGGCAGAACCGCCGCGGTTCCGCCCGCGATTCGGAGATTTATTGCAATAGCCCCCCAAACGCCGAGCGATGTTGCCGCGATTTACGCCCCGCCGAATCGCGGCAACATAGCGCAAACAAAATCGCGGGACGCAATACGCTCCAAAAAAGTACAAGAGCTTCTTTGGAGCGTATTGCGTCCCGCGATTTTGTTTGCGCGATGTTGCCGCTATTCGGCGGGCGTAAATCGCGGCAACATCGCTCGGCGTTTGGGGTGCTATTGCAAATCAACGGGCAACGCTAGGCGTCCCGCGATTTGCAATAAATCTCCGAATCGCGGGCGGAACCGCCCGCGATTATAAGCTGACATGTGAATGCAGCCTAAATGAGTTTGTGTATTCTCCTTGTGCATACTCAAAACTTTTTTGTTTTAAATAGAATAAAGAGGTTTTGTCAGGTTTTACTGCTATCCATTTCTCTGTTAGAGAGATTTTCCTCACTTTCTGTTTCGAGGGAGTGAGGGAAAATCTGCAAAGGGAAAGCGGATCACAATAAAAAGCGGACATATCGGCCTATTCTGGCACTCCGCTCCTACATGTAAAAATCATTTTTTTTGCTAGAAAATTACTCGGAACCCCCCAAACGTTATATATATATTTTTAGCAGAGACCCTGGGGAATAAAATGGCGGTCGTTGCAACTTTTTAAGTCACACGGTATTTGCGCAACAATTTTTCAAATGCGTTTTTCTTTTTGGTATAAAAAAAATCGTTTCATGATTAAAAAAAAAACACTAAAGTTAGCCCAATTTTTTGGGATAATGTGAAAATGTGTTTTTTTTTTTTCGTTTAATTTTTATTTTTATATTTTTACACTTTTAAATTTCTGTTTTTGATCACCTATTCTTATTACAAGGAATGTAAACATCTCTTGTAATAAGAATAGGGCATGACAGGTACCCTTTATGGAGAGATGTGGGGTCTATAAGAAAAAAAAAAACGATCTCCACAGCAGTTTTTACAACTGCCAGGCCAGACGTGATGTCATAATGCCGCGCCCGGGCCTCCGAGTCATGGAGACTGCCGGGGACCATCTGGCAGCTGCCGGCATCATTAAGATATCTCTACCCAAAGTCTAGGACGTCCTTGGTCTGGAAGTTTTTTTTGTTTTAAAAAAAAGTCAGTTTTTTTTTTTGTTTAAAAATAACAAACATTTCATACTTACCTGCTCTGTGCAGTGGTTTTGCACAGAGCAGTCCAGATCCTCCCCTTCTTGTGTCCCTCGCCGGCACTCCTGGCCCCTCTCCTTCCCCCACAGCAAGCAGCTTGCTATGGGGGCACCTGAGCCGAGCCACTGCTCTGTGTGGTTATTCAGACAGGGAGCTTTGGCTCGGCCCCACCCCATCTCTCTCCTCATTGGCTCACAGACTTTTACAGCAGCGGGAGCCAATGGCACTTCACTGCTGTCTTAGCTAATGAGGAGAGAGAGTCTCGGCCAGCCAAGACTATCCTGCAACATCGCTGGATCGAGATGGGGCTCCGGTAAGAATTAGGAGGGGCTGCGCACAGAAGGTATTTTATACTAATGCATAGAATGCATTAAGATTAAAAACCTTTTGATTATTGAACCACTTTAACCTAACAAAACCATTTGCTTGAGCTACTTCCTGTGCGGAGGACAACTAGACATGAAGTGGAGGAATCTTTTTAACGGTGCCCATGAAGTTAATAAAACTCGAGTTGCTCTCTTCCCACTCAAGCCAAAATTAAAAAAAGGTTTGTGCTATAGATACACTGTCTTTGGGTCACCACCATCACTGTAATCTGTAACTTATGTATGTTTATTTGTAAGCAATAGTTTTCTCTTGATTTGCCACAATTCTAAAATTGTAATTTGTTTTTTAGGAAAGTAACTGTCCACAATTCTACAACCCGAAGCCACAGTTTATCCCAATGAACATGCAAACTACCATCACTTTTAGTGGGATGAATCTTGACCTTTTGCAGGTAATTGCGTGACACTTCAGTCCTTTCCATCTAAAGAGGTTTTCTTTTGTTCTGGATTTCCCCTTACATTCTGTCCTATTGTGTTTTTTTTTTCTCACTTTAATCCTTTCTGAACAAGCAGCATGCATTAGAATTAAAAGATTCAGGGGGATGAAGGTTTGTGCCTGAATCTTGAATTATTTTCACAGAAATCGGGAA
This sequence comes from Pelophylax lessonae, assembly GCF_965119305.1. Taxonomy (NCBI): domain Eukaryota; kingdom Metazoa; phylum Chordata; class Amphibia; order Anura; family Ranidae; genus Pelophylax; species Pelophylax lessonae. The sequence goes on along the minus strand of NC_138771.1, from coordinate 214,949,850 downwards.
AAGTTATTTTAGCAACCTAGGCACAGATGTTTCACTGGTCAAACAGTACAGCATTTACGCCACAGAGTTCATGGTTTCATGTTGGTGTATGGTCCATAAATAACCAGCAATGCCAATTATGACTTTGTATGTTTAGGTGGCTGTATCTTCTATGTTTAATGCTGTCTGTTTCTCATTCCCTTTTTTTTTTATGTAGTCTGAAACCTTTACTGCTGGTAACGATAACCCCAATCTAACGCTGAAGTCCCCTGTAAAGAAAGAAGGTGATACATTCTCACTCACCCTTCCACAGGTATGTGTATGGATTATAATTTATCTTAAGTGCAGCACCCCGTGGGTTATTTTATTTTTCCATTACTAGTGGAAATGCTCTGGAGATTTCAATACGAACACTGCGGAAGTGCGGGAGTTTGGCTGGTTTCAGAATTTTCAGAAGTTTACTCTGTCTCTGTCCACAAAGCTGGACTATCTGGGCCTGACTCTGGACTCGGCCTTAGCTAGAGTGCTCCTTCCTCTGGACAAACTCCAGAAATTGCAGGCTGCAATCCGCCTCCTGCTGTCCAACAGATCGTCATCCCTCCGGACTTGCATGCGTGTGCTGGGCCTGATGGTCTCTACCTTCGAGGGAGTTCCATTTGCACAGTTCCATACGAGATCCCCTCAAAGGAGGATTCTGCCCAAATGGGAGAAGACTCAGCAGTCTCTGGACAATCAAATCCGGCTGAGTCGGGGAACGAGTCCCTGATAGGGTGGATTCATTCTCCAGCACTTCGGCTGGGAAAAGTCCTTCCTCCCCTTGTATTGGACAGTGGTCACCACAGATGCTAGCCTGTCCAGCTGGGAAGGCTTCCTCAGCAAGCATTCTGCTCAGGGGATCTGGACGCTGGAAGAGTCCAGACTTAACAATCAATGTCTTTTAACTCCGAGCAATCAGACTGCGTCTGGACTATTGGACGGATCGTCTTGAGGGTTGTCCAGTGTCCACGGCCTTCACCTATGCCAATCACCAAGGCGGCTCTGGAGGTAGCCGGCATTCTAAGGTGGGCAGAACGGTTAGTTCCAGCCCTCTCCGTTGTACACATTCCCGGGGTGGAAAATTGGCAGGCGGACTACTTCAGTGGGCAGGCGTTGGACCAAGGGGAATGGTCCCTTCATCCGCAGGTGTTTCATCAGCTATGTCTCCGGTGGGGCACCCCCGAGGTGGATCTGTTGGCGTCTCTGTGATGGATGCGGATATCAGATCCCTGCCCTTCTCACTAACTTGTGACAAAGGACCAGCCACGCCGCTGTCAATTGCGTAACAATGCCACTCTTGGCTGCACCTTGCAGAAAGATTTTCCAGCTCGCGGGACCACAATCTAGGTGCCAGCAGGCTGAGTGCGATTATCACTGGGCTAATTAAGCAATTAACCCTTTAAATGCCAACACCTCCATTTGAGCCGAGCGGAAGGAAGCTCGTAATTCTAGCAATACCAACTATGATTTTAGAATAATCGTCTTTAACACACACACTGTCACCACAGACAGGTATGGTCATAAGATTTAGCCTGTACAGTAGCACTCTTCCAAGAGAGAGGTTATTTTTTAGTTTACATTAAGAGCTTAGGGACAAGGTTAACACTTTTCAAAATAAGGTTTTAATAATGAAAAGGTCAAAGTTGGTGCAAATAAAAGATTTACAGGAAAAAAGGTGTTTCAAAGAAATAGACATAATTCAGCAATAGAAAAATAGGGTAGAATTGTGGAAAAAGAATACTTGCAGTAAATGTCCTGGGTGCTATCAGAGTTCATTCGATGAGCCAGGTGTTATCGGTTCTCAAACTTGACAGATGTTCCTGCTTTGATGGTAAGGAACTCCCAACTGGTTAGGGATCTCCCTTTTTTCTCTGGGATCAAAGGAGTGTTGACAGATGCCCCTGAATAATAAAACCGAGTGTCCATGGGCTGTCCTGGGTTTATGACAATATCAGGTCCCTCACTTATAGACAGTTTTATACCACTATTCATATCTTCTAATATGTACCTGTTGCATTCCTGAAACTGATAGATTATTGTTCACTATTGAATTTCGCATTCCAGGGATACTAAACACATGGTAGCTCAGATAAACTTGTCACCCAGGGAATATCTGACAGCTATCTAACTTTCTGTATGTGCTAGTGTGGTCATGTATGACCTTAATTCGTTCAGTATGACATTTCTCATCCGAATATATACTTATTATTAATGTGTCATGTTCCTGTCTAAGTTTATGAATCGTGTGTGTATTTAAGTTTTGAATTGGGCAGAGCTCTCTGATCGCCTTTTACGATCCCCATTAGTTCTAGGTATTCTTAATGGATGTGGTCATAGTTTTATGATAGGCCTGGACAGTAGAAACAAACATCCTGCCAGAACTCAATTAGCGGTTTACAGTTCTGCCCAGGCCTAAGTGCTGGTTTCTGATGGCTCTTGAGTTGTGATAAAGGCTCTTTTGAAGTGCAAAACCTGTGCGTTCCATGAATTAGAGGAGGGAGGGAGGGGTAAGCACTGCCGCAACGTGTAACTGTTCTGCAAGACTGTCATGGTTGACCTATAATGACTGAACATAGCCGCTTGCTACAGCTTTTCGTGTGTCCAGTACAGGATATCATTAAAGTCTCTGCTCAAAAAAAAGGTGCAGAGGTTTGTGGCTCGGTCAAGTGATCCTCTGGTGGACGCCACAGATGCGCTGGTGGCCACGTGGGGTCAGTATTGGCTGATTTATGCCTTCCCTCCTCTAAAGCTTCTGCCCAGACTTCTACGCAGGGTTGAGGCAGAAGGGATTACGGTCATCTTAGTGGCTTCGGACTGGCCTCGTTGGGCTTGATGCACCGATCTGGTGCGGTTGGTTGCCGACATTCCTTGGAAGCTTTCTCTCAGGGAGGATCTGCTGTCCCAAGGACCAATCTTCTATCCTGCTTTACAGTCGCTGGCATTGACGGCTTGGCTGTTGAAAGCCAGGTGCTGAAGAATAGGGGTTTATCTGAATCTGTGGTTCCTTCACTGTTGAAAGCTAGGAAATCTACTTCTAGGAAGATCTACCATCGTACATGGAAGTCGTACATTGCGTAGTGTGATTTGCTTGGGGTTCATCCTCGCTGCTCCTCGGATCTTAACCTTCCTTCAATAGAGGGTTAAACAGAAGTTGACCTTGAGTACCATCAAGGGCCAGGTGTCAGCTTTGGTGGTCTTCTTCCAATGGCCTTTGGCCACACACTCCCTGGTGCGTACCTTTCTTCAGGGTGTCCGACATTTGGTCCCTCCAGTTCGGGCTCCGTTGCCACCTTGGGATCTTAATTTGGTGCTTTCGGCTCTTTCATGTCCCTGTGAAAGTATTTGGAAGATTCCCCTGCTTACGCTGTCCTGGGGGGTGGCCTTTTTGGTGGCTATCACCTCTGTGCGAAGGGTGTTGGAACTGATGGCGTTATCTGGTCGTCCACCCTATCCAGTGATTCACAGGAATAAGGTGGTTTTTCACCCTTGTCCGTCTTTCCTTCCAAAGATTGTCTCTGATTTTCATTTGAATGAACACACATTGTGTTACCTTCCCTGTGTCCCAGGCCCGAACATCCAAAGGATATTGCCTTGCATGCCTTGGATGTGTTCCGGGCAATTAAGGTGTACCTGGAAGCTACGGAGTGTTTCAGGAAGTCAAAATTTCTATTTGTGCTCACGGACGGACCTCGAAAGGGATTGTCCGCTTCCTCTTCAACCATTTCCAGATGGATCAGACAGACTGTGGTTCAATCCTATTCCATCAGGCGTCAGGTTCCCATTTTCCTTTCAAGACGCACTCTACTAGGGCGCTTAGTGCCTCCTGGGCCTTCCGTCATCACACGTCAGTGATGCAGGTTTGCAAGGCGGCCACCTGGTCGTCGGTGCACACTTTATAAAGTGGTTGTGTTGGCATCTGCGGATGCTTCCTTTGGCTGCAAGGTTTTGCAGGTTGCTGTTTAGGAGGACTGGATTCTCTTTGTGGGTGTATTGTTTTTTCAGATGGGCTCCAGTTTTTTGGTTGAGCTCCTGTTACCTGGCTAGCTAATGTTTAGCCTTGGGAATTTTTTGGTTTGTTCCAATCCTTCATGTTTAACACTGCTTTGGGACGTCCCAATGGTTATGAATACCAGGAGCTGTGTCCGTCAATAAACGAAAGAGAAAATTGGATTTTTGACTTACTGTGAAATCCATTTCTCTGATGTTTGACAGGCACAGCACCAACCCCTCTGTGGAGTTATTATTCTCCTGACACTGCTTGTAGCGAAACGGAGTGGCTGTAGCAGAGAGACGGTGTATACTTCCTGGAACTGCCCATGTAAGTGTAGGCAGAATTTTTTTCTGCCTAGTGTCCTACTCCTGTAGGGGGCAGTATAACTCAATGGTTATGAATAATTGGAGCTGTGTCCGTCACTGAACATCAGAGAAATGGATTTTACGGTAAGTCAAAAATCCCATTATCCTTACACCATGCCCAACAAATTACAGGACCAGTCAAGATGGCAATTCTTTTCTAAAAGTGAATCTTTCTCTGGATCAGCAGGACTGAGTAGTGTTTTTACTTGTATCGTGTTTGGATACAGAAGCATTGCTGCACATTTCAGCTTTATATTTGTCAAATAACTAAAGTATGATAAAGACCTAGGTGGCCATCCACTTCGGGTGTGATCTACATTAGATGTTTTTTTTTTTTTTAATGCCATATAATTAAAAATGCTTTTGTGGGCAGTAAACCCTCCTATCGTTTTCTGCCAAGCAAGCTGCCATCTTGGCCTCTGTTTAATCTTCAGCTGCCATGATGATGCACATGTGATCAGTTATGACACCGGCCATTAAATGGTTTGACAGTTTGGTTGAAAGCACAACGGATGTGACCGTTACTTTCCCGTGACCGTTACTTTCCCGGCATGTGCCGGAAATGTAACTGTTTTTGGAACTGTTAAATCTATGAGTTAACTTCCACTTTAAAGTGGTTGTCAAGGCTCATGGTTTTTTACCTTCATGCATTCTATGCATGAAGGTAAAAAAACTGTGTGCAGCAGCCCCCTCTAATACCTGAACTCCATCTATAATCAGCGATGTGCACAAGAGCAGCGACTCTCCCGGGTCTCTTTCTCATTGGCTGTGACCCCCAGTGGAAGCCATTGTCAGTCACAGCCAGTCAGCAAATGAGGATTGAGCGGGCACAGGACCAAGCCACGATCCGTATGTGAATGAACACACAGGGCAGTGGCTCAGGAGCAAGCCTGCTCAGGTGCCCCCATAGCAGTCTGCTTGCTATGAGGGCAGGAGGGAGGGGCCAGGAGTTGGCCATAAGTGGAATATTTTTTTGAAAGATTTACAATGAATATTAATGAAGTAATAATCATTCAAAGACCAAACAGCAGCACATTTTCCCATTATTTTCCGACGTTGGGGGTCATATTTACATTTGCTTGCACTCTGATGATTCGCAAATATCTCTTTCACCACATTTGCCCTGAGATCTAAGTATTCATTTGTAATGATAAACTTTCGAAAACCATCGCCTGCAGAGAAAGTCTAAAAAAATAATTTTCTATTTCTGCATCGTTTGACAGACGCAGCTCCATATTCTTCTTGACCATTTGGTTATGCGTCCCCCTACAGGAGTAGGGCACTAGACAGGAAAAATCTTTACCACGCCTATGGGGCAGTCCCTTCAGGCATACACCCACTCACTCTGCTATAGGATTACTTTAGGAGTAGGACCTGGTTCCCAGCTGGGTCTTCGGGCTTAGCATGTCTTTATTTTAAAGGGAACCTTTGTTAAAAAATTTAATTTTTTAGCTAATTATGTTCCTAAGAGAACTGCAATCAACAGCCGGGCTGGGTTTTGGACTCGATATCCTAGATCTTTAAGGTCTCCTCCCAGCCTGGCCAGCGAGCGCATGCAGGTTATAGCCCAGCGCTAGGCCTCGCTACGACAGAGCCGGGACTTACATGACCTGGTTCGGTCTGAGTTGCAGCGTAACCCTTGGCCATCAGCATCCACCCCCCGAGTGGAGAGGTAGTCTGTTCTTAATGGCAGTTTTGGAAAACCTGGTGTCAAAAGGGGATTTGGTTTTAAACCATCAATATCAAGGACGCATATCTACACATCCCTATTTATGCTGGACAGCAGCGTTTTCTTCGCTTCACTGTAGGAGAGGAGCAATATTTGTGGCGTTACCTTTTGGTCTTGCCTCCACTCCCAGGGTCTTCACATGCGAGCCTTCGGTCTGATGGTGTCGACCTTCTAGGCAGTCCCATTTGCTCAGTTCCACACAAGACCCTTACAAAGGGAAATTCTTCTCAAGTGGAACAAAGATCCAAACTCCTTGGACACTATAGTTCGGTTGAGTCACAGCACAAAGAGTGCTCTTCTGTGATGGCTTCGCTTGTTGGCCCTACGCCAGAGCAAGTCCTTCTTCCCAGTGTAATGGATCGTGATAACCACGGATGCCGGCCTGTCTGGCTGGGGAGGAGTGCTTGGGAAGCTGTGGGTCCAGGGGTCCTGGACCATGGAGGAGTCCAGACTGCAGATCAATATTCTGTAACTCTGAGCGATAAAGCTTTGCCTGAGTCACTGGACAAATCGTCTGCAGGGTTGTCCAGTTCAGATTCAATCAAACAATGCCAGGGCCATGGCTTACGTCAATCATCAAGGGGGCATCAATAGTGTCTTGGTGGCCCGGGAGGTGGCCGAGATCCTGAAATGGACAGAAATTTTTATTCCAGTCCTTTCTACCGTGCATATCCCTGGAGTGGAGAACTTGCAGGCCAATTACCTGAGGAGTCAGGTGTTGGATCAGGGGGAATGGTCCCTGCACCCGGAGGTGTTTCACCTGCTGCGTGCCCAGTGGGGGACACCCGATGTCGACCTGTTAACCTCTCAACTGAACAAAAAGGTACAGAGGTTTGTAGCCAGGTCTCTGTATCCCCTGGCCAACGCCACAGACACACTAGTGGTGGCTGCTTGGGGTCAGTATCGGCTGAGTTATGCGTTCCCTCCACTGAAACTCCATTGAGACTTCTGCGGTTGAATAGAGTTGGGAGGAATTCCGGTCATTCTGGTGGCCCCAGACTGGCCTCACCGGTCTTGGTATGCAGATCTGGTAAGGTTGATCGCCAATGCTCTTTGTAGACTTCCTCTCACGGAAGATCTGCTGTCCCAAGGGCCGATCTTCCATCCTGCTTTACACTTGCTGGCTTTAACGGCGTGGCTGTTGAAAGCCAGGTTTTGAAGGACAGGGGTCTCTCTGACTCAGTGATTCCTACAATGTTAAAGGCTAGAAAATCTACCTCCAGGAAGATCTATCATCGTACGTGGAAATCGTACATCTCATGGTGTGAATCACTGAAGGTGCATCCTTGCCTTTTTTCGGTGGCTAGGATTATGAGCTTTCTCCAAAGAGGGGTTGAACAGCGGTTGTCCTTGTTTACTATTAAAGGCCAAGTGTCGGCTTTGGCTGTGTTTTTCCAACGCCCTTTAGCTACACATGCTTCGATTCGCACTTTTATTCAAGAGGTTCGCAATATGGCTCCTCCGATATGATCCCAGTTACCTCAGTGGGACCTTAACTTGGTACTGTCTGTCCTTTAAAAACCTCACTTTGAGAACATTGGGGAGATTCCTCTGCTTACACTGTCACAGAAGGTAGCCTTTGTGGTGGCTATTACCTCTGCTCGCAGATGATATGAATTGGCGGCGCTATCCTGCCGTTGACATTATATGGTGGTCCACAGAGATAAGGTGGTACTTCAGCCTAATCCGTCGTTTCTTCCTAAGGTGGTTTCTGATTTCTATTTGAATGAAGACAATGTGCTGCCTTCACTGTGTCCTAAGCCCTTTGGGCAATTAGGTTTTATCTGGTGGCTACTGAATCTTTCAGGATATCAGACTTTGTCCTCACAGAAGGACCTTGAAAGGGATTGCCTGCGTCTGCCATGACCATATCCAGATGGATCACACAAGACGGTGGTAAAGGCTTATTCACTGAAGGGCCGTGTTCTACCTTTCCCTATGAAGGAGCATTCTACTAGGGCGCGGATTGCCTCATGGGCTTTTCCTCATCAGGCATCAGTAATGCAAGTTTGCAAGGCGGCAACTGGGTCGTCTGTGCACACATTCACAAAAGTGGATGTGTTGGCATCCTCGGATGCTTCTTTTGGCCGGAAGGTTTTGCAGGCTGCTGTTTAAAATAGAAAATATTTTCTTTGAGGGTGTATGTTTTCTGGGTATGCTCCTGTTGTTCCTGGTTAAGCTCCATGTTCACTGGTTGGCTTAGTTTAGCCTCTAGGGAATTACATTCTTTTCTGCATTGTTTTCCACCCTTCATGCAAATACTGCTTTAGGACGTCCCAATGGTTAAGAAGAATATGGAGCTGCGTCTGCTAATGAGCGATAGAGAAAACTGGCTTTTTTACTTACCGTAAAATCCTTTTCTCTGAAGTTCATTGACAGATGCAGCACCTGCCCCTCTATTTCTGAGTGGGTTGGGGTTTTTACTTCTGACACTGCTTGCAACAAAACTGAATCCTTTAGCTGAGTGAGAGGGGGGTGTATGCCTTCAGGGACTGTCCCATAGGCGTGGTAAAGTTTTTGTCCTGCCTAGTGTTCTATTCCTGTAGGGGGCAGCATAAACCAATTTGCTGAATGCAGCTAAATCCCTTATTCCAAGGTTTTGGAAGTAAAGTGCATGTCCCACCCTCTCCGATTGGAAGAAAAAGATTGACACTATAATGGAGGCAGAACAATGGGCTCTTGTGGTGAAAGATCAACATGAGAAATTTAAAGATATCTGGTTGGGGTGGATGTATTATTCCACAGAGAAGCCAAATGTTCGAATATATTCTCTGTTCCCCAGGGAACTCCTCTTTTAGTACTCATGTTGGGCTTATGGCAACTCTATACATGTTAAACATCAGATTACCAATTTAACTCACCCCCATCTCTCATACCCAGATATTTTTCTACTAGGTTATGTTTGTTTTCTCGTCCTTTTTTTTTTTTTCCCCTTATTCCATTTCTCTCCTGTGATGCCTTGACATGCTATAGCATTACAACCTTGCATCAGATGTACGAATTTGTGATACCCATGCTCTTCTGTCAAGTTTGATATATGCCTTATAATGATATATTCCTTATAATTGTGGATACTACTCTCGACTGTTAAATGCGGTCTACATCATATGTCCTATGAAAATGCTTGTTACTCTTCCTATCTCTTTTCTTATATTTGTTATCCCTGACAATCAATAAAACTTGATTATAAAAAAAAATAAGAAATACTACATTCTATCTGTACTATAATTGTTGAGATAATTTTGAAAGCCTTTCGAAAGGCTTGAGCTTTCATGGCCACACATGCACTTTACACCAGATTGGTGTTAAGCAGCGTTTTTCTTTTCTCCCTCTAGTTTTCAATTCGAGACAAAGAGATCGTCCCTCTGGATATATTCATTTTAAACAAAGAGAATGAAAAGAAGGTTGATAGCAAACTGAATGGTATGATTTTTTTCATAGATTTCTCATCATTGCAGTATGGATTTTTGATGTGTAATTTGTAAAACATTGAGTTTCCTAATTCCATAAGTGAATTCACAGTATCACCTACTGTACAGTGAAATATGGCCATTGCTGACCTTTTTCTAAAATCCTAAAGTACTAAAACTGGACCAGTAACATCCCGGGAGTTAGTATTTTAGAGGGTGATGTTGACTCTGATAGCCTCCATACTTCATCAGTACAGGTTTCCATTAGGCCTCCTGCACACAGGACGTTTGTCTAGCTCCCCTAAATGCCTTCCCTTCTTGCAACAGCGTTTTGGCAAAAAAAAGTTTATATATATATGCGTCTAGACACGTTTAAGTGCGTCAGTCGCTTGGGCGTTAATTCATTTGATCAGCATAATTTTTGCCGGCCATTCAAATTAATTAATACTCAAATGTAGGGCTGAAACAACTAATCGATTAATCGACAACTAATCGATGATGAAAATAGTTGTCAACTATTTTCGTGATCGATTAATCGGTCAGCCGATTAGTTGTCCTGCATACAGGATGCATGATTTGTTTACATATCAGAAAACACAGTGCAACGCACATACAGCTCAGTACACCATCCATACATGTATGTAGATGGCAGAGAACTTGTGAATGTGTGAGGAGCAATGCCTCATGGGAATTGTAGTCCTGGGCAAGAGAAGGAACCAAGTGTTTCTAAAGGCAGAGTTTTTTTTATTTTTTACCTTGCTATATACTTTGCTTAAAATCACTTTAAGGGCTCTGTGCAGGGAAGATCAGCATCTGAACCCTGCATATCCGACCTCTGGGCCAGTTTTTTTTATATACATACACATGATACAAGATATAAATATTTTCACTGTTTCACAGTAGAAATTATAATTGTATTACAGTAGCGATTATCTTCTATTTTTTTTTTTTTTTAACCCCATCATGACAGGTGATAAAAAAAAAAAAAAAAGCATGCTGCTGCTACTAAATGTCTTATGCTGCCCATACATGTATTGGATTTTTTGGACAAAAATATTTGCATCTATATTTATACAAAAAGGATTTGTATATTTGTTGAATGGACGAGTGTTTGAAAATTCCACTTGCTTTTAACATTCAATTTTAAAATGAATTTAACTCCTGAGCAAAAACCACATACACTATTTGAAGATTTGTTTGATCGAGAAGTTTTCCATTCTGCTGCTTCGAATGTTCCTGTCACTGTGGTTGACAACGAACACTAAATGGGCCCCGCTAATGGTTGTAAAATCGGATGAATGTTTTTAAAAATTTTCAAAAAAATTTGGTTTATGTATGGCCAGCATAAGTGACAGCAGGCGCAGGGAGCTTGTATCCAGCTACCCGCCTATTAATAAGGGAGTGTGTCATAATTATTATATACCAATCCGGTCTGAAAATTTGCAAAAAAGTGTTTTAAGTTTTTTCAAATTTCAAAATATTGATCTCCGAGTCTATTTACCACATTTAAACCTCCAATAATACATATATCTGTCTCAGAGTGGATTAAATATCTAACTACATAGCTGAATATTTAGATTTACTACTGCATATAGATATTCAAGAATATTAACTAAATTATACACCTACTTTTTTTTTTTTTAGGTTTTTATCTGATTAGTCGATTAATCGGAACAATAATCGGCCAACTAATCGATTATGAAAATAATCCTTTGTTGCAGCCCTACTCAAATGCTTCACATGCGTGTAGAGTTTTTTTTCTGCCAAAATGCTGCTTTTTTTTTCTGCCTCTAAACGTCTGTGTGCTAACATAGGGGGCATTTAGAAGCAGAATAAAAAAAAATGCCAGATGCCCATTTTTAATACTATGTGTGCGTTAGAATAACTTAGAAATTTGTGAATGCTTACCTTCTAAGTTACTGGATAGAGTGGGGGCATTTCTCTGCATGTTCATTTACCCTGAAACCTGCATGCAAACCTGTATTTACATGTCATGTCATTACATACTACTTTGGGATAAGGTTATTGGGGTGCATTTACACTTCTGTTTGATGTCAAATAGACATTTTTCACAGCAAAATTAAAGTACTTGAAGCGTTATAGCTGTTGAAATTCCATTTATTTCTGTGTAGCCAACTCACTGTGCTGTTGTTGAGTGGATTTTTAAATACCAAAACATGGATAGGGCAGGGTCTTTGATGCTTCTACATAGAAGAACCTCTTTTCCGTTTACCATTCCTCCACTTTTCTTATCACACAAACAAAAAATGCACACTTAATCCATGTATGTTCATGGCACACATTTCTTCTCCTTGTGTGAGCATGTGAAAAAAATGTAACATAACTCTGGTTACTGCATGCACATAGTTAAAGTGATTGCAAAGTCTTTTTTTTTTCCCTAAACGTCTTTTAGGACAGCACCTTGAGAGATGGCTCCTCCCACTTGCTAACAGGAAACACCACTTCCACCAAACTTTAAAAGGAGGCTTCTCCCCACAGCTCATCAGTTTTTGTGTTTCCTCTGGCCGAAGAACACCTAGTGGGGAGTCAGGAACTCTTAAGTGCTGTCCTGAGAGACCAGGCTTCCTGCTCCACCATACCTACCTTTTTTCATTGGAGAGTCTGTTCCTCCCATACCTCCCAACCTGGTGCTTGGATGCTCTCGATGCCCTCTTCGATGCTCATGGAGAGCCTGTACTGCTCTGGTAAGCGCAGCCCCTTGACTTTTTTTCTTTGTCCCGGCCGCTGGATGTGTCTTTTTCAGTTGTGGGTAGTGACTCGCCTGGCTGGAAGTGTGGTATCTGGCGAGGGGCAGCGCTCGTGAAGCAGGCGCACAGCATCACTTCCGCTGGAAGCGTAGGGGGAGAGGGGAGGAACAGAGCTGGTGCATATTTCCAGCTCCGTTCCAGCGCAACGGCGCTATTGGAGTCCGGAACCAGAATCCCTAGCCATCTCTGGATGCTGCAACACCGCTTTGGACGTGGTCGCTGCAGAAAGTGGGTCAGGCACTAGCAAGGCCCAGGTAAGGCTGGCCATACACTATACAATTTTCTTATTCAATTTCCTTTAGATTTACCTTTAACTATGTAGTGCAAGTGCCTGCCTGATTGCATACAAATTGAAAGTGATTAGGTTTGACCCTATATTACATGGTTTTGGTAAATCTAAAGGAAAGTTGAACAAGAAAATTGTATAGTGTATGGCCAGCCTAAGGGGTGGATTGTGCTTCTTGCCCTGATTACTTTGGGTTCTCTTGCTTCCTGTTTTTCCCCCCTGGTGGCCGGGGCCCTGTCTGGGCACATGGAGTTTTATGTATGCTTCCTGTGCACCTGGGTGACCCTGATGAGTAATATGTTGATTCACTGGGATGGTTTGTCTGTTTTTTTTATCGGTATGGCAGGCTAAGAGCTCTGACCTGACAGTTAAAAAGAAATTCCCTTCATGCAAAGCTACCTGAAGGTTGGAAGAAAACACTCTGACATGCGTTGACTCCTTGGTTAAGAGGAAGCTTCTATGGCATGCAGCACTTTAATTGCATCGGTTAGAAAGGAGCTGGATGCTACCCATACAATCCTTTCGCTCTTAGCTAACAAATCCATCCTTAAGTCACCCATCTACCACACAATCCTTTCATGGCTCACAGTTAATCCCTAGGGTAGGGGTGGAGATAGATCCTCCTACCCAAGAGGGACTTTCACCTCTCATTCCAAAGACAATTCGGAGGAAGGGGTAGAAAATATGCCCTCAAAAACAAGCTGTCTTTAGAGCAAGTTGCTTGTTTGTTAAAGGCAGTCTGTTACTTTGTGCTTGGGAGAAGAGAAAAATAAATTCTCTGCATGATAGGATGTATGCAGGTCTGGGTGAGCCTAAAGGTCGCACCTTTCCTGTGCATTCAATAATCTCTGAGGCCATTTGAAAGGAATGGGCAGAACCATAGAGGAAACCTTTTTTTCCAAAGGCACATAGAAGGCGTTTTCCTTTTGGTGAAGACCCAGAAACACTTTGGAATAAAATACCCAAGCTTGATGCAGCTTTCTCCCAAGTTTCCAGGTCAACTGACCTGGAATTTGAGGAAATGGGAATACTAAAAGATCCCATGACGAATGGAGCTGCAACTTAAAAAAGCTTGGCAATCTCAAACCAGCTATGGCGACTACTTGTGTTTCTAGAAATCTTGAGTGACTCAGTCAAAAGAGCTCTGTGGTTGAAGACTTGGCCTGGTGATGCGGCATCTAAAAGCGGTATTCCGTTTATGGGGGATCTACTGTTTGCTCCTGATTTGGACTCAGTTTTGGACTGGACAGCCGACAAAAAACAGATCATTCCCTGTTAAAAAGAGAAAACAGCCAGCCTAAATGTATTTTTCGACCTCAAAGGGCTCAGGAGCAAGATAGCAAGCCCCAGGGGAAAAGGAAGCGTCCTTTCTCTATCATTCATTGACATACGCAGATCCATATTATTCTTGACCATTGGGTTATGCTGCCCCCTACAGGAGTAGGACACTAGGCTGGAAAAATCTTTACCTGCAGGCATACACCCACACACTGTGCTATAGGATTCAGTTTGTTTCTGGCTAGTTTAGCAGTAGGACCTAGTTCCCGGCTGGGACTTTGGTCTTCGCTTGTCTTTTTTATTTTAACCACTTTAAGACCGGAAGGATTTGCCCCCTTAATGACCAGGCCCTATTTTGCGATTTGGCACTGAATTACTTTAACAGACAATTGCGCGGTTGTGCGATGCTGTACCCAAACAAAATTTATGTTCGTTTTTCCCCCCACAAATAGAACTTTCTTTTGGTGGTATTTGATCACCTGTGCGATTTTTTTTTTTTTTTTTTTTTTTTTTTTTTTTCTGCGCTATAGACAAAAAAAGAATGGCAATTTTGAAAAAAAAAATAATATTTTTCACATTCTGCTATATGATCTTCTCAAAAAAAATAAAATATAAAATACAATTTTTTAAATATTTTAGGCCAATTCGTTTTCTGCTACATATTTTTGGTAAAAAAAAATTCGCAATAAGTGTATTTTGATTGGTTTGCGCAAAAGTTATTGAGTCTACTAACTGGGAAAGATTTCTATCGTTTTTTTTTTTTTTTTTTAATGTAGGACTGCGACATTGCAGCGGACAGATTGGACCCCTAACTGACACTTTTGGGGGTACCAGTGACATAACTACAGTAATCGGTGCTAAAAATATGCACTGTTCCTGTAATAATGCCATTGGCAGAGAAGAGGTTAACCCTGTGGGTGATCAAGGGGTTAAGTGTAAACTTAGGGGAGTGATTCTAACTGTGGGGGGCGTGGCTTGGGAAATGATCACAGAGACATACGATCCTATATAGCAGGATCACATGAGCTCTGTGATCATCTGAGGGAGAAGGACGGTCGGCTGTGTTTACAACAGCTGACCGTCCTTCTCTCTCAGTGGGGAACGATCGTGGGTGTCAGGCAGCAATCGGAGCCGCCTGACACCCGCATTGGCTTCCCCGCTGACGATCGGGGGCGGGAGCGCGCCGGTGGCGGCGTGCGCTCGCCCTCTAGCTACCCCCAGGCGAGCGACGTAGACCTACATCATTTTGCCTGTACGAGCCAGCCTGCCGCAGTAAATATACAGTAAGCTGTGTTTGTGGTTAAAGGGAACCTTGGTTAAAAATGTATTTTCTTAGCTAGTTATGTTATGAGAGAACTGCAATCAACAGCCAGACTGGGTTTCGGACTGGATATCCTAGATCCTTGAAACCTCCTGGCCAGTGAGCGTATGCAGGTTATAGCCCAGCGCTAGGCCTCGCCATGACAGAGACCCAATGGACGGAGACCCAATGGACCCAATGGACGGGGGCTGGCCCACGAATGAAACACTTCGCCTGGATGCACACGACCTGGTGCGGCCTGAGTCGCAGCGTACTCCTTGGCCGTCAGCACCCCCACCCCTAGTGGAGAGGTAGTCTGTCTGGAATGGTCCCCACCCAATGTCATTGATATGGTGAATAAGTGTCCCCCCATATCTCTGGTGGTCTCGGGGAGGACGTGGGCCCCTCCCTGGGAAGGTCAGTCCCTCAGGTACCCCTCATTCCTCCTGGCCTCTCAGTAGGTACCAGGCTTCCTCAAGGCCTCCCTCACCAATCATAGAGGTCCCTACCTCAGTCAGCGACGGGGGGGTCCTCGGGGGGTGGACAGGCCGAAGCCGCTATAGCGGATCCGCGGGGGGCATTAATCCTGGTGGGAGTCCCTGCCAGGGACCCCCTGATGCCACTTACTGATTGGACCCCATAGGGGGTCCTGGAGATCGCATGGTGTGCCGTGGGGGCTGCCATTTTGCTGTAGAATCGTTCAGCCTCATTTTGCAGAATTTCCCATTGAAATACATGGCGGCCATGTTTTTGGGGTTTCCTCATAAGAATGCATTGGGCGGCCATTTTCTTGGGAGTCCTTGATCGCTGGACAGCAGGGAGCAGCTAGGCCTTTACTCTAGTAAATGACTTCCTGTAAAGATAGTTTTTCTATACAGCAGAATAATCCTGTTCTCCTCCATATCGATTGGTGGTATGTCTTGTGGGGTCCCTGTAGGTCTTCCTCGTTCACCCTATCGGCAGTGCTAGTGGCTGGGACTTATAGTATCGCTGGTGCAGCGGTGCGGTCCGTTTTTTTTTTTTTTTACAGTTTTCCTAAAGTGACACTGCATTATTCCAGGGTTCATATGGAGTCCCAGGAACAAATTTCACCTACCAATCCCCTCCTTGCGGTTGCGGGAACCTCCGGGTCGCAACCCCTATCTGCCTTAACGGCAGTTTTGGAAAACCTGGTGTCAAAAGTGGATTTGGTTTTAAAAAAATGCCACTAGTAAAAAGCGACCTATGCCCTCCCCTGTATCCTCACATTCTGAAGTAGATATGGCCGCCATGGACGCATGCTACCCTGAAGGATCTGCGTCGTCGCATTAGGATGGTGAGGATGATATATCCTCGTCTGCAGCCACGCGGGAAGGCGAGCTGGTGAAGGCACTTATTGTGTCAGTGCAGGAAACTCTGAAAATAGCGGATGATTCTGCAGCGTCAGGGACGCAGGTGTCTTTTGGCACCCGCAAATCCCAGAAGTCGGGCAAGGTTTTCCCTTGTCGGGAACTTATGGACAAAATGTCAATGAACAGTGGGGGTGCATCAAACAGATTTTAGTGGTACCGAATAGTATAGCAGGAGAAAGGATTGAAGCCGTTTGTCTTCTGGGTGTTCCAAGAAGACATGGTTGGTAAGCCAGAAACAAGCCAATCCAGACCTGCAGACAAATCCCCGTCCGCATGAAGGGACGCCCTCACCTATATCTGGGGTGGGGGGATGTCTTAGCTTCTTTCCGGAACCATGGACTTCCTTGATTCAGGACAAATGGGTCCTGTTCACTGTGCCCAGGAAAGAAGGCAAAGTATGTCCAATCCTGGACCTCAAGGCTCTGAACCGCTTTGTGCGGGTACAGAAGTTTTGAATGGAGTCCATTCGCATGGTATCGGCGTCCCTACACCAATGAGACTTTTTTGGCCTCCATCGATATCAAGGACGCGTATCTACACATCCCTATTTATGCTGGACACCAGCGTTTTCTGCGCATCGATGTAGAAGAGGAGCATTATCAATTTGTGGCGTTACCCTTTGGTCTCGCCTCCGCCCCCAGGGTCTTCACCAAAGTGTTGTCTCTGGTATTGGCATTACTGCGACAACGGGGGATTGTGGTACTGGGGTACCTGGATGATCTCCTCTTAAGAGCAGACTCACATTCAGCCCTGTTGGGCGACTTGACAATCAGTGCACAGACTCTGCAAGAGTTCGGTTGGAACATCAATTTAAAAAAATCTACCTTGGTACCATCCTCAAAACTGGATTATCTGGGCCTGACTCTGGGCTCGCTTTGGCGAGGGTGTTTCTTCCCCCGGACAAGCTGCAAAAGTTGCAGGGGGTGATTCGTTTGCTGTTATCCAGCAATCTGTTCTCTCTGCGGACTTGCATGCGAGGTGTCAACCTTTGAGGCGGTTCTGTTTGCTCAGTTCCACACGAGACACACTTTCCCTAAGGGTCCTTTCACACGGCCGCTCCGTGTGTCCGCAAATCATCCTATTTTTTTGCGGATGATTTGCGGACATAATGTAAGTCAATGGCATTGCGGATGTCAGCGGAATACCATCCGCTGACATCCGATTTTCCTCCTTTCAGTTCTGTTCCGTTTTTTGGAACGGAACAGAACCCTATTTTTTCATCCATTCAAAAAACGGAAAGGAAGGAAAATCGGATGTCAGCGGTGTCATCCGCTGACATCCGCAATGCCATAGACTTACATTATGTCCGCATATCATCCGCAAACGGATGGGATGATATGCGGACATACGGAGCGGATGACACAAATGTCATCCGCTCCATGAAAAAAAAAAAAAAAGTCCCGCAGCGGAGGAGAAATCCGGAGCCGCCGTCTGAAAGAAGCCTTAAGCTGGATACACACTATACAATTTTGTTTAGATTTTTCCCTTTAGACTTACCAAAACCATAGAATGAGGTCAGACCTAAACACTTTCAATTTGTATGCAATCAGGCAGGCCCTTGCACTACATAGTTGAAGGTAAATCTAAAGGAAATCTACCAACAAGTTGTATAGTGTGTATCCAGCTTTAGTGAACTGCATGCACTCAGTTAATGAGCCTTTCTTATCCATTTACCCTGGTAGAATTATACTCAAAACTGATCTGGGATTTTTGCCAATGGTGGCATCAGTTCAAAACCAGTCTCAGGATATTGTCCTACCGACATTTTGTCCTAACCCTTCAGGGGCTAAGGAAAGACTTTTTCATAATCTAGATGTGAGAAGAATCCTTTTACACTACCTGGAGTTAACAAGGAACTTTAGGTATTCAGACTCTGTTGTTTCTTTTTGCAGGCAACAAAAAGGGCCACTAGGCATCTAAAAGGGTCAATTGCTAGGTGGCTTTAGTCAGCTATCTTGGAGGCTTACTCCCAGATGGAATTATCTTCCCGCTGGGGATTTGAGCACACTCTTACTAGAGCGCTTGCCACTACATGGGCAGAAAAAGCTGGTGCCACCCCAGATCAAATTTGTAAGGCGGCCACGTGGTCAAGCTGTCTAACGTTTGTACGTCATTACAGACTGGACCTTCTGTCAACAGGGGACCAGGCTTTTGGCAGAAAGGTCCTTCAGCCTGTTGTCCCTCCCTAATTAGTAAGGCTCGTTTATCCTCTCAAGGTGCTGTCCTGAAAGACGTTTAGGGAAAATTTAAATTAGACTTACCGGTAACTTGTTTTCCAAGAGTCTTTTAGGACAGCAGCAACCCGTCCTTTCTGTTTTTTTGCTGTTATTAACCATATTGTGATTCTGTGTTCCAGCATGGGCTGGAGGTGCTCTACTACAACTGTTGAGCTGTGGGGAGAAGGAGGGGAGTTCCAGGCAGCTTAGGCACATCTGCAATATCACTGGATAAATATGGGCTCAGGTGTGTATTGGGGGGGGGGGGTGGGGGCTGCTGCACAGAGAAGGTTTTTTTTATCTTAATTCATAGAATATATTAAAATAAAAAAAAAAATCTGCCTTTTACAATCCCTTTTAAGAAGCACCACTATGCAATTGTAGCATTTTTAAGGACCTTGTGATTGATATGAGACTGGTGATTGATGTATAATGAAGAGGTTAAGCATTATTTAAAAATATGAAATGTTTCTCTTTTAGCTAATAATTATTTTTATTTTTTTCTAGTAAAATTGTACAATTGTTTTTTTGGAAGAAGTGACTGTAGCTTGTGCCTGGCCGCTAATGTGGAATACGATTGTGCCTGGTGTGACAACAAATGCGCTTATAAACCTACGTGCAATAATTCACCTGCTTCAGAATGTCCTGCTCCTGTCATCACAGATGTAAGATGTCAAAACATTTCCTTTTTTATTTACACAATACTCTGCACCTAATAAGTAGTGGTATCCCACAAGTATTGATATACCCCTTCCTTGTTGTGCTCCCATCCACTAAGACACCCTCACACTGATTTCTTTTTTCTTTATGTATTAGAGCAATCATTCTCAACCAGGGTTCCATGGAACCCCTGGGTTCTCCTCTACAAGTTGCTAGGGGTTCCTTGAACTGTGGCTGGCTGAACTCATATTTAATAGTTCCTGTTTAGATCTGAGACCAACACTACTTGGCAGAGCCAGCGGCATGACACCAGTGACTTTTTAGTTGTCTGTAAAGGTGGAATTCTGACTGCTACTGTAAGGAGCATTTTTTCCACTGACTACCAGTGCAATGGGGAGTGGTAAAATACTGCATTATGGCCACTAGATGAAGATTATGAGCATGGGAAAGAACATATGTCTTTGTAACAAGAGATACAATGTAACAGTTCTAGAGAATGCTAGAGGGAGTTGTCAAATCGTTATAACAAATGGTTACATTCATTTGCTAGTCTCTTTTGTTCGTATTCGTAAGACGTTGTATTCGTAAGACGTATGTATTTCCTATACTCCTCAGCTTTACCTAGTGGCCACAATGCAGTATTTTTCTGCTACCCTTAAAAGCCCAGAAGAGAAAATAGGCTCAAGATCTTTTGTTTTTTTCCTAATACACACAGGACGGCTGTGAATGGAGTTTTGCTGGGGGAATGACTATGCATTTTTTTTTTTTTTTTTTATAAAAAAAAAAGTAAAATGTCTTACCTGCTAATAGAGTGGAACAGTTTATTAAAGCCAGACATAGTCAGTTTGTATCTCGGCCAGTTCAGCAGGGTTTGGAAATATTGTTTTACTGTTGAAGAGGCCTTTGAATTTTCTTCTTTATTATAGATAATTATTAAACATAGAGCAGCGCTAATCCAGATTAAAAAAATACAATCAAACAAATATAAAAAGAATATGTAAACACATCAGATGAAAGAAAAATTTGATATGAAAATAAAATCCAAAATAAAAAATATAATCTGAAAAAAAGTCCAGTGCAAAAAAATAACAGTGAGCATAAATATGATTCTTGTATGTGGAATAATAAGTGTTTAACAAAGGAAGTCCCAGTGTCAGCAATCCCAATCCAGTGCCCGATCCAGAGACACAAAAACACTCCACCACCACATGCAGTACCGCTCACCTCCAGTCCGAGGGTAATACGCATCAAACTGCTGGAGCGATCTCCATAAGATCTATTCCATCACGAATCACAGCACATAGAAATAGGAAAATAACTCCTCATGGTGTAGTAGTAAAGTAACATTTATTAAAACAACGTGTAGATTTGCAATTAAAATTGCTGCAGTAGATATGACCAAGGGGTCACACATCAGCTGAATGTTATAGAATCCAAACCTCCGGTTTGGCCTTAATCTGATGCGACGTCACCCGGCTCCTCCAGACTTGTTGCATTACTGACCACGTGACTTTCTCAAAGGTTATTATATCTTTCTCATTTATACTTGCTTTGTCAAGTAGTGGTGTTCCTAATTAATCATCTAGCTGCATCTTTGATGAGCTCTCATTGTGAAAGCCAGATTCACACTTTCACATTGCTGTAACAAATGTAACATTCATTACTGCATTGTGTTGCCATTCATTTTGAATATTATCCCAATGCAGTAAAAAAAAAAAACACACTTTTTTTGCCGTGTGTTAGAAAGAAATGGTCGTGCGATTTTAGGCTTGTTAATGTGCATTGCCAGCCCATTTATTTTGGATTGTCTGCCTTAACGTAACACAATACATGTTGGAGGGGAGTGGCTTGGTGCTCGTAGGTGATGGCGGCTTGAGGTAGAAGCTCCGTGAGACCTGTGGCCATTACAGCTCTCCTGTAACTCCTGAGTCAGCGTGATATGGGCAGATTGATCAGGCACACACCAGGAAACCGAACCTGACGTTTCCAATCGACTCCCGGCACACAGAACTCTTTAAACACAGGCCCAACGTGGAAAGTGATTCGCCGGACAAAATGTCACTGAGTCAGCGTGAGAGGGAATGCAGCGAGGACTCCCAGTCATCCTCTGATGAATCAGTAAGCGCAGTAGCTGCCTCAGACTATCCACTCACTCTCTCTGCTATGATAGCAATAGAAACAAATATCGAAATACCTTCTGCTCTGCCATTACAGATCTTAAGGCAGATCTGCTGACCCTGACAGAGAAGATGACTTCGATAGAGGGGGCTGACTTCGTTAGAGACAGGGCAATTCAGAGGCATTACTTCATAGCTGAGACACATGCTACGCACCTAATTAGTTATGAATAAACACCTGGAAGACCTAGACAACAGGGTCAGGGGTATCTCTAAATCAGTTGATTATGAACAAATCGCCTCTGCCCTGTGCTCTGTATTCAATAACTTATTTGAAAAACCAATAGACTCCCTTATTGAATTGGTCCGAGCACATAGAGCCCTGAAGCTGAGACCCAAATGACTCTGCTCCACCATGGGATGTAATTTGCTGTCTACAAAGTTTTCGGCTGAAAGAGGGGATTTTGACAAAAGCTAGAGACCACCAATTCATCACATTTAATGATTCCCAATATATCTATTTCAAGACCTTTCTCCTATAACTTTAAAAAACAGAAGGTATTTACACCCCCTGCTGGATCTTCTATGGGATCAGAACATCACCTATGAATGGAGATTTCCATTTGCATTACAAGCCACCTACCAAGGGAAGCAGTACTGCCCTTCTCATTCACAAAACTCCTCTCCTGTGAAGCCACCCACTAAAAAAGGAAAATACAATCGCCAATAAAGGTCTGGTCCTGAACAACATCAATCTCACTCTAAACAACAAAGGTTGCGCAAGCTTACTTGGCTTTATCAATATATGCTGCTGGTCTCATTTACAATTTATCATTGAACCTGATGAATCCCCGGCTGGGGCTCTCCACCCACAGCTACCTGAACCCCATTAACTATACATGTTATGAAGTGCACTAACCCTCTTTATTACTTTCTGTTGTTAAACCAGACTACTTGTGTATAGATTCGGATGGTTTTGACCTCTCCCACCCCCCCACCCCCCCCCCCCCCCCCCCCACCGATTTACCGTATTGAAACCTCATTTAAGGTACAGGAGACAATTTAGACTCAAAATCATATTTCATTTTGGATAATTGGATGCAGGTCCTCCTTTAGCTTCTAGTCTTACATTAATATTTCTACAACTCTTTTGTTGGTGGCGTTCTATCCATACTTACAGGCAAACTCACCCACCATACCCCGCCAGTGGATTGATTGGCTTATGATTATTGTTGTAAACCTCACTCCACATTTGATTTTTACCTCTAAAATGGGTTGTTTGGAGGTCAATACCAACTTCAACCGTATTTGACCCACTACCTACAGTTTGTGAGTAGTCTGATCTTTTTATCTTGGACTTTCTACCTTTTGCTCTTTATTTATTTTATTTATTTTTCCTCCCCCTTTTTATCTCTTGGCAGACCTTTGTGGTCAGATCCTCCATATCACAAGATGGCTTATTCAAACCTTGGCTGTAACCCTACATTGATTTCCCACAATATACAAGGATTGAATATACCTGAAAATCGGTCGACACTCTTACGAGAACTTAAAAAAGCTGGTCCTGCATTTGTGTTTTTACAGGAAACGCACTTCAAAACAGGATGTATACCTAAACGAACATCTCCCTTTTTTGCCAAGGCTTATCATGCCACAAATTCTAAAGCTAAAACAAAAGGGGTTTCCATCTTGATCAGCAGATCTGTGGAATTTGAGATCACCCATTAGCTAGCCGATCCGGATAGACGTTATCTTTTTGTTAAAGGCAACCTAAAAGGTATCCTGATCACACTAGCTAATGTATATTTTCCCAACTCACAACATGCTTCTTTCTGCAAGACAATTGTAGATGAACTTAAATGGTTTATCTCTGGGTGTCTGCTGCTGGGGGATGACTTTAATGCTCCCCTAGATCCTATGCTAGACACCTCTTAACAAGAAATCCAGTATCCGCTACCGTATCCTAAACAGAAATAAATTACTGATTCACTCCATGTCCCTCTTGGATTCCTGGAGGGTGGCCCACCCTACTGACAGAGACTATACGTATTATTCCAGTCTCCATTCAAAACACTCCCGTATAGACTATATTTTTATATCTCAGAGAGATCTTTCGCAACTACAAGACTCACACATCAGCATCCAATCCATTTTGTACATGGCTTTCACCTCTCTGACTCTTAATCTTGCTGTGCCGAGGAGGGGTAAAGGTACATGGCGGCTTAACCCTTCTCTTATCGGACCCTGAATCCCTAACCCTGTTACCTGACACCCTGAACGAATATTTCACTATCAACACCTCTAATGAACTTTCACCTTTGACCATCTGGGAAGCACACAAGTGTGTACTTAGAGGGGAATTTATAAGGATGGGGTCCCAGTGCAAGAAGGCAGCGGAACAAGAATTTTTAGTTTTGACTTCTAAGATAAGGCAATTAGAATTAACACATAAACAACCTGCTGGGGACCATGTTTATGAGGAACTCATTGAAACCAGATAGGAATTACAACAACTCTTAAACTTAAAAGCACAACGCTCTCTTTTCTATAGAAAGGGAGGGGGGCGTGGTCTGGTGTCTGACTGAGATGGCCACCTAGAGACTGAGCTCCCGGACAGAGGACGATCAAACCCCTGCTCCAGTACAGCCACCAGCCTCATCGTTCATACAGAAGATGGGTAAATCTTCAGCGCATTCATCTCCTTCACGGTCCCGCTCCCCGCGCAATCCCTCTATGCAGCCGAGCAGCAGCATCCCGGACCTCTTCCGGCAGCCGCCACGCGAGGCCCGGCTCCACCTTGGGCCTATGCAGAGGTAACTCGAGGCGCGACCGCTGCGCACTCTGCAGAGAGAGAAAACATTCATCCTGCATCCCAACCATCCGGCCCGGGATCTACACCACCTTCACAGCCCCTGAACATACAGGATCTCAGGGCCATTGGAGGATATTAAATCATCACTGACTGCCGACATTGCAGAGATCAGAAGGGACGTGCCATCAATGTGAGAGTTGAGAAGGTAGAAGACAGAGTTGCTGTTCATGATGAATCCATCCAAGCCCTCCATGCCACAACAAGCACACATTTATCACAAATGAGAGATCTTCAAAGATACCTGGATAACCGTGGCCGTCGCCACAATATAAGGGTGAGAGGCCTACCAGAATCTGTAGAGCATACTCAATTGCAAAAACACTACAAATTTTTAATGATATCCTGGGCAGACCACCCGAAACACCAATAGAATTTGAGCGTATACATAGAGCTCTGAGGCCCAGGGCCAGAGATACCGATCCCCCCAGAGACATATGCTGCATAGTGAATTTCAAAGTAAAGGAAGACATTCTCAGAAAAGCCAGGGAACGTCGTGATATCCTATACCACGGATCAGAAATAAAAATCTTCCAGGATTTGTCACCCATAACACTCCAGCAAAGGAGAGATCTCCGCCCCCTGCTGGATCTACTACGCAGCAGAGATATCCAGTACATATGGAAGTTTCCCTTCTGCCTATCAGCATCTTCCCAGGGTCGCACTGCCAACCTGCGAATCCCAGAAGACTTAACCTCTTTCTGCAACACCCTGAACACCCCATTTGTCGAAATACCTGATTACTACAGGAGCTTCCGCCCACCCCAACTGAGAAGGGCTACATCCATGGATACCATACCTGAGCGAGATGAATTCCACCTCAGACGTCGAAGATCCACCTCTCCCAGAAATGCTCCATCTACTGAATCCAGACATGCCGAAAATGACAGTCCTACAGCTTCACCTGTGCACAGAAAACCATGTCAAGAAAGACCAGACTAACCCCCAAATCGTTTAAGACTTCATACTCCTCAACGGACAAAAATCTCTGCTCCCCTATTTTTACCTTACCCCCTCTCCTCTTTCTTCTTCTCCCTGTTTTTTTTTTTTTATTTTTTTTCTCTCCGACAGATGCCGTGTCCAGAAAACAATCCGACTAAATGTGTCTGATACACTGAAACATACCAACTCTTCTGCAACGATCCTTGATGACCTCTTCCTAAGAAACATTTTGGACAAGCAAAGATTGAACACATCGCATCACCTCAAGCTATCACCCTCCCCAACCCATACATCCGAAACTGAGCTGCTGCCTTGCTTTGAACCTTCCCTGACTCTGCGGGTGGTAACGTATACCCCTGTTTTCCCTTTCTATCTCACATCAAGACTTACTTAGTCAGCACTGAAGGTACCTACTACGCAACCCCCACCTCTGCCCCAATTTTTCTCCTCTAATCAAAACCAAGATTCCTTAACTCTCGTTACCACCCCCTGCCTATGCATCTGCCTTATAATCACCCGGAAGATTCTGACTAGTTCATTCCTGAAGAAACTCAATCCTCTAGCCTTTGCCCCTCCGATGGATCGTATACACCCCACCCCCTGATGAACCTTGTGCACCCTCCCCATTATGAAGTTATACTCACTTTTCAATCAGCAAATAGTTTAATCCTTGCAGACAACTCAGGCTCTGTATATTGTATGACCCTAAAAATATTCTCAGGCTATGTCTTGATTCACCTCATGTGTCATGGGGAGGGGGCCAGCTTCATGGGACCCCATATGCCTGGGGCGACTTTCTTCCCATCCCCACTTATATTATTTCAAATCCAACCTACTTACCCCTGGATGTCAATACACATTCATATGTTCACTTTGAACGTCCTCCACTTTTGCCCGTGATAAGGGCGGGAGAGGGGGAGACCACTTTTACAGGGGTCGCTCATCGACCGCCGTGGATACTGTGGGGGGCTGGGGGGGTCCTGTGGGGCTGGCCATCCTCCCAAATTTTAATTTGTTTCTTGTGCATATCAACTGTGATGCCTCAACACACCTGTCTCTCCCGTTTGACTAGACTCTAAAACTCGCAGCTAAGCGAACATCTTTTATGTTACCATGCCCAGAACAGTACTCATACCCATCTGACTTTGTTCACCATCCTCACATCACTCCAGCCCCAGTCGCACATTACCCCTACATCAATAAATTACATGACTGAAGCTCTTCTTCACTCAACTCTCCCATGACTGACATACACACTCTGTCACACTATCTCCCCTCCTGGACTATACTGAGATGATTCCCAAGGCTATATGAGTTCATTTACGATGCTCAATCTCATCTTCAAATGTAACTTACATACACAAGTTTTACCCAAAACACCCACTTTAAGCCGCTACCGATTTCTGCTAATATACAGGTCGTTCCTCCTTCCGAGACTGACTCACTCTATTGTCTCACCCAGACGCCACCCTCTCCTCCACAAGACAGGAACACCCTCGTTGTTCCACTGTCGATCTCTACCGACCCTTGTACATTTTTCTAGGGAACACCCGATCTTCTTCCCTAACCTCGGTTTGTATTACTCTTCCTATCCTACCCTTCCCTTTCCAATCCTTTCCCTCTCGCCTCTTCCCTCCTCTTCCCTCCTCTCTTCAAGCCCCCCCTATCTCCCCTTTTTTGGGAGATCCTCCCTTCCTCCCCATTCCTTACTTCCGCCCCCCTCCCCCACACATCCCAGTCTCTGTCCCCCTAACTTAAAAGCCTAACTTTGAGGCCAATCTCGTTAAGCATCTTGGTCGATCCGGACTCACCAGTCTCTATACTCTATCTGAAATTAACAATGCATCATCCCAACCCTTGCAGCGATCCCACTTTCGTCAAAATAATCTCATTAAATGTTAAAGGACTGAATGTCCCTGAGAAACGTAGCCAAGTATTAGACTTAATGCACAAACTCAAAGCTGACATAATCTTCTTGCAGGAGACGCATTTCTAAACGCGAAATATACCCAAATTCTCGAATCGTTTATACCCCTCCACCTATCCTGCCACCAACCCATTAGAAAAAACAAAGGCTACCTCCATCCTTGTATCCAAACGGGTGAACTGGACATTGCAAGACTCCATCACAGACCCGGAAGGTAGATTTATATTTCTAAAGGGATTAATATCAAATAAACCGGTTACGCTAGCAAACATATATTCCCAATTCCGCCCAAGTCCCTTTTTTCGGAAAAATAACTCGCACACTGACACAATTCCAATCCGGCATTACTATCTTAGGAGGCGGTTTTAACGTAGCACTCTACCCGATTCTCGATACCTTTCTGGTACGACGTCTCTCCCATTTAAAGCACTGAAACAGATCAACCTACAAATCAAAAATGTACTCCTCCACGACTCCTGGCGCACACTGTACCTTTCCGCTAAAGACTACACATTCTTCTCCCCCCCCCCCCCCCCTCCACACAACAGATATTCAAGAATTGACTACCTGTTCCTCTCCCAAAAAGACCTTCCCCTGTTAAAGGCAGCCACGATAGAACCAATGCTACTATCGGATTACCAACCCATTTCACTAACTCTATCCTTGCCAACCGCCAACACACATTCAAAGTCCTGGAGACTAGACTCTTCCATCCTAACTGCAGAATCAGATATTCAACTTATAAACAAAGAAATCACTGATTTCTTCTTAGACAATAACACCCCGGATATCTCACCCACTACACTTTGGGAAACACATAAGTGTGTTTTGAGAGGGAAATTGATCTCCCTTAAAGCAAACAAAAGGAAAACCCAACAAAACAAAGTTAAAGAACTTGTTGACAAAATCAAAACCCTTGAGGCGACTCATAAACGCTCAAAAGCGCAACATACCCTCCAAGATCTACTCACTAGACAACTCTTACTTGACGAACTCAACATCAAAACAAACCGCAAATTCGTTCTTCAACAAAAACTATTCTATGAGTTTGGAAATAAGAGCAGTAGTTACCTTGCAAGAGCCATTCAAGCAGAAAGAGCAAACTTATCTATTCACACCATTAAAGACAAACAAGGTAAATCTTATACCTCAACGCCTGCAATTGCTTCACAATTTGAGCATTATTACTCTTCCTTATATAACCTGCCTACCTCACATCCAAATTCCGATAAGCTAGCCCTTATAAAAGATTTTTTACAAAAACACTGCCTAACACCTATACCTGCCAGAACATCGAATCTTTTGGAAAGCTCTATAACACAAGACGAACTGAAGATGGCTGTTAAACAACTTGAACCTGGTGAAAGCCCTGGCTCAGATGGGTTTACAGCCCCATACTCTAAATCCTTCATAGACACTCTTTCCCCACCGCTATTACGAATGTTTAACTCGAGGTCCTCACCATCCCTTCCCCCAAATAGACTTCTTGAAGCCCAAATCACTGTTATCCCCAAAGGAGACAAAGATCCCACGTCTGTTATGAATTCTAGGCCAATCTCCCTGCTTAATGTGGACATCAAACTATTTGCAAAAATTTTTGCGAACTGACTTCTCCCCTTCCACACATAGTCAACATGGACCAAGTGGGTTTTGTCCCGGGACGCGAAGCCCGTGACAACACCACAAAAGCAATCAACGTTTATCAGTGGCTGACCTCCTCCAAATCCCAAGGGTTTATGCTATCCCTAGACGCGGAGAAGGCGTTTGACAGGCTGGACTGGATGTATATGACCCAAGTACTACGACACATAGGAATTCAAGACAAGATGTACAATTATATAATGTCCTTATATTCTTCCCCATCGGCCAGTGTCTGCGTTAATGGCCACCTGTCAAACGCCTTCTCCATTAGCAATGGTACAAGACAGGGATGCCCGCTTTCCCCCATCCTTTTTATTCTTACCCTAGAGCCGTTTCTCAGATCCCTAGCCCAAAACCCAGATAGACACGGTGTACGAATTCAATCACATACATATAAAATAGCCGCTTTCGCGGATGATATCCTACTTTTTTTGCAAAAACCCCACCTTTCCCTTCCAACGCTGTTACGTGAATTCCAACTTTTTCCAACCTTATCCAACTTTAAAATGAACTTCTCTGTCAATCCTGGGGGGGTTAACGTAGGGATATATGTTGATGTTTCCCCCCTCCTGCATGTTCGATTCTCGGAGAAGGGGTCATGGAACAGATGACTCTTTTATACCAATTGCCTCCTTTGTAATGGAGGTGAATGGACAACCTCAATAAGGGTTAAACTGGATTTAGGTTATGCAAGACTCCTTCATTATACCCATATATATCTAGTACCATGATTCCCAGAGACTTTTGTTGCCATTTATTATGTACCTAGAGCCGCTTAAGCATAGCAAGTAGCTTAAGACCCCTTCTCATTTGTGACCCAATTTACAATTGTTATGCTTGTTATATTCTTTATACTCTTGTTTTCTTGTTATCTCAAAATAAAAACTTTTGAAAGTAAATTAACTTCTCAAAATCCAACGCCCTTAATATATCCCTGCCCCCCGAAACGACAACCAATGCAAAAGAAATGTCCCATTTCAATGGAAATCCAATGCTATTAAGTACCTTGGCATCTTCCTACCAGTCAACTTATCTGACCTTTACAACATGAATTTCCTTCCCGCTCTTAAACTCATCAAAGATGATGTTAAAAGATGGAGTAAACCACATTTTTCATGGTTCGGCCGAGCGGCCATAATTAAAATGAACAGACTCCCACGCCTACTGTATTTGCTTCAAAACCCCATCAAACTTCCATGTACATTCTTCCAAACGTTCAAAACCCTATGCCTACAATTTCTCTGGGACAAGAAACGTCCTAGATTACCTTATGACCTTCTAACCAAACCCAAAAGTTTGTTAGGTATTGGTCTCCCAGACTTGAAAAAATACTACTGGTTATGCCACCTGACTAGAATCATAGATTGGTCCTTATATAAGTCCACCAAAGATTGGATAATGATAGAGAACTCCTTCTCTGATATACCCCTCCAAAACACACCGTGGATAACCATGTCGTTTTTACCCCCAAAACTGAAAAAAGACCCATTAATTGGCACTACCTTACTATGCTTTAGAGATATCTGTCGGCACTCTGCCATATCCTCAAATCCAGGCCCTTTAACTCCCAATTGCATTGAATTCCGAATTCTCCCCAGGACTGTCCCCTGACTTTCTTACAAATGTATGGCCGGATACCCAAATAAGAGCTCATCTCTTCTATGCCAACGACGCTCTATTTGATCGGCTATCTATTAGATCAAATCTTGATGGGTCTCCCATTCCCCTCTGGCAATACTTTAAAATACGTCATTTCTTGATAGCGCTAAACAAAAACGGAGCTCTTGCCAGGACGCCCACACCCTTGAAAAAGCTGTGCATAGACACGTCTCCACAAAGACACTTGATCTCCACCACCTACAACATGATGTTCTCTAACTCACCAATATTGACCAATAGAATCATATCAACATGGGAATCGGACCTTAACATATCCATATCAGACAAACAATGGGGAAACATCTGCAACATCACACAAAAAAGCTCATTAACCACTTGCCTACTGTTCACTTAAATCCCCTTCCCATCCAGACCAATTTTTAACTTTCAGCGCTCTCACACTGACTGACAATTGCGCGGTCATGCTACACTGTACCCATATGAAATTTTTATCATTTTTTTCACACAAATAGAGCTTTCTTTTGGTGGTATTTAATCATCTCTGGGTTTTTTATTTTTTACAAAAAAAAAGAAAAAAGACAGAAAATTTTGAAAAAAAAAAGTTTTTCTTATTTTCTGCGAGTAGATTTTGAAAATAAATAAATTTTTCTCCTTCACTGATGTGCGCTGATGAGGCGGCACTGATGGGCACTGATAGGCTGCACTGATAGGCACTGATGAGGTGGCACTTATGGGCACTGATGAGGTGGCACTTATGGGCACTGATGAGGTGGCACTTATGGGCACTGATGAGGAGGTACTAATATGCCGCACTGCTGGGCACAGAGGTGGCACTGCTGGGCACAGAGGTGGCACTGCTGGGCACAGAGGTGGCACTGCTGGGCACAGAGAGGTGGCACTGCTGGGCACAGAGGTGGCACTGGCGGGCGGCACTGATGGGCACTGGCGGGCGGCACTGATGGGCACTGGCGGGCGGCACTGATGGGCACTGGCGGGCGGCACTGATGGGCACTGGCGGGCGGCACTGATGGACACTGGCGGGCGGCACTGATGGACACTGGCGGGCGGCACTGATGGACACTGGCGGGCGGCACTGATGGACACTGGCGGGTGGCACTGATGAGCACTGATGGGCAGCACTGATGGGCAGCACCATCAGTGCCCACACTCAGTGCCCATAGTGCTGCCAGTCAGTGCTCATCAGTGCCTAGATGAGCAGGCACTGATGGGCACTGACTGGCAGCACTATGGGCACTGATTGTGGGCACTGATGGGGGGCACTGATGGTGGCAATTTGTGTATGTTTTTTACCTTTTGTAATCAGGGCACTGGTGATCGGTGCCCTGATTACATTCTTCTGTGTCCCCGGCGGCTCCTCCTTCCTCACACTACAGTCTCCGTGTGAGGAAGGAGCGCTGGCGATGAGAGATGATCTGATATGTTTACATATGAGATCATCTCTCATTGGACGGTCCGATCACGTGGTGAATGGCCGCTGTGATTGGCCATTAACCGCGATCTGTGATCGGCTGTGTCCAAGAGACACAGATTTTCCACGATGCGCGCTCGCGGGAGCCTGCCTCTGGGAGGCCGTTTAGAAACGGCCTCCCGAAAATTAGAGTCCGCGCTGCAGCCGTATATAGGCTATAGCGCGGACCAGAAGCAGTTAAATGTCTACACGCAGGAAAACAGTTATAAAATACTGACCAGATGGTACAAAACACCTACCCTCCTAAACAAAATCTACCCTGACATTCCTCCAGTGTGTTGGAGATGCAACAAAAATCCTGGCACCCTTCTGCATATATTATGGTCTTGCCCCAAAATTCAACCGTTCTGACAATAGGTACATGAAACGATCCCAAAAATTACAGATGTGCGTATAAATTCTCTCCAGCTGTATATCTACTTCACCTTTTTGATCTCTCTCCCCCATAGATATAGAAAGACTCTCACTCCCCATCTAATTAATGTGGCAAAATCCTGCATCCCTGCCCACTGGAAATCGCAAACTCCTCCGACGATATCAGACTGGCTAACTAAAGTTAACAAACTTGCGAAAATGGAAGAATTGATCTCGATTTCGAGAGACTCCATCAATTAAAATCCCGTATATGGGACCCATGGACAATATTCCGCGACTCAGATATTTTTCTGACACTTGTCAATTAACACCTATCCAAACGTTAAAACATCACAAACCTATTTACCTATAGACTGAAACCAACCCTTATTCTTTACTGATGACAATATACAACTGTGAAACGTCAGAGAGAAGGTCTAGGGTTTATTGACTCCATGTTCATTCACGCTATTTCACGAAATCCCTCCCACCCCTAAACAAGGGATGATGGTGGGAGGATTTCGCCTCCCTCTCTTACGCAAATAACCTTTAGACTCGCGTGACACTGATCGCCGCGTCCGAAACCTCTTGGGGACAGAGACTGGGACATTCACCTTATATCCTCCCGCTACCTGTCTTCTCCCCCCCCCCCCACTCATCTCCCTTCCCCCCTCTCCCTCCCCCCCCCCCCCCCCCCCCATTCACCATGACTCTCCCTCCCCTTCTTTCCCTTTCTCCATCATGCTCAGTATATCTTACCTGAGGAAGCCTGAATCTTCTGCCCTTGAGGTGGAGGAGACAGGCCTTCCCCTACACACTCCTATCATACAGCAAAGCAACGTATTGTATACCTTTAAGCATCACACAATACTGACACAACCGCACCTTTCTATTTCTCCCTGACTACTGACTGCTCTGACCTTATTCACATACGGAGTCAAGATAAGAAGACATATAAGTTCAACCCTCTTAATTACTATTCCTCAAAATACAGTTCTTATTTCATTAAATATGTAGATTGATCCTATCCCATAATGATATACTTAAGAGTTTACAGTTTCACTTAATGTTTTACTCAAGTAATTACAAGAATAATACAAGAGGCAAAGAAATAGACGCAAAATATACCACAGTGCCCACCTATAAGCTGATAGTATAAATGCTCTCTTCTGACACATTATGCTCAGCAGTCGATTTATTGTATTAGTAAGCACACTTGTTCTATGTTTTTATGTTCCTGTTACTAAACGTTACCAAATGTTTAAAACCAGCAATGTGAAAGCTGTATGTTATATCTTCAATATTTAATAAAAATATTTTGGAGGAAAAAAAAAAAAAAGGGTATTTCTCTTACGTCCTCTGATAGTCGCAGCCCGTTCAGTTAGCCTTCACGAGTGGGTAATGCGCATCTCCGCAGGAGCAGGCTAGGCAGTGAAAAGGTTAACAGAAGCTTTTACACATAACACACCTTAGGGGGCTGTTCCCCAGCTATTACCCATCAGCCACTAGGTGCTTCTCTTCAGTTTCTTGCTGCCTAGCGTAGGCATAGGACATAGGCTTACCTGCTGGGACCTATGTCTCAGTTTTTTTGTCTTTTGCTTTGAAAAAAGTATTTTCTTTTTATTTCTTTTTTTCCTCACTATCGCTAGTTAGTCAGAAGGATCCCTGGAGGATTAGAAGCGACAGCAGAGCTGGGCCTCACACTGGATAATATAGATCCTTACGGTGTTCCGGCCTGCCAACGAGCGTCGCATGTCATTGGTGCGCCCAGGCCTTGCAACGACAGTGCCTCTGGGGACGGGGACGAGCCTGTGGAGATCCATCTTCGCCGGGATGTCTCCACATTGGAACGCCCGTGTGTTGATAGCATCCCTTCCTGGCTGTCGGCACCCCACTCAGGGTGGGAGGTGTTCCGTATCGGAGCCGAGTCCACTATCTGTGGAATGGTGAGTGATGCTACCCCTGTGTTCCTGGGACAGTTTTGTTTATGGGGTTGTTATGTGGGTCCACTCCTGGGGATGGCAGAACACAGGTGGTCTCGGTAGTGTCCCCCCTCCTGGCCGTTTTATGTGACCCCTGCCCCTGCCTGGTGCTCACTGCAGTGTACTCTGTTATGGATGGGGGGGTGTGGGGGCTTAGTGCATGTTTTGGGGTATTTTCTGATGTTCCCCGTGGTGGCCAACTCCTGGGTTCATTCTGATTTGGCACCGATCGATCGGCCGCCATTTTGGGTGAGGGGAGGCTGTTCTGGCCTCTTTGTGTGGGCAGCAGCCATTTTTTCTATCATTTAGTGCCGCTTCGGGCACCATCTTTGATGTGGGTGGCCGCCTAGTAAGGGCGGCGGCCATTTTGCAAGTGCCTTCCTCCCATTGCTTTCTATTAGGCACCATTATGCTTTGGCTCAAGGCGTGCATCGGCATCTAGTGCATGAGGTCACTTCCCTTTTTCGCTTCTCACTGCAGCAGCATGTGGGGCGGTCTGGCAAGTACTCTGTGACACCGTGGGGCTGATTTAAGGTTGTTTTTTCGGGCATTTTCCTGCAAAACTGCACTTTCTCTGGCTATAGCTATTTTTAAAGGGTCTCCACCGGCAGTGCAGATTTGCTGTGTGGACCACAGAAACCGCAGATTTAAAGGGCCAGTGTCCCAAAAAAAGTTTTATTGCAATATGGAGTCCCAGGATAGCATATTCTCCTCAGACCCATTTGGTGCTTCAGGAACCCCTGAATCCTCCTCCATGGCCTCCTTTTCTGCTGCACTTACGACTTTGGCATCCAAGGTTGCTCTGCTGCTGTCTGAACACACTGCTCAATAACGGCCGATGCCCTCTCAGTCTTCTGACTCAGAGCATGATTTGGTTGCCACGGACAACGTCCCGCCTGAGGGGTCCCAGTCCTCAGGTTTGGTAGGGGAGGAATCCTCTTCCACTGCAGCGCGGGAACGCGCTATAGTAGGTGCACTCCTTAGCTCCATCAGGGAGACTTTAAATATTGCTGATGAGCCCACCCAGTCAGGTAAGCGGGTTTCCTTTGGGTCCCGCAAAAGCTCAGATGTCGGGTCAGATTTTTCCCTGCCCCGAGGTGTTTCACATATCCGTGAACAACCTATGGTGTCGCATCAAGCACATGCTGGCGTTGCCTAAGCGGTTAACATACTGTTATCTCTTGACGGATGCTGTGAGCTATCCTTGGACGGTGTCAACAAAGGTGGACCGCACTGTTTCTAGGTTGCATACATCCACATTGATGCCTGTGGAGGACTTCCTGGGTGTTCGAGGATCCGGCGGATAGGCGCGTGGAGCCGCTTTCCCGCCACATGTATTAGGTGCGAGCAGGGAGCCTGCCATCAATGTTCGCTTCGGTGATTATTTTCTTAAGCTGTCACAGAATAGTCCAAGGTGCTTCAGTGCACCTTAAGTGGCGCAGTCGGTCTCTCCGACTGCCCTTGACCTGGTGGATCACATGGCCCAGGCCGTGCAGCCTGGGGCGAGGCTCCTTTGGTTGCACGATTCTCTGCAGTTGGGGTGGCAAAGTACCCTTTTGCCCCAAACCTCTACAGGTGTATCTCCCTGCGCCAGGCAGGATCCTTCCTTCAAGACTCATCGTGGGTCCTTTCGTGCCTCAATGGCAACGGAGAGAGGTAAATCCTTCAAGGCCTCAGGCGGTCACAGGAAACCATGGTCCGGGAAGGCCAAGAACGGTCTGGCCAGTTCGGCAGCCCAGTCCTCCTCCGCCTGAGGGACGTCCTTACCCATTTTCAGGGGTGGGGGAAAGTCTGTGTTACTTTTCAGGAACCCTTGTTTTCCCTAATTTCAGGACAGGTGGGTTCACAAACTGATTTTCTCTATCGCTCATTGACAGACGTAGTCTTCTTGATTCTCAAGAGCTGGGTTATGTTGTCTCCGCAGGAGTAGGACTAGGCAGAAAGACAAAACGTTCTGGCTCCACCTTAGGGGCAGTCCCTGAGGGTATATCCTCCCTCTCTCTGCTACAGGGAATCAGTTTTTTTCTGTCTAGTCAGGAGTAAGGACCTAAGTTCCTTGCTGGGATCTTTTGGTCCTGGCAAGACTTTTTTTCTTTAAGAAAGACATTTTTTAGGTAGTTTTCTCCAGTGTTTTTTCCTGTGAGATCTTCAAGCAAAAAATGCCGGACTGGGCGACACTTGTGGTCACCCCAGCCGGCCTACGAGCGCGCGCAGACCATGGCATTGCGCTTGGTCGGCCGCGACATATTCAAGTAAGTATGCAGGGCCGGGCGACGGGCTGGATGTTGAGATCCAGTGGTCACCCCGGTTTCTGCCTACGAGCGCGTGCAGACCAGAGCTCCGCGCTGGGTCGGCCGCGACGGAGTCCCAGTGAAGGGACTGACTTTGCGAGTTAAAAGTCTCGCTTGGACGCCAGGTACCAGAGAGTCGAGGCGTCCGGAGTGGTCCACAAACCCCCACCCCGGTGGAGAGGGTATTGTGAAGAGAGGGTGCCTGTCGGTTCGGTATGGTGAGTAAACGTTCCCTTTTTTCCTCGTTATGAGGCAGTATGTATTATGGGCCCCTCCATATATGGTCAGTATATATCTGATACTTACAAGTCCCCCTTGTAATACAGCATGTGTTTGTGGGAAGTGGACTTGGTTTAAGAGCTAACACTCTACCCAGCAGACTGTAACATTACAGCAGACATAGGAGGTATAATCCTACCTTATGTGTAGTGTATCTTCTGTAGATCCATATATCGCCTCTTAGCAGAGATGCAGGTGGATGTGCTGGGAAAACGATTTCGGCGGTCCGCCGCCATTTTGCCGTAGACCGAATGCATGTATGTCCTCAGGTCACGCCGGCCGCCATGTTTTTGGAGTCTTATGTCTCTTCTATGGGGGCGGCCATGTTTTGTGAGCCCAGCTACCTCGTGGAGAGCTGGGAACGCCGGAAGGCGTACACAGGGGGCGGAGCCACGCCTTCTACCCGGGAAAAAGCAAACAGCTCCTTCCAGTCTGTGTAAGACAGACGCTGACTGCAGTTGGTTGGAAACTGCACTGCATCGGTTGGTGAGCCTTGGGGGTCCCTCTCTCTCTCTGTGGGATCGAGAAGCAGGTACTCTGAGGGGCGCTATTGCGCTAGGGGGAGACACACAAAAAAAAAAGTTTTTTTGTTTTGCTGGCAAAGGTGTCCTGTATTAACATGGACCCTGCCACTCATGTATCTCCTCCGGATCCCCTCGAGGGGTCTGCGGGATCCTCCAGCACCCCATTGACAATTGAATCATTGTCAGCTATTATGGAAACTTTTGTGTCCCGGGTGGAAGTGGCTTGTCAGGGACAGGGCGCAAGAAAGCGACCCCCGCCTAACCCCTTATTATCTGAAACCTCGGACTCAGACTCTGAGCCTATTTCTGCAGTTGCAGGTACTTCATCTGGGATTGGTGTCTCGGGTCCTGTCTCTTCAGACAGTGAGGAGGATGTTTCGGCATCCGCCATAGCCCGAGAGGAAGCGTTGGTAAACGCACTCATTGTATCTGTTCAAGAAACATTAAGATTACAGGGTATTCCATCAGAAATAGCTGAAACTGAAATCCCTTTTGGGACTAAAAAACGCATCAAAGTGGCGAAGGTTTTTCCATTGCCAAAATGTTTTGGCAATCCAATCGAAGAAGAATGGCGTCTGCCAAAACGCACTTTTACTATTTCTAAACGCATTGACAGGCGTTATCCGTTTGAGGAAACCCTTATTAAGAAATGGACAGAACCACCTGTGGTGGATTCACCAATTGCTAGATTGAATAAAGCCACGGTTATTCCTTTAGAAGACGCTCCGTCTTTTAAAGATCCAGTGGATCGCAAGATAGAAGCTATGTCTCGCACCATGTTTTCCTTGATTGGATCAGCTTTCAGACCTATAATAGCTATTGGTCTGGTTTCGCAGGCTGTAACTGAATGGACCAAGTGGTTACGCCGGGACTTAGAAGAGGTCCCTCAGGCGGTATCAGATTTGTTGGAACAAATGATACAGGGGTTACAGTTTGTGTGTGATGCGGCGTTAGACGCCACTCCATTATTGGCGCGAGCATCAGTCTCAGCAGTGGTTCTCAGGCGTACACTGTGGCTAAAAGGTTGGTTAGCCGACCAAGGTTCCAAAAAAGCATTGGCTAATATCCCCTTTTCAGGAGAGCGTCTATTTTGAGCCAACTTAGATGAGATCATTAAAGATCTCACGGGTGGAAAGAGCACCTTTTTACCGCAAAATTTTAAAGGTAGAGGAACTCGTCAAAGACGAGGGCCTTCTTTTTCTGCTCACAAGAGGTTTTTTCGTCCCGCGGGTGAAAAAACTAAGTCCTCCAAAGCTCCTGCAGGAGGCTTCAGGGGTCGTTGGTCGGGCAAGCAAAAGCCCGCCCCCTCCAGACCTGAAGATAAACCATCCAAAGCCTGAAGGTGCGCCCCCACCCATAACTGGGGTGGGGGGACGTCTTCGCCGGTTCCCGGATCCATGGCTTTCCAGAATCCCGGACAAATGGGTTTGCGAAGTCATAAGGTCAGGGTACAAGATCGAGTTTCGATCTCTCCCACCGGCGCGATTCTTCCCTTCCAATATCCGACTATCCGCAGATCGTTTAGAAGATCTGCGGAGAGCAGTCACAGATTTACTACAACAAGGAGTGGTAGTCCACGTTCCTTGGACAGAACGGTTTCAAGGGTTTTATTCAAACCTGTTTACAATACCCAGGAAAGAGGGCAAAGTGCGTCCAATTCTGGACTTAAGAGCACTCAATTCTTTCGTCAACATAAGAAGATTCAGAATGGAGTCCATTCGCACGGTAGCAGCCTTCCTGCATCCAGGGGATGTCCTAGCGTCCATAGACATCAAGGACGCCTATCTTCACATTCCCATTTTCGCAGGACATCAGCGGTTTCTACGCTTTTCCGTAGAGGAGAACCACTATCAGTTTGTGGCGTTACCTTTCGGTCTCGCCACGGCTCCGCGGGTCTTCACAAAGGTGTTGGCCCCAATGTTGGCACTTCTGCGCCAAAGAGGTATATCGATCCTTGGTTACCTAGACGATCTTCTGCTTCATGCAGAGTCTCCTCAGACCTTGCTACAAAACATAGAAATTACTATGATTTCTTTACAGGAATTCGGGTGGCTGGTGAACCAGCAAAAGTCATTTCTGGTTCCCACCCAGAGGCTCGAATATCTGGGTCTAATTCTAGACACAGTCAGGACGAGAGTTTTTCTTCCGGTAGGGAAACTCCGAAAGATTCAATCAGCAGTCCAGTTGTTACTGTCCAACAGCTGGTCTTCCCTTCGGACTTGCATGAGGGTTCTGGGGTTGATGGTGGCTTCGTTCGAAGCAGTCCCATTTGCCCAGTCCCATACCCGAATTCTTCAGCAAGAGATTCTTCTCAGATGGAATCGGAATCCGGAATCCCTGGACAATCAGATCCGATTGAGCAAACAGACCAGAGAGTCTCTGGTCTGGTGGCTTCGGTCTCCGATGCTCAGTCAGGGAAAGTCATTTCTGCCAATATATTGGACGATAGTGACCACGGATGCCAGTCTATCCGGATGGGGAGGAATTCTCGGTCAGTTATCTGTCCAGGGACTTTGGTCCCCGGAAGAATCCAGGTTACCGATAAATGTATTGGAACTGAGAGCGATCAGACTTTGTCTGATTCACTGGACCGAGCAGCTCCAGGGCAGCCCGGTTCGGATCCAGTCGGACAATGCCACGGCCGTGGCTTATGTCAATCACCAGGGGGGCACCAAGAGTGTCCGAGCGGCCAAAGAAGTGGCTTGCATTCTTCGCTGGGCGGAACGATTTGTTCCAGCAATCTCTGCGGTGTTCATTCCGGGGGTGGAGAATTGGCAGGCAGATTATCTCAGCCGTCAGACCCTGGATCAGGGGGAATGGTCCCTCCATCCAGACGTTTTCCACCAGTTGTGCCTACGGTGGGGCACCCCGGATGTGGATCTGTTGGCATCACGATTCAACAGGAAAGTTCAGAGATTCGTGGCTCGCTCCCGCGATCCTCTAGCAGAAACCGCAGACGCACTGATCGCCCCGTGGGGGCAATACCAGCTAATATATGCCTTCCCTCCTCTCGCGTTACTGCCAAGACTTCTTCGCAGGATAGAGGAGGAAGGAATCCCAGTAATCCTGGTAGCTCCGGACTGGCCTCGTCGAGCTTGGTACGCCGACATGGTCAGACTGGTGGCGGACGTCCCGTGGAGACTTCCTCTCAGGGAGGATCTACTGTCTCAGGGACCGATCTTCCATCCTGCTTTACGATCGCTGGCTTTAACGGCCTGGCTATTGAGACCCAGGTGCTGAAGGACAAAGGTTTGTCAGCTTCAGTTATTCCTACTCTAGTTGAAGCAAGGAAAGCGACTTCCAGAAAGATTTATCATCGCACATGGAAGTCCTACATTGCATGGTGTGAACCTTTGGGGTTCCGTCCTCGGTCTTATTCGATTAGTCGAATATTGGCTTTTCTGCAACGAGGGGTTGAGCAGAAACTGGCCTTGAGTACTATCAAGGGTCAGGTCTCAGCATTAGCCATCTTCTTTCAGAAGCCTTTGGCTACTCATTCCTTGGTGCGGAACTTCATCCAGGGGGTGCGACATCTGGCTCCGCCAGTGCACGCGCCGTTACCCCCCTGGGATCTTAATTTAGTGTTGTCGGTTCTTCAGAAACCTCCCTTTGAAGATATTAGGGAGATTCCTCTACCCACGTTGTCCCAGAAGGTGGCCTTCTTGGTGGCTATTACTTCTGCACGCAGGGTGTCAGAACTGGCCGCATTATCTTGTCGTTCACCATATCTGGTGGTTCATAGAGATAAGGTGGTTCTTCGTCCGAATCCATCCTTCCTACCAAAAGTGGTTTCAGAATTTCATCTGAATGAAGAAATTGTATTACCTTCCCTGTGTCCTAAGCCCAGTCATCCTCGGGAGTTTGCTTTACACTCCTTGGATGTGGTCCGGGCGATCAGGGTATACTTGAAAACGACAGACTCGTTTCGCAAGACAGATTCACTTTTTGTGATCCCAGATGGACCCAAAAAGGGGTTGCCTGCATCTGCCGCGACCATTTCCAGATGGATCAGACAGACGGTAGTACAGGCTTATTCTATTAAGGGTCGGGAGCCCCCGTTCCCTGTTAAGGCGCACTCCACTCGGGCACTTAGTGCGTCATGGGCCTTTCGCCATCAGGCGTCAGTGGTCCAGGTGTGCAAGGCGGCTACCTGGTCGTCGGTGCATACCTTTACTAAACATTATAAAGTTGATGTAATGGCATTGTCTGATGCCTCGTTTGGCCGCAAGGTTTTGCAGGCCGCAATTTGAGGAGACCAGTGGTCTACCTCGAGGGTTTTTTCCGTTGGAAAATTTTTCTTTAGTCTCATTCTTTGTTTATAATGAGCCTTTAAAACTTCTAGTTTGGCACCAGTTGGGCCTTCTAGATTGGATTTGATTTTGTCAATCCCACCCCTCATTTGTGGCACTGCTTCTGGATGTCCCAGCTCTTGAGAATCAAGAAGACTACGTCTGTCAATGAGCGATAGAGAAAAATGGATTTTAGTAAGATCTTACCGTAAAATCCTTTTCTCTTAAGCTCATTGACAGACGTAGTACCCGCCCCTCTATCATTGAGTTGGGTTGGGTTAAATTCTCTGTACTGCTTTAAAACAGAACTGATTCCCTGTAGCAGAGAGAGGGAGGATATACCCTCAGGGACTGCCCCTAAGGTGGAGCCAGAACGTTTTGTCTTTCTGCCTAGTCCTACTCCTGCGGAGACAACATAACCCAGCTCTTGAGAATCAAGAAGACTACGTCTGTCAATGAGCTTAAGAGAAAAGGATTTTACGGTAAGATCTTACAAAAATCCATTTCTTTCAGGGTGCGAGATCGAGTTTTTGTTCTCGCCCCGCGGACAGGTTCTTCCTTCAAATCTCTGTCTGGCTCCTGTTCGCTTACATGATCTCAATGGGGGGGGTGTGAGTTCTTCTCGCCAAAGGAGTCATTGTGCCAGTCACTCAGCTGGACAGGTTTCACAGTTCTATTCCAACCTGTTTCACGGGTCCCAGGATGGAGCGTAAAATGTGCGTCCGATTCTGGACCTCGAGTCTCTCAACCGCTTTGTGCGGGTGCAGAAGTTCCGGATGGAATCCACCCAGTCGGTGGTGGCATCGTTGAGTCCAGGGGGCTTCTGGTCTCCATCGACTTACAGGATGCGTGTCTGCACATCCCTGTCTACGAAGGTCATCAGCGGTATTTCCAGTTCGCAGTGGCAGAGGAGCATTTTCAATTTGTAACATTATCCTTTGGTCTCGCTTCGGCTCCCAGGGTATTCACCAAGGTCTTGGCTCCCGTGCTGGCTTTGCTGCGTGTGGAGGGGATTACGGTCCTCGGTTATCTGGACGACCTCCTGTTGAGGGCGAGCTCGTGTGCCACTCTGTCAAGCACTCTGACGGTCACGGTTCAGATGCTCCAGGAGTTCGGATGAACCATCAACTTTCAGGAGTCGGCACTGCCCCGTCAATTTTGTCTCGGTTGCCTGGGGATGGTCCTGGCCTCCGCTCACGCAAAGTTTTTTCTCCCAGAGAAATAAACTTCGAACCCTGCAGGGTGAGAATAGGTACCTCAGGGACAAAGATCTCTCCTCTCTACGGGCCTGCTGGCGGTCCCTGGGTCTGTTGGTTTCGGCCTTTGCAGCAGTTCCATTTGCTCGATTCCCAACGAGATCTCTGTAAGCAGATGGTCTTGCCATGTGGGACATACTCCTTAGTCTTTTCGGGGTGACTCCTGTCACCTGCTCTGACGTGTGGCACATCCTTTGTCTATGCTATGGACAGTGACTGCCATTGATGCCAGCCTGTCGGGCTGGGGTGGAGTTCTAGGCACACTTGTGCCAGGGGGACGTGGTCGGCAGTGGGTTCCCCCTCTGCCGATAGACATCTTGGAGCTCCGAGCAGTCAAGCTCCGCTTTTTCCATTGGACGACTCGGTGACTTGGTCGCCTGGTTCGTGTTCCACCGGGCAACGTCATGATAGTGGCTTACATCAATCACCAAGGGTGCCCAGGTGGCCAAGGCAGTGGCCGAGATACTGTCTTGGGCCGAGACGCATGTTCCAGCGATTTCAGCTGTTCGCATTCCGGGTGTAAAAATGCTGACAGGCGGACTATCTGGGTCGCCAGTCCTTGGATCAAGGGGAATGGTCCCTGCATCCGGAGGTGTTTCACCTCCTGTGTGCCCGGTGCGGGACTCCGGACGTGAATCCCATCTCGTTAGAACGGTGGGAAGGTTCGTGGCCTGAACCCGCGGTCCTCTGGCGGCCACTACGGATGCGCTGGTGGTGCCTTGGTACCAGTATCGGCTGTTCTGTGCCTTCCCTCCGATTCTACTGCTGTCCAGGTTCTTCGGCCGGTTCTGAACGGGCTGCGACTGTCAGAGGACGTAAGAGAAAATAGAATTTTTGTAAGAACTTACCGTCCTCTGACAGTCGCAGCCCCCGCCCCTCTATTTTTTGGGGTTGATAGTCTTCTTGTACTGCTTGCTATGAAACTGAAGAGCAGCACCTAGTGGCTGATGGGTAATAGCTGGGGAACAGCCCCCTAGAGGTGTGTTGTGTAAAAGCTTCTGTTAACCTTTTCACTGCCTAGCCTGCTCCTGCGGAGATGCGCATTACCCACTCGTAAAGGCTAACTGAACAGGCTGCGACTGTCGGAGGACTCAGAGAAAATAATTTTATGGTAAGTTCTTACAAAAATTCTATTTTTTTATGAACATGGTGACAAGGCAGGCAAATTTTTGGCGAAAGCACTGAAATACCTTAACTTGTGCTCTAACATTTTAGATGTCGAATCACCATCAGGGACAATGCAACACTCCACAGAGCCAATTGCCTCTGCATTGTAATCTTTCCCAGACGCATAGGCTGCCAAATGCCCAGGGCGACAGATCTCAGATTATTTGAGACTACCTACAGCAGAGCGGTATGCCTGTACTTCAGAATTCAGATGCTGAAATGCTGGAGAGACCCATTGGGGAAGAGGAGCTGTTGATGGCGATAAAGCATTTAAAGCCAGGCATGAGCCCCAGGCCTTGATGGCTTTACCTCTCACTATTATAAAACTTTTGCCCTGATCCTCAATGGACCC
This sequence comes from Pelophylax lessonae, assembly GCF_965119305.1. Taxonomy (NCBI): domain Eukaryota; kingdom Metazoa; phylum Chordata; class Amphibia; order Anura; family Ranidae; genus Pelophylax; species Pelophylax lessonae. The sequence continues at coordinate 214,905,342 of NC_138771.1, read as the reverse complement.
CTGCTAAGAACCTTTAACTCCCTAAGAGATGGGACACACCCCTCAGAAAGCTTCCTAGAGGCCCATATAATGGTCATACTAAAACGAGGCATCCCACCGACTGTGTAGGCTACAGGCCAATTTTCTTGCTTTACTTGAATCTGAAGCTATTAGCAAAGATTCTCACAAATCGCTTACGGCCTTTTTTGTCCACTCTTATTGACCCCTGAACAGGCGGGTTTCATGCCTGGCAGGGAAGCCAGAGATAATGTGACAAAAACACTCAATCTGATCTACAGAGCATGGGGGGATAACATCAGAAACCTTCTCCTGTCTACTGATGTGGAGCAGGCATTTGACAGAATGGCCTGGGATTACCTATTGGCTGCCTGCTCTCACATTGGTAAAAAAACATACATGCTCTCTTGGATAGCTCCCCTTTGTTATATACCAACCGCTAGGCTAAAAATCAGTGGATTGTTATCTGACCCTGTAAGAATATCCAATAGGACTAGGCAGGGATGCCCACTCTCACCCCTACTTTCCATTATATCATTAGAACCTTTTTATTCGGTCAATAAACCAATTGCCCTCTGTGAAAGGTTTTAACGTAGGCAATAAGGAATATAAACTGGTGGCCTTTGCTGATGACCTGTTTTTTTTTTCTCGACTAAGCACCATGTATCTAATACAAATCTGCTCCAGGCCTTCCGGAATTTTGGTTAGATTTCCAATTTAAGAATCAATTATACGAAATCCGAAGCTCTTAACCAGTTACAGACAGTTATACTGCGGCAGGCAGCCCCTCCTGCGCGAACCGACGTAGGGGCAGCAGGGATGCCAATGCATGGGGCCGGTGGCCGTGATTACCGCTGGCCACCCGTGATCGCTCCCCGCTGAGAGAGAACAACGGGCAGCTGTTGTAAACACAGCTGACCGTTCTCTCTGAAATGATCACAGACGACCTGTGATCCTTCTATATAGGATCACAGGTCTATATGGTCATTTCAAAAGCCCCTCCCCCCACAGTTAGTTAACATGCCCCTAGGCTTACATTTAACCCCTTGATCACCCACTGTTAACCCCTTTCCTGCCAGTGTCATTACAGTAATAGTGCATATTTTTAGCACTAATTACTCTAGTAATGTCACTGGTCCCCCCAAAAGTGTCAAAAATGTCAGTTAGTGGTTCAATCTGTCCGCCGCAATGTCGCAGTCCTTCTAAAAATCGCAGATCGCTGCCATTACTAGTAAAAAAAAAGCAATAAAATTGACTTAAATCTTTCCCGTAGTTAGTAGACGCGATAACTTTTGCGCAAACCAATCAAAATACACTTATTGCAATTTTTTTTTTTACCAGAAATGTGTAGCAGAGTACAAATTGGCCTAAAATGTTACATTTTGATTTTTACATTTTTTTTTTTTTTTTTTTGGTAATGTTATATAGCAGAATGTGAAAAAATACAGTGGGTACGGAAAGTATTCAGACCCCCTTAAATTTTTCACTCTTTGTTATATTGCAGCCATTTGCTAAAATCATTTAGGTTCATTCTTCTTCCTCATGAATGTACACATAGCACCCCATACTGACAGAAAAACACAGAATTGTTGACATTGTTGCAGATTTATTAAAAAAGAAAAACTGAAATATCACATGGTCCTAAGTATTCAGACCCTTTGCTCAGTATTTAGTAGAAGCCCCCTTTTGATCTAATACAGCCAGGAGTCTTTTTGGGAAAGATGCAACAAGTCTTTCACACCTGGATTTGGGGATCCTCTGCCATTCCTCCTTGCAGATCCTCTCCAGTTCTGTCAGGTTGGATGGTAAACGTTGATGGACAGCCATTTTAGGTGTCTCTAGAGATGCTCAATTGGGTTTAAGTCAGGGCTCTGGCTGGGCCATTCAAGAACAGTCACGGAGTTGTGACGCCACTCCTTCGTTATTTTAGCTGTGTGCTTAGGGTCATTGTCTTGTTGGAAGGTATACCTTCGGCCCAGTCTGAGGTCCAGAGCACTCTGGAGAAGGTTTTTGTCCAGGATATCTCTGTACTTGGCCGCATTCATCTTTCCCTCGATTGCAACCAGTCATCCTGTCCCTGCAGCTGAAAAACACCCCCACAGCATGATGCTGCCACCACCATGCTTCACTGTTGGGACTGTATTGGACAGGTGATGAGCAGTGCCTGGTTTTCTCCACACATACCGCTTAGAATTAAGGCCAAAAAGTTCTATTTTGGTCTCATCAGACCAGAGAATCTTATTTCTCACCATCTTGGAGTCCTTCAGGTGTTTTTTTAGCAAACTCCATGCGGGCTTTCATGTGTCTTACACTGAGGAGAGGCTTCCGTCGGGCCACTCTGCCATAAAGCCCCGACTGGTGGAGGGCTGCAGTGATGGTTGACTTTCTACAACTTTCTCCCATCTCCTGACTGCATCTCTGGAGCTCAGCCACAGTGATCTTTGGGTTCTTCTTTACCTCTCTCACCAAGGCTCTTCTCCCCCGATAGCTCAGTTTGGCCGGACGGCCAGCTCTAGGAAGGGTTCTGGTCGTCCCAAACGTCTTCCATTTGAGGATTATGGAGGCCACAAGTGCAGCAGAAATCTTTTTGTAACCTTGGCCAGATCTGTGCCTTGCCACAATTCTGTCTCTGAGCTCTTCAGGCAGTTCCTTTGACCTCATGATTCTCATTTGCTCTGACATGCATTGTGATCTGGAAGGTCTTATATAGACAGGTGTGTGGCTTTCCTAATCAAGTCCAATCAGTATAATCAAACACAGCTGGACTCAAATGAAGGTGTAGAACCATCTCAAGGATGATCAGAAGAAATGGAAAGCACCTGAGTTAAATATATGAGTGTCACAGCAAAGGGTCTGAATACTTAGGACCATGTGATATTTCAGTTTTTCTTTTTTAATAAATCTGCAACAATGTCAACAATTCTGTGTTTTTCTGTCAGTATGGGGTGCTATGTGTACATTCATGAGGAAGAAGAATGAACTTAAACGATTTTAGCAAATGGCTGCAATATAACAAAGAGTGAAAAATTTAAGGGGGTCTGAATACTTTCCGTACCCACTGTATATGTATGTATATATATATATATATATATATATATATATATATATATATATATATATATATATATATATATATATATAATTTTTTTTTTTTTTTTTTTTCAGAATTGTTGCTCTTTTTTTGTTTATAGTACAAAAAATAAAAATCGCAGAGCTGATCAAATACCATTTGTGGGAAAAAAGGACATCAATTTTATTTAGGTACAGCGTCGCACGACTGCACAATTGTCCGTTAAAGCAATGCAGTGCCGAATTGCAAAAAATGGCCTGGTCATTAAGGGGCAAATCTTTCTGGTCAAGAAGTGGTTAAGAGGGCAAATCCTTCCAGTCCTGAACTGGTTAATCTTACACCAGCTGACCTTCCCTTAGCACAGCAAAATAACGCCTTTAAGTGGGTCCCCAGAGATTTGTGATACCTGGGTGTTTGGCTTACCACGAGCACCCAGGATGTTTTTATGACTAATTTCCAGCCACTGTTACGCCAAATAGTGAACGATTTGGCCAAGTGGACTCTAAAGCCCTTAATGTTTTGGCTATGCAGCCATTATTAAAATGACTATCCCCAGGGATTTTTGTACCTCTTTCACACACTGGCTATGAGGCTCGGTTCACATTTATGCGATACGGGAAGGCTGCGAATTCGCAGCCTGTTCCCGCATTGCACACGCACCCCCGGCAGTTCACACTGCCATATGCGATACGCTGGGGGTGTCAATGTAATCTTAACGACACCCCCAGTTTGATCGCATATCGCAGTGCGATCGTGCAGTTCGCACAGGAGCGGATCGCACAAGTGTGAACTGCTGTGCGATCCGATCCTGATGCGGCTGCAAAAATGCCTCCTGTGCGTGTTTGCTGCGGGTGCGATGCGAATTTAGCCATACAGTTTGTATGGCTAAACTCGCACCGCACAGCCGATCGCATGTAATGTCGGAGCAGTGCGCTCCGACATTACATGCGAACCCCGCACACGCACAAGTGTGAACCGGGGCTTAGCTTCCCTCCAGTTTTTTTAAGCAACTGTCTTTTTTCAGGTTGGAATTTTTTAGAGCCATTGGGCTGTTTTTTTATTCACTTATCAATTGCACTATCTATTTATTGAGCAATCAATAATAGCACATTTGCACTTTATGCTATGTGGAAGGAATAGGTGTATGTATATATATATATATATATATATGGTGACATCTCACTGTTTATTTATTGCACTTTAAAATTACCTATGGATGGCACACAAAATTTGTTATAAGATTTATTTATTGCCACATTAGCACTATACAACATCATTATATAGGGGTAGCGCAGTTTTTATCTACCTGCATTCACACAAATATTTATTGTTTTGAACTAGCAGCTCCCATTGATTCCCACATTGGACACACCAGTGGCGTGAGTGATACACTCATTTACATTTACGCTATTTGACGACGGCAAAATCAAAAGGGGAGTTAGGTTTTCCCGATTTTCGCAACTACTATCTGACTGCACACTTTGCTAGGATAGTTGACTGGCACTGTCATAGGGCTAACAAGGATTCAATCCAATTGGAAGAATCTACTATTACCACACACCTGAAATTCTCCCATTGGATAGTTTGGTCAAAATGCCCGCTAAATCTCAAACGCCACCCAACCATTGCAGCAACGTTATCGGCCTTCTAAGAAGTTACATGCTGCACATCTCTATCTCCTTCCCCAGGGCCTTTGACTCCCTTTAACAATAACCCTGATTTCTCTGTCGCTCATTGACGGACGTAGTCCTCTTGATTGATCGGCCGCGACACATTCAAGTAAGTATGCGGGACCGGGCGACGGGCTGGATGTTGAGATCCAGTGGTCACCCCGGCTCAGCCTACGAGCGCGTGCAGACCATAGCTCCACGCTGGGTCGGCCGCGACATAGTCCCATTGGACGGGGACTGACCCTGCGAGTTGAACGTCTCGCTTGAACGCCAGGAACCAGCAGAGTCACGGCGTCCGTATTGGTCGACAGCCCCCCATCTCGGTGGAGAGGGTACTGTGAAGAGAGGGTGCCCGTCAGTTCCGGTATGGTCGGATCCTTTCTGACATTAAGGTTCCCCCTTTTAGCCTATGATAAATTCACCTATCCCCTGGATAGTGTGATCTGGTTTGGGAGCTGATACTCCAGCAGGCTTGGTTTGAGAACTAAACACTCTAAGCAAACCTTGGTTTAGGAGCTGACACTCTAGCAACCTTGGTTTAGGAGCTGACACTTCAGCGGGCTTGGTTTGGGAGCTAACACTTTAAAAGCAACCTTGGTTTGGGAGCTAACACTCTAACAACCTGGGTTTGGAAGCTGACACTTCAGCAGCCTTGGTTTCTCTGGCAGATTGATCCAAGGAAGCCTGGTTCGATTTACCATAGTAAACATATACGCATCCAGAGCAAAGGAGGTATAGCCTACCTTAGACTGTAGATATCGCCATGCTCCCGCAGGCCGACAGGCCGCCATCAGCCGTTCCAGAGCCGGTCACAGGCCACTGCACTGGAGGAGCCACGCTAGACCGGCAGTCCGCCGCCATTTTGTTGTAGACCGCATGTCTGCATTGCCTACATAGGCCGCCCGCAGGTCACGCAGGCCGCCATTTTTTCGAAGTCTATGGTCTTCTACATGGGGGCGGCCATGTTTGATGTGCCCAGCCGACCTCGAGGAGTAGCTGGGAACGCCGGAAGGCGTGCACAGGGGGCGGAGCCACTTCCTTTCACCCGGGAAACCTAGTACAGGACTTCCCAGTCTGCATAGGACAACGCTGACAACAGTTTGATAAGGAAACTTCTCTGCATCAGGTGGTGAGCCCTTGGGGTCTCTCTCTCTCTGTGGGGGTCCAAAGCAGGTACACTGAGGGGCGCTATTGCGCTGGTGGATTTCAGATAAAAAAAAAAAAGGTATTTTTTATTTTTTAAAATTTTTTTCACTGGCAAAGTGTCCTGGATTAACATGAACCCTGCCACACATGTATCGCCACCTGATCCCCTCAAGGTGGCTGCAGGACCCTCCAGTTCCCCACTGACTATTGAGTCATTGTCAGCAGTTTTGGAAACTTTTGTATCCCAGGTGGAAGTGGCTTGTCAGGGACAGGGCGCAAGGAAGCAACCCCCGCCTACCCCCATTTCATCTGAAACTTCAGATTCAGAGTCTGAGCCTATCCCTGCAGTTGCAGGTACCTCATCTGGGGTTTGTGTCTCGGGTACTGTCTCTTCAGACAGTGAGGAGGATGTTTCAACATCTACCATAGCCCGAGAGGAAGCGTTGGTAAACGCATTAATTGTAGCCGTTCGGGAAACCTTAGGACTACAGGTTACACCATCAGAAGTAGCTGATACTGAGATTCCATTTGGTACTAATAAACGCGCCAAAATGGCGAAAGTATTTCCCTTACCCAAGTGTTTCGGTAATGTAATTAAGGACGAATGGGGTCATCCAAAACGAGCCCCTACTATTTCCAAACGCATTAATAGGCGTTATCCGTTTGAGGAATCCCTCCTCAAGAAGTGGACAGTACCATCTATGGTGGATTCTCCAATCTCCAGATTGAACAAATCTACGGTTATCCCATTGGAGGATGCTCCGTCCTTTAAGGATCCAGTGGATCGTAAGGTGGAAGCTGTGTCTCGCGCCATCTTTTCCCTGATTGGGTCAGCTTTCAGACCAGTAATTGCTATTGGTCTGGTTTCTCAAACTGTAACAGTATGGACCAAGTGGTTACGCCGGGACTTAGAAGGGAGTGATATCCCTCAGTCGGTATCAGATCTGTTAGAACAGATGATACAAGGGTTACAGTTTATCTGCAACGCTGCGCTAGACGCCACTCCATTATTGGGGCGAGCATCAGTCTCAGCAGTGGTTCTCAGGCGTACACCGTGGCTAAAATGTTGGTCGGCAGACCAAGGTTCCAAGAAGGCTTTGGCTAATCTCCCTTTTTAGGGTGAGCGCCTATTTGGGGCCAACTTAGATGAGATTATCAAGGATCTCACTGGAGGCAAGAGCACTTTCTTGCCACAAAGTACTAAGGGTAAAGGACCTCGTCGGAGACGGGGGCCTTCCTTTTCCGCCCATAAGTTTTTTCGCCCCATGGGCGAAAAAGCAAAGCCCTCCAAAACTCCTTCGGGAGGTTTTAAGGGGCGCTGGTCGGGCAAGCAAAAGCCCGGCTCCTCCAGACCTGAAGATAAGACTACTAAAGCCTGAAGGTGCGCCCCCACCCATAGCTGGGGTGGGGGGACGTCTTCGCCGGTTTCCGGATCCATGGCTTTCCAGAATACAGGACAAGTGGGTTCGCGAAGTCATAAGGTCAGGTTACAAGATCGAGTTTCGATCTCTCCCACCGGTGTGATTCTTCCCTTCCAATATCCGACTATCTCCGGATCGCTTAGAAGCTCTGCGGGTCACGGATTTACTACAACAAGGAGTGGTAGTCCACGTTCCTTGGACAGAGCGTTTTCAAGGGTTTTATTCAAACCTGTTTACAATACCCAGGAAAGAGGGTAAGGTGCGTCAAATTCTGGACTTAAGAGCACTCAACTCTTTTTTGTCAAGATACAAAAATTCAAAATGGAATCCATTCGCACAGTAGCAGCCTCCCTGCATCAAGGGGATTTTCTAGCGTCCATAGACATCAAGGATGCCTATCTTCACATTCCCATTTACGCAGGACATCAGCGTTTCCTGCGTTTTTCCGTAGAAGAGAACCATTATCAGTTTGCGGCGTTACCCTTTGGTCTCGCCTCAGCTCCTCGGGTCTTCCCAAAGGTGTTGGCCCCAGTGTTGGCGCTGTTGCGTCAACGAGGCATATCGATTCTAGGTTACCTAGACGATCTTCTGCGCCGTGCGGAGTCTCCGCAGATCTCGTTACAAAACTTAGAGATCACCATGATCTCTTTGCAAGAGTTCGGGTGGCTGGTGAACCAGCAGAAGTCTTCTCTGGTTCCCACCAGGAGGCTCGAATATCTGGGTCTAATTCTAGACACATCCGGGGCAAAGTATTCCTTCCGGCAGGGAAACTCCGGAAGATTCAATCAGCAATTCAGTTGTTACTATCCGACAACTGGCCTTCTCTTCGGACTTGCATGAGGGTCCTGGGCTTGAGGGTGGCTTCCTTCGAAGCAGTACCATTTGCCCAGTCCCATACCCGAATCCTTCAAGGAAGAGATTCTTCTCAAATGGAATCGGAATCCAGAATCTCTGGACAATCGGATCCGATTGAGCGAGCGGACCAGGGAGTCTCTGGTCTGGTGGCTTCGGTCTCTGATGCTCAGCCAGGGGAAGTCATTCTTCCAATATACTGGACGATTGTCACCACGGATGCCAGTCTATCCGGGTGGGGATGAATTCTCGGTCAATTATCTGCTCAGGGGCTTTGGTCCCTGGAAGAGTCCAGGTTACCGATAAATGTATTGGAACTAAGAGCGATCAGACTTTGTCTGATGCATTGGATCGAGCAGCCTCGGGGCAGCCCGGTGCGGATCCAGTCGGACAATGCCACAGCAGTGGCTTATGTCAATCATTTAGGGGGCACCAGGAGTGTCCTGGCGGCCGTAGATGTGGCCAGCATTCTTCGTTGGGCGGAACGATTGTTCCAGCTCTCTCTGCGGTATTCATTCCGGGGATGAATTGGCAGGCAGATTATCTCAGCCGTCAGATTCTGGATCAAGGGGAATGATCTCTTCATCAAGAGGTATTCCACCAACTGTGCCTCCGTTGGGGCACCCCGAATGGGATCTGTTGGCATCTCGGCTCAACAGGAAAGTGCGGAGGTTTGTGGCTCGCTCCCACGATCCTCTAGCAGACACCGCAGACATGCTGATCGCCCCGTGGGGGCAGTATCAGCTACTGTATGCCTTCCCTCCTCTCAAGTTACTGCCGAAGCTTCTTCGCAGGATAGAGGTGGAGGGAATCCCAGTTATCCTGGTAGATCAGGACTGGCCTAGTCGGGCTTGGTACGCCGACCTGGTCAGGCTCGTCGCAGACGTTCCTTGGCGACTTCCTCTTAGGAAGGATCTGCTATCGCAGGGACCGATCTTCCATCCTGCTTTACGATCGCTGGCTTTAATGGCCTGGCTATTGAGACCCAGGTGCTGAAGGACAAGGGATTGTCAGCTTCAGTTATTCCTACTCTAGTTAAAGCAAGAAGAGCGACTTCCAGAAAGATTTATCATCGCACATGGAAGTCTTAGATTGCGTGGTGTGAATCCCTTGGGTTCCCTCCACGTTGTTATTCGGTGGGCCGAATATTGGCCTTTCTGCAACAGGGGGTTGAGTAGAAGCTGGCCTTGAGTGCTATCAAGGGTCAGGTTTCAGCATTAGCAATCTTCTTTCAGAAGCTTTTGGCTATTCATTCCTTGGTGCGGAATTTCATCCAGGGGGTGCGACACCTTTCTCCGCCAGTGTGCACGCCTTTACCACCCTGGGATCTTAATTTGGTACGGTCGGTTCTTCAGAAACCTCCCTTTTAAAATATCAGGGAGATTCCCTTGCTTACTTTTTCCCAGAAGGTGGTCTTCTTGGTGGCTATCACTTCTGCACGCAGGGTGTCAGAACTGGCCGCATTATCCTGTTGTTCCCCATATCTGGTGGTTCATAGGGATAAGGTTGTTCTTCGTCCGAATCCATCCTTCCTTCCTAAGGTGGTTTCAAAGTTTCATTTGAATGAGGACATGGTATTGTCTTCCCTGTGTCCTAAGCCCAGTCATCCTCGAATTCGCGTTGCATTCCTTGGATGTAGTTCGGGCGATCAGGGTATACTTGAATACTACGGATTCATTTCGTAATACGGAATCACTGTTTGTGATCACGGATGGCCGTAAGAAGGGGTTGCCTGTTTTTCTGCCGCGACCATCTCTAGATGGATCAGACAGACGGTGGTATAGGCTTATTCTATTTAAGGGTCGGGATCCCCCGTTCCCTGTTAAGGTGCACTCTACGCGGGCGCTTAGTGTTTCCTGGACCTTCCGCCATCAGGCGTCAGTGGTTCAGGTTTTCAAGGCGACTACTTAGTCGTCGGTTCATACCTTTACAATATTGTATAAGGTTTATGTGATGGCATCGTCAGATGCCTCTTTTGGCCGCAAGGTTCCTGCAGGCCGCTGTTTGAGGAGACTGTTGGTCTACCTCGAGGGTTTGTTGGGTAGGTCTCATCTGTTTGCTCAATGAGTCCCTTGATACTTCTGGTTGGCTCCGGTTGGGCCTTCTGGATTTTGATTTCTGTTCCCACCCCTCATTTGTGGCACTGCTTTGGGACGTCCCAATCTGATATTAATCAAGAGGACTACGTCTGTCAATGAGCGACAGAGAAAAATGGATTTTTGTAAGATCTTACCGTAAAATCCTTTTCTCTTAGCTCATTGACAGACGTAGTACCCGCCCCTCTACTGTTGAGTTGGGTTGGGTTAAATTCTCTGACACTGCTTTGTGACAGAACTGATTTCCTGCAGCAGACAAGAAGAGGATATACCCTCTGGGACTGCCCCTAAGGTGTGGCCAGAACGTTTTTCCTTCTGCCTAGTCCTACTCCTGTAGAGGGCAGCATAACCCAATCTGATATTAATCAAGAGGACTACGTCTGTCAATGAGCTAAGAGAAAAGGATTTTACGGTAAGATCTTACAAAAATCAATTTTTTCCTCTAGGCCTAACCAATACACCATTGTTAAAACTAGAGAAGTCTCCCCTACTAGCATTACATTGTGTAAAGGGTGATGGGATTCTTCCTTATGGCAGGCTAAAAAAATCCCACCAGCCCAATCAGTTGCACACCTTGGTCTTTTAGGCAAAAACATAGCTTTTTTTCCTCCCATCTTCAGAAAAAGGACCTTTTAAGACCCATAACACCATTTGAATCCCTCTGTCATGGGGGACATGAAATTGACAAAACCACCTCCCAGATGTACTCCTTGCTCCAGAACTCCATTTCCTCAGGTTCAGACAGGTTCAGGTCTCTGTGGGAATCTGCTTTACACACTCAATTCACTGATTCCCAATGGGACAACGCGTGTATCTTGGCACATAAGTGCTCCATAAGCACTCGCTTGCGAGAAACCTCTTACAAAGTGCTGACGCAATGGTACGCAGCGCCCTCTAAACTCAAGGGATAGTTCCCACAGACCCTTAACCGCTGCTGGAGAGGCCACCAGTCCCCTGGAAATATCCTGCACATCTGGTGGAATTGCCCTTTACTTACCCCATTCTGGCCCCGGATACAAGAGTTGATCTTACACATTACTGAAACACCGCTCACTTTGACCCTTGCCTGCTTACTGTATGTCTCTGACTACCCTCTTACAAAATATAAACATTCACTGACCAAGCGCCTACTGAATGCAGCTAAGGCTCTAATCCCCAAGTACTGGAAAACAGATCAAACCCCCACTATAAGGGAACAGCTAAGATCAGTTGAGAAGATTTATAACCTAGAAGAAACCCTTGCCATTGCTAAGGATCTGACCAACAAATTTCATAAAACATGGAGTGCTTGGTACCTGTTCAGACACTCGGAGGACTATGATGGGCTCAACATAGGATGAAAGATCCCATGACAGTCCAGAGCCTCCGCGGTGCTCAGTTGTGTTTGCTGCCTGTACCAACCAGTTTACCCAGGAATGCCACTAGAGATTTGTTACCTGCCTCTTTCTTTCTCTTCTCTTTCTTTAGAACCTCATTCTTCCTTTGCAAACAGAGTGCTACCAACAGTCTAGTAGAGATGTGGTTGCTTACAAAATAAATGTTGTACCAATACCTATTGCGCTTATAATGTTGAGCTTTCACCTGTAAAGTCTTATAATATACATGTTAGAAGCAAGATATTACATGATGTTACTTTGTCTTTACTGATCTTTTTTCTCGTAACTGTGAAACCTCATAAAACTTTTATTGCAAAAAAAAAAAAAACATAATACATGTTAAATGCACTGCAAAGTATCCTTTAGTTTGTTTATAGCCAAAACTTTTTGATTTGGATAAAATGGTAGTTTTTCAATTCTGCCTCTGTTCCATTTGGGGAGATTTACCCTCTGTATTTGCTCTGGTTGCCCACTGTAACTGGAACTAAAAGTAAAGGAAACTCCAAAATTTTGAATTGTCTTGAGAAAAGGAATAGAGGGGAAACCAAACAGGGACATTTGTTCTGGTGAAACTGTCCAGAAGGGCATTTCCCTCACTTTGGGCAGATTTCTCTCACTTTCAGTTGGGAGACGTTCCCCTAAGCATTATGGTAATCCAAATTTTGGGATACATCTACAAAATATTTGCATAATTTGCCTCTTTTTGTTAGAATTCTTTATGTCCCCCATCTTCAAGTGATTGTTGAATCCTTATGGTTTATATCCGTGTTTCTCAACTTCGGTCCTCAGGGCACACTAAGGGCTCTTGCACACACTCCGTCCGCTGGACGGAGTCCGTTTTTCTCAGCGGGGGATCGAGCCGCCGATCCCCCGCTGAGCAGCAGGATGACAGCTGTGTCTCCGCGCTGTGTGCAGAGACACAGCTGACAGTTCCCCATGCATCTCTATGGGGGAAATCGGATGTCAACGGACCGTCAGTCCGTTCTCACCCGATCCCATCCGATCCGATCCGCTGGACGGATGGAAAATAGGGTTTCCATCCGTCCAGATTTGACGGATCGGATCGGGTCGGATGTCAGCGGACATGTCTCCGCTGACATCCGATGCCCCATAGGAATGCATGGGGGGACCGTTCAGATCCGCCAAAAAAACGGACAGGCGGATCTGAACGGTCCGCCTGTGTGAAAGGGGCCTAACAGGCCAGGTTTGCAAGAAAACTGAAATACATCACAGGTGGTATCATTTGCTGCTCCGTGATTGCAGTATTCTAGTCTGCGTGTCCCCATGGTAATACTTAAAATCTGGCCTGTTAGTGTGCACTGAGGACCGGACTTGAGAAACACTGGTTTATATGACCATTTTAAGTAGTTGAAAGAAGCTTTGTATAGACTCTCTTGTGGTGAGGGATTTGAAGCCCTGTCCGCAGACCATGGTCAAAGGAACTGAAAGTGAAGGAAAATACACAATTTTGAGTTGTTACTGTAAAAGGAGGGAAATCTTTCAGTTAGGGACACTTGTTGCAATGAGAACTGTATTTGGAGAGATTTCCTCTTTCTGTTGTCCTGCACAGAAAAGTATAATTCCCCTCATGGTGGCCGCAGCAAAAAGTGATTCCCTACTGCAAAATGAAAAATATTTGGGTTTTATGTGCACTTTAGGGGAATATAGTTGCTTGTGAATGCTAGTCCTTTCACCTGAGGCCATTCTACACCAAACAACCTAAAAAAAATAAACTAAAGTTATTAGCATTTGTTTTTCTTATTGAACTTTTTTTTTTTTTTTTCCTTGGAACTTTGTCATGCTTTCCTTCGTTTAAAGTGGATCAATATTGCTTCTTGACAAAAAGTTAAAAGAAAATGTTGAAGGACTGCAGTCTCCTTGTTTGTACTATACTTATCAGAAAGCAGAGCTAGTACAATATATAAATGATTATCTTCATCTGCAGTGATTAGAAGTCTGCAGCATGTTGCATTCCATCACACTCGGCATGCTGTTTGATGATTCAGGCTTGTCAATTGCCTTGTGGGTGAGTTTATCAGCTGATGAAGATGAAATGACCTTAGATTCTCTTAAAATATTTTTTTCACTTAATGCTGGTTTGATAAATGTCAGTCATTGTGAATTTGACATTGCTCTACATCATATGTAAGTACATATAGCCTTTCTCCGTTGAAGTACCATGACCTTTATGTATGGATTGAATTGGTGGAACTTGGTTAAATGTTTACACTTCTATCAGAAAAGAGAAGTATTTTTTTTCTCATCTCTACACTTGTTCTACACAACCATAGATTTTGTTCTTTAGTATCGCCATAAAGAAATATTTTGTTGTCACCTTCTGTTTTTGGTATTTTAAATAGGCTTTTTAAAAAAAAAACTGTTTACATTGTTATGCTCGCATTGCAATGGAGTCTTCTGTTCAGGGTCATGTGACGCTCAATAGATTCATTGTTAAGGGTCCACTTTGCAATTCTAATCAAAGTCTTAAAGGCAATAGCTCTAGTCAGTGAATTTGTTTTCGTAGCAATAATTTAGAGGTTTCTGAACTATATACATTTTTATTTTGTAATTCAAATATATTTCCCAATAGTTGTTTCTACTTGCACAAGTCAGTGTAGCCAGATCATGTTGGGCCCCAAAGCAGTTGCAAATTCTGCTATGGCTCAAGTTATATTTTTGCTTCTAGGCCAGGCATACTGTGGATCAGAGAGTGAGTTGTCACCAAAGCCTAGACATTCAGAAAACCCAATTCCTGCCCAGGGGTGCAGTGTCAGCCTGTGTTACCGAATTTTAACTTCACTTTAACTTCTCAGCCGCCAAGACTGTAATACAACAATGACTCCTATGGTTCTGGCAGGTGAATATAACGTTAGGATAGTAATCGACTTTCAAGCTAACACGTTGCTGAGAGAAAAATACATTTCTCAGTAGAACAGGCTGGCCTGCCTTGCCCTTGAGGCAGCATGTAGAAAATAGACAGAATTTATTAGCCTGAAGCAGTCTCAGCAAGAGCTTTAAAAAATGCCTGAAATTTAGAGAAACTATCATTCCCACATGACATATGCCAAGCAGTGATCAATATGAATATTGACAGATAAATGTACACAGAATGTGAAGCAGTTTTATTAAATGCAGAATTTTGCTATGTAAAGTATGTCTGGGAAGGAGTTCTTGGTTCTGTTTCTTGGTGTCTGTGACATTCATTTAGCCTCTGTTTTGTTTGTCTCTCTAATTGTTGTTCATTTTTAGTTTCAGCCAAAAGCTGCACCTTTGAATGGAGGCATATTACTGACTATAATGGGCTCTAATTTGGGCGTAAAATCAGAGGATATAGAAGACATTTCCGTAGCAGGTGTGAATTGCGTGTTCAAGCCTGACATGTACTCAGTTTCTACCAGGTACATTTTTTTCAAACAGATTGTTTATATTCTTATTTTCGTTAGAAAATACTTCACATGCTCTGTAATATCAGTATCACACATTTAAAAATTACGAAGACATTTGTGGATATGGTACTCTTACTGAACCCCCTATTTTAATTACTGAGTGGGTTGATTGAACATACCCATCACTCTCATGAGAAATGTTTTAGGATGCCTAATCACTCCACATCACTGTGCTGTGAAATAGATTGTATATTTTGGGAAATGCCATAGATGTTTAGAGCCACAGCAGAGACCTAAATTATATTCTTGCCATCCTTTCTGTTGCTTTATAAAAACAACCTTTGCTTTGTACATCCTAACACCGGTAAAGTGTAGCATGCCAAATTGCTGCCTATGAAAATGTATTTTGTAGGTTTACGTTTAGTAGGTTCAGGTACCTAACAAGGTAATGTTTAAAGAGCGCCTGTCTAAAATGGGCATCTTTAATGAATCAGATCTCCTTTCTTTGAGTTTGAGTTGTTACCTTAGTGTAATTTACCTCTCAGGGATTACTAGATTTTATTTTACTTCTCTCCCTTTCTAAATCGAAGTGAAAATCTGGCCAAAGATGGATAGAAATTCTAACAGAAATTCTTAAGAAAAGTCTTTGGAAAATTTGTGCTAAAATTCGTAGAAAATTTAAATGCCATTTGAAAGATTTTGTTAGCTTTTAACATTTGATTTTGAAATAAATTGACTTTATGGAACTAAAACCCACATACACTGTATTTGAGAAAAATTTTTGGTTTGAACCCCGCTAATGAGTAGAAAAATGAACAAACGGATGTTCTTTTCATTCAAAATTCTACCCATCTATGACCAGTCCACATTGTCCGACTCTATCCTTATGTACAGCATGCTGCCAGAGAAGCTGCTTGTTGACTCTAGCATCTGTGCACTTCATTGTGTTGTGTGGCAGTGGCTTGAATGAGAAGAAAAAAAAAAAAACTTGTTGTGTGTACTGGGCTCTAGGTTGTATGGCTGACCATTCTCCTACCTAAGCTCAGTTCTGATGAAGAACTGGCATATGTATGATAAAGGTGGTGTTGGGCTTGTGAGGATTTTGTTAGATGGTTTTAACCTTCTGCAACAGTACACAGCATTATCATCACACAGCACACAGATGTGAGCAGTAAGGATTTAAAGGGGACTATTTGTTTATGTGCTTTTGCCAAGCTGGGATGGTGCAGTTTTAGCGCAGCAAAATCCCACTGCTGTGAACAGGGTCTAACAGCCAAATACTAGGCCTAACATTTATGCTTGGACAGGGAGCGATAATACAAGTAAATTACAGCATACTTTTCCCTACCCACAAAAGGAAAGGCTGCACAACTAAAACCGCTTTAGGTAGTGTATCAGATTATTACAAATGAATGTTCCTTACTGGTTCTGTTTAATATATTTTTGCACCATTGTAATTAATGCACATAAGTAGTTTGGAATGCAAGTGTTTTAAGCTGTGCCTCCTCTAAGTACAGAATCATACTTCTGATTACTGTATATACTGTAAGCTGATTACTGTGAATGTAGCTGTATATCCTTTTCAGTCTTTCTGTGGCTCATTCCTGCTACAGGAAAAGAAGCACCCACTAACATGTCATTTTTAACACCTTCCTGCCTAGCCTATAGCAGATTGACGGCTGCGTGGGACTTTCCTCCTTCGGAGTGGACGTCATATGACTAGGGTTGCACCAATCCGACTTTTCTAGTCCCGATACCGATACCTGGCTTTGTGTATCTGCCGATACTGATCCGGAACTATTGTTTTGTTATAACAATTATGCATTCAAAATCTAAAATATATGTAATCAAACTCAAAATTAAAAAGAATAAAATGTAGCCACAAGAAAAAAAACTGTTTATTGCTTGAACATACAATAGCAATCAAACCGTAAACATGTAAAAAATATAAAGAACAAAATATGTGTGTGTGTATGTATGTAAGTATGTATGTATGTATATATATATATATATATATATATATATATATATATATATATATATATATACACACACACACACACCATATATATATATATATATATATATATATATATATATATATATATATATATATATATATATATATATATATATACACACACACCATATATATATATATATATATATATATATATATATATATATATATATATATATACACACACACGCACCCCTACCTATGACGTCCTTTCATAAGGTGCTGGTCTCTCTGGGCCAGGCAGTGGCGCAATTTGTCACTGGCTGTGTCCACCGGACACAGCCCATGACTGATCATTATACCGGCCGGCTGCCAGTGTCATGTGATCGCTGTGACCAATCACAGCAGATCACATGACCCTTTTTAACCACTTCTGGACCGGAAGGTTTTCCCCCTTAATGACCAGGCCATATTTTGCGATTCAGCACTGCGTTATTTTAACAGACAATTGCGCGGACGTGCAATGCTGTACCCAAATAAAATTGGTGTCCTTTTTTTTTTCCTGCAAATGGAGCTTTCTTTTGGTAGTATTTGATCACCTCTGCAATTTTTATTTTTTTGCGCTATAAACAAAAAAAGAGTGACAGTTCTGAAAAAAAAAAAATGTTTTTCACTTTCTGCTATATACCATTCTTAAAAATTTAAAAATCCAAATTTTTTAACATTTTAGGCCAATTTGTTTTCTGCTACATATTTTTGGTTAAAAAAATCGCAATAAGCGTATTTTGATTGGTTTGCGCAAAAGTTATCGCGTCCACTAACTACGGGAAAGATTTATGTCTTTTTTTTTTTTATACTAGTAATGACGGCGATCTGCTATTTTTAGTGGGACTGCGACATTGCAGCGGACATATCGAACCCCTGACATTTTTGACGGGACCAGAACATTACTACAGTAATCAGTGCTAAAAATATGCACTATTACTGTAATAATGACACTAGCAGGGAAGGGGTTAACACTGTGGGTGATCAAGGGGTTAAATGTGAGCCTAGGGTAGTGATTCTAACTGTTGAGGGGGGGAGTGCGCGCTCGCCCTCTAGCTGCAGGCGCACGATCGACGTAGACCTACGTCGCTTCGCGCAGGAGGGCCAGCCTGCCACAGTAAATATGCGGTGGGCGGTCCGGAATCAGTTAAACAATGCATGGTTTTTGTTCATGCCATCCATTACATACACTTGCGTTGCTAGCTGTGATTTAATCACGATGATTACATGGTACAGACAGGGCCAATCACCGCCCAACTGTACCATGTGATTTAGCTTTGGCCAATCACAGCTTATCACAACAAAAGACATTGAATGAATCAGTTTAATTCAGTAAAAATGGTTGCTTATACCAATGAAATTCATTTGTTAAAAATGTTAAAGGGAAAAAAGTGATTACTTTATTTTCTTACATACTATCACCAGTCAGTGTTGCTGATTTACCACCAAACCAATTATATGATAACACTGTACTGCACTGGTGACTGGTTAAAAAAAAAAAAACATTGTGAATTTATTTTCCAAAAAATGACTTAAAAAATTTTGCCATGCCTCTTACTAAATACCATGAACTGTCTACTTTCCAAAAAGGGGTCATTTGGGGGATATTTTTACTATTCGGGCATTTTTGGACCTCAAGAAATAACTGTCACTACATTAGGATTTATTTTTCTCATAAATATGTCAGTTTGTGGGCTCTATAACTTTCTCAACAACTAAATATCCACTGATTTGGGTTATTTTTGACCAAGGATATGTAGCAGTATACATTTTGACCTAAAGAATGAAGAATGGTTATTTATTTGCAAAATGTTATTAACCGAAACTAAGAAAAACACTTGTTTTTTTTTCTTCAAAATATCGTTTATTGTTTAGCAAAAAATAAAAAACCCAGTAGTGAATAAATACCACCGAAAGAAACCTCTATTTGTGTGGAAAAAAAAAAAACTTTTTATGGGTGCATGATCGCGCAATTGTCATTCAAAGTGCAACAGCACTGAAAGCTGAAAATTGACCTGGGCAGGGAGGGGGTAAATGTGCCCAGTATTGAACTATGTTTCCCATGATGTTCATGCTCTCTGCATTGTAGTTGAGCATCATGGGAAATGTAGTTCCAAAACATCTGGGGTGCCAAGGTTTGACATCACTGCTTTAGGCAGTCAGAAGGAGAGGGGAGCCTCTAGATTTCTCATATTTCTCTTTGCACTGATTTCCTTGTGTAAAGTGTGCTCCTCTGTAGCTAAATTGTTATAGCAGCAGAATTTAGGTATTTCCTTTAGTAGTAAGATACTTTGGGAAAGGTGTCAGAAAAAGGCCTGAATAATTGTGTTTTTTGTAGCCTTGCTTGATAATTGTATACATTTCTGATAGGAATAACTTAACAACATTTCATGGTGTGAGACACTACAAAATTCTGAAAGCTGGCATCTCTAAAAGTGGAAAATTCCCGTCTCTCACTGTACTATTTGTGTGCGCCTAATGAGCTTGTTGTAATGAGTAGACTTTAACTCAGTTCTCTATTGCCAGACTTGAAATAAAAGAGTATTGATCATGTCTGCTGTAGGCTGATGTATCATCCACAGCAGTACTGGGATTTATCATAGAACATGTGGAGCAGGTTCTGCTTGTGATTAGGCCTTGATACTTTCATCTGGGTTGCTATGCTCTGTTCATTTTAAGGGCATTGATATTTCAGTCTTTTGGCATATCGCTATATGAATTTACCGTACGCCGTCATACTATTTGCCATGGTCACACCTAGCATGTTGTTGAAATTTTGCTTTTTCGTTAAAGTTGAACTCTGACAAACTAAAAAACGCCCTCCCTTGCTGTAGGGTTGCATTTGCACTGCAAGGGTTAACTGCTTGTTTATTCCTGGGGGACCATGAAAAGCACTTTTACACAGAGAGAAAAAGAGAATCAGAAAAGTGTTCATTCTCTCTATATTTCATCCAGATTAGATACTTAGACAGTGCTAAAGCAGTGGCAAACTCTGTACTGCTTTTCTCATGACATAGTAATTTTAGGTTTCCATCTACAAATAAAACCAAAATAATGTTTGCACATTTTGTGAATATGCCTTTTCATTTTCTTTTTAATTATACTGCTAAACGAATACATTATACTGGGATAATGACAAATACATTATACTGGGATAATGACCCAGACGTGATCCAGATCTGACGTGAAAAGGACTGCTGGGTCATCTGACTTGAAGTCCTTGAAGGATACCTAACTTTTGAAAGTTTGGGCAAATATTTGGAAAATGATTGGTGCTTAGGTTGCGATACAACACTATTACCGTCCAGTTTGGATTTGGGAGGAGGGTGGGGGTTCATATAAAATGGTTAACACTTAAATATATTCAGTGAAGTGACTGGCTTCAGGTGATCACACAGAGATTAAACAAATCCTCCTACATGACTTATACCTGTTTATCTGTAGTCTTCTCTTCCCTACATCTATTCAAAAGGAAGAATTTTATACAGCTTATCTGAGCTTTCAGAAAGCAGTGGGTGGGTAGCTGAAGGTTAAGGGGTTTTAAAGTCTCAAGGTTTTTCGCCTTAATAGATTCTATGCATTAAAGCGGAGTTCCATCCATAAGTGAAAGTTCTCCTCTCAGAGAGAACGCGGAGGAGCAGAAGTTGTCCTCTCCCCCCTCCCTCTCTGCAATCTTCTGGGACACATCACGGGTCCCAGAAGATTGCCTGACCACTATGGAAGCGCAGCGGGTCTCGCACCCGGCTGTGAAGCCGCATGCTGTCACAGCCGGGTGCCCACACTTGTGATGCTGGCACCGCTGGGAGAAGAGGGAGAGAACAGAGGCTCCCGCCGCCGGCCGCATCGCTGGATCGTGGGACAGGTGAGTATGTGTGTGTGTGTGTATATATATATTAAAATTCAGCAGCTACAAAAAATAAACACAAAATGTCTGGAACTCCACTTTAAGGTGAAAAACCTCCTTTGTTGCAGCTGCCCCTAGAGCCCAATGGACACAGCGGAACTCGGGAGCATGCCCACACAGGTGCTCCCATGGAAAGTGGCTCACCGTGGGGGCACCCGATGGAGGGGAGGAGCAAGGAGTGCTGTTGGGGCACCCCAGAAGAGGAAGTTCGGGGCTAAAGCTGCCCAGTGACAGATCAAAATTTGGCTGGGTCTGCAGGAACTGGCTGAATTTTGATCCATCTATGAGCAGATTGGAGGTACTTAAGTCGATCAATAGCTTTTTGGGGTTTTTCATACTAGCAGCAGTGATCATTGTATTCTGATGGTGGGCAACCTCAAACTTTTAGAATAAAATACCACAGCAGGAGGGATTCACACAGTCAGTGTTGATGGGGGAATGAAGCTAATTTCTTTTCTTCAACCCGTTGTTGAAGGAAAGAAGTTTGCAAAATTGATGGCATACCTAAGGCTAAGAACAGTTGAACCTCTCTGGCATGTTGGCAGTCATCACTTTTACATCATCTTAAAATATATGTGTGCTAATGAGATAAGTTAACCAAGGTAAATCTTTTAGTAGCAGAA
This sequence comes from Pelophylax lessonae, assembly GCF_965119305.1. Lineage (NCBI taxonomy): Eukaryota > Metazoa > Chordata > Amphibia > Anura > Ranidae > Pelophylax > Pelophylax lessonae. The sequence continues at coordinate 214,883,796 of NC_138771.1, read as the reverse complement.
ATATTTAGTCACTTGTGTAGCCCTAGGTTTAAAATGTATTGTTTAGTAATGATGTTTTTGGAGAGCTTACAGAGCACTGCAGATGATCATGTGCAAAAGGCTAAAGCTCATCACAATCGGAATAAGACTGTACTGCGATGTGACATTAATCTGTGTTCTTGTTTAAATTGGCATTCTCTTACACTATAATATATTTTATATTGTGCATCATTGTTCTGGGATTCAAAATGTATTGTGATGCATTTTAACTGTCTTCTGTTATGCATAGGGTTGTATGTGAGGTGGGAGGAACAAATGCTGAAAAAGCAGGAAACATTCAGATACGAGTGAAGGGGAAGGAAGGAGTATCACGGGACAGCCTTACATTTACATACCAGGTTAGTGGAGAAATGTTGGAAAAAAAAAAAGAGGATTCATTTTTATTGTAATGAACAATGCAGTCACTGTACTGCTCAGGAGGAGGTAAGTAGATTATAAAACGGTTAGACATGCACTCCTTTCCCTTAATGTCTGTATAAACCATGTGTGCGTTGTATTAGTAGCGTTACTGTAATTTTATAAAACCTGTAATGAAGATGACATGTTGGTGTTACTTGTAGCAAACTATCAAGCAACCCTAAAAGGCATGTTAAATGTTGATTGCATTTCAGTATAGGACACCCTATGTCCCCTGCCTCCAGTCTGTCCCTTATGGCTGTTTTACAGACCCTGAAGGGAAGCTCTTTGAAGGAAATTTGTGGTGGAAAGAAATTCATGGGCTGATGATCTTTCATCTTTTTTTTTTCCCCTACTTTTCCCCTACCTAGCTGTCATGGTGGTCTAGTGGCTTCCTTAATTTGTCACTAACCTGGACTTAGTATGCATACTAGAAAGTTTATTCAAAGTATTAAAGCCAGAGACCACTAGACAAGTAGATTGTTCAATGGGTCAACAGTGGCAGTCCACATATGTTTCTCAGTAGAGGCTATTTTTAACTATTTATAACATAAATAAAAGCACAGCTGTTAGATGAATGCTTTTTTGTTCACTGCCATTTAGCAGTCAGCCAACTGAGTTACAAAGGGATCAAAAAGGGTTCATTTGCAGAAGCCCGATCCACTGAAGTGCGTTAACAATAAAATGCGCTGCTGTAAGACAAACTATTTGTTTTAATGGACTGCCTAATGTATTACAGAGAACTAAAAATCACACTTGTAGAATTTTTAGCAGCGCACCATAATGCACAGTAGTGTGATGTGCTGGAAAAGTGCATTGGGGTGCCACTCAGAATGAATGGCACCATGTTGTACTGACACATGTAAAGCATGTTACACATGCTCATTACGCAGCACACTGGTGTGAATGTGACCTTAGTTATTCAACTGCAGTTGTCTAAAGAAACTGAAATCCTAGAGAAATGTCTCTAAAATCATATTCCGAACATGGACAATCTTCATTGGCAAAAGTCCCTAAATACCACATCACTGAATCAGCCAATCCTAAACAAAGTCACAACAAAATGTATATGTCATGAGTTTCAAAGTTCTGAGTTTTATAGCATGTGTTCAAGTGTGTGTGTATGTATAAATGTGCTATCTGCAAATCTGATAAGTTTTTAGTGTAATATTCCATTTTACAGTTATGTTAGGCTTCAGCTGATAAGCTATTCATTGAGTGAATAACAATGCTTTTCTGCTTTGTGACAACGCTCAGGAAAGTGACAGGTTAGAATGCCGTAGGACCTGGTCTGTGATGCTTATGGCTCAGCTGTTGTAATCCTTTCCCTAGTTCCTATCATAACTAGAGGCAATGTAAATGAGTTGTAGACTGATGCTGACACCACTGCATCAACTCCTTCCGATCTAAGCTCTGTGCTTCCTTTGTGTCAGAGGATAGTGTCAGCTTCAAATAGGGGCATCAACAAGCTGTCGACTTTTCTTGGCTCTCTTCCTAGTGCATACAGGAAGTGTGGAATTTCTGATGCTCTCTGGCACGGTAGCTCCAGATCAAAGCTGACATCTGCCCTTTTGGGACTCCAAGAAGCTTCTGTTTGCTTCGTCTTTCATTTATGGAATACATTAATGAGGATGCTTTATACACATTCTAAATTATCCACAGAATACGTATTTCTCCAGGGAAAAGAGGTAGCCTTGCCAAGGTTGGGAGTCAACACACGTCTATAAAAACCAAGGAAATGCATATTATACTTTGATTGCATTTGGATGCGCACAAGTTCACCACAGGCCACATCTCCTCTGTCTCCTGTTTTGCTACAATACCTGGTCCTTATGATTTTATGCCAGCAGCACAGCTAGAACACATTCATCAGGTATGCTAGGCTGGTGTAGGTGAATTTTTTGAAGCCTTTGTATGTTAATCTGAGTGCACTATTGTTTTTGGGGGCTATAGTGCATTTTTTTCCTTTTATACTGGTTTTCCCCAAAGAAATAATCCAAAAGTCATATGAAAGGTTTAGTGAAGTGGAACACTATTGGTAGTTAAACAGTTCATATAAAGGTCTATACAGTAGGGCAAAGAGGGACCACCGAGGAGAAAAAGGACATAAAAATTTTGTTCCAAAGGGTCCTTTCAAATGGGGGGTTTCCACCCGGTGGACTCTGTTTTGCTCAGCGGGGATTGATCCGCCGATCCCCGCTGAAGAGGCAGATGACCGCTCCGTCTCCGCTTACTTTGCAGAGACAGACCTGTCAGATCCCAGCTCTCCTCTATGGCAGATCGTATGAAAACAGACCCCCTGTCCGTTTGCATCCAATCTGATCGTCCAGATGGATAGAATATAGGGTTTCCATCCGTCTGGATTTCACAGACCACATTGGATCGGAGAGCAGCGACTGTCAGCAGAGATGTGACCGCTGACATCCGCTGCTCTATATAAAGGGACATGGAGTATCCGATCAGGTCAGCCTGTAAAACTGACAGGCGGACTTGATCGGAAAGCCCGTGTGAAAGGGGCCTAAAGGAAGACCGTCTCGCCAAATGAGGGTTAGTTAGGAGCTTTGCTTTTATGATGCATGACACTTAATATATCTAAGGGGAAGGTTCACTCTCGTACTTTGTCCTTGTGACCGGCACTGAAAGGCAAGAAATTAAAATTTTAAGTTGCCATCAAACCAGAAATTGATTAGAAATCTTCAGTTGGGGACACTGGTTCTGGTAACAACTGTCTTAGAAGAGAGTTCCAGAACATTGGAGAGAGGTTTTTTATTTTCCCTCATTTCCTGTTAACGCAACTGTAGGTGAACCAAAATATAACTTGTGAGATAAAAACCACAGGGGCTTTAACTATCCTCTACTCCAACAAAAATGACCCAAAAAAAAAATCTTAGTGAATTTCATATGTGAAGTCTACAGTGATAGGAAATGTTCTGGTTTTGCGGAGAGTTTCTTTAAATCTTTGGCATTGGGTCAGTACTACAAACACCACTAATGTTATTTATGACCGCCAAATTGAAAACTGTATGTTGCATCACTAAATTGCGTGGAATAAAATATCTCCTTTTCTCTATCTTCCATTGACAGACACAGCCTCATCTTCATGAGCTGTGTGGGTTATGCTGTCACCTGCAGGAGTAATCTAGGCAGTATGTTAGCACAAATCTTTTGCATATACACGCCCACGGGGCTGTCCCTCTAGACATAACCCTCACAGACACAGCCCAGCACACCAGTTTGCTTCTGCCTAGCGAAGGAGTAGATCCTAGGTTTCTTGCTGGGACTCCGGTCTCAGAATATTTTCTATAGTTTCTCTTTCCTCACTTGCTAGCTAGTGTTCAGGGAAGAATCTCCTGGTGATCTACAAACAACAATGCCGACGGGGGCTTCGCACTGGATAATCTAGATCCTTATGGTCTCCCCAGCCTGGCCTACGAGTGTGAGCAGGTTATAGTCCCGACCTAGGCCTTGCCACGACGGTGCCCCTTTTCCGGATGGGGACGAGCCTGCGAGTGGATGCCTCACCGGGATGCGATGACCTGTAACGCCCTGAGTCGCAGCATACCCTTTGGCTGGCAGCACCCTCGCTTCGGGTGGGAGGCAGTCTGCCTGGAGCGGAGCCCACCCGGTCCATAGTATGGTGAGTAAATGTGCCACCCTTGCCCCTGCTGGCCTTGGTGGGGGTTTTGTGGGCCCTCTCCTTTGGGATAATGGGATTTATGCCTCCTGAAAGATCCCCCTGGCCTGCCCCGGTACCCCGCCTTCCCTGTTCCGGCAGGGGGCTGTGTGTCTGGGGCACCTGGCAGTCTGGGGGGGTGGCATGGTACCTTGGGATTGCTGGTTCCTCTTGTGGATCCTGAGGCCTTCATAGTGTCTGTACCTGACCACATGGTTCGTTGTGGGCGCTGCCATCTTAAGTGTGGGCAATGTTGTTTTTTCCCCATAGACTTGTATGGGGCAGCCATTTTCCCTGAGCTTCCTATTGCAACTGTATGGGCAACCATGTTTGTGTAGCCTTTCATTCAGGGCGAGATCACTTCCTGTGCTCTGTTTCCTGCTGCTGGCCGAGGTAATTTCCTGTCTCTTTCTGCATGCTGCTGGAACGATCAGGACGACGTTTTCTCTGGGGTGGTATAGTACTGGGGTCCCTGCGGACATAATACTGCGGACATATCCCTGCATGCTCTGCTGTTAGTTTTGTTTAAAGGGGATCTCTGCAGACCGCTGCGATCTGTGGTCGGAACTGCGATCGGCGCTTCTTAAAGCGACCGTACTCAGTTTTTTGCAACTTGCAATATGGAGTCCCAAACTGTGAATTTTGCGGGAACATGCTTTAGTGGAAGCCCTGTTTTTTTCAGTACGGGACTCTTTAAAATTGGCTGATGAGCCCACGCTGGAAGGGACGCTGGTGGCTTTTGGCTCCCAGAAGTCTCAGAAACCTGGCAAGGTTTTCCCTTGCCCCGACACTTTTCATGGTGATGTGAATGACCAATGGCGGTGCGTTAAAGTGTTGTGCCAAAGCGATTTAAACGCCTGTATCCTTTTGCTGAAAAGATCAACAACCGTTGGACGGTGCCACATAAAGTGGGCCATCCTGTCTCCAGATTAAACAAATCTACTCTTGTGCCTGTGGAAGACTCCCCATTTTTTATGGATCCAGTGGACAGGTGGGTGGAATCCTCGTCCCCGAGACTGTTCCTCCAGAACAGCTGGAACTATTGGACCAGGTGATCCAGGCTTTGGTGTTCCTGTGCGATGTGTCTATGGATGCGGCTCCCCTGGTGGCCAGGGTTTCAGCTGTGGGCATGGCCTTGAGACGCATGGTTTGGCTGATGAGCTGATCGGCTGACCAAGCTTCTAAGAAAGCCCTAGCTGACCTCCCCTTTCTGGGAGAGCATTTGTTTGGCGACTCATTGGATGAGTTGATCAAGGGCTTGACTGGCGGGAAGAGTACTCTTCTTCCTCAATCCTCCAAAGGTAAGACTCCCCGTACTAAGCGGGGTCCCCCTTTTTCTGCTCACAAGCGCTTTTTTTTTTTCGTGCTTCCCGAGCGCAAGAAAAAGGTAAGCCGTTCAGAGCCTCTGAAGGGGCTAAAAAGCATTAGGGCAAGTCCAAGCCCGGTCAGTCCGATGCTGCTGACAAGTCCTCTTCAGCATGAAGGGGCGACCTCACTCGGCTCAGAGATGGGGGGGGGGGATGTCTGCTCTACTTCCAGGAACCCTGGACTTCCTTCATTCAGGACGATTGGGTTCGCAAACAAATTTGTTCCGGGTGCAAGATCAAATTCTGGTCCCTGCCAGGGGACAGATTTTTTTCAGCCAAATCTTCACCTGTCTCCAGAGCGTTTGAAGGATCTGCAGGAGGCTGTGCAAGATCTCCTGGCTCAAGGGGTAGTTGTGCTGGTTCCTCAGCAGTAACGCTCTCATGGTTTCTATTCAAACCTGTTCATGGTGCCCAGAAAGGAGGGTAAGGCGCGTCCAATTTTAGATCTTGAAGCTCTGAATCTTTGGGCGGGTGCAGAAGATTCAAATGGAGTCTATTCGGTCAGTGGTGGCTTTATTGAATCGGGGGTTTTCTGGCTTCCATCAATCTCAAGGATGCATATCTCCACGTCCCCATTTTCGAGGGACACCAGTGATTCCTCCACTTTGCGGTGGCAGAGGAGCACTTTCAATTTTTGCCGCTACCCTTTGGTCTCGCCTCCGCTCCCGGAGTATTTACCAAGATCCTGGCCCCTGTGCTGGCCTTGTTACGTTGGTGAGGAATCTCAATTGTCTGATATCTGGACGATTTCCTGTTGCGAGCAGACTCTCATTCGGATCTGTTGGGCAACATCTCTATCACGATTTAATTTACTAGCTATTTAAGGCTAGTATTCTTTTCTGTTCCATCTCCATCTTTGTTGCTTTGATGAAGGAGCGCGGCTGCCTGTCCCACGGCAGCACACACGCTCGGAAACGCGTCGCGTCCCTGTGACGTCATCCGCATGTTCCAGCTGACCAAGCCTCGTTTCCATCCAAGGACGCTTCTGCTCCAGCTTCGCCGCTACTGCCGGCTGCGGTGAAGAGGAGACCAGTCGTTCAGAGTTGGCAGCACGGACTGGATGACCTCTCTCCAACCGACCAATCTTGGAATCTCCCAGGAGGATTTTTGATAGATGTCTTGCATACACGCACAAATGTGAGTGCATATATATTTTTATCCAATAAATGTGTTTTACAGTCTGCACTTAGAGGCGCCTCTCTTTCTCTCTTTTTTGTATTCAGTTTGGAGAACCCTTGGCTCATTGGTTCTGGACGGCTGCCCTATATGCTGGACTTTTTATGTTTCCTCCCTCCCCCGTCCCATTTTATCCCATTTTATCTATTTATATCCATTGGACATTATATGGACTTATATGGACTTAAATGGACTTGTGTTTTATTGTGTGGCCAAGCGCCTGTCATATGTTTTTTTATCTATCATGATTTAGACCCTTCAAGAATTCGGGTGGACGTTCAAAAAAATATGCTCTGACGCCATCAGTACGGGTCACTTATCTGCCGCTGACTCTTGACTCTGGCGAGGGTCTTTCTCCCCCTGGAAAAACTTCAGAAGCTGCAAAAAGCAGTCAGGTTGCTGATGGCGACCAATCAGCCCTCCTTGCGGGCTTGCATGAGGGCCCTGGGTCTGATGGTTTCGACCTTCAAAGCAGTCCCGTTTGCTCAGTCTCACTCGAGACCTTTGCAAAAAGAGATTTTGGCGAAATGGAACAGAGATCCTTGGTCATTGGACCAGAAGATTCGCTTGAACCATCTTACAAAGTCGGCTCTTTTCTTGGTGTCTCCGGTCACCTGCCCTGTGCCAGGGAAAGTCCTTCCTGCCGGTGTTTTGGATGGTGGTCACCACGGACAACAGCCTGTCAGGCTGGGGTGGAGTGCTGGGGAAGCTTTGTGCCCAGGGGACTTGGACGACGGAAGAGTCTTCCTTGCGGATCAATATTCTGGAGCTGATAGCGATCAAGCTCTGCCTGCTTCACTGAACGGGTCAGCTACGCGGCTGTCCAGTTCAGATACAGTCTGACAATGCCATGGTCGTGGCTTACATCGATCACCAAGGGGATACCAAGTGTGTCCTGGCGGCCAAGGAGGTGGCGGAGATTCTGTTTTGGAGGGAACAAAATGTCCCAGCTCTTTCTGCAGTCCACATTTTTGGGGGTGGAGAATTGGCAAGCTGATTACCTGAGTCGTCAGGTGTTGGATCAAGGGGAATGGTCCCTTCATCCGGAGGTGTTTCATCTCCTGTGTGCCCGGTGGGGGACTCCAGAGGTGGATCTGTTTTGCGTCTCGCCTCAACAGGAAAGTTTATCAGTTTGTGGCCAGGTCTCGGGATCCTCTGGCAGACGCCACAGACGCTCTGGTGGCTCCTTGGAGCCAGGATCGCCTGATTTATGCCTTCCCTCCGCTCGTACTCCTGCCAAGGTTTCTTCACCGGGTGGTGATGGAAGGCATTCAGGTGGTTCTGGTGGCACCAGACTGGCCTCGGTGGTCTTGGTACGCAGACGTAGGAAAAATGGTCGTAGACCCTCCCATGGAGACTTCCTCTGCGGGAAGATCTACTGTCCCAAGGACCGATCTTCCATCCTGCTTTACGGTCGCTGGCTTTAACGGCTTGGCTGTTAAAAGCAAAGTGTTGAGGGATAGAGGTCTGTCTGACTCTGTGATTCCTACCCTTTTAAAGGCCAGGAAGTCGACTTCCAGGAAGATCTATCATCGCACGTGGAAATCATACATTTCATGGTGTGAATCGCTGCAGCTGCACCCTCGCTTGTTTTCTATAGCTAGGGTTTTGGCCTTTTTACAAAAAGGGGTTGAGCAGCGCTTGACGTTGGGTACTATCAGTGTCAGGTGTTGGCTTTGGCTGTTTACTTCCAACGTCCGTTGGCCACTAATAGCTTTATTCACACTTTCATCCAGGGGGTGCGTCATCTGGCTCCTCCGAGGAGATCCCCATTATCGCCATGGATCTCAATCTGGTTTTGTCTGTTCTTCAAAAGCCTCCCTTTGAGAATCTCAGGGAGATTTCTCTGATTTCCTTGTCACAGAAGGTTGCCTTCCTAGTGGCTATTACTTCTGCTTGCAGAGTCTCTGAGTTGGCGGCTCTATCCTGTCCGCCTTATTTAGTGGTCCACAGGGATAAAGTGGTCCTCCGGCCAAAACAGTCTTTTCTCCCTAAGGTGGTGTCAGATTTTCACCTTAATGAAGACATTTTGTTGCCTTCCATATGTCCGAAGTCTAAGCATCCCAAGGAAATTGACGGTTACTGAGTCCTTTAGGAAATCGGACTCTTTGTCTTTACGGACGGTCCTCCCAAAGGTTTGGCTGCATCTGCTGTAAAAATTTTGATATGGATCAGGCAGACGGTTGTTCAGGCTTATTCACTCAAGGGTCAGGTTCCTCCTTTTACCTGTGAAGGCTTATTCTACTAGAGCGCTGAGTGCCTCTTGGACTTTTCGCCATCGGCCTCGGTTGTACGGGTTTGTAGGGCAGCGACTTGGTCGTCTGTGTACACCTTTACCAAATTTTACAAGGTGGATTTGTTGACTTCTTCCGATGCCTCTTTTGGCTGCAAGGTTTTGCGGGCTGATGTTTCATCAGAGAATGTTTTTTTCCTATTCTCTTAGTGGTCTTTTACCTGGGTGAGCTCATGTTGTTTTGGTTGAGCTTCATGTTACCCAGTTGGCTAGGTTTAGCCTTTGGAGTTTGTTACTTTCTGGTTGCGTTTTTTCCCTCCCCTCATGCCTATACTGCTTTGGGACGTCCCACACAGCTCATGAAGATGAGGCTGCGACTGTCAATGGACGATAGAGAAAATAAAATTTTTGTAAGATCTTACTCTAAAATCTTTCTCTGATGTCCATTAGCAGACGCAACACCCTCCCCTCTGATGGGGATGTTTTTTTTGTCTTCACTGCTTGCAACTAAACTGATGTGCTGGGCTGTGTCTGTGAGGGTTATGTCTGGAGTGACAGCCCCGTGGGCATGTATATGTAAAAACTTTGTACGATTGTACTTCCTAGACTACTCCTGCAGGTGACAGCATAACCCACATAGCTCATGAAGATGAGGCTGCATCTGTGAATGGACATCAGAGAAAAAGATTTTACGGTAAGATCTTACAAAAAAATCTTATTTTTTCATTTCTAGGTTCCACAACCTACTTTGGTTAAGCCAACTGAAGGTGTTCTTGCTGGGGGCACATACATAACAATAAGTGGAGAACTGTTGGAAACCGGATCTAAAAGTGATGTTCGAGTGACTCTTGATGACATCAATTGTGACGTGTATGTATATGACTGCATTTAGAAATGTGTTCATTCTGTATATTTTTGGGGGTGCTATGCTTTTAGAGTCTTAAACCATAACCGAATCTTTCTAGCAAATATGATAATGTAAGCTTGGACTGCGTAATAACCACTTTCAGGCTTAAATTCCAGTAGCCATAGAATGGAATCAGATTATCTATCTTTCCTTTTCCCAGGGTGAAAAGAAGATTCTAATTGTTATGGCGAATACAGATTAATACTATTTTTCCTCTGGAACATTTGCGATGGTTCCTATTTCTGTGTTCTTACTATCTTTTGTATCTTTGGTGCTCAGTGAGAAACCTCCAGGTTTAGCCTGTTGTTTTGTATAGTAAACATCTGTGTGAGCACTATATACGTATGTAAAAGTTTGCCTTATCACAAAATCACATATATAAACATTAGCAGGATCAGACAAGGGTAACCAAAAAAAAGAATTACATAGTGCAGTGATACATTAATTATAATTACAATATAACACATTATAGCAGACAGTAAATATTGCAGAGTCCTGTGATGTGTCCAGTACAAAGCCGCTGTAATGGGCAGGAAGATGGACCGCGCTGCAGACATTCCAGAAATGCTGGTATAAGGATCAAACACGATCAGTTAGAAACAAACACCCCCCCCCCCCCTTTCCATACTTCAGGACATACTTATTGTATTAAAGATATGAGGCATATGGAACACCTTGCAGCTAGATTAACTGCTTGACCCCAGGCCAACACTGACACATGTAAAAATGAGCATTTTTTTTTTTTTTGCTAGAAAGTTACTTAGAACCCCCAAACATATTGTGTGTGTGTGTGTGTGTATGTATGTGTATATATGTGTGTATATATATATATATATATATACACACAGGTCCTTCTCAAAAAATTAGCATATTGTGATAAAGTTCATTATTTTCTGTAATGTACTGATAAACATTGGACTTTCATATATTTTAGATTCATTACACACAACTGAAGTAGTGCAAGCCTTTTATTGTTTTAATATTGATGATTTTGGCATACAGCTCATGAAAAACCAAAATTCCTATCTCAAAAAATTAGCATATTTCATCCGACCAATAAAAAAAAAAAGTGTTTTTAATACAAAAAAAGTCAACCTTCAAATAATTATGTTCAGTTATGCACTCAATAATTGGTCGGGAATCCTTTTGCAGAAATGCTGAGGTGTTATGGAGGCCCAGGATGCTTCGATAGCGGCCTTGAGCTCATCCAGAGTGTTGGGTCTTGCGTCTCTCAACTTCCTCTTCACAACATCCCACAGATTCTCTATGGGGTTCAGGTCAGGAGAGTTGGCAGGCCAATTGAGCACAGTAATACCATGGTCAGTAAACCATTTACCAGTGGTTTTGGCACTGTGAGCAGGTGCCAGGTCGTGCTGAAAAATGAAATCTTCATCTTCATAAAGCTTTTCAGCAGATGGAAGCATGAAGTGCTCCAAAATCTCCTGATAGCTAGCTGCATTGACCCTGCCCTTGATAAAACACAGTGGACCAACACCAGCAGCTGACATGGCACCCCAGACCATCACTGACTGTGGGTACTTGACACTGGACTTCAGGCATTTGGCATTTCCCTCTCCCCAGTCTTCCTCCAGACTCTGGCACCTTGATTTCCGAATGACATGCAAAATTTGCTTTCATCCAAAAAAGTACTTTGGACCACTGAGCAACAGTCCAGTGCTGCTTCTCTGTAGCACAGGTCAGGCGCTTCTGTCGCTGTTTCTGGTTCAAAAGTGGCTTGACCTGGGGAATGCGGCACCTGTAGCCCATTTCCTGCACACGCCTGTACACGGTGGTTCTAGACGTTTCTACTCCAGACTCAGTCCACTGCTTCCGCAGGTCCCCCAAGGTCTGGAATCGGTCCTTCTCCACAATCTTCCTCAGGGTCCAGTCATCTCTTCTCGTTGGGCAGCGTTTTCTGCCACACTTTTTCCTTCCCACAGACTTCCCACTGAGGTGCCTTGATACAGCACTCTGGGAACAGCCTATTCGTTCAGAAATTTCTTTCTGTGTCTTACCCTCTTGCTTGAGGGTGTCAATGATGGCCTTCTGGACAGCAGTCAGGTCGGCAGTCTTACCCATGATTGTGGTTTTGAGTAATGAACCAGGCTGGGAGTTTTTAAAAGCCTCAGGAATCTTTTGCAGGTGTTTAGAGTTAATTAGTTGATTCAGATGATTAGGTTAATAGCTCGTTTAGAGAACCTTTTCATGATATGCTCATTTTTTGAGATAGGAATTGTGGTTTTTCATGAGCTGTATGCCAAAATCATCAATATTAAAACAATAAAAGGCTTGCACTACTTCAGTTGTGTGTAATGAATCTAAAATATATGCAAGTCTAATGTTTATGAGTACATTACAGAAAATAATGAACTTTATCACAATATGCTAATTTTTTAGGACCTGTGTGTGTATATATATATATATATATATATATATATATATATATATATATATATATATATGTATATATATAATTTTCTTTTTTAAACAGCTAACCTAGAGAATAAAATGGTGGGTGTTGCAGCCTTTGATATTGCATGATATTTGTGCAACGCTTTTTATTATTATTGTAATATTATAATAATTTTATTATATGCAGATATTGAATATTTTTAACACCTAATAATTCTTTGGTGGATTACATTGAATATGTCTGTCTTGATAATGCATATTATGAAGTTGATTTCGCTTGATGTTTTCTTTCTTTATTCTTACAGGTACCAAGTGGTAATAAACCCATAATAAAAAATGTAATATATTGCAGCTAACCAATCATTAGATGTGGTGGCTATATTAGTGTTTTTTTTTTTTTTTTTGTAGGCATTTTTCTTCTGTTGTTCACCTCGTGATCTGACCAGTAATACACCTCCTGTATAAGCATGAATGAAGGAAAACAGGGGGCACATTTGGACAGCAGCATTGTTAATCTGGGGGGAAGGGGAGTGTTAGATGTAGTAGTGGATTTCGATTCACTAACAAATTGAAGCCAAACTCCAGCTCACACTTTATAAGCCGTTACAGAAAACTGTTTTTTTTTTCCCCTTTTGGGATAAAGGTTTTACATAAACTAAAGCGAACCATTGCAAGCCACCCCTGCCAGTTTTAAATGGTTTGTCCCAACCCTCCAATTACTACATCTGCAGGGCAGGCTGTTCTGTTGAAAATCAAAAGACCCACTGTTCAGATCACCAGCCTAAAAATAAAGGAAAGAGCCTACAAAAGAAAATGTACGCAGTCTAAATGTCTGAGAATTGGTAAGCTGCAATAAAATGTTTGCGTTTGGATTTTTTGTCCACCGTGAACCAACGTATATTTTATATCATTGGAGAATTTGTTGCTATGGCTATGTTGGTATTTTTTTTTCTTATATGTGAAATATCTTTTCTTTTATGTTGAAGTCTAAATTCAGCTTTTTGTAAAAAAACAAAAAAAACAAATGCACGTGATTTTGCATGTACCTGCATTTATTTTTTTGGAGCTTGCAAAGCATTGCACTATCCACGATCCATAGATTGCAGGTGCAATATCAGGCTCTTGCAAGACACTTTTTTTTTTTTTTTTCTTCGTATATTCATATTTTTTTCACGTTTCCATTAGCATATACATTTTTAGATCATTACATTAACGATCACATATAACATTGCTTATAAATGTTACATATTTTAATATAGCAGTCATAATACCCCCTCCACCCCATCCCCCGTAAAAAAAGGCTTTCACCTCCTATTTGATTCTCTTATCGTCCCACCATTTCAGAAACCTTCTCAATTATACTTTATATATCTTCTTTACCCTGGCCCAGACCTCTAAGGTCTACAGTTCCTTGCGAAAGTATTCGGCCCCCTTGAACTTTGCGACCTTTTGCCACATTTCAGGCATCAAACCTAAAGATATAAAACTGTAATTTTCTCTTACGTCCTCCGACAGTCGCCGCCTCCTCTAAGTCATCACTGTTGGGTATTGACTTCCGCTCCGCAGGAGTAGCTAGGCATAAAGACTTAGTCAAAAGAACAAAGGCATTTGCATATACACACCCATCCGGGCATTATGTCCTCATTTGGGACGCACAGGACCCGCAAGTCGGCACAGGTTTTTCCCTGCCCAGCTGAGTTTCATTACACTGTTAATGATATGTTGTCACGTTTAAACGTCCATTCCTGGTGCCTGGTCAGTTCAAATTGCTTTATCCTTTTTCACCGGCTACAGTATCACAATGGTGTGTGCCTCCACAGGTAGATCACACTGTGGCCGTGTTAAACAAGGCTACCTTGGTTCCTTCCGAGGATACCCCGGTTTTCCGGTTTTCTAGCCCGCCATTCCTATACAGTGGCGGGCTCGTTGCTCAGACCCGTTTCGCGTCCGTTTTGGTGGCTCAGGTGGTGGCTGATTGGACTAAGGTGCTTAGGAGCAACCTCGTGTCTGGTGATGTTCCGCCTGCCCGGCTGGAAATGGTGGATCAAATCCACCAGGGAATCGGGTATCTGTGTGATGCGGCCTTGAATGAGGCCCCTTTAGTAGCTCGCCTCTCTAGTGTCTCGGTGCTTAACCGGCGACTGATATGGCTGAAGAGCTGGTCGGCTGACCGGTCCTCGCGGAAAACAGTTGCCGATTTTCCCTATGCTGGCTCTCGCCTTTTTGGCGAGGCGTGGGATGCCCTGGTAAAAGGCGTCACGGGGGGCAAGAACACCATGCTGCCCCAGACCCCGAAGAACAAGTCCTTTCGAGGCAAGCGGGGTTCTGCGCCTAGATCCACTCAGGGGTCCTTTCGTGCCTTTCAGAACCAATCCAAGGGCAAGCCCTTCAAGGCCCAGGGCAGTCAGACGAAGCCCTGGGCGGGTAATCAGAAGTCCGGCAATGCCGGCTCGGCGGGTCACTCCGCCTCTGCCTGAAGGGGCGCTCTCACCCATTTCAGGGGTGGGGGGACGTTTGCGCGGTTTCCTCCAACTTTGGCTGCTCCGGATATCGGACAGGTGGGCTCTGGAAATTGTTAGATCGGGATACAAGATCAAATTCCTTTCCCGGCCGGCGGACGGATTCTTTCCCTCAAACCGGTGGTTTTATTCAAATCTGTTCACTGTGCCCAGAAAGGAGGGCAAAGTGCGTCCTATTCTGGACCTGAAAGCGCTGAACCGCTTCGTGCGTGTTCGGAAGTTCCGTATGGAGTCTCTCCTTGTGTCCAGGAGAATTCCTGGCCTCGATAGATCTGAAAGATGCGTACCTGCACATCCCCTTTTTTGAGGGTCATCAGCGGTACCTTCGTTTTGCTATCGCAGAGGACCACTACCAGTTTGTGGCGTTACCTTTCGGTTTCGCTTCGGCACCAAGGGTTTTTACCAAAGTGTTGGCGCCGGTTCTGGGCCTGCTGAGGGCTCGGGGCGTTGCGGTCTTGGGTTACCTGGACGATCTACTTCTGAGATCGCGTGCCAGCCAGGACCTAGTGCGCGATCTGTCCACCACGGTACAGACGCTCCAGGAGTTCGGACCATCAACGTTCAGAAATCGACGTTGTCTCCATCGCTTTGTCTTCCCTCTCTGGGAATGATTCTGGACTCTGCTCGGGCAAGGGTGTTCTTGCCGGAGGACAAGCTCCGGACTTTGTGGGACGAGATCAGGTCCCTCAGGGACAGCCCATCCTCGTCACTCAGGGCCTGTATGCGGGGCCTGGGGTTGATGGTTTCGGCCTTCGAGGCGATGCCCTTTGCTCCGTTTTCACACGCGGGCTCTCCAAGCGGAGATCCTGGACAGGTGGGACAGACTGCCTCAGTCCCTGGATCTGTGTGTCTCCTTGAGTCGTCAGACCAGATTGCCTCTTCTGTGGTGGCTCCAGTCCCCGTCGGTGGCGGAAGGCAAGTCCTTCCATCCGTTGGTATGGACGGTGATTACCACGGATGCCGGCCTGTCGGGCTGGGGCGGAGTCCTGGGCAATCTGTCTGCCCAGGGCACTTGGTCGGAGGAGGAGTCCTCCCTCCCGATAAATGTGCTGGAATTGCGCGCGATAAAACTCTGTCTCTTCCAGTGGTCGGGCCGTCCTGTCCAGGTACAGACGGACAATGCTACCGCGGTGGCTTTATTCAACCACCAAGGGGGCACCAGGAGTGCTCGGGCGGCCCGGGAGGTGACCGACATTCTGTCTTGGGCCGAGACTCATGTCCCGGCGATCTCGGCAGTTCACATTCCGGGTGTGGAGAATTGGCAGGCCGACTATCTGAGCCGCCAGACCCTGGACCAGGGGGAATGGTCCCTGCACCCGGAGGTCTTCCAAATGCTGTGTGCGAGGTGGGGATCCCCGGACGTGGATCTGTTCGCATCCCGGCTAAATCGAAAGGTGGAAAGGTTCGTGGCAAGAACCTCGCGATCCGCTGGCAGACGCCTCGGATGTGTTGGTAGCCCCTTGGCATCAGTATCGTCTGATGTATGCCTTTCCCCCGATTCAGTTGCTATCCAGGTTCCTCCGCAGGTTAACCTCGGAACCGCACCTGGTGATTCTGGTGGCTCCGGATTGGCCACGCCGGTCCTGGTATGCCGACGTTGTTCACCTGGCAATGGCGCCTCCGTGGCGTCTGCCTCTGCGGGAAGATCTCCTGTCTCAGGGTCCGATCTTCCATCCTGCTTTACAGTCGCTGGCTTTAACGGCCTGGCTGTTGAGACCCAGGTCCTGAAGGACAGGGGTCTCTCCTCTAAGGTCATCCCTACCCTTGTCAGGGCTAGGAAAACTTCCTCTGGTAAAATCTATTACCGTACCTGGAAGACTTATTTCGCCTGGTGTGAGCCCAAGGGGTTCTCCCCTCGCTCATACTCGGTGTCGAGAGTGTTGGCCTTCCTCCAGTCTGGTGTGGACCAGCGCTTGGCGCTGGCCACGATCAAGGGCCAGGTGTCTGCACTGGCTATTCTTTTCCAACGCCCTGTGGCGTCTCATTCCCTGGTTCGCACCTTCATTCAAGGTGTGCGACATTTGGCTCCTCCCAGGAAGGAGCCCTTACCTCCATGGGACTTGAACTTAGTTCTGTCCGTGTTACAGCGTGCTCCCTTTGAAAACATTCGGGACATGTCGTTGCCTCTGCTGTCTAAGAAGGTTGCCTTTTTGGTGGCGATCTCTTCGGCTTGCAGAGTGTCAGAACTGGCAGCTTTATCTTGCCGTTCTCCGTACTTGGTGATTCACCGGGATAAGGTGGTTTTGCGTCCGCATCCCTCCTTTCTTCCTAAGGTGGTCTCTGAGTTCCACATTAATGAGGACATTGTCCTACCTTCGCTTTGTACGAAGCCTAAGCATCCTAAGGAGGTTGCTCTGCATTCCTTGGATGTTGTCAGGGCAATCAGGGTTTACCTGTCGTCTACGGAATCTTTTCGGAAGACGGATTCCCTCTTTGTCCTTCCTGAGTGACCTTGGAAGGGCATGGCTGCATCCGCAGCGACTATTGCCAAATGGATCAGACAGACCATTGAACAGGCTTACGCCTTGAAGGAACGGGTTCCACCCTTCCCTGTTAGGCGCACTCTACCAGATCTGTGAGTGCGTCCTGGGCCTATTGGCATCGGGCCTCGGTGGCCCAGGTGTGCAAGGCTGCGACTTGGTCGTTGGTGCACACCTTGTCCAAATTCTACAAAGTAGATGTTCTGGCATCAGCTGATGCCTCCTTTGGCCGCAAGGTTCTCAGTGCGGCAGTGCCATGAAGAACTCTTGTTTTTCATGGGTCCCTGGCTGTTGGTATTTGCTTTCCTGGGCTGTTGCTCCTGTTGAGCATTGTTTTTCTGTTGCCCAGAGGTTCTCTTACTGTGCAGGTAAGGTTCCTTTCTCTGATGTGGGTACTGCGTTGCCTTTTCTACTGTTGCGTCTCCCACCCCTTATGTCTATACTGCTTTGGGACATCCCAACAGTGATGACTTAGAGGAGGCGGCGACTGTCGGAGGACGTAAGAGAAAACTGAATTTTTGTAAAATCTTACCTGTAAAATTCCTTTCTCTGAGTCCTCCCACAGTCACCGCCCCCGCCCCTCTTTTGGGGTTCTTATTACCTACTGCTATGCTACCAAACTGAGTTGGAAGTGGCCACTGCAGGGGGGTATTAACCAGATGGGACAGCCCCCATGGGTGTGTATATGCAAATGCCTTTGTTTCTTTTGACTAAGTCTTTATGCCTAGCTACTCCTGCGGAGCGGAAGTCAATACCCAACAGTGATGACTTAGAGGAGGCGGCGACTGTCGGAGGACTCGGAGAAAGGAATTTTACAGGTAAGATTTTACAAAAATTCAGTTTTTTTGTGAAGAATCAACAACAAGTGGGACACAATCGTGAAGTGGAACGAAATTTATTGGATATTTCAAACTTTAACAAATAAACTGAAAAATTGGGCATGCAAAATTATTCAGCCCCTTTACTTTCAGTGCAGCAAACTCTCTCCAGAAGTTCAGTGAGGATCTCTGAATGATCCAATGTTGACCTAAATGACTAATGATGATAAATAGAATCCACCTGTGTGTAATCAAGTCTCTGTATAAATGCACCTGCACTGTGATAGTCTCAGAGGTCCGTTTAAAGCACAGAGAGCATCATGAAGAACAAGGAACACACCAGGCAGGTCCGAGATATTGTTGTGGAGAAGTTTAAAGCCGAATTTGGATACAAAAAGATTTCCCAAGCTTTAAACATCCCAAGGAGCACTGTGCAAGCGATAATATTGAATTGGAAGGAGTATCAGACCACTGCACATCTACGAAGACCTGCCCGTCCCTCTAAACTTTCAGCTCATACAAGGAGAAGACTGATCAGAGATGCAGCCAAGAGGCCCATGATCAGTCTGGATGAACTGCAGAGATCTACAGCTGAGGTGGGAGACTCTGTCCATAGGACAACAATCAGTCGTATACTGCACAAATCTGGCCTTTATGGAAGAGTGGCAAGAAGAAAGCCATTTCTTAAAAGATATCTATAAAAAGTGTTGTTTAAAGTTTGCCACAAGCCACCTGGGAGACACACCAAACATTTGGAAGAAGGTGCTCTGGTCAGATGAAACCAAAATCGAACTTTTTGGCAACAATGCAAAACGTTATGTTTAGCGTAAAAGCAACACAGCTCATCACCCTGAATACACCATCCCCACTGTCAAACAAGGTGGTGGCAGCATCATGGTTAGGGCCTGCTTTTCTTCAGCAGGGACAGGAAAGATGGTTAAAATTGATGGCAAGATGGATGAAGCCAAATACAGGACCATTCTGGAAGAAAACCTGATGGAGTCTGCAAAAGACCTGAGACTGGGACGGAGATTTGTCTTCCAACAAGACCATGATCCAAAACATAAAGCAAAATCTACAATGGAATGGTTCACAAATAAACATATCCAGGTGTTAGAATGGCCAAGTCAAAGTCCACACCTGAATCCAATCGAGAATCTGTGGAAAGAACTGAAAACTGCTGTTCACAAACGCTCTCCATCCAACCTCACTGAGCTCAAGCTGTTTTGCAAGGAGGAATGGGCAAAAATGTCAGTCTCTCGATGTGCAAAACTGATAGAGACATACCCCAAGCGACTTACAGCTGTAATCGCAGCAAAAGGTGGCGCTACAAATTATTAAGTTAAGGGGGCTGAATAATTTTGCACGCCCAATTTTTCATTTTTCTTTTGTTAAAAAATTTTGAAATATCCAATAAATTTCATTCCACTTCATGATTGTTTCTCACTTGTTGATTCTTCACAAAAAAATTAGTTTTATATCTTTGTTTGAAGCCTGAAATGTGGCAAAAGGTCAAAGTTCAAGGGGGCCGAATACTTTCGCAAAGCACTGTAGGTTACTTATACTCCTACGTCATAACACCTATCTGCTCAACCATCCAACAACTTTATATAGTCTTCCATTTTTTTGAACTTCATATATTTTCCCCATATGTCCCAAAATTTCCCACAAGAATCCTCTGCTACCGATATGATTTCTTCCATGAATCTCACCCACTCCACCCTTACTAGCCAGTCAATCATATTTGGGGCCTCTGGGGATCGCCAATAGACCAGTATTAGTCATTTAGCTGCATTCAAAAGATGAGGCACTAAAGTATTTTTATAAACCACCACCTTTTTCTCTGTACTGTGAAACAAACAAGTCCAAGGTTCCATCTGAATACAGTCTCCTGTAATCTGGTGGATTATCCTAATGATCCCTTCCCAAAAGTATCTTTGTTCACTCCTACCACAAATGCACATGTTCCAGGGGCTTTGCATCCACCTCCAACAAGTTGGGGATACCTCTGCACCCATCCTCTGCGGGGTAAGGTACCATCAAGCAAACAACTTATAGCACATCTCTGTTGTCCTTAAATCAATCCATGAATAACAATCTCAAGATTTTCTTCCTCTTTTCATCCTCTAAGGGAGACCCTAATTCCTGTTCCCATTTCTCTAAATATGGCGGGTATGCGGGTTCTAATTCTCTAATTAAAATCTTATACATCTTTGATATGCTATGTTTGGTGCATGTAGAAGAGCTAAACAGTTTCTCCAGAGGTCTCCTATTGTCCCTCTCCTGCATAGGTTGCAGTAGTGAGTGCACAAAGTGCTCTAATTGTGTATATCTCCATTTATCAAGTGTCATATTTCCCCATTTTTGTGGTATTTCTGAATAAGTGCACATTCTATTTCCTATCATTATATCCTGTAATTGTATCACTTCACTTTTTGCCCATCTGACAAAATCTAAATAATCTTCCTTCCCTGGTATAAAATAATTTGTGTCTATTAACAAAATCAAAAATGCATTGTGATCCCAATGGGCCATTCTACAAATCCCGGTTTTCTCGTGGAGCCCAAACCATCTTCCCTGCTTTGTGCGCACTCAATCCCTACTCAACTTTTGCCTTCCTTGTTATGCGTACATTCAGCTACCGAAATTGCCTGATGATATTTTTTAAAATCGGGTGCTGCAACCCCCCCCCCCCCCCGTCTTTTTCCCCTTTTTTAATACTGAGTATGCGATTCTAGGATGTTTGTGTACCCATATATATTTTAGTACCATTGCTCTCAACTTTCAGAAGAAGCTCTGGGGAAGGGTAATTGGGACCATCTGAAATATATATTTAAGCTTGGAGAGGATGGGGGGTGGGAAGGGGGCATATTTTTGTCGCCTTTTTTTTTTTTTTTTCCACCTCTCTCGTCTCTCACAGGGATATGGCTGGGGATGGGATGTGCAACAAAAGGGTAATGGAACAATTAAAATGACTTCCAATGACAACAGTGGGTGGGGTGTCACACAATGTCTAAAAGTGCCAAGTGCAAAAAAGATGTCCTCGACATGTCTATACCCAAGATGTATTTGGAATAGGAGCATGACCACTGTATTTCTTTTAGGAGCTTTATCCAAGAAATACTGAGGTGAGCTGTTAGAGAGCACTTTGGTGCCAGCTGATCACACTGGTGAAGGGACACAGGAGAGCACAGATTAAGGACTATTTTATATGTATTTTTATCGATGGACTACTGTTATATGTGATATTAAAGATCAGTCATTTTGTATTTTTTTTTTTGCATGTGGCACTTTATTTTAGAAATTGTGTGACACCCCACCAACTGTTATCATTGGAAGTCATTTTAATTGTTCCATTGCCCTTTCATTGCACATCCCATCCCCATCCATATCCCTGTGAGAAAGGAGGGAGGGGGGAAAAAAAAGGACAAAAATATGTTGTAACCCCCCCCCACCCCTCCTTTTAGGGTAGCCTGCACTGATCAGATCTAGGGTGTCTTACAGTCTGTGAGGTCTGTGTAGTAGTAGTAAGGGTTCAGGAGGGATCGGGAGTGCGGTAGGTTCTCAGCAGTGGAGGCACTAGTCAGGCAAGCGGAGCTCAGGGTTCCGGAGCAGGAGGCTTCACTTGTGCGGCCAACACATCTCCAACCAGCAAACCAGCGAGGGCTACAGGATACCAAGAGGCAGCGGGGATCAGTCATGCCTTCAGGGCCCCTCCCCTCTCACAGAAGTGCAAGACACACTGTCTGCCTAAACCTCTACCTCTATAGGGGTTGACAGCTACTCAGCTGCAGGAAGTGTCAGTGAACTATGAAGGCGCTAATGAGTCCCCTGGTAGTTCATTGAGAACTACAAGCTGTCTCTTGCAGTGGCAGACAAAACTTGTAGATCATTAATTCACAGATCTCTGTGAATAAAATACATGGCTGTGTGGACAGAGCCCCGCACGGTTTTTAAATTGTGACAGTGGGTGCTGAAAGAGGATCATCCGCCTGATATCACAATAGGGGATCGGGAGGGTGCAAGGATTCTGCAATAGTAACATGTTACATGTTAGGGTGAACTTCTCTTCTAACTTTGTAAACGGGCAACTTTTATAAATAGGTATGAAAAAAAAAAAAGGAATAGTCCACCACTACCACCACCACCACCTCCTGCCGCTCTTAAAACCAAAAAAGAACACCAATAAAGAAAGGAAATGTCTTCATTGTTTGTAGTAAACATTCCCCATTGTACATAAAGGGTGCTTTCAAAGCCTTTATAGTAATAACCGAAACAAAATGTTTACAACCTTTGTTCTGTCACTTCATTGATATCCTCATCCATTTTATCAGAAAAGTGTTTTCATAGCTTATTCTAAAAAAAGCAACATTCATAGTTTGTAGTTGAGTACAGCAAGCAGGTACAGAGACACTGCCTTTGTTCAGGAATTCTGTACACTGACGTCTTTGGGAGAGTTAAGTGGGTCATAGTCTTGCAGTCACAGAAACTTGAATGAAACATGAGAATTAATTAGGAGGGAAGGGAATTCACTGACTGCCTGGATAAACAGAGCAGAGGAATGTTTAGGGCATTTTTCAATAGGGAATGTTTTTTTTTTTTTTTTTTTGCAAGATATTCCTGCCAAGTTATGTTTAAAAGGTTACATTAATCAGGGCAGGAAATTATGAGCGTATCTGAAAGATTTAACTGTCAAGTAGAAAGATGTTTGGCATTCTTCTTTGGCCTGTACTGTGTCTTAGAAGACACAACTTTAACTCTGTCTATTCTGTATTGTGGCAAACCATTTTAGTCCAGTATTCTTTCTCTAAAGAGAATTCATTAGCATCTTGAAATACAACAAAGACAGCTTGGCTTACAGAAGGAAATTCCAGGGTTTTTTGTTAGTTTGCTGATAACAAGCACAATGTGCCTATGTGTATAGTGAAATGTGTCTGTCAAGTTATTTTAAGACTAGAGATATACCATAAGTTAGCTGATTGTTTGGGCTCAAATACTCTTTGGAATGCTGCATCAATGAAGGGGTTACTGTGCTACTCACCAAAACCTTTGACTCCAAACTGTGCAGGCAAACTTGCCAAATAGTTCCAGCTGTCCCCGTTGTATTCCGTAGTTTTGCTTTCAGATTTGCCAATTTGGCTGAGGAGACATACAGTGATTAGCAACAAATGCTTCATGATTTTCAATTGCCTTTTAAATTATAAGTAACTTCAGCCAATCCCACTCCAATTAATATTCACCTCTATAACTCTCTGTTCGACAAATAAGAGCAAAGCCTTGTAGGCTATTTTGTACATGAAATCAACTTCAGTTCTCTTACATATGCAATAAAGTACCTTATTGTGTGTGTTAGGATTGAGTATGAAATTCCATGACTATATAAATGACAAGGCCATGAGCACATTCATGCCAAATATTTTTGTAATTAATTGTAAAAGATTATTCCTGATAATGCATTAAAACTAGCTCCCGCACTGGCATTATTAGTGCTAGTGTCTGCCATTGTCAGTCTGTTTCCAGCAGAAAATGACGAGTAGACATAAGCAGTGAGGGTTGGACAGGTTAAAGGATAACTAAGCTCAAGAGCCAAACTGTAATATATTGGAGCTAACAGCTTTTAAAGTGGTTGTAAACCTCAGACATGAAATATGAACAAAGCATATGCCTCTATAGTGTGTATGTGTCTCAATTAAAAGTACCAAGTGTCATTTCTGCTGGTTCTCTCCTTTTCCTGTTTTCCTGACACCAAGAGAAAAACGGTGACAGGGGAGGGACCTCCAGCTTATTGACAGCCTCAGCTCTGCTCCTGTGTGCTGTGTGACGGGGGTCTCTCTATCTCCACCCCCTCTCCCCCCCCCCCCCTCCTCAGCTCTGAGCTCTCTTCGATGAGCTCTGTAGCGTGTAATTTCAGCTCTCCGCCCCCTTTTTCTGGCAGCTCAGACAAGCTGTAAATATTCTTTATTTTGATGGTTGTAAAGCAGAAAAGACTGCAGATAAACAGTCGCAACATATGTAGGAGGATTTGTTTATTCACTGTGTATGTCAGGCCAGTCACTACACTGGATATACAGCATGTAAGGGTTTACAACCACTTTAAATGTGGCTTCTGCCTTAGTTTCCTTTTTCTTTTGAGCTAAGAACATTTTTACAATTACAAAAAAAAGTACATGCTGACATTAACCTTGCCAGAAATGCAGCATCCTTGTCACTTCCTGTGAGCTGCTCTAAGAATATCGTCCTTCCTAGCTGTTTTATGTAAACCAATTGCCCTGTACCCCCTCTGCCCCTAATGTATCGAAGATACAGATATGTTTTTATAGTCCATTTTTGGAGAAGAGTCTAGGGCAGGGTTTCTCAACTAGAGTTTCTCCACAGGTTGCTAGGGGGTTTTTCTTGAGAAATCAGGAATTTCTCCCTATCGGATACGTTTCCACTGACACCAATGATCTTTTTAGCTATCTGTAATGGGGTAATTCTTCCCAATGACCACAAGTGGTGTAAGGAGCATTCTTCCTAATGACCATCACATTAATGTATCTTGAGTTGTAGTGTTAGTAATTTTTTGCCAGGGTTCCCTGATACCGGAAAGTTATTTCAAAGTTTCCTCTTGAAATAGGTGTTAAAAAGGTTAAGAAAGGCTGGTCTAACGTGACAACCATGGCTCCCTCAATAGATACAGTGGAGGATTGGCATAGTCACCAAGGGACAAGATGGGTGGATTACCAGGTGAAAATAAAGCAAAACAAGCCTGAAAGATAGCAATCAAATGCAGCCATCATACCAAGGACTAGTAATCTGCACTATTACTACTTTTTTTTTTTTGTTTCTTAGGTTCCTTTTTGGATACACTTTTATTGCCAGCAAATGACATGGCACCTGATTGGGTGTGAGATAAAATGGGTTTAATCTCCTCCACAACAATTCTATTTGTTTAGAATATTTGCAGTTGTTCACCTTATAAAGCAGGGGTAGGCATCATTTTGAGCACTGTGTGGCAAAAAATGTTTTTAAAGAAATTGAGAGTGCCGTTTATCCAAAAAAAATGTCAACTTCATACTCTCAAACACACAGGAATTTTTTATAAATTGAATGCTGTAAACAACTTGAATATTAGTAAGAATGAACATTTCCTATTAATATTCAATGTTCGCCCTAAGTTCACTCCAACTCCTGCACCTGCGCCCCTCAGATCCCCCTAGTTCCTGCACCTGCGCCCCTCAGATCCCCCTAGTTCCTGCACTTGCGCACCTCAGATCCCCCCAGTTCCTGCACCTTCGCCCCTCAGATCCCCCCAGTTCCTGCACCTTCGCCCCTCAGATCCCCCCAGTTCCTGCACCTTCGCCCCTCAGATCCCCCCAGTTCCTGCACCTTCGCCCCTCAGATCCCCCCAGTACCTGCACCTTCGCCCCTCAGATCCCCCCAGTACCTGCACCTTCGTCCCTCGGATCCCCCCCAGTTCCGGCACCTTCGACCCTCGGATCCCCCCCAGTTCTGGCACCTTCGACCCTCGGATCCCCCCCAGTTCCGGCACCTTTGCCCCTCGGATCCCCCCCAGTTCCGGCACCTTTGCCCCTCGGATCCCCCCCAGTTCCGGCACCTTTGCCCCTCGGATCCCCCCCAGTTCCGGCACCTTTGCCCCTCGGATCCCCCCCAGTTCCGGCACCTTTGCCCCTCGGATCCCCCCCAGTTCCGGCACCTTTGCCCCTCGGATCCCCCCCAGTTCCGGCACCTTTGCCCCTCGGATCCCCCCCCAGTTCCGGCACCTTTGCCCCTCGGATCCCCCCAGTTCCGGCACCTTTGCCCCTCGGATCCCCCAGTTCCGGCACCTTTGCCCCTCGGATCCCCCAGTTCCGGCACCTTTGCCCCTCGGATCCCCCCAGTTCCGGCACCTTTGCCCCTCGGATCCCCCCAGTTCCGGCACCTTTGCCCCTCGGATCCCCCCAGTTCCGGCACCTTTGCCCCTCGGATCCCCCCAGTTCCGGCACCTTTGCCCCTCGGATCCCCCCAGTTCCGGCACCTTTGCCCCTCGGATCCCCCCAGTTCCGGCACCTTTGCCCCTCGGATCCCCCCAGTTCCGGCACCTTTGCCCCTCGGATCCCCCCAGTTCCGGCACCTTTGCCCCTCATATCCCCCCCTAGTTCCTGCACCTTTGCCCCTCATATCCCCCCCTAGTTCCTGCACCTTTGCCCCTCAGACCACCCCAGTTCCTGCACCTTTGCCCCTCAGACCACCCCAGTTCCTGCACCTTTGCCCCTCAGACCACCCCAGTTCCGGCACCTTTGCCCCTCAGATCCCCCCAGTTCCGGCACCTTTGCCCCTCAGATCCCCCCAGTTCTGGCAGCTTTGTCCCTCAGATCCCCCCCCCCCCGTTCCGGCACCTTTGCCCCTCAGATCACCCCAGTTCCTGCACCTTCGCCCCTCAGATCACCCCAGTTCCTGCACCTTCGCCCCTCAGATCACTCCAGTTCCTGCACCTTCGCCCCTCAGATCACTCCAGTTCCAATCTGCATCTTCGCCCCTCAGATCACCCCAGTTCCAATCTGCATTTTCACACCTCAGGTCACTGGACCCCCTTGCAAATCTGTCCTACCTTTGTAGCTTCCTATTCATCTGTCCCATCACTGTACCCCCCCCCCCCATCATCTGTCCGAACACTTTACCTCCTGCACATCTTTCCCAACACTGTACCCCCTGTCTCATGTTCCTCGCTTCTGTACCCCCTACTTATGTGCCTTACCCCCTTTCTCATGTGCCCCACCAATAATATAAATTCCTTAAAAGAAAAAAGGAATTGCTGTGAGGAATATTCAGTGTGAATGTTACAAATGTAAATCAGATTTCCAGGCTACTTTAGGCACCTCGCGGAGTTATCCTATTTTACTGTGAATATTACAACTGGGGACAGTTGGATAAACATGAGAATAATTTAATGTGCACTTTTCTAGATGAGGCATTTTTATTGAACCAAATGAATAGCCCAGACAATGCCCGAGACACAAGTGCGTTTCCAAATGTCTAATCAAAATTGGAGCTGATAGACCCCAGTTTTGAAGATATACAAATGCTAATTGCCATAGCTGTATCTGTCACCTCCTGTCTGTTTTTGTTTAGCGCGTGTTATTTCAAACTTTTTTTAACTTCAGGCTTAATAGCTTGTGTAGAATGGCTTTGTTTTTCATATTTGAAGGGTATCTTTAATTCAAGTTTGAAGATTTCCATTTACATTGAAGTTGCATCGTGGATGACTAGTCTGTGGCTGCATTTGACCCGTTTTACCTAGATTTTTTGTGAATGCAGCAGGTCCTATTGAGATCCGTTTGTATTGCAGGTCAAAAGCAGACCCTGCTGCTTTGTGTTTAAAAGGAAAAGCAACACACAATCCCTCACAGTCCTAAACTCATCTATATATATATATATATATATATATATATATATATATATATATGGCTTTTTTTCTGCAGGAACGCACCTCCGGCACTGAATGTATGTAATGGCAAGGGGTGTGTTGGAGGGTCTCTTGATGCTGGCTGCTTGGGGATCTATTGTCACTGGTAGGGATCTGGTATTGTATGAGGGTCTATTGTTGCTGCTGAGGTATCTATTGTTGCTTGGGGGTCTTATGTTGTTGGTAGGGATCTCCTGTTGAGGTAGAGGTCTATTGTTGGCTGATCTATTGATACTGGTTGCTGGGAGAGCCGTTGTTACTGGAGGAGGTCTAATGTTGCTGGGGTGGGTCTTTTGTTGCTGGGTTGAGGTATTGTGTTTGTTGGAGGTTGAACCAAGGGATAGTGCTCAGAGGTGGGTAGTGGGTGGAGACCAGGGATGAGTCCGAAGGGGGGAGTTCCTGCACCTATTCTCAGAGAAAAAAAAGCCCTGTGTGTGTTTATATATATATATATATATATATATATATATATATATATATATTTAGTGTGAAGCATAAATAAGCACACCCCTTTTAAAAAGGAGGATTGTAATCAATATCTCAATGAACACAAGAACAATTTCCAAACATTTCTTTAGCTCATTACGTTAAAGTAAGTTTAATAATATAACTTAGAATACAAAATCTTCACTTTTACTCAAATTAGTTGATGCAAAAAGTAGTATTTTGTATGACATCGATGATTTGCAAGGACAGCACCAAGTTTTCAAGACATGGAATGAACAAGTTGGCGACATATTGCAACATTTATCTTTTTGACATTCTTCAAGAACGACCTCTTTTAGAGCTTGGATGCTGGATGGAGCGTGATGTTCAAATTGTCTCTTCAGAATTCCCCATAGGTTTTAGATTGGGTTCAGATCAGGAGACTAGTTCGTTGAATCCCATTCACCCTGTTCTTCTATAGAAATGCAACAGTGGCCTTAGATGTGTGTTTTGGATCGTTTTCATGTTGGAAAAGTGCACGGAAACTAAGGGCATGGAGTGATGGTAGCATCTTCTCTTTCACTAAAGAGCAGTACATCTGTGAATTCATGATACCAGCAATGAAATGCATCTCCCGGACACCAGCAGCACCATATATTTCTCTATCGCTCATTGACAGACGTAGTCTTCTTGATTCTCAAGAGCTGGGTTATGTTGTCTCCGCAGGAGTAGGACTAGGCAGAATGACAAAACGTTCTGGCTCCACCCTAGGGGCAGTCCCTGAGGGTATATCCTCCCTCTCTCTGCTACAGGGAATCAGTTTTTTTCTGTCTAGTCAGGAGTAAGGACCTAAGTTCCTTGCTGGGATCTTTTGGTCCTGGCAAGACTTTTTTCTTTAAGAAAAAGACATTTTTTAGGTAGTTTTCTCCAGTGTTTTTTTCCTGTGAGATCTTCAAGCAAAAATGCCGGACTGGGCGACACTTGTGGTCACCCCAGCTGGCCTACGAGCGCGCGCAGACCATGGCATTGCGCTTGGTCGGCCGCGACATATTTAAGTAAGTATGCGGGGCCGGGCGACGGGCTGGATGTTGAGATCCAGTGGTCACCCCGGTTTCTGCCTAAGAGCGCGTGCAGACCAGTGCGCTGAGTCGGCCGCGACGGAGTCCCAGTAAAGGGACTGACTTTGCGAGTTAAAAGCTCGCTTGGACGCCAGGTACCAGAGAGTCGAGGCGTCCACAAACCCCCACCCCGGTGGAGAGGGTATTGTGAAGAGAGGGTGCCTGTCGGTTCGGTATGGTGAGTAAACGTTCCCTTTTTTCCTCATTATGAGGCAGTATATATTATGGGCCCCTCCATATATGGTCAGTATATATCTGATACTTACAAGTCCCCCTTGTAATACAGCATGTGTTTGTGGGAAGTGGACTTGGTTCAAGAGCTAACACTCTACCCAGCAGACTGTAACATTACAGCAGACATAGGAGGTATAATCCTACCTTATGTGCAGTGTATCTCTGTAGATCCATATATTCACCTCTTAGCAGAGTGCAGGTGGATGTGCTGGGAAGACGATATCGGCGGTCCGCCGCCATTTTGCCGTAGACCGAATGCATGTATGTCCTCAGGTCACGCCGGCCGCCATGTTTTTGGAGTCTTATGTCTCTTCTATGGGGGGCGGCCATGTTTTGTGAGCCCAGCTACCTCGTGGAGGGCTGGGAACGCCGGAAGGCGTACACAGGGGGCGGAGCCACGCCTTCTGCCCGGGAAAAAGCAAACAGCTCCTTCCAGTCTGTGTAAGACAGACGCTGACTGCAGTTTGTTGGAAACTGCACTGCATCGGTTGGTGAGCCTTGGGGGTCCCTCTCTCTCTCTCTGGGATCGAGAAGCAGGTACTCTGAGGGGCGCTATTGCGCTAGGGGGAGACACATAAAAAAAAAAGAGGTATTTTTTATTTAAAAAAAAAAAAAAAAAAAAGTTTTTTTGTGTTTTCTGGCAAAGGTGTCCTGAATTAACATGGACCCTGCCACTCATGTATCTCCTCCGGATCCCCTCGAGGGGTCTGCGGGATCCTCCAGCACCCCACTGACGATTATATCATTGTCCGCTATCATGGAAGCTTGTGTCCCGGGTGGAAGTGGCTTGTCAGGGACAGGGCGCAAGTAAGCGACCCCCGCCTAACCCCTTATTATCTGAAACCTTGGATTCAGACTCTGAACCTATTTCTGCAGTTGCAGGTACTTCATCTGGTATTGGTGTCCCGTGTACTGTCTTTTCAGACAGTAAGGAGGATGTTTCGGCATCAGCCATAGCCAGAGAGGAAGCGTTGGTAAACGCACTCATGGTATCTGTTCAAGAGACCTTAAGATTACAGGGTATTCCGTCAGAAATAGCTGAAACTGAAATCCCTGTTGGGACTAAAAACGCATCTAGTGGCGAAGGTTTTTCCATTGCCCAAATGTTTTGGCAATCCAATCAAAGAAGAATGGAGTCTGCCAAAACGCATTTCTACTATTTCTAAACGCATTAACAGGCGTTATCCGTTTGAGGAAACCCTCATTAGGAAATGGACAGAACCACCTGTGGTGAATTCACCAATTGCTAGATTGAATAAGGCCACGGTTATTCCTCTAGAAGACGCTCCGTCTTTTAAAGATCCAGTGGATCGCAAGATAGAAGCTATGTTTCGCACCATGTTTACCTTGATTGGATCAGCTTTCAGACCAATAATTGCTATTGGTCTGGTTTCGCAGGCTGTAACTGTATGGACCAAGTGGTTACGCCGGGACCTAGAAGAGGTCCCTCAGGCGGTATCAGATTTGTTGGAACAGATGATATAGGGGTTACAGTTTGTGTGTGATGCGGCGTTAGACGCCACTTCATTATTGGCGCGAGAATCTGTCTCAGCGGTGGTTCTCAAGCGTATACTGTGGCTAAAAGGTTGGTTAGCCGACCAAGGTTCCAAAAAAGCATTGGCTAATATCCCCTTTTCAGGAGAGCGTCTATTTGGAGCCAACTTAGATGAGATCATTAGGATCTCACCGGTGGAAAAAGCACCTTTTTACCGCAAAATTTTAAAGGTAGAGGAACTCGTCAAAGACGAGGGCCTTCTTTTTCTGCTCACAAGAGTTTTTTTTTCGTCCAGCGGGTGAAAAAACTAAGTCCTCCAAAGCTCCTGCAGGAGGCGTCAGGGGTCGTTGGTCGGGCAAGCAAAAGCCCGCCCCCTCCAGACCTGAAGATAAACCATCCAAAGCCTGAAGGTGCGCCCCCACCCATAACTGGGGTGGGGGGACGTCTTCGCCGGTTCCCGGATCCATGGCTTTCCAGAATCCCGGACAAATGGGTTTGCGAAGTCATAAGGTCAGGGTACAAGATCGAGTTTCGATCTCTCCCACCGGCGCGATTCTTCCCTTCCAATATCCGACTATCCGCAGATCGTTTAGAAGATCTGCGGAGAGCAGTCACAGATTTACTACAACAAGGAGTGGTAGTCCACGTTCCTTGGACAGAACGGTTTCTAGGGTTTTATTCAAACCTGTTTACAATACCCAGGAAAGAGGGCAAAGTGCGTCCAATTCTGGACTTAAGAGCACTCAATTCTTTCATCAACATAAGAAGATTCAGAATGGAGTCCATTCGCACGGTAGCAGCCTTCCTGCATCCAGGGGATGTCCTAGCGTCCTTAGACATCTAGGACGCATATCTTCACATTCCCATTTTCGCAGGACATCAGCGTTTTCTACGCTTTTCCGTAGAGGAGAACCACTATCAGTTTGTGGCGTTACCTTTCGGTCTCGCCACGGCTCTGCGGGTCTTCACAAAGGTGTTGGCCCCAATGTTGGCACTTCTGCGCCAAAGAGGTATATCGATTCTAGGTTACCTAGACGATCTTCTGCTTCATGCAGAGTCTCCTCAGACCTTGCTACAAAACATAGAAATTACTATGATTTCTTTACAGGAATTCGGGTGGCTGGTGAACCAGCAAAAGTCATTTCTGGTTCCCACCCAGAGGCTCGAATATCTGGGTCTAATTCTAGACACAGTCAGGACAAGAGTTTTCCTTCCGGTAGGGAAACTCCGAAAGATTCAATCAGCAGTCCAGTTGTTACTGTTCAACAGCTGGTCTTCCCTTCGGACTTGCATGAGGGGTCTGGGGTTGATGGTGGCTTCCTTCGAAGCAGTCCCATTTGCCCAGTCCCATACCCGAATTCTTCAGCAAGAGATTCTTCTCAGATGGAATCGGAATCCGGAATCCCTGGACAATCAGATCCGATTGAGCAAACAGACCAGAGAGTCTCTGGTCTGGTGGCTTCGGTCTCCGATGCTCAGCCAGGGAAAGTCATTTCTGCCAATATATTGGACGATAGTGACCACGGATGCCAGTCTATCCGGATGGGGAGGAATTCTCGGTCAATTATCTGTCCAGGGACTTTGGTCCCCGGAAGAATCCAGGTTACCGATAAATGTATTGGAACTGAGAGCGATCAGACTTTGTCTGATTCACTGGACCGAGCAGCTCCAGGGCAGCCCGGTTCGGATCCAGTCGGACAATGCCACGGCCGTGGCTTATGTCAATCACCAGGGGGGCACCAAGAGTGTCCGAGCGGCCAAAGAAGTGGCTTGCATTCTTCGCTGGGCGGAACGATTTGTTCCAGCAATCTCTGCGGTGTTCATTCCGGGGGTGGAGAATTGGCAGGCAGATTATCTCAGCCGTCAGACCCTGGATCAGGGGGAATGGTCCCTCCATCCAGACGTTTTTCACCAGTTGTGCCTACGATGGGGCACCCCGGATATGGATCTGTTGGCATCTCGATTCAACAGGAAAGTTCAGAGATTCGTGGCTCGCTCCCGCGATCCTCTAGCAGAAACCGCAGACGCACTGATCGCCCCGTGGGGGCAATACCAGCTAATGTATGCCTTCCCTCCTCTTGAGTACTGCCAAGACTTCTTCGCAGGATAGAGGAGGAAGGAATTCCAGTAATCCTGGCAGCTCCGGATTGGCCTCGTCGTGCTTGTTACGCCGACTTGGTCAGACTGATGGCGGACGTCCCGTGGAGACTTCCTCTCAGGGAGGATCTACTGTCTCAGGGACCGATCTTCCATCCTGCTTTACGATCGCTGGTTTTTAACGGCCTGGTTATTGAGACCCAGGTGCTGAAGGACAAGGAATTGTCAGCTTCAGTTATTCCTACTCTAGTTAAAACAAGGAAAGCGACTTCCAGAAAGATTATCATCGTACATGGAAGTCTTATATTGTGTGATGTGAATCCCTTGGGTTCCATCTACATCTTTATTCGGTAATCCGAATATTGGCTTTCTGCAACAGGGAGTTGAGCAGAAGCTGGCCTTGAGTGTTATCAAGGGTCTGGTTTCAGCATTTGCTATCTTCTTTCAGAAGCTTTTTGTCTACTCATTCCTTGGTGCGGAATTTCATCCAGGGGGTGCGACACCTGGCTCTGCCAGTGCACGCGCCGTTACCATCCTGGGATCTTAATTTGGTGCTGTCGGTTCTTCAGACACCTCCCTTTGAAAATATCAGGGAGATTCCCTTGCTTACTTTATCCCAGAAGGTGGTCTTCTTGGTGGCTATCACTTCTGCACGCAGGGTGTTAGAACTGGCTGCATTATCCTGTTGTTCCCCAGATCTGGTGGTTCATAGGGATAAGGTTGTTCTTCATCCGAATCCATCCTTCCTTCTAAGGTGGTTTAAAGGTTTCATTGATTAAGGACAGTGTATTGTCCTTCCTATGTCCTTAGCCCAATCATCCTCGAGAATTGCATGGCATTCCTTGGATGTAGTTCGGGCGATCAGGATATACTTGAATACTACGGATTCAATTTGTAAGACGGATTCACTGTTTGTGATCACGGATGGCCCTAAGAAGGGGTTGCCTGTTCTGCTGCGACCATCTTTAGATGGATCAGACAGACGGTGGTATAGGCTTATTTTATCTAAGGGTCGGGATCCCCCGTTCCCTGTTAGGCGCATTCTACTCGGGCGCTAGAGTTTCCTGGACCTTCCGCCATCAGGCGTCAGTGGTTCAGGTTTTCAAGGCGACTGTTTAGTAGTCGGTTCATACCTTTACAATATTGTATAAGGTTTATGTGATGGCATCGTCAGATGCCTCTTCTGGCTGCAAGGTTCCTGCAGGCCACTGTTTGAGGAGACTGTTGGTCTACCTCGAGGGTAGGTCTCATCTGTTTACTCGATGAGTCCTTTGATACTTCTGGTTGGCTCCGGTTGGGCCTTCTAGATTGGATTTGATTCTGTCAATCCCACCCCTCATTTTGTGGCACTGCTTCTGGATGTCCCAGCTCTTGAGAATCAAGAAGACTACGTCTGTCAATGAGCGATAGAGAAAAATGGATTTTTGTAAGAACTTACCGTAAAATCCTTTTCTCTTAAGCTCATTGACAGACGTAGTACCCGCCCCTCTATCATTGAGTTGGGTTGGGTTAAATTCTCTGTACTGCTTTAAACAGAACTGATTCCCTGTAGCAGAGAGAGGGAGGATATACCCTCAGGGACTGCCCCTAGGGTGGAGCCAGAACGTTTTCTCATTCTGCCTAGTCCTACTCCTGCGGAGACAACATAACCCAGCTCTTGAGAATCAAGAAGACTACGTCTGTCAATGAGCTTAAGAGAAAAGGATTTTACGGTAAGTTCTTACAAAAATCCATTTTTTTTTGAAGCCATCAGTTCCAAAAACATTTGTCTTGATCTCATCACTCCGGAGTACAAAGTCCCAGTATTCCTCTTCTTTTTCAGCATGGGCCCTGGAAAATTCTAGGTGGGCTGTTTTGTGCATGGGCTCTCTTCATGGATGACACTCATGCATGACATTCCTCTGCAGTGTATACCCTATTGTGTCACGGGAAACAATCACCCCAGTTTGGCTTTCTTCTACTTTAGCTGTAGCTGGTGAGATGGTTGCAGTTCCATCTTTGTTGAATTTTTATTTCATTTTTGCTATAGTATTCTGACTGAAAAGTAAAGCTTTTCTGATTTTCTTGTAGCTTTCACGTTTCTTGGGTAAAGAAATTATTTTCTTTCTTTCCTTGCAACATTTCTCTTCCATGTGGTGCCATTGCTGACAGCATGAAATGGGAACTCTGTGTTCCTAATATTTAGGAACGCAGGTCACTGTGTTCATCCAATGAATACAATACCCAAACAGTTAGAAAGCATCCCCTAAGCACACATTCAACCCTTTGATCGCCCCTGGTTGTTAACCCCTTCCCTGGCAGTGTCATTAGTACAGTAACAGTGCATATTTTTTAGCACTGATTACTGTAGTAATGTCACTGGCCCCCACAAAAGTGTCAGGTGTCTGATCTGTCCGACACAATGTCGCAGTCCCACTAAATAATCGCTGATTGCCACCATTACTAGTAAATAAAAAATTTAAAAAATGACGTAAATCTTTCCTCTAGTTTGTAGACGCGATAACCTTTGCGCAAACCAATCCATATACACTTATTGGGATTTTTTTACCAAAAATATGTAGCAGAATACATATTGGCCTAAACTGATGAAAAGAAAATTATATATATATATTTTTTTTTGGATTGTTTTATAGCAGAAAGTAAAAAATATATATATTTTTTTTTTTCCCAGGTAATCAAATACCACAAAAAGAAAGCTCTATTTGTGGGGAAAAAAAGGACATCAGTTTTATTTGGGTACAGCATTGCATGATCCTGCAATTGTCAGTTAAATAAACTCAGTGCCGTATCGCAAAAAAAATGTCCTGGTCATTAAGGGAATAAAAGCTTCTGGTCTTTAAATGGTTGATTAGAATTTTGTTGTCTAAAATTTAGCTTTGCTCCTAAGACTTTCATTGGGGGTGTATTCATTTTTGCAACATGATCTTGATTTTGTTACAAAAAATACTTTTCTATTTCGTTCATCGACGGACACAGCACTCCATAAATCATAACTAGTGGGTTATTTTGCCTCCTCCAGGAGTAGGACTAGGCAGAACAAAAAACACCTGGCTACGCCCATGGGCCATCTTCAGCTGGTATATAACCCCCCTCTCTGCTCTAGGTAATCAGTTTTAATCTGTCTAGTCAGCAATAAGGACCTAGGCTCCGAGCTGGGATCCCTGTTCCTAGCAATTTTCTCCTTCCTTACATCTTTTTTGTTTTTTTCTTTGGAGATCTACAATTAACTGCCAGGCTGGGCAATGGGCTGGATAATCTAGATCCAGTGGTCCCCACAGCCCAGCCAGCGAGCGCGTGCAGCCCGCGAGTTAAATGTCCCATAGGGTTGCATACAACCGGGCTTGGATCTGAGTCGCAGCAGTCCCTTGGATTACAGCTCCCCTACTTCGGTGGCGAGGAGTTTTGTATGGAGTGTTACCAGCACCGTGGAGGGGTAAGTACGGTCCCCCCTCTCCCCTTCTGGCGTTTTTTTGCGGTGGACGTGGGTAACCTCCAGGAACGGCCGGACCTGCATGCAGGTTCCCTCCTCCCATCCTTAAATTCCTCACTGAGCTGAGCTTCCCCCACTCCCATTCCCCCCTGTCTGGACCTTGAGTCTGGTGGGGGTCCCAGGGCAGAGAATGCAGCAGAGACCCCTGGGGTCTCCCCCCTCTATCCCCACTCTGTAAGGGTCCTAGGATATTGTGTGTCCCGCCCTGGTAGTCTGGAGCAGTCCCATTGTCGGAGACCCTTAGGTGCATGCCCTGCTGTTTGCAGTGTGGGTATAGTGCAGGGGGTGGGGGTCCCAGTGCAGAGACCGGTGCAGAGTCTCCCCTAAATGTGAGCAGGTCCCTGCTGCTTATGTTGATTTAGCGGACCAGTTGGTCCATTAGCTGCAGTTTATTTGTGATGCAGCTTTGGCTACAGCTCCTGTACTGTCCAAACTTTCTGTTTCAGTGGTGGTGATTAGGTGCGTGCTGTGGCTTAAGAATTGGTCCGCAGACCAAGCCTCTAAGAAAGCTCTCATGGTGATCACTTGTTTGGGGCTACCCTGGATGACATTATTAAGGGTATCGTGGGGCAGAAGAGTACCTTCCTGCCACAGTCAGAGAAAGAGAAGGAGCCTCGCTGCTAATGGGGGCCCTTCGTCTCAGCCCATAGAATATTTTGTGTTTCTGGGACGAAGAATAAGGGAAATAGATCTTTCCGGACCAGCAGACAAATCTCCTTCAGCTTGAAGGTCTGCCCTCACCCAATATTGGGGTAGGGGACATCTTCACTGGTTTCTGGCCCCATGGACTTCTTTGGCGTCAAGGAGATCTGCAAAATGTTTCCTTTGGGGGTACCCAGAAAGGGGGACAAAGCTTGTCCTTTTCAGGTCTTTTAGGTCCTGAGTTTCCTTGTGCGGCTTTAATTCCTGCAAAGGTTCAGGGGATGTCTAAACTACCTAAGGTCCCCCCTATCCCTGTCCAGGAAATTGATTTACCTAGGTCTAATTCTATTTCTGACTAGGGACGTCCTTCCTCTGCACAAACTTCAGGGACCACAGGCCGTGATTCATCAGTTGCTGTCACACAGATAGTTCTCTCTCCCATTTTGCATACAGGTTCTGAGTCTGGTAAAATCCACCTTCAAGACAGTTCTGTTTGCACAATCTTACATGCAGCTCCTTTAGCAGGTTTGGCTCCACTCCACAGGAGGATACGAAGTTCGTGACGGGGTCCTCTGACAGACGTCACAGGCTTCCAAGGGCCACGGTAAGGCCAGTATCATCCTCGGCTAAGGCTTCTTCTGCAGTTTCCGCAAGGAATCAAGAGCGAGGGTCTTCCAAACATCCTGGTGGCTGTAAACGTCCCTTGGGGGCTTCCCCTCAGAGAAGCGCAGTTGTCCCAAGGGCTGATCTACCATCCTTCTTTACAGTCGCTGGTTTTAACCACTTACCGACTGCCTAACGCCGATCTACGTCGGCAGTCAGCCCCTCACAGGCAAAGTGACGTAGGGCTACGTCACTAGCTTGTGAGGGTCTAGGGAGCGAGCGCGCGCGTCGCCGGAGGCGCGCTCCCGCGCGGTCACGGACCCCCCCCCCCCCCCCCCCCCGCGCGTGTGACCAGTGGACCCGATGTCCGCCGGTCACTCGGCGATCGGCGGGGGAGAGGGAGAATGTCAGGCAGCTTGTGTAAACAAGCCACCTGTCCTTCTCCTCGCTGTAAAGACACTGATCACACGGATCTAGTATGTAGATCCGTTGATCAGTGTCCTTACAGCTCAAGCCACAGCCAATCACAGTAGAAAGCACGCCCCTAGGGATACACACAGCCCCTCCCTCCCAAATAAAGTTAACCCCTTCACTACCAGTGTATTTTTACAGTAACAGTGCATATATATATATATATAGCACTGATTACTGTAGAAATGTCACTGGTAACCCCAAAAGTGTCACAAATGTCAGTCAAGGGTCCGATCTGTCCGCCCCAATGTCGCAGTACCGCAAAAAAAATCGCAGATCGCCGCCATTACGCGTTAAAAAAAAAAACAACCAAAATGACAAAAATCTTTCCCTTTGTTAGTAAACGCAATAACTTTTGCGCAAACCAATCAAAATACGCTTTTTGCGATTTTTTTTTTTTTTTTTACCAAACATAGGTAGCATAAAACAAATTGGCTGAAAATGTTAAAAAAATTTTGATTTTTACATTTTTTTGGGGGGAAATTTCATATAAAAAAATGTGAAAAATATTGCTATTTTTGCAAAATTGACGCTCTTCTTTTGTTTATAGCGCGTGATCAAAAAAGCGCACAGGTGATCAAATACCACCAAAAGAAAGCTCTGTTTGTGGGAAAAGGACGCCAAATTTGTTCAGGTACAGCGTCGCACGACCGCTCAATTGTCCGTTAAAGTCACGCAGTGCCGAATCGCAAAATACCCCCTGGTCGGAATGGGGGTAAAATCTTCCGGGGCTTAAGTGGTCAATGGCTTCGCTATTGGAAGCCAGGTACTGAGGAATGGAGGTTTGTCTGGATCAGTGATCCCTACTATGTTGAAGGAGAGGAAGTCATCTTCCAGCAAGATATACCATCGTACGTGGAAGGTATACATTTCTTGGTGGGAGTCGATTGGCGCTCATCCTCGATACTTTTCTGTGGCTCGGATCTTAACCTTTCTTCAACAGGGCGTTGATCCGAAGTTGACCTTGAGTACCATCAAAGGCCAGGTGACTGCCCTGGCAATCTTCTTTCAGCGACCCCTAGCTACGCGCTCTTTAGTTTGTACCTTCATCCAGGGGGTTTGACATGTGGCTCCACCTGTACACGGTCTATTTTGCCACCATGGGATTTAAATTAAGTACTTTTGGTTCTCCAGAAACCTCCATTTGAGAATATTTGGAAGATTCCCTTGCCTACGTTATCTAGAAGTTCACATTCTTGGTGGCTAATTACCTCGGCCTGCAGGGTATCGGAATTGGCGTCATTATCCTGTCGCAGTCCCTATTTAGTGCTCCATAGAAATAAAGTGATTCTTCGTCCCTGTCCATCATTCCTTTCCCAAAGTTATCTCTGACTTCCATTTGAATGAGGATATTGTGTTGCCTTCCTTGTGTCCCAAGCTGGCTCATCCCAAGGAATTTGCTTTGCATACCTTGGATGTGGTTTGTGTGATTCGGGTATATCTGGCAGCTACTGAGTCTTTTTGGAGGTCAGACTCGCTTTTTGTGTTTACGGACACACCAAGAAAAGGGCTGGCCGCTTCTTCGGCTTCCATCTCTAGATGAATTAGATGGTGACTCAGGCCTATTCCATTAAAGGTCAGGTTCCACCTTTCCCTATCACGGCACATTCTTCTCGGGCGTTGAGTGCTTCTTGGGCCTTCTGTCATCAGGCTTCAAGATCGCAAGTTTGCAAGGCGGCCACTTGGTCTTCTGTGCATACCTTCACAAAATTCTATAAGGTAGATACTTTGGCATCTGAGGATGCTTCTTTTGGCTGCAAAGTTTTGCAGGCTGCTGTTTAAGAAGGGCTGTTCCCTCTTGAGGGGTGTTTTTTCTTTAAACCTTTATTTTTCAGACAGGGGTCCTGTGACCTGGCTATTTTTAGCCTTGGGTTATTTTCCCCACCCCTCGTTTTCCTTTTGCCACTAGTTTTGGATGTCCCAGTAGTTATGATTTATGGAGCACTGTGTTCGCCGATGAACGAAAGAGAAAATGGGGATTTTTGTACTTACCGTAAAATCCATTTCTCTGAGTTTGACGGACACAGCACCCACCCCTCTATGGAGTTCTGATGCTTCTAATACTGCTAATACTGCTTGCTACTAAACTGATTACCTAGAGCAGAGAGGGGGTTTATGTACCAGCTGAGGACAGCCCATGGGCTTAGCCAGGTGTTTTTGTTCTGCCTAATCCTACTCCTGGAGGAGGCAATATAACTCATTAGTTATGATTTATGGAGCGCTGTGTCCGTCGAACTCAGAGAAATGGATTTTACAGTAAGTACACAAATCCCATTTTTAGTGTGTGCAAATTATCAAAACTTTGCAATCAATTGCCCCCATTTGTGAGAGTATTTTGTAGTATAGTGTCCCATGGAAAATTTGGACTCTGAAAGGTAAGTAAAGGTTTTCTGACAAACCCGTTGTGTACTCATTTATGCTAAGTACTGTGTGTGTGTGTGTGTATATGTGTATATGTGTATATATATATATATATATATAATCCCCCCCACACACACACACACCTGGTGTCAAGGGTTCTTTTTCATTTTCGCTCATGTTATGACATTTGAGTAACAATACAGTAAAGCAATACTCAGAGTCCAGGCTGTTTTAAACCCATACCTTGGGATGGTCTCGTCTCACACAGTTTTAGCACAGAGTAATACTTTCATTCCAAGAAGTGGATCCAGAACAACCTGGGCTCAGAGGAAGTGTATTAAGTTAAAAAAAAAAAAAAAAATTACTAGGGGGCAATCTTTAAGATTGGATAAGATTTAATAGTTGGAATTATGCATAAAATTAGCTTTTTTACTGTCAAGGGTGTTCATGTTTGGCATATGGTTGGCTGAAAAACAAGCCTGTTG
This sequence comes from Pelophylax lessonae, assembly GCF_965119305.1. Taxonomy (NCBI): domain Eukaryota; kingdom Metazoa; phylum Chordata; class Amphibia; order Anura; family Ranidae; genus Pelophylax; species Pelophylax lessonae. Next base: position 214,842,909 of record NC_138771.1, on the reverse strand, counting down.
TTTGCCATTGAGGACTTCATGCGTGAAGAATGCACATGTGTATTGCCTTTGTGCTGCTTTCTTGCTCTCATTGTGTCTCTCAAAAGCTGTTTATGGATGAGTTTTATCTCATCACCGCACAGCTCTACGCTGCTAAAATTCTTATTTTTTTTCTTTACAGCATCACATTTGGTGAAGACATAGTCTGTGTTACAGGTGCAGGTAAGAAGGAAGGAGAAGTTAAAGTCAAGTTGCATTACGGAAATTACACGAAGATAGAGGCCGGGCCATTTTATTACAGAAGCAACCCATCTATCAACCAATTTTACCCTGATCGAAGCTTTTCCAGGTATTTTGCCTATAATATGAGAGGAATCCTGCACTGATCCTCCCAACAATGCAAAAAAAAAATATTATAACCAATACCACTTAAGTGAACAGAAAAAAATAGTGGGTTACTGTGTAAATGCTACAAACTAATTTGAGAGCTGCTACCCAGTGAAGTCTGAATAGAAGACTCAAAAAAGTAAATGCAAAAAAATGACCAGGCACCGCTGACATCCGTTTTTGCGTCCTTTGCGTTTTTTAAATGGAAGAAAAAATAGGGTTCTGTTCCATTCCAAAAAACGGAACAGAACTGAAAGGAAGCAAATCGGATGTCAGCGGATGGACATCCGCAATCCCATTGACATGCATTATGTCTGTATATCACCCGCAAACGGATGGGGTGATATACGGACATACGGAACGCCCGTGTGAAAGGGGCCTTGGGGTCCTTTAACACGGGCTTTCCGCCCGGCGGACTAAGTTTTGCTCAGCGTGGATCAATCCGCTGATCCCCTCTAAGCAGGCGGTTGACAGGTCGGTCTCTGCTTACTTTGCAGAGACAGACCCATCAGATCCCCACTCTCCTCTATAGGAGATAGGATAAAAACGGACCGCCTGTCCCTTTTCATCCGATTCAGTCCTCCAGGGTTTCCATCTGTCTGGATTTCACGTACAGGATCGGATAGCGGCAGGTGTCAGCGGAGATGTCACCGCTGACATCCGCTGCTCCATAGGCTTGCTCCGATCGGGTCCACCTGAAAAACTGACTGGCGGACCTGATCGGAAAGCCTGTGGGAAATGGCCTTTATCACACCTAAAATGTCTGTATGGTTCTCCCAGTAAAAAAAGAAGTAAAAACACGGCAACACATATAGTGATGGAGTGCTCTCACTGATCCCTTTCCACTGATAACACTCGCCTCTTACCAGAGACTATGGGTCTCCAATAGAGACCAAAAGTGCTTTGTTCGCCACATTTCTGTGTAACATTTAGGAAGAAAGACCGGTCATCAGCCAAGATGGTTCAGCATATAACTTGCGATATCCGATCATCACCCAGGTAATTCAATGTGTGACAAACAGACAATTTTCCATATAAAACACTCCGATAGTGGTAAAATGTGGAGCCACATCTGAGACGTCTGTCCACACGAGCTGGATGGCGGGGTGTCTGCAGCCATGTTGGTTAGATATTACCGCTTTGTTTTCATCCTAAGTGTAAGTGCAAGCTATGTTTTAACAAACTGGAATGTTTTAAATACTACACTATGAATTGCTTATCTCTTCTTTCACTTGATACATGCCGAGGATTGATTTTTACCACTGTTGGAGCGTTTTTTTATGGAAAATTGTCTGTTGGTCACACATTGAATTACCTGGGTGATGATTAGATATCGCAAGTTATATGCTGAACCATCTTTGCTGATGACCGGTCTTCCTTCCTATATGTTGCACAGAAGTGTGGCGAACAAAGTGCTTTTGGTTTCTATTATCTGAGGCCCATAGTCTCTGGTAAGAGGTAGGTGAGTGTTATCGTGGAGGGGGATCTGTGAGAGCACTCCATCACTGTATGTGTTGCCGTGTTTTCACTTATTATACAGACTTTTTATTTGTAAAATAAAGTTTCAATTTTCAAGTTGTTTTGTTTATAAACTATGTATATATTGGCTATGTAGCACACATTTCATGATTAGGTATTTTGTCTGCTCTGATGGATTGTACATGTCCTAATTTCACAAAGTGCATTTGTTCAGGGTTCAGATTTCCAGCCAAAAAAAAAGGTGTGTGTGTTCTGATACATCTGTTTATTATTCAGCCATCTACCAGTCTGTATATAGTTTTTCGTTATCTCATATTTTTCAGTTTTTAGTGTGTATTAGTTTGACTGATAACACATGTACCCAAATGATTTTTACATATTTTTTTAGACAAATAGAGCTTTTATTGGTGCTAGTAAATGACCACGGGGTTTTGTATTGATTACTTCATAAAGGAAAAAAAAATTTACATTCACCTTTTATTTCTTTGCTTTCAAAATAATCATCCTATCATCATTGGTGGTCAGTTACACTTTAAGACTACTCACCTTCATCTTCAATCTGCTGATCCTCAGAAACATTCAGCCTGTTCACTCATTCATTGTGATCTCTGTAATTGCTTCACTGTGATCACAAGGTACAGAGGCACTGTGGTTGGTTCTGTACATAGTGACTGTGACCTGAGCTGTCCAATGACCACTAAAATCACAGCTATTTATGAGTACACAGACCACTTGAGTGTATTTTCCAAAGCCCTGTTTATAATAGACACTCCAGAAATACTGTACGTGTATACCTCCCTGCCTTTGTTTTACAATATGGCATTACTAAGGTAAACACTGTAATATTATCTTAAAAGACACAATCGTTGAAAATACAATATGCTTTCTTTTCAAACTAGATAGGGCATGCCTTACTGTTGTAAAATGTAGTTTTATGAGAAGTAAAGCACACAAATGTGCAAAAAGCTCTGGGATTCATATATTGAATGTGTGGCCTACTTAAAAAATATCCTGATTGTTCATAGTGCTTATTGCTGGCTAGAGAGTGGTAGGTGGTTACGTGAAACATTTTTACAATGAGTTTTTACTTTGGCAGTTACTGACTTTCAGTCAAAAGTTTTTATAACTGAATATTTGAAATGTGAATGATAAAAACAACTGACAATAAATCTATTGCCCTTGTAAATAGTGGAGGAAGAAATATTACCATATCAGGTATGGGATTCAACCTTGTGCAGAACTTCAGCATGATGGCAATGTCACGATCAAGAAGAGAGAAGAGACAGGTGGATGAAGACAGTGCACAGTTCGTAAGTGGCAGTTTCCTAATATGTTTTTAATCCCAACAACAAAAATCAGATATTTCAGTTTAACAATCCTTATATATGGTAGCTGCATTGGTTTGCTTTCTTCAGGCTAAGTGCAGTTTATTAAAGTACAGAAGACTACTTGCTGATCCAGATAGAAATCCAGTATTCTTGTAACATCAATCTAGAGCAGGGGTGGGGAACCTTTTTTCTGCCAAGGGCCATTTGGGTATTTATAAAACCATTCGGGGGCCGTACAAAATTATCAACTTAAAAATTAGCCTGTTATATTTGGTCAAACATTTGATTAACTCACCCCTAATGTGATGGCTGCAACTGCTTCTCTTTGGTGAGGTGTGTGATGTTAGCTGGTTTTGATGATGTTGCTACTCGCAACAGATTTTCCAGGTTTGCGTCGTCAGTCTGGAGCGCAGTCAACTTTTTTGCGGTGGTAAGTTTTGAAAAGAACTGCTGGTGTGTATAGCTGGCTGGTACTGCTGGTGGGTACAGCTGGCTGGTATTGTTGTGGGTACTGCTGGCTCAGGCTGGTACTGCTGGCTTGTACTGTGCTGTGAGTACTGCTGGCTGGTACTGCTGTGGGTACTGCTGACTGGTACTGCTGGCTCAGGCTGATACTGCTGTGGGTACTGCTGGCTCAGGCTGGTACTGATGACTGGTACTGTGCTGTGGGTACTGCTGGCTGGTACTGCTGTGGGTACTGCTGGCTCGGGCTGGTACTGCTGGCTGGTATCGCTGTGGGTACTGCTGGCTCAGGCTGATACTGTGCTGTAGGTACTGCTGGCTGGTACTGTTGTAGGTACTGCTGACTCTGGCTGGTACTGCTGTGGGTACTGCTGGCTCTGGCTGGTACTGCTCTGCTGGCTCTGGCTGGTACTGCTGGCTCTAGGAAGTACTGCTGGTTCTGCTGTGGGTACTGCTGGTTCTGGCTGGTACTGCTGTGTGTACTGCTGCGAATACTGCTGGCTCTGGCTGGTACTGCTGTGTGTGCTGCTGGCGGGAAATGCTGGCTAGGAGAAGTGTAGCAGCGCCACGCTGGAGGAAGAGGTGAGGTTTCCTGTATTGGTCACAGGTGGAGTGCATTTGATATCACTCTGCCTGTGACTCACTCAGACTGTCATAACGGAGCAGGAACTATACAGGAAGCATTGGCTCCATTCTGACAGATCAGCTGAGAGACACAGACTCAGCTGCATGGGGGGCCGGACCAGATGACTTTGGGGGCCGCATACGGCCCCCGAACCATAGGTTCCCCACCCCTGATCTAGAGCAATGTTTTCAGCTTTCCAAGCTATCCTCTGTGAACTACACAACCCCTCCTTTCTATGGGATAGAGGTAAGGCGAGAGGGAGGGGTTTGTGGTCTAAAGCAGGAAAGCAGCCTAAAGTGACCATGCTGTTTCTCCCTAGAAAAAGTATGAAGAGTGAGCGTTGTCCCCAAACGACATAAATTGTTTTACTGGCAGGATCATAAAATAAAGAAAAAAGCCTTAAAATGCAATGAATGCAGCAACTGCACTTAAAGACTTGTAACATATATATTTATTTTGGGGTTTAAATGTGATTTAAGGCCCAATGAGCATTGCTTGTTTAAGTTCAAATAGTTGCATCCTTTAAAGGAATTTGAACAGTGTAAAAGGGAGATGACACAAGCAGCGCACAGTAAGTGACTTGTGGCTAAGCCACAAAATTCTGGGGTCTGGTCCTTAATCTTATTACTTTTGTGTAGAGTTCTGCCTTTAGATCAAAATGCTGACTTAATGGGGTTGATTTACTAAAACTGGAGAGTGCAATCTGTTGCAGCGGTGCATGGTAGCCAAGCAGGTTCTACCTTCAGCTTGTTCATTTAAGCTTTTAAAAAAAAAAATAAACTGGAAGCTGATTTATTTCTATGCAGAACTGCACCAGATTTTGCACTTTCCAGTTTTGATAAATCAACCCCATTGTGTTCATACAGTAACTGAAAGGGCATATTAATTTCTCTCAGTAGTTGGTTCTGTTTTTTTGGACATTGAGTGCCGGTTCACACTTCCGCGTGTGCGGCGATCGCATGTGATATCGGAGCGCACTGCTCCTTCATTACATGCGATCGGATGTGCAGTGCGAATTCAGCCATACACTTTGTATGGCTAAATTCGCACTGCACCCGCACAAAAGTCGCACACGAGGCATTTTTTCAGCCGCATCAGGATCGGATCGCACAGTGGTTCACACTTGTGCGATCCGATCCTGTGCGAACTGTGAGATTGCACTGCAATCAAACTGGGGGTGTTGTTAACATTTCATTGACACCCCCAGCGTATCGCATATGGCAGTGTGAACTGCCAGATGTGCGTTTGCGATGCGGGAACAGGCTGCGAATTTGCAGCCTTCCCGCATCGCACAAGTGTGACCCGGCACTGAAGTAAAAAACAGCAACATTTATATATTTCCATAAACAATCTAACAAATTCGTTCAATGGAGTAAGCTTCCTTAGGGTCCAGCTTACAGCTGCTTATGCCATTTCATTTTCTTTTCTTTGGCAGTGTTCAGTATAAGGAAGAAGCACCGACTGTAGGCCTGCTTTTTAGGACTCCCCTAGTCCAATAAGAAAATGTGTATGTTTCACAATAAACATCTTTACCTGCAATGGGTAGATAATAAGTCTTATTTCCAGTTTCCTAAAACATCTTATGATTATTGCCTTTATTACATAGTAGTGGATTTAGGGTCGGTTCACACATATGCGATGAGGGAACCATTGCGAATCCACTGCGGGTTCCCGCATCAAACTAAACTCACAGGCAGGTTACGCTGCCATATGCAAATCGCTGGGGGTGTCAATACAAAGTTAACAACAGTTAGGACAATAATCAGATCACATAGGTGGGAACACCCATGCAATCAGATTCTGCTGCGAACCCAAAAAAGGGTACTGTGCGATTTTGGTCCGAATGCAATGCAAATTCAGCCATACAATCTGTATGGCTAAATTCGCAACGCGCAGACATCGCATGTGATTTGCAAAGCAGTGCACTGCGAATCACATGCGATGTTTGACTTCGGAGTTGTGTGTACCAAGACTCAAGCATAGTTTACACACAGCAGAAGAGGACATGCATCACTTGGGATGCCTAAACCCTGCTCAGCTATGACATGTTACCCATGCAGAGGGCCCTGTTTTTTGTAATTCTTTAACATGTTATTGGCGATAGCATGGAGACTTCAAAAATATTTTCTTTCTTATAGGAAGGTCAGTTGATTTAACTAAATTGCATAGTGGTTATGGTAATTTGCTGGTTACATTGTAAGAAACAAGCATAGACAGTCAAAGCTTTTTCTATATTTTGTGGGGTGGGGTAGTTAAAGCCTTTGTCAAGTTTTCATTGTTGTCAGCATCCCTGTAATCTGCTGTTTTTGTTGACCAGGTTAAAAAATTGGTAGGGTTGGTTGTTCTATTTTATTTACCTGACAGCTGGGTTTTTTTTTTTTTGTCTTTTTCTTTTCTCAAATGTATGTTCTTGGTAAATCTACACTGAACAAAATTATAAACGCAACACTTTTGTGTTTGCCCCCATTTTTCATGAGGTGAACTCAAAGATCTAATACTTTTTTTTATATACACAAAAGACCTATTTCTCTCAAATATTGTTCACAAATCTGTCTAAATCTGTGTTAGTGAGCACTTCTCCTTTGCCGAGATAATCCATCCACCTCACAGGTGTGGCATATCAAGATGCTGATTAGATGGCATGATTTATTGCACAGGTGTGCCTTAGGCTGGCCACAATAAAATGCCACTCTAAAATGTAGTTTTACTGTATTGGGGGGTCCAAAAAACAGTCAGTATCTGGTGTGACCACCATTTGCCTCATGCAGTGCAACACATCTCCTTCACATAGTTGATCAGGTTGTTGATTGTGGCCTGTGGAATGTTGGTCCATTCCTCTTCAATGGCTGTGCGAACGTTGCTGGATATTGGCAGGACCTGGAACACACTGTTGTATACGCCGATGCACAGCATCCCAAACATGCTCAATGGGTAATATGTCCGGTGAGTATGCTGGCCATGTAAGAACTGGGATGTTTACAGCTTCCAGGAATTTTTTACAGATCTTTGAAACATGGGGCCGTGCATTATCATGGTGCAACTTGAGGTGTTGGTCGTGGATGAATGGCACAACAATGGGCTTCAGGATCTCGTCATGCTATCTCTGTGCATTCAAAATGCTATTATTAAAATGCACCTGTGTTCGTTGTCAATAACATACGCCTGCCCATACCATAACCCCACCGCCACCATGGGCCACTCTATCCACAATGTTGACATCAGCAAACCGCTCACCCACACGACGCCATATATGCTGTCTGCTGTCTGCCCTGTACAGTGAAAACCATGATTCAACACCTCTCCAAAGTGCCAGGTGCCATCGAGTGTGAGCATTTGCTCACTCAAGTCTGTTACGATGATGAACTGCAGTCAGGTCGAGACCCTAATGAGGATGCCAAGCATGCAGATGAGCTTCCCTGAGACGGTTTCTGACCGTTCATGCAGAAATTCTTTGGTTATGCAGACGAATTGTTGCAGCAGATGTCTTGGTGGCTGGTCTCAGACGATCTTGGAGGTGAAGATGCTGGATGCGGAGGTCCTGGGCTGGTGTGGTTACACATGGTCTGCAGTTGTGAGGCCAGTTGGATCTACTGCCAAATTCATTGAAACGCCTTTGGAGACCGCTTATGGTAGAGAAATGAACATTGAATTCACAGGCAACAGCTGTGCTGTACATTCCTGCAGTCAGCATGCCAACTGCACATTCCCTCAAAACTTGCGACGTCTGTGGCATTGTGCTGTGTGATAAAACTGCACATTACATAGTGGCCTTTTATTGTGGCCAGCCTAAGGGGCACACCAATCTTTAGAATGTATTAAGATAAAAAAACCTTCTGCTTTTACAATCCGTTAATGCAGCAGGCCCGCGTGGAGCGGCACCTAGCTTGGTGACATGCAGAGTGGCAGGAGACTTAAAGATGGTGACCCAGTAAAGGTACCAACAGCCTCTAATGGGCGCACCTTAACAGGATCATAGGCAAAGTAAAACCCTAGAGGCCTCTACCAGGGAAAAGGTGACCTGTGGCGCGCATAGTGCACTGCAGCACTCAGTAAGTGTGGCTAAATAATGCCACGTATTGGACATGGCTTTTTAGTCTGACTTGTAAAAATCTGACTTGCATTTTTAAATGTTTTTTTTTTATTTCAACTATATTTATTTTAATTTTTTGTTTTGTTTTTCACAATGCTGGTGGGTGACTTTGGTGGGATTTCAGTCTCACTTTTGAGACAGAGAAAGGGACACATTCCCCAGTCTCTTTCTCTGTAGGCTCAGCTGCACTGCAGATGAATGAACAGGAGACAGAAGCTCCTGTCTATTCATAAACTGAAGCTTAGTAAACACAATTTACTATGCTCAGTTATAAATACACTGAATGATCAGTATCAATCACTTACTGTGTTCACTTAGGAAAGGAAGGAGCTGGTAAATGACCTATTTAGCAGTCCCTTTCCTGCTCTCCATCCTGTGGTTCTCCCTGTGTGCCCCCAACTGCTGCCGGTGGGAGAGGAAATGAGGGAAGCTGGCAGTGCTGCGGGAGGTGGGGGTCCAGGCAGTGGGAGAAATTCAGATCAGTGCAGCAAATGGGGGAGATAGTGGAACTGATCCTTTGTGGTTCTCACTGCAGCAGCTGGAGAAGGAGATGTTGGCTTTCAGCTGCTGCAGTGAGAGCCACAATGGATCGGTCCTTGTTCTCCCCCACCTGCTGCACTGATCACCTGCTGTATCCACTTACCATACCCCTGTTTTTTGGGGGGGGGGGGCTGCAGCACCAGTGGGATGGGAATGACAGTTGGTGGGGGTGAGTCAGTTGGAAAGGGATTTTTTTCAATGGCAGCATCTATGGGGATAGTAGAACTGTGAGGTAGGCAGTAGCTCAAAGTGATATCTGTCAGATGGATGTATAAAGTTACTTGGGGGTGATGCCAACTGGGGGAGTCAGGGGCTGAGAAGTATTCAGATATAATCAAAAACAACTGCGCTCATCCACTAATAGATAAAACAATAAAAAAAATACAATGATATGGCTCAAAGAGCACAACCTCCTTTTACAAGAGATATAATATGCAACCCCCCAATATGTGTATGAAATAATGAAATATTTAATAATGTAAAGTTACTTTATGACCATTGTGTTTAACCCTGCATTATCCAAACTGTGCACAGTCAAAAGTGTAAACGCAGCACATAAACTAAACACTCTATAGCTAAATTCACATCTATGCATGTGAGGAATGCATGTAAAATTGCATGCCTTCCCAACACACACAGAAATGTGCTGCACTTTAACGAATGTAGAGCAGTTTTAATAATTAAGGGCATCCCCATACATCTGCAAACGTCCGCCCCATGCTGGACTTTTTCAAGACATTTCCATGTGTGTGAAAAACATGCTCATACTTGGTTGTACCTGTAGGTGTAAACCAAGCCTTACATTGAGTACATAAAAATAACAATCCTAAATAAACATAAATATTTCTCTAAATAATCAGTGTTCAAAATATTGTGCTTTCATGCATGTAGCCTTGAACATCAAGATGATGTATTTATTGGGGGTTATTTTGTATATAGTGTGTATAGTTTATTTGGTGGGTTTACACTTTTCATTGTACAGGGTTGGATAACACAGGGTAAATGGAAAGGTCATAAATTAACTGCACATTATCTGGACATACAGAGTGCTTGGGGATTGTTTATGTAGATAGGGATATGATGTGTGCCTGCTTAAGAGATGCCTTTCAGCTGGGGGGGGGGGGGGGGGTTGCAAACTTTGCTGGCCGCTATGGTCACATTAACCCTTCACATGATACTATAAAAACTTCCATCCAAGCATGACACTTTGACATGTATTGTGTGCAACTTACCTCCCTCAGCTCCCCTCTCTCCCTGCATGTAGTGTGAGACTTTATGCCCCTCCTCCGGGTTCTCTCATCACACGGCACTGAAGATGGGAGGGGGGATCTGTGAGAGGGAGGCACAGAGCGAATATGCAGGAGACTGCTGGAACAGGGACAGAAAGGAGATTCAAAACTTCTAAATACATACACCGCTAGGCAGTGGATGCATTTAGGAGCAGTAACACTGCTGCTGACAAACCCCGGGATGAGCTGTATCAGGACACCTTCCTAGAAATTGTGACTGTCCCAGAGGGCTCCCTACTGGCCCTCGGGCAGTGCCCGGGAATGCCTGAATAGTCAGTCCGCACCTGCCTGTTTGACATAAGCAGGTCTAATGAGTGGCTTCTGTCAAACAATCCTGCAGGAAAACCAGCAATCGACAAGCGCTTGCAGCCGATTGGCCCGCTGTCAGAATACCACAGCACAGCAGAGGAGATTCCTGCATCCACATCGCTTGAGGTTTTTTTCCTTCAACCCGCTGATTGAACAACAAAAAAAAACTTTAGAAACAGGCTCTTTACAAGAAACAAAAGGTCTGATTTTAACCGAAGAAATTTTGTTTTCAACTGGAGTTATGTGAAGTCATATTAACCACTTGTCTACTGGTGCATTTTTTAAATTTTTTTGCACACATGTTAAAATCTAAATTTGTTTTCTAGAAAGTACTTTAAAAGCCCAACAATTATATATTTTCTGAAATCAGGGACCATGGAGAATGAGGCCTCATGCACACAGGGTGTCAGAAAAAACGAGCTGCAGAGCCACTTCTGATGCCAGGAAAAAGTAGCTGTAAAAACGTGCTTTTAGTAGCTTTTTCCAGTGGCGTTATTGCACGTTTGGCCACGTCGCTTTTAGCAGCATTTTTTCTGCCTCCATTCAAAATCAATGGTTCCCTATGGAAGCTTATTGATTTGAATGGATCAGGATGATCCGACTTGCTGTGCGAATTGCGCTGTGAGAATCTTGAGGGGGGAACTCCACGCCAAAATGGGAAAAAAATATGGTGTGGGCCCCCCCAAAATCCATACCAGACCCTTATCCGAGCATGCAGCCCGGCAGGCCAGGAAAGGGGCGGGGACGAGCGAGTGGCCCCACCCTCCTTGGACCATACCAGGCCACACGCCCTCAATATGGGGGGGTGGGTGCTTTGGGGCGAGGGGGAACTGCACCCCCCCCACCCTGGGGCGGGGGGGGGGAACTGCACCCCCCCAACCCAAAGAACCTTGCCCCCATGTTGATGAGGACAAGGGCCTCTTCCCAACAACCCTGGGCAGTGGTTGTGGGGGTCTGCGGCAGGGGGCTTATTGGAATCTGGAAGCCCCCTTTAACAAGGGGGCCTTCCCAGATCCCGGACCCCTCCCTATGTGAATGGGGTAGATTATACCCCTACCCATTCACCCCATAAAAGGCAGTGTATGCAAATGACAGGAGAAGTTTTGAAAAGTTTATTAAAAATCTTCACCTGGTCTTCTCTGCTCTGGACTTCTCCCCTCTGCTCTGGACTTCTCCCCTCTGCTCTGGACTTCTCCCCTCTGCTCTGGACTTCTCCCCTCTGCTCTGGACTTCTCCCCTCTGCTCTGGACTTCTCCGCTCCGGTCTTCTCCCCTCCGCTCCGGTCTTTTGCCTTCTGCTATTCTCCCCTCCGCTATTCTTCTTCCTCCGGTCCTCCTCCGACGCTGTCTCCGGTGATTATGCCGGCTCCAGTGTATGCAGCTTATTGTATAGCCATTGGGGGCGTGGCCTCCCAGTGACGTCATCAGGAGACCACGCCCCTTATTTCACAGATGGCATCATCTGTGACATAAGGGGGCGTCGTCTCCTGATGACGTCCCCGGGCGGCCATGCCCCTAATGGCTATATAATAAGCTGCATACACCGGAGACGGCATAATCACTGGAGACAGCGTCAGAGGAGGACCGGAGGAAGAAGACCAGGGGAAGATCAGCTAGTATCCATGGGGGTACCTAGGTTGAAGACCCTGAAGTAGCAAAGGGGGTCCATAGTCAGTGGACCCTGAAGAGCTAAAGTGTAAAGGGGGCACCTGCGGTTTGGGCCCTGAATGGTGCAGAGTGCCAGTTGAGAGTTGCAGCTATACAGTAATTCACAGCAAGCTACCTCAAGCCAGTGCAGGCTGGGGAGGGTGGTCAGTGACTTTGCAGTGCTGCAGTGTCAGTAGTTCTATGCTTCACAGTCCTGAGTCTTCTGGACCTAGAGTCGAGGATTCAGCACTTCAGTCAAGATACAGTGTGTTCTAAGCGTCAGTGAGCGCTGGCTGGCGTCAAGGCGGCGTTAACAGACATTTTCTTGGATAAAATCCCGAATTTTATTTAGTTAAGCCTAAATGAGTATCCCACTCATTCCCTTCTCCCATCCCCTTTATCTACAATAAAACCACAAAAACCAAGATGCCGGAATTGTCAATGTCTCGGTTCTCACACTCAGGGTCGCAGCTCACGTGGGCTGGATAGGTAACCGGTAACAATGGCAGACCCACATCGGGCCACAGGCCTGCAAAACCTGCTACATTTATATACACTGCTTTTTTTGGGGTGAATGGGTAGGGGTACAATGTACCCCATACCCATTCACATAGGGAGGTGGTCTCGGATCTGCGCGGGCTTCCAGATTCCTATAAGTACCCTGCCCGCAGACCCCCACAACCACCGCCCAGGGTTGTCGGGAAGATGCCCTTGTCCTCATCAACATGGGGGCAAGGTGCTTTGGGGTGGGGGGGTGCAGAGTCCATGTTGAGGGCGTGTGGCCTGGTATGGTCCAGGGGGGGTGGGGCCGCTCACTCGTCCCCTCCCCTTTCCTGGCCTGCCGGTCTGCATGCTCGGATAAGGGTCTGGTATGGATTTTCGGGGGGGGGACCCCACGCCATTTTTTTGGCGTGGGGCTACCCTCAAAATCCATACCAGACCCGAAGGGCCTGGTTTAGAACCTTGGGGGGACCCCCACGCCGTTTTTTTTTTTTTCCCATTTTGGCGTGGAGTTCCCCCTCAAGATTCTCACAGCGAAAGTCGGATCATCCTGATCCGACTTGCGATGCGCCTTCCATTCAAATCAATAGGCTCCCATAGGGAACCATTGATTTTGAATGGAAAAAAAATAAAAAGAATAACGTGACTTAACGCTGTATAAGCAACGTTATTCAGCCTTTAGCCGCGTCAGACGTTTTTACAGCTTGATGCTGCAGCTCCAGAACGCACTGGTCCTGGGTTTTTTTTGCAGCTATTAAACGCCTATGCCACTTGGAGCTCCTAAAAGCTCTATGTGTGCATGAGGCCATAGAATAACATGGATGGGCATTTTGCAGCTGCAAAAAAAAAGAAAAAACGTCTGACACTGCTAAAAGCAGCTGCAAAAACGCCCTGTGTGCATGGGGCCTAAAATAGTGCAGTTGCAATTTTTTGTTTCATGATATTTCGGCAGCTATTCATCAAAAGCATAGTTTCAGGGAAAATACACTAAAATGAATGTTAGTGCAAAAAAACACAGTATTATACCCTTTTGGTAAAATATAAAAGATGATGATGCATCAAGTAAATGCATACCAAAAAGGTTAAGCCTTAAAATTGAAGGCACCCAAGAGATTACAAAAAACAGTTGTATTCAAAATTCTCCATAGGCAGCACATTAAAAGCCTTTACAGGTTATCACTTAGAGTTAACAATGAATTATTGCTCTCACTCTGAAGGTCGTGACAATGCCTCACGTGTGGTTCATTTTATGATTAGATTTTTATTTTTTTGTAATATTTAATTGTAATTGTTTGACACCTTTCATTTTGTTGAACTTTATTGCTATCACAATGAGTCTGAAATGAGGTACAACGTTGAGTAGTTTAGGAAACACAGAAAAGGACAACAAAAAACAAAACAAAAAAGTTATTTTTTGGTGTATACTGTACCTAGTGTTAAAAATAGCACCACTGTGAGTACAGCAGAGCACAGCCGTTCATGTCAGTGACAGGCTGTATGCTGCACCTGGGCTGCGTGGGTGGAGGAAACACACTGGCAATTGCGCTGAACTGACTCAGCTGGCCAGTGTGCGAGAGCCCTTATGCATTCATCAAGCTTCACCAGTCTTATTATTCATTGCATACAATGTTAGGCTATTGTAGTAAGTAATTTACATCAGTGGCTATCTTTGGGGAAGGCATTGCTGGTAAAGGCAGATCAGAGCCCAAAAATCATGTGTTTTTGCTTTACATCAGGGGTGCGCATCCAGTGGCTCATGGAGCCCTGTGACCTCATACTCTGGGATGGTGTGTCGTCAAGCCCATATCCCAGGTTGCAGACCCGCCATCCCAGAGCATCCTTGTGGATGGAGCCAGCGCCATAAGAAGCAAGCGACTGTGAAAAGGGCAGCAGCCGCATAAGCCAATGCTTTCTCTGTAGGGCCAACTCCTGTCCCAGGGGAAGTTCATTTGGTATTACTCCGCCTGGGACAGGAACCTTTCTTACAGCCTAGTGATGCTAGCAAAAGCTGAAAGACTAAAAGATCTGTTTAATAAACATCACATCGTTTTGCAGTGGGCATATTGGCACTTTAAAAAAAAAAAAAAAAGGGTTAACAGGCTGCTTTCACACTGATATGCAGATGCAGCACGGCGCACCTGCGGCTTTCTGGTGAGTTAACTGCCCTGAGCCATAGGCACATCGATTCTATCCTGCGGGTTTGATGTGCTTTCTGAAAGCGGACCAAAACTCCTGGATGCAGAAGCTTTGGTGCACTTTTAGAAAGTGTACCACACCTGCAAGATGCAATAGTAGATAAATATCCAAGGTCATTGGTCCTATGAAAAATGATTATCCTGAATTGGTCTGAACCATTTCATTTCATTATGACCAAATTGCCCCTTAAGGGCCCTTGCTCTTCAAAAGGAGGAGTACCTCTGCTTTACAGCATCAAGAGCATGTTTGAACTTTGCCTTGAAGTTTTATATATTTTTTTCTTAAAATTTCTGCTGTTGGTGATTATTTTTATAAAAGTCTGTTTGCTCAAATTAACCTGTACTCTTTGCAGTCTCACATGATACCTGAATAACAAATCACATAAACTTTTTTAGGTATTGTGTGGTCTCTTGCACTCCATGTGTAGTCTATGACAGACTTTTTTTCTATGCAGGCAGTCCCCGAGTATCAAACATTTAATTTACATACGGCCCATAATTACAAATGGAGGGAGACAACAGGAAGTGAGAAGAAATCTACCCCTAGGAAGGAAAAATCACTCCTGTAAGAGTTATAATGGGAAAAAGGTGTCCCCACTGAAGCTTTATCACCAATCCTTGTTTCCACGACAACCCAAAATTTTTAAAATCCAATTGTCACAGGGACAGAAAATAAAATCTTTTGAACAGGGGCGCAGACCACAAAACAAACGTTACAAGGGTGTTAACCCTTCCCTATGTTATCCAAAGAACTTACAAATTATTTTACACTTATGTTACACTTAAAAAATTTACCTGTTCCAACTTACATACAAATTCAACTTAAGAATAAACTTACAGAACCTTGTTTGTAACCCGGGGACTGCCTTTATTAGCCCTCTTTCACATTGAATGCGGCTTTGATATTACTTTGATGTTATTTTCTCATGTTAGTTAGCTTCATGCACAGATGTCTATGCAAGTTGCACCCAAAATCGCCAAAAGTAGTGCAGGAACTACATCGATGTGGCACCGCAAAGTCGGCGTCACATTGATTTGAACATGGCCATTGCCAACAATAGGGTGCAAATTGTCATGCAATTTGACCTGTCAAATCACATCACAAGTCACTCCAATGTGAACGAGGGCTTATGGCGATATTTTAAAAAAAGAAGCAAAAAATCAAACTAATCCTTGTACAAAACTATAGTTCTCTTGAATTTACCTTTTTCTCTTTCGTTCATTGACGGACATAGCTCCTGATTCTTCTTAACCATTGGGTTATGCTGCCCCCTACAGGAGTAAGACACTAGGCAGGAAAAAAAAAATACTTGACTAGACCTATGGGGTATTCCCAGGGGGTATACTCCCACTTCCTGCAGTAGGTACTCAGTATTTTTTTTTTTCTGCCTAGTCGGGAGTAAGGACCTTGTTCCTTGCTGGGATCGCTGGTCCTAGCAATTGTTTCATTTAAATGGAATTTTTTCTCCTTTTTTTATTTTGTTTCTGTGAGAACTACAATCAAGTGCCTGCCAGCGAGCATGTGCAGACTGCAGCTTCGCACTATGTCGGCTGCGACATAGCCGCTGGACGGGTGCTGGCCTGCAAGTTTAACGTCTCGCGAGGATACATATGAACTGACTTCGGCCTGAGTCGCAGTGTTTCCTCCTGGCAGAGAGCACCCACATTATGATGGAGCGGTATCCTGTCCGGAGCGGTGCCCACCCTGTTTCTAGGTGTGGTAAGTAGCTGTTCTCCCACTACCCCTGGAGGGTTTTTTGGGTGGACGTGGGTCCCTCCCTGGGATGGTTGGACCCCCCGATTCCCCCCCCACCATATGGTCAGCTTGGCACCTCCCTCAGACCGGGTGCACTGTTGGAGCGCTTCATGTTTATTGCCAGTCATGCCCCCATTATTGTGTGGGGCACCTGCCTTGTTCTAGCAAAGGTACCCTGCCTGCGCATCCGGGTCACAGTGGGCGGCCCCCTTTTGAAGGAGACTCTGTCCAATTATTTCCTCTATTGAGGGATCAGAGAGCGACCGCTTGTTTTTTTTTGCGGGGTCCAATTGGTGTTCCATCTTTGGTCCATTGTGGACCCTTGGCCAGCATCCCCTTTGCGGGATCTCAGTCGACAGCCTCCCCTGGTTTTTTTTTGGGGTGTGCTCAGTATATAGCGATCCTACTGGGTCTGCGTCCACGCACCCTGAGTGCTCAGATAGTGCGGGTGATTCCTCTGCTTCTCTAGCCACGCTTAAATAAGCGCTGGTGGATGCACTGTTTGTGTCAGTGCGTGAAACTTTAAAAATGGAGGTTGGAGCTGACGCCAGATCGGAGGCACCGGTTCCTTTTGGCACCCACAGGCCTTCCAAAGCGGTGAGGGTGTTCCTCTTTCTGATTATCCTGACATCATTGTCTCAAAACAGCAGGGTTGTCGAAAACGCAGTGGTTACTAGGTGTTTTTTGTTTGCGGTATCCTTATGAGGATTTACTGCGTAAAAGGTGGACGGTCCCATCTGTAGTGGACTCGCTGGTTTCCAGGTCAAATTGAGTTCCCTTCATCCTGGTTGAGGAGTCCCCGACCTTTACAGGTCCAGCTAATAAGAGGGCGGTTGCTCTGGCCCGCCATATGTGCACTGTGGCTGGTTCAGCAATTAGGCTGGTAATTACTATTGCCCTGGTGTCGCAAACTCCCACCGAGTGGGCTAAGCTTTTACTCCCGCACCTGGAGGGAGAATAGCTTCCCCCTGTCTTTGCTGAGTGGGCGGACCGGTTGGTCCAGAGGCTTCTGTTTGTCTGTGATGCTTCTTTGGATGCGGCTCCTTTTGATTTCTAGGCTGTCTGTATCAGCAGTGGTCCTTCTGTGTATTGTCTGGCTGAAATGCTGGTCTGCGGGCTAAACTTCTAAGAAGGCTTTGTCTGATCTTCCTCTTATAGCGGATCGCTTATTTGGAGCTTACATGGATGATATCGTTAAGAGTCTCACGGGGGGAAGAGTACTCTTCTTCCGTAATGGCCTTGTGTGCCATCAGGGTATCGGGTTTTGGCGGTCTTTTTCCAACGACCTTTGGCCACACACTCCCTGGTGTGTACCTTTTGTTTAGGATGTCCGAAAATTGATTCCTTCAGTGCGGGCTCTGTTGCCACCCTGGAATCTTAATGTGTTGCTTTCAGCTCTACTGAAGCTTCTCTTTGAAAATGCTTGGGAGGTTTCTCTGCTTACTCTGCCCCAGAAGGTGACCTTTTTGGTGGCTATAACCTCTGCATGCAGGGTGTCTGACCTGACAGCGTTATCCTGTCGTTCACCATATGGTGATTCACAAGGATAAGGTGGTGTTTTGCCTCTGTCCGTCAATCCTTCCTAAGGTGGACTCTGACTGTCATTTGAATGAAGACATTGTGTTGCCTTCCCCGTTTCCCAGGCCTAAACATCTGAAAGAAATTGCCTTGCATGTCTTGGATGTGGTCTGGGCAATTAGGGTGTACCTGGCAGCTACTGAGTCTTTTAGGAAGTCAGACTCTTTGTGCTCAGTCAGACGGACCTCACAAAGGGTTGTCGTCTGCTTCTTCTGTGATCATTTTCAGATAGATCAGATGGTGGTTCAGGCCTATTGCATCAGGGGTCAGTTTCCTCCTTTCCCTGTGTAGGCGCACTCTACTAGGGCACTTAGTGTCTCCTGGGCTTTCCGTCATCAAACGTCAGTGACTCAGGTTTGCAAGGCGGCCACCTGGTCGTTGGTGCACGCTTTTTCAAAGTTTTTTTGTAAAGTGGTTGTGTTGGCATCTGTGGATGCCTTTTTTGGCCGCAAGGTTTTTGCTGGCTGCTGTTGAGAGGACCTGGTCCTCTTTGAGGGTGTATAGTTTTCAGGTGCGCTCCATTTGTTTATGGTTGAGCTTCATGTTATCTGGTTGGCTATGGTTAGCCTTGGGAATTTTGTTCTGCTTTTTCCCACCCCTCATGTTTGACACTGCTTTGGGATGTCCCAATGATTAAGAAGAATCAGGAGCTTTATCCGTCAATGAACGAAAGAGAAAATGGGATTTTTGACTTACCGTAAAATCCATTTCTCTGATGTTGATTGACGCCCCTCTATGGTGTTAGGTTTTTTCTTCTGATACTGCTTGTAACAAAACTGAGTACCTATGGCAGGAAGTGGGATTATACCCCCCTGGGATTTCCCCTGTAGGCGTAGTCAAGATTTCTTTTTTCTCTTCCTGTCTAGTGTTCTACTTCTGTAGGGGGCAGCATAACCCAATGGTTAAGATTAATCAGGAGCTGTGGCTGTCAATGAACATCAGAGAAATGAATTTTACATTAAGTCAAAAATCCCTTTTCTCTGTCGCTCATTGACAGACGTAGTCTTCTTGATTCACATCAATTGGGTTATGTTGTCTCCGCAGGAGTAGGACTAGGCAGAAAGAAAAAACGTTCTGGCTCCACCCTAGGGGCAGTCCCAGAGGGTATATCCTCCCTCTCTCTGCTACAAGGAATCAGTTTTTTTCTGTCTAGTCAGGAGTAAGGACCTAAGTTCCTTTTTAGGTAGTTTTCTCCAGTGTATTTTCCTGTGAGATCTTCAAGCAATTATGCCGCATCTGGGCGACACTAGTGGTCACCCCAGCCGGCCTACGAGTGCGCGCAGACCATTGCATCGCGCTTGGTCGGCCGCGACACATTCAAGTAAGTATGCGGGGCCGGGCGACGGGCTGGATGTTGAGATCCAGTGGTCACCCCGGTTTCTGCCTACGAGCGCGTGCAGACCAGAGCTCCGCACTGGGTCGGCCGCGACGGAGTCCCATTGGAGGGACTGACCTTGCGAGTTAAAAGTCTCGCTTGGACGCCAGGAACCAGAGAGTCGAGGCGTCCGGAGTGGTCAACAACCCCCCACCCCGGTGGAGAGGGTATTGTGAAGAGAGGGTGCCTGTCGGTTCGGTATGGTCCAGGTGTGCAAGGCGGCTACCTGGTCGTCGGTGCATACCTTTACAAAACATTATAAAGTTGATGTAATGGCATCGTCTGATGCCTCGTTTGGCCGCAAGGTTTTGCAGGCCGCCATTTGAGGAGACCAGTGGTCTACCTCGAGGGTTTTTTTTCCGTTGGAATTTTTATTTGAGTCTCATTCTTTGCTTATAATGAGCCTTTAAAACTTCTAGTTGGCACCGGTTGGGCCTTCTAGATTGGATTTTGATTTCTGTCAATCCCACCCCTCATTTGTGGCACTGCTTCTGGATGTCCCAATTGATGTGAATCAAGAAGACTACGTCTGTCAATGAGCGACAGAGAAAATCGGAATTTTGTAAGATCTTACCGTAAAATCCTTTTCTCTTAGCTCATTGACAGACGTAGTACCCGCCCCTCTATCATTGAGTTGGGTTGGGTTAAATTCTCTGTTGCTGCTTTATAACAGAACTGATTCCTTGTAGCAGAGAGAGGGAGGATATACCCTCTGTGACTGCCCCTAGGGTGGAGCCAGAACGTTTTTTCTTTCTGCCTAGTCCTACTCCTGCGGAGACAATATAACCCAATTGATGTGAATCAAGAAGACTACGTCTGTCAATGAGCTAAGAGAAAAGGATTTTACGGTAAGATCTTACAAAAATCCGATTTTTTTTTTTTCTGTCATCAGGGAAAATACAGTATTAACCCTTAATTGTAGTGAGGGCTCATTATTACAAAGTAAAAATGGCCATATTTGAAACTTATGTTGTATAGTCTTACCCATAAAAAAAAATATTATATTATTTTTAACAGTATTTATAAATGTCTCTGTCTTGCTCATTATTAGTCCTCCAAAGATATTACATATTTGTAGGGGTTTTTTTCTCTATTTTACATTTTCTATTTCTTTTTCAGTCTTTATTATTGATTATTTTACTGTGTCACTCAACATCTCCTTGATCTATCTTTACTCCCTTTCACCTTGAAACATTTAAGTCCTGCAGTTGCCCTCATTATGTTCTCAGAGAGATTAGCGTTTTTCTTTTACTCTTTACAGATAGAAAAGCAAGACATCCTTGAGAAAGTCAATGACACGATAATAATATTCTCCTCTCCACAAGTGTTGGAACATCACCTGAAATCTGAGGTTATCTGTCGGATTAAAATGGATGGCTTTGAAACACCTCTACAGACAGCTGAACTTTCTTTCAGTTACATATCTGATCCAATTTTTGATAACTTCACAGATGGCATACTGAAGCAAGTGAATAATCTAATTCATGCCAAGGTAATTTGTCATTTTGCATGATGGGCAATAGTTATTTTAGGTGTCTGCTTTATGTAGTATGTTTAGAAGTTTAACCCCCCCCCCCCCCCCCCAAAAAAAAATTATGAATAAATGGCTGCACTATAATGCACTCTTCCTTCCTTCAAACCATAAGAACTTTATCTGCCATTGCGATCCCTTGGCTTGGGCAAAGTCACTACATGCAACTCTGTGCTAAAAGGACAGATCCCTATTCCCCTGCCACGTGTTGAACACTGGGCGAAAGACATCAGAGGCAAATTTGGGAAACCATAGTTCATTGCCCAATCGACACATCAATTAAATCTGTTGTGCACTGCTGTGTGGTGTGGCAGGAGTGTCTTCTCAGCGAGTCTGGCACAGACCTGTTATCTCAGCAAGCTTAGGATGTTTTCCAGAAAGTGGGCAGGAGGGAGCACATCTGGGAAAGGCACAGCAGTGCCACCAACAGGTTTTAGGTATTCTTGCCGTGTTTCCGCTGAGTTTGTCTCTCCCAACTGACCAGATGTGACTGGTGCATCTGAGCCACTGCACATGTCTGGTATTGTGGCCACTGCAGGGACATCAACCTCAGCTTCTGTCACTAAGGGTGACTCGGGTGCTGCTTTAGTTGGCTTACAGGGAAATACAGTAATCCCCCGCTCCATCGCGGTTCAGTTTTTGCGGTCCCGGTAATTCGCGTTTTTTTTTTGTAATGTTATTTTACTATATAAATCATTAAAAATGAAATATTTTTGTGTTTTCCATAGTCTCTTGCTATGTCTCTTAGTATCTTTTATGTGTTTAAATGAGTTTCTATTGTTTTAAAAGTGTGTTTAAAGACCTTAAAATGCTTCTACACGTACAGTGACAGTAAAATAAACATGCCTACAATGCATTTTAATAGGGTTTTTCTATTTCGCGGAATTTCACTTTTCGCGGCTGGGTCTGGAACGTAACCCCCGCAATGGAGGGGTGTTTACTGTATTGCTGGTATGTTTACATCCAAGGCGGTAAGAAGCGGAAGCATTACCTTCACCAGATTCCTCTCCAGTTATACAGGAGGAGTGGGTGGATATATGGATGGGGGGGGGGTAGGAATAGAGCTTGAAGGTCAAACGGTGGATTCCACATCTGTGGATTCTGAGCCTGAAGAGGTTTAAGAGCTGTCTGTCTCCCAAGCTCAGAGGGTGTTAGTTCAATCTGAGATGATTCGATCTGATTTCAGGTTACCTCCTGCTGAATCCTCATCAGTAAAGTTTTCCTCTTTGGAGTCTTTATGCCTGCCTCAGAGTTAACAAGCTTTCTCTATCATTCATTGACGGACACAGCTCCATATCTTCTTTGACCCTTGGGTTATGCTGCTCTCCATAGAAGTAGGACTAGGCGAAAACAAATTTGACTATGCCCATAGGGCAGTCCTAGGGGGTATACTCCCACTTCCTGCTATAGGACTTCCATTTTTTTCTGCCTAGTCAGGAGTAAGGACGTAGTTCCTTGCTGGGATCTCAGGTCCTGGCATTCTTTCCTTTTCAAACAGAATTTTTTCTTCTTTTTATTATTTTCTGTTCCTGTGAGAGCTACAATCAACTGCCAGACTGGGTGACGCACAGGATGTCCTAGATCCTTACGATCTTCCCAGTCTGGCCAGCGAGCGTGAACCAACCTTAGTTCCGCCCTAGGTTGGCCGCGACATAGCCCCACTGGACAGGGGCTGGCAGGCGAGTGAAACACCTCGCGAGGACACATAGCCTTGGTCACGACACTGGTCATTAACTTAGTCACAGCGTACCTCTGGCCGCAGCATCCCCATTCCAAGATGGTGGGGTGGACTGCTAGTAGTGCCCGCTAGGTTCGCAGGTGTGGTGAGTAGTGTCCCCCGTCTCCGGCGGTGGGCCTCTAGTGGCTGTGACAGTGCTTCCTCTTTCTCTCTGATCGCCGCATGGCAAGCAACAGGACACACTGGGTCCTTCCCTAAGTTGGTGGTGGTGAGTCCCAGCGGGGTGCAGCTCCCTCTTTCTGCTATAGCAGCACCGCTGGTGCGCTGGGACTTGTAGTATTGCTGCAGTGATGGGGTGAATTATTTTAGCAATTTTTTTCAAATATTGCAGGTGGTCCCCAGGTTAAAAATGGAGTCCCTGGAGCATGTCACCACCTGACCCACTCTCGGAAGCTGTGGTACCCTCTGGCCCTGGTGGTCAGAACAGCGGTTCTGCAGTCACTAGTGTCCAAAGTTGATATGGCCCTTCAAAAGCAGCCTAGCAAGAAGCGCCTCCCCCCCCCCCGCTTTCACCTGTATCCTCTTCCTCCTCGGATTCTGAGGTTGATATTGCCGCCGCGGACGTGACCCCACTGGGTCATGATTGTGTCCCAATTGTTGTTGATTCTTCACAAAAAATTACAGTTTTATATCTTTGTTTGAAGCCTGAAATGTGGCAAAAGGTCGCAAAGTTCAAGGGGGCCGCATACTTTCGCAAGGCACTGTATATATAAAGAATTTTGGCAGTAAATGTCTATTGCCATAGTCCATTAGCAACTTTTAAAGACCCGGTGGACAAGAGGGCTGAGGCTCTGGTCCGATACCTTTTCACCGTGGCAGGTTCAATTTTGAGGCCTGTGTTTGCCATCAACTTGGTCTCCCAGACTGACAGAATGGGCGAAGCGTCTGCGCCAGGAACTGGAAGGGGGTAAACATCCTCCTGAGCTGGCAGAGCTGGCTGATAGTTGATACAGGGGTTACAGTATATCTGTGAGGCCTCTTTGGATGCGGCCTGTTTGGCTTGCAGAGTGTGTGTCTGTGACGGCTGTGTTCCTTTGCCGCATCATTTGGCTAAAACATTGGTTTGTGGACCAGGCTTCCAAAAAGGTGCTGACTGATCTCCCCTTTGTGGGAGACTGCCTGTTCAGTGTTTCTATGGAAGAGATCATTAAAGGTTCTTCCTCAGGTTGGCAAGAGCAAAGAGCCTCGTCGTAAACGTGATCCTTTCTTTTCGGCTCCCAAACACCCCTTTCGTTCTGCTGGCTCGCAGGTTAAGGGTTCAAGATCCACCAGTAACTTTGCAGAAGATTCCAAGAGACCCTGGGTTAGAAAGTCAAAAGCGGGTTCTGCTGGTCCTGCAGACAAGCCCTCCTCTGCCGGAAGGAGTGCCCTCACCCGTATCTGGGGTAGGTGGATGTCTGTTTCTTTCCAGACCCGTGGACCTTTCTCATTCAAGAAAAATGGGTCCACAAGTTGGTTCGGTCCGGTTACAAGATTTAGTTTCGGTCCTTGCCTCCGGCGACGATCTTCCCTTCCAATTTGTGCCTGTCCCCAGATCGGCTGCAGGGTCTTTACGGGGTGGTGCAGGATCTATTATCACAGGGAGTAATTGTGCCTGTTCTAGAGTTGGAACGTTTTCAGGGATTTTATTCCAATCTGTTTTCTGTTCCCCGGAAGGAAGGCAAGGTCTGTCCGGTCTTGGACCTCAAAGCTCTGAACCGCTTTGTGCAAGTTTAGAAATTTCAGATGGAGTCCATTTGCACGGTAGTGGCATCCCTTCATCAAGGGGTTTTTCTGGCCTCTATCGATATCAAGAACGCTTACCTTCATATCCCAATATATGTCAGGCACCAGTGTTTCCTTTGCTTTGCCGTGGGAGAGGAGCATTATCAATTTGTGGCGTTACCCTTTGGTCTCTCCTCGGGTGTTCACAAAAGTGTTGGCCTTGCTCAGGCAGAGGGGGTTCGCCATACTGGGTTTCCTGGACGATCTCCTTCTGCGGGCAGTGTCTTAAAGGATGATCTGGATATCAATGTGCAAACTCTACAAGAGTTTGGCTGGAAACTGAATTTTCAGAACTCAACTCTGACTCCGGCCAACCGATTAGACACCTGGGCCTGACTCTGGATTCAGCCTCAGCTCGGGTGTTTCTTACGGAGGCAAAACTGCTGAAGTTAAAGCATTTGATTAGGCTCCTGTTATCCAAACATTGGTCATCTCTCAGGATTTGCATGCAAGTGCGGAGTTTGATGGTCTCCACCTTCGAGGCGGTTCCCTTTGCTAAGTTCCATACCAGGCCTCTGCAAAAGGAGATTCTTGCCAAGTGGGACAAGATTCCTCAATCCCTGGACAAATCTGATCTTGTTGAGCCAGGGTGCGAGGGGATCCCTGATATGGTGACTCAGTTCCCTGGCGCTTCGGCAGGGAAAGTCCTTTCTCCCCCTTTACTGGACAGTGGTTTCCACGGATGCCAGCCTTTCCAGGTGGGGAGGTGTCTTGGGCTCAGACTCTGCTCAAGGAGTTTGGGTTCAGGAGGAGTCCAGTCTGCTGATCAACATCCTGGAGATTCGGCCCATCAGGCTTTGCCTGTCCCTGTGGACGGATCGTCTGCAGGGGTGCCCTGTAAAGATTGTCGGACAATGCCACGGCCGTGGCATAGGTCAGTCATCAGGGAGTCACAAAAAGTGCCCTAGTGGCCAGAGAATTGGCCTTCATTCTAAGGTGGGCAGAACAATATGTTCCAATCCTCTCTGCTGTGCACATTCCAGGCAGACTACCTCAGTCGACAGACGTTGGAGTCGGGCGAATGGTCTCTTCATCTGGAAGTGTTTCAACAACTGTGTCTCCGGTGGGGGACCCCCGATGTGGACCTGTTGGCTTCTTGTCTCAACTGGAAGGTTCGGAGGTTTGTGGCAGGGTCTTGGAATCCTTTGGCCGACACCGCTGACGCTCTGGTGGCCCCGTGGGGTCAGTATCATCTGATTTACGCTTTTCCTCCATTACAACTTCTGCCGAGACTTCTGCACAGAATAGAGGCAGAAGGGATTCCAGTCATTCTGGTAGCTCCAGACTGGCCTCCCGGGTCTTGGTACACAGGCCTAGTAAGGCTGGTAGCCGATGCTCTTTGGAGACTCCCTCTCAGAGAAGATATTACGTCTCAAGAACCAATCTTTCATTCTGCTTTACGGTCGCTGGCTTTATCTGCTTGGCTATTGAAAGCCAGGTACTGAAGGATAGAGGGTTGTCGGATTTGGTGATTCCTACACTGTTAAAAAAAAAGCTAGAAAATCTACTTCAAGGAAGGTTGATCATCAAGTCTGGAGGGCATACATTTCTTTGTGTGAGTCTCGTGGGAGGGGGGTTCTCCCCGTTCCTTTTACGTGTCCCGTCTGCTGGAGTTTCTACAACAGGGTGTAGATAAGCGCTTGGCTCTGGGCACCATTTCAGCTTTTGCCATTTTTTTCCAACGACCGTTGGCTGCAGATTCCTTGGTTCACACTTTCATCCTGGGGTTCGCCATTTGGCTCCTCCGGTGAGGTCCCTGGTACATCCGTGGGATCTTAATTTGGTACTGTTGGTTCTTCCAAAAACCACCTTTTGAAAATATTCGTGACCTTCCTCTGCTTACTCTGTCACAGAAGGTGACTTTCTTGGTGGCTATTACTTCTGCATGCAGGGTATTGGAGTTTGCTGCGTTGTCCTGTTGGTCACCTTACCTGGTGGTTTACAGGGACAAAGTGGTGTTCCGTCCCTGTCAGTCGTTCCTTTCTAAGGTCGTCTTGGGTTTCCACTTAAATGAAAACATTGTGTTGCCTTCTTTGTGCCCTAAACCAAAACTTCCTAAAGAAATTGCCTTACATTCCCTGGATGTGGTTCGGGCAATCAGGGTGTACCTGGCGGCAACTGAGTCGATTAGAAAATCTGATTCTTTTTGTCCTTACGGATGGATCTCGTATGGGGCAGGCCGCATCTGCTGCGATCATATCCAGATGGATTAGGTAGACGGTGGTGCAGGCCTATTATATCAGGGGTCAGATTACTCCTTTCCCTGTTAAGCGCATTCTACAAGGGCGCTTAGTGCCTCCTGGGCCTTCCGTCATCAGGCGTCAGTGGTCCAGGTGTGCAAGGTGGCCACTAGTTCGTCTGTACACACATTCACAAAGGTGGATGTACTTGCATCTGCGGATGCTGCGTTCGGCCGCAAAGTTCTGCAGGCAGTTGTTGCAGAGGCTCCTGCCTCTTGAGGGTGTATTTTTTTCTTGGTTGGTGAGCTCCATTTGTTCCTGGTCGAGCTCCTCTTTTACCTCTTTTACATAGTTGGCTATGTTTCGCCTTTTTGGGAATTGTGTATTGCTGTGTTTCCCACCCTTCATACTGACACTGCTTTGAGACGTCCTCAGGGTCAAAGAAGTTATGGAGCTGTGTCCGTCAATGAACGAAAGAGAAAACTTGATTTTTATCTTACCATAAAATCCTTTTCTCTGTTCATTGTTTGTCAGTCCGAAAGGCTCTAGGAAAGGCCAGGCGGCTACTAAGTTGACCAGTAAACGGTGAATTCAGCAGCTTATTGCCCAAGCCTATGACTTGAAGGGTAAGGTTCTGCCTTTTCATGTAAAGGCACACTTTGCTAGAAATTTGGGGGCCTTTTGGGCCATCAGTCATCAGGCTTCAGTGGCTCAAGTTTGCAAGGTTGCAACCCGGTCTTCAGTACATACCTTTACATTTTTTTTTGCCAGGTGGACTTAAAGGCTGCTAAGGATGCTGCTGTTTTGTGGGCAATAATTCCAATTATTTTTGGTGAGAGTAAATTTTTTAACATATTTAGATAATTTTGGACAAGAAGCCTGGCATAACGTCGTCTGTTTAAAATGTCCCTTTCACACATAGGTCCATTGACGGATGAAAAACAGACATCATTGCATCTCTATGTAAAAATGATGATCATCCTCTAACATCCGTTTTCATCTGCTTCCATCAATGTCCGTTTTTTTTGAACAGATGAATGTCCTATTTTTCATCCGTCAAAAAAAAACGGGTGGGGCGAAAAATAAATGGACAAACGGTCCATTTTTCATCTGTTTTTGCATTGATAGTGGATGTAAAAAAAAAAAAGGATGAAAAATGGATGAAAAACAGACGACAAAGGGATGAAAAATGGATGAAAAACTGATGAAAAACTGATACATTTTGATGTGACTGAACTGATGAACTGAACAGACCATATGTGTGAAAGGTTGCTTATAGTGCTCTCTAGTGTTCGTTTTATAAAATGATCTATGGGGGAAGGTTATAGCCTATTGATTCTAAACTGTTGTGATTTGCATTATCAAGCTAAACTATATACTTTAAACTTGAGAAATAAAACATATATATATATTTGTTTTTTAATATACAACATAATTTTTTTGTGTAACAGATGCAAGGAAAGCATTAAGGGCTTCTGACGCTACATAAACTAAAACATTACTGTCATCTGTATTTGTGTCTCCAGAGATCAATTCATAGCTCTGAATTGAACCCTTGTACCCTTTAGTTTCCTTTTTTTTATTCTATGTAGTAAAGTATCAGTTTTTCTAGAGTATAGTATTTAGGAGTACATTACATTATATTATTTTATACAGCAGTGATGGCAAGCAGACACAAATTGATCTGAACCAACAGCAACTAAAGACTCCTATATACCAGTCTAAACTATTTCCAAACCCAGTTAAGTCATGCACAAGTAAACAGAATAACCTTTACCACCCCTGAGCCAGTTCTTCCTTCATTTGTGTCTCACACACCCCCCTCCCAGACACTTCAGCTCACAGTGGGAGAGTTTCAGGCAGTGCTGTCAGTAGTGTGGGCAGGAATGGGTGTGGCCATGTTGTGATTGAAAGGTACAGGCTTCTGAATCAGTAGTGAACATGCTGATAGCTGCACCCCATGAAACATTTTTTCACCCTTCTGTAATGCATCAGGCACAGCCTATATGAGTGACAACAATGCCTTTAATTCAGAAGCAGAATTGTTGTAACACCATCATGGGAAGCTGCATCAGAAGGACTTCATTGGCAGGATCAACAGGTATATTTGGGACTTTGCTGGGGGTCTTGGAGAAAACCAGATGCATTCTTAATTGGAGGCTGCAGTACATATATATTTTTAAAGGGAGGCCATAGTAGGTCTACAAATATAGTGGTGCCATCATAATCCACTTCCCTTGTCTTTGCACCCACACCTCTTAGTTGTCCATGTATACATACAGCAATGGCACATGAGGTGCCTTTAATGTACAGACTATGATTGACAGTCTAACTTTCATTGTCAAAGTTAAGATGGCTTTTCCCAGCAAAGGCAAAATAAAGTGGTGTTTTTATGTTTTTTTTTTTTTTTTTTTTAGGTGAATTAATAAGGCTGCATTCACATGTCAGCTTATAATCGCGGGCAGAACCGCCGCGGTTCCGCCCGCGATTCGGAGATTTATTGCAAATCGCGGGACACCTAGCGTTGCCCGTTGATTTGCAATAGCCCCCCAAACGCCGAGCGATGTTGCCGCGATTTACGCCCGCCGAATCGCAGCAACATCGCGCAAACAAAATCGCGGGACGCAATACGCTCCAAAAAAGTACAAGAGCTTCTTTGGAGCGTATTGCGTCCCGCGATTTTGTTTGCGCGATGTTGCCGCGATTCGGCGGGCGTAAATCGCGGCAACATCGCTCGGCGTTTGGGGGGCTATTGCAAATCAACGGGCAACGCTAGGCGTCCCGCGATTTGCAATAAATCTCCGAATCGCGGGCGGAACCGCGGCGGTTCTGCCCGCGATTATAAGCTGACATGTGGATGCAGCCTAAGCTACATGTAGTTATTGTTTGGCAGCAGTTTCTGTAAACATTGCACAAAAAAGGGGAGGGTGCTCATGTCTTAAAAATGATGCAGACTCAAACAATATAATGGTTCTTAAAGGGCTTCATGGAACCCTAGAGTTCATTCAGAGGTTGTTTTAAGGGAATCTTGAGGAAGGAGCAATTTTTGCTCCTCTGATAAGTTGGCACTGAAACCAATGATCTTTTTTGCTTTCCTTAAGGGGGAATTTTCTCACTGACTACAAATATAAGGAGCATTTTTCTCCTTGACAATAGCACTAATGTACAGTGAGCTGTGGATACGGTAATTTTAGTAGGGGTTCCCTGAGACTTGAACATCATGTTAAAGCATAACTTCACATAAAATCAGAAGTTCTACTCCTTTTCCTTCTCTCCTCTGCTATTAATATAAATGTATATAATATATAATATGTACCGATTTCTTGTAGGTACCCGTTACCACTTTGTCACAGGTCCTAGGTAGCTGCAAGGTCATTGACAAAACGCATGCACAGTGTCGGCTGTGAGCCAGCAGAAAATCATAGCTGGCTTCCCGCACTCAAGATTACGGGGACTCAGAGACCAGTGAACTGTTCCAGGAGGTGACCACTCTGGATCCCTTCTCTGGCGAGTACCTCTTTATTAAAAGTCAGCAGCTGCAGTTTTTGTAGGTGCTGGTTTTTAAATTTTTCTACAAATGACTGGAATTCTCTTTAAGGGTTCATCCATCTTAAAAATGGTGAGACTGGTTTTGGTTTGTCTTTCGGGGACCCTCAGTCATTGAAAGAAGTCCCACTCTCCCTTTTTAGGTTTATTTTATATTACTTTTGTGATAGAAAATGTGGAGTCCAGAAGCCAGTGGAGTACCCAGCCCGCCAATCTCCTTTTATAACTGAAATTTTATTTATGGCTGAACTTGATATATCATAAAATAGTTATATAATGAACCAGCATTGGCAATCTCATCACCTAATGTTGTGCATTATTGATTTCTTATGTGTATGTAGGGAAAAAACCTGAATGCTGCAATGACCATGCAAGAAGCTAAGGCATATGTTGGAGAAAGTATTTGCAAGATAAGTACATTGACATTAACGGATTTATACTGTGTTCCACCCGAAGAGCAGCCTCAACCCCGAAGACGTCATAAGAGGGACACCACAGACAACTTGCCAGAATTTACAGTATGTTCTGCGTTCTCTAAGACAGATCTTGTCTTCTGTTTTCTGCTAATTACATCTTGCTTGCCATGTTATAGGTCCATTATGGAAATTTTGGCTGTACTGGAGGGTTCAGCACCCCAGGTGTCAGATGTATGTTTGTTTTTCTTTTCTGGGAAAATTGCATTCCATGAAATGACTCTCTCAAAAATATGTTTTTTTCCTTGCGTTATTCAGAGCATTATGGAGTTATTCTTTCACACTGAGGCTTGAAAACTGCCCATAAAAAGCTAAATGCTTTTGCGGCGCTTTTCAGTCGTTAGTAGTGAGCTTTTTTTTTTGAGGACGACACGTGACTAAAAAAACTGCTTCAAGAAATATTTTGAGTTGTTTTTTGAAGCACTTTTCAGGCGCTTTCCATTCATTTCAAAAGAGAGGGGCATTTTTGAGGCATTCCAAAGATGCTGCAAGATAGGTTTTTGTGAGCTTTTCGGGTGCTTTCTTTTAGCGCCAAAGCACTTGAAAAGCACCTCAGTGTGAAAGGGCTCTCATTGTGTGCAGTGTTTCACTTGGATTAATTGGGTTTGCAGTGATGGCAAAGTTAAATATTCAGTTTAATGAAATGATTTAAATCAAAGTAAAAGAAACATTACATTTTGTAAAGTGCATCCTCCAACTGCATCCTTTGGCAGGTTGTTTTCCCTACACCCATTAAATAGATTTAGGCTGAATGAGTTAGACACTTTACTATCCATGTAGTAGTTAGCTCTTCCATTTATATAAGAGGAATGAAACCTCATTGATTTGTAGTTTCTGCCTCACTGTACACCACTCAAATGCTTTAACAAAGATTTGTCATATAGTCTTTTCTTTTTTTTTTTTTTTTATTCCCGCGTTTAGGTTCAGTTTGGGAACCGAGAATGGGTCCTGGGAAAAGTAGAATATGGACAGTCACCAGTAATACCTCTGAATATCATCATTCCTGTGGTTCTCATACCAATGATTTTAATCATTGGTATAGCTATCTATTTCTACCGGTAAGTGGTTTGTGTTTTTCTAGATTAGTATTTTTTAAGGTCTCTGTGGCTTCACCTTGTCATGCCTTTTTGCATTTCTTGCTTACTTATGTCAGTGTGGTTCATTTAACATTATTCTGTCCAAAAGAGATGCAAACCCATGTTTAACTAGAAAAAGAACAGAATTCTCCGTAAAGCCATGAATTTTGTGTAATAAAAGTAAGATCCAGCACTCAACACAGGTGTGCAAAGCAGTTGGCAATTACGTATGTGCTCGAATAGTTCTGCTATTTTTGGCATCTTCTGGGAATGGGTATTTTTACAAGTCTACATCCAAAGCAAAAAAAACATTGCTTTGTATCTGTAAAAATGTATATCCTGTACAGCCTGCCGACTTCATTACTGGCTTGGTGTGCTTGAAAGAGTCTCTAATAGATCACTGTTATTTCTGTAGGAGGAAGAGTCAGCAGGCGGAGAGGGAGTATGAGAAAGTCAGGCAACAGCTGGAAGGATTAGAGGAAAGTGTCAGAGACCGCTGCAAGAAGGAATTCACAGGTAATATTGGTTTATTTCTAGTAAAAAATGCTCTTTGTTCTCTGCATAATGTAAACTTGAAATGTATCCGCCTTTCACCCAATCTGTATTGGTCATCTACATATGTTATATGTAATGTCTACTTTGGGATGCCCAGTGTTATTTAAGGCGTAGATGTAAACCTTGCCGATATCCATGCGCATTTTCTGTGTTTATCGTTAATCGATAAGCATCCCTTTTCATCAGTAACTCAGAATCCCTTTCCCTTCTATCTGCAGCAGTAATGTCAATGGAAGCGTATACCTTTGATGTAAGCATTGTACTGTGCAGCAAATCCAGTGTCGTGGAAAATATCTTGGTCGCTGCAATAGAGAATATGGCTTTGCCAACCATATGTACTAAAACTACACCCAGAGACAGCCAATATATACCCATGTCCTGACTTGATGTAAGTGCAGGATTTTCAGGGTGCCGAGGGCTCCTAAGCAGATTGCACTGCCACTCCTGGGCAGTAGTGTAAATTTGACTTTCTGGAAGCACTTTTAAGCACTAGCATCTGAGGCAGAGAAAATAATTATGGGATGCAGCAGTGCATATATGGGGAAATTTAGGCAACTAGATCTGGACATTAGTCGTATTTATAAAGCATCTCCATAGAGGGTGACGTTGTTATGAATTTTTGATCAACCTAACTGTTACATTTTTAAACAGACTTAGGTTAAATGTGAAAACATATTAGCTATGTTATGTTCTGGTATAGAGACAAGCTTTGTCCATGTTGTGGTTATTTGAGATAATGCTTGATTGCAGCTCAATTCTCTTTAAATGATGGTCGTGTCAATAATCTTTCACCGCCCCAGCCCGCACTGTAGCTCAGGTTTTTATGTGCACAAAGTCTCATAAGGTCTTATAGCAATAGGAGTTAAGCAGAACACAGTTTTCACAGAGAGTTTAGGCATATGGATACCAGACACTGACACTAACACTTAGCATGGCATTATATCAAGTTTATATGGTTTATAATGTTTTTAGATCTCATGATTGAGATGGAAGATCAGACCAGTGACCTCAATGAAGCTGGCATCCCAGTCCTGGATTACAAGACCTATACAGACAGGGTTTTCTTCTGGCCATCAAAAGATGGAGAAAAAGATGTAATGATCACCGGCAAACTGGACATTCCAGAAGCAAGACGCCAAATTGTGGAGCAGGCTCTTAACCAATTTTCGAATCTTCTGAACAGCAAATCTTTCCTGACTATTGTAAGTATTGGGTTAATAGCAGTATTTATAAATGTTCTAATTTTCTTTCCTGGCACCCACATTAGACAATCACCTTGCCTTCTGACTCATATTGATTTTGAATTTAATAATGTTGCACTAAGCACATGGAATTGCTTGATATCCACCAATGGCCCTAAAATCGCCTCTAACATTTGGCACAATTGTATGAAATTTTGTAAACGTGAAGGTAAATAAGATATGTAATTGTCAATCTACAGAAGGTGCAGCAGGAAGCTGTGTGATAAAGAAGTTGGTGTTTTTTGTACATTAAAATTGTATACCCCCTTGTTCTTTCTTAGTTCATCCATACACTAGAAAACCAGAAAGGCTTCTCTGCCAGGGAAAAGCTTTACTTTGCCTCGCTGCTTACGGTTGCCTTGCATGGAAAACTAGAATACTACACAGACATAATGAGAACCTTATTTGTAGAGTTAATGGATCAGTATGTGGCCAAGAATCCCAAACTGATGCTCAGAAGGTAAGCGTAATATTTTGATTGTAGTATGTATGTGATATACAATACGAGTTTGAAAAGCTTTTTACACAAGATCCAACATATTATTATCATGTTACCTCTAGTATACGTGCCTAAAACACGATGAGTGGGCTTATTTAAGTAGGAAAGCGCAAAGAGCATTTAAAATTAATCGGGTTATTGAATGGAGAATTCTGACTCCTTTGGGTTACTGCTCTTTTTCACTCTCCAACTAGTGGCATTGGTCTTAGTTATACTAATTTGTATCAAACATTTTTGCTTTGTCAAAACCTCCAAAATTATGTGCATTTCCACACATACCACAGCAGCTAGGCGTTACCTAGAAGGTGCCACTGTTATAGTGTGTCTAATTTTCACATTTTCAATCATTTTAGGGCTTGTCTGCATCAATGTTTATAAACTGCATTTGAACTAAGTTTGTAGCATGGTTTTGAACCCCGTTAAAGTGTTGCTAAACCCACAAAAGTAAAGTCTGTCTATAGATGCAGAATAGCATTCTTGTTATACTTACTGTGTAACTTAAGTGATTCATTCTCTGCATTGTTTAAAAAGGCTGTGTGATCCTGTATGCACAGTTTCTCCCCCTCCTGCACGTTAACTCTGAACAAGTCCAGATGAGTACAATAAGTGTAGTTCAGCTGCACATGCTCAGTTTAGTCTCTATTGCTGGATAGGACACTTCCTGGTTTTAGCTGAGCTATTCAGGTCACATGGTATTAACATCACACATTTTGGGGTGTATACAGATCCTAAATGACAGCCCAGTACCCTCCCCTCCTCCTTGCCCAGTAACCAAGAAAGAACACAGTGGGTGGGATGTCACATCTTGGTTAATGGATGCTTTTTTTTTTTCTCTTACGTCCTCCGACAGTCGCCGCCTCTTCATATTCGTCACATATGGGGTATTAGACTTTGCTCCGAAGGAGTAGCTAGGCAACAGAATATGTCAACAATAAAGCTTTAACATATCCCACCCTCAAGGGGTGGTCCCCTCAGTCAATACCCTCCTACTTCCTGCAACCATATCCCAGTTTTAATGTCTAGCTTGTCAGGAGTGGCTGGCTCTCTCTGTGCTGGGACTTTCTGTCCCAGACTCTTTCTTCTTTTTAATATTTTGTTTGAGTTTTCTCTCTATCTTTACTTAGCTGTTATTTTTGTCAGCATTAGTTAGTTCTTCGGACGAAGAGGATCATGCGGACTGGGTCTCGGGCTGATCCCCCTGGTCGCAGGTCGTGGGTCAGTGGCTTCCCAGTCTGCCATCGAGCGTTCAGCCAGGTAACGCTCCTGGCACAGTGAACGACCCATCCCTGTTCGGTGCTGGGATGATTGGTGAGGTGGCTACCTCACCGGACGCTGTGCGGTTTCTTAACCTCCATTGTGTGCGTCTTGAATTGCGACTCTCCCTGCCTCATGTGCAGCGGTTTGTTCGCCTGTGCGGGTTCCCCACGCCATGTGAGGTAAGTGTATTTATGTGGGGACCTGTCTGTCTGGGGGGGTCTCAGTCTGGGACTGTGTAACCTGCCTTTAATCACACTGCTTTGTCTCCCTATCTCTCGGCTGCATGCTGTGGGCTGCAAGGGGGGGGGGGGGAGCTGTATGACACTGTGTGTGTCAGGCTGGGCAGTGTGAGAAGCTGTGTGCTGTGGGGCATGTTTTTTCTTGGCATGTTTGGGCATATACAGCGATCGCTGCGGCGATCTAACATGTATCCTTATATTGGGATGTAATGTGTGTGTTTTTTATGCACTGTGGAGCGGCGTTTTCGGCGCCAAACGACGCCATTTTACCGGCGCCCGCTCCGGCCGCATGGTTTACATGCACGGCGGCCATTTTCTTGTAGCCTCCATAGGCTTACATAGAGCGCCCTGGCAGCATCACTTCCTCTTTCCAGGAACACCGATCGAGGCAGCAGCAGCAGCGGGGTCTCCTCAGGTTTTATCCTTCTGTTCTTGCTATCCATTGCCTGTATTCAGTTTGTATATTCCCTGTGGGGGTCTCATTGTGCCTGAGTGTGGTGCGGTGGGCTGCGCTTGCTAAAAGGGGGCAGTTAACCCTTGGTTGTCTGGCATTACAGGGGCAATGGATTCTCAGGAGGGCAAGTTTCCTACAGTATTGGTGGAAAGCCAGGGGACCGCTGTTTCCCCCCCAGGGGGGGATTTAGCCACTATTGTGGCTGGCCTTGCTGCCCAGGTGCAAATGCTGGTGGCTGCTCAATCTACTAAACGGCCCAGAGTTGCTCTGTCCTCTGATTCTGAGGGTGAAGGTGATGGGGCTGTTCTGGCAGGGACCTCCTTATCGGGGTCCCGCTCCTCTCTTGATCTAGTGGGGTCTGAGGTAGAGGCTGAAGTTGAGGGGGTTGATAATTCTCCCCCTGGCTCGCCTGAAGAGCTTGCAATCATGGATGAGTTGATTGCTTCCATTAAGCAGACGCTACGTTTGCAGGACGAAGTGTGTCCCCCCGCTGCCTTGGCGGCTTATGGGACGCAGAGGAAACGCAGGACGCCGCAGGTTTTTCCCTGCAATGCTGATTTTCAGCGCGCTGTTAAGGATCAATGGCGCGATCTGCGCAAGCCTTTTGCGGTACCAAGTAAATTCAAGCTGCGTTATCCTTTCTCGCCTGCCACTGATGAACGGTGGTGTGTGCCTCCACCAGTGGATCATGCAATTGCGGTTTTGAACAAAGCCACTGCGATTCCTGCAGAGGGTTCCCCTGTTTTCCGTGATGCCACGGATAGGAGACTGGAGTCTCTTGCCCGTCATACTTATTCTGTTACGGGTTCTATGCTTAAGGCTCTGTTTGCTTCTCTCATGGCGGCCCAGGCGATCGCAAGTTGGACGCAGATGCTTAGGCGCGTCCTAGTGGCCGATTCGGCCTCGGCGGCGACCCTGGATATGGTGGATCAGATCCACCAGGGTGTCATGTATCTGTGTGATGCGGACCTGGACCTGATTCCGTTGGCTGCACGTGTGCACAGCGTGGCGGTGTTGTCTCGCCGCCTGGTTTGGTTGAAATGTTGGTCGGTGGACCAATCTTCCCGTAAGACCTTAGCCAATCTGCCTTATGATGGGTCTCGCCTTTTTGGGGAGTCCCTGGATGTGTTGATTAAGGGGATCACCGGGGGTAAGAGCACTCTCTTGCCCCATTTCCCCAAGGCTAAGGGGGCTTCTGGGAAGAAGCATGCTAATTTTCGGCCCCCTCAGGGGTCCTTTCGTGCCTTTCGGCCGCACTACAAGGGCAAACCGTTCAAAGGCCGAGGCTCTCAGAAGAAGCCCTGGTCTGGGAAACAGAAGTCCGGCCAATCCGGACCTGCAGCCCATAACAGTTCGGCCTGAAGGGGCGCCCTCACCCAGTTTTGGGGTGGGGGGACGCTTGCTCGGTTTTCTTCAGCCCTGGTTGGCCCGTGTGCGGGACAGATGGGTTCTGGAAATCGTTCGATCTGGTTACAAGATCGAGTTTCTCTCTCGGCCGGAGAGCAGATTTTTTCCCTCAAATCTTCAACTGTCTCCAGAGCGCCTGCGGGATCTGCACCTGGCGGTGCGGGACCTAAGGGCTCAGGGAGTGGTGGTTCCGGTGCCTCATCGGGACAGATTTCGGGGGTTTTATTCCAATCTGTTCACCGTGCCCAGGAAGGAGGGCAAGGTTCGTCCGATTCTGGACTTGAAGGCTCTGAACCGCTCTGTGCGGGTTCGCAAGTTCCGCATGGAATCCCTGCGCTCGGTGGTGGCTGCCCTCGTTCCGGGGGAATTCATGGCCTCCATCGATTTGAAGGATGCGTACCTTCACATCCCCATATTCGAGGGTCATCAGAGATACCTTCGATTTGCCATTGCGGAGGATCACTACCAGTTCGTGGCGTTGCCCTTTGGTCTCGCCTCGGCTCCGCGGGTCTTCACCAAGGTGCTTGCACCGGTTCTGGCATTATTGAGGGCCCAGGGCATTTCTGTCCTGGGGTATCTGGACGATATTCTGGTTCGGTCTGCGACCAGTCAGGGTCTGGAGGAGGACCTGTCTGTCACAATGCAAACTCTGCAGGAGTTTGGTTGGACGATAAATGTTCCAAAGTCGACACTGAGTCCGTCGGTTCGTCTCCCCTATCTGGGAATGATACTGGACTCGGTGCAGGCGAAGGTCTTCCTGCCGGAAGACAAACTCAGGACTCTTCAGGAGGAAGTCGGGTCCCTCAGGGACGTTCCGCACTCGTCTCTGCGGACGTGTATGAGATGTCTGGGATTGATGGTCTCGGCCTTCGAGGCGATTCCTTTCGCGCAGTTTCACACGCGGGGTCTCCAAGCGGAGATCCTGTCCAGGTGGGACGGGCGACCTCAATCTCTGGATCTTCAGATCTCGTTGAGTCATCGCACCAGGGAAAACCTTCTGTGGTGGCTCCAGTCCCCGTTGGTGTCCGGGGGCAAGTCGTTTCGTCCGATCTCGTGGACGGTAATCACCACGGATGCCAGCCTGTCGGGCTGGGGTGGTGTTCTGGGCGTTCTGTCCGCCCAGGGGACCTGGTCGGAGGGGGAGTCTTCCCTCCCGATCAACATTCTGGAATTGCGTGCGATAAGGCTCTGTCTTCATCGCTGGACGGACCGGCTGCAGGGCTGCCCGGTTCGGGTGCAGACGGACAATGCCATGGCGGTGGCCTACATCAACCACCAAGGGGGCACCAGGAGTGCCCGAGCGGCTCGAGAAGTGGCCGACATTCTATCTTGGGCCGAGACTCATGTCCCGGCGATAACGGCGGTTCACATTCCGGGAGTGGAGAACTGGCAGGCGGACTATCTGAGTCGCCAGACCCTGGATCAGGGGGAATGGTCTCTCCACCCGGCTGTCTTCCAGATGTTGTGCGCGAAGTGGGGTCTTCCAGATGTGGACCTGTTCGCGTCTCGCCTCAACTTCAAGGTGAAGAGGTTCGTGGCAAGGACGCGCGACCCTCGGGCAGACGCGTCGGACGCGTTAGTGGCCCCGTGGCATCAGTACAGGCTGATGTACGCGTTTCCACCGATTCAGTTGCTGTCCAGGTTCCTTCGCAGGTTACACTCGGAACGCAGCACGGTGATTCTTGTGGCACCGGACTGGCCTCGCCGGTCCTGGTACGCAGACCTCGTGAATCTGGCGGTCGACGCCCCTTGGCGTCTGCCTCTTCGAGACGATCTACTGTCTCAAGGACCGATTTACCATCCTGCTTTACAGTCGCTGGCTTTGACGGCCTGGCTGTTGAGACCGAGGTCCTGAAGGAGAAGGGTCTCTCTCCAGAGGTCGTTCATACTTTGATCAACGCGAGGAAGTCTTCCTCGGGGAAGGTTTATTACCGTACTTGGAAGGCCTATTTTGCCTGGTGTGAGTCCAGGGGGTTTTCACCCCGCACGTACTCGGTTTCCCGTGTGCTGTCTTTCCTTCAGACGGGTGTCGATCAGCGTTTGGCGCTGGCTACGATAAAGGGTCAGGTGTCTGCGCTGGCCGTTCTGTTTCAACGTCCCGTGGCTTCCAACTCCTTGGTTGGCACCTTTATTCAGGGTGTGCGGCATCTGGTTCCTCCTAGGAGGGATCCTTTGCCCCCTTGGGACTTGAATCTCGTTCTATCTGTGTTACAACGTGCTCCTTTTGAACAGATCAGGGAGATCTCGTTGTCTATGTTGTCCAAAAAGGTCGCCTTTTTGGTGGCGATCACTTCGGCTCGCAGAGTGTCGGAACTGGCGGCTTTGTCCTGCAAGTCTCCGTACCTGGTTGTTCATTTGGATAAGGTGGTCTTGCGACCTAATCCTTCTTTTCTGCCGAAACGAGTTTCGGAATTCCATCTTAACGAGGATATTGTTTTGCCTTCGTTGTGCACGAAGCCTAAACATCCAAAGGAGGTGAGCTTGCACTCTCTGGATGTTGTTCGGGCGATAAGGGTTTACCTTAAATCGACTGAGTCTTTTCGTAAGACGGACTCCTTGTTTGTTCTTCCAGAGGGTCCTCGGAAGGGCATGGCGGCTTCGGCCTCTACCATCGCCAAATGGATCAGGCAGACCATTGAACAGGCCTATGCCTTGCAGGGGAAGGTTCCCCCTGTGCCTGTGAAGGCGCACTCTACTAGATCTCTGAGTACGTCTTGGGCCTGCCGTCATGGGGCTTCTGTAGCCCAGGTGTGTAAGGCGGCGACTTGGTCGACCGTGCACACTTTCACAAAATTCTACAAAGTAGATGTTCAGGCATCGGCGGATGCTTCCTTTGGCCGCAAGGTTCTTAGTGCGGCTGTTCCCTAGGGTCCCTTGTTGGGGACTCCTGGCTGTTGGGATTGTTTTTTGTATCCCCTGGGTTTTTTGTCTTTTCCTGGGTTGTTGCTCCTGTTGAGCACTTATTTTTGCTGTTGCCCAGCTGGTTTCCTTCCTTTGGTAAGGTTCCTTTCTTTGATGTGGAGACTGCGTTGCCTTTCGGCGCGGATGCGTTTCCCACCCCTCATGTTTGCACTGCTTTGGGACGTCCCCATATGTGACGAATATGAAGAGGCGGCGACTGTCGGAGGACGTAAGAGAAAACGGAATTTTTGTAAAATCTTACCTGTAAAATTCCTTTCTCTGAGTCCTCCGACAGTCGCCGCCCCCGCCCCTCTTTTGGGGTTTGAATGTATACTCTACTGCTATTCCACTAAAACTGAGATATGGTTGCAGGAAGTAGGAGGGTATTGACTGAGGGGACCACCCCTTGAGGGTGGGATATGTTAAAGCTTTATTGTTGACATATTCTGTTGCCTAGCTACTCCTTCGGAGCAAAGTCTAATACCCCATATGTGACGAATATGAAGAGGCGGCGACTGTCGGAGGACTCAGAGAAAGGAATTTTACAGGTAAGATTTTACAAAAATTCCGTTTTTTCTTGGGAGGGTACATGTGATCAGCACAGGGCCAATCGGCACTGTCCAGACATGTTCAGACAGAATCACAGGTTTTGAAACTTGATAGGATAATCGTGGGAGAAATGAAAACTCCTCCTATAAACTACCAGCACTCACTGATACAGGTCACAAGATTGCTCTAAATGCTATATATAGCTGATGAGAAAGGGGATTTATCAGTTTATATTTAATAAAATAATTGCATTTCCATGTTCTCTGTACTTTAGAAGATATGTTGAATGCAGGATCTAGGTTTAGTAGCACTTTAAATTAGTGATCGACCGATATTGTTTTTTCGTTGCCGATACCGATATTTCGCCAATCTTATATCTGTATCGGCTGATATTGGCCGATATTTTCACACATGTAACATTTTACCAAAAAAACACAAAATTCGACACAGATCTCTTAACAAACATGTTAATCTTTATTTATTAACATTTTCAACATGAAGTGCTCGTTCCTCACACCTTAACTGCATAAAAACTTATAGGAAAACTACTGCAGTCAGTGCAATACTACTAGAAAAAAAGCAAAGCAACAGCTACACAATGGATTGGACTGTACTACCGCTGCAGTAGGGCACTCACACACTACAATAATTTTAAATCACTACTGCAGTTGTGATTTAAAATTATTGCAGCAGTGAGTGTCGTTCTACTGCAGCAGTCGTCCACTGGCACTGATTTCAATCCACTGTCTTTCTATTTTTTTTTTTCTAGCAAAACTGCTAGAAAAAAATAGATGGACACAAGCTAGACAGTGGATTGGACAGACTCAGTGGGCTGGTGGACAGACACTACTACTACTACACTTTCAAATCAATACTCCCAGTTAAGTAGAACAATATTATAGTGCAGAAAGCATAACATTTCAGCATGTTCACCAGTTAAACGGCTTATTTTCTTTTCCTAAATTGCTGCGACTTCACTAAAAACATGCTTACTTGGTATTGAGGAAGGAGGAGCAGAAAGGTATCTTCTAGCGTGGGAAGCAAGTTTTTTTGTAGCGTGCCACATTTTCTTTCCACTACTGAAGAGGATCACTTCTTCTGTCAACTACTGGTTCCTTCAAATAGAGATGAAGTTCATCATCCAGGCTCATTATTGCCAATTCTGATGAATCCTCTGCATGAGGCCCCAATAAAATGCTGAACATTGCATCTTTTTGACCACGATTAATTTACTCTTTTGTCTGTTGTCTTTTGGGACATTTTTCTCCTGCATCCTGCTCTTCCACATCAGAAACCTTCTCTTCTTGTCCTTGACCTTTCTTTTCCTCAGGAGGAACCTCCTTCACCTCCTGTTGAATATCTTCTGTCAGCCATTGCTTTGCCTTGGCCAATACATCATCAAAGGAGAAAGGATGGTTCTTGTATCAAGGATCCAAAAGACATGCAAGCACAACAATTTCATTCTCCTCATGCTTCTCAAACTTTTTGGCGAGGCTGTCCCTCATGGCCGGCCTACATGCTTTGATGCCACGTGTGTTGGGTCCTTCATTCTGTTGAAGAAGCATCTTCAGGACTCTCACACATGGGATCACAGAGGAAACAGATGAGTCGTTATGACTCGCCTCCAGTGTCACTTCCTCAATGGGTACAAGCGTCTCTATAATGTTGTCTACTATGTCCCACTGATCTGCAGTAGGGCAAGAATGTCCTCCAAGTCTATATTCACCAGAATATATAGTGAGAGCTTGCTTCTGCTCCAGCATCCTATGTAACATGTGTAGCGTTGAGTTCCATCGTGTTGGAACAGCCTGTATCAGGTTGTTTTTGTGGGTAGGCCAATGTCTTCCTGAATGCATCTCAGTCGCTACTTGGCAAGAACAGAATGGTGGAAATGGCCTGCGCACTTCTTCAGCATGGTAATAATGTCCAGCAAAGCTTTCTGGTTTGACAGACCATTATTTACCACCAGTTGGAGGGTGTGTGCCATGCAACTGAGGTCTGACACTTCAGCAAGTCTCATACCTTTTAACCATGTTCGCAGCACAAGCATCACTCAGTCTTTGCTGATTCCCCCATTCTTCTAGCATGCCTAGAAACCTTTCTCTAATGTACTTCCCAATGTGGGATCCTTGCATCACTTTTGTATTCAACACCAAATGCATTCTTGTCCATCCGCTGTCAATAAAGTGGCATGTAAGACTCATTAGTTATTCTGTTTGTCCTGACCAGCAGTCCGTCGTGAATGAGAGCAAGTTGCCAGCATTCTCTGGTTTCAGCATAGTCTTTGTCAACGACCTTTTGGGGAATCTTTTGCAGCATTTCAGTTCGATAAAACGTGTCACTCTTCAGTGTGTACCTTGGCTCAACTATGGACATCAATCGCATAAATCCAGAGTCAGACACTATTGTAAATGGCTGATTATCAGTCACCATCATCTCTGTGATTACTCTGCCCAGCAGTTGTGATCTTCCATCAGATTTTAGCCACCTGTTTTTTTTTTTTTTTTAAACATATCTGTTATTGTTGCCTGGGATAGGGATGATTCACCTTGTGATTCATTTTGTTTTTTCTGTGCTGCATTATACAGTTCAAGATGATGAACTCTTAGATGGGCCCAAAAATTTGACATATTTTTGATTTTTGCAGGTATTGATCCCATGCTCGCATTGTTTTTGCAAGTGTTGCACAGTGCTGCTGATTTTCCTGGAGATGGAGAAGAGAAATAGTCCCAGACCACACTTTTGATTTTTCTATCTCCATCCATCTCCATTGAATCAAGAAAGAGTCAGCCACTAATATAGGCTTACACAAAATGGCTGGCTGGCGCCCTGTGGTGGCTGTCTGGCTGGCACCCTGTGGTGGCTGTCTGGCTGGCACCCTGTGGTGGCTGGCTGGCACCCTGTGGTGGCTGGCTGGCTGGCACCCTGTGGTGGGTGGCCTTCTGCCTGGCACCCTGTGGTGGGTGGCCTTCTGCCTGGCACCCTGTGGTGGGTGGCCTTCTGGCTGGCACCCTGTGGTGGGTGGCCGTCTGGCTGGCACCCTGTGGTTGGTGGCTGGCCCCCTGTGGTGGGTGGCTGGTTGGGTGGCACCCTGGCTGGCTGTCACCCTTTGGTGGCTGGCTGGCACCGGGTGGGTGGGTGGCTGGCTGTTAACCGTTGGTGACTGGCTGGCACCCTTTGCTGGCTGGCTGGTAAGAACCCTTTTTTGGCTGGCTGGCACTCTGTATGGTGGCTGGCCTGGCATGTCCAGGGCCTGTGGCTGGCTAGCTGGTACAGTCAGGACTCAGGCAGGGCCTGTGGCTGGCTGGTACACATACACAGTGGACTGTGTGGGACTGGGTTGCTGGCTGGCACTGGGCAGCTGTGGGTGGTGGGTGGGTGGCCGTGGCAGCTGTGTTACAGAACAGACCGATACAGAACGTGTGTCAGACTGTTGGTCACTGTTCACTCACTAGATGTAGAAGTAGAGCTCTGTCCCGACCGACCGCCTGTGCCGCATGCAGACTTCAGTGTGGCCGCGGCGGGTAAAAGACACTGTAAGAAGGCAGAGGGAGGCGGCCTAAGAGCTGTCCAGTGCGCGGAGGCGTGTGGCGCAA
Organism: Pelophylax lessonae; assembly: GCF_965119305.1. Taxonomy (NCBI): domain Eukaryota; kingdom Metazoa; phylum Chordata; class Amphibia; order Anura; family Ranidae; genus Pelophylax; species Pelophylax lessonae. Next base: position 214,798,364 of record NC_138771.1, on the reverse strand, counting down.
CATACGCGATGACGTCACAAAATATCGGCAATATCGGTAAATCCAAAGGCCGATTCCGATATATCGGGGAAGTGCATATCGGCCCCCTATATATCAGTGATGACGATAATTGGTCGATCTCTACTTTAAATGCACTTTTGCCTGTTCTAAGCACGTTTCACTTTATTGGTTTGAATTCAGTTTTCAGTGTTGAAGTGATCTTGTAAGAATAGAAATAGAGATGGCATTGCTGATTTAATTATAAGAATGGAGATCTGTCATCCTGATTGTGGCTTCAGGGATCTAGAGGAAACATGCAGGATAGAAATTCCAGCAGCTCACAATCTACTGTGTGCATGCTTGTTCTAGGTCAGTAAAGCCAGGATCAAAATACAAAACCCAGGTATATGAAGTGAACCATTAAAACCAGTTCTGCAGTGACAGCTGCTATATTTTTATACCCAAGTCTTTGCTTTGACAAAAGACAAATATTGCAAATATATGTACACAAGGCTTTAAAGCAAGTCTGTCAACCATTTTAGGCTTGACCCCAGTTCACACTAATGTGATAGGGTAAAAGCACATAAAGCAAAAGCAAAAAAAAAATGCCTGCACCTTTTTCATACGAATTCGGGGCAATTTGAGCCATACAAAACTATGGTTTCAAATCGCACTGCACAGAATTACATGTGATGTGCACAGGAATGCAGTGTGATTCCCGTGTGAATCAAATGCGATGTGATGCATTGCATCAGTGTGAACCCAGCCTTATAAAGTACAGCTGTGGCCAAACATTTTGAGAATGACACAATTTTTATAAAGTCTGCCTCTTCAGTGTTTTTTTTTTTTTATATCTTTTTGTCAGATTTTACTATGGTATACTGAAGTATAATTACAAGCACTTCATGAGTGTCAAAAGCTTTTATTGACATTTACTTGAAGTTTATGCAAATAGTCAATATTTGCAGTGTTGACCCTTTTTCAAGACCTCCGCAATTTGCTATGGCATGCGGTCAATCAACTTCTGGGCCACATCTTGACTGATGTCTTTGAATTTGTGGGGGTTTTTGACACCAGGCCATCCTCCAAAAGTCTTCGCTTCACTGTGCATGCAAATGCACTCACACCTGCCTGCTGCCATTCCTGAGCAAGCTCTGCACTGGTGGTGCCCTGATCCCCCAGCTTAATCAACTGTAGGAGATGGTCCTGGCGCTTGCTGGACTTGGGTGCCCTTAAACCTTCTTCATTAATGCAGTGGAAATTTAGATTTTTATGGAATTAAGTTCATTTTCATGACAGAGTGACTTTGCAATTAATTGCCATTCATCTGATCACCCTCCATAACATTCTGGACTATATGCAAATTGCCATCATAAAAAACGGAGGCAGCAGACATGAAAATTAATATTTCTGTTCTCAAAACTTTTGGCCACGGCTGTAGAATCTCTGCTTAAAAGCAAGGATTGCCTTTGTTAGCCATAACAGCTACCTTTGGTGCTCCATGCATAGGCGTGCGCACAGGGTGTGTCGGGTGTGCCTGGGCACACCCTAATCACCTAGGGCACATTAGCATTATCGCTCTGTTTGCCAGTGAGGAGATGGGAAAGATCTCCCTTGGGCCTGCTCTGCCATAAGAGAAGTGCCACACACTTCTATTTCACTTTGCCAGCAGGGAGAGTAATGTACCAGGGCCATATACATGTAGGCAAACACATGCATGTGTATTTAAACTTTGGGGCGCACACCCTAATGCAATAGGCTGCGCACACCTATGGCTCCATGTGATCCTGGTTTCACTTTGCTGACCTCAGAGCTATATCCCACCTTCAGAACTAATACCCGTCCAGCCATTGTCCCCATGTACAATTAAAGTGCGCTAATTAAATAAGCAAGGAGGCTTTTGAGGGCTGGTTCTACTCTCAAAGTGCTAAAATTGTGTGGGGGCAGTATTAGAAGAAGGACAAAGTTATTAGTTAAAGGAATTACAGTTTCATATTACCACTTCATGATAAAGCAGTATTAACTAGGGCTGGGCTGTTGAACTGACTTTCAACCGTAACAACAAAATATAATTTACGTATTTTTTTTTCACAGATCAGAAACCGTTGTTGAACGAATGCTTTCAAACTGGATGTCTATTTGCTTATATCAGTATTTAAAAGTAAGTCTGGCTATGATGTCATGGCACAACGAGGCCTGTATGAAACCTGGATCATTGAGTACAAAGAGATGTTCTGTCCTCTTTGGTCTGTGCCAGTTCAACTGCAATATTAAAGTAGAATTCCACCCAAAAGTGGAACTTCCGCTTTAAGTGCTCCTGACCCCCTGACATGCCACATTTGGCATGGGGGGGGGGTTCCTATATTTGACAGGTAGCTGCTTCCACTTCCGCTCGGGCTGCCTAGGCGGCTCGAGCGGAAGTTCTCTCCCCCTCCCTCCCTGCAATCTTCTAGGACAGGTCCCAGATGTTTGCCTGGTCATTCATGGCGCACAGCGCGACTCGCACCCGGCTGTGAAACCGCAAGCTGTCTTAGCTGGGTGCCCAACACTAGTAATGCCAAGAGAGAACCGAGGCTTCAGGTGGCCGCATCGCTGGATCGTGGGACAGGTGAATGTGTGTTCATTAAAATGCAGCAGTTACATTTTTTGTAGCTGCTGACTTTTATTAAACACAAAAACGTCTGGAACTCTGCTTTAAAGGCTTGGCTTATGTAGATCACAACATGCAGCAGCCTCTGTCCATGCATGCGTCAAGCAAAGCCTCAACTGGGGATAAGGGATTTAGATGTTAACAGAAACATTAAAAGCTAATTCCTAGATCTGACACTTTTTTATTTCTTTGGAAATGCAGGACACAGCTGGTGAACATCTATACAAACTCTTTAAGGCAATCAAACATCAAGTGGAGAAGGGCCCTGTGGATGCTGTGCAAGTTAAAGCTAAATACACCCTGAATGATACAGGATTATTGGGGGATGATGTGGAGTACATGCCGCTGGTAAGTGAGACCTTTTGTTAGTGACCGAATGAAATTACATTGACACAACTGCTCAGGTAGATGTGGGAAGAAACAGTAATATATATATATATATATATATATATATATATATATATATATATATATATATATATAGGATAATATAAAATCAGGGTATCATCACTGTGCAGTAAAACAATAATTGATTAGCTGTAGACTTGTACCAGCAATTTTGTGTCCATTCTGGACACAAGAGGAATTAATATACACACCAAACTTCCAAATTTAATGAACATATATGTATGCTAAAAAGTATAGCTTGTTCATGGAATAAATGATAGCTAATTGGTATATAAGAAGCAACATTTATTAACCAAGTTAGTGACCGTTGCATTTCCAGCGCAAATCAGGCTTTGTATCAAGTTTTTTAGTTGGCTATTGAGCACTTTAACCCCTTTATGCCCAGCAATGAAATCCTTTAACCACTAAAGGACCCGGAAGATTTTGCTGCTTAATGACCAGGCCCTATTTTGCAATTTGGCACTGCGTTAATTTAACGGACAATTGCGCGGTCGTGTGACGCTGTACCCAAACAAAATCAACGTCCTTTTTCTCCCACAAATAGAGCTTTCTTTTGATGGTATTTGATCACCTGTGCTTTTTTTTTGTGCTATAAACAAAAAAAGAGCGACAATTCTGAAAAAAAAAAAAACAAAACAATATTTCTCACATTCTGCTATATAACATTCCCAAAAAAATTAAAAATCTAAATTTTTTTAACATTTTAGGCCAATTTGTTTTCTGCTACATATTTTTGGTAAAAAAAATCGCATTAAGCGTATTTTGATTGGTTTGCGCAAAAGTTATTGCGTTTACTAACTATGGGAAAGATTTATGTCATTTTTATTGTTTGTTTTTTTTTTTTACTAGGAATGACGGCGGTCTGCAATTTTTTGCGGGATTGCGGCAGACAGATCGGACCCCTAACTGACATTTTTGTCACTTTTGGGGGTACCAGTGACATTACTACAGTAATCGGTGCTAAAAATATGCACTGTTACTGTAATAATGACACTGGCAGGCAAGGGGTTAACCCTGTTGGTGATCAAGGGGTTAAATGTAAGCCTAGGGGAGTGATTCTAACTGTGGGGGGGGGGGGGGGTTGGGCTTTTGAAATTATCATAGAGACATGCGATCCTATATAGCAGGATCGCATGGTCTCTATGATCATCTGAGGGAGGAGGACAGACGGGTGTGTATACATCAGCCATCCGTCCTTCTCTGTCAGCAGAGAGAGATCGCCGGTGGCAGGCGGCAATCGGTGCCGTCTGACACACGCGCTGGCTTCCCCGCTGATGAGCGGGGGCGGGAGCGTGCCGCCAGCGCGCACTCGCCCCCTAGCTCCTCCCAGGCAAGCGCTGTACATGTACGGGACTTTGCCTGGGAGAGCCAGCCTGCTGCAGTACATCTGCGACGGCTGGACGTAAAGTGGTTAACAAGGAGTTTTTTGCCCAGAGAGTGGGAAGGACCAGACAATCACATGACCACTCAGATTGGCTGTCACAGAAGCCATTTCAGCACGGAAGTCTCTGTCCTCCAGTGGACCCATATACAGTGTGTGGGCATTACAAGCTCACCCCCTTTGCTGCCACACACCTTACGTGGGCAACAAGAGGTTAACCAGGTCTCTCTGCAGTCGGTGATCCAATTTGGTACTATCCCAAGTCAGAGCAGGCTCTATTCACACACATCCTAAATTTTTCTTTTAAAAATGTTATTGCACAGTTGTAATACATATTTGCAGTCTTTGCGGTACAGAGCATAATGCCTCAGATCAGGACTGAGAACAAAGAAATCCCTAGAAATGTTAAATGAGCTTATTTGTTTTAAAAGTACAGTTCTCTTCAAAAGCAGAGCTGAAACAATGACGCCCTCCACATTATATGATTATAATCATGGCTTTTGTTCACCTTTCATTAAGTCTTCCTGTTTTAGTTAATCTGTTTGCCTTTTCAGTTTTCACCATTGCTCCTTTTGTTTTTCTTTTTTTGTTTCCTCTTAATTTACTTAATGCCTTTTTAATGTTTCCTGGCCACATAGTAAGATGCTGATTGTTCACCAGTGATAAAGGTGACCATTTGTAAGCCAAAATATTAAGATGATGCAAAGATGACAGATTCTCAGTACTCTTAACTAAAGCTGGCCATACACTGCGCACACTTCGTCTGGTTCCTGGGGATTCAGCTGAATATTGTTTTGTGGGGTGGCCCTGCTAACCCAGCTTGGTTCAACAGAAGTTGATCATTTGTTTTTGTCGAAGGAGCCCAATAGAAAATGTATGCAAATGCAGTATGCAGGCTGTGAAAAGAAATGCAGCTCTCATCTGTGGTCACTTATACAAGGAAATTGTATCCGATCATTTACCCGGCAGAATCAAACTGAAAGAAACCCACATGAGAAGACGAGAAATACCTAAATTTGTCATATCATGCATGTTAATTACAGAGAGCTTAATTTAACATGAATTCAATGGCTGCAGGTTTACTGTACACATAATTGTTAGCTAGGAGCATCAGGGCACCAAAGTCAAGCGCTTAACCAAAATTTACAGCATGTAATCCAAGATTTATGTATGTGCTGTATAGGCATGAGCAACAACAGCACCCTACTTTGGGCAGCTTGATCCTAATGCACATTAATAAAACTCGGAGTCGTATTCTGAATACTTAGGCTATGCCAATAATGTAAAAAATGTTGCATAGAATTTTTTTTTTTCTCGCATAACTTTTCATGGAGAGGAGTATCAACCACCTAACATGTTACTAACTTTCTTCTACAGACAGTTAACGTCATTGTACAGGATGAGGGATTAGAGCCTGTGCAAGTTAAAGTATTAAACTGTGACACCATCGCACAAGTTAAGGAAAAAATAGTCGAGCAGGTTTACAAAAGTCTTCCTTACACACAACGGCCAAAAGCAGACAGTTTAGCACTGGGTAAGTGCATATTGTAGTGAAAGGGCATAATATATTGGTTCATGTTTTGCTTTACCTCTTTGTGTGTTAATTTGTGATAAGGCCTTCTAAACTCGTAGATTTGCATGTCATCTGATATAACATTGTCTTCAAGGAAAGCTGTTCACATCAATGCGGTGTGATTTTGATGCAGCTAGTGCTTGTGCAAGTTTGATGGATACACACCGGGGGACATTGTGATTTCTTTTTATGGCCTGTGAACTGGTAAAAGAAACCTCGCGCTTATGGTGTGACTAAATAGGTGAATGTAAAAAATATGGCTAACACTCTAAAGTGTCTGTGTGATAGCTGCTGGCTGCAAATTAAAGTGCATGTGCCTTTAAATAAATATAATACCAGTGTTGCAGCGCTGCTAATTAAAAACAATTGTGCAATAGTGCAAAAATGTCAATTCGTGCAAATGTGCGAAAATGTGCAAATATCAGAAGTGTGACTCACACAATATGTTTAAACAGTCATGCTAAAATTACTTAAAACATGCTCGAAAATGAGTCTGGTATAAATTTTGGTGGAGAGGGGGTTCCTCTTAAAATCCGTACCATGCTGTTTTTGTTTTTTTTTCTCTGAAATTTTTATTTGCTGGCATTCTTTTGTTGATCTGGAGGGGGGAAAACCACTGACAGCTGATGATTCTTCAGCTGTTAAGGATGCAGCGGCCCCACTCCTTAACAACAGGCTTTTGCACAGCTCTGATTTCTATAGTTCGCATTGGACCTGCACCTGCGAAAAAGAAATTGTGCTGTGAAATTCACACCTAAACCACACTCAAAAATGGGATGCAACTCGTGCTGCAGCAGTGTGGACAAGGCCTAAAGAAAACATTTTTTCAAAGAAAAAATATAGCTAGTGTAAATTTCTTCAGGTAACTTCATGCTAAATTCTGTGATCTAAAATGCGAAATGGCCTCAGAGTGGGATAAAAACTCACATAAATAGCTTAATTTTTCAGAGTGGAGACCTGGATCAACAGCACAAATACTTTCTGATTTGGATCTAACCTCACAGAAAGAAGGTAGATGGAAGCGGATTAATACATTAATGCATTACAATGTAAGTAAAGTTATACTGGTTTTAGGGTATGCCTTAGAAAACTTAAGTAACTGCATTGTTCATTAACGGTACCTTGTTAAGTTTTCTGTATATTAACATGCCTTTATAAAGCCCAACTCCAAGTTTTTTTATCTTTTTTTTTTTTTTTTTTTGTTTTTTTATTGGTAGAGTGGGGAAGAGTTTAAACTTTGTTAGTTTTCTTGATCTTTGTCTGGGATCCCTTTACTATTCATGTTACATCTAAATAAAAAATGAAGGGGGGGGGGGGGTGCTGTATTCTGGTTTTATTGGAAGACATAAAGCACAGATGTCAATAAAAAAACTTTTGTCTAAAATTCTAAACTTTCCTCATTCTACTTAACATGTGTTTCTGCATTTTGTATCTGTTGGAGAGCTTTCTCACCACTTCCAGATATTTCCTGATATGACCGAAGGTGAGAGGAAATCCTTTCAGTAGGGATACAGATTGTAGTACCAGCCTGACAGAGGCTCTCACCCTTTTTTACTCATTCCAAGGCAAAATTAAAATATTTGGATAAAGTTGGGCTTTAAAGCCCAAAAACAAAAATGTAATATATATCGCAGCTTACCAGTCCTTCCCAGTGGTGGCTACATTATTTTTCCTCTTTTAGGGCTGGTTGACACCACAAATTCAACCTTCCGGACATATTTTTTTTAAAGCATTTTAAATGCATTCGGGGAGGGGTTTATCTTTTGTTTTGGCACTTCAAAATCTTAGGACAATAGTTTCATATGTACGTTTACATGTGCTTACACATGTTTTGATGCTTTCGAGGTTAAAAAACTGCAGCAGGTTGTTTTTGTTTAGAACGCTGAAACTGACCACACTAGTGTAAGCTAGGGCCAATGAAATACATGGCAATTACTGTACATGTGGTGTGAATACATACACACTGGAAACCATCAGTTGTGAACCATCCCTCAGGCTTTTTCCCTTAAATATCTGGTATTGCTATTAATAACACTGTGTTCACACTCACTTCTCCATTGAATCTATGGAAGAAACCTTGGTTGCAACACAAGCAGAATTTCAAACATATTAGTCTTTGTTTATCCCTTTTATCTGGTGAATTGATGGGACTAGTAGAAAGCAGAAGCAAAATATGTTTTTTTGGGGGGTTTAGATACACTTAGGGGAGTAAGAACCCACACTTGCAGGACCAAGCTGCTGCTGTTAACCTAAGATTTTGGACTGGAGATGGTATTTATCCAGTTATTGTAATCGTTTTGAAACAGGGAACGTTTACATGGTTTACTGCTAGATAACATTTCAGTAACAAGTGTATGCATGTGCTGCAAAGAGTAGCGATTTGTCGAACAAGCTGGGAAATATCTGTACAATGTAACAAGTGCTTCTGGCAGTGAAAAGCACTTGCTATTGCCACCTAGAGAAGTCTAAGCCCCCGTTCACACTGGGGCGACCTGTCAGGCGACCTGGTCGCCTGACAGGTCGCCTGCCATAGAGAAGCTGTGGACCCGTTCTAATAGGAGCGACACAAGTCGCTCTGACTTAGAAAAAGGGTCCGGAGCTTCTTTGGGGCGACCCGGAGCGACCTGCATAGACTTCAATGTTATGAAGTCCGTGCCGGCCGCTCCGAGGTCGCGGTGCGAGCAGCGCGCCGCGACCTATGAGGTCGCCCTGGCAAGTCGGATCGCCCCAGTGTGAACGGGGCCTAAAACGACTTGATCCTTTTCCACATATTACATTGGGCGATGAAATGCAGGGCAGGGTTGGGCTGTTTGTACCCAGTTAGCTACATTTTTCTAAAGTTAAAGGAGTTGTAAAGGCAGAAGGTTTTTTTTCTTAATGCATTCTATACATTAAGATAAAACGTCTTCTGTGTAGCAGCCACCCTTAGCCCCCATAATACTTACCTGAGCCCCCTCTCTATCCAGCAATGTCCACGAGTCCCTTGGCCATCCACGACTCCTCTCTCCCGAGTGGCGGCTGAGACACAGCAGCCCCATTGGCTGTCAGTCAGCCAATCAGGAGAGGGGGACGGGGTCGAACGGCAGCTCCATATCTGAATGGATACACGGAGCTGCAGCTCAGCTCGGGTGCCCCCATAGCAAGCTGCTTGCTGTGGGGGCACTCAACAGTAGGGAGGGGCCAGGAGCAGCGAAGAGGGATCCAGGAAGAGGAGGATCCGGGCTGCTCTTTGCAAAACTGTACAGAGGAGGTAAGTATAAAAAGGTTTGTTATTTAAAAAAAAAAAAAAAAAACACAAGACTTTACAATCACTTTAAACTCCAGGCAGATGTAATCAACATAATTTGTGCATCACTGAATTTATTTTTGCAAGCAGTTTAGGTACCTGAGTTTGTATTAGAAAGGGGGTAGGGAGCAGCAGTACAAGGATCCAGTCTAATATATATATATATATATATATATATATATATATATGCATACACACACACATTTATTTCACATTACATTTTATAATAATTTCACCTGACATCCTGCTGTGAAATGAAAGATTGCAGTGTTTTCCTTGCAGTTGACTTTAAATGTACACCTTGTTTTTGAGGGCGACTTATGCCAGATAATGCAGACTTCTGTTTTCTGTCTGTTTACAGCAATAAAAATAAACCATATCTGAACACTCAATTACATATCAGGTTCCTGCTGTCACTTGTAGTAAGGATATATGTGCTTTATTATATAGTAGGAATCATTAAAGGCGATATACAGCCAAAGCTTGTTTGGCTGTACATCTCCCATGGATCACAGGAGTGCAGTTCGTTCTGCACTCCTGTGACCCTTTCTCAGCAGAGAGCAGTCTGAAGTCAGCTCTCTGCTGACGTCACAGATGTCAGTCCAGGCAGTGCATCATCACAACCACGGAGTAGGGATCTGCCAGGTGCCAGGATCGACACCCCCCTCAGCCTCCCAGCGAGCGGCTGAGAGCCTGAGCCGGCCGCTCCTCGCCCCTCCGCAGCTCAGTGCTCCAATGAGTGAGGAGACGGCAGAGCAGAGAGCTGTTGACTGACAGCAGCTCTCTGCTCGGGGAGCAGTGCAGAGGCGCCAGGGGACAGATGCAGCATCAGGCCCAATACTTGATCCACCTAGGTAAGTATAAATGGTCAATAACTGCAAACCCCATACTTTTAAAGTGCTTTCATAAATGTCACAGCTATTTATATTTACAATACATGGCTGTTTGCAGGTTCGGGATAACGCCACACTTATTTTATCAAGGATTGGAATTTCTCAGCAACAAGAAGAGAATCATCAAGACCTTCCAGGAGAAAGTAAGGATATTTTGGTTCACATTAATGTTTAAGATTTTAAATGTTGATTTGTGTATATTATTGTATTCCGTTTAGCAAATCCCTCTAATCAATAGGAATCATTTGAAGGAACCAGTATATTTAATTTAGTCATATATTATATATCACAGAGAATTATTCTTTCAAATATTTCTAACATATTTGCTTCCAATTCTGTTGTTAAATCATGCAGTTGTGTTTAGTGCTTAATTTTGCAGTGTCGTAAATTATTAGTATGCCCTACTGAATTTAGTTTATATATGGAATCCCAGCCTGTGGATCTAAACTGGCTGTGTAGTTGTGTCTAGGGAGGTGTGCTGAACATGTTTAACCACTTAAGGACCAGAAGGTTTAAGGGCGGAGCGGTGCAGCTATTGCTCGGGGACGCCGTCATATGACGGCACACCAGAACGGCCTCTCTCGTGCGCCCACAGGGGCGCTCAGTGCAGCGATCGTGGCCGCGCCGTGTTGCTAGGACATGGCGCGACCCCCATCTTGGTAAAGAGCCAATGACATGGCACTTTACCCATGTGATTGGCTGTGTCTAGTCACAGCCGGTCACATGTAAATGAGGAAGTGCCGTTTATTGGCTCTCCTCCCCTCACACTGTCAGTGTGTGTGGCGGGGAGAGCCGTTCAGTGGCTCCTCCTCAAAGGGGGGAGACTAGGACAGGTAATCAGGGCACTGATCATCAGTGCCCTGACTACAGAAAAGTGAAAATCAGTGCCCATAGTGCTGCCAGTCAGTACCCATCAGTGCCTGCTCATCTGTGCTGCCCATCAGTGGCAACTATCAGTGCGGCATATTAGTACCTCCTCATCAGTGCCCATAAGTACCACCTTATAAGTGCCACCTCATCAGTGCCCATAAGTGCCACCTCATCAGTGCAGCCTATCAGCGCACATCAGTGAAGGAGAAAAATTATTTATTTTCAAAATTTACTCACAGAAAGTAAGAAAAAACTTTTGTTTTTTTTTTCAAAATTTTCTGTCTTCTTTTTTTTTTGTAAAAAATAAAAAACCCAGCTGTGAATAAATACCGCCAAAAGAAAGCTCTGTGTGAAAAAAATGAAAAAACTTTCATATGGGTACAGTGTAGCATGATTGCTCAATTGTCATTCAAAGTGTGACAGGGCTGAAAGCTGAAAATTGGCCTGGGCAGGAGGGGGGTGAAAGTGCACTGTATTGAATTGGTTAATGACCAGGCCATTTTTTGCAATTTGGACTTTAAGTGGTAATTGCACAGTAATGCAGTGCTGTACCCAAACAAAATTTGTCCTTTTTTTCCCCCACAAAAAGAGCTTTATTTTGGTGGTATTTGATATAACCTCTGCGGTCTTTATTTTTTTTTAGATATAAATGGAAAAAGACCAAAAATTTTGAGAAAAAAAAAATTCTCTTTCGTTCATTGACGGACACAGCTTCAGGTCTTCATAACTGTTGGGTCATACTGCCCCCTACAGGAGTAGGACACAGTAGGCAGAAAAAAGTCTGGCTACACCCATGGGCAGTCCCAGGGGGTATACTCCCCCTCTCTGCTATAATAATTTTTGTTTCTGTCTAGTCAGGAGTAAGTACCTAGTTCCTTGCTGGGATCTCTGGTCCTGGCATTTTTTTCTTTTAGTTACATATTGGTAGTAGTTGAGGTTGAATAAAGACGATAGTCCATCCAGTTCAACCTGTGAAGGTGTGTGTGGACGTAATTATTTCACATACCCCTGAATGTTTTGATCCTTGAGATGTACGTCCAACAGTCTTTTAAAAGTAGCCATACTCCCCGCAGTTACTACAACTTGTGGTAGAGAATTGCACAATCTTGTTGCCCTTACTGTAAAAAACCCCCTGCGTAGCCGAAGGTTAAATCTCTTCTCCTCTAATCGCATTGTATGGCCTTGTGCCCTCATGCATTCATTGCGACAGAACAGTTTTTTTTCTATGCTGATATCACCGTTGAGGTACTTGTAAATCGCTATCATGTCCCCTCTTAGACGTCTCCTTTCCAGGGAGAATAAATCAAGCGCTTGTAAGCGCTCTTCATAATTAAGGTCCTCCAGTCCCCTAATCAGTTTAGTTGCTCTTCTCTGGACTCTCTCCAGCTCCTTCACATCCCTTCTGAGGACTAGCGACCAGAACTGGACAGAATACTCCAGATGTGGTCGGACCAGTGTTTTATAAAGTGGTAGGATTATAGTTTTATCTCTGGAATACATCCCCTTCCTTATGCATGCTAATATTCTGCCGGCCTTTGGCAGCTGCAGCTTGACATTGCATGCTATTGTCAAGTCTATCTTCCACTAAGACTCGCAGATCTTTCTCCATTTTTGATTCCCCCAAAGTGTATTGGGCGTTTGTTTTTAGTCCCCAAGTGCAATACCTTACACTTCTCCACATTAAACCTCATTTGCCATGTAGTTGCCCACTCTGTTATTTTGTTCAGGTCCTTCTGTAAGATTTCTGCCTCACGATGAGAAGTTATTGCCCTACTCAATTTTATGTCATCTTCAAAAACTGAGATTGAGCTAATGAATCCCATCCTCAATGTGATTTATGAATAAATTGAACAATATTGGTCCCAGGACTGAGCCTTGGGGGACCCCACTTACCGTCCCAGTATGCGTGATTACCACCCTTTGGACACGCCCTTTTAGCCAGTTTTGTATCCAAGAGCAAACCTTGTGGTCGATGCCTGCAGACCTTATTTTATAAATTAAGCGTTTGTGGAGAACTGTATCAAACGCCTTAGCAAAATCCAGGTACACCACATCTGCAGATCTCCCACTATCTAGCTCACCTCCACGTAGAATGTTAACAGATAGAATTGTTTCTCCTGGTATTTTCCTGTGAGATCTACAATCAACTGCCGGACTGGGCGACGGGCCAGATAATCTAGATCCAGTGTTCACCCTAGTCTGGCCAGCGAGAGCACGCAGACCTCTGCTCTGCCCTAGGTTGGCCGCGACCTAGCCCCGTTAGACGGGGGCTGGCCTGAGAGTTTAACACCTCGCTAGGTCACATACAACCTGGTCTCAGCCCGAGTCACAGCGTTCCTCCTGGCCAAACCCCTCCCCCCCCCCAATTTCGATGGAGAGGAGATTCTGTCTGGATCGCCTGGTTCCTGGTATGGTGAGCAGCTGTCCCCCCCCCCCTCACCCTGGAGGTTTTGGGGTGGAAATGGGCCCCTCCTTGGGACGGTCCGACCCCCGGGTTCCCTCCTTCCCGTCAAGCCCCCCCTGTCATCTGTCCCCCATCCTACCCCCCCCCCCGGCCTCCACATATGTTTGGGTGGTATGATCCACCTTCTGAGGTGGGGGCACGGCGCTATGCTGGCGATGGTGGCCAGGGGGTGCGCTGCCGGCGACTTGACGATCAACTGTGGGAGGGTGGGGTTTACGTGGTGGGGGCTCCTGCCAAGGCCCCCCGTCCTGCCTGGGTCTGTCCTTGAGACCTGGATTCCCTCCTGGGTCCCTGTAAGCCTCGTAGGGCTGCCATTTTGTTGTAGCCTGTGTGTTTCTATACACAGCGGTCATGTTTGTGTAGTCCGGCGGCCATTTTGCGTTGGTTTGACATTGAAAATAGCGGCAGCAATGACAGTGGAGCCCTGTGGGTAACGATTTTGGCAGTGGGAGCCCATCCTCCTCTCCTGGTGCTGACACCTGGATCTTTTCACTTCCTGATCGCCACACATGGAGTGCAGATTATTCTGGTGGCTGCAGGTGCCTGTTTCTGCTGGGTGGTGAGTTTGGTGGGGTTCTCTCCCTCTGCTGAGGAACGCTTGGAGCTTGTGCCTGGCGACCCGGGTGGTGCTTCCAGCATGGTGGGGGTTGTCCCTTGCAGTGTTTTACACTTTTAGTTCTCTCCCTCTCCTCCTGGTTACTCATGGAGTCTTTGGAGCACATCTCCCTACCTGATCCCCCCTCTCTAAAGCTACGGGGCCCGCCGGGTCCCAACCATCCATCGATGCACTGACGGCGTTCCTGGAGTCCTTTTTGTCCCAGGTGGAGGTGGTCTTCAGGCGACGGGCTAGCAAAAAGTGCCCCCTGCCTCATCTGTCTCATCAGATCCTGAATCTGATTTGGACATGGGTCACCCTGCTGGGTCTGCAACCACATGTCTGGAATCCTCTGATAGTGAGGATGATTCCTCCACGTCTGCAACCACACACGAAAAGGTGCTGGTGGAAGCACTGATTGTATTTGATTGTATGTAGACTACAAGCACTGAACCTATTCTCTCTGGAGAAGAGACGATTGAGGGGGGATATGATATCAATGTACAAATACTGTACTGGCGACCCAAGCATAAGGAACAAACTATTCAGAAAAAGGAGATACAATAAGACACGTGGCCACTCGCTAAAACTTGAGGAAAGGTGGTTTAACCTTTAAAGTGCGTAAGGGGTTCTTCACTGTAAGAGCGGTAAGGATGTGGAATTCTCTTCCACAAGCAGTCGTATCAGCAGGGAGCATTGATAGTTTCAAAAAACTATTAGATGGACACCTTAAAGACCACAACATACAGGGGTATACAATGTACGGTTAAAAGCAAACACACACACACATCATAGGTTGAACTGGATGGACTGATGTCTTTTTTCAACCTCACTAACTATGTAACTATGTAACTTACTGTGCATGAGACCTTGAAGATAAAGGATGCAGCTGCGATGGAGGCGCAGGTTCCCTTTGGCACTCACAAGCCATCCACAGCTGCAAAGGTGTTTCCTTTCCCCACCTATTTTGACAGAATAGTCGCTAAAGAGTGTAGACAACCAAAGCGTAGGGTCCCTAAGCGCTTTACTAGGCGTTACCCCTATGAGGAGTCCCTACTTAAGAAATGGACTGTTCCACCGGTGGTGGACCCTCCGACTTCCAGATTGAACAAGGCAACCATGAATCCAGTTGAAGAGTTCCCGGCCTTTAAGGATCCAGCTGACAGGAAGGAGGAATGCTGTGGCCTGCGAAATGAACACTCTGGCTGGTTCAGCACTGAGGCTGGTATTCACCATTGCCCTGGTGTCGCAATCTCTGACCGAGTGGGCTAAGCTTTTACACCGTGACCTGGACAGCTCCCCCTAGCTTTGCTGAGCTAGTGAACCAGCTGGTCCAGGGGCTGCAGTTTATCTGTAATGCCTCTTTGGATGGCACTCCCTTAGTGGGTCAGCTCTCTGTTTTGGCAGTGGTCCTTCGGTGTGTCTTTTGGCTCAAATGCTGGTCTGCGGACCAGACTTCTAAAAAGGCCTTGACTGATCTTCCATTTTAAGATTGCCTGTTTGGAGCTACCCTGGATGACATCATAAAAGGTCTCACAGGTGGGGAAAAGTACCTTTCTTCCGCAGGCGAATAAGGGCTAGAAACCTCGTCATAGATGTGAGCCTTCCTTTTCAGCTCGTAATAAGTTTTTTTTCGTCCCTCAGGGTCTACTGACAAGGACTTAAAGTCTTTCAGGGCCTCCTCTGGAGGATCCAAATAAACCTGATCTGGTAAGCCCAGAGCGGGCTTCTCGAGACTCGCAGACAAGCCTCCATCAGCATGAAGGTGCGCCCTCACCCGTATCGGGGATGGGGGGGCGTCTTCGCTAGTTTCCGGACCCGTGGACTGCCTTGGTGCAAGACAAGTGGGTCCACAGTCATTCGGTCCGGCTACAAGATCGAATTTCACTCTTGTCCCTCGGCAAGGTTCTTTACTTCCAACTTGCACCTGTCCCCGGACCGCTTACAGGGTCTGTTTGGGGCGGTACAAGACCTGTTACGTCAAGGGGTGATTTTTAACTGTTCTGACTTCGGAACGTTTTCAGGGTTTTTACTCAAACCTTTTTACAGTTCCCAGGAAGGAAGGCAAAGTGCATCCAATCCTGGACCTCAAGGCGCTGAGTCGAGGAATTACACCCCAAAATGCATTCTGCTGCTTCTCCTGAGTATGGAGATATCCCATGTGTGAGACTTTCAGGTTATCTGCATACAGGACCCCGAAAACCAATCACTGCATCCAGGCTTTCTAAGGGCGTAAATTGTTGATTTCACTCCTCACTACCTATCACAGTTTCGGAGGCCATGAAATGCCAAGATAGCACAACCCTCCACCACCACCCCAAAAGAAAAATTTTGAGGTAAACCCTCACTTCCCTGACACCCGCAAGTGCCGCGCCCGCATGCGGGAGACTCCCACAACTCGCAGGAGACTTGGGATGTCTGGAGACAGAATGGGGTCTGGCAGCTGTGACAGAACGGAGCCGATGCTTCCTGTATAGTTCCGGCTCTGTCCTGTCACAGGCGGAGTAATATCAAATGCACTCCGCCTGTGAGAGGAGAGATACAGGAAGTATCGGCTCTGCATGCTTCCTCCAGTCCTCACACTCTCCCTGCAAGCAGGAACCACCAGCAGTACCCGCCAGCAGTAAGTCACATCTGCTAGGGGTGCAACTAGCCCACAGCACATAATTGTAAATATACCAGCATGTGCAGTGTTTCTGACTCCTACCACCATGACCACTTGAAATCATTGAAGTGATCATGGTGGTTGGAGTGTTCCTTTAATATCTCTCAGAAGAAGTAAACAAAGTACACATGGGTCGAATGTTGGGCAACATCAGCCAGTTTGCTAAAACTGGCCGCCATTGGGCCCGTGTGTATGGCAGCCGGTCCAACAGAACCCAGCCATTCGGCATGCGTGAAAAAAAACTGGCTCCTAACCTTTTTAGCTGCTCCTAGATTTCAGGCAAATTTTTCAAGCCCTGCCCTAATCTGTTTGCTGAGAGGCATGTTGAGTATTTTGCAGATCTCGCTTTTTGTCACAAAGTTTTGAAAGAAGAAAAAAAAAAAATTCTTTATCGTCCATTGACAGACGCAGCCTCCATCTTCATTAGCCATTGGCTTATGCTGCCCACTACAGAAGTAGTTCTAGGCATGAAAAAAATTAAATCTCCACACCCATAGGGCTGTCCCCACAGGCATAACCCACACACCCTCTGCTCCAGCAAACCAGTTTGTTGCTGCCTAGAGGAGGAGTAGGACCTAGGTTTCCTGCTGGGACTTCGGTCTTAGTTTTTTTTTTTTTTCAGCATATTTTGTTTTTATTTCTCTTTACTCACTTTGCTAGCTAGTGTTCAGGGGGATCCTCATGGTGATCTGAAAGCAATGCCGGCTGGGGTTTCGTACTGGATAATCTAGATCCTTAAGGTCTCCCCAGCCTGGCCTACGAGCGTGAGCAGGTATAGTCCCGCACTAGGCCTCGCCACGACGATGCCCCTTTCCGGCTGTGGATGAGCCTGCGAGCGGATGTCTCGCTGGGACGCAACGACCTGCAACGCCCTGAGTTGCAGCGTACCCTTCAGGTGGAAGGCAGTCTGCCCGGAGCGGAGCCCACCCGGTCCATGGCATGGTGCGTAAATGTGACCCCCCTTGGTGGTCTTGGGGGGGGGGGGATGTGGGCTCTCTCCTGGGGATAATAGAACCTGGACTTCCTAAAAGATCCCCCTGGCCTGTCAGGTACCCAGCCCTGTGCCCTGTCTCCCTCTCCCATCCCCACAGGGGGCTATGTAACTGGGGCGCCTGGCGTCCTGAGGGGGGGTGGCAATCATACCTTGTTTCTTGCTGGGTCAGGTTGTAGATCCTTAGGGCCTTCATTTTTGGGGTCCCTGGCCGCATGGCACGCAGTGGGCACTGCCATCTTAAGTGTGGGCAATGTATAATTTTTACCCATTGACTTGTAAGGGGCAGCCATTTTCCCTGTGCTTCCTATTTAATTGTATTGGCATCCATTTTTGTGTAGTCCTATTGAGCTACACAGGCAATGTGACCTTTCACATCCAAGCCAAGGTCACTTCCTGTGATTCTTCGTCCTGCTGCACAGTCCGATTCAGGAGGTTTTTCTCTGGAGGTAGTACAGAACTGGGGTCTTTGTGGACATATCCCTGCACACTCTGTCAGTGTATATTTAAGGGGGACTCCGAAGACTACTGCGATCGGCGGTGGGAACTGCGATTGGCGTTTCTTAAAGTGACAGTACTACGTTTTTCTGTTGCATTGATTATGAAGTCCCAGGCTGTAAATTCACCCTCAGACCCGCTCAGTGCGACACCCGGACCGTCCAGATCGCGGTCGCTGGCCGTGATTTCAGCAGCTTTGGAAAGCCTAAACGACCGCTGCCTTCTCAATCTTTGGTGGGGTCCTCTGATCAGAGGCTGATATGGTCGCCACGTACGCCCCTCTACTCGAGGGGTTGCTGTCCTCGCAATCAGATGGGGACGAGGACCTGTCTTCAGCTGCAGCACGGGAACGCACTCTGGTGGAAGCCCTGATTGCTTCAGTAAGGGAAACTTTAAAATTGGCAGACGAGCCCATGCCAGGAGGGACGCAGGTGTCTTTTGGCTCCCGCAAGACCCAAAAGTCGGGCAA
Source organism: Pelophylax lessonae (assembly GCF_965119305.1). NCBI lineage: Eukaryota > Metazoa > Chordata > Amphibia > Anura > Ranidae > Pelophylax > Pelophylax lessonae. The sequence continues at coordinate 214,779,642 of NC_138771.1, read as the reverse complement.
GGTTTCCCTTGTCCAGAGACTTTTCATGATATTCGTTCTGATCATAGGCTTTAAACGCCGGTATCCTTTTGTTGAGACGGTTTCCAATCATTGGATGGTGCCGCCTAAGGTTGACCACCTGGTCTCCAGGTTGAACAAATCTACTATTGTGCCTGTGAAGGATTCCCTGGTTTTTACGGATCCGGTGGACAGACGGGTGGAGTTCCTATCCCGCCATCTTCACGTGTTGGCGGGTTCTATTCTAAAACTGTTTTTCTCTTACGTCCTCTGACAGTCGCCGCCCACTCATTCAGTCTTCACCAATGGGTATTGACCTTAAGCTAGGCATAAGACTTGTTAAAAACAAAGTAATTTACATAGACACACCTATGGGGGCTGTCCCACTGGTCCAATACCCCCCTATCAGCCATCCCAACTCAGTTTGTCTTCTGCCTAGTTAGGAGTAAGATAGGCTTCCCTGTGCTGGGGCTACGGCCTCAGCCTTTCTTCTGTTTTATGGTTTTATTTTCTGCAAATGTGTTTTCTTTGCACTACTAGCTGTTTATTTGTCAGCATTTAGTTAGTCGGATCTTCGGATGACGACTGCGTTGCAGAGCTGGGAGTCAGGTTGGTCATCCTGGTGCTCCAGGACAGAGGGCCTTATGGAATCCCAGCCCGCCATTGAGCATTTAGCAGGCTATGCGTACGCCCTGGCCTCGCAAACAACCTGTCCCTGTCCTCAGGGATGAAAGCCCGCGCTTGGACGTCTCAACCGCAGTTCCGTGCGTTGCTAGCGTCCTACATTTTTGGCTGACGGCACCCCCACCGCCTGGGGTGGGAGGCTTCCCGTTTGATGAGAGGCGCCCACACCATTGGGTACGGTAATTACATTCAGTGTGGGGCCTCTGTCTGGGGATGTCAGTCTGATGTGGCTGTAGTATCCCCTCATGTCTGTGCTTTCGGGGCTCCCTTACTCCCGGTCCCTGCGGGGGCTCTACCGCGTCTGGGACGCTATGTGGGGGGGTTGTGGGGGGTCCCTCTCCTGAGTGCCACTATTTTGTGTGTGTTGGGGTGCAGACATGTGCAGCGGCCGCTGTGGGGTTAAAAACCGCGGGTCCGCCATTTTAGGTGTGGGCAGCTGCTTGGCTTCACTATGGGCACTTCTGCAGCAATGTATGTAGTGTATTTTGGTGCCTTCCGGTGCCATCTTGTGTGTGGCACTGTGTTTCTTCTGTGCATATGTTGGCGGCCATTTTCCCGGAGCCTCCCATTGCTTTCTATGGGCAACCCTTTTCCCTTAGCCTAAAATCCTAGTTCAGCCTCATGCGATGACATCACTTCCTTTTTTCATGCAGAGGAGATCGTCAGGAGCGTGGTAACACTTGTGGGGTCTGTCTTTGCTGTTTTTTGTGGGGAATACCTCTGGCTGCCAGCTTATTCCTGCTTGCGGGGTCTATTAGCATAGTCCTTCATAGCGGTGTACTGCGGTGGGATCGCCATGCGCTTAAAGGGCCAGTACCTTGAAAAAAAAAAAAAAAATTTTTCTTATGGAGTCCCAGGACAGCAAATTCCCCCCAGCTTTGGATGATTCAGGCTGCTCTGGATCTTCTGCTCTGACTGTTGCACTTGCGACTTTAGCGTCCAAAGTGGATCTATTGATGGCTGAACGGGATACTAGAAAAAGGCCTAGGCTTTCTCATTCTTCTGATTCCGATTCTGACATGGTTGCCGTGGATAGTGTGCCCCTTGAAGGGTCTCGTTCTTCCCAGTCTGAAGGGGAGGCGGAGGATGAGGAGGGGGATGATTCCCCCCCTGGGACGGCCGAAGAACGCGCAGCTATGGCTGCACTGATTACTGCTGTAAAAGATACACTACATTTAGAGGATGAGCCCAATCCTCCGGGCAATCGGTCCTCTTTTGGTACCCGCAGATCCCGAAAGGCGGCGCAGGTGTTTCCTTGCCCCGCTGAGTTTCACGAAACTGTGAATGAACAATGGCGCAATTTGAAGCGCAATTTTGTGGTGCCAAAACGGTTTCAATTCCGTTACCCCTTTGCGTCTCCTACGGATTTGCGCTGGTCTGTGGCCCCTAAAGTGGATCATACTGTGTCCAGATTGAACAGGGCGACTCTGGTACCCACCGAGGATTCTCCGGTGTTTAGGGACCCTACGGATAGGAGGCTGGAATCCCTTGCCCGCCATGCCTATATGGTGGCGGGTTCCATGCTGAAACCTATTTTTGCCTCCATCATGGTGTCTCAAGCGGTGGCAGATTGGACCAGGGTGCTTAAGCGCACCCTCATGGCTGATTCTGCCCCCCCTACTACCTTGGAGATGGTGGACCAGATTCATCAAGCGGTTATGTATCTGTGTGACGCGGCCTTGGATGAGGCCCCATTAGCAGCACGCCTGTCTTGTGTCGCGGTACTTAACCGTCGCTTGATTTGGTTAAAGAGCTTGTCGGCTGACCAGACTTCCAGGAAGATGGTGTCTGACATCCCTTATGCGGGGGTTCGTCTTTTTGGGGAATCCCTGGACGAATTGGTTAAAGGAGTCACTGGGGGCAAGAGCACTCTGATGCCCCAGAATCCTAGGGGTAAGTTCTTCCGCGGTAAGCAAGGCCCTTCCTTTAAACCAAATCAGGGGTCCTTTCGTGCCTTCAAGGCACAGGACAAGGGGAAACAGTTCAAGGGCCAGGGTGGCCAGAGAAAGCCCTGGGCGGGCAAGCCAAAAGCCGCCCAGGCTGGTGCGCAGCCCAGTCCGCCACTGCCTGAAGGGGCGCCCTCACCCGTTCCAGGGGTGGGGAGACGTCTGCGCGTTTTTCTCGAACCTTGGCTGCGCCGTATTCCGGACATGTGGGTTCAGGAAATCATTTGATCATTCAAATTCCTTTCGTGACCCTCAAATCTTCATTTGACCCCAGATCGGTTGCAAGATCTTCATCGCCCAGGGGGTTATCGTCCCGGTGCCACATCGGGACAGATTTCGGGGTTTTTACTCAAATCTGTTCACTGTGCCCAGAAAGGAGGGCAAGGTGCGTCCGATTCTGGACTTGAAAGCTCTCAACCGCTTTGTGCGCGTTCAGAAATTCCGCATGGAATCACTCCGCTTGGTGGTGGCCTCCTTGAGTCCAGAACCTGCAGGACAAGGTCAGGTCCCTCAGGGACAACGAGTCCTCGTCACTCTGGACCTGTATGCGGTCCCTGGGGTTGATGGTGTCGGCCTTCGAGGCGATACCGTTTGCACATTTTCACACGCGGTCTCTCCAGGCGGAGATACTGGCCAGATGGGACAGGCTTCCTCAGTCCTTGGACCTGAGGGTGTCTCTGAGTCGCCAAACTAGAGTGGATCTTCTTTGGTGGCTCCAGTCTCCGGCTGTAGCAGAGAGAAAATCCTTCCGGCCGTTGCTGTAGACGGTGATTACCACGGATGCCAGCCTGTCGGGCTGGGGTGTCGTTCTGGGCAACCTGTCTGCCCAGGGCACTTGGTCGGTGGAGGAATTCTCCCTACCGATAAACATCTTGGAATTGAGAGCGATCAGGCTGTGCCTGCTCCATTGGTTGGATCGTCTTCAAGGCCGCCCTGTACGGGTGCAAACAGACAATGCCACTGCGGTGGCTTACATCAATCACCAAGGGGGCACCAGGAGTGCCCGGGCGGCCCAGGAGGTGACCAGTATTCTGTCTTGGGCCGAGACTCACGTCTCGGCGATTTCAGCAGTTCACATTCCGGGTGTGGAGAACTGGCAGGCCGATTATCTGAGCCGCCAGACCCTGGACCAGGGGGAATGGTCCCTGCACCCAGAGGTATTTCAAATGCTGTGTGCGAAATGGGAATCCCCGGATGTGGATCTGTTCGCGTCCCGGCTAAACAACAAGGTGGGAAGGTTCGTGGCAAGAACGCGTGATCCTCTGGCAGGCGCCTCGGATGCGCTGGTGGTATCGTCTGATCTATGCCTTTCCCCCGATTCAGTTGTTGTCCAGGTTCCTGCGCAGGTTGGTCTCGGAACCGAAGTTGGTGATTCTGGTGGCCCCGGACTGGCCACGCCGGTCCTGGTACGCGGACATCATTCAACTGGCCGTCGAGCCTCCATGGCGGCTACCGTTACGAGAGGATCTACTGTCTCAGGGACCGATCTTCCATTCTGCTTTACAGTCGCTGGCTTTAACGGCATGGCTGTTGAAAGCCAGGTCCTGAGAGACAGGGGTCTCTCATCTGAGGTCATTTCTACTTTGCTCAAGGCTACTAAAGCCTCGTCCGGTAAGATCTATTACCGTACTTGGAAGGCTTATTTTGCCTGGTGTGAATCCAGAGGCTTACCTCCTCGTTCCTACTCTGTGGCGAGGGTTTTGGCCTTCCTACAAACTGGTGTGGACCAGCGCCTGGAGTTGACCACGATTAAGGGCCAGTTGTCTGCACTGGCCATCCTTTTCCAGCTCCCCTTGGCGTCTAACTCTTTGATTCGCACCTTTATTCAAGGTGTGCATCACTAGGCCCCTCCTCGGAGGGCGCCTCTACCTCCTTGGGACTTGAACTTGATTCTGTCCGTTTTGCAACGTCCTCCCTTTGAAAACATAAGGGAAATTTCTTTGCCTCTGCTGTCAAAAAAGGATGCTTTTCTAGTGGCGATCACCTCTGCACGCAGAGTGTCGGAGTTGGCGGCTTTGTCTTGCCGCTCCCCTTACCTGGTGGTTCATAGGGATAAGGTGGTCTTGCGACCCAACCAGTCCTTCCTTCCAAAGGTGGTTTCTGATTTTCACCTTAATGAGGACATTGTTTTGCCTTCGCTTTGTGCGAATCCTAAACATCCTAAGGAGTTTGCCTTACATTCCTTGGATGTTGTCAGGGCGATCACTGTTTACCTGTCGTCCACTGAATCCTTTCGGAAGTTGGATTCTCTTTTTGTCCTTCCTGAGGGACCTCGGAAGGGTATGGCTGCGTCTGCGGCAACCATTTCAAAATGGATCAGACGATTGTACAGGCCTATTAGATTAAGGAAAGGGTACCACCCTTCCCTGTCATGGCGCACTCTACCAGAGCGGTGAGTGCGTCCTGGGCCTTCCGACATTAGGCTTCGGTGGCCCAGGTGTGCAAGGCTGCGACTTGTTCGTCAGTGCACACCTTTTCAAAATTCTACAAACTTGATGTTCTGGCATCGGCAGATGCCTCCTTTGGCCGCAAAGTTGTGTGTGCGGCAATGCCTTAAGGGGGCCCTGGTTTGGCAGGTCCCTGGCTCTTGGGGTTGTTTTCCCCCTTGTTTATTTGCTTTCCTGGGTTGTTGCTGCAGTTGAGCTTTTTCTGTTGCCCAGAGGATACCTTTCTGTTCACGTAAGGTTCCTTTCTCTGACGTGGGTGCTGCGTTGCCTTTGTGACGGTTACATTTCCCACCCCTCATGTATACACTGCTTTGGGACATCCCATTGGTGAAGACTGAATGAGTGGGTGGCGACTGTCAGAGGACGTAAGAGAAAACTGAATTTTTGTAAAATCATACCGTAAAATTCCTTTCTCTGTGTCCTCTGACAGTCGCTGCCCCCCGCCCCTCTATTGGGGTTCTTTGGACTTTTAACTGCTTGCTACCAAACTGAGTAGGGATGGCTGATAGCAGGGGGGTATTGGACCAGTGGGACAGCCCCCATAGGTGTGTCTATGTAAATTACTTTGTTTTTAACAAGTCTTATGCCTAGCTTGCTCCTATGGATAAGAGGTCAATACCCATTGGTGAAGACTGAATGAGTGGGCGGCGACTGTCAGAGGACTCAGAGAAAGGAATTTTACGGTAAGATTTTACAAAAATTCAGTTTTTGTGTCTGTTTTGGTATCACAGACGGTTATGGAATGGATTAAGTTTCTGAAAGGGGACTTGGACCCTGTCATAGTCCCCCCCTCCCCCCCCCCCCCCCCCCCCCGGAGCTGATGGAACTTTTGGACCAGATGACTCAGGCCCTGGTGTTCCTGTGTGATGCGGCTCCCCTTGTGGCCAGATTTTCGGCTGTGGGGATTGCCCTTCGGCGCATGGTTTGGTTGAAGAGCTGACCAGTCGTCCAAGAAAGCCCTGACAGATCTTCCTATTCTGGGAGAGCGTTTGTTTGGCGACTTACTGGATGAGTTGATCAAGGGTCTGACTGGCAGGGAGAGTACTCTTCTTCTTCTCCTCCAAAAGTAAAAACACCCCGTGCTAAGCGGGGATCTTCCTTTACCACTTATAGGCGGTTTTTTCGTGCTTCCGGGGCACAAGAAAAAGGTAAGCCGATCAGAGCTTCTGGAGGGACTAAGAACTAAGCACTGGGGCAAGCCTAAGGCCAGTCAGCCCGGTTCCGGGGACAAGTCCTCTTCAACATGAAAGTGTGCCCTCTCCCGTTTCTGGGGTGGGGGGGACGTCTAGGCTTCTTTCAGGAATCCTGGACATCCTTCGTTCAAGACAAATGGGTTCGCAAACTGATTTGTTCCGGGTACAAGATAAAATTTTGGTCCCGGCCGGGGGGACAGGTTTTCTCAATCAAATCTTTACCTGTCTCCAGAGCGTTTGAAAGACCTCTGGGAGGCTGTGTATGATCTCCCCCTCAGGAAGGCTCTCAAGGTTTCTATTCAAAACTGTTCACGGTGCCCAGAAAGGAGGGCAATGTGCGTCCAATCCGATCTCAAGGCTCTGAACTGCTTTGTGCGGTTGCAGAAGTTTAGAGTGGCGTCCTTGAATCAGGGGGATTCTCTAGCCTCCATCAATATCAAAGATGCGTATCTGCACATCCCCATATTCGAGGGACATCAGCGATTCCTCCGCATTCTAATGGCAGAGGAGCACTTTCTATTTGTGGCGTTACCCTTTGGTCTCAGCGCGCGTGCCCCCTGCCCCCGCGGTCAACCGACGTACAGTTACGTCGGTTCACACACCCGAGCCACCTTGCCGCAGTAAAACTCTGGGAGATGGTAGGCAACTGGTTTAATATTGACATATGGAATATACAGCAGGTAAAAACCCATGCAAAATCCATACATGCAAAGATACCAAAACAAATAAGTTCAGAAAATAATTTGTGTAATAAAATGGAATGACACCGTGAAAAAATATTGAAACGCTAACTGTTTTTTTTTTTTATTTCCGAAATACTTTGTTGGTAATGTAGATAAAATGCCTATGCGCTGCTAATCGGGTATAAGATATTGGTGAAGATGTAGAAAAAAACTGTGTATGTATGTATATATGTATATATATATATATATATATATATATATACAGTGGGTACGGAAAGTATTCAGACCCCCTTAAATTTTTCACTCTTTGTTATATTGCAGCCATTTGCTAAAATCATTTAAGTTCATTCTTCTTCCTCATGAATGTACACATAGCACCCCATACTGACAGAAAAACACAGAATTGTTGACATTGTTGCAGATTTATTAAAAAAGAAAAACTGAAATATCACATGGTCCTAAGTATTCAGACCCTTTGCTGTGACACTCATATATTTAACTCAGGTGCTTTCCATTTCTTCTGATCATCCTTGAGATTGTTCTACACCTTCATTTGAGTCCAGCTGTGTTTGATTATACTGATTGGACTTGATTAGGAAAGCCACACACCTGTCTATATAAGACCTTCCAGATCACAATGCATGTCAGAGCAAATGAGAATCATGAGGTCAAAGGAACTGCCTGAAGAGCTCAGAGACAGAATTGTGGCAAGGCACAGATCTGGCCAAGGTTACAAAAAGATTTCTGCTGCACTTAAGGTTCCTAAGAGCACAGTGGCCTCCATAATCCTCAAATGGAAGACGTTTAGGTAGACCAGAACCCTTCCTAGAGCTGGCCGTCCGGCCAAACTGAACTATCGGGGGAGAAGAGCCTTGGTGAGAGAGGTAAAGAAGAACCCAAAGATCACTGTGGCTGAGCTCCAGAGATGCAGTCAGGAGATGGGAGAAAGTTGTAGAAAGTCAACCATCACTGCAGCCCTCCACCAGTCGGGGCTTTATGGCAGAGTGGCCCGACGGAAGCCTCTCCTCAGTGTAAGACACATGAAAGCCCGCATGGAGTTTGCTAAAAAAACACCTGAAGGACTCCAAGATGGTGAGAAATAAGATTCTCTGGTCTGATGAGACCAAAATAGAACTTTTTGGCCTTAATTCTAAGCGGTATGTGTGGAGAAAACCAGGCACTGCTCATCACCTGTCCAATACAGTCCCAACAGTGAAGCATGGTGGTGGCAGCATCATGCTGTGGGGGTGTTTTTCAGCTGCAGGGACAGGACAACTGGTTGCAATCGAGGGAAAGATGAATGCGGCCAAGTACAGGGATATCCTGGACAAAAACCTTCTCCAGAGTGCTCTGGACCTCAGACTGGGTCGAAGGTTTACCTTCCAACAAGACAATGACCCTAAGCACACAGCTAAAATAAAGAAGGAGTGGCTTCACAACAACTCCGTGACTGTTCTTGAATGGCCCAGCCAGAGCCTTGACTTAAACCCAATTGAGCATCTCTGGAGAGACCTAAAAATGGCTGTCCACCAACGTTTACCATCCAACCTGACAGAACTGGAGAGGATCTGCAAGGAGGAATGGCAGAGGATCCCCAAATCCAGGTGTGAAAGACTTGTTGCATCTTTCCCAAAAAGACTCCTGGCTGTATTAGATCAAAAGGGGGCTTCTACTAAATACTGAGCAAAGGGTCTGAATACTTAGGACCATGTGATATTTCAGTTTTTCTTTTTTAATAAATCTGCAACAATGTCAACAATTCTGTGTTTTTCTGTCAGTATGGGGTGCTATGTGTACATTCATGAGGAAGAAGAATGAACCTAAATGATTTTAGCAAATGGCTGCAATATAACAAAGAGTGAAAAATTTAAGGGGGTCTGAATACTTTCCGTACCCACTGTATATATATATATATATATATATATATATATATATATATATATATATATATATATATATATAATATATATATATATATATATATATATATATATATATATATATATATATATATATATATAAAAACAGGTAATGGGACTCTGTCTTATAAGAAACAAGCAGCCAATTCCTGTATTATCACGAATACTAATCAAGATTATGGTAGGTAAGATGAATCGGCGCTAATTTCATAAGATCACAAAAAATTATTTGGAGAAAAAAACGCATCAATTTCTAACGGAGATGAGTAAAAACGCATCTGATGTGATGGAGAATGAGAACAATCAATCAAAGATATAGGAAAGAAGAAAGATCAGTGTCTGAGTAAGACTGGAGAAATATATATATAAATGGCACAGTCACAATAGCGGGGAAAATTAATGAAATAAAGTATATATATATATATATATATATAAAGTGACAACGTGCAGAAATCACACCAATAGGTGGTAGGATGGTGAAATGATTGTAATCCAACTAATCACTACCCAGGAGTGGATATCGAGGGAGCCCCTAGGGAGGAAGGAGGAACCCACCACCCCAACTTTGAGCGGTTACCATATAAAAACGCCTTTACTGGTGTAATGTGATGTGAGCGGGCATTGCACCTGTATTTGGATTCGTAGCTCACTTGGCGTGGCACCATCTGGACTTCAAAGAATAGTCACTCATCTATTTATGAACAATCACCATTAGTCACCATTTTTTTATGTTGCACAAAATAATTTTATGCTGCACATGATTTTCATGCACTTGGATATCTTGTGTGAAGATTCACTTTTTATTCATTTGTTGGTAATGACCGCTTCAGGATACCTCCTGTATGGAGAAACTAGTTGCATGCATTGCTCAGGTGTGTTTTTGGCCCATTTTTCCCCACAGTCTTCAAATCTTGAAGGTTCTTCTATGAACTCTGATCTTTTGTTCTTTCCATAGATTTTCTATTGGACTCAAGTCAGGTGATTTCCTGGGGCCATTCTAAGAGCTTTATTTTCTTTCTTTGAAACCAATTGAGAGTTTCTTAGGCTTTCTGTTTGGGATAATTGTCCGGCTGAAATGTCCACCCTTGTTTTCATCTTCTTCATCCTGGTAGATGGCAGCAAATTTTTATTAAGAATATCTTCGTACATTTTTTCATTCATCCTTCCTTTGATGATATAAGGTTTGCCAGTACTGTATGTTGAAAAACTGCCCCCTCACCATGATGTTCCCACCTCCAAACTTCACTGTTGGTATGGTGTTTTTGGGATGATTTGCAGGTGCCATTTGACCTCCAAACATAGTGTGCATTATGACATCCAAAGAGTTCAATTTTGTTCTCATCTGACCAGACTATAGTATGGTACAGTACTTCACAGACTTGTCTAAATGTTGTGCAGCAAACTTTAAACAATTTTTAACATGCTTTTTCTTCAGCAATGGATTCTTGCCTGGTGAGCGTGCATACAGGCCATGGTGGTTGAGTGCATTACTTATTTTCTTTGAAGCAGTTGTACCTGCTAATTTCAGGTCTTTCTGAAGCTCTCCACAAGTGGTCCTTGGCTCTTTGATAACTGATAATTATTTTGTCACTCTGTCAGAGGAACGAGGAGCACCTGGTCGGGGCCAGTTGATGAAATTATGTTCTTTCCACTTCCAGATTATAACCCCAACAGTGCTCACTGGAAGATTCAGAAATTTAGAAATCCCTGTGTAACCAATGCTTTGCAACAATAAGGTTGCAAAGGGCTTGAGAGAGCTCCTAGCTTTTACCCATCATGCAACGTTTCTTGTGTGACACCTTGGTAATGACACCTTTTTATAGGCCATCAGTTGAGACTGAACCAGCTGATATTAATTTGCACTGACAATGGGCAGAATTGCTTTCTAATTACTTATAGATTTCAGCTGGTGGTCTTGGCTTTCCAAGGCTTTTTTGCACCTCATTTTCTTCATGTATTTAATACTTTTTTTTTCTGTATCATTCCATTTTATTACACATAACTTAATTTCTAAACATATTTATTTTGGTTTTGGAATGAATGGGTTGTTACCGACGTGGTGAAAATTTCAAGTCAATAACACCTTTAGAAACCTATTTACCTTGAAAAAATGGTGTCGTGTTCAATACTTATTTCTCTTACGTCCTCCGACAGTCGCCGCCTCCTCTAAGTCATCACTATTGGGTATTGTCTTCCTATCCGTAGGAATAGCTAGGCATATAGACTTAGTCAAAAGACAAAAGGCATTAGCATATGCACACCCATGGGGGCTGTCCCATCCGGTCAATACCCCCCCTGCATCACCACTCCCAACTCAGTTTTAATTTGCCTAGCGTCAGGAATAGTCAGGCTACCCTGTGCTGGGGCTTCAGTCTCAGCCTTCCTAATCTTTTATTTGATTTTCTTTGAAAATGTCAGTTTTTTTCTCTTACTTTACTAGCTTTTTATTTTGTCAGCTTCTAGTGTTAGTCTTCTCTTCGGATGAAGATGGATCATGCGGTGCTGGGATTCGCCCTGGTTTTTTCCAGGGCACTGAGGGTCAGATGGACCCCCAGCCCGCCATCGAGCGTTCAGCTATGGTTCGCCCTGGCATTACGAACGACCCATCCCTGTTCGCTGCAGGGATGCAGCCGTGAGGTGGCTACCTCACAGGACTCGTCTGCGGTGCTGCAGCGTCATGTCCCTGGCTCACGGCAGTCCCTGTCAGATGAGGACAGAGGTTTATCCGTGCATAGAGGCTCCCCCACGCCATCGGGTACAGGTGAGTACTTTTCTGTGTGTGGCCTCTGTCTGGGGTGGCAGTCTGTGTTGCTGTGTGTCCCCATGTCTGTGCCTGTGTGACTCCCTGTGCGATCCCTGCGGGGTTCGCTTGTGCAGATTTGTATGTTTGCCAGGGGTCCCTGTCCCTGTGTCACCTTAGGTACATGTTCGGGGGTGCAGACGTCTGTGATTGTGCGGCGACCGCTGCGGGGAAGATTTGCGCGGTCCGCCATGTTTACTGTGGGCACACGTGTATAACACCTCTGGGGCGATTATACAGGTCATTTTGGCGCCATTTTTTGGGCGGTGGAACGATCGGTCCGACCGCATGTTGGTGGCCATTTTGGCGTAGCCTCCAATGCATTCCTATGGGGCAGCCATTTTCCCGAGGTCTGGCTTATAGTCCAGCCCTCTCCAGCAGCACTTCCTTTCTCCATCAGCAGCAAGGACACTGGCAGCAACGCTCTGCGGGCTCTGCAGGTTATCACTCTCATACATCCCTCTGTATATCGCTTCTGGCTCAGTTTCTTTTCTCCTTTGGGGGTCTTTCATAGCTGTGACAGTAGCGGTGGGCTGCGCACACGCAGCGCTCTTAAAGGGGACAGTACACCGGTTTTTGCACTGTAGTTTGTTCTGATAACTTGAGCCATGGATTCTCAGGAAAGCAAGTTTCCTCCAGCTTTAGTGGGGGGCCCCAGTTCTCCTGTGGCTCCGCTGCGACCTGATCTGGCTGCTGTAGTAGCAACCTTGGTGGCAAATATGGAAATGCTGATGGCTGAACGGGCTGCGAGGAAGAGGCCCAGGTTGTCTCTCTTCTGATTCAGATGGGGATTTGGCTGCTGCTGCTGCGAGTGTGCCCTTCTCGGGGTCCCGCTCATCCCTGGACCCCCCGGGGTTCGAGGGGGAGGCTGAACTGGAGGGTGTTGATACATCCTCCCCAGGGTCACCTGAAGAATGGGCGACCATGGATGAGTTAATTGTTTCTGTAAAAGAAACCTTACATTTGGAGGATGAGCCCTGTCCTCCGGGCGTTGTGTCCTCATTTGGGACGCACAGGACCCGCAAGTCTGCGCAGGTTTTTCCCTGCCCAGCGGAATTTCATTACACTGTTAATGAAGTGTGGCGCACGTTAAAACGTCCATTCCTGGTACCTAGTCGGTTCAAATTGCTTTATCCTTTTGCGCCGGCTACGGAATCACAATGGTGTGTGCCTCCACAGGTGGATCACACTGTGGCCGTGTTGAACAAGGCTACCTTGGTTCCTACTGAGGACACCCCAGTTTTCCGGGATCCCACGGACCGGAGGTTGGAGTCCCTGGCCCGCCATTCCTACACGGCGGCGGGTTCGTTGCTCAAACCCATTTTCGCGTCCGTTCTGGTGGCTCAGGCGGTGGCTGATTGGACTAAGATGCTTAGGAGCAATCTCGTGTCTGATGGTGTTCTGCCTGCCCGGCTGGAAATGGTGGATCAAATCCACCAAGGAGTCATGTATTTGTGTGATGCAGCCTTGAATGAGGCCCCCTTGGTGGCTCGCCTCTCTAGAGTCGCGGTACTTAACCGGCGACTGATATGGCTGAAGAGCTGGTCGGCCGACCAGTCCTCACGGAAAACTGTTGCTGATTTTCCCTATGCTGGCTCTCGCCTTTTTGGCGAGGCGTTGGATACCCTGGTGAAGGGCGTCACGGGGGGCAAGAGCACCATGCTGCCCCAGAACCCCAAGAACAAGTCTTTCCGAGGCAAGCGGGGTTCTGCGCCTAGATCCACTCAGGGGTCCTTTCGTGCCTTTCGGAAACCAATCCAAGGGCAAGCTCTTCAAGGCCCAGGGCAACCAGAAGAAGCCCTGGGCGGGTAAGCAGATGGCCGGCAATGCCGGCTCGGCGTGACAATCCGCCTCTGCCTGAAGGGGCGCCCTCACCCGTTTCCGGGGTGGGGGGACGTCTGCGCGGCTTCCTTCAACCTTGGCTGCTCCGGATTTCGGACAGGTGGGTTCAGGAAATCGTTCGATCGGGTTACAAGATCGAATTCCTTTCCCGGCCGGCGGACAGATTTTTTCCCTCCAATCTCCAACTGCTTCCGGGGCGTCTGCAGGACTTGCATCAAGCAGTGCAGGACCTGCTTGCTCAGGGAGTGATTGTCCCGGTACCTCATCAGGACAGGTTTCGGGGTTTTTATTCAAATCTGTTCACTGTGCCCAGGAAGGAGGGCAAAGTGCGTCCTATTCTGGACCTGAAAGCGCTGAACCGCTTCATGCGTGTTTGGAAATTTCGAATGGAGTCCCTCCGTTCGGTGGTGGCCTCCTTGAGCCCAGGAGAATTCCTGGCTTCGATAGATCTGAAGGATGCGTACCTGCACATCCCTATCTTCGAGGGTCATCAGCGGTACCTTCGTTTGCTATCGCAGAGGACCACTACCAGTTTGTGGCGTTACCTTTCGGTCTCGCTTCGGCACCCAGGGTTTTTACCAAGGTCAACGTTCAAAAATCAGCGTTGTCTCTGTCGCTTCGCCTTCCCTATCTGGGAATGGTTCTGGACTCTGCTCAGGCAAAGGTGTTCTTGCCGGAGGAAAAGCTCCGGACTTTGCGGGACGAACTCGGGTCCCTCAGGGACAATCCGTCCTCGTCACTCAGGACCTGCATGCGGGGCCTGGGGTTGATGGTGTCGGCCTTCGAGGCGATCCCCTTTGCTCAGTTCCACACGCGGGCTCTCCAGACTGAGATCCTGGCCAGGTGGGACAGACTTCCTCAGTCCTTGGATCTGGATGTCTCCCTGAGTCGCCAGACCAGATTGGCTCTTCTATGGTGGATCCAGTCCCCGTCGGTGGCGGAAGGCAAGTCCTTCCGTCCGTTGGTGTGGACAGTGGTTACCACGGATGCCAGCCTGTCGGGCTGGGGTGGAGTCCTGGGCAACCTGTCTGCCCAGGGCACTTGGGCGGAGGAGGAGTCCTCCCTCCCGATTAAATGTACTGGAGCTACGAGCGATAAAACTCTGTCTCCTCCAGTGGTCGGAACGTCTCCAGGGCTTGCCTGTTCGCGTACAGACGGACAATGCTACCGCGGTGGCTTACATCGACCACCAGGGGGGCACCAAGAGTGCTCGTGCGGCCCGGGAGGTGTCCGACATTCTGTCTTGGGCCGAGGCTCATGTCCCGGCGATCTCGGCAGTTCACATTCCGGGTGTGGAAAATTGGCAGGCCGACTATCTGAGCCGCCAGACCCTGGACCAGGGGGAATGGTCCCTACACCCGGAGGTCATTCAGATGCTGTGTGCGAGGTGGGGATCCCCAGATGTGGATCTGTTCGCGTCCCGGCTAAATCGAAAGGTGGAAAGTTTCATGGCAAGAACGCGCGATCCGTTGGCGGACGCCTCGGATGCGTTGGTGGCCCCTTGGCATCAGTATCGTCTGATGTACGCCTTTCCTCCGATTCAGTTACTATCCCGGTTCCTTCGCAGATTGGCCTCGGAACCGCACATGGTGATTCTGGTGGCACCGGACTGGCCACGCCGGTCCTGGTACGCCGACGTTGTTCACCCGGCAGTGGCACCTTCGTGGCGCCTGCCTCTGCGGGAAGATCTCCTGTCTCAAGGTCCGATCTTCCATCCTGCTTTACAGTCGCTGGCTTTAACGGCCTGGCTGTTGAGATCCAGGTCTTGAAGGACAAGGGTCTATCCCCTGAGGTTATCCCTACCCTGATCAAGGCTAGGAAATCCTCCTCTGGTAAGATCTATTACCATACCTGGAAAGCCTGTTTCACCTGGTGCGAGTCCAGGGGGTTCTGCCCTCGTTCTTACTCGGTGTTGAGAATCTTGGCTTTCCTCCAGTCTGGAGTGGATCAGCACCTGGCGCTGGCCACGATAAAGGGCCAGGTGTCCGCACTGGCTGTCCTTTTCCAACGACCTGTGGCGCCTCATTCCTTGGTGCGCACCTTCATTCAAGGTGTGCGACATTTGGCTCCCCCCAGGAAGGAGCCTTTACCTCCGTGGGACTTGAACTTGGTTCTGTCCGCGTTGCAGCGTGCTCCCTTTGAAAATATCAGGGATATATCGTTGCCTCTGCTGTCGAAAAAGGTTGCTTTTCTGGTGGCGATCACTTCGGCTCGCAGAGTGTCGGAGCTGGCGGCGTTGTCTTGCCGCTTCCCTTATTTGATAATTCACAAGGATAAGGTGGTTTTGCGACCACCCCCATCCTTTCTTCCCAAGGTGATCTCTGAATTTCACCTTAATGAGGAGATTGTCCTGCCTTCGCTTTGTACGAAGCCTAAGCATCCAAAGGAGATTGCTTTGCATTCCTTGGATGTTGTCAGGGCGATCAGGGTTTACCTGTTGTCTACGGAATCCTTTCGGAAGACGGATTCTCTCTTTGTCCTTCCTGAGGGACCTCGGAAGGGCATGGCTGCATCTGCAGCGACTATTCCCAATTGATCAGACAGACCATTGAGCAGGCTTACGCCTTGAAGGAACGGGTTCCGCCCTTCCCTGTTAAGGCTCACTCTACCAGGTCTTTGAGTACTTCCTGGGCCTGTTGGCATCGGGCCTCGGTGGCCCAGGTGTGCAAGGCGGCGACTTGGTCGTCGGTGCACACTTTTTCCAAGTTCTACAAAGTAGACGTTCTGGCATCAGCTGATGCTTCTTTTGGCCGCAAAGTTCTTAGTGCGGCTGTGCCATGATGGACCCTTGAATTTTTCTCTGGGTCCCTGGCTGTTGGCATTTGCTTTCCTGGGCTGTTGCTCCTGTTGAGCATTGTTTTTTCTGTTGCCCAGTTGGTTCTTACGGTGCATGTAAGATTCCTTTCTCTGATGTGGGTACAGCGTTGCCTTTTCTACGGTTGCGTCTCCCACCCCTCATGTCTATACTGCTTTGGGACATCCCAATAGTGATGACTTAGAGGAGGCGGTGACTGTCGGAGGACGTAAGAGAAAACGGAATTTTTGTAAAATCTTACCTGTAAAATTCCTTTCTCTGAGTCATCCGACAGTCGCCGCCCCTCTTTTGGAGTTCTTATTACCTACTGCTATGCTACCAAACTGAGTTGGGAGTGGTGATGCAGGGGGGTATTGACCGGATGGGACAGCCCCCATGGGTGTGTATATGCTAATGCCTTTTGTCTTTTGACTAAGTCTATATGCCTAGCTATTCCTACGGATAGGAAGACAATACCCAATAGTGATGACTTAGAGGAGGCGGCGACTGTCGGAGGACTCGGAGAAAGGAATTTTACAGGTAAGATTTTACAAAAATTCTGTTTTTCCCCGCTGTATTACCACAGTGTCTTTACCCTTAATGAAACCTGTACTGAGTTTATAGGATGCTATTGCTGACCTCCTTCTGAGAATACTAGTTATACCTGGCTGTCACAATGAACCTTTTCATAAGGTGAGGTCAGTAATGGCAGCCCAAATACTTCTCTCAGGTCTTCTTTACGATAACCTTAGATAATGACACATATATGGCTAAAAGCCACTAGTTTATTAATTAACTTTAATTCAAACAAGACCCTAATCTCCTACCAACCTGCTACCTCAATACTATGAATGGTAGAGAAATTACTGAATGTCCATTGCTCTTAGATACTAGAGTGGCCAGTAATGAACACATACATGATCTCTCACAGGAAATCACACTGATCATCCCCTTTAGTAGAGAACACATAACCATGCATCCATGTAGCTGTCTGATATGGCATCCCAGAGCATTGTATTTTCCACAGCTTTTGGTACTTTGAGTATAAAAGCATAGGAGATCATCTTTGAACAGTGGACACCTGGTAAGTATAAAACTACAAATGAATTGAAATACAAATTTGAGTGTGATTTGTGAGTGATATATCCGGTCCACTGACAGTATGCAAGCTTTTTAAGTGATCAGGGAACCGTTTTGACAGTGACTTATGACTGTAATTTCTCTGAATTTGTTCTGGTTTACTATGGCGCCGATTTGTTGCTGAACTGTCTGATTTGGTTGATTTAATAGGGCATGCACTGCTAGAAGATGAAAACAAAATATGGCATCTTGTACGACCAGCAGATGAAGTAGATGAAGGCAAATCCAAGAGAGGAAGTATGAAGGCGAAAGAGCAAACGAAGGCCATTACAGAAATCTACCTGACAAGGCTTCTCTCTGTTAAGGTAGACTTGTGTGCATATATTAATGGTTTAAAGCTAAGCTCCTGGCAGATATTAAAATAAAATGTATTTAATGAAAACCTAAATACAAATGTATTTAATATATAAATGACATCTGAATCTGTTTTATAAGCCTCTGGTAATCTCTTGCACAGGAGACTGGGAGAGAAAGGGTCAGCATTTTTAAGGAATCCCTGTACTATATTTCTTTATATAGTACTGTAAGTCTAACTGAACATACTTACAGGAGGGAAGAGCACAGAGATGGCCAAATTCATTGTCCAATCATAAGTCAGTGTGGATGTTGGGCCATGCTCTATTACTCTACTAAGGCCTAGTTTACAGGGAGATCCATAGCATAGTTGTGCTGTCTGACGGTGATGCCTGCATCACCAGACTATCTGAGCAGACTTATAATATTTTCACAGTTCCACCTATACATATATGTATTCCCCTGCTTGCCAGGAGTCCAGCTTAAATTAATTTATTTTTTCAGTTGGTGACTGTTCTTTTTTGACATGTCTGTTGTGCTTGTGTACAGGGTACGCTCCAGCAATTTGTAGATAACTTCTTCCAGAGTGTCCTTAACTCCAATCAAGTGGTACCGCCAGCTGTGAAATATTTCTTTGACTTTTTGGATGAACAGGCTGAGAAGTATGACATTAAAGATGAAGATACTGTTCACATATGGAAAACAAACAGGTTTGTTTATTATCTTAGACCAGTATGGTTGCAGAGTGTTGAACTGAACAGAGGTATTGATTTACTCCATTTCACAGAACACATTTGTTGATTGATCCATAGAAAACAAGCTTTCTATCCCCATTTAGTGCAGATAAATATTTAGATCCTTCCTTGGTTTGGATACGTTGTGAGAAATGTGCACAACCTCATTGGGATCACTGCACCTGAGACCCCACCATATTTTTTTATCACCACAAAAGACCCATGTAATGGCGACTGATCATGTCACAGAAACTAGGATCCCCCAATCTGCCAAAGACAATGCCATCTAAGCCCTTAAATCTGCAATTGCCACGATGCTGCACATGTGAACCAGCTAGGGATGTTGTTCATCCCTTGTGAAAAAGTGGAAAAAAAAAAGTTTTAAATAAAAGAATACATTTAAAAAAAAAAAAACTTTAAGCATCCACGTGCTCACACGCTAAAAGGAAATGCATTCTTAAATCCCACACACATATGTAAATAGTGATTGCACCACACGTGGGGTATCACCGCGAATGTCAGAGCGAGAGCAATAATCCTAGCACCAGAACCTCCTGTGGTATTTTAAACTGGTAACCTGTAAGGGCTTTTAAAGTGTTGCCTATAGAGATTTTTAGGTACTGTAGTTTGTCGCCATTCCACAGGCATACGCAATTTTAAATCGTGATATGTTAGGTATCTATTTACTCTACTTAACATAATCATTTTTTTTTTTTCTAAAATAAAAAATAGGTATTGTGTTTGTGTGCACTAAAATTCATTTAAGTCTATTTTTTCTTTAAAAATTGGGTTTTAAAAATAACTGCCAGTCAATCTATTTATATTTCAAGTTTATTGAATGTACATGTTTTAATAAATTGCTGCAGAGCCGTTGGATCAATAACAGCGGATGAGATGTGTTTGTAGTCTTACTGTTTTTTTTTTTTTATTCATACAGCTTATCGTTAAGGTTTTGGGTTAACATACTGAAGAACCCTCACTTCATTTTTGATGTACACGTCCACCAAGTAGTAGATGCATCCTTGTCAGTCATTGCACAGACCTTCATGGATGCATGCAGCAGGACGGAGCACAAGCTGAGCAGAGTAAGTGATTGAGCTGTTCAGTTTGATGTCTGGTTTCCTTCCCTTGTTTAGGAGAAGGGCAATGTATATGTCATATATATGATATGAGTAGAGCTAGTCATCTGCCAACAAGCATTAAGCTTGTTACAGTCATCAGTAGCAGCATCATGTATTGTATGATATGCATGACAGTCTGCTTTACGCTTGTCCTTATCATGCGTACCTCTGCCAGTCACCAGTAAAACTTTAGGCTTAACAGCTTGGTAGAAATCCCTGTAGCTTTTTTCTTTGAATATTTTATAGTGTTACACTTTTGTTTGATACACTTGTAAAAGTACACATAATGAAGCACTTGAAGGCCATCTCACTCGAAGAAAACATGTTTCCTTATTCTCTTTATCCACCAGTTAAAGTCCCTGATGGCAATGAATGCGGTGGGCTTATTTTAACTCTTCGGGAATCATGTTTTTATTAAGTAAGATTGAGTTTCCTTTTTTAAATCGGTCAAATTGTATACACTCAGTTTCTACAAAATTACTTTAATGAAGTAATATATTAATCATAAATTAACACATTTAAAAATTACCATGCCTTAAAATATATTTCTTTCGTTCACTGACAGACACAGCTTCAATTCTTCAGACCATTGGGTATTATACTGTCACTCATCAGGAGTGGGACTAGGCAGAAACCTTTTTGGTTACACCATTGGGGCAGTCCCAGAGGGTATACCATCACTTCCTGCTGTAGGACTTAGTTTTTTCTGCCTAGTCAGGAGTAAGGACCTGTCTCTCTGCTGGGATCTGCCGTCCTGGCATTTTTTCCTATTTAAATGGAATTTTTTACTTTATTATTTTTGTTCCTGTGTGAACTACAATCAACAGCCGGACTGGGCAACGCTTAGGCTATTCTAGATCCTTACAATCTTCCCAGTCTGGCCTGTGAGCGCGTCCCAACTATTAGCTCAGCACTAGGTTGGCCACATCATAGCCCCACTGGACAGGGGCTGGCCAGCGAGTGAAACCCCTAGCGAAGTCGCATAGCCCTGGTCACGACAGCAGTCACGACTAGAGTCGCAGCATACCTAAGGCTGCAGCACCCCCATTCCAAGATGGTGCGGGTGGAGTGCTGGGAGTGGCGCCCACCTGGTGACCATGGTATGGTGAGTAGTGTCCCCCCTCCTTTCCTGCAGAATTGCTGGGGTGGTCGCAGGCCCCCCCTTGAGATGGTAGGCCCACCCGTGTTCTTCCTCCCTTTTGTGCTCCCCCTCTCCTCCTTGCGGGGTTCCCCCTTAAATTTGGTGCCCTCATCTGTCCCCTGTACGTACCCCCCCCCCCCGGCCCGAGGGCATGGGTGAAATTGGGTAGGGGGGCTACATGGTGCTGGGCTGAAGGAGCAGTGGGTGATGCCGCTGTCGGCCCCTGTGGGGGGTGTCTGTACCTGGGTTCTGTGGGGGGGGGGGTTCCCTAGGGGGTCCCCTCCTGGGGTCTGTGAACTTTTTCTGTGGGGCCCAGGCTCCCGCGTGGTACCACCATTTTTCCATGGTCTCCGTGTCCTTGTTTGGCACCCATGTTTTTGGTTTCCCCATAGACCTGTGTTGGCGGCCATTTTTCTGTAGTCTAAACCGTGCCGAGCCTGTGGGGGCCTCTAGTGTCAGGTCAGCGTTTCCTTTTCCTCTTTCCAGCAGTGTAGCAGATCGTTTTGGCGCTTTGACTTTCATATATTTACTGCTTTCACTCTGAACTTACTCTGGGGTTTTCTTCCAGCCTATCTATTGTATTTGTTTATATGAGTTATTCAAAGGATTGCGCTGCACTATTTTTCATATATGTTTCAGGAGGTTTTTTTTAAGATTGCTCTTGAGTGTCCAGCTGCTTAGTCCATCGATATTTGCATTTAAGTTCAGCGCTGAATATTTTCTTATTATATATATATATATATATATATATACTCTTTCTCAATCTTTATTGTATTTAGCAGCAGAACATGGACATTTTTCAGTTTTTAGAAAAACGAGAAGTGAAAATTAATGAATTTTTTTCAAACGTGCCTCTGGCCCCCAAAGATCTGGGGGACTTATCCTATTTATTTAGGAAACTAGGGCACTTGTTTAAAAAAAAGATAAAAATATGGTGGGATATAATTTCCTTTGAGCATTACTTGTCAGCTAAATTAATCCCGAGACGTCTAAGGTGGGATGTTCTCCCCAATGATGGCCTTTTAGACCCAGAATCCCTGAAAGAATGGGAGGACTTCTTTACCGCTAAGGGTCTAGAGTAACTAGTATTTTTACTAAACCGCAAACGCAAGATAAAAGAGAATTTAGAAATACAGATAAAATAAATTGATAAACTGGAACTTAGGACAGATCATGTTGATTTTAATAAATTATCTAATGATTTAAAGCTTAAAATGGAGAAATGGGATAGAGATATCCAAGAAAAAAGAAAACCAAATTTCAGAGAGATTTGATTGACTTTGGATCTACTATGATATACAAATTTAAACAAAATTTCTCTGAACCACCCCGGGACACGGGATTGATACTTTTTCTCATAACAACAAGGAAGATGTTGCCCCCCCATGGGTACTCACATCAGATAGTGACACCCCTCCCTCAAAGATATCCCCCTTATCCCCCACCTCCCCCTAGAGGAAGAAGGGGAAGAAGAAATGGACGAGGAAGAGGTAATTCTCACTGCCCCCCTCCCCTCCCTAATTATACACAGGCACCACCTCCTATACGAAGGGAAAATACCCAATGGCAAACAGTTAGAGGCAGAGGGAGAGGAAATAATCATTATAGGAACCATTACCCGAATAGAAGGGATTCTGAAGATTTTTCCTTTAATAGATTTGCTCCCCTTCAAGAATACAGTGAGAACCATGGAGATCATCTTTTTTTTAGAGGACTGGAGGTCCCCATGGAGGGGGCCATATACCCAGCCCCTCTGCGTCCATTGAGGACCCCAGTACCAGATCACACCTGGAGAGGGAATCATGTACAACCGGATCAGGCCAATTACAATATAGGAAATTGAAAAGACAGAGAGGATGCAGAGGAGAAGGAAGGCCCAAAGAAACAGAGACCACTCTAGGAGCTGGAGGTTACAATCTGAGAGGGGTCCCCCTTACAGAGGATGACCTTAAAGTTCTCGATAAAGGGCTAAAATTTGCCCCTATTAGGAACTTAAATAAGTTTCAAACATATGTGAACATACAAAAGTTCACCAGACGACTGAATATTAAGAATTCCTTCCTCTCAAATCCAGTTATTAGGAATTCGGCTCCTTCTATGAATCATTATTCCAATCTAAGGAATGAATCGACCTTCAATCCATCAGGTCAAGACACTAAGCATCTTGATGTCTTTCGCAACATGGTATGTAGCGATTTGGATAAATTAAAATTGAAAAAAGCCTTTGACCCACAATACATCAAGAGGGGCATACAATCATTAGAAAAAATATTGTTATCCGCCCAGCAGACAAGGGAGGTGGCCTTGTGATATTAAGTGAGACTTATTATAGGGAGGAGATGTTGAGGCTCCTCAACGATCAGAGTACCTATAAAATCCTCCCAAAGGATCCCATGTTCGAATTCAAGAATGAACTACATGCCCTGGTAACTAAAGGAGAGACCAATGGTATCCTCAGCCTTGTACTTAAGTCCATTATTGTAGGAGACCAATTATATATTGTCTCCCCAAAATACATAAAAATATAGAGAACCCCCCTGGTCGTCCAATTGTTAATGGAATTGATTCCATCTCAGCTTGTTTGGGTCAGTACATCGACCATTACCTTCAGCCAGTTGTCCAAAAAACTAAGTCTTATCTAAAGGACACCAAACATATGATTCAGACATTGAACACCTTGTCATGTTCCCCTAGTAGTATCTTGATTACCGCCAATGTTGGCTCTCTTTATACAATTATAGGACATGAGGATGCCTTGAAGGCTGTAAAATGGTCACTAACTGATTCTGAATTGTCTAGTAGACACAAAAGGTTCCTTTATAAAAGTTTAAATTTTTGCCTTAACAGGAATTATTTTTGGTACAACCATCGCTACTACCTCCAGATCGGAGGAGTAGCGATGGGGGCTAAATTTGCTCCCAGTGTGGCCAACCTGTTTATGGCCCACTGGGAGGAAGAGGTTGTGTTCTGTAATCCGCCCCCTGAACTTTCCTGTTATAGGCTGTATATAGATGACCTATTTATGATATGGGAAGGTGACATAAGTGGTCTCCAGGGACAAACTCAATAATAACAATAAGAACATTGTACTCACCTGGACCCTGGAAAAAGAAAAAATGTATTTTTGGACCTTGAGATATATAAACACGAGGGCACATTTAGAACACAAAATTTTTTTAAACCAACAGATCGTAATGTTTTTATCTCACTGGATAGCTACCATCACCAGCTTTGGCTCTGTAATATCCCCCGAGGCCAGTTCACTCGTTTAAGACGAAACTGTGCCTCTGATGATGATTATTACACCCAAACAGGGATATTAGTAAAAAGATTCCTTGAAAAAGGATATGAACAAGATTAAATAATTAAGAATTAAAACCAATACAATTGATACTGGGTTACGTATAATATTGGACTACAATATCCAACACAAAAAAGTCGAGCGCATAATTTAAAAACATTTGCCTATACTTAAAGAAGATAAAATCTTTGGCCCTGTCCTTTCAGAATTCCCTAAATTTGTTTATCGCAAAGCTCCATCTTTGAGGGCCAAATTGCCCCAGGGATTATTGATCCACCACAAATTAAAGAAAACCATCTATTTATTTTCCTTTTTGTCTGGCTCCTATACATGTGGTAAATGTGCCACATTTAGAAGTTGCAAAAAGAATATAAAAAATAGGAAAGAATTCATTGCCACAGCCACCCAAAAATCATATAAAATCAGAAATTTAATTACATTCACCCCACAAGGAGTTGTGTACATGCTGCAGTGTGAATGCGGTCTCCAATACATTGGGAGAACGTCCCAAGCACTCCATGTCTGTGTGGGGGAGTATGTCAATAATATTCGCAAAGGACTTGTGACCCATAGTGTCTCTAGGCACTTTAAGAATGTACACCAAAAAAATCCAAGTGGATTACAGTTCTGGGGCATAGAAAAAGTGAACCACCACTGGAGAGGGGGGAACTTTATTCACCAGTTAAGTCGCAGAGAGTCCTTCTGGATATATGAGACCAAGGTCTTGGTTCCATTAGGACTCAATGTCGACTTTGATTTAAATTGTTTTATTTCTGATAGATGATTTTTATATATTTATAATTTTATATTTGCTGATCAGTTTGTCCTTATGTCTGTATTTCAATTCGGTCTTTTTAAGATTTATAGTATAATCTTATAACTACAAATAATATATTTATGTTCTTTTATAGTATTTTTAAAATACACATATTTGTAAATTCTTTTAAAATAACAATCGTGCTGCGCGAGTCTGCCCCCTAGAGGAAAAATGCAACATTGCCGGGGTCATCTGATGATTTAATTTATATCAATTATATATGATTGTTATGATCATTTATAAGCATCACATACTTTATCTTGAAATTGATTCTGGACATTAGTTGATAAATAAGATATTGTCCTTGGCCACCTGTTGGTCTGTTGCTATGCGATCTTAGTGTCTTGCCGGCGAGATTGTGTCTCGGGTTCGGCATATGTTTATTTACATCCTCCGCCCTCATCTGCTGTACGCTACTTCCGATATGAAGGCGTCCGGTTTCCGTGGTAACGTTGGAAGTTGTAATGCAGTACAGGGCGGGGTTTGCCTACTATTTAGGAAGGTCCGTGACAGAATAGGGTATCCCTGCTGATGAAGTCCCGCCCCTTGAAGGACGTAACGCGTACAGGGGAACGTCACGTGACCCACGGCCATCTTGAGTTTCCAACAGGAAGGCACACAGACACGCACACACGCTTGCAAGCTCTGCAATTTTTTTTTAAACGTTAGTGTTATCATTACTTAAATTAAATAAATGGTACTAGCAATGCAGAGAGCACTAGATTCTTCATTTTATTTCTGCATACACTACGGAGTCGCCCCCTGGAGGGAACATTTCATCTAAGTGAAGGATTTCCTTGTTTTGGATAATTAACATCTGATCCTAAATTCTGTTAATAAGGAGTGAGGTGGAGGTGTTATCTCTGCAGATTGGCTTCGGTACCCATGCTGTTTGACCCTGTGGGGTCTCGGATTGAAGGTGAGAGGCTGAGAGTGACAGGTAGATGGATATGAGGAGCACCTCTTCACTTTGTGGATTTTGAGCACTTGTCTGCTCTGGGATGCCGGTCCCACTACCATTTTAGAAAGACTTTCATATATTTACTGCTTTCACTCTGCACTTGTGGTTTTCTTCCAGCCTATCTAAAAAGGTACTGACTGATTTTCCTTTTGGAGTTGACCGTCTGGTGCCTCTATGGAAGAGATCATTAAAGGCTCATTAAGGGCCTTGCAGGAGGCAAGAGTACATTGCCCCCACATGCTGCTAAGGGCAAGGAACCTCGCTGTAAGCGGGGTCCCTTCTTTTCGGCTCACAAGCGGCCCTTTCATCCGGTGGGCTCGCAGGAAAAGGGCTTGAGATCCACCTGTAACTGCAGGAGGCTCCAAGAGACCCTGGAATTGTAAGTCCAAAGTGGGCGCTTCTGGTTTCGCAGACAAGCCTTCCCCAGCCTGAGGGGACACACTCACCCGCGTTTGGGGTAGGGGAATGGCTTTGCCTATTTCCCGATCCGTGGACCTTGCTCATAAAGGACAAATGGGTCCACGAACTGATTCGGTTCGGTTACAGGATTGAATTTCGGTCCGTGCCTCCGGCAAGGTTCTTTCCTTCCAACTTATGCCTGTCTCCAGAGCGGCTACAGGGCCTTTATGGAGCAGTGCAGGACCTGTTTGCACAAAGAGTTATTGTGACGGTTCCAGAGTTGGAAAGTTTCCAGGGTTTTTTTCAAATCTGTTAACAGTTCCCAGGAAGGAAGGTAAGGTTTGTCCGATCTTGGATCTCAAGGCTCTGGACCGTTATGTGTGGGTTCAGAAATTTCGGCTGGAATCCATCCGCACAGTAGTAGCTTTCCTCCATCATCTGATGGCTTCCATCGATCTCAAGGACGCTTACCATCATATTCCAATATATGTCGGGCATCAGCGTTTTATTAGTTTTGCTGTGGGCAAGGGGAACTTTCAATTCGTGGCATTACCCTTTGGTCTCGCCTCAGCTCCTCGAGTGTTCACAAAGGTTTTGGCCCCAGTGTTAGTCTTTTTACGGCAGCAGGGAATCGCGGTACTGGGTTACCTGGATGATCTGCTTCTTTTTCAGAAATCGGCACTGTCTCTGTCCACAAAGCTGGAAGCGTAAGCCTGGGTGTTTCTTCCTCAAACAAAACTGCTGAAGCTACAGGAGGCTGTTTGGCTCCTGTTGTCCAACCATCCATCATCACTCAGGACTTGCATGCAAGTGCTGGGACTGATGGTCTCCACCTTTGAGGCAGTTCCATTTGCGCAGTTCCACACCAGACTTTTGCAAAGGGAGATTCTGATCAAATGGAACAAGGATCCGCTGTCATTGGACAATTTGATTCAGTTGAGTCGGGGTTCGAGGGAGTCTCTCCTACGGTGGCTCTGCTCCCCGGCCCTACGTCTGGGAAAATCTTTTCTTCCCCTGTATTGGACTGTGATCACAATGGATGCCAGTCTGTACAAGTGGGCCAAGTGGAGAGGTGTCTTGGGAGTGTGTTCGGCCCAAGGTGTCTGGACTCGTGAAAAGTCCAGGTTGCCGATCAACATCCTGGAAATTCGGGCGATCAGACTTAGTCTCAGTGGAAGGATTGTCTGCAGGGACGCTCTGTGCGGACACAATCAGACAATGCTACGGCTGCGGCATATGTCTATCATCCAGGGGGCACAAAGAGTGGCCGATCTCTTGAAGTGGGCAGAACAATTTGTTCCAGCCCTCTCTGCTGTGCACATTCTGGGGGTGGAGAATTGGCAAGTGGACTATCTCAGTCAGCAGATGTTCCATACGGGAGACTGGTTTCTTCACCCGGAGGTTTTCCATCCACTATCTTCGATGGGGGACCCCCGATGTGCACCTGCTGGCTTCCCATCTCAACAGGAAGGTGCAGAGATGCTAAATGAATGAATGGCCCATTTAATTACATGCACCACACCCTAGAATTGAATAGCAAAAAAGGCAATTTAGGTTTGGGTTTTTAAGGTGCTGTCACAAAATTTTCTTAATTTAAAATTCAAAAATTATTTATAGTTCAACATATAAAAAGTCATCATAAAATAGATTTTATGCAAATGTCAATAAACCAAACTTTTCTCGACATGTTTCGCTAGAAAATAATATCCAGGAGCTTTTGTCTGGATATTATTCACATTAGCTGACAATAAACAAATAATAATGTTATTTACCGTATATACTCGAGTATAAGCCGAGTTTTTCAGCACATTTTTTTGTGCTGAAAACGCCCCCCTCGGCTTATACTCGAGTCAAGGAAAAAAATGTCCTCTCTGACGGGTTTAAGGTTTAAAAATGGCGCCGCCCGTCGCATACATGTTACCGCGCACGCGCCGCCGCCTCTCGTATACTTTCGGCTATTCCCGGCGCCGCTCGGGAGAGGACTAGCCGAAAGTATACGAGCGGCGGCGGCGCGTGCGCAATGACATGTCGGCGCCGGGCGGCGCCATTTTTAAAATGAAGGCGCCTCTGGAACAGGTAAGTGAAACAGCTTCACTGCCTGCCATGGGCTGCGGGCACACTACGAGGGATGCAGTGCTGCGGGCATGGTCCACACGTACCATGTCCACAGCACTGCATCTCCTGTAGTATGCCCACAACCCCGGATCCTCTAGTACCATGCCAGTACCCTGCAATCTCCTGCACCATGCCAGTACCCTGCAATCTCCTGCACCATGCCAGTACCCTGCAATCTCCTGCACCATGCCAGTACCCTGCAATCTCCTGCACCATGCCAGTACCCTGCATTCTCCTGCACCATGCCAGTCACCCTGCATTCTCCTGCACCATGCCAGTCACCCTGCAATCTCCTGCACCATGCCAGTCACCCTGCATTCTCCTGCACAATGCCAGTACCCTGCATTCTCCTGCACCATGCCAGTCACCCTGCATTCTCCTGCACCATGCTAGTCACCCTGCATTCTCCTGCACCATGCCAGTCACCCTGCATTCTCCTGCACCATGCCAGTCACCCTGCATTCTCCTGCACCATGCCAGTACCCTGCATTCTCCTGCACCATGCCAGTACCCTGCATTCTCCTGCACCATGCCAGTACCCTGCATTCTCCTGCACCATGCCAGTCACCCTGCATTCTCCTGCACCATGCCCGCCGCCCTGCATTCTCACCCTAGGCTTATACTCGAGTCAATGATTTTTCCCATCTTTTTGTGGTAAAAGTAGGGGTCTCGGCTTATACTCGGGTCGGCTTATACTCGAGTATATACGGTATTTAAAAAAAAATACAAAGCAAAGCACAATTAAATCACAATTATGTCACACTTATAATTACCATAGCAAACCGTATGCTTAACATCTGCTGGATTTACCCACAGAACACTGCATTCTGCTCAGTCAACTGAATCTTCAAATTTACAGGGGAAAGCCCCCCTAAAAGACCATAAGAACCAAGAAAGGACAACTAGGTTTTGAATCAAATTGGTGCTTGTTTAGATGTATATCCATGTACCACAAGAGGCATTAGGAGTCAGATTCTAAACACCTGAGGGAACAAGATTAACAGCATTAGGCTCCTTTCACACACTCCGTCCGTTGGACGGAGTCCGTTTTTCTCAGCGGGGGATCGAGCCGCCAATCCCCCGCTGAGCAGCAGGACGACAGCTGTGTCTCCGCGCTGTGTGCGGAGACACAGCTGACAGTTCCCCATGCATCTCTATGGGGGAAATCGGATGGGAACGGACCGTCAGTCCGTTCTCACCCGATCCCATCCGATCTGATCTGCTGGACGGATGGAAAAGAGGGTTTCCATCCATCCAGATTTGACGGATCGGGTCGGATGTCAGCGGACATGTCTCCGCTGACATCCGATGCCCCATAGGAATGCATGGGGGGACCGTTCAGATCCGCCAAAAAAACGGACAGGCGGATCTGAACGGTCCGCCTGTGTAAAAGGGGCCTTAGACTAATCCAATTCCATTTTTTCTCTCTCTCAAACTTTTGTGCCTGATAATCCAATGATTCATTTATACATAAAAAGTACCTTAAATCGCTAATGCCCACTCAAATGGATGCAGACATGTTGGAAAGGTATCTTTCCCTCCTGTTAAGAAGGGCAGAGAAGCCCCTCCAAGCACCTGCAATGAGTCAATGCTACTTTAATCCCACAACCAAATTAAAATTGGGACTAGATCGTTTTCCTCACAAAAAAGTGTTTGTATCATCTTACCTAGATTGTCCTGTCCTTGGAACACAAGCGTTTCCCGCTGTGTTTGCAGCAGCATTAGCTCCGCATTATCTAACCCCTATTTATACCCCTCACCTACCACATCCATTAGGGCGCTTCTGGAGGTGCAGAAGCCGGTAATCGCCACTGCGTATGTGCAAGATGGCGGCGGGAAGAGACATCATTTGACGCCTAATGCCTCTTGTGGTACACTGATATCCATCTAAATAAGCACCAATTTGATTCAAAACCTAGTTGTCCTTTCTATGTTCTTATGGTCTTTTAGGGGGGGCTTTCCCCTGTAAATTTGAGTATGCAGTTGACTGAGCAGAATGCAGTGTTCTGTGGGTAAATCCAGCAGATGATAAGCATACGGTTTGCTATGGTAATTATAAGTGTGACAGAATTGTGATTTAATTGTGCTATGCTTTGTTTTTTTTTGTAACAAATAACATTATTATTTGTTTATTGTCGGCTAATGCGAATAATATCCAGACAAAATCTCCTGAAGAAGCTATGATTTTCTAGCTAACATGTCGAGAAAAGTTTGGCTTATTGACATTTGCATAAAATCTGTTTTATGATGACTTTTTATATGTTGATTTATAAATAAAAATTTTTGAATTTGAAACAATTGTGAAAAAATTTTTGTGACGGCACTTAAAAACCCAAACCTAAATTGCCTTTTTTGCTATAGGAAGGTGCAGAGGTTCGTGTCAAGGTGTCAGGATGCTCTGCTGGTCCCTTGGGGTCTATATCGTCTGATTTATGCCTTTCATCCAATACAACTTCTGTCCAGACTGCTACACAGGATCGAGGTAGAAGTAAATCCAGTCATTCTGGTGGCACCAGACTGGCCTCACCGGTCTTGGTACGCAGGCCTGGTAAGGCTGGTAGCAGACGTCCCTTGAAAACTTCCTCTCAGGAAAGATCTTCTGTCTAAGGGACCAATCTTCCATCCTGCTTTATGGTCGCTGGCTTTAACAGCGTGGCTATTGAAAGCTAGGTGCTGAAGGACAGAGGGCTGTCAAAGTCGGTGATTCCTACGCTGTTGAAGGCTAGTAAATCTGCATCCAGGAAGGTTTATTATAGCGTTTGGAAGGCGTATATTACTTGGTGTGAGTCTCGGGGGGGGGGGGGGGGGGTTATTCTCCCTGTTCCTTTTCTGTGTCTCGCCTGTTGGATTTTCTACAATTGGGTGTAGATCAACGTTTAGCTCTGGGCACCATCAAGGGCCAGATTTCCGCCTTGGCTATTTTTTCCAAAGGCTGTTGGCGGCGAAGTCCTTGGTTCACACTTTTGTGCAGGGAGTTTGCAATCTGGCTCCTCCGGTACGATCCTTGTTACCTCAGTGGGATCTCAATTCGGTTCTGTCGGTGTTTCAATGGCCTCCCTTTGAAAATATTCGGGAAATTCCTCTACTCACTCTGTTGCAGAACGTGGCTTTCTTAGTGGCTATTACTTTCGCACGTCGCGTGTTGGAATTAGTTGCGTTGTCCTGTCCGTCACCTTACTTAGTGATTCATAGAGACAAAATGGTGTTACGACCCTGTCAGGTGTTCCTTCCTAAGGTTGTGTCAGGGTTTCATTTGAATGAAGACATTGTGCTACCGTCCCTATGTCCCCTAAGCCTTAACATCCTAAGAAAATTGCCTTACATTCCTTAGATGTGGTACCGGCGATTCAGGTTTACCTGGAGGTGACTAAACCAATTAGGAAATCCGATTCTTTGTTGTGGATCAGGCAGACGGTGGTGCAATCCTACTCCATTAAGCGTTTGATTCCTCCTTTCCTTGTTCAAGCGCATTCTACGAGAGAGCTTAGTGCCTGTTAGGCCTTCCGTCATCAGACATCAGTGGTTCAGGTGTGCAAGGTGGCTACTTAGTCGTCTGTACACACATTCACAAAATGTTATAAGGTGGATGTACTTGCATTTTCGGATGCAGCGTTTGGCCGCAAAATTTTTGCAGGCTGTGGTCATGGAGGCTTCCGCTTCTTGAGGGTGAAATTTTTTTCTCGTGGTGAGCTCCAGTTGTTACCTGGTTGGCTATGTTTAGCCTTGTTGGGAATTCTGCATTTGTGTTTTTTCCCAGTCCTCATGTTGACACTGCTTTGGGACATCCCAATGGTATGAAGAATTTAAGCTGTGTCTGTCAGTGAATGAAAGAGAAAACTGGATTTTTGTCTTATTGTAAAATCCATATATCTGTGGTTCACTGACAAGACACAGCACCCGCCCCTATTTTGGGGTTATTTGTTCTTCTGACACTGCTTGTTACAAACTGGAAGTGATGGTATATCCTCTGGGACTGCCCCAGGGGCGTAACCAAAAAGGTTTCCGCCTAGTCCTACTCCTCAAGAGTGACGGTATAATTCCCAATGGTCTGAAGAATTGAAGCTGTGTCTGTCAGTGAACCTCAGAGAAAAGGATTTTACAGTAAGACGAAAATCCAGTTTTTAAAAAAATTGTACATGCAGTGTTCAAGATATTTCCCTGTAATGAGCAGTATAATTAACCATTTTAGTGAGGTATTATCTTAACCACTTCCAGACCTCCTGCCCGCAATGTACTGTGGACAGCGGCCCGTAAAGGCACAGCAGCGTATTGGTACGTTGCTGCCTGTTTCCGGGTTTTTGCATGTCCTAGCGGGGCCACAGTCGGCAATAAAACACCTTTCCTACTTAAGCCAAAACATCCTTTATTTTTAAAATGTTAGTTTTCAGAGACAATCCGATCAGGAACGTTATTACATTTTGAAATTTGCCTCAATATTTGTTAGCAAATCTGACAGATCTGCAGAGTTCAGAAATCCAGGCAATCATGACTCCTTTTTTGAATGTTTCTCCACTGATTAGATAAATATGCATGTATATATTCAGGTGAATACAGAAATGTGCCTAGTTATTGAAACAGTCTGTTTATCACTATCCTAAAAGTATAGCTATTGTCAAAACGTTTTTTAATTTGACAGAATAGGGATGGGTTAAACCTCTGTTAGGTTTTGATTGCAGTCTTTGGGTAAGGTTTCTTCTAATTTCCTGTGCAGTCACTAGAGCAGGAAGTGAGAATATGTCTGACAGGTACAAAGTAAACCTCTATAGCGCTTATTTTAGTAGCGTGTGAAAGAGTTGGGTCTTTTTATTTTTTTGGCTTATCAGATGTTCTAACTTTCCCCACTCTCTGTGGAAATAATAGTGTGTTGATATAATTATGACTCGTCTGTTTTCATTTTAGGAGTCACCCAGCAACAAATTACTTTACGCAAAAGAAATCTCAACATACAAGAAAATGGTGGAAGAGTAAGTTATTGAATAATATTTTCCCTTTAGGCATATTCTGGGCTGTGCAACCTGTATTGCTTTTTTTTTTATTTTGTTTGAAACTACACAGTTCAGAATAATAACCTGTAGATTGTATTTATAAAAACTAAAGCTTTAAGCAGGTCATAGATAATACAATTTTCTTTCCTTCTACCACTGGACCACAGTCAGTAATGGGGGGAATGTTTCCCGCTGCGCTATTGTATTCTGCCAGTGGTGGGTTGCAGGGAGCCTTCCCGGCCGACAGAATTCAATAGTTACTGCTAGCAACTATAGCTGCTGGCAGTAACCGTATGTAGAAAAATTTGACAGACTGGTTGTACCAAAGTCAGTCGATGGATCGAGTTTGGTACAATCAGCATGCCCATACATGGTTAAAAATTCATCTGGTCCCTGCTAAACCGGTCGAATATCGATCCATGTATGGCTAGCTTTAGAACTGTGTGGAGCTGATGCAACTAATCGATTATATGATGAGCCAAGTTGGCTTGGTGAATGTAGCATGAATGGTTGAACATCCCAGACATTTAGGCTCCATGTACACGGGACGCTGGAAATGGCCGTTTAGGAGCAGTTGGGCATTTTTTTCAGAAGCCCCTGAACGCAGCTCCATGTTATCTTATCTGTCCATGTACACATGGTCGTTTACAGTCATTTGCAGGCAGTTGCGTTTAGGGACTTTTTTTAGAATGCAATTATTTGCGTTCGAACGTCTGTTTCCCGGCGTTTCAAACGCAGAAACGCGGCCGAACGTGACTAAATGTGACTGAACGTGATGAACCTACGTTCAGCCACGTTATAAGTTTTTTTTTCTTTCCTTCAAAATCAATGGTTCCCTATGGGAGCCTATTGATTTGAATGGAAGTCGCACCGCAAGTCGGATCCGACTTGCGGCGCGACCTGCACTGTGAGAATCTTGAGGGGGAACTCCACGCCAAAAATGGGAAAAAAAACTGCTTGGGGGTCCTCCCCAGGTTCCAAACCAGGCCCTTCGGGTCCGGTATGGAATTTGAGGGTAGCCCCACGCCGGAAAAGCGGCGTGGGGTCCCCCCAAAATCCATACCAGACCCTTATCCGAGCATGCAGCCCGGCAGGCCAGGAAAGGGGAGGGGACGAGCAAGCGGCCCCACCCCCCCCCCTGGACCACACCAGGCCACATGCCCTCAACATGGGGGGGTGTTGGTGCTTTGGGGCAGGGGGAGCTCTGCACCCCCCACCTCAAAGCACCTTGCCCCCATGTTGATGAGGACAAGGGCCTTATCCCCACAACCCTGGCCGGTGGTTGTGGGGGTCTGCGGGCAGGGGGCTCATAGGAATCTGGATGCCGGGATGCAGGATGCCGGACCCCCTCCCTATGTGAATGGGTATGGGGTACACGCCCCTAATGGCTATATAATAAGCTGCAGAGACCGGAATAATCACCGGAGACGTCGTCGTCGGAGGACCGGAGGAAGAAGAAGAGCCGACGGCAAAAGAGCAGAAGACCGGAGAGGAGAAGAAAAGAAGAGCGGACAGCAGAAGAGCGGACAGCAAAAGAGCAGAAGACCCCGGAGAGAAGACAAGAAGAGCGGACAGCAAAAGAGCAGAAGACCCCGGAGAGAAGACAAGAAGAGCGGACAGCAAAAGAGCAGAAGACCGGAGAGGAGAAGACCAGAAGAGCCGGATGAAGATTTTTAATACGTTTTCTAAAACGTCTCCTGTCGTTATTTCCATACACTGCCTTTTATGTGGTGAATGAGTAGGGGTACAGTGTACCCCATACCCATTCACATAGGGAGGGGGTCCGGGATCTGGGGGGCTTCCAGATTCCAATGAGCCCCCTGCCCGCAGACCCCCACAACCACCGGACAGGGTTGTGGGGATGAGGCCCTTGTCCTCATCAACATGGGGGCAAGGTGCTTTAAGGTGGGGGGTGCTTGTTGAGGGCATGTGGCCTGGTGTGGTCCAGGGGGGGTGGGGCCGCTTGCTCGTCCCCTCCCCTTTCCTGGCCTGCATGCTCGGATAAGGGTCAGGTATGGATTTTGGGGGGACCCCACGCCGTTTTTTTTGGCGTGGGGCTACCCTCAAATTCCATACCGGACCCGAAGGGCCTGGTTTGGAACCTGGGGGGGACCCCCACGCAGTTTTTTTTCCCATTTTTGGCGTGGAGTTCCCCCTCAAGATTCTCTCAGTGCAGGTCGCGCCGCAAGTCGGACCCGACTTGCAGTGCGACTTCCATTCAAATCAATAGGCTCCCATAGGGAACCATTGATTTTGAATGGAGGCAGAAAAACACTGCTAAAAGCAACGTGGCCAAACGTGCAATAACGCAAATGGAAAAAGCTACTGAAAGCACGTTTAACAGCAGCTTTTTCCCGGCGTCAGAAATAGCTTTGCAGGACGTTTTTTCTAACGTCCCGTGTACATGGAGCCTTAGCAGGGCTAATTATATTTTGTCTGTTTACTTTGAACTCACTGACCTCATTCGGTGTTGCAGAAGTGAGAGTGGCAAGGAAAGTTAGTTGCTTTTCAAGACACCTTGAATGCAGTGTTTACATATATTAATAGACCTTTTTTTTTTCAGCTATTATAAAGGAATCCGTCAGATGGTACAAGTCAGTGACCAGGACATGAACACACACTTAGCAGAAATTTCAAGGGTATGTTCAACGAAACCTAACTACCGTATTTATCGGCGTATAACACGCACATTTTTCCCTGAAAAAATAGTGCAAACAATGGGTGCGTGTTATACACCGATATTTTTTTTTTTTTAGCAACGGGGGGGGGGCGGGGATCGGCGGTCCAGAGGAGTGGTGTCAGGCTGGCCGCCCCGCCTCTCCTGGCCCTGGGACTGCCCTGCTAGCGTACTCTGCAGTTGAGAGGGGATCGGCGCCGGACCCTTTTTGTGGATCCTTCCTACATTGTGTTACTGTCATGTCGGGACGCTGCCTCGAAATGCCTTGCTCGTTTCCTTCTTTCTGGCTGCTCTCCTCCTCCCGCTCCTCCTCCTCTGAGTGATCGGCCATTCAACGTCAGAGGAGAGCGGTCACATGATCGGATTTGAGAGAACGGCGCTGACAAGGTATTTGGAGGCATCAGTTTGCTATGGCACTGACACAATGTGGGAGGCGTCTGTGAAGGGGGGCTTGCTGTGATTTTTTATTTTACTTTGGAGTTTTCTGGCAGGGCTACAGGAGGGGGGGTCTCCTGGTAATTCATGGGGGCTGTGCAGTGTAAAGGGGTCGGTTACTGTACAACCCAATTCATCTACAACACACCTCAAATCCCTCCCAAGTCCCACAACTACAATACATGTAGGAGCTCAGCTGGGAAGTACTGGGGTGTAGAGGTACTAGGATGGAGACAGTGGAATGTATGACTCTTGACACCACCTCCAGATTCAAAGCTGCTGTTTCCTACTGTGCATGGGGGAACTGTGTAATGTAAAGGGGGGCTGTATAATGAAAGGGGCTGTGTACTGTTATTTTTATTTGTTTAAAATGTTTCTATCCTGAAACTTCCTTCTTAAAATGAAAGTGCGTGTTATACGCTGGTGCGTGTTATACGCCGATAAATACAGTAAATAGATTACTCATCGTTTGCAAGAAACATGCATGTGTGCTGTTCTGCACAGTAAATAGCATGCAATGTCAAGCTGCTGCTGCCAAAGCCGGCAGAATATTAGCATGCATAAGGAAGGGGATGTATTCCAGAGATAAAACTATAATCCTACCACTTTATAAAACTCTGGTCCGACCGCATCTGGAGTATTCTGTCCAGTTTTGGTTGCCAGTCCTCAGAAGGGATGTGTTGGAGCTGGAAAGAGTCCAGAGAAGGGCAACTAAACTGATTAGGGGATTGGAGGACCTTGATTTATTCTCCCTGGAGAGGAGACGCTTGAGAGGGGACATGATAGCGATTTACAAATACCTCAACGGTGATCCCAACATAGAAAAACAACTATTTAGTCGTAAGGAATGCATCAGGACACGAGACCATACAATGCGATTAGAGGAGAAGCGTTTTAACCTCAGGCTACACAGTGGGTTCTTTACAGTAAGATCTACAAGACTGTGGAATTCTCTACCACAAATGGTAGTAACTGCGGGGAGTATGGCTGTGTTTAAAAGACTCTTGGATGTACACCTCAAGGATCAAAACATGCAGGGGTATGGGAAATGATTACGGCCACACACACCTACACAGGTTGAACTGGATGGACTATTGTCTTTTTTCAACCTCACCTTCTATGTAACTATGTAAATGGTACAAAATTACTTTGTTTTGTTTAAGGCTTCTTGCACATGGTTACCTGAGCGTATGCATAGTAAAATCCAGCGTATTTCTCCCACCATGAAAGCTTAGGTGCTGCATACAGCCACCTATAGACATGAATGACTGTTCACGGCTGTACTTATGTGCGCACATAAAGATGAGTAGAGTGCACAGGCATTGGGAAAGTGTTTTTTTTTTTTTTTTTTTTTTTTGTGCATATGTCCCTACACTTAACTCGTATTTACATGTACTTGCATATACCCAAGTCAGCTGCACATAGCCATTCATGTCTGTGGGTGGCTGTATGCGGCAGCTGGACTTTTCAAACGGGATTTACATCGCATAGGCTCAGGTGCCCATGTGCAAAAAGGCCTAAACCAAGCTGTTTTTGGAATTTAGTGACCTTGCAACCTAATCCAAAACAGCATACAAGAATTTTTCACAACCTAATTATTGATTTTAGTTTGTTTGCTGTATGTGTGCAGTAACTGCTATTTTTATTTTGATTTTTAATCTGCAGGCACATACAGAATCACTAAACACGCTCGTAGCACTACATCAGCTGTATCAGTATACAAAGAAATATTATGATGAGGTAAGTGACTGTCAAGCAAACTTGATGCATAAATGAATGTGTGCATTTTATTCAGCTGAACTCTATCCATTTAAGTTACAGTGGAGAGAGATGGAACTCTGTCAGGTTGCTATTGCTATCTACTCCCCAATGTGTAGGTCTTCCTTCACATCCTGTTCTAGTTGGCACATTGAATAGGAAGTGAGGTAAAATAGGACAGGCGCAAGTGACATATTCAAGCCTCACTGCTGCATCCTAGGATAGTCGGGCTCAAAATCTTACAACAATGCACTCCAGCCCATGCAGGGGCAAATTCTTACTAGAGCCCATGCAGGGGCAAATTCTTACAGGTATTTCTCTGTCGCTCATTGACAGACGCAGTCCTCTTGATTAATATCAATTGGGTTATACTGCCCTCTACAGGAGTAGGACACTAGGCAGAAAAAAACGTTCTGGCCACACCCTGGGGGCAGTCCAAGGGGGTACATCTTCTCTCTCCCTGCTACAGGATGTTAGTTTTTTTCTGTCTAGTCAGGAGTAAGGACCGAAGTTCCTTGCTGGGATCTTTGGTCCTGGCAAGATTTTTTAGATAAATCTTTTTTAGTTTGCTTTTTTCTCCAGTTGATCCTGTGAGATCTTCAAGCAATTATGCCGGATCTGGGCGACGGGCTGGATGTTGAGGTCCAGTGGTCACCCCAGCCGGCCTACAAGCGCGTGCAGGCTCCAGCTCCGCGCTGGGTCAGCCGCGACACATTCAAGCAATTATGCTGGAGCTGGGCGATGGGCTGGATGTGAGGTCCAGTGATCACCCCAGCCGGCCTACAAGCGCGTGCAGGCTCCAGCTCCGCGCTGGGTCGGCCGCGACACATTCAAGCAATTATGCTGGAGCTGGGCGAGTGGGATGCTGAGATCCAGTGATCACCCCAGCCGGCTTACGAACGCGTGCAGACCCTAGCTCCGCGCTGGGTCGGCCGCGACATAGTCCCTCTGGACAGGGACTGGCCCTGCGAGTTAAACGTCTCGTCAGGTCGCCTACGAACAAATCTGAAATTGGAGTAGTGGCGTCCGGGTTGGCCGACAGCCCCCCACTGCGGTGGAGAGGGGTTCTGTCAGGAGTTGGTGCCCGCCTGTTACGGTATGGTGAGTAGAAGGTCCCCCCCTCTCCCTCTGTCGGAGGGACGCGGGCCCCCTCCGTGGGATAATCGGACCCTCATAATCCCGGGTTCCCCTCTATCCTGTAACATACTCCTCCTATCTTCCCCACCTATTAGGGGTTGGCAAGTAAGGCTTGTCCTGTAAAGATATACAATTGGTCACTGAGCTCCAGGCTTGGTTAGAGACTTACTATCCCAATCCATGACTAAGAGGTAAAGGATGGAGTATGATGCCGTGGGCATTACTAGTGAACGGTCATTCAGATTGTCAAACACTTACCGCTTAAATCGCTAAGGTTGGTCAGGGATGGAGGATGGCCAGTAAAACAATCAGGCAGATTGTCGGACACCTACCGTGTGATCGGTCGTTTGCAGCGCACGGAACACCATCCTTTCAAAGCCATAAAACTGGGGTTGTCAGGGATGGAGATGGCGCCGCAGGCATTCCCACTAAGAACATTGTCCGACACCTACCGTTGATCGGTCGGTTGCAGCCCGGAACACCATCCTTTTGAGTCGATCGGTCGGCTGTAGCATGGAAGCGGTCCAGTATGGGACCGCGGGCATCGCACTGACACCGGCAGAGGCTGCAAACATGCGGAGCGCCATTTTTTCGTGGGCCACGCAGGGCCGCCATTTTGGCGTAGCCTAGATGTCCCCGCTATGGCGGCGGCCATCTTGGATACACCCAGCCTCGTGGAGCAGCGGTGGGAGTGCCAGAAGGGGCGGGGCCGCTTCCTTTACCCAGATAGATCAATCCACAAGACTTCCTGTCCTGTAAAGACAGCGCTGAGAGTAGTCCGGTAGGAACTTCTGTGCATCAGGTGGTAAGCCTTGGGGGTATCTCTTCTCTCGCTGTGGGGGCTCCAAAGCAAGTGGTCACTGAGGGGCGCCATTGCGCTGAGGGATTACTTTAAAGAGAAAAAGTTTTTTCTTTAATTTCAAATGTTGTCATTTGTTTGCTGACAGGTGCCTGGTTTTGCCATGGACCCTGCGACACATGTATCCCCACCTGATCCCCTCGAGGTGACCACAGGACCCTCCAACTCTCCACTCACTATAGATGCATTATCAGCGGTCCTGGAGTCTTTTGTATCCCGGGTGGAGGTGGCCTGTCAGGGACGGGGGGCGAAGAAACTACCCCCGCCTACCCCTATTTCATCTGACATATCAGATACAGATTCTGAGCCTGTCGCTGCGGCTGCAGGTCCCTCTTCGGGGGCTTGTGTCTCGGGTACCGTCTCCTCAGATAGTGAGGAGGACGTTTCTGCCTCCGCCATAGCACTAGAAGAAGCATTGGTGGATGCACTAATTGTGTCTGTCCGGGAAACCTTAAGACTTGAGGTTACACCGGCAGAGGTAGCTGATACTGAAATTCCTTTTGGTACTCTCAAACCTACCAAGATGGCGAAGGTGTTTCCCTTGCCCAAATGTTTTGGTAATATAATTAAAGAGGAATGGGGTCGTCCAAAACGAACCCCTGGTATTTCCAAACGGATTGCTAGGCGCTATCCGTTTGAGGAATCCCTCCTTAAAAAATGGACGGTACCACCATTGGTGGATTCACCGATTTCCAGACTAAATAAAGCTACTGTTATTCTGTTGGTGGACGCACCGTCCTTTAAGGATCCGGTGGATCGTAAGGTGGAAGCGCTATCCCACTCCATTTTTTCCCTGATAGGGTCAGCCTTTAGGCCAGTGATTGCCGTTGGTCTGGTCTCACAAACATTGACAGAATGGGCCAAGTTGTTATGCCGTGACCTAGAGGGGAGAAGTATCCCCCGGCAGTATCGGACTTGCTGGAACAGATGATACAAGGGCTACAGTTTGTCTGTGACGCCGCTCTGGACGCCACTCCATTGTTGGGGCGTGCATCGATTTCAGCAGTGGTCCTCAGGCGTGTGTTGTGGTTAAAGTGCTGGTCGGCGGATCAAGGTTCCAAAAAAGCTTTGGCTAATCTCCCCTTTCAAGGGAATCGCCTGTTTGGGGCCACCTTGGATGAGATTATCAAGGATCTCACTGGGGGCAAGAGCACTTTTATGCCACAGAATACTAAGGGTAAAGGACCTCGTCATAGACGGGGGCCTTCCTTTTCCGCTCATAAGAAATTTTTTCGTCCCGCTGGGGCGGGCGATAAGTCAAAGCCCCTCCAGGAGGTTTCAAGGGACGCTGGTCGGGTAAACAAAAGTCCGGCTCTTCCAGAGCTGAGGATAAGACCACTAAAGCCTGAAGGTGCGCCCCCACCCATATCTGGGGTGGGGGGACGTCTTCACCGGTTTC
Source organism: Pelophylax lessonae (assembly GCF_965119305.1). Taxonomy (NCBI): domain Eukaryota; kingdom Metazoa; phylum Chordata; class Amphibia; order Anura; family Ranidae; genus Pelophylax; species Pelophylax lessonae. Next base: position 214,738,064 of record NC_138771.1, on the reverse strand, counting down.
CGGATCCATGGCTTTCTAGAATCCCGGACAAATGGGTTCGCGAAGTCATACGATCGGGATACAAGATCGAGTTTCGATCACTTCCACCGGTGCGATTCTTCCCTTCCAATATTCGACTATCCCCGGATCGCTTAAAAGCTTTGCGGGGGGCAGTAACGGATTTGATGCAACAAGTAGTGGTGGTCCACGTTCCTTGGACAGAACGTTTTCTTCATCCAGAGGTATTCCACCAACTGTGCCTTCGTTGGGGCACCCCGGATGTGGATCTGTTGGCATCTCGGCTCAACAGGAAGGTGCGGAGGTTTGTAGCTCGCTCCCGCGATCCTCTAGCAGACGACACAGACGCGCTGGTCGCCCCGTGGGGGCAGTTTTAGCTACTGTATGCCTTCCCTCCTCTCAAGTTGCTGCCGAAACTTCTTCGCAGGATAGAGGTGGAGGGAATTCCAGTCATCCTGGTAGCTCCGGACTGGCCTCGTCGGGCCTGGTACGCCGACCTGGTCAGGCTGGTCGCAGACGTTCCTTGGCGACTTCCTCTCAGGGAGGATCTGCTGTCTTAGGGACCGATCTTCCATCCTGCTTTACGATCACTGGCTTTAACGGCCTGGCTATTGAGACCTAGGTACTGAAGGACAAAGGGTTGTCAGCTTCAGTTATTCCTACTCTAATTAAAGCAAGGAAAACGACTTCCAGAAAATTCTATCATCACACATGGAAGTCTTGTAATGCGTGGTGTGAATCCCTTGGTTTCCCTCCACGTTCTTACTCGGTGGCCCGAATATTGGCTTTTCTGCAAAAGGGGGTTGAGCAGAAACTGTCCTTGAGCATCATCAAGGGTCAGGTTTCAGCGTTAGCAATCTTCTTTCAGAGGCCTCTGGCTACTCATTCCTTGGTGCGGAGTTTCATCCAGGGGGTGCGGCACCTGGCTCCGCCGGTGCGCGCACCCTTGCCGCCCTGGGATCTTAATTTGGTGCTGTCGGTTCTTCAGAAACCTCCCTTTGAAGATATCAGGGAGATTCCCTTGCTTACTTTATCCCAGAAGGTGGCCTTCTTGGTGGCTATCACTTCTGCACGCAGGGTGTCAGAACTGGCCGCATTATCCTGTCGTTCCCCATATCTGGTGGTTCATAGGGATAAGGTGGTTCTTCGTCCGAATCCATCCTTCCTTCCTAGGGTGGTTTCAGAGTTTCATTTGAATGAGGACATTGTATTGCCTTCCCTGTGTCCTGAGCCCACTCATCCTCGGGAATTCGCGTTGCATTCCTTGGATGTGGTTCGGGCGATCAGGGTATACTTGAATACTACGGACTCGTTTCGTAAGACGGATTCACTTTTTGTGATCACGGATGGCTCTGAAAAGGGGTTGCCTGCATCTGCCGCGACTATCTCCAGATGGATCAGACAGACGGTGGTACAGGCTTATTCTATTAAGGGTCGGGAGCCTCCGTTCCCTGTTAAGGCGCACTCCACTCGGGCGCTAAGTGCTTCCTGGGCCTTCCACCATCAGGCGTCAGTGCTTCAGGTTTGCAAAGCGGCTACATGGTCGTCGGTACATACCTTTGCAAAATTCTATAAAGTTGATTTGATGGCATCGGCGGATGCCTCTTTTGGCCGCAAGGTTCTGCGGGCCGCTGTTTGAGGAAGACCGGTGGTCTACCTTGAGGGTTTTTTTCTGTTGGGTTTTCAGTTGAGTCTCATCCTTTTGTCTGATGAGCCTTTAAAACTTCTGGTTGGCACCGGTTGGGCCTTCTGGATTGGATTTTGATTTCCATTATCCCACCCCTCATTTGTGGCACTGCTTTGGGACGTCCCAATTGATATTAATCAAGAGGACTGCGTCTGTCAATGAGCGACAGAGGAAATTGGATTTTTGTAAGAACTTACCGTAAAATCCTTTTCTCTTAAGCTCATTGACAGACGCAGTACCCGCCCCTCTATTTTTGAGTTGGGTTAAATTCTCTGACACTGCTTTGTGACATAACTAACATCCTGTAGCAGGGAGAGAGATGATGTACCCCCTGGGACTGCCCCCAGGGTGTGGCCAGAACGTTTTTTTTCTGCCTAGTGTCCTACTCCTGTAGAGGGCAGTATAACCCAATTGATATTAATCAAGAGGACTGCGTTTGTCAATGAGCTTAAGAGAAAAGGATTTTACGGTAAGTTCTTACAAAAATCCAATTATTTTCCTACAAGTGGGGCCAATCCTTCATTCTTTTACAGAGAACAGTGAAGGTCTAAAGTATTGCACATGTGCCACTGTGTATTCTATGCAGAGATTGCTAGTGGTCCTGACTTATACAAAGATGGATGCACACCTTCCTACCCATTTTCATGGACGTAAATGTCAGGGTAGCAGCTCCCCATTTGTGTACTGTAAAATTATATAATGTCATCGCACCTATGTGTAACAATACAGTACCTTAAGTTTGCTAGTGTATAGCATGAGGCCCTATCAACATCGTTATTCACTGAGACTTCCTCCCACTTATTTCCTAAAAATGACTTTCTTTGGTTTTCTAGATTATAAACGCTCTAGAAGAGGATCCATCAGCACAGCGCATGCAGTTAGCAATCCGGCTACAACAGATCGCAGCAGCCCTAGAAAATAAAGTCACCGACTTATGATTGGGAATATTCAGACAAGCAAAAAAGATGTTGACAGTTTTTCTTCCTAAGGAATAGAGTGTTATATTTTTAAAATGTCATTTTTGCATTTTTTTAATTAGACCTTTTTTGTCTTGCACAACATACAGAGGAAAATGTTTTTAATGTAAATTATGCCTCAAATGAAACCTGTGTTATATGTGGGGAGGGACATTTTTATAGCTCATGTAATTATACAATGCTGTCAACAACGTTGACATTTTAAAATTCATTATGCAAACATAACTAAATTTGTAGCGTCATTTCAAGTAAAGCAATATGTGGAATAAGCAATCATTTCACTGCATAAGGATATTTCGTCTCCTAGGTGCCCCCATGCTTTCTGTTTCAGTAACTGGACAAGTTCTGTGAACGTCTCATAGACTTTTTCATTGTCCACAAAGTGCCACAAGGGATATTGCAGTGCACTGCATTGCTGCCCAGCTTTTAAAGAGTTCTGAAAGCTGCCAATGGATGTGAAGCTAAAGGAAGCACAATTGAATCCACTTTTTTATTGTTATGAAAATTATTTTATAGAAATATACATTCTAATGTGCCTTACATGTACCAGTTAAGAGACTGAAGATACATGATTTTGTTAAAAAAAGAATATAGATTTATTTATCACTGATTTTTTTTTTTTTTTTTTTCTTGTGACCAAATGTAATTATTTGTGTGTCAATGAAGTACAAGTTGACATGATTATGTAAAGATTTAATATGTTTATCTTGTATTAAAATGTTACCAAATGTTTCATCGGATTCTGGTAGCATAGTCAAACAAAAGCACCTTTAATATTGTATTTGTACATTAGGAATGTATACTGCAATATGTGATCTTAGACCACAGCCCACACCTGATTGTACACATCAGTACTCCAATAAAGAGTCTCACATCTCATAATCTTAATGGAACATGTTATACTCTGTGCGTCTGAAATCGGTTGCTCTAACCCACATATGTTAAACACAAGGCCCGCTAGGCCATATCCTGTGGCTCTCGCACCTCTCCTGCAGCTGCAGCACCCCCCTCATCTTCGCCCCCACATTGTCTCAGCAGTCGGCAGCAGAGAGGAGGACAGACCTTCTACTCATCCTGCGCTTCTTCCTGCAGCCACAGCACTCCCTTATTTCCACCTCCCCTGGTCTCGGCATTAAGCAAACTCTAGCAGCTGACTCCAGACCTCCTCTGGTCCTCCTCCAGACCCTGCACTTTCTGCTTCCAAGCTCTACCCCCAGCTTCTTCCCTGCAGCAGCACAAGGTAAGGGGGTGCACTGTGATGTAAGGGAGGGTGGGGGACTCTTGACTGCTGATGTGGCCTGCAATGAGAGTTTGACAGCCCTACTCTGACGTAAACCTGCTCTGAACAAAAATCCTAAAGAAAAGAAACATAAAGCCCTAGACAGTATTGGCTGTACACATTGCCAATCCATGGAACTTGAAGGTTCTTTTTTTTAAATTTGACCATTTTTATTGGGTCATATTTTTTACAAATACAGACCAATTAAACCATAAAAAAATAATACATACATCAGGATAAACAACAAGAAAAGAGAAAAAAAAAAAAACCCAACACCCCCCCCCCCCCCCCGAAGTGTAAAAAAAAAAATTATTCATCATTGTGAATCCAAACTCAGCATATCACACTTGTGGCAAATCCAAGCACAAAAAAAAAAAAAAAAACCCTACTAAAGAATAATCTAAACAAACGTGCACGTGTTCAAATAATCCCCCCATAGAAGGGGGTAATAAGTGAATTGAGAAGACCCTTCCTTGGGATTTAGTGCAAAATGTGTCTTTCCCCCTAATGGGAATATCGTGTATTTAGAGGCATAGCCAGACCTTGTAAGACCCCCTAGGATCTTACATAAAGAAAAAAAAAAACAACCCCCCTTGAAAAATTGACAACATAAAAGGGTAAGGGTCGGGAGGGGAGGAGGGCACATGCCCATGCAACGCAAAATCTACACCTCAATAGAATTGGAGTACACCTCTGACCCAGTGAAAGATACCCACAGCAGCCACCGAGCTCTAGTCACCTCCTCTGAATTTTTTAACACCGATGTCAGTTCCTCCATCTTATGAATCTCTTTAACTTTATCGAACCACGTTTTCAGAGAGGGAGTCTGAGTTTGTCTCCATAGAATAGGTATGCATGCCTTCGCAGCATTTAAGAGTCTAAGTGTCAGAGATTTTATATATTTTTTTGATGATCCCTTTGTAAGATGCAGAAGACATAGAGCGGGATCATCCTGTATCTCTACCTCTGTCAACTGTTTAATTATTACAGCGATTTTCATCCAAAATACCAGGGGACATGACCAGAAGATATGGACCATAGTCCCTACTTCCGATCCACAACGCCAACAACTGTCCGTGTATTTCTCATCCATTTTATGTAGCACCTCAGGGACTCTATACCACCTGGTAAGTATTTTGTAGCCCATCTCCTGGATCTTACAATCCATAGATGTTTTATGAACTGTAGCCAAAATTTTGTTGACTTGCCCAGGGGTTAAGGATATCTCAAGCTCATGTTCCCACCTCTGTATAAACGAGAGGTGTTGATCTTCTTGCTCTTCTGACAACCATGTATAAAATAAAGATATCAAATGTTTGGGCGGGGCCTTCGAGATACATATCTCTTCGAAGGGGGTTAATTTCCTAGGGACATACCCCCCTTTCTGATATGTCCTCAGGAAGTGTCTTAATTGAAAAATACTGAAATAATCCAGATCAACATCTGGCCATTCCGCAATCTCTTCCTGTGTAGGTATTTGCCCCTTCTTCCATATATCATATATACGAACTTTACTGACGTGCCAAACTTCGTACCTTTGCGCTTACACATCCCGGAGGGAATTCAGGGTTCCCTAAGATCGGTATCAGTGGGGATGGGCTGGGGGATATCTTAGAGAAATGTTGAATACGTCTGGTTTCCCATATTGTCGTCCCTATAGTAGGATGTGCATACACCTCGTCCGCAGAAGAGTATATTGACCATGGTGCAGGAGGGGTCATTTGGCCCGCCTCGTTTACCTCAAGCCCAACCCATCGTTTAAGGGCCCCATTGCAATTCCAGTCCACTACCCATGTCAAGTGAATAGCTCTATAATACCTACGAATATCCGGTAATCCTATCCCCCCCCCCGGTCTTTGGGGAGGTGCAGGGTCTGTAACCGGATCCGCGGGGATCTTTGAGCCCAAATGAAAGAGCGGAACATTGTCTTAATCTGCTGAAAAAAAGTAGACGGAATTGCAATTGGTAGGGCCTGCATTATGTATAGAATCCTAGGTAAAACATTCATTTTTAGTGCATTACACCTACCAAACCAAGTTAAAAATAGCTGTTGCCAGCTTCTCAGGTCTCCCTTGATCTTCCTCAATAAAGGTAGAAAGTTTTTCCTATATAAATCTGAGGGGTCTGCTGTAATCTGGACCCCCAAATATTTTATCGAGCCCTCAGCCCAACAGAATGGGAATGATGTGCGAAATTGGAGTTCCTCCTGTATTGACATAGAAATGCTCAGTGCCGACGACTTAGTAAGATTAATTTTGTAATTAGCTAAAGCTCCGTATTCTCTGAGTGCCTCCAGTATATTTGGGAGAGATACTATGGGATTAGTAACGAAAAATATGAGATCATCTGCAAAGGCAGCCACTTTGTGCTGCTCACCAGCAACCCACATCCCTGATATATTGGGAGATCTACGTATTGAACATAGAAAAGGTTCAAGTGTCAAAATGAAAATGAGAGGGGACAACGGGCAACCTTGCCTGGTCCCGTTCGATATTAAAAAAGTCTGATCTCCACTCATTCACCCGTACAGCTGCTGATGGATTAGCATATAATGACAGAATGATTGTTAACATCTGTGGACCCAATCCAATATATGACAGGGTGGCCTTGATGAAACTCCAGGCCACCCTGTCAAATGCTTTCTCCGCGTCAGTAGAGAGCATCACCATTTTGTTACAGGAAACATGAGCTGCATGGATAATATCTATGACCCGGGTGGTATTGTCCCTCGCTTCATGCGACGGAACAAAGCCCACCTGGTCATAGTGTATTATATGTGGAATATAAGGAATGAGGCGATTTGCAAGTATTTTTGCTAAAAGTTTTGTGTCGCAATTCAGGAGAGAAATTGGGCGATAACTGCCACAGAGAAGGGGATCTTTCCCCTCTTTCAATATAAGCGTTATATATGCCCTCAGTGAATCTAAAGGCAATGCCAAGCCGTCCCGAAGAGAATTCATATGCCCCAAAAGGGGGTGTATCAGGTGAGACCTGAAGTGTTGATAATATAACATTGTGAGTCCATCTGGACCCGGAGCTTTATGTGTCTTAGCCTGGGATATTGCAACGGCCAGTTCTGTTTCTGTAATCTCTCCTTCCATTGCGAGTGCTTGTTCCGCAGCTAACACCGGCATACCAGAGTTTTGAAGGTATGATTCAATCCGTTCTAACTGTTTATTTTGTTTTACTTTTCCATTCCCTTCACTCTGCTGATTATATAAGAATTGATAGAATGTACGAAATTCACCTGCAATTGCCGATGATGTGGACACCTCTTCACCTCCCGCCCCCTAATACGGGGGATGTGCGTTTTGTTGCCTAGGTCCCATCAGGGCCCTTGCCAACATCATCCCTGGTTTGTTTGCAAATTCAAAGGAGTATCTTTTAAGCCATATCAATCTCCTATTTATCTTTAAGAATAAGATACTATTTAATTCCTCTCTTGCCCGGGTAAGAGGGGCCAGATGTTCGATGGCCAGGGATCTTTTGTGGAGTCTACTTAATTCTTCAATTTGAGAAAGCAACTCGTTCACCTTTTTCTCCTGGATTTTTTTTGTTGAGAAGCCAGCCGCATAATAACCCCTCGAACCACAACTTTATGGGCCTCCCAAATGATTGGAGGAGCTAAAGAGTCATCTTTATTTTCTAGAAAATAGTTTTTCAACGCTTCAATTTTCCCCCCCGTCTCTGGATTTTTCAGGAGTGATTCATTCAAACGCCATGTAGTGGGTCTAGGTGGCATAGAATCCCATCCCATGCAGACATGAGTTGGGGCATGATCTGATATAGAAAAATTGTCGATGCTGGAGGAGAATACCAACGGAAGATCTGACTGAGAGACCAGGATGCGGTCTATTCTAGAGTAGGCGTTGTGGATCGGAGAATAATAGGTATAGTCCCTTACATTCGGGTGCATTAACCGCCAAGGGTCGACAAGATTTAAGATAGAAAGTTCACGCTGCAGACGCCGCAGTCTCGAGTATGAAATACAGGAAGATTTCTTTGAAGTATCTATAAGGGGTTCTGGCACAAAATTAAAATCCCCCCCCCCAAGACCAAATGACCTTCCCTAAAACCCAAAATGACCGGTATCAACTGTTGTAGAAAAGCTAGGTGGTCTGAGTTGGGTAGATACACATTCACCAGTGTGAGATCTGTCCGTCCAATACTCCCCTTTACTAACAAATATCTTCCCATGGGGTCTGCTAAACTCTCCTTATATGACCACACTTTCTCTTTGGAAATAAGGATACTGACACCCTTGGACTTAGCAATAGGAGAAGGGGCATGATATACCCAGGGAAAATCTTTATTGTATAATTTGGGTATAGACTCCTTCCTGAAATATGTTTCCTGCAGGAATGCTATTTGTGTATGGCTACGTTTCAAATCCTGCAGTAGGCGTGCACGCTTCTGTGGGGTAGATAGCCCTCTAACATTGAGGGTTGTGACTTTACATCCGATTTCCCCTCCTTTATGGGTATTCGGTGTTGCATGTGGTGTCCTCCCCCCGTCCGCAACCAGGTATTCAGACATAGGGAAGAAAAAAAAAAAAAAAACCCAACCAAAAAACAAAAAAAAAGGGAGGAAAGAACTCTACCTTCGCGCAACCAGGCTCGTAAGAAATTTACCTTTGCGCAACCAGGCGCGTCCTATAGTGGGGAATAAAATGTGATAGACAAGCTCCGTGAGGTTCCCACAGATCAGATAATAAAAAATAACAAAAAATGAGAAAATGAATTGCCTAGAGCTCCGAGCGTCGCGGGCCCTCCTCTGATCTGAGGGGGAGGGGGGGCGAGAGAACGGACGCAGCCCCCCCGTCACCCCCACCCCCCCCATAAAGGGAAAAACAAATTAGAGAGATCTAGAGGGTTGAGGGGCGCAGAGGACAGCCGGGGAGGAGACCCAACCCCTCCCGCCCCCCCCCCCCCAGTCCTCCGATCCACCCACACCCTCAGCAAAGAATGTTTTAACCCTCCTTCACCCTCCATAAAAGAGGGAGAGGGAGAGATCCTTGATACCGGAATTAACCCTTTATAATACCATTATCATGTCAATAGGTCTTTAAAAACAAAGACCCATAGAAAAATATATATATATAAAAAAAAAAAAAAGAAAAACGCATGCTATCATCTTATAATAGATAGTCAGCTTTTGGAGCAATACAGAACCATTAGATAAACCTATAAATCTTCTTAATCTTCTTAGACACATATCTTCACTGATCCAAAGAAAGAAGGAAAAACCCTCTCTCCCCTCTTTCCTCCTCAAAACATCATGCGCGAATAGGATCCTCTTCTGTCCCTATTTTCTGAGTGTCTACGTATTGTGGTCTGTGTGCTAGAGTCAAGCCTGTTCCATGTGAGGGCAAAGAATATTTTAACCCTCCGTCACCCTCCATACAAGAGGGAGAGGGAGGGATCCTTAATACCGGAATTAACCCTTTATGGTACCATTATCATGACAATAGGCCTTTAAGGCAAAGACCCATAGCAAAAAATATATATAAAAAAAGAGAAAGAGAGAAAAAAAAAAAACGCACGCTATCATCTTATAATAGAGAAATAGCCATCATTTGAAGCAAAAAAGAACCCTTAGAGAAACCTATAAATCTTCTTAGACATGTGAGGACACAGAATATTTAAACCCTCCGTCACCCTCCATAAAAGAGGGAGAGGGAGAGATCCTTAATACCGGAATTAACACTTTATAATACCATTATCATGACAATAGGCCTTTAAGGCAAAGACCCATAGCAAAAAATATATATAAAAAAAAAGAAAGAGAAGAAGAAAAAAAAAAGGAAAAAAAAAACACATTCTATCATCTTATAATAGAAAAATAGTCATCATTTGGAGCAATAAAGAACCCTCAGAAAAACGTATAAATCTTCTTAGACGCATATTTTCACTGATCTAAAGAAAGAAGGAAAAACCCTCTCTCCCCTCTTTTCCTCCTCATAGCATCATGCGCTAACAGGATCCTCTTCTGTCTCTATTTCTGAGTGTCTACGTATTGTGGCCTGTGTGTTAGAGCCTGTTCCATGTGAGGGCACCAGGGCCCTCCCCTCCAAACACCCCCAGCCAGTCCAAAATGGGTATAGGGGGGATCCCAAGGAATGTAAACAGTTTTGGGAGCTGATCATGCCACTTAAGAGTAAACGACTTCTTGTCTCTTGTTACCACCAGCTGAAAAGGATGTCCCCAGTGATATGTTGCCTTCATCCTATGAATTTCCTCCAAGAGAGGCTTTAACATGGCTCTCATTCGTAGAGTGTTATACGAGAGATCAGGTAGTAAGCGTATTTGCGAGCCCTCATAGTCCCATGAACCCTGTTTCCAGGCACACCTCATGATCTCCTCCTTGAAGGCAAAAAAATGTAACCTTATTAACACATCCCGTGGGTTTTCAGAGCCTTTTTTGTATGTGGTTCCAATCCTATGAATCCTATCAATTTCAAAAGGTTCAGTCAGTGAACGCTTCAATAGCCCATTAATGATTCTCATCGCACACTCCCTGAGATCAGGGCCCAATACAGACTCAGGTATCTCTAAGTCTAACATTGTTCCTGCGATTTCGATTTTCACTATCATCTTGCTTCAGATGCAGTGAAATAATCTGTTTCTGTAATAATTGTGATTTTTTTAGGTCATTGATTATAGAGTCTGTTAGGGATTGTACCTCCTCCACCTGGCCGACCCTGGCGTCTACCTGATCCACTTTTTGCTTGACTGAGTCTATTTCCCCTTTCAGGTTACTCACAATTGTGGACTCCATGTCTGCAATATCTTGCTTGGTTGGAATGCGGGAGACGAACTCCTTCCATTCTGTGACCGGTAGAAGCTGGTGTACTAATGGAGCCTGTGTAGTCCCAAACTCCTCCGTAGCCTGCTCCCAGACAAGGGAACCCTGCGTGGGGGGAGATGATTCTCCCAACCGATCAGAATTAGCCTTAGAGGCTTTTTTCAGCTGCTGCTGTGATGCTATGGTGGCGGAGCTTGTGGCCGAAGGACGCGTCGGCGCCATTTTAGAGGAGGCTGTAGAGCCCTGAGAGGCCGCCGGGCGTCTCAGGAAATATGCAGTGATCTCAGAGCGTTTGGAGCTGTAGCATGGCTGTGTAGACGCCTGGGTTACCGGCATGTAAGCTGCAGGTGTGGGGGCTGGGACGCTGGCTGCAGAGGATTAGGCTCCGCTCAGCTCAACAAGCTCCTGCTGTCTGCGGCCTCACGGAATCTTTGCCTAGCCACACCCCCGAGCTTGAAGGTTCTAAGTCACAGCTGTTAAATAGCGAGACCTGGGACAGTTCCAGCCATATTCCTTTTTTTGGTGCTAGGAGTATAAGTGAGGAAGCGAAGTCCCCAAAACCTAAGTTTTATGAAAAGCAAGCATACCATATAAAGAAATGCCTGATCAGAAAATGAAATAGTACATATACTGAAGAATAAGCACACCCTGGAGCATTCCAAAGTTGGTGAGGCTGAGATTGTGGAGAAGTGAGAGGTACAGTGGCGCAAATAATTTTTTGATTCCCTGCATATTTTGTAAGTGTGCCCACTTACAAAGAAATAAAGGGTCTATAATTATCATAGGTGAATTTTAAATGATAGAGACAGAAATAGCAAACCAAAAATCCAGAAAAAACACAATACAAATGTTATAAACTAAGTTGCATTTCAGTGAGTAAAGTAAGTATTTGATCCCCTACAAACCATCAAAAAAACTGGCTCCCACAGACTGGCTAAAGTATGTGCTAATGTGGTACACAAATTAGTCCTGTCAATTTAAGAAGATACCCTGAATGAAAACTTGTGTGTATAAAAGACACCTGTCCACAGAATCTTTCTTCCAGTAAGACCAAAGAGATATCAAAGGACATCAGGGATAAAATTGTAGACCTTCACAAGGCCGGAATACAAGACCATCAGCAAGAAGCTTGATGAGGAGAAAATTGTTGGAGCGATTATTCGCAAATGGAAGAAATACAAAATAACCATCAATCGCCCTTGGTCTGGCGCTCCATGCAGGATTTCGCTTCATGAGGTAAGAATGATCATGAGAAAAGTGAGGGATCAGCCCAGCTTGTGAATGATCTTAAGGCATTTGGGACCACAATCGCCAAACAAATCATGGGTAACACAATACACCACCATGGATTGAAATCCTGCTGCCCCCGCAAGGTCCCCCTCCTCAAGAATCAAATCCTCTAAATCATGGGTGTCCAACCTTTTGGCTTCTCTGGGCCACATTGAGTGTAGAAAAATTTTCTTGGGCCGCATATAAAATATATACTATAGTTAACCACTTTAAGACCGGAGGATTTTCCTGCTTATCGTCCAGGCCACTTTTTCAACTTGGCACTGCGCAACCTTAACTGACAATTACGCGGTCATGCAATGCTGTACTAAAACGAAATTTACGCCTTTTTTTCCCACAAACAGAGCTTTCTTTTGGTGGTATTTGATCACCTCTGCGCTTTTCATTTTTTGCGATATTAATAAAAAAAGAGCAAAAATTTTGTGAAAAAAATTGACATTTTCTACTTTGACAGTTAAAAAATATCCAATATATATTACATTTTTGTCATATATTTAGGTCAAAATGTATTTAGCTACATGTCTTTGACAAAAAAATTCTCAATGAGCGTATTTTTAACCACTTTAAGACCGGAAGATTTTACCCCATTCCTGACCAGGCCATATTTTGCGATTCGGCACTGCGTTACTTTAACGGACGATTGCTCGGTTGTGCAACACTGTACCCAAATTAAATTTGTCTTTTTTTTCCCCCACAAATGGGAGCTTTCTTTTGGTGGTATTTGATCACCTGTGAGATTTTTTTTTTTTTTTTAATTTTTGGAAAAAAGAGCGACAATTTTGAAAAAAAATATATATATTTTTCACATTTCCGATATGTAACATTCCCCCCACAAAATGTACAAATCAAATTTTTTTAACATTTTAGGCCAATTTGTTTTCTGCTACAATAAGCATATTTCAAATGGTTTGAAAAGTTATTGCGTTTACTAACTATGGGAAAGATATGTAATTTTTATTGTTTATTTTTTTTGTAGTAATGACGGCGATCTGCGATTTTTTTTTTTTTTTTCCGCGGGATTGAAACATTGGGGAGGACAGATCGGACCCCTAACTGACATTTTTGACACTTTTGGGGGGACCAGTGACATTACTACAGTAATCAGTGCTATAAATATGCACTGTTACTGTAATAATGACACTGGCAGGTAAGGGGTTAACACTGTTGGTGATCAAGGGGTTAAATGTGTGCCTCATGCTTATTGACGTGTGGGGGGAGGGTGTTGTGTGACACAGACACAGATCGCAGGTTCAGCTATGCTGAATCCTGTGATCTGTCCCTGCCTATCACAGAGGAGACCCGCCCGCTTTGTTTACACAAGGGGCGGATTTCCTCAGTCTTTCCCCGACGATCGGGGAAGAGAGGTGGTGATCACCGCCTCTCCTCCCCTGGCCCAACTCCCACTGTGTCTAAACACGCACGCACGCGCACCGCCGAGAGAGTGAGGTATCTGGCGACGTAAGTCTACGTCGCCAGACCCAGCCGAGCCGCTCTGCTGCAGTAGCAGCAACGTGAGCGGTCGGCAAGTGGTTAAGCTATACAAGTAATAATACGCCGCCGCGCCCTTCACGTGCCGATGCGCCCCCCGCACTAATTTAACTCAACTAGAGGATGGAATCCGTATACAGAGAGATATTAAAGGAACACTCTAACCACCATAACCACTTCAGTGATTTGAAGTGGTCATGGTGTTAGGAGTCAGAAACACTGCACATGCTGGGATATTTACAGTTATGTGCTGGGGGCTAGTTGCACCCCTAGCACATATGACTTAGGCAGTGTCAGGATCTGTGTCATTACATGGGTCACCTGCTGGTGGCACTGTTGTTCCTGGAACTGAGGGGCGCAGTTCCAGGGCCCACCAGCGGGTGTCTCCCAGCAGCTGGACTGTTCTTTTAATTAAGCTGCACCTGAGGAGGACTGCTGAGGGAATATAAGCCCGCCCTTCACTGAGGCTCAGTGCTTCAGTATTTTCTCTGCTAGCCGTGTCCCTGTCTGAACCTGTATCCTGAAACCTGTATCCTGAAACCTGTATCCTGAAACCTGTATCCTGATCCTGAGTCCTGTTCCCTGCATCCTGCTTCCTGTACCTGGCTCCCTGCTTTCCTTGTCCCCTGTCCCTGTCCTGTCCTGCTATTGTTTGCTCCATCCCTTTGTATATAGTTTGTTAGGTTCTATTGGGGTTTTGTACTGTTATCATATATATTTTGTTTACTTGTTTATGGTCACTGGTGTTGGTATTGGAGTGTGTCATTTTGCTTAATAAACTTATTTACATCTTTATCTATCTGGTCCTGATTCCTTGGTGCAGCCAACTGATCTGATCACCCTTGCTGGATGCCTGCATGTGGTATCCCTGACAGAATACTGAAGCCACTAACGATCAGATCGGTTGCACCTGGGAATTAGGAATTTTCTGGTTGTTGCAAGATGCAGTCAGAGGAGGTCTTTTATTTTTCTTTGCTTGTAACAGAAGACAGGGAATATTGTCGCCAAATTTTGAAAACTTACACTAGCGAGCAGTTGTTGGAATGCATCCGTCTGGCCCACTCGTTTGTTGACAAAGGCAGAGTTTTGTTCAAAGAGATTCAGCCACTTATTCAGCTCTGTGCAGAGTTGGCTTTATCTAATACCCCTAAGGGTGGTGATGATTATTCTCCTCCTTTTAGTGTCTCTCAGGTGGTATCTCTTGTGTGGCTCTTGGAAGATGATAAACCCTATTTTATTGAACATTATTCAGTGTATTCTCCAGAGGCCCTGTTGGATTGCATGAATGCTGTATATTCTCTAATCAGACAAGGGGGTTGTAAATTGAGTTTTGTTCAGGCCTTATTGCAAACCTGGTCAGATCTTTCCAATTTAGCATCAGCTAACTCACACCAATCCACTTCTGCCTCTGGACACCAGTTTTCTCAAAGTTTATCCTCTCCGTTACCCGTAGCAACCACAGCTGCAGTTAGGTATGGTTTGCTTTCCACTGCTTGTTCATATCCTGGCTTAACGAGTTGCACTTTTCCTGCATTTAACTCTGTGAAAACTTCCTCTACTACTCTGTTGCCTCTAGCAACCTCTCAGAAATTCTCCTCTGTAACTGTCTCTCCTTTTCCACCATCTCCCAATACTGCCATTTCGCTTCCATCTACTTCACAATCTATTCATAGCCCTGCAACCACTAGCAAGATTTCTGTATCTAAACCTAAAAAGAAAAGGAGATTTTTCCCAACACATACAATTATACCTGTTACCCAGCCTGCTGATCCAGTGCCCGCTGATCTGGTGCCTCCTACTGAGCCTGTTGATCCAGTGCCCACTGATCCGGTGCCTCCTACTGAGCCTGCTGATCCAGTGTCCGCTGTTCTGATGCCTGTTGTTCCAGTGCCTGCTGATCCAGTGCCCACTGATCCGGTGCCTCCTGCTGAGCCTGCTGATCCAGTGCCCACTGTTCTGATGCCTGCTGTTCCAGTGCCCGCTGATCTGGTGCCTCCTACTGAGCCCGCTGATCCAGTACCTGCTGTTCCGGTGCCCGCTGATCCGGTGCCTCCTACTGAGCCTGCTGATCCAGTGCCCACTGATCCGTTGCCTTCTACTGAGCCTGCTGATCCAGTGCCCGCTGTTCTGATGCCTGTTGTTCCAGTGCCCGCTGATCCAGTGCCCACTGATCTGGTGCCTCCTACTGAGCCTGCTGATCCAGTGCCCACTGTTCTGATGCCTGCTGTTACAGTGCCCGCTGATCTGGTGCCTCCTACTGAGCCTGCTGATCCAGTGCCTGCTGTTCTGATGCCTTCTGATCCAGTGCCCGCTGATCTGGTGCCTCTTACTGAGCCTGTTGATCCAGTGCCTGCTGTTCTGATGCCTGCTGATCCAGTGCCCGCTGATCTGGTGCCTCTTACTGAGCCTGTTGATCCAGTGCCCACTGATCCGGTGCCTCCTACTGAGCCTGCTGATCCAGTGCCCGCTGTTCTGATGCCTGTTGTTCCAGTGCCTGCTGATCCAGTGCCCACTGATCCGGTGCCTCCTACTGAGCCTGCTGATCCAGTGCCCACTGTTCTGATGCCTGCTGTTCCAGTGCCCGCTGATCTGGTGCCTCCTACTGAGCCCGCTGATCCAGTGCCTGCTGTTCCGGTGCCCGCTGATCCAGTGCCTCCTACTGAGCCTGCTGACCCAGTGCCCACTGATCCGGTACCTTCTACTGAGCCTGCTGATCCAGTGCCCGCTGTTCTGACGCCTGTTGTTCCAGTGCCCACTGATCCGGTGCCTCCTACTGAGCCTGCTGATCCAGTGCCCACTGTTCTGATGCCTGCTGTTACAGTGCCCGCTTGTCTGGTGCCTCCGACTGAGCCTGCTGATCCAGTGCCTGCTGTTCTGATGCCTGCTGATCCAGTGCCCGCTGATCTGGTGCCTCTTAATGAGCCTGTTGATCCAGTGCCCACTGATCCGGTGCCTCCTACTGAGCCTGCTGATCCAGTGCTCGCTGTTCTGATGCCTGTTGTTCCAGTGCCCGCTGATCCAGTGCCCGCTGATCCGGTGCCTCCTACTGAGCCTGCTGATCCAGTGCCCACTGTTCTGATGCCTGCTGTTCCAGTGCCCGCTGATCTGGTGCCTCCTACTGAGCCCGCTGATCCAGTGCCTTCTATTCCGGTGCCCTCTGATCCAATGCCTCCTACTGAGCCTGCTGATCCAGTGCCCTTTGATCCGGTGCCTTCTACTGAGCCTGCTGATCCAGTGCCCGCTGTTCTGATGCCTGTTATTCCAGTGCCCACTGATCCGGTGCCTCCTACTGAGCCTGCTGATCCAGTGCCTGCTGTTTCATTGCCCGCTGATCTGGTGCCTTCTACTGAGCCTGCTGATCCAGTGCCCACTGATCCGGTGCCTCCTACTGAGCCTGCTGATCCAGTGCCTGCTGTTCTAATGCCTGCTGGTCCAGTGCCCGCTGATCCGGTGCCTCCTACTGAGCCTGCTGATCCAGTGCCCGCTGTTCTGGTGCCCGCTGTTCTGGTGACCACTACCCAGTCTGCTGACCCAGTGCTTGCTGTTCCAGTGCCCGCTGACCCAGTGCCTGCTGTTCCGGTGTCTGCTGATCCTGTGTCTGCTGATCCTGTGTCTGCTGATCATGTGTCTGCTGATCCTGTGCCTGCTGTTCCAGTGCCCGCTGACCCAGTGCTTGCTGTTCCGGTGCCTGCTGACCCAGTGTTTGCTGATCCAGTGCCTGCTGAGCCACGGTCTGCCGCCCTGTTTGATGTGCCACTGTCTGTTGCCCAGCCTGGTGTGCCACTGCCGGATATCCTGCATGCCGCTGGCGCTCCCCTGCTTGATGTCCAGCTTGCCTTCAGTCCCAGTGTTGGGACATGTGTTGCAATGAGGGCAGGTGTATCCCTAATGTTACGCCTCTTCAGGAACTTGACCTGTGGGGTGCCAAGACGGCTTCCAGACCCTGGTGGTGGGGCGCATGATCAATTGCTGGACTCTGGTGGCACGCCTTCCGGCAAGTTAAAGGACTTTGGCCTAGAGAGTGCTAGAAGACCCGCAGACATGGAGGGGAGACCTTTTTGGACTTTTGGGGTAGAAGCACAATGGAGCGTCCGGAGGCCGCTCCTTAAAGGGGGGGAACTGTCAGGATCTGTGTCATTACATGGGTCACCTGCTGGTGGCACTGTTGTTCCTGGAACTGAGGGGCGCAGTTCCAGGGCCCACCAGCGGGTGTCTCCCAGCAGCTGGACTGTTCTTTTAATTAAGCTGCACCTGAGGAGGACTGCTGAGGGAATATAAGCCCGCCCTTCACTGAGGCTCAGTGCTTCAGTATTTTCTCTGCTAGCCGTGTCCCTGTCTGAACCTGTATCCTGAAACCTGTATCCTGAAACCTGTATCCTGAAACCTGTATCCTGATCCTGAGTCCTGTTCCCTGCATCCTGCTTCCTGTACCTGGCTCCCTGCTTTCCTTGTCCCCTGTCCCTGTCCTGTCCTGCTATTGTTTGCTCCATCCCTTTGTATATAGTTTGTTAGGTTCTATTGGGGTTTTGTACTGTTATCATATATATTTTGTTTACTTGTTTATGGTCACTGGTGTTGGTATTGGAGTGTGTCATTTTGCTTAATAAACTTATTTACATCTTTATCTATCTGGTCCTGATTCCTTGGTGCAGCCAACTGATCTGATCACCCTTGCTGGATGCCTGCATGTGGTATCCCTGACAGGCAGCCAGAAAATGTCATGTCCTTATTCATACATTTATGAACAAGGACATGACATATTATGACAAAACACAACTAGGTATTAAACATATTGCAACAATTTACACACGCTAAAGCACATACCTTCTTTACTTATTTTGCAGACTGCTGGTGCGGTTTTTGCTGGCGGGTACTGCTGGTGCGGTTTTTGCTGGCAGTTATTGGTGCTGGTGGGTACTGCTGCTGGGTACTGCTGGCTGGTACTAGTGGGTACTGCTGGCTGGTACTGGCGGTTACTGCTGGCTGGTACTGTTGGTTGGTATTGCTGGCTGGTGCTGACGGGTACTGTTGGTGGGTATTGCTGGCTGGTGCTGACGGGTACTGTTGGGTATTGCTGGCGGGTGCTGATAGATACTGTTGTTGGGTATTGCTGGCGGGTACTGCTGTTGGGTATTGCTGGCTGGTGCTGGCGGGTACTGTTGGTGAGGATTGCTGGCTGGGGCTGGCGGGAACTGTTGGTGAGTATTGCTGGCTGGGGCTGGCTGGTACTGTCGGTGGGTATTGCTGGTTGGTGTTGGTGGGTTTTGCTGGCGGGTATTGCTGGTGGGTACTGTTGGTGGGTATTGCTGCCTGGTGCTGGCCGGTACTGTTGGTGGGTATTGCTGGCTGGAGCTGGGGGTACTGTTGGTGAGTATTGCGGGCTGGTGGTGGCCGGTACTGTTAATGGGTATTGCTGGATGGTGGTTGGCGGTACTGTTGGTGGGTATTGCTAGCTGGTGGTTGGCGGGTACTGTTGGTGGGTATTGCTGGCTGGTGGTTGGCAGGTACTGTTGGTGGGTATTGCCGGCTGGTGCTGGCGGGTACTGTTGGTGGGTATTGCTGGCTGGTGCTGGTGGGTACTGTTGGTGGGTATTGCTGGCTGGTGTTGGTGGGTATTGCTGGCTGGCGGATACTGTTGGTGGGTATTGCTGGCTGGTTCTGGCAGGTACTGATGGTGGGGATTGCTGGTTGGTGCTGGCGGGTACTGTTGGTGGTTATTGCTGGATGGTCGGTACTGTTAGTGAGTATTGCTGACTAGTGGGTACTGTTGGTGGGTATTGCTGGCTGGTGCTGGTGGGTACTGTTGGGTATTGCTGGCGGGTACTGTTGGCGGGTATTGCTGGCTGGTGCTGGTGGGTATTGTTGGCTGGTGATGCTGGGTACTGTTGGTGGGTATTGCTGACTGGTGCTGGCAGGTACTGTTGGTGGGTATTGCTGGCTGGTGTTTGTGGGTATTGCTGGCTGGTGATTGGCGGGTACAGTTGGTGGGTATTGCTGGCTGGAGATGGCGGGTACTGTTGGTGGGTATTTCTGGCAGGTACTGATGGTGGGTATTGCTGGTTGGTGCTGGCGGGTACTGTTGGTGGGTATTGCTGGATGGTCGGTACTGTTGGTGGGTATTGCTGTCTTGTGCTGGCGGGTACTGTTGGTGGGTATTGCTGGCTGGTGCTGGCGGGTATTGCTGGCTGGTGCTGGTGGATAATGTTGGTGGGTATTTTCCAGAGGATCAGAGTGACAGTCGCAGGAGCCGAGCTGTAGGAAGCGAAGCCGATGCTTCCTGTATAGCGCCAGCCTGCTCCTGTCACAGGTGCGAACGCTTCACAGAAAGCATCGACTCTGCTTCCTCTAGAGCAGGAGCCGTTATTTACAGTGGTGTGATGCTCGGGGATGGCGGGTCGGGAACCCGCAATCTGGGCTTACCGACCCACCCTCCCAGAGCAGGGGGGAGAGTAACCAAAATCTTCTCGGGGGGAGCAATTGCCCTCACCGATCCACCCCTGGTCTGGACCGCCGGCGGACTGTATTGACTGCAGTTCTGGGCCGCGGGTTGGACATGCCTGACTTAAATGATTGAGAAGGATTGGGAGAAAGTGCTGTGGTCAGATGAGAAAAAAATTGAGCTCTTTGGCAATAACTCGACTTGCTGTGTTTGGAGGAAGAAAATTGCGGACTATGACCCTAAGAACACCATCCCTACAGTCAAACACGGAGGTGGAAACATTATACTTTGGGGCAGTTTCTCTGCTTAAGATACAGGTCAACTTTGCCACCTTGAGGGGCCAGTGGATGGGGCCATGTACTGTAAAATCTTGGATTAGATCCATTTTTCCTCAGCCAGAATACTGAAGATGGGACGTAGATTGGTCTTCCAGCATGACAATGACCCAAAAAATACCACTAGGGCAACAAAGGAGTGGCTCAGTAACACTCCCATTAAGGTCATGGAGTGGCATAGCCAGTCCAATAGAACATTTATAGAGGGAGCTAAAACTTCAAGTTGCCAAGCGACAGCCAAGAAACCATAAGGATTTAGAGAAGATCTGTAAAGAAGAGTGGAATAAAATCTCTCCTGAGATGTGTGCAAACCTGGTCACTAATGACAAGAAACGTCTTACCTCTGTGCTTGCCAACAAAGGTTTCTTCACTAAGTACGAAGTCATGTTTTGCTTGGGGATCAAATACTTATTTTACTCACTGAACTACATCATTTATAACATTTGTATCGTGTTTTTTCTGGATTTTTGCTTGATGTTCTGTCTCTATCATTTAAAATACACCTATGATAAAAATCCTAGAACCTTAATTTCTTTGTAAGTAGGCAAACTTACAAAATCACTAGGGAATCAAATAATTATTTCTCTTTCGTTCATTGATGGACACAGCTCCAAAATCTTTATGACCATTGGATTATGCTGCCCCCTATAGGACACTAGGCAGGAAAAATCTTTACCACGCCTATGGGGCAGTCCCTGCGGGCATAACCCCACACACTCTGCTATAGGATTCAGTTTTTCTGCCTAGTCGGAGTAGGACCTAGTTCCTGGCTGGGACTTTGGTCTTAGCTTGTCTTTTTTATTTTAAATGGAACCTTTGTTAAAAATTAATTTTTTTAGCTAGTTATGTTCCTGACAGAACTGCAATCAACAGCCGGACTGGGTTTCGGACTGGATATCCTAGATCCTTAAGGTATCCCAGCCCAGCCAGCGAGCATGTGCAGGTTATAGCCCAGCGATATGCCTCGCCGCGACAAAGCCCCAATGGACGGGGGCTGGCCTACGAATGAAACACCTCGCCGGGACACACACGACCTGGTTCAGCCCGAGTCGCAGCATACCCCTTAGCTGTCAGCAGCCCCACCCCAAGTGGAGAGATAGTCTGTCCGGAGTGGCGCCAACCCAATGTCGTTGGTATGGTGAGAAGTGTCCCCCCATAGCTCTGGCAGTCTCAGGGTGGACATGGGCCCCTCCCTGGGAAGGTCGTACCCTTGGGTACCCCTCATTCCCCCTGGCCTCTCTGTATGTACCAGGCTCCTCCAAGGCCTCCCTCCCCATCATCATAGAGGTCCCTACCTCAGTCAGCGACAGGGGTCCTCGGGGGGGGTCTACTTGCCAAGGCCGCTATGGCGGATCTGCTTGGGAGGGTTAATCCTTGTGGGGGTCCCTACCGGGGACCCCCCAATGCCACTAATCATTTAGACCCCTTAGGGCAGCTATGTCCAAACTATTACCCTCCAGCTGTTCAGGAACTACAATTCCCATCATGCCTAGTTATGTCTGTGAATGTAAGAGATTTACAATGCTTAATGGGAATTGTAGTTCCTGAACAGCTGGAGGGCCATAGTTTGGACACCCCTGCCATAGGGGGTCCTGAAGACCGCATGGCGCAGTGTGGGGGCTGCCATTTTGCTGTAGAATCATTTAGCCTCATTTTGCAGAATTTCCCATTGAAATGCATGGGCGGTCATGTTTTTAGGGTTTCTCCATAAGAATGCATTGGGCGGCCATTTTCTAGGAGTCCTCGATCGCTGGACAGCAGGGAGTAGCTAGGCCTTCACTCTAGTGAATGACCCAGGTACTTCCTCTTCTTGTGAAGATAGTTTTTCTACACAGCAGACCGATCCTGTTCTCCATATCGATTGGTGGTATGTCTGTTGGGGGTCCCTGTAGTTCTTCTTCGCTCACCCTGCTATCGCCAGTTAGTGGCTGGGACTTGTATTACTGCTGGTGCAGCGGTGCGGTCTGTTTGTTTTCTTTTTTTTTGCAGTTTTCTTAAAGTGACACTGTTATTCCAGGGTTCATATGGAGTCCCAGGAACAAATTTCTCTTACAGATCCCCTCCTTGCGGTTGCGGGGACCTCTGTCTGCCTTAATGGCAGTTTTGGAAAACCTGGTGCCAAAAGGGGATTTGGTTTTAAAAAAAATGCCACTAGTAAAAAGCACCCTCTTCTGTATCCTCAGATTCTGAAGTAGATATGGCTGCCGTGGACGCATGCCACCCTGAGGGATCTGCGTCATCGCACTTGGATGGCGAGAACAATATATCCTGGTCTGGAGCGGCGCAGGAAAGCTACCTATTTTGCGGATGCGGTATCCGCAAGATGGACCGTACCACCGAATGTGGACCATCCGGTTTCCAGACTGAAAAAAACCAACTGTGGTCCCGGTGGAGTCCCCAGAACAGCGCACTCCGGGCCTGATAGAGCTAACGGACCAAATGGTCCAAGCCCTACTATTTACAGCTGCAAGAAAAAGTATGTGAACCCTTTGGAATGATAAAGATTTCTGCACAAATTGGTCATAAAATGTGATCTGATCATCATCTAAATCACAACAATAGACAATCACAGTCTTAAACTAATAACACACAAAGAATGAAATGTTGCCATATTTTTATTGAACACACCATGTAAACATTCACAGTGCAGGTGGAAAAGTATGTGAACCTTTGGATTTAATAACTGGTTGAACCTCCTTTGGCAGCAATAACTTCAACCAAACGTTTCCTGTAGTTGCAGATCAGACGTGCACAGCGGTCAGAAGTAATTCTTGACCATTCCTCTTTACAGAACTGTTTCAGTTCAGTAATATTCTTGGGATGTCTGGTGTGAATCGCTTTCTTGAGGTCATGCCACAGCATCTCAATCGGGTTGAGGTCAGGACTCTGAGCCACTTCAGAAGGCGTATTTTCTTCTGTTTAAGCCATTCTGTTGTTGATTTACTTCTATGCTTTGGGTCATTGTCCTGTTGCAACACCCATCTTCTGTTGAGCTTCAGCTGGTAGACAGATGGCTTTACGTTCTCCTGCCTTGATAAACTTGGGAATTCATTTTTCCTTCGATGATAGCAATCGGTCCAAGGCCGGACCCAGCAAAGCAGCCCCAAACCATGATGCCCCCACCACCATACTTCACAGTTGGGATGAGGTTTTGATATTGGTGTGCTGTGCCTCTTTTTCGCCACACATAGTGTTGTGTGTTTCTTCCAAACAACTCAACTTTGGTTTCATCTGTCCACAGAATATTTTGCCAGTACTGCTGTGGAACATCCAGGTGCTATTGTGCAAACTGTAAACGTGCAGCAATGTTTTGTTTGGACAGCAGTGGCTTCCTCTGTGGTATCCTCCCATGAAATCCATTCTTGTTTAGTATTTTACGTATTGTAGATTCTCTAACAGGGATGTTAGCATTTGCCAGTGACTTTTGTAAGTCTTTAGCTGACACTCTAGGATTCTTCTTCACCTCATTGAGCAGTCTGCACTGTGCTCTTGCAGTCATCTTTACAGGACGGCCACTCCTAGGGAGAGTAGCAGCAGTGCTGAACTTTCTCCATTTATAGACAATTTGTCTTACCGTGGACTGATGAACAGCAAGGCTTTTGGAGATACTTTTATAACCCTTTCCAGCTTTATGCAAGTCAACCATTCTTAATCTTAGGTCTTCTGAGAGCTCTTTTGTGCAAGGCATCATTCACATCAGGCAATGCTTCTTGTAAAAAGCAAACACAGAACTGGTGTATGTCTTTTATAGGGCAGGGCAGCTGTAACCAACACCTCCAATCTCATCTCATTGATTAGACTCCAGTTGGCTGACATCTCACTCCAATTAGCTCTTGGAGATGTCATTAGTCTAGGGGTTCACATACTTTTTCCACCTTCACTGTGAATGTTTACATGGTGTGTTCAATAAAAACATGGCAACATTTCATTCTTTGTGTGTTATTAGTTTAAACCAGCCTTTTTCAACCAGGGTGCCTCCTGGGTTCTTCAGGGGTGCCTTGGCATAATAGCAACAAATTGCCACAGGTTTTTACTTTGTAGAATTACAACTCTGGGCACTGTGCTAGTCAAGCCCATGACACCCTGACGACCCTGGGCACTGTGTGGGTCAAGCCACTGGCACCCTGATAACCAGTGACATCACTGGTTGATAAGGAGAATGATGGGTGCTTGCACAGCATCCTTATTTACTCCTCTATCAGCACTGGGGTCACATTAGCAAATAGAAGAAGAGAATCTGAGGGAGAAGAGAAACCCTAGAATACTAGTCCATTCCAGTTTGCAATAGTGGAGGAATAAATCACTTCTAATGTTGGATGCCCTATTTGTATGGATGTTGCTGCCTTATGTAAAACTATTAGTTTAGGGTTTATTTTACATTTTAGAATGGGGTGCCTCGAAATTGTGCAGAATTGTTAAGGGTGCCACAACTGAAAAAAGGGTGAGAAACACTGGTTTAAACAGACTGTGATTGTCTATTGTGACTTGGATGATGATCAGATCACATTTTATGACCAATTTGTGCAGAAATCCCTATCATTCCAAAGGGTTCACATACTTTTTCTTGCAGCTGTATATGTGATGCTTCACTAGACGCGGCCCCCCTTGTAGCCAAAGTTTCCGCGGTAGGGGTAGCTATTAGACGCATGGTGTGACTAGAAAGCTGGTCTGTGGATCAGGCTTCAAAAAAAGGCTCTATCAGATCTCCCCTTTACAGGAGACTGTTTTGTTTGGATCCTCATTGGATGAATTAACCAAAGGACTCACAGGTGGGAAGAGTACTCTTCTTCCTCGAGATGGGGGCCTTATTTTACAGCCCACAGGTGCCCCTTTCGTGCCACAGGCAGGCATGAAAAGGATCAAAGCCATTTAGGTCTTCTGGGGGTTCAAAGAAGACCTGGTCGGGTAAGCCGAGAGCAGGCCAATCCCAGTCTGCATGAAGGGACACCCTCACCCATATCTGGGGTGGGGGGACGTCTTCACTTTTTTCTGGAATTATGGAGTTCCTTGATTCAGGACAAATGGGTCCACGAACTGATCCGATCGGGTTTCAAGATCGAATTCCAATTCCGACCGTTGGACAGGTTCTTCCCCTCCAATCTGCGCCTATCTCCAGAATAATTAAGGGATTTACAAGAGGCGGTAAAAGATCTGCTGTTGCAAGGGGTGATTGCACCGGTTCCCTCTCGGGAATGCTTTCAGGGATTCTATTCAAACCTGTTCACTGTGCCCAGAAAAGAAGGCAATGTGCGTCCAATCCTGGACCTCAAGGCTCTGAACCACTTTATGCTGTTACAGAAGTTTCAAATGGAGTCCATGCACCAAGCAGTGCCATCTTAAGAGCCTTATAGGCCCCCGGGCAATGCAGTGCAGTGGGGCCCTGCCTACACAATCACCCACGAGAATAAAAATGCAAATTATTGATAAGGCGATATTTATTGGTACCTCCAACAAAATCAGTGTTTAAACATTAACACAACGAGAGAGAGAGAAAAGCACACAGAGGATGTACATGGCAGATATAGGATGGCACACAGATGATGTACATGACAGGTATAGGATGGCACACAGAGGATGTACATGGCAGGTATAGGATGACATACAGAGGATGTACATAACAGATATAGGATGGCACAGTGAGATGACTTACAGGACAGGAGGGCACATGGCACAGAATGTACATGGAAGGTACAGGATGGCACACAAGAGGATGTACATGACAGGTATAGGATAGCACACAGAGGATGTACAGGACAGATATAGGATGGCACAAAGCGGATGTACATGGCATGTAAAGAATGGCACAGACAGAGGATGTACATGGCAGGTATAGGATGGCACAGACAGAGGATGTACATGGCAGGTATAGGATGGCACAGAGAGAGGATGTACATGGCAAGTATAGGATGGCACACAGAGGATGTACATGGCAGGTAAAGGATGGCACAGACAGAGGATGTACATGGCAGGTATAGGATGGCACACAGAAGATGTACATGGCAGGTAAAGGATCACACATAGAGGATGTACATGGCAGGTAAAGGATGGCACAGACAGAGGATGTACATGGCAGGTATAGGATGGCACAGACAGGGGATGTACATGGCAGGTATAGGATGGCACACAGAGGATGTACATGGCAGGTAAAGGATGGCACAGACAGAGGATGTACATGGCAGGTATAGGATGGCACAGACAGAGGATGTACATGGCAAGTATAGGATGGCACAGACAGGATGTACATGGCAGGTATAGGATGGCACACAGAAGATGTACATGGCAGGTAAAGGATGGCACAGGATGTACATGGCAGGTATAGGATCGCACACAGAGGATGTACATGGCAGGTAAAGGATGGCACAGACAGAGGATGTACATGGCAGGTATAGGATGGCACAGACAGGGGATGTACATGGCAGGTATAGGATGGCACACAGAGGATGTACATGGCAGGTATAAAATGGCACAGACAGAGGATGTACATGGCAGGTATAGGATGGCACAGACAGAGGATGTACATGGCAAGTATAGGATGGCACAGACAGGATGTACATGGCAGGTATAGGTTGACACACAGAGGATGTACATGGCAGGTATAGGATGGCACACAGGATGTACATAACAGGTATAGAATGGCACAGAGACAGAGGATGTACATGGTACAAAGAGGATGTACATGGCAAGTATAGAATGGCACAAATAAGATGTACATGGCACACAGAGGATGGCACGCAGAGGATGTACATGGCATACAGGGTGGCAGGCAGAGGATGTACATGGCACTCAATAGGCACGCAGAGGATGGCATGCAGAGGATGTACATGGCACAGAGGGTGGCACACAGGATGTATATAGCACACAGAGGATGGCACGCAGAGGATGTGCATGGCACACACACACACAGGATGGCACACAGGATGTACATGGCACAGAGAGGGTGGCATGCAGAGGATGTACATGGCACACAGAGGATGGCTCACAGAGGATGTATATGGCAGGAAAAGGATGGCACAGACAGTCGATGGAGAGAAAAAAAAACAAATCAAACAGCCTGCAGCAGTCTGATTACCTTCCACCGGCCGCAGAGCACATGAAGGGAGGAGGTGGGTGGAGCCATTTTTCTAGGCACGGAGGATAGGAGGACGAGCAGGATCCTCCTCCACTGTGCATGATGGGTCCTCCCCAGAACGTCACTGGTTGCTAGATGCCAGTCGACTGGCCTTCCTAGCAACCAGTGCAGCGGAAACCACAACAAAGCAGCCGGCGCCCACTCCCGGCGGACAAGGGGGGGGGTGCGCCCTAGACCACCAGGTAAACTAATCTGGCCGGGGGGGGGGGGAACAGATCGGTGTGTAAATTGCTACCCTGTGTGTGGGGCCCCTTGGCAAGTGGGGCCCCCGGGCAACTGCCGGGTGTGCCCATTGGAAAAGAAGGCCCTGACACCAAAGAGTCTTTTTGGCTTCCATCAATATCAAGGACGCCAATCTACACATCCCTATTTACGCTGGACACCAGCGTTTTCTTCGCTTCGCTGTAGGAAGGAGAGGAGCATGATCAATTTGTGGTGTTACCCTTTGGTCTCGCCTCCGCCTCCAGGGTCTTCATCAAAGTGTTGGCTCCGGTATTGGCATTACTGCGACAACAGGGGATTGCGGTACTGAGGTACCTGGGCGATCTCCTCTTCAGAGCAGACTCACATTGAGTCCTGTTGGGCGACTTGACTATCACTGTATGGACTCTGCAAGAGTTCGGTTGGAACATCCATTTCAAATAATCTGCTCTGGTACCATCCTCAAAATGGATTATCTGGGTCTGACTCTACTTCGGTGACGGTATTTCTTCCCCCGGAAAAGCTGCAGCAGTTGCAGGGGGCGATTCGTTTGCTGTTATCCAGCAATCTGTCCTCTCTGCGGACTTGCATGCGAGCCTTAGGTCTGATGGTGTTAACCTTCAAGGCAGTTCCGTTTGCTCAGTTCCACCCGAGACCCTTACAAAGGGAAATTCTTGTCAAATGGAACAAAGATCCAAAGTCCTTGGACACTATGATTCGGTTGAGTCACAACACAAAGACTGCTCTTCTATGGTGGCTTCCCTCGTTAGCACTACCCCAGGCCAAGTCCTTTCTCCCATTGTGTTGAACTGTGGTAACCATGGACGCCAGCCTGTCCAGCTGGGGAGGAGTTCTGGGGAAGCTGTGTGTCCAAGGGTCCTGGACAGTAGAAGAGTCCAGACTTCCGATCAATATTCTGGAAAAGCGATAAAGCTTTGCCTGAGTCACTGGACATTTACAGGGTTGTCCAGCCTGGATTTAATCGCACAATGCCACGGCCGTGGCTTACATCAATCATCAAGGGGGCACCAAGAGTGTCTTGGCGGCCGGGGAGATAGCCAAGATCCTGAAATGGGCAGAAATTTTATTCTAGCCCTTTCCGCAGTGCGCATCCCAGGTGTGGAAAACTGGCAGGTGGATTACCTGACTCGTCAGATGTTGGATTAGGGGAAATGGTCTCTGCACCCGGAGGTGTTTCACTTCCTGTGTGTCCGGTGGGGGACACCCTACGTCGACCTGTTAGCGTCTCAACTCATCAAGAAGGTTCTCAGCTTGGTTTTTGCTCTCAGGTTCACAAGAAGCTATGAAGTCCAGACATAGCAGTTCACCGGCCCAGATTTAATGTGTGAGCCATCTGCTAGGGGAATTGAAAGTCCTTGAGATTTTGGCTGCGGGGGAACCTTATGTTGCATGGCGAATGCCAAGTCGATAAAACAGCTGCAGGCTCCTGAGTCAATTATAGTGGGTGTCTGGATAACCCCTTCCGGTAGCTGCAATGAGAGAAAATAAATTGAGACCAAACCCTAGGAACACTGAGGAAAAATGGGAATGCTTTAGGAGCATATTAAACAAAAGTATCTCACAATGCATTCCAACGGGAAATACATTTAGAAGAGCCAAGGTCAAACCAGGGTGGCTAAACTGTAATGTAAAAAAGCTTATTAGAGAAAAAAAAAAATGGCCTTTATAAAATATAAATTGGAGAGGACATGATCGGCTTTCCACCAATACAAGGAATCTAATAAATGTAAAAATGAAATCAGGACGGCTAAAATTTACTTCGA
Organism: Pelophylax lessonae; assembly: GCF_965119305.1. NCBI lineage: Eukaryota > Metazoa > Chordata > Amphibia > Anura > Ranidae > Pelophylax > Pelophylax lessonae. The sequence goes on along the minus strand of NC_138771.1, from coordinate 214,708,654 downwards.
GAGACACATAGCAGAGGAGAGTAAAAAAACCCTAAGAAATTCTTTAAATATATTAATAGCAAAAAGCGAGGTCAGAGCACGTTGCACACATAATTAACGATGATGGGGGGGGATGGTTACAGAGGACACAGAGAAGGCAACTGTACTAAATGCTTTTTTCTCAGGTTTTTACACAGGAAAAGGAGGGGTAAACTGACTTATGGTTAGCGGCACATCACAGGACTTGCCACTATGACTAACAGAGGACCGGATGATGTGCACCCGAAAGTACTCAAAGAACTCAGTAGGGTTATAGCTAGACCGTTGTTCCTGATTTTTGCACAGTATTTTGCCAGGAATTGTACCAGGTGACTGGAGGAAAGCCAATGTGATAACAATATTCAAAAAAGGACGGAGGCATATCCCGGGAAACTAGGCCGGTCAGCCTGACATCAATAGTATGTAAATTACTGGAAGGGATGATAAGGGACTATATCCAAGAATTTGCTAAGGACAACAGTATCATCAGCAGTAATCAGCATGGGTTTACAAAAGGACGTTCTTGTCAAACCAATCTGTTAACATTTTACGAGGAGGTGAGCTGTGGATGTGGTGTATCTATATTTTGCTAAGCCATTCGATACAGTTCCCCACAAACACTTGATCTACAAACTAAGGTCTGCAGGCATCGACCACAAGGTTTGTTCTTGGATAGAAACTGGTTACAGGGATGTGTCCAAAGGGTGGTAATATATAACGTGTACTCAGACTGCTCTGCAGTGGTAAGTGGGGTCCCCCAAGGCTCGGTCCTGGAACCAATTTTGTTCAATTTATTCATAAATAACATCGAGGACGGGATAATTAGCTCAATCTCAGTTTTTGCGGACGACTCAAAAATAGGCAGGGAAATAACTTCTCATTAACCACTTAAGCCCTGGAAGATTTTACCCCCTTCCTGACCAGGGGGTATTTTGCGATTCGGCACTGCGTGACTTTAACGGACAATTGCGCGGTCGTGCGACGCTGTACCTAAACAAATTTGACGTCCTTTGTTTCCCACAAACAGAGCTTTCTTTTGGTGGTATTTGATCACCTGTGCGATTTTTTGATCATGCGCTATAAACAAAAAAAGAGCATAAATTTTGAAAAAATAACTATTTTTCACATTTTTTATATGAAAGTCCCCCAAAAAAATGTAAAAATCAAACTTTTTAACATTTTTGGCCAATTAGTTTTCTGCTACATATGTTTGGTAAAAAAAAATCGCAATACGTGTATTTTGATTGGTTTGCGCAAAAGTTATTGCGTTTACTAACTACGGGAAAGATTTTTGTCATTTTTGTTGTTTTTTTTTTTTTAAGGAGTAATGGCGATCTGCGATTTTTTTTTGCAGGACTGCGACATTGCGGCGGACAGATCGGACCCTTGACTGACATTTTTTACACTTTTGGGGGTACCAGTGACATTACTAAAGTAATCAGTGCTATACATATGCACTGTTACTGTAAAAATGACACTGGCAGGGAAGGGGTTAACTTTATTGGAGAAGGAGGGGTTAAGTGTGTCCCTAGGGGCGTGTTTCTAACTGTGCAGGGATGTGGCTTTTCATGTAACAGCAGAGATCTACGATCCTACATAGCAGGACCGTATGATCTCTGCTGTTACACAAGGGAGAATGACAGGCGGCTTTGTTTACATTAGCCGCCTGCCTTTCTCCCTCTGTAACTGACGATCGCCAGTGACCGGCGCTCGTTCGCGGAGGTGTCCGTGAACGAGCAGGGGCGGGAGCGTACCTCCGGCGGCGCGCTCGCCCCCTATTGGCTCACAGGCGAGTGAAGTACCGGTACGTCACTTTGCCTGCACGGGGCTGACCTCCGCAGTATATATACTTGCGGCGGTCGGCAAGCGGTTAAGATATAGAAATCTTACAGAATGACCTAAACAATATAACAGAGTGGGCAACTACATTGCAAATGAGGTTTAATGTGGAGAAATGTAAGGTATTGCGCTTGGGGGCTAAAAACATAAATGCAAAATACTCTTTAGAGGGGGAATCAAGAATGGTGAAAGACCTGGGAGTCTTAGTGGAAGATAGGCTAAGCAATAGCATTCAATGTGAAGCTGCAGCTGCTAAAGCCAGAGTATTAGCATGCATAAGGAAGGGGATATATATTCCAGAGATAAAGCTATAATCCTAAGACTTTATAAAACCATGGTCCGGCCCATCTGGAGTACTCTGTCCAGTTCTGGTCGCCAATCCTCAGAAAGAATGTGCTAAAACTGGAGAGAGTCCGGAGAGAAGGGCAACTAAACTAATTAGGGAGTTGGAGGGCCTTAATTAGGAGGAGCGTTTGCAAGCGCTTAATTTATTCTCCCTGGAGAAGAGACGCCTGAGAGGGGACATGATAGCAATTTACAAATACCTCAATGGGGATCTCGGCATAGGAAAAAAACGATTTAGTCTCAAGGAGTGTAAGAGGACACGTGGCCACACAATGAAATTAGAGGAGAGGTGGTTTAACCTTAAGCTACGTAAGGGTTTTTTTTATCACTGTAAGGGCGATAAGATTGTGGAACTCTCTTCCACAATTGGTGGTAACTGCCGGAAGTATAGCTACTTTTAAAAGACTCTTGGACATGCATCTCAAAGATCACAACATTCAGGGTTATGGCAAATGAATACGTCCACACACACCTACACAGGTTAAACTGGATGGACTGTTTTCTTTATTCAACCTCAGCTACTATGTAACTATATGTAATGAGATCAGGATAGCCAGGTGAAAAGAGTTGTGGGACAGCAAAAACTGGTTAACAGAAGAAAGGTTCAGGCACTTAAAAATCTTGGTTGGGTAGGTCCTCACATAATGGCCATTCTCCCGCAGTACATACAGTGGGTACGGAAAGTATTCAGACCCCCTTACATTTTTCACTCTTCGTTATATTGCAGCCATTTGCTAAAATCATTTAGGTTCATTCTTCTTCCTCATGTATGTACACACAGCTCCCCATATTGACGGAAAAACACAGAATTGTTGACATTGTTGCAGATTTATTAAAAAAGAAAAACTGAAATATCACATGGTCCTAAGTATTCAGACCCTTTGCTGTGACACTCATATATTTAACTCAGGTGCTTTCCATTTCTTCTGATCATCCTTGAGATGGTTCTACACCTTCATTTGAGTCCAGCTGTGTTTGATTATACTGATTGGACTTGATTAGGAAAGCCACACACCTGTCTATATAAGACCTTCCAGATCACAATGCATGTCAGAGCAAATGAGAATCATGAGGTCAAAGGAACTGCCTGAAGAGCTCAGAGACAGAATTGTGGCAAGGCACAGATCTGGCCAAGGTTACAAAAAGATTTCTGCTGCACTTAAGGTTCCTAAGAGCACAGTGGCCTCCATAATCCTCAAATGGAAGACGTTTGGGACGACCAGAACCCTTCCTAGAGCTGGCCGTCCGGCCAAACTGAGCTATCGGGGGAGAAGAGCCTTGGTGAGAGAGGTAAAGAAGAACCCAAAGATCACTGTGGCTGAGCTCCAGAGATGCAGTCAGGAGATGGGAGAAAGTTGTAGAATGTCAACCATCACTGCAGCCCTCCACCAGTCAGGGCTTTATGGCAGAGAGGCCCGACGGAAGCCTCTCCTCAGTGTAAGACACATGAAAGCCCGCATGGAGTTTGCTAAAAAACACCTGAAGGACTCCAAGATGGTGAGACATAAGATTCTCTGGTCTGATGAGACCAAAATAGAACTTTTTGGCCTTAATTCTAAGCGGTATGTGTGGAGAAAACCAGGCACTGCTCATCACCTGTCCAATACAGTCCCAACTGTGAAGCATGGTGGTGGCAGCATCATGCTGTGGGGGTGTTTTTCAGCTGCAGGGACAGGACGACTGGTTGCAATCGAGGGAAAGATGAATGCGGCCAAGTACAGGGATATCCTGGACAAAAACCTTCTCCAGAGTGCTCTGGACCTCAGACTGGGCCGAAGGTTTACCTTCCAACAAGACAATGACCCTAAGCACACAGCTAAAATAACGAAGGAGTGGCTTCACAACAACTCCGTGACTGTTCTTGAATGGCCCAGCCAGAGCACTGACTTAAACCCAATTGAGCATCTCTGGAGAGACCTAAAAATGGCTGTCCACCAACGTTTACCATCCAACCTGACAGAACTGGAGAGGATCTGCAAGGAGGAATGGCAGAGGATCCCCAAATCCAGGTGTGAAAGAATTGTTGCATCTTTCCCAAAAATACTCCTGGCTGTATTAGATCAAAAGGGGGCTTCTACTAAATACTGAGCAAAGGGTCTGAATACTTAGGACCATGTGATATTTCAGTTTTTCTTTTTTAATAAATCTGCAACAATTCTGTGTTTTTCTGTCAGTATGGGGTGCTATGTGTACATTCATGAGGAAGAAGAATGAACTTAAATGATTTTAGCAAATGGCTGCAATATAACAAAGAGTGAAAAATTTAAGGGGGTCTGAATACTTTCCGTACCCACTGTACATAGGTTGTTCTGTCGTCGACGCTGGCGTTCATCTGGAGAGAGTGAAGGACGGAGTATGCCGAACTGCATTGGTTCTGGAATGTCAGTAGCAGGTGTGACTGAGGTTGATATTGCTTGACCCGGAAGACTGAATACTTGTGGCATCGTCCAAACAGGTCGGGACTGCCGGGCAGACCTCTCTGACCTGCGTTGTCAGTCATTGATCTTGGACCTCCAAGTTTATCAGAGCTTCCAGAGAATCTGGCACTCCCACACGGGCCAACTCATCCTTTATGGTTCAGATAAGCCCATCCAGATTTGGTAGCGTCATTCCAGTTGGTGTCTGTGCTCCTGTGTCTAAAGTCCATTACATAGTCCTCAGCCACTCTGCAGCCTTGCTGAAGCCCATGAAGAGCCACCTCAGCTGTTGCAGTTCGCTGGGGATCCTCCTATAACTGGGCCATGGCTTTGAAGAATAAAGCCAAATTTGGCAGGCATGAGTTCTTCTGTTTAAGTAAGCGATGGGCCCAGGACTGGGGTTCACCTTGCAGAAGGGAAATTACATATCCCACCTTGGTAGCTTAGAGTGAGAAAGTTCAGGGCTGTAATGCAAAGTATAGTTAGCAGTTCAGAAAGCCCTGAATTTACTGCGGTTACCCGAGAACCTTTCTGGGGTTGGTACTTCGGGCTCCGTAGGTAGCATCACTACAGTAGGTGCTGTGGAAGATTCCCCGGATGCAGACGAGGCAGGAGCTGACGTGGGTGAAGCCAGTGCTTGGACACGCTCCTCAAGCCGGTTGTAACCTTCCTGCAAGGTGATGACACAGTTGGTCCATGGGAGAGGCTCCTCATTCAGGCTCGGACATGGCTGCTTTGTACTTTCACGTACCTGGTAGCAGAGCCTGATATGATGAGGAAGGCCTCTCTTACACCTCTGACTCGGGGGCCCCTGATAGTGGAGACAGGAGGCGCAGTAGTACAGAGTAGCACGAGTGCCTGTAAGTCTTGCTAGAAGCAGGGCAGGTGTCCATGCTGGGCAGGAGAAGTCACCAGATGGCTTCAGCAAGCAGGTAAGTAGGCAGACAGCTGGTGCTGACAACAGCAGGCAGAGCAGCAAAGTCAGACTGGCCGGGTCATACACAGACTGGATGGATCGGGTACAGGATTGTCAAGGTCTTACTTTGCCTTCCTGTCTGCAGCCATCTTAGAAATGTGCTGGCTGCCGTCTTTTATAAACTCTGATTGCTTTATCACTTCCTGCTGCTTCCTGGGCGTCGCTTAGTGATGAGGTTGCACACAAGATATATATATATATATATATATATATATATCACCTGTTGGCTTGCAGTCCTTTGCTCATGTGTTTGTGCTTCTATAGGTGCATCTCTGCTTTCTATCTTCTATTTTCTGTGTTCCTCCATCCATGACCTGGCTTTGGCTGATGACCTTCCTGGCTCTCGATTCCCATTGGCTGACGACTTTCATGTGACTATGCTTCTGTCTAATCCCTATCGGTTTCCCTGCTTCCGAATCCGAACTCGCTCACTTCATGATGGGGCGACCCTGAGGAACGCAACCTGGTGCCAACAAGCAGTGAAGTCCATCTCCACCATCAGGAGCTCTGGTGAACACCGGTGGCGCTTAGACTACGCACCTCAGGTTAGGCTGCGTCTTCCACCAGGGTGACCCCTTTACACATTAGGCTCAACTACGGGAGGCTTGACAGTACACACGAGCCATGAATCCTGAGAATGAAGGTACCCTACGCTCCCCGTGCTGGTTTCCAGGCTCGATCAACAAGATCACTTTTTGGGTCAATTTGCTCAGGCGTTGCAGACGTTGATTGAACGCACAGCGCACCTCATCCCAGGTGCTGCTAGGCCGGTGGTTTCTCCTGCTGCTGCTTCTGTTGCCGTTTGTGCTCCCGCACTTGGAATCGCTGTTACCAGAGGGATTACTGGTTCGGCCCTCCCTTCTGCAGCGCTATGGGGGTGATCCGAGTCAGTGTTGTGGTTTCCTAAACCAGGTAGGCATTTATTTTGAGATAGTTCCCCAGGCATTTCCATTACGGAAGAACAACAAACCTGTGATACTCGATTACCCAAGTCTTGTTGCCTCCTTCCCCAGGGTATTCGATGTGCCTGCTCGCTCTGCCACTGCTGCTAAGCTGCTTCTGTCCATCCAACAGGGTTTGCGAACCATAGCCTAGTATGCCATTGAAATACATACCCTGGCAGCAGAGGTCGACTGGAACAATGGGGCCCTGGTGGCGGCTTTCTCTCATGGCCTCTCCGATGCGTTGAAGGATGATATTGCGGCCAAGGGTCTCCCTGACGAGCTTGAGGCTCTCATTTCCTTCCTAATTTTGATTTACACCAGGCTAAGGTAGAGACCATTGTTTAAGGAGCACCTGCAGATGCCTACTACCTGATTGGCTCCTGCGTTTTCTTTCCCACCCATTCCTCCCTCACCTCTCACGCCTCCGGGGGATGGTGCATCTGGCTGTGAGCCCATGCAGCTGGGGTTCACTCGCCTTTCCGAAGCTGAGCGGGCTTTTAGGAGGAGGGAGCCTCCTAACGGTGCCTGTAGTGCGGTCTGGGTGGGCATTTTCTGAAATCTTGTCCCCCCCGTCCGGGAAACGCTCACACCTAAGGTCCTGTCGGAGGCAGATTTTAGGTGGAGTTTCCTTGTCCCCGGTTACCCGTAAAGATAAACATCTAAATACTGTTGTCCTCTCCTGGGCTGCAGGTTCGGTGGTTACTCAAGCACTAGTAGATTCCAGTGCTGGGGATTACTTTATTGACAGTACGTTTGCTGCTGCCAATGCCATACCCTTGCAGTCCATTTTTTCTCCATTAACCATTGAGGCGATTGATGGCAGACCTCTGCAACCGGCACAGGTTACCCATGAGACTGTTCCGGTTGACATGGCGATAGGGGCTGTTTGCAGGGAGTCTCTCTGTTTCCAGGTTATATCATCCCCACATTACTCTGTTGTTTTGGGGGTACCCCTGGCTTCAGAAGCATAATCCGACCCTTGTTTGGCAGTCGGTCGAGATTCTCTCCTGGTCTCCACGATGTGGCGCTGTTTGTATTCATGGGCTGGTTAAGGTACTCTGTTCCTCCTCAGATTTAGTGTTGCCTATTATATATCTTGAGTATCAGGATGTATTTGACAAGGTACGTGCTGGTACGCTTCCTCACCATCGTCCGTACGATTGTGCGATTGACTTTCAACCTGGTGCCATTCCCCCTCGTGGCAGGGTTTATCCTCTCTCTGTTGCGGAGAATAAGGCCATGGAGGAGTACGTGGTGGATGTGCTTGCCCAGGGGCACATTCGTAAGTCCACTTCTCCAGCGGGTGCCAGGCTTTTCTTCGTAAAGAAGAAGGGGGTGAGTTGAGACCTTGCATTGATTATAGGGGTCTCAATCGCATCACGGTCAAGAATGAATACCAGATTCTGTTGATCACTGAATTATTCGACCGCCTCAAGGGGGCAACGGTCTTCACCAAGCTTGACTTAAGGGCCGCGTATAACCTCGTAAGGATCAAGGAGGGGGATGAGTGAAAGACCGTGTTTAATACCAGAACCGGTCATTACGAGTACCTTGTGATGCCCTTTGGCTTGTGCAATGCGCCCGCTGTCTTCCAGGAGTTCATCAATAAAGGGCTTTCGTGATATGTTGTAGCAATGCTTGGTAGTCTATTTGGACGATATCTTGGTTTACTCTGACTCCATTGAATCACACTACCGGGACATCAGACAGGTACTGCAACGGTTATGGGAGAATGGGCTTTTCTGTAAGCTTGAGAAGTGTGAATTCCACTTGTCTCAGGTTGCCTTCTTGGACTACATCATTTCTGTTGAGGGTTTCTCCATGGACCCCCAGAAAATTTCAGCTGTTTTGCAATGGCCTCGCCCTAATAGTCTCTGTTCCATTCAGCATTTCCTCGGTTTTGCCAACTACTATCGGAAGTTTATCAGCAACTTCTCCTCTTTGGCCAAACCTATCTCAGACCTGACTAGGAAGGACAGTGATCCCTACAATTGGACGCCTGCAGCCATCCAGGCTTTTGAGGGCTTAAAGTCAGCTTTCGCGTCGGCTCCCATTCTATCTCATCCTAATCCTGGGTTTCCCTTCATCCTAGAGGTGGATGCTTCTGAGTCGGGAGTAGGTGCCCTTCTGTCTCAGCGTCGGACGCCTGATGGTTCCTTACTCCCTTGTGGGTTCTACTCCAAGAAGCTGTCCCCAGCGGAGTGCAATTACCAGATTGGACATAGAGAGCTCTTGGCCATTATCCTGGCTCTCAAGGAGTGGAGACACTTGCTTGAATCCACCACCAAATGTTCTACACACTTACCAGATGGCCCCTTGGGGTCTAGCATTGGTAAGTGGTGCGCTGTGTACAGGATCCCAGTATGGATGGAATACCAGCCCCAGCTTGTGTATGGATCTATCCGCTTGAAAAGATAAAACTTATCGGTAAAACTTCCTCCAATGCCTCTCCCCTTCTTATGCTAATCCTCAGGAGCAGATTGAGGAGGATAGATTATTTTTCAGTGCTATTCTGGTTTTCTTGTTATTTCTTTCCTTGCGTCTCTTCTCTTTTTTATTTGATGGCAGATCGGACCAACTTGGCTTTAGCACCATCAGACATTTCTTTCCTCTTCCAGAAACCAGCACAAGGATGCTTCCAGACAATCCTTGTGCTGGTTTCTGGAAGAGGAAAGAATTGTCTGATGGTGCTAAAGCCAAGTTGGTCCGATCTGCCATCAAATAAAGCCTGCGTCTTCCACCAGGGTGACCCCTTTACACGTTAGGCTCAGCTACGGGAGGCTTGACAAGGATATAGACAGGAACGTGGTCAGGAGATAAGACGGATCTGGAACCGATCAGTAGAATAGGAGCCAAAGAAGCAGGCAGAAGCAGAAGTCAGGGGTCAAGCTGGGGTCGAAGCAGCACTGATCTTGAGTACTGGCTGAGTTTAAAAGCCTGTTTGGCTCCAGCATCTGTCACAGGTGTGCACGAAAATGCGCGACGGCACGTGTGCGCGCCCAAGTTCGTACATGCGCATATTTATTAGCCAGTGCCCAATTCTTACGTGCACGAAAGGGAATATGTTTTAGCTTATGCCCAAAAGTTCGTCCAGAGGAGTTATTTAGTTTGCTGGCATGTGCATCCTGACATACTGCCTAGAATTTTCATCAAGGCCCTCATTCATGGTGACTCTCATGCATCCACTAAGGAATAAGTGGAAAAAGAGAGCTTTCTTATGCCCCATACACACGTGCAGATTATCTGCAGACTTTTGTCTGCAGACTTACCAAAACCATATAATATGAGGTCAAACCTAAACACTTTCAATTTGTATGCAATCCGGCAGGCCCTTGCACTACATAGAAAAGGTAAGTCTGCAGACAAAAGTCTGCAGATAATCTGCATGTGTGTATGGGGCATTAGAGAGTATTCTGGAACTGGCAAAGCAGCAGGTAGTGTTGCCAGTATGAAAATGATCAGCAGTAACAGGGATTTTACTCCCACATGTTTGTGGTCCTCAAACCCTTAGGGAGATATTGTCTCATTAGAAAACTCAGGAACTTAAACAAGTTCTCAAAGTACAAAAGATTTTCCATGGAAAGCATTTACACAGTTCCCAAAAACCTCTTGAAAGATGCCTTCTTGGTAGTGTTGAGCGAACACGGACTGTATTATTCGTGTTCGTACCGAATAATTGGATTTTTTGTACCCGAACACGGACACGGACACTTTACTGTATGTTCGGGTAAAAATCCGTGTTCGGTCGTTTTATTTCCGGGTTTTGCATGCTTTGGCGCTCTTTTCATGGCGGGCTTTCAACAGCCAATCAACAATCGTTTAACTGGTGTGCCTTAAGCCATCCCAGCCATGCCTGCAAATGTCTCAGTAGCTGTGATTGGCCGTCTGAAGCATGTGACCAAGTCTTTATAAGTTCGAGGCAGCCGCAGCGGCGTCATTATGCTGCTTAGATTCAGGGACAGAGCACACATCAACGTGCTGGCTGCTGATTAGGGAAAGATAGGCAGGAAAAAACCATTTGTGTCCGGATAGAATTGAGGGACAGGTCGGAGTGTTTAGGCAGGGCGAGTTGTAGGCATTTTAGGGATAGAGTCTGCTGAATTATATAGGGTCAGTGTCTTCTACAAACTACAATCGATATTGCTGTGTGGGGGGTGGGGTCTGCACTCAATCCTGATCTACGATCTCTTCTCAATCCTGTTAGGGACAGAGTCTGCTGAATTTTAGGGAAACTGTGTTCTACAAACTACAATCGATATTGCTGTGTGGTGTGGGATTGGAGATAGGCAGGTGTCAGTGATCCACATCCATTTTTCTGTGTGTGAGCTGCAGTGAACACAATCTTTTTGGGCTGCAGTGAACACAATCTTTTTGGGCTGCAGTGAACACAATCTTTTTGGGCTGCAGTGAACACAATCTTTTTGGGGTGCAGTGAACAAAATCTTTTTGGGGTGCAGTGAACACAATCCTTTTTGGTGTGCAGTGAACACAATCTTTGTGGGGTGCAGTGAACAAAATCCTTTGTGGGGTGCAGTGAACACAATCTTTTTGGGGTGCAGTGAACAAAATCCTTTTTGGGGTGCAGTGAACAACATCCTTTTTGGGGTGCAGTGAACACAATCTTTTTGGGGTGCAGTGAACAAAATCCTTTGTGGGGTGCAGTGAACACAATCTTTTTGGGGTGCAGTGAACACAATCTTTTTGGGGTGGAGTGAACAACATCCTTTTTGGGGTGCAGTGAACAAAATCCTTTTTGGGGTGCAGTGAACAAAATCATTTTTGGGGTGCAGTGAACACAATCTTTTTGGGGTGCAGTGAACACAATCTTTGTGGGGTGCAGTGAACACAATCTTTTTGGGGTGGAGTGAACAACATCCTTTTTGGGGTGCAGTGAACAAAATCCTTTTTGGGGTGCAGTGAACAAAATCATTTTTGGGGTGCAGTGAACACAATCTTTTTGGGGTGCAGTGAACACAATCTTTGTGGGGTGCAGTGAACACAATCTTTTTGGGGTGGAGTGAACAACATCCTTTTTGGGGTGCAGTGAACAACATCCTTTTTGGGGTGCAGTGAACACAATCTTTTTGGGGTGCAGTGAACACAATCTTTGTGGGGTACAGTGAACAGAATCTTTGTGGGGTGCAGTGAACACAATCTTTGGGGGGTACAGTGAACACAATCTTTGTGAGGTGCAGTGAACACAATCTTTGTGGGGTGCAGTGAACACAATCATTGTGGGGTGCAGTGAACTCAATCTTTGTGGGGTACAGTGAACACAATCTCATACTGAAGGTTTGAGGGTGCTGCCTGTTCCATACTCCCCCTACTCCTCATCTAGCCTTTTAGGGGTACAAACAATAGTAATTGGGGCCTAGTGTGGTTGTGTACGTGTGATATACATACACTTTTTTGGGATCATATTTTCTATTCCGCTATTTAATCAAAAACCTTTGGGGATCAGTTAAATTGGGGGATAGTCTGTGTTGGTACGTGTGAGAGAGATCCACCTTTCCAAGTTGTTGGGGTTCATCTCATACTTCTGAAGGTTTGAGGGTGCTGCCTGTTCCATACTCCCCCTACTCCTAGCCTTTTAGGGGTACAAACAATAGTAATTGGGGCCTAGTGTGGTTGTGTACGTGTGATATACATACACTTTTTTGGGATCATATTTTCTATTCCGCTATTTAATCAAAAACCTTTGGGGATCAGTTAAATTGGGGGATAGTCTGTGTTGGTACGTGTGAGAGAGATCCACCTTTCCAAGTTGTTGGGGTTCATCTCATACTTCTGAAGGTTTGAGGGTGCTGCCTGTTCCATACTCCCCCTACTCCTAGCCTTTTAGGGGTACAAACAATAGTAATTGGGGCCTAGTGTGGTTGTGTACGTGTGATATACATACACTTTTTTGGGATCATATTTTCTATTCCGCTATTTGATCAAAAACCTTTGGGGATCAGTTAAATTGGGGGATAGTCTGTGTTGGTACGTGTGAGAGAGATCCACCTTTCCAAGTTGTTGAGGTTCATCTCATACTTCTGAAGGTTTGAGGGTGCTGCCTGTTCCATACTCCCCCTACTCCTAGCCTTTTAGGGGTACAAACAATAGTAATTGGGGCCTAGTGTGGTTGTGTACGTGTGATATACATACACTTTTTTGGGATCATATTTTCTATTCCGCTATTTAATCAAAAACCTTTGGGGATCAGTTAAATTGGGGGATAGTCTGTGTTGGTACGTGTGAGAGATATCCACCTTTCCAAGTTGTTGGGGTTCATCTCATACTTCTGAAGGTTTGAGGGTGCTGCCTGTTCCATACTCCCCCTACTCCTAGCCTTTTAGGGGTACAAACAATAGTAATTGGGGCCTAGTGTGGCTGTGTACGTGTGATATACATACACTTTTTTGGGATCATATTTTCTATTCCGCTATTTAATCAAAAACCTTTGGGGATCAGTTAAATTGGGGGATAGTCTGTGTTGGTACGTGTGAGAGAGATCCACCTTTCCAAGTTGTTGGGGTTCATCTCATACTTCTGAAGGTTTGAGGGTGCTGCCTGTTCCATACTCCCCCTACTCCTAGCCTTTTAGGGGTACAAACAATAGTAATTGGGGCCTAGTGTGGTTGTGTACGTGTGATATACATACACTTTTTTGGGATCATATTTTCTATTCCGCTATTTAATCAAAAACCTTTGGGGATCAGTTAAATTGGGGGATAGTCTGTGTTGGTACGTGTGAGAGAGATCCACCTTTCCAAGTTGTTGGGGTTCATCTCATACTTCTGAAGGTTTGAGGGTGCTGCCTGTTCCATACTCCCCCTACTCCTAGCCTTTTAGGGGTACAAACAATAGTAATTGGGGCCTAGTGTGGTTGTGTACGTGTGATATACATACACTTTTTTGGGATCATATTTTCTATTCCGCTATTTAATCAAAAACCTCTGGGGATCAGTTAAATTGGGGGATAGTCTGTGTTGGTACGTGTGAGAGAGATCCACCTTTCCAAGTTGTTGGGGTTCATCTCATACTTCTGAAGGTTTGAGGGTGCTGCCTGTTCCATACTCCCCCTACTCCTAGCCTTTTAGGGGTACAAACAATAGTAATTGGGGCCTAGTGTGGTTGTGTACGTGTGATATACATACACTTTTTTGGGATCATATTTTCTATTCCGCTATTTAATCAAAAACCTTTGGGGATCAGTTAAATTGGGGGATAGTCTGTGTTGGTACGTGTGAGAGAGATCCACCTTTCCAAGTTGTTGGGGTTCATCTCATACTTCTGAAGGTTTGAGGGTGCTGCCTGTTCCATACTCCCCCTACTCCTAGCCTTTTAGGGGTACAAACAATAGTAATTGGGGCCTAGTGTGGTTGTGTACGTGTGATATACATACACTTTTTTGGGATCATATTTTCTATTCCGCTATTTAATCAAAAACCTCTGGGGATCAGTTAAATTGGGGGATAGTCTGTGTTGGTACGTGTGAGAGAGATCCACCTTTCCAAGTTGTTGGGGTTCATCTCATACTTCTGAAGGTTTGAGGGTGCTGCCTGTTCCATACCCCCCCTACTCCTCATCTAGCCTTTTAGGGGTACAAACAATAGTAATTGGGGCCTAGTGTGGTTGTGTACGTGCGAGATACATACACTTTTTTTGATCATATTTCCTATTCCGCTATTCAATAAAAACCTTTGAGGATCAATTGAATTGCGGGATAGTCTGTGTCGGTACGTGTGAGAGAGATCCACCTTTCCAAGTTGTTGGGGTTCATCTCATACTTCTGAAGGTTTGAGGGTGCTGCCTGTTCCATACCCCCCCTACTCCTCATCTAGCCTTTTAGGGGTACAAACAATAGTAATTGGGGCCTAGTGTGGTTGTGTACGTGCGAGATACATACACTTTTTTTGATCATATTTCCTATTCCGCTATTCAATAAAAACCTTTGAGGATCAATTGAATTGCGGGATAGTCTGTGTCGGTACGTGTGAGAGAGATCCACCTTTCCAAGTTGTTGGGGTTCATCTCATACTTCTGAAGGTTTGAGGGTGCTGCCTGTTCCATACCCCCCCTACTCCTCATCTAGCCTTTTAGGGGTACAAACAATAGTAATTGGGGCCTAGTGTGGTTGTGTACGTGCGAGATACATACACTTTTTTTGATCATATTTCCTATTCCGCTATTCAATAAAAACCTTTGAGGATCAATTGAATTGCGGGATAGTCTGTGTCGGTACGTGTGAGAGAGATCCACCTTTCCAAGTTGTTGGGGTTCATCTCATACTTCTGAAGGTTTGAGGGTGCTGCCTGTTCCATACCCCCCCTACTCCTCATCTAGCCTTTTAGGGGTACAAACAATAGTAATTGGGGCCTAGTGTGGTTGTGTACGTGCGAGATACATACACTTTTTTTGATCATATTTCCTATTCCGCTATTCAATAAAAACCTTTGAGGATCAATTGAATTGCGGGATAGTCTGTGTCGGTACGTGTGAGAGAGATCCACCTTTCCAAGTTGTTGGGGTTCATCTCATACTTCTGAAGGTTTGAGGGTGCTGCCTGTTCCATACCCCCCCTACTCCTCATCTAGCCTTTTAGGGGTACAAACAATAGTAATTGGGGCCTAGTGTGGTTGTGTACGTGCGAGATACATACACTTTTTTTGATCATATTTCCTATTCCGCTATTCAATAAAAACCTTTGAGGATCAATTGAATTGCGGGATAGTCTGTGTCGGTACGTGTGAGAGAGATCCACCTTTCCAAGTTGTTGGGGTTCATCTCATACTTCTGAAGGTTTGAGGGTGCTGCCTGTTCCATACCCCCCCTACTCCTCATCTAGCCTTTTAGGGGTACAAACAATAGTAATTGGGGCCTAGTGTGGTTGTGTACGTGCGAGATACATACACTTTTTTTGATCATATTTCCTATTCCGCTATTCAATAAAAACCTTTGAGGATCAATTGAATTGCGGGATAGTCTGTGTCGGTACGTGTGAGAGAGATCCACCTTTCCAAGTTGTTGGGGTTCATCTCATACTTCTGAAGGTTTGAGGGTGCTGCCTGTTCCATACTCCCCCTACTCCTCATCTAGCCTTTTAGGGGTACAAACAATAGTAATTGGGGCCTAGTGTGGTTGTGTACGTGTGATATACATACACTTTTTTTGGATCATATTTTCTATTCCGCTATTTAATTTAACTGGGCCTCCATGCGAGACCTGTGTGCCTTGTTGCGCTGTTTTGAGTACTCCACCAACATGGCCAGTGGCAATGACGCCGTTCTCAGCTTAACTATCCCACTTCTATGCCTCCTTGAAAAAACAATTCGGGCGATGATGGAAGAGGATGTGGCACAGGATGAGGAGGAGGAGGAGGATGAAGAGGTAACATTTCCAAGGCTTTCAGGGCAGTCATTCGCAAGGGGCTCCGAGGGTGGGTTCCTGCACACGCAAACGCCAGGGACGCAATTGTCCAGCAGGGGCACAGTTCTGGAGGATGAGGAGGATGAGGAGGAGGAGGAGCTGGAGGAGGAGATGGAACCATGTTCACAGCAGGGTGGCACCCAGGCCAGCTCATGGCCATCACTGGTGCGTGGCTGGGGGGATACAGAGGACACGGACCATACACCTCCCACAGAGGACAGCCTTTCGTTGCCTCTGGGCAGCCTGGCACACATGAGCGATTACATGCTGCAGTGTCTCCACAACGACCGCCGAGTTGCCCACATTCTAACTTGTGCTGATTACTGGGTGGCCACGCTGCTGGATCCCCGTTACAAGGACAACGTACCGTCCTTAATTCACTCACTGGAGCGCGATCGCAAGATGCGCGAGTACAAGCGCACGCTGGTAGACGCCATGCTGCTGGCATTCCCATCTGACAGCGGGGCCACAGTGGAAGCACAAGGCAGAGGAGGAGGAGGAGGAGGTCGCCAACGCAACCAGGGCACCGCCAGCACCTCAGAAGGCAGGGTTAGCATGGCCGAAATGTGGAAAAGCTTTGTCAGCACGCCACAACAAACAGCAGCACCAGCAGCTCAGATGGAACGTCTTAGCAGGAGGCAGCATTTTACCAACATGGTGGAGCAGTATGTGTGCACACGCCTACATGTAGTGAATGACGGGTCTGCCCCCTTCAACTTCTGGGTCTCCAAATTGGGCACATGGCCTGAGCTTGCCCTTTACGCCTTGGAGGTGCTGGCGTGCCCTGCAGCCAGTGTATTATCTGAACGGGTATTTAGCACGGCTGGGGGCGTTATAACAGACAAGCGCAGCCGCCTGTCCAGAGACAATGTGGACAAGCTCACGTTCATTAAAATGAACCAGGCATGGATCCCACGGGACTTTTCCGTACCTTATGCAGAATAGCAATGGATACCGACCTTACCCACCCATTGTTCCATTTTTGCTCTTTCTCACTCTTTTGGGGTGTACCCTCATTTAAAATTTGTGAAAAGAAGCAGTGTTGGCTACCTCGTCCTCCTCCTCAGGGCCAGATTAATGTAGGGGCTATTGGAGCTGCAGCTCCAGGCCCCTACCTTTTATATAGGCCCCGGGTTGGCCATATTCACTGTTACCGCTCTTCTGTCACTTGTAAACACAGAAGTCTGGCTTCTATGCTCGCTTCCCCAGGCAGCACCCTCAGAACCTCCCCACACAGCGTGAAGGCCGGACAAGGAGGGACAGTTGGCGATGCATGGATGTGTTTATGGGCTTCAGAGACAGCATCCCATGTTGAATTAGGCATGCATGGCTGCACCCTTCCTCCTCTGGGTGCATGGCAAGGCACGGCCCTAAGGCCCTTCAAAATCCTCAGCACCAAGCCCATGATGCTGTTAATCCGGCCCTGGTCCTCCTCCACCGCCGCTTCCACCTACACCGCCCATAGGTGTGCGCAGCCTATTGCATTAAGGTGTGCACCCCAAAGTTGAAATACACATGCATGTGTTTGCCAGCAGGGAGAGTAATGTATCGGGGCCATGTACCTGTAGGCAAGGAGAAATAGAGCAGAGCAGGTCCCAGGGAGATCTTTCCCATCTCCTCACTGGCAATGCTATGTGCCCTAGGTGATTAGGGTGTGCCCAGGCACACCCAGCACACCCTGTGCGCACGCCTATGTCACCGCCACATCCACCACCACCTTAACCTCCCTCCTACTCCATATGGGCCTCGTCCTTCAGAGATGAAGAAGAACATTGTTTTATTTTTCTGTTTTTTTTTGTTGTTTTAAGTTATTTCCCTATCCACATTTGTTTGCAGAGCACTTGCCATGCTCTTAATTACGTTTTGCTGCCATTTGCAGCACTCTAGCCCTTTCCTTTGGTGTTTTAGAGCCATTTTAGTGCCTTAAAGTTCGGGTCCCCATTGACTTCAATGGGGTTCGGTGTCCGGGAAAAGTTCGGTAAAAGTCCGGGACACGGACCCGGACTTTTTTTTAAAGTTCGGCCGAACCCGTCGAACACGGACATCTAGGTGTTCGCTCAACCCTACTTCTTGGGAACACTAAATTTCAAGGATGTCTACTTACATGTTCCAATTTACCCCAAACATCAGGCATGCTTGAGATTTGCGGTGGTGACCAAAGAGGGGGTTCATCACTGGCAATTCAGGGTGCTTCCTTTTTGCCTAGCAGCAAGCCTGCAGATCTTTATGAAGGTCTTAGCCAAAGCAAAAGCCTTCCTCTACCTTCAGGGCATTGCCCTTATCCCTTACCTAGATGATCTTCTGATCTACGGTGCCTCAGAAAACTACTCTAGAGGCTCTACGGTAGGTGGTGAACACAAATAAATTGTCACTAAAGTCAACACAGGTCAAGCCCTTTCAAGGGTATCTGGTGGACATGAGAGTCCGGAAACTTTTTCTTCCATAAGACAAGGTGGAGAAAATAGTGGCCTCTGTGGGAGATCTGACCAATTCGATTTCATGCTCCAGAGGAGAGGTTATGAGAGTGCTGGGGCTAATGTCTGTGGGTATTCAGGCCATAACATGGGCCCAGCTCAAATCAAGGGATCTCCAGTTCCTCTTTCCCTCATCTTGGGACAAGAAGAGAGAATCCTTGGATGAGAGTATAGAATTTTCTCCCCCAGTAAAGCAGTGTTAATTTTGGCAGCAAATTTCAATTTAGTTTTAGTCTTAGTCTTAGGACTAAAATGGCATTTTAGTTTTAGTCCCATTTCAGTCTTCTGCAAGTGTTTTAGTTTTAGTCGTATTTTGTCGACTAAAACTCCAGTACATTTTAGTCGACTAAAACGTCCTACTTTTTAGTCGACTAAAACTCATTTTAGTCATCTATAATCGAATGGGTGTAGTTCAATTGTAATTTGTAATGCATTATTTAAGCATTTCTCTACAATTTCCAAACTCATTATATACTACTGATGGTCCTGGAGTGAAAAATCTAATATGTTATTATTTATGGTATTAAGCTTTGAGCATGCACCAGTGTTAATTTTGGCAGCAAATATCGATTTCGTTTTAGTTATAGTCTTTTGACTAAAATGCCATTTTAGTTATAGTCGTATTTTAGTCTTAAGACTAAAATGCCATTTTAGTTTTAGTCGTATTTTAGTCATTTGAATTGTTTTAGTTTTAGTCGTATTTTAGTCGACTAAAATTGTGTTAATTTAGTAGACGAAAACGTTTTACTCGGCTTTAGTCGACGAAATTAACACTGCAGTAAAGTCCTCTCTACAATGGTGGTTGGAACCAAGCAAACTGCAAGAGGGCAAGACCTGGACGCTGTGGGATTCCTTAAGGATGACCACAGATGCAAGTACCTGGGGATGGGGAGCCCACCTACCTAGGAAAATGGAAAGGGTGCCTGGGACGAGACTCTAAGTCAAGCTTCCTCCAATTTCAGAGAGCGGTAAGCGAGGCACTAATGAGTTTCGAAGACTTGGTCACAAAGGGGGTCCAGATCGGATTCGACAATGCCACTACCGTTGCCTATCTAAACCATCAAGGGGGACCAGGTCCAGGCAACTCCTAGACCTAGCCAAGATCTTAGGATGGACCAAGGGAAGGTTGGTCTCCAACTTCGAAGTACTAATAAAGGAGACAAACAATGAGGTAGTGATTTTCCTCAGTCGTCAACCCATCCAACAAGGGGAGTGGGAGGTGAACCTGAAGTTATTTCAGACACCAGCACAATGGTTTGGAAAGCCAGAGATAGACTTATTTGCCAATGGCAAAATAGGAAGGTGCATAAGTTCATCTCTCTGTTGCGGTAAAAGGAGTGGAGATGCATAGATGCCTTATCTCAGGCCTGGCATTTCAAACTGGCTACTGGCTGCTGACCCTGATATTGCAGGTGTTACAGTAACTCAGCTTTTCATCGGCCGCCTCCTCCTGATTGCACGCTGGTGGCCAAGGAGGACATGGTTTGCAACCCTGTAAAGGCTCTCGGTGCCACCTCTCTGGAGACCTTTGTTTCTTCAGATCTCCTTCTCGAGAGCTCAGTTTGGTATCCTAGGCCAGAATTTTTTTATTTGACAACCTGCCTCTTGAGCACTGAATCCTTAGGTAGAGAGGCTGCTCCGATAATAGACACATTTGTTTTGAGCAGGAAGCTTCTTACGAGGAAGATTTATACAAAAATGTGGAAAACCTTCTGTACTTGCTGTAAAAGGAAACAGTTGAATTCTACACCAGTCCTGGTAGTTCTGGATATTCTCCAGGAGGTTGTAGAGAAGGGTGTGGCGGTTAACACTTTTCGTGTACAAGTAACTGCTCTTTTAGTTTTTCTGGACCCTAGATTAGCAAAAGAACCTTTGGTTAAAGGTTTTTTTGGCTAGGGAAAGAGTTACCCCAGTCGCAAGGAACAGATTCCCGCTGTGGGATTTAACTAGGGTACAAGAGGCATTCACTAAGCATCCATTTTAGCCAATAAAAGAAATTCCTTTTAAGCTTGAGTTTAAAACTGACCATTTTTGTTAGCTATTACCATGGCCAAGAGGGTGGGAGACCTACAAAGTTTATCCATTATAAGAACCCTTTCTGTTGGTATTACCAGACAGGGTCACTTTGAGGAAAGACCCATTATATTTAACTAAAGTGGCCTCTCTCTTTCATAGATCGCAAGAAATAACATTGACGTCTTTCTGTGACAACCCAACAAATGAAAAAGAAAAGAAATTTCACTGTATAGATGTTAGGAGGTGTCTCCTCACATACCTACAAATAGTTAAAGATTCCAGGCAGTCCAACCCCTTGTTAATAATACATTGTGGACCAAGGAAGGGCCTCCAGGGGTCAAAGGCATCTGTAACCAGATGGACGAGGCAAGCCATTGCTTTAGCATATGAGAACTCAGGAACTCTCACTCCAGCCACCCTAAAGGTACATTCAACTAGAGCCCTGGTGGTATCCTGGGTTGAAAAGGCGAGCGCCACCTGGGAACAGATTCACAGTGCAGACACCTAGTCCAATCAAGACACCTTCACAAAGTATTACCGGGTCAAGGTGCTGTCCCAACAAGACCTAGCCCTCGCCAGAAAAGTTCTGCATGTGGTGGTCCCACCCTAAGGTAGGCCTGTGTTACTTTATTTTTCTCTCAGGTGTCCCATCCTGGAAAATAATATGAGAGAAATCCCCAGTTAGACTTACCTGTAACAGTGTTTCAGACAATCTTCCAGGATGGCAGACCTACTTCCCTCCCAGTAGAGGGAAGGGAGAAAGGGGCCAGGTGACCACTTGGTGTAGCACATTTTTATTATAAAAAAATAAATTGCATAAAAAGTTCCACTCACAAAAGGTGTCAAATGTCAGAGTCTAGGACTGGAGAGAGCTCAGTGCAACATCCTGCCTGTGGCCCGGCCATCCAACCACGCCGCTGTCGTAGCTCCAGTAGTAGAAGAATGTCAGAAGACGCTGGGGAGCGAGCTGTTAATAGCCAGGAAATTACCTGTCAAACCTGGGAACAGCCAATCAGAATGCGTTTCAGAAGCAAGCCACACCTCCTTCCTCTACTTCCCGCTCAGTGAGGCTTTACAGTGTGTTGTAAACTATGAAACTGACATATTCCCTTCTGGTATCGGTTTAGAGAGTTACTTTACATACAACTGAGGGAAGAGGGGAGGGATGGGGGCTTTTAACCACTTTAGGATCGGAGGATTTTCCTGCTTAATTTCCAGGCCACTTTTTGCAACTTGGCACTGCACGACTTTAACTGACAATTGCGTGGTTATGCAACGCCGTACCCAAACGAAATTTACGTCCTTTTTTTCCCACAAACAGAGCTTTCTTTTGGTGGTATTTGATCACCTCTGCAATAAAAAAATAGCGAAACCTTTGCAAAAACATTTACATTTTCTACTTTGACAGTTAAAAAATATCCAATATATTACATTTTTGTCATATATTTAGGCCAAAATGTATTTAGCTACATGTCTTTGACAAAAAAATTCTCAATGAGCGTATTTTTAACCACTTTAAGACTGGAAGATTTTACCCCATTCCTGACCAGGCCATATTTTGCGATTTGGCACTGCGTCACTTTAACGGACAATTGCGCGGTTGTGCGACGCTGTACCTAAATTAAATGTATGTCCTTTTTTCCCCCACAAATGGGAGCTTTCTTATGGTGGTATTTGATCACCTGTGCGATTTTTAATTTTTGAAAAAAAGAGCGACAATTTGGAAAAAAAAACAATATTTTTCACATTCTGATATATAACATTCCCCCCAAAAAAATTACAAATCGAAATTTTTTAACATTTTAGGCCAATTTGTTTTCTGCTACATATTTTTGGTAAAAAAAAATCACAATAAGCGTATTTTGATTGGTTTGTGCAAAAGTTATTGCGTTTACTAACCACGGGAAAGATTTGTCATTTTTATTGTTTATTTTTTTTTACTAGTAATGGCGGCGATCTGCGATTTTTTTGCGGGACTGCGACATGGCAGCGGACAGATTGGACCCCTAACTAACATTTTTGACACTTTTGGGGGGACCAGTGACATTACTACAGTAATCAGTGCTATAAATATGCACTGTTACTGTAAAAATGAAACTGGCAGGGAAGGGGTTAACACTGTTGGTGATCAAGGGGTTAAATGTATGCCTCATGCTTACTGACGTGTGTGGGGGGAGGGGATTGTGTGACACAGACACAGATCGCAGGTTCAGCTATGCTGAATCCTGTAATCTGTCACTGCCTGTCACAGAGGAGATCAGTTTTCTAGACAACTGCTTAGAAGATCCCATGGTGCTGATTGTTGGGGCAAAGTCAGATGAGTCTGGGCATTTAAAACCTTTGAGATTGACATCACCTGGTCTTCTCAGACGATGATTGAAAACAATCCATGACACTGGCAGGTCTCAGCCTTACAAAGGGGGCAGTGCATGCTATAAATTCTGCAGGGTGCCCAAACTTTTGCAGACATAATTTTTTTGTTTTCTGTCATTTTGAAAGTGTCAATGGAAATGAAAATAACTTTTGTTGACATATTATAAGAATGTCTAATCTGTAATTTGATGCCTTTTGGAGATTTTTCCATCTTTCCTTGGCTTCTTTATGCACATTAATACAAAATTTTACCTGGGGTGCCCAAACTTTTGATCCCCACTGTACTGCAAGGGAGAATTCATCTTTTCCCCCAGTTTAGTGAGTTT
Organism: Pelophylax lessonae; assembly: GCF_965119305.1. Taxonomy (NCBI): domain Eukaryota; kingdom Metazoa; phylum Chordata; class Amphibia; order Anura; family Ranidae; genus Pelophylax; species Pelophylax lessonae. Next base: position 214,685,515 of record NC_138771.1, on the reverse strand, counting down.
AGCTTTAAAGTTGCACTCTTGCACTGCAAACGTTAAATGCTTAATGTTACCCTATACAGCTTAATGGAACCCTAGACAAAATCAAAGAGGAGCTCCAGCCTCCCCACCAAAAAATTAAAAGTCAGCAGCTACAAATACTGTAGCTGCTGACTTTTAATATCAGGACACTTTCCTGTCCAGGGATCATGCTATGTCAGCACCCCAACTGATTTTTCAATCGGCTTTCGGATGCTGCCGCCACCATTTCTTGTAAGGGAAACCGGCAGTGAAGCCTTGCAGCTTCACAGCTGGACTTTGTGAATAGCCTGGAGGCAGAGGAAGGAGGAGGGGGAGCCGAACTTCCTGGGGGACTTTGCTGCGGTGAGGTCACCAGGAAGTGGGGATGGGTATCTGTCAAAACCGGTACCTGATCCCCCCTGAAAGTTGCCAAAATGTGTCAGTGGAGGGGTCGGGAGGAAGCAAACAAGCGGAGCTTCCCCTTTTGGGTGGAGCTCTGCTTTAAAAAGCATTTTTACTTTCCTGTAACTTGCTCCCCCTAGTACCACCACTTCCCCAAGCCGCTTCTTCTCAGAGTTTAGTCAGTTACCAGAACTCTGACTTCATGTACAATCCAGAACCAGCAATCCTGCATTGCAAGTGAGGACACCAGCAGTCCTGCTTTGTAAGTGAGGACACCAGAAGTCCTGCTTTGTAAGTGAGGATACCAAGGCTCAGGGGGGTAACTACAGGGGTTGCAATTGCAACAGGGCCCCATGCTTCAGGGGGCCTGTGCGGGTCCCCTGTACACAAAGATAGAAGGGGCGATGGGAACAGCATGTAGAAAAATCACTGTCCTCCTTTTTCCTCCTTTTACTGCAGGAGCAAAATGGAAGAGATTGGTTCCTCTGTATGCTGCCCTGCCACCTTCTCCTATCCATTTCACTTGTGTTCTGCTGTCTCTGGGCCCCTGTGTGCTCCCCTGGTGCCCCCTCCACTGTGCTGACCCCCCCCCCCACTTTTCTCCCTCCCCTTTCCTGCCAGCTGCTGAAGGGGATGTGCCCCAATAGAGAACCAGGAAGGGGCCGGTTAATATGTAATTTACCAGCTCCTTCCTTTTCTGAATGGACAGAGTCATAGTCAGTGACATTGTACTAAAATTAAATGAAGTGATAAAAAATAATACAATGAAAATAACAGAAAATAAAAACTACTGACTACCAAACTTCCAGGATCACAAAGGTCACACTTGTAACCATGCCCTGGCATTCCACCACCGTGGGGAGGCCCTAAGATGGCAGGAAGGGGGCCCACTGCAGAACTTGTGAAAGGGTCCTGCTGCGGGACCGTAATAAAGGGCCCAGCAATGAGAGTAAAGGGCCCCAGGATCAGTGGGATAAGCCCCAGGCTTGAAGGGAAGGGCCCTGGTCAGGGGTCCGGGGGGCCTTTCATGGTTTCTTGCACCGGGGCCCTGAAGGTTCTAGTTACACCTCTGCAAGGGCTCACCCACCACCCTGTACGTTAGAAGAGGAAAGCTCTGGGTACTGGCAGAGCCAGGTATAAAGTGATTTTTAACAGTACCCTGGACAAATGTCAACATTCAATCCTTGCTCTGCAAGGGAAACCCCTCCTATTACTGTTATAGTAGAACTATAGCAATTTTTTATTTTGGATAGCGCAAAGGGAGGGTTATAACCCCTGTCAGATTTTTTCCTGCCACCTGTGTCCATTGCGGAGATTTCCCTTCACTTCCTGTCCCATAGCCAAACAGAAAGTCATCGGAAATCCCTGAAAATTAAGGGAATTCCTTGGGGACCCCTTTCACCAGAACTAATGTCTGCATGGGAAGATTTCTCCTCTATTACTTTTCTGGGGACAATTCAAAATTTGGGATTTTCTTTTACTTTCACTTTTAGTGATAAAGGTAAACGGGACAAATAAAGAGGGTGGATCTCCCTAACGGGGGCAGAGACAGCAATAAAAACTGACAGGTGTTCTAATCCCTCTCCTCTCTATCCAAAACTAAAAAAAAAGCTTTGCTCTCAGTTATACTTTAAACACAAACAAGGAGCTAAAACATATGCTAAAAGTTTGTGTTCTGAAATTTCTGGTGCTAAAGCACTGACAGCAACTAGTATAATTCCATAAACTGAGAAACAACTTATTACCGAGAGTCAAAGCCAAACATGGCAAATGTATGACTACCAAGCCAGATTACCATCAATCCATAGAAATCCAAGTTAGCTTGGGAAAAAGAAAAAAAAAAGACACTATCATTTTTGTGAAATGAGCCTCAGGCCTTATGCACAGTGGAAGTGATAAAAATGCAAGTAGCGTTGTTTCGTTGTTCAGTTTTTCGGTGTTTTTGCCGTGTTTTTTTAGCGTTAGCGTTTTTAGAAAGAAAACACAAGCTTTGGGGTCAAAAACACCGGTTAGCCACGTTTTTCCATGTTTACTGGCATTAGAGTTAAAATTTTCACCAAGGAAAGTGTTATTTTCTCCTATTTTAAAGGGAAATATTTACTGAACTAAAGCTGTTTTCGCTTTAATTACCCAATCGCGTGCAAGGGAAATAAATAATAGAAAAAAAAACGGTTAATTAAAATGAACATGCTTTAATCTTATGTACTAACATTTCACTTTGCAAAAGTAAAAATACACTTTGTTAGGTCATCAGCCTCATTTAATCTCATAAACCGCATTACTGTATATACCGTACACTGCTAAATGGGCCTTGAGAGCAAAGCTGCCAACCTGCTTAGTGCCAAATAGCATCATCCGCTGGCAGAAAACAGTAAACTCTCATGAACAATTATAACTTGAATAGCTAACCCTCTTATTTGGAGAAGAAACCTCTGTTACCCAGCGCTCATATGTACAAGTTTACACCTAAACCACCACAAAAGCTAAGATCTGAATTGGGCTCAATCAATAAGCACTGGTCATACCAATATATTGTACTCAGAGCCGCTGTTAGAAGTCACAGGACCCCGTACAGCCTACCTAAGGCCCCCCCCCCCCCCCCCCCGCAGAGGCAACCACCCCACACCACCCCTCCCCCCCATGCGAAAACGTCAAAATGATATTTTCACAAAAAATACATGAAAATCATTACTAGTGGACACAAACACTCCGTCATACATAAAAAAACATAGATTCCATCTCTAAGCCAAAATTCTCCCCAAACAATAATGCACATATTCCACCTACTCCCAGTTCCAATCTCCCCTCCCAGCATAAATCTTTGCTCCCACCCCAAGCTCAAATCCAACCTTAATCCCCCCTCCTAGCACACATCCCCTTTCTTCTCAAACTTTCTATCCTAGCACAAATCTTCTCCCCCAATCCCTCCTATTAGCCCAAATTCCCCCACCCCCTCCTGGTACAAAATACCCCTATTTCCCCTCCCAGCACAGATCTTCTTTCTTCAATCCCCCTCCTAGGACAAATTCCCACAAATCTCTCCTCCATCCCCTCTATATTGCCATTTCCAGCTCAGATTCTTCCTCCCTAACCAACCCCCCCCCCCCCCCCAGCACTAATCACCAGCCCCTCCTAGGTCAAACATCCCTTCTCATGGTTCAACCCCCCCCCCCTGAAACCCTCCTACTAGCACATATAACCCCCCCCCCCATTCTTCCTTCTACCACATATCCCCCCGCCGACCACACTTAATACAACTGGCCCGACGGCCGCCAATACTAATGCGTTTGGCTCTGAAGCCTAATGCTCCATCTACCCTCCTCCGCCCCCAGGTATGGCGGGTATCATGTCAATAATATAATTTAATTTCTTTAAACATCCTTGTCCTTGAGCGAGCAGATTGAATTGCATCATATACAATTAAGACTTTTAATTGTATATGATGGCAATAATATTTTCGACCTGCTCACCTCATATGTACTATCGCAATATGTCACTGGATTAGTAAAATGACTCAAATCTTATAAGATAGTTGGACTTGTGTTTGCTGTCACTGATTATTTCATTTATTTATATAATGACTATGGATTTCCTACTCATTATACAAATAAGTGAAATCATCATATGATTACAATCAGTGGCAGCAAACACAAGTCCAAATATCTTGAAAGAAAGAAGTAATCTTACTAATCCAATGACATAAAGCTGCACTGTTGGGCACTGATATGCTGCACTGATGAGCGCTAATAAGCTGCACTGATGGGCACTAATATGCTGCTCTGATGGCCACTGATGAGGCGGCAATGGTGGGTACTGATAAACTGCACTGATGGGCACTAATGAGGCTGCACTGATAAGGCAGCACTGATATGCTGCACTTATGGGCACTAATGAGGCTGAACTTATGGGAACTGATGAGGCTGCCCTGGTGGGCACTGATAGACTGTGGTTGTGGTCTGTGGTTTACAGATGACAGGGAGGGTCATAAACAGAAAGGGGTGTGGCCTGTACAGGAAGGGGTCGGTTATATTTAAATTAGGGGGTGCACAAGTTTAATGAGGCCTAGGGCAGCACAAGACCTAAATACGCCACTGTATATAACACATGGGACAGGACCGCTATTACTGTAGATTGCAATGCACTGCACACACACCGCCCCCTTTCTCCTTCAAGAGCTGCTCACCTCCCAGCAGCAGGAAATGTGGATAGGGAGCAACAATCAAACTGTCTGTGTGTGTGTGTCCAGTGCAATGCGATCTACAGTAAGAGCGATCCTGTCCCATGTGTTGTATAGATGAATGCTCTTCTGACAGGAGGGAGAGCACAACACAGCGCAACTCCTCCTGGCTCTTTTCTCTCTGCCTCTTCTCTCTGCTCCATCCTTCCATCTCCTTGTCCTGGCTGTGAGTGGGGGTGGCAGCGGGGTTAAGGAGCTCAGCCGCGGCCAGCCAGTGGGGCAGAACTGAAATCTGGGTGGGCACAACCCACCCCAGCACCCCCTAAATCTGGCCCATTGTGTCTCTCACCCAGCAACTGAAAACCGGCAGGGGGGAGAGAAACGGGCTTTCAGTTGCTGGGTGAGAGACACAGAGGGCATTGTTCCTTTTCTGCTCCACTGATCCTCCTGCTGTCCAGGCCCCCCGTGTGCCCGGGCCCCCTACAGGAGGACCGGTGGTCCCCCCCCTATCAGCAGCCCTGATTGTATTAAATCTGTCAGTGCATGTAGTAATTGTACAATCACTTCTATAAAATATTTAACTCTTGCAGCATAATCTGCATAAAATCTGGAAACTTGCCGGAATTTACACGGCAATGGCATAATTTCAAACCAGTTGCCAGGTCATTAGCAGAATTAGGCAAATCTTTAGAATGGCCATAGAATTTTTGCTCTCACACATTCGTGGCAACACATTCGTGTTCAACATGTGTTGCAATCACCATATACATACGTGTACATGCTATGTGTGTACCCATACATGCTATGTGTGGGTATGCGCAGGGCGATGGGATTGCTATTTTTATTAATATGATAATAATACAATTTTTTTAACATTTATCTTTGTTATCACAGGAGGGCTAACAAGCCCTCTATGCGATATCATTGGGCAGGTGATAGGTTCTCTTTATGGATACATTGAGGGCCTATTAGATTCCTATTACCTCCCCTGCCCTCCCCTACAGCTGATTGTGATTTATCAGCTGCTTACCCAGTCCAAGCAGCCAGAGAATGACATCTTTGAAGCTGGAAACTTTCAAAGCAGAGAACATCCAGCTTCATTCGCTGCAGAGATCATGGAACAGACATTCCTCAATCTCCTTCTTGCCATCCTAAAGTCATTTGTGGTCTTTGGCTCCCAAAAAAACACAGAGGAGGGGGCACACTACCAGCACTACAATAGGTATCTGATTACTTTTACATTCCAGGCTAGAAGTGGCTGAACAAAACAGTAAAAAGCTAATTCCTGCTACTAAGCCCTTCAGACTCTGGATGGTCAAAGTGGTTAAACCCTTTACCAAACAGGAACAACAATAAAAAGCTGCAGAGGTTCTAGCATTCTCTTGCTTAACTGTGAAAAAAAAAAATAAGGAAAAAAAAAAATTTATTTTGTTTTTGTTCTGCTTGTGTTGCTATTGCAAAGTTTCCTTCACTTCTTGTCTGTTAAAAAGCTGTCCCCAAAACAGAAATCAAGTGAGAGGAAAGCCTTGGATGGCAGTAAAATCTGACAGGGATTCTACTCCCATCCCCACTCTATACATACACAAAAAAATAAAATACTTTAAGTATACAATAGGTAAAGTGCTGCGTAAATTGTTTATAACAAAATACACTATATTACCAAAAGTTTTGGGACTCCTGACTTACACACACATGAACTTTAATGGCATCCCAGTCTTATTCCGTAGGGTTCAATATTGAGTTGGCCCACCCTTTGCAGCTATAACAGCTTCAACTCTTCTGGGAAGGCTGTCCACAAGGTTTAGGAGTGTGTCTAAGGTAGGGTGACCAGACGTTTCCAGGGAAAGTCTCCGGATTGAAGACACTGTCCCCGGTCCAAGTCTGTCCACGGTTTTGTCTCCGGATTCAGGGCCGGATTAATGTAGAAAGGGCATCCCATGCTGGCTGAGAAACAGCCTGGTGGCTCAGATGCAGATGCCACCTGCTGGACGATCTCACTGCCGCTCCTGCTGCTGTTCAGTGGAGGAGAGGCAGAGCCAAAAATTGACTGTGTGGAGGACTGAGACCAGGAGATGAGCAGAGGAGGGGGGGGGGGGTCTATTTGTACACAGGTGAGGGCAGTGGGGGAGCAGGGGTCAGAGCTGATGCAGCTGCATGGAGAGTTTAGCTGTTGTGGGCAAAGGGCTAAGAGGTGGCTGAGATAATCTGTGAGAGAAGGGTGCAGAGATGAGCTATGGATGTGGGGGCAGAAGTGTCCTCTGTGTATATCAAACCTCTGAACCCTGTATTTTATGCCTAACACCCTCCTGTATATTATGTAGTCCTGTGCCCAGTGCACTGTGTATTATGCAGTCCTGTGCCCAGCGCTCTGTGTATTATGTAGTCCTGTGCCCAGCGCTCTGTGTATTATGTAGTCCTGTGCCCAACGCTCTGTGTATTATGCAGTCCTGTGCCCAGCGCTGTGTATTATGCAGTCCTGTGCCCAGCGCTCTGTGTATCATGCAGTCCTGTGCCCAGCGCTCTGTGTATTATGTAGGTCTGTGCCCAACGATCTGTGTATTATGCAGTCCTGTGCCCAGCGCTGTGTATTATGCAGTCCTGTGCCCAGCGCTCTGTGTATTATGCAGTCCTGTGCCCAGCGCTCTGTGTATTATGTAGTCCTGTGCCCAGCGCTCTGTGTATTATGTAGATCTGTGCCCAACGCTCTGTGTATTATGCAGTCCTGTGCCCAGCGCTGTGTATTATGCAGTCCTGTGCCCAGCGCTCTGTGTATTATGCAGTCCTGTGCCCAGCCCTCTGTGTATTATGTAGTCCGGTGCCCAACACTCTGTGTATTATGCAGTCCTGTACTCAGTGCTCTGTGTGTTATGTAGTCCTGTGCCCAGCGCTCTGTATATTATGTAGTCCTGTGCCCAGCGCTCTGTATATTATGCATTCCGGTGCCCGGTGTTCTGTGTATTATGAAGTCCTGTGTCATTTGCCAATAAAAAAAAAAAAAATGTCCCCGGATTTAATTTTAAAAATCAGGCCACCATAGTCCGTGGGAATGTTTGACCATTTCCTTGGCATTTGTGAGGTCAGGCACTGATGTAGACGAGAAGGCTTGCAGTCTCCACTCTAATTAATACCAAAGGTGTTGAGGTCAGGACTGATGTGCAAGCCAGTTAAATCCCCCCCCCCCCCCCCAAGCTCGCTCATCCATGTGTGTATGAACCCTGCTTTGTGCACTGGTGTGCAGCCATGTTGGAACAGGAAGGGGCCATCCCCAAACTGTTCCCACAAAGTTGGGAGCAAGAAATTGTCCAAAATGTCTTCGTATGCTGATGTCTTAAGAGTTCCTTTCACTGGAACTAATGGGTAAAGCCCAACCCTTGAAAAACCAACCCCACACCATAATCCCCCCTCCACCAAATGATTTGGACCACTGCAGAAAGCAAGATCCATAAAGACATTAATGAGGGACTTTGGGGTGGAGGAACAGAGTCCTGACCTAAACCTGATAGAATGCCTTTAGGATGAATTAGAGTGGAGACTGCGAGCCAGGCCTTCTCTCCAACATCAGTGCCTGCCCTCACAAATGCGCTTCTGGAAGACTGGTAAAACATTCCCATAGACACACTCCTAAATCTTGTGGACAGCCTTCCCAGAAGAGTTGAAGCTGTTATAGCTGCAACGGGTGGGCCAACTCAATATTGAACCCTACGGAATAAGACTGGAATGCCATTAACCACTACTGGGCACTTTCACCCCCTTCCTGCCCAGGCCAATTTTCAGCTTTTAGCGCTGTTGCATTTTGAATGACAATTGCGCGGTCATGCAACACTGTACCTAAACCAAATTTATGTAATTTTTTCCCCCACAAATAGAGCTTTCTTTTGGTGGTATTTGATCACCGTAAGTTTTTTTCTTTTTTGCTAAACAAATAAAAAAAAAGTTTGAAAAAAAAAAAGTTTTTTTGTTTATGTTATACAATTTTGTAAATAGATACGTTTTTTCCTGCACTGATGAGGCCGCACTGACAGGCACTGATGAGGAGGCACTGATGGGGTGGCACTGATAGGCAGCACTGGTGGGCACTGATAAGTGGCACTGATATGCAGCATTGGTGGGCACTGATAGGCGGCACTGCTGGGCACTGATAGTTGGCACTGATAGGCAGCACTGATGGGCACTGATAGGCGGCACTGGTGGGCGGCACTGATAGATGGCAATGGTGGGCAGCACTGATGGGGAGGGCACTGGCGGGCTCCCTGATTGCCATCCCTGGTGGCCATGGTAGGCATCCCTGGGATCACGGGTGGGCATCCCTGGGGTCATGGGTGGGCATCCCTGGTGGTTCTAGTGGCATCCCCCCCCAAGGGTCTGCACTGGTAATCAATGCTCTGATTACCAGTGCAGACCCCCCCTGTCAGGATAGCCACAGATCGGCTCTCCTCTACTCGTGCCTGTGTACTATGTGACCAGCTGTGATTGGACACAGCTGGTCACATGGTAAAGAGCCTATGTCAGTAAGCTCTTTACCGAGATCGGAGATGCGGTGCGTCGGAGTGAGCAGAGCTGAGCGCATTATCCTGCTGCCGTCATATGACGTCCAGTCAGGATAATGCAACCACCTTCCCACTGTCATTTACCTATAGGGCGGGCGGGAAGTGCTTAATAAAAATATTTGTGCTTACCGCCAGTCACTCTCAGTCTTTAGTATTACATCAACTACTGGGCAGACAAGAGTAGTGGGAATGTATCCAGGGGATTGTGTTCCTACTGGCAGGATACAATGATTGTTTTCAAGGTAACCAGCAGGTGGAAATGAAGACTTGGCTGCAGTTCTCATATTTTGCAGCTCAATACACATGAGAATGGATCTGAGGATTAAGGCCCCTTTCACACATACGGTCCGGTCCGTTCAGTTCATCGGTTCAGTCACATCAAAATGTATCAGTTTTTCATCAATTTTTCATCCATTTTTCATCAGTTGTCATCCGTTTTTCATCCGTTTTTCATCCGATCCGTTTTTTTGACGGATGAAAAATAGGGCATTCATCCGTTCAAAAAAACGGACATTGACGGAAGCGGATGAAAACGGATGTTAACTGATGATCATCCGTTGTCATTCGTTTTTACATAGAGATACATTGATGTCCGTTTTTCATCCGTCAACGGATGGATGAAAAACGGACAAACGGACAGCATGTGTGAAAGGGGCCTAAGGCTTTATTCATAAAGGCAAATCTCAACAGCAAGATCTACTGATTCCCATGGCTGAGATTGACAGCTGTGTGTGGATAAGCCACTGAGCACCTGCACTGCAGTGACAGGCTGTCAGTGGCTGCAACTATTCGTGACTGTTTGCCTGTGATGATTGCAGCTGGATGCACACAATGATAGCCTGTTTTTTCAGTTTAACCACTTTCAGACCGGAGGATTTGGCTGCTCAATGGCCAGGCCCTATTTTGCGATTCGGCACTGCGTGACTTTAACCGGTTGCCGACCGCCGCACGACTATATACTGCGGCGGTCAGCCCCGGCCAGGCAGAGTGACGTAGCGGTACGTCACTAGCCTTCGCCGCTCTGGCGCGCGCGCGCGCGCACCCGCGGTCCCGCCGATGACTCGATTGGGTTCAGAACCGATCAGTCATCAGGTCCAGGCCAATCATTTTTGGTCTGGACCTGTTGATCGGTCCTGCCCAATCAGATCTCCCTCTAAGCCTGTGAAATGTAAACACAGGCTTAGAGGAGATGTGCCCTCCCCTCCCAACGGTCTTTTTGGATCCAGCGTGAGAGGAGAGCACATCTAATTGTAAGTACAGCACCAAGCACGTACATACACACTTAGATAGGCACATTTCACCCCCGATCGCCCCCCCAATTAACCCCTACAGCACCTGACACAACACACACTATATACAGCATATAGCATATACCTATATACCTGTATAAGTGTGATTTGTGAACAGGTGTAGCCCTTGCGACCCCCCCTTTTCCACTCAAATTACCCCCCACCCCCCCCTAATAAAGATTTAACCCACTGATCCCCCCTGAACCCCCCCTGATCACCGCCGTTAACCCCTACACCCTCTGTCACATCAGCACTAATACAAACGCAATATACGGTGTTATTGTATTTTTGTATTAGTGTCATTGTGATCAGAATTAGCGCAGGCGACTAAGTTTCTGTCCCAAGAAGGTTTAGGGTCCCCGCCACCCGCCCAATAAAGATTTAAGCCCCTGACCCCCCCCTGATCACCCCTACACCCCCTGCCATAACACACACCGTATACAGTATATAGCATTTTGCTATATACCCGTATAAGTGTGATTTGTGGTCAGGTCTAGCGCTTGCGACCCCCCTTTTTCCACTTGAATTACCCGCCACCCCCCCCTAATAAAGATTTAAGCCCCTGATCCCACCTGATCCCCCCCTGATCACCGCTAGTTAACCCCTACACCCTCTGTCACATCAGCACTAATACAAACGTAATATACTGTGTTTTTGTATTTTTGTATTAGTGTCATTGTGATCAGAATTAGCGCAGGCGACTAAGTTTGTGTCCCAAGCAGGTTTAGGGTCCCCCCCACCCGCCCAATAAAGATTTAATCCCCTGATCCCCTCCTGATCACCCCTACACCCCCTGCCACAACGCACACTGTATACAGTATATAGCATTTTCTATATACCCGTATAAGTGTGACTTGTGACCAGGTTTAGCGCTTGCCACCGTTCCTTTTATCCTTAGGATACCCGCCAGCCCCTTCCAATAAAGATTTAAACCCCTGATCCCCCCCTGATCACATCCCGTTAACCCCTACACCCTCTGTCACATTAGCACTAATACACACATAATATACTGTTTTTACTGTATTTTTGTATTGGTGTCATTGTGACTTGAGGTTGCTCTAGCTAGCTAGTTTCTTTCCCAAAGGAGGTTTAGGGTCCCCGCCACCCCCCCCCAGATCCCCGGCGCATAGTTTAGAAGTAACCCCTTGATCACCACACACGCACGCACGCACCTACACTTCCATTTCTAGTATAGTGTTTGAACAGATCAATATCTGATCTGATCAGAGCTATACTAGCGCCCCCATAGTTTAGGGTTCCCAAAACGCGGTGTTTGCACGATCAGCACTGATTCCGGCCAGCACCTGCGTTTAACCCTTTCACCCAGGTAAGTGTAGTAATCAATAGATTACTGTCACTTACAAAAAACACAAGACACAAAACCGCTGTGTTAGCAGAGTCAGGCCTGATCCCTGCTAGCATTAGCAGTTTTTTTGGTAGCGCTTGAAATAGTCTTCGACAACCAGGTGCTTTTATTACCTGTGAGTCGCATCACTGTACGGGTAAATTTAGTTACCAAAATGTCTAAACGTTCGTACAGTGATGAAGCTATTTACAGTATAATGTCCATGTCAGGTGAGAGCGATGGGGAAGCCTCACCGGCAGAATCAGGGTCATTATACGAACCAGATGACGGCAGCGGCTCCCTGACAGACAGCTCCGACGACAGATGGGTCCCTGTTAGACCCAGGCGTACCCGACCCCATTCTGGTGTTGTTGAAATGCAGGAATCGCAGGGTGCTCGTATGGAGCAGAGTGTGGGTACTAGTGCCGCTCATCCTTCTGGCGACCTGGCAAGCGCCAGCGGCCTAGTACAACCTGGACCTAGTACAACCAGCACTGCAGTAAGACCTGGTGACGTGGCGAGTCCCCTAAGTGCAGTTGAAGCTGGTGCGGTGGCTAGCACAAGTAGTGGCCCGCAGCCACCGCGTATTCGAAGACAGGCCCGTAGAGCCCATAGTGCCCTCCCTGATGCGCTGGCATATCCCAATTGGCAACCCACTGATTCTACAGCGCCAGTACTTCCCCCATTCACCGCCCAACCTGGAATCCACGTGGAGACAGCTGGTTTTACGCCCCTGAACTTTTTTGAGCTGTTCTTCACGGAAGATCTTTTCAGATCTATTGTGGATCAATCAAATTTATATGCTCAACAATTTATCGCCGCCAACCCAAATTCGCACCTTGCCAGACGATTCGGCTGGAATCCTATAACGGTTTCCGAATTTAAGATCTTTCTGGGCCTTTCCCTCCACATGGGCATAACTAAACAAAGTGAATTGCGGCTATATTGGTCCACTAGCCCAGCTCACCATATGCGCATGTACTCTGCCTCCATGTCCAGGGGGAGATACGAGCAAATTCTGCGATTTATGCATTTCAGCGACAATGAAATCTGTCGTCCTCGGGGAGACCCTGCATACGATCGGCTCCACAAAATTCGGCCCCTCATAGACCACTTCAATCAGCGGTTTGCAGCCTTGTTTACCCCCGAACAAGTTGTCTGCATTGACGAGTCCCTGATTAAATTTACTGGCCGTCTTGCTATCAAACAGTACCTCCCCAGCAAGCGTGCCAGATACGGGGTCAAGTTGTATAAGCTCTGTGACAGGGCCACAGGCTATACAGTTAATTTCCGTGTCTATGAGGGAAAAGATAGCACTGTGGAGCCCCCGAACTGCCCAGACTACATAGGGAGCAGCGGTAAGATTGTTTGGGACTTGGTGTCACCCTTATCCGGAAAGGGGTACCATTTGTACGTGGACAATTTTTACACAAGCGTGCCACTATTTAGTCACCTGCTTGATTTACAAATTGGCGCATGTGGCACCGTGCGACCTAATCGCCGGGGCTTCCCCCAACGGCTTGTTAATTCCCGTCTTAGTCGGGGGGCGAGAGCCTGCTTGAAAACGGACAAATTACTTGCGGTGAAGTGGAAGGATACACGGGATGTTTATGTTCTGTCCTCCCTTCACGCAGACACGACAGTCCAAATCCCTACGGCAACTGGCGTTATGGAGAAACCCCTCTGTGTCCACGAATATAACCTTAACATGGGAGGGGTGGACCTTAACGACCAGCTTTTGGCGCCGTATTTAGTTGCCCGTAAAGCCAGACGCTGGTACAAAAAAGTGTCTGTTTACCTTTTCCAATTGGCTATGCTGAACGCCTTTGTCCTATACAAGGCGTCAGGACGAACTGGACCCTTCCGGGAATTCCAGGAAGCGGTCATCCTTGCCTACCTGTACCCAGGAGGCATGCCTGCCCAACTTCCCCTTCCAGATGCAGTGAGCCGGCTGCATGAGAGGCATTTTCCTTATGCCCTCCCGAGTACCCCTACCCAAATACGACCCCAAAGACGATGTCGTGTCTGTAGCAAGCGCGGATTTAGGCGTGACACCCGTTATTATTGTCCCAAATGTCCTGACCATCCTGGTCTCTGCATCGGGGAATGTTTTGAGCGCTACCATACACTAGTGGAGTATTAGTGTAGGGTACAGCACGACACAGTGTAGGGCACATAAACACAGGGTCTCGAAGGATGTTGGATGTCCATCGACATTTTGAGAGACCCAAGCTGGAAGAGAAGATCGCAGAAGATCGCACTCCCTCCCAAATCAAGAAATAAAGGAACAGTTAGAAAGTAAAATAAAAGGATCCAAAAACTGTTGTGGTGTCAGTAATTTTATATGTCCTTCTACTCCTTCCTACTATACTTTTTTCAATGTCCTTTGTTTGTTTTTTCATTCTTTTGTGACCTGTTTCTCTTGCAGGTAATTGTCGGCTACCACGCATTGATTTTATATATTCTGACACAAACAGCGTTTGCGCTCAGCATATATGGATACCTTTGCTGATAGCAGCTGTGGTGATTTTCTGATTTCAGCACTGCAGTTAAAATCTTATTTTGGTATACGTGGATAGCGCCGTGTATACCCATCATTAAATTCAGTGGGTGGTTGTTTGGGCGGTTAATGATGAGAATCCAAAAACTTTTGTTGTGTCAGTCATTTTATATGTCCTACTCTTCCTAATGTACTTTTTTTTAATGTACTTTGTTTGTTTTTTCATTCTTTTGTGACCTGTTTCTCTTGCAGGTAATTGTCGGCTACCACGCATTGATTTTATATATTCTGACACAAACAGCGTTTGCGCTCAGCATATATGGATACCTTTGCTGATAGCAGCTGTGGTGATTTTCTGATTTCAGCACTGCAGTTAAAATCTTATTTTGGTATACGTGGATAGCGCCGTGTATACCCATCATTAAATTCAGTGGGTGGTTGTTTGGGCGGTTAATGATGAGAATCCAAAAACTTTTGTTGTGTCAGTCATTTTATATGTCCTACTCTTCCTAATGTACTTTTTTTAATGTACTTTGTTTGTTTTTTCATTCTTTTGTGACCTGTTTCTCTTGCAGGTCCCTCGTCGGCTACCACGCATTGATTTTATATATTCTGACACAAACAGTGTTTGCGCTCAGCATATATGGATACCTTTGCTGATAGCAGCTGTGGTGATTTTCTGATTTCAGCACTGCAGTTAAAATCCTATTTTGGTATACGTGGATAGTGTCGTGTATACCCATCATTAAATTCAGTGGGTGGTTGTTTGGGCGGTTAATGATGAGTAATACTACGCATTATTCCTGTGCTGATTTCTGATAGGTTCTCTTTTTTTCCGTTCAGCCCACAGGCTGCATGAAAAAAAAAAAACCTATATGCCAAACAAGGACCAGCAATGTACTGGTACGTTGCTGGACTTTGAGTGGTTGTACCAGGATGATGCCTGCAGATTTAGGCATCATCTTGGTATCGTTTTTTACAGCCAGCGGTCGGCTAACATGTAAAAGCAATCCTAGCAGGTAATTGGCCGCTAGACTGCTTTTACATGCAGTGGGAGGGGTCTCCCCCCCCCCCACCGCCGCCTTCCGAAGCCTTCCGTGGTTTTTCTCGGGCTCTCCTGTCCCACCGGTTAACCCGAGAGTGCAGCCGGTGGTTCAGTTATCTAACCATAGAGCTAATTGAAGATTAGAATGGCTCCAATCATCTCTATGGCCTAAGATGCCGGAGGCTACGAGCATTTCATGACTTCTTTTTCGCCAGAAATAAACAGGGCCATTGGGAAATTGGGAAAGTATTTTATCACACCAATTTTGGCGTGGTCAGATACATTAAGGTCAGAGGAGAGATCTAGAGTATAAAAGACCCCAATTTTTTTAAAAAAGAGTACCTGTCACTACCGATTGCTATCATAGGGGATATCTAAATTCACTGTGATAACAATAAAAATGATTTAAAAAAAAAAAATTAAAGGAAAGGTGTCAAAATAACATAAAAAAGCAAAAAAAAAAAAAAAAAAAAAAAAAAAAAAATTGAGCCCCCCCCCTTTCCCCCCGTGCTTGCACGCAATGGCACACGCAAGCGTTGGTCTAGTGTCATATGTAAACCGCAATTTCAGCATGCATGTGAGGTATCGCCGCGATCGCCAGATCGAGTGCAGTAATTTTTGCAGTAGACCTCCTCTGTAAGTCTAAAGTGGTAACCTGTAGAGACTTTTAAAGTTTTTAAAAATGTACGTACGTTGTTGCCGCTGCGCAGGCGTGCGCAATTTTTAAAGCATGTCATGTCAGGTGTCTATGAACTCGGCATAAGATCATCTTTTAAATTTTACCAAAAAAATTGGAATTATATAGTGTATTTGTGAAATAAATTAAAAAAAAATGTATTTTTTTCGCAAAAATTGCGTTTGGAAAATCTGTGCGCAAATACCGTGTGACAAAAAAATTTGCAACATCCCCCATTTTATTCTATAGGGCCTCTGCTTTAAAGAAATATATAATGTTTGGGGGTTCAAAGTAATTTTCTAGTAAAAAAAAAATATTTTTTCATGTAAACAAAAAGGCACAGAAAAGGCTTGGTTTTCAAGTGGTTAGAAGAGTGGGTGATGTGTGGATAAGATTGAGCATAAAATGCCGGGACAGTTCAAACACCCCCCAAATGACCCCTTTTTGAAAAGTAGACACCCAAAGCTATTTGCTGAGAGGCATGGTGAGTCCATGGAATATTTTATATTTTGCTACAAGTGTCGGGAAAATTATTATTTCTTTTTTTTTTGTTGTTTTTTTACAGAAAGTTGTCACTAAATGATATATTGCTCACACATGCCATGTGTATATGTGAAATGACACCCCAAAATACATTCTGCTGCTTCTCCTGAGTACAGGGATACCCCATGTGTGAGACTTTTTGGCAGCGTAGCTGTGTACGCGCCCCCGAAAACCAATCCACATCTTCAGGTTTTCTAATGGCGTAAATTGCTGATTTTACCCCTGACTACCTGTCACAGTTTCAGAGGCCCTGAAATTTCAAGATAGCACAAAACCCCCCCAAATGACCCCATTTTGCAAAGTAGACACTCCAAGCTATTGGCTGAGAAGCATGGTGAGTCCATGGAATAGTTTATATTTTGCCACAAGTTTCGGGAAAATAATTTTTTTTTTTTTTTTAACACAAAGTTGTCAGTAAATGATATAATGCTCACGCATGCCATGGGTATATGTGAAATGACACCCCAAAATACATTCTGCTGCTTCTCCTGAGTACAGGGATACCCCATGTGTGAGACTTTTTTGCAGTCTAGCCGAGTACAGGACCCCGAAAACCAACCTCCACTTTCAGGCTTTCCAAGGGCGTAAATTGTTGATTTCACTCCTGACTACCTATCACAGTTTCGGAGGCCCTAAAATTCCAAGATAGCACAAAACCCCCCCAAATGACCCAATTTTGCAAAGTAGACACTCCAATCTATTTGCTGAGAGGCATGGTGAGTATTTTGCAGCTCTCATTTTTTTTGGAAAATGAAGAAAAAACAGGAAAATGCATTTTTTTTCCTCTTTTTTCAATTTCCAAAACTTTGTGACAAAAAGTGAGATCTGCAAAACACTCAACATGCCTCTCTGCAAATAGCTCAGGGTGTCTACTTTCCAAAATGGGGTCATTTGGGGGGGTTTTGTGCTATCTTGGAATTTTAGGGCCTCCGAAACTGTGATAGGTAGTCAGGAGTGAAATCAACAATTTACGCCCTTGGAAAGCCTGAAAGTGGAGGTTGGTTTTCGGGGTCCTGTACTCGGCTAGACTGCAAAAAAGTCTCACACATGGGGTATCCCTGTACTCAGGAGAAGCAGCAGAATGTATTTTGGGGTGTCATTTCACATATACCCATGGCATGTGTGAGCAATATATCATTTACTGACAGCTTTGTGTAAAAAAAAAAAAAAAATATATATATATATATATTTCCCGGAACTTGTGGCAAAATATAAAATATTCCATGGACTCACCATGCCTCTCAGCAAACAGCTTGGGGTGTCTACTTTCCAAAATGGGGTCATTTGGGGGGGTTTTGTGCTATCTTGGAATTTTAGGGCCTCCGAAACTGTGATAGGTAGTCAGGAGTGAAATCAACAATTTACGCCTTTGGAAAGCCTGAAAGTGGAGGTTGGTTTTCGGGGTCCTGTACTCGGCTAGACTGCAAAAAAGTCTCACACATGGGGTATCCCTGTACTCAGGAGAAGCAGCAGAATGTATTTTGGGGTGTCATTTCACATATACCCATGGCATGTGTGAGCAATATATCATTTACTGACAGCTTTGTGTAAAAAAAAAAAAAAAATATATATATATATATATTTCCCGGAACTTGTGGCAAAATATAAAATATTCCATGGACTCACCATGCCTCTCAGCAAACAGCTTGGGGTGTCTACTTTCCAAAATGGGGTCATTTGGGGGGGTTTTGTGCTATCTTGGAATTTTAGGGCCTCCGAAACTGTGATAGGTAGTCAGGAGTGAAATCAACAATTTACGCCTTTGGAAAGCCTGAAAGTGGAGGTTGGTTTTCGGGGTCCTGTACTCGGCTAGACTGCAAAAAAGTCTCACACATGGGGTATCCCTGTACTCAGGAGAAGCAGCAGAATGTATTTTGGGGTGTCATTTCACATATACCCATGGCATGTGTGAGCAATATATCATTTACTGACAGCTTTGTGTAAAAAAAAAAAAAATATATATATATATATATATTTCCCGGAACTTGTGGCAAAATATAAAATATTCCATGGACTCACCATGCCTCTCAGCAAATAGCTTGGGGTGTCTACTTTCCAAAATGGGGTCATTTGGGGGGGTTTTGTGCTATCTTGGAATTTTAGGGCCTCCGAAACTGCGACAGGTAGTGCAGAGGTGACATGAACAATTTACGCCATTAGAAAACCTGAGAGTGTTGATTGGTTTTCGCGGTCCTGTACACAGCTAGGCTCCCAAAAAGTCTCACACATGGGGCATCCCCATACTCAGGAGAAGCGGCAGAATGTATTTTGGGGTGTCATTCCACATATACCCATGTCATGTGTGAGAAATTTATCTTTTAGTGACAACGTTGTGTAAAAAAAAAAAATTAAAAAAAAAAATTGTAATTTTCCCGAAACTTGTGGCAAAATATAAAATATTCCATGGACTCACCATGCCTCTCAGCAAACAGCTTGGGGTGTCTACTTTCCAAAATGGGGTCATTTGGGGGGGTTTTGTGGCATCTTGACATTTCAGGGCCTCCTAAACCGTTATAGGTAGTGAGAAAATGCAATGAAAAATGTACGCCCTTTGAAATTCTGATGGTGGTGATTTGTTTTCCGGCTCCCGTACACAGCTACGCTCCCAAAAAGTCTCACATATGTGGTATCCCTGTACTCAGGAGAAGCAGCAGAATATATTTTGGGGTGTAATTACACATATACCCATGGCATGTGTGAGCAATATATCATTTCAATGACAACTTTGTGTAAAAAAAAAAAAAAAAATTTTTTTAGTCATTTTTCAAACACCTGTGACAAAAAAATAAAATATTCAATGAGCTCAACATGCCTCTCAGAACATTCCTTAGGATGTCTACTTTCCAAAAAGTGGTAGTTTGGGGGGGTTTTGTACTGCCCCGCCATTTTAGCACTTCATGAAATGAGATAGGCAGTCAGAAATTAAAGCTTCGTAAATTTCAGTATTTACACCATAGTTTGTAGACGCTATAACTTTTGCGCAAACCAATAAAAATACGCTCATTGATTTTTTTTTTGTCAAAGACATGTAGCTAAATATATTTTGGCCAAAAAAAATGACATAAATTGAGTATATTGGATATTTTTTAAAAGACAAAGTTGAAAATGTCATTTTTTTGCAAAATTTTCGCTCTTTTTTTATTAATATCGCAAAAAATAAAAAGCGCAGAGGTGATCAAATGCCACCAAAAGAAAGCTCTGTTTGTGGGAAAAAAAGGACGTAAATTTCGTTTAGGTACAGCATTGCATGACCGAGCAATTATCAGTTAAAGTCACGAAGTGCCAAGTTGAAAAAAGGGGTCTGGTCCTTTAGCAGCCAAATCCTCCGGGGCTTAAGTGGTTAATGGACAATTGCGCGGTCGTGCGACTCTGTACCCAAAAGAAATTCTCAAAAAAAAAAATTTAAAAATCTAAATTTCTTAACATTGTCAATTGCCAATTTGTTTTCTGCTACATATTTAAAAAAAAAAAAAAATCGCAATAAGCGTATTTTGATTGGTTTGCGCAAATGTTATTGCGTTTACAAACTATGGGAAAGATTTATGTCATTTTTACTGTTTTTTTTTTTTACTAGTAATGGCGGCGATCTGCGATTTTTTGCGGGACTGCGACATTGCAGCGAACAGATCGGACCCCTAACTGACATTTTTGACACTTTTGGGGGATACCAGTGACATTACTACAGTAATCAATGCTAAATAAAAAAATGGACTGTTACTGTAAAAATGACACTGGCAGGGAAGGGGTTAACAGCACTGGTGATCAAGGGGTTAAATGTGACCCTAGGGGCGGGATTCTAACTGTGGAGGCGTGGCTTGTGAAGTCATCACAGAGATATATAGCAGAATCACATGACATCTGTGATCACTTCAGGGAGAAGTATGGACGACTGTGATTACACCATCCGTCTGTCCTCTGTTGGCGGCGGGAGATCGCGGATGGTCGACGACCATCGGAGCCGCCTGACACCCACGCTGGCTCCCCTGCTGACGAGCAGGGGCGGGATCGCGATCGCCCCCTAGCTCCTCCCAGGCGAGCGCCGTACATGTACAGCGCTTTGCCTGTACGAGCCAGCCTGCCGCAGTACATCTGCGGCGGCTGGTCGTAAAGTGGTTAAGGGTTTGGCGGTCACCGCTATCTGCACACAACTGTCAATCCTAGGCGCCATATCTGAAATGTACAAATCTGTAAATTCCATGCCATAGAAGACAGGTCACCCTCCCCTCTGTTCCTGTCCTACAGTGATTGTAGGTTTTACAAAGTAGGGAAGGGTAAAGGAATACACCAAAGGGGGCTTGTCCAAAAGCTTGCCTAGTGTCCAATCACCTGCAAATAGCAGCCTATAACCAGTGGTGTATTTAGGTTTTGTGCTGCCCTAGGCCTGACTAAACTTGGACATCCCCTCATTTAAATATGACCCACCCTTTCCTGTAAAGGCCACACCCCTTCCTGTTACCCGTTATCACGTACCTGAAGGTGAGCCTGAACGGTGAGGAACCTCTCTTGCACCTCTGACTCAGGGCCCCTGATAGTGCAGACAGGAGGTGCCGGAGTGTAGAGTAGCACGAGTGCCTGATGTAACTGGAAGCAGGCTGATGTCCACAGACAAGGATAGCCGGGTAGGTCCAGAGGATAAGCAGGTATGCAGGCAACTAGTGCTGGTGGCAGGAGCGTAGTGAGACAAGCCGGGTCAGAAGCCAAACGGTCATAAAGGAGCCAGAAGGAGCAGACTGGAGCGGAGGTCAAGGGACAAGCCGGGGTCGGTGCAGGCGGAGAGCAGAGGATAGTCAGGACAAGCCGGGTCTGGTACTGGTAAGCAGGATACAGGTTAGCAGGTTCAGGTCAACAAGGCTGATGACAGAGCATCACTGGAGTTGAGCAAAGGCTGGGTTTAAATAGCCCATTTGGCGCCAGCATCTGTCATGTTGCGTGCTTGCGTGCGTTCGCGTATTCGCGCGTTTGCGCATTCGCCAAGTCCCGACGGGATTTAACAGAAACATAACATTGAACAGCAAGGCTCTTCTTACACCCGCCCTATCATCCGTAAACCACAGACCACAACCACAGTCTATCAGTGCCCATCAGTGCAGCATATCAGTGCGGCCTCATCAGTGGCCATCTGTACAGCCCCATCAGTGGCCACCAGTGCAGTCTATAAGTGCAGCTTATCAGTGCCGCCTCATCATTGCCCATCAGTGCCCATCGGTGGCCATCAGTGCAGCCTTATGTCACTAGATTGGTAAGATTACTCCTTTCTTTTAAGATATTTGGACTTGTGTTTGCTGCCACTGATTGTAATCATAGGATTATTTCACCAGCCTGCGGTCTGTCCGAATGTCCTCACCCGTTGGTATTATCATACCGGCAGGTAGCAGTGTAACTGCTTTATGGGGGTGCCAGACTGATTTGCCTCCTGGACCCAGCCCTCCGGCCCAATTTGCCCCATAAGGCTGGCACTATACTAAAAGTGTAGCGCAAGCCGGTGGTGACCCTTTTCGTACAGGGGTCGGGATGAGGCTGTTTTTTTTTCGTGCAGGGTGAAGCTTTTTTGCTGCCCCCCCTGCAAAATGCCGCCCTAGGCCTGGGCCTTGTTGGCCTAGGCCAAGATACAGCACTGCTTATAACCCAGGCTTTAAATCTGGCCTGTGTCTTAGTCTGTATTCTAAGATAAAGAATTTACAGCTAAGTCAAAATTCTTTCCCCCCCCCCCCCCCCCCACAGTTTCTGCACTTACAGACCTGTAAAACACTGTTTACCACTTAAAAATTTTGAGTTAGCAAGTATCGCGTTCACCAGGTCACATAGATAGGGAATAGCACTGCAAGATCATTTAAAGTTTCCTGAGTACATGGGGAATTGTAAGCGAATTTGCTGCACATATACAAGCAACTCTTAACCCAAAAGTAATTATACAGAAAATGAAGCAAAGAAATTGTTAAACCGGATACTCATGTGCAGATAATTTTATTATACAAAAGAGTATTTCTTTTACGTCCTCCGACAGTCGCCGCCCCTTCATAATCTTCACCAATGGGTATTGACCTTTTCTCCGTAGGAGTAGCTAGGCAACAAGATTTGTTAATACAAAAGCTTTTAGCATAATCACACCCCTAGGGGGCGGTCCCCTCAGTCAATACCTCCCTGCTTCCAGCATCCTCAACTCAGTTTGAATTTGCCTAGCTTAGGAGTAGCTGGCTGTTCCTGTGCTGGGGCTTTCAGTCTCAGCCTTCTATCCCTTTTTGATTTTATTTTAAGTATTTTTCTCTTTCTTTTACTTAGCTGTTATTTTATCAGCCTTAGTTTAGTTTTCTTCGGATGAAGATGATTATGCGGAGCTGGGTCTCGGACTGGCCGCCCTGGATCCCAGGGCTGAGAGCCAGAAGGTTCCCCAGCCTGCCATCGAGCTTTCAGCTCAGGTTTCCCTGGCATATTGAATGACCCATCCCTGTTCGCTGCAGGGATGCTGCCTGTGAGGTGGCTACCTCACTGGACGCCATTTTTGAGGTTTCGCACCGCAGTCCGCTGCGTCCTGGCTGCGACACTCCCTGTCATCTGTATAGCGGTTTGTTCGCTGGTGACGGCTCCCCACGCCATCCGGTGGGTAAGTAACTTTCTATGGGGGGACCTGTCTGTATGGGTGTCGGTCTGTGACTGTGTGACCCACATGTCTGTGTAAGTGCGGGCTCCCTAAGATCCCTGTGTAGCTGCCTTTCTGTGGGCTGCGGGGGGGGGGGGGGGCTCTCCCGCTCTGCTGTGTGTAATGTATGGGGCAGACTGGGCTCAGACATGCTGTGTGGCGGCCGCTGATGCGGCCCGCCATTTTTTTCAGTTAATGTGGGGTGACCGGCCCTGTCTAGTACAGCGCTGTGTTTTGGCGCCCAACCGCCGCCATTTTGCCGACCAACGATCGAGCAAGCACATGTCGGCGCCATTTTCTTGTGGCCTGAATCCCTCAGCCGAGCGGCCATGTTTGTGGAGCCTTCATAGGCTATATAGGTCGGTCAGCCATTGCATCACTTCCTTTTTCACTGGAACAGCGATCGGTGGCAGCAGCCTGTGTGGTCTCTCCAGGTTTTTACCTTCCTTATCCTGCATTTCCTTGCTCAGTGCTCATTTTCCCTGCGGGGTCGGTACATTCAGTAGTGTGCGGTGGGCTGCGCTCGCCGCGGTGTTAAAGGAGCAGTTCCTTTATTTCAGTTTATTACTGGGGCATGGATTCTCAGGATTGCAAGTTTCCTCCCGCCCTGGTGGGGGGCCAAGGGGCTGCTGCACCCCCCGAGGGGGCTGATCTGGCTGCTGTTGTAGCGAACTTGGCTTCCCAGGTGCAGATGCTGATGGCTGATCGATCCGCAAAAAGGGCCAGATTATCCATTTCCTCTGATTCAGAGGGCGATGGGGCTGCTGTGGCTGGCGTGCCCTTCTCAGGGTCTCGCTCCTCTCTGGGCCTTATGGGGTCTGAGGGGGAGGCTGAGGTGGAGGGGGTTGATACTTCTCCCCCTGGCTCGCTTGAAGAGCTTGCACTCATGGATGAGTTGATTACTTCTATTAAAGAAACGCTGCGTCTGCAGGATGAACCAAGTCCTCCTGCTCTGATTTCCTCTT
Organism: Pelophylax lessonae; assembly: GCF_965119305.1. Classification (NCBI taxonomy): domain Eukaryota; kingdom Metazoa; phylum Chordata; class Amphibia; order Anura; family Ranidae; genus Pelophylax; species Pelophylax lessonae. Next base: position 214,661,392 of record NC_138771.1, on the reverse strand, counting down.
ATGGGACGCAAAGGAAACGCAAATCAGCGCAGGTTTTTCCCTGCCCTGCGGAATTTCAACACGCTGTTGATGAGCAATGGCGCAATTTAAAGAAGCCCTTTTCTGTGTCAAATAGGTTCAAACTACGTTATCCATTTTCACCCTCCACGAAGAGCGTTGGTGTGTACCGCCTCAGGTGGATCACGTGGTGGCCGTTCTGAATAAGTCTACTGCGATTCCTGCTGAGGATACCCCAGTGTTCCGGGACCCTACGGACAGGAGATTGGAGTCCCTTGCCCGTCATGCTTATACGGTTGCTGGTTCTATGCTGAAGCCTATTTTTGCTCCCATTATGGCAGCCCAAGCTATTGCAGATTGGACACAGGTGCTCAGGCGCACCCTGGTGACTGATTCAGCTCCGCCGACCACGTTGGCTATGGTGGATCAAATTCATCAGGGTGTCATGTATTTGTGTGATGCGGACTTGGATTTGGTCCCCTTGGCGGCGCGCCTATCCAGTGTAGCGGTGTTGAACCATCGTCTGATATGGCTGAAGAGTTGGTCGGTTGACCAAAATTCTCGCAAGACGCTGGCTAATTTTCCTTACGCGGGGTCTCGCCTTTTTGGTGAGGCGTTGGATTCACTGATAAAAGGTGTTTCAGGGGGTAAGAGCACTCTCTTGCCCCACTCTCACAAGAATAAGTCTTTTCGCAGTAAAAGGAATTCCTCGTTTAGGCCCGCTCAGGGTTCTTTTCGTGCCTTTCGTTCACAATCCAAAGGCAAGCCTTTCAAAGGCCAAGGCTCCCAGAAGAAGCCGTGGGCGGGTAAGCAGAAGTCTGGCCAGTCCGGTTCCGCTTCCCACGCCAACTCAGCCTGAAGGGGCGCCCTCACCCGATTCTGGGGTGGGGGGACGTTTGCGCGGTTTTCTGCAACCCTGGGTGGCCCGCATTCGGGACAGATGGGTTCAGGAAATCGTTCGATCTGGTTACAAGATCGAGTTTCTCTCTCAGCCGGCGGGCAGATTTTTTCCCTCAAATCTTCAGCTATCTCTGGAGCGCTTGCAGGATCTGCACCTGGCGGTGCGGGACCTGCGGGCCCTAGGAGTGGTGGTTCCGGTGTCTCATCGGGACAGGTTTCGGGGGTTTTATTCCAATCTGTTCACTGTGCCCAGAAAGGAGGGCAAGGTGCGTCCGATTCTGGACTTAAAGGCTCTGAACCGCTTTGTGCGGGTTCGCAAGTTCCGCATGGAATCCCTGCGCTCGGTGGTGGCTGCCCTGGTTCCCGGGGGAATTCATGGCCTCCATCGATTTGAAGGATGCGTACCTACACATCCCCATTTTCGAGGGTCACCAGAAGTACCTTCGATTTGCCGTTGGGGAGGATCATTACCAATTCGTGGCGTTACCTTTCGGTCTCGCTTCAGCTCCGCGGGTATTCACCAAGGTGATAGCGCCGGTCCTGGCTCTATTGCGAGCTCAGGGCATCTCTGTCTTGGGGTATCTGGACGATATCCTACTTCGGTCCCCTGCCAGTCGGGATCTGGTAACCGACCTGTCCGCCATGATGCAGACTCTGCAGGAGTTCGGTTGGACGATAAACATTCCGAAATCGACGCTGTGTCCGTCGGTTCGTCTTCCCTACCTGGGGATGATTCTGGACTCTGTTCAGGCGAAGGTCTTCCTGCCGGAAGACAAGCTCAGGACGCTTCAGGACGAGGTCAGGTCCCTCAGGGACACTCAATACTCGTCTCTCCGGACATGCATGAGATGTCTGGGTTTGATGGTATCGGCTTTCGAGGCGATTCCCTTTGCCCAGTTTCACACGCGGGGTCTTCAAGCGGAGATTCTGGCCGAGTGGGACGGGCGACCGCAATCTCTGGATCTACGGATTTCATTGAGCCATCGCACCAGAAGGGGTCTTCTGTGGTGGCTCCAGTCCCCAGCGGTGTCGGGGGGCAAGTCTTTTTGTCCATTTTTGTGGACGGTGATCACCACGGATGCCAGCTTGTCGGGCTGGGGTGGTGTTCTGGCTGGCAAGGGAACTTGGTCGGAGGAGGAGTCGTCTCTTCCGATCAACATTCTGGAATTGAGGGCGATAAAGCTTTGCCTTCTGCAATGGTCGGAACGGCTTCAGGGCCGTCCAGTTCGGGTTCAGACGGACAATGCCACGGCGGTGGCCTACATCAACCATCAAGGGGGCACCAGGAGTGCCCGAGCGGCTCGGGAAGTGGCCGACATTCTGTCATGGGCCGAGACGCACGTCCCGGCGATATCGGCAGTACACATTCCGGGGGTGGAGAACTGGCAGGCGGACTATCTGAGTCGCCAGACCCTGGACCAGGGAGAATGGTCCCTTCACCCGGATGTCTTCCAGATGTTGTGCGCGAAGTGGGGTCTTCCAGATGTGGACCTGTTCGCGTCTCGTCTAAACAACAAGGTGGAAAGGTTCGTGGCAAGGACGCGCGATCCGCGGGCGGACGCCTCGGACGCATTGGTGGCGCCCTGGCGTCAGTATCGTCTGATGTATGCCTTTCCCCCGATTCAACTGTTGTCCAGGTTCCTTCGCAGACTGGCTTCGGAACCGCATACGGTGATTCTGGTGGCACCGGACTGGCCTCGCCGGTCTTGGTACGCGGACCTCGTCAATCTGGCAGTCGACGCTCCGTGGCGTCTGCCGCTTCGAGACGACCTTCTGTCTCAAGGGCCAATATTCCATCCTGCTTTACAGTCGCTGGCTTTGACGGCCTGGCTGTTGAACGCCAGGTCCTGAAGGATAGGGGTCTCTCCCCTGAGGTCATTCCCACCTTGATTAAGGCTAGAAAAGCCTCTTCAGGAAAAATTTACTACCGTACCTGGAAAGCGTACTTTGCCTGGTGTGAGTCCAGGGGGTATTCCCCTCACTCATACTTGGTATCGAGAGTGTTGGCTTTCCTCCAAACTGGTGTGGACCAGCGTTTGGCGCTGACCACGATTAAGGGTCAGATTTCTGCGCTGGCCATTCTTTTCCAACGCCCGGTGGCGTCCAATTCGTTGATTCGCACCTTTGTTCAGGGGGTGCGACATTTGGTCCCTCCTAGGAGGGAACCTTTACCTCCATGGGACTTGAACCTTGTTCTGTCCGTGTTGCAACAGGCTCCTTTTGAAAAGATCAGGGAGATCTCGTTGTCTCTGTTGTCCAAGAAGGTTGCCTTTTTGGTGGCGATCACTTCGGCTCGCAGGGTGTCGGAGCTGGCGGCTTTGTCCTGCAGCTCTCCTTACTTGGTGATTCACTTGGATAAGGTGGTCCTTCGACCTAACCCTTCCTTTCTTCCGAAAAGGATCTCGGAGTTTCACCTTAATGAGGACATTGTCTTGCCTTCGCTTTGCACGAAGCCTAAGCATCCAAAGGAAGTTGCCCTGCATTCCTTGGATGTTGTTCGGGCGATCAGGGTTTACCTTTCGTCAACTAAATCCTTTCGCAAGTCGGATTCCCTATTCGTCCTTCCTGAGGGACCTCGGAAGGGCATGGCGGCGTCGGCTGCGACCATCGCCAAATGGATCAGACAGACCATTGAGCAGGCATATGCTTTGAGGGGGAAGGTTCCTCCTTTCCCTGTGAAGGCGCACTCTACCAGATCTCTGAGTACGTCTTGGGCCTGTCATCATCGGGCTTCTGTGGCCCAGGTGTGTAAGGCGGCGACCTGGTCGTCCGTTCACACCTTCTCAAAATTTTACAAAGTGGATGTTCAGGCATCGGCTGATGCTTCCTTTGGCCGCAAGGTTCTTAGTGCGGCGGTGCCTTAGGGACCCTTGTTTTTGGGCCCTTGGCTGTTGGGGTGCCTTACCCCTGGGTTACTTGTTCTTTCCTGGGTTGTTGCTCCTGTTGAGCACGTTTTCCTGTTGCCCAGTTGGTTCTCTTACTTTAGTAAGGTTCCTGTCTCTGATGTGGGTACTGCGTTGCTTTGTGCGCGGCTGCGTTTCCCACCCCTCATGTCTACACTGCTCTGGGACGTCCCATTGGTGAAGATTATGAAGGGGCGGCGACTGTCGGAGGACGTAAGAGAAAACGGAATTTTTGTAAAATCTTACCGTAAAATTCCTTTCTCTGAGTCCTCCGACAGTCGCCGCCCCCGCCCCTCTTTTGGGGTTTTGTTTATGTACTCTACTGCTATGCTACCAAACTGAGTTGAGGATGCTGGAAGCAGGGAGGTATTGACTGAGGGGACCGCCCCCTAGGGGTGTGATTATGCTAAAAGCTTTTGTATTAACAAATCTTGTTGCCTAGCTACTCCTACGGAGCAAAGGTCAATACCCATTGGTGAAGATTATGAAGGGGCGGCGACTGTCGGAGGACTCAGAGAAAGGAATTTTACGGTAAGATTTTACAAAAATTCCGTTTTTACAACAAGCGCTATTTTCCTATTTAAAAACGGAGAGAAAATTTGGGTTTGATAAAAAATTGTGATGTAACTGTCTTGTGACATGAAAATTGCCATTGTATTCTGCTGGGTTTCTTCTTGTAGAAAATATATTGTTTTGGAGGTTTTCAGTAATTTTTTAGGCCTAAATTGTGCAATATGTCATGTGTGCAAAAAGATTACTCTAGGGGTGAAAGGGTTAAAGTGAATGTAAAGGCAAACCTTGTTTTCATGTTTTGTATATACTGGGGAGAGGTTAAACCCTCTGATGTATAGAAAGCAGGAGATACTTCACATTTTTTGGTCCTGTCCGAAACTTTCGGGATACTGGTCTGGGGTGAAATCCGTTACCCAAAAATTTACGGAATATATTATTCACGAAGACCCGGCTTTTTTTTTGCTCCATTTATCAGACATTCCCATGCAGAGATATGAGAAGTCAGTCGTGCGACATTTGGTTAACGGGGCAAAGGCCTGTATCCCCGCGTTATGGAAAAGTCCACATCCCCCAACGATAAAGGACTGGCTACGTAGAGTAGAAGCTATCAATAAAATGGAAGACTTGATATTGACATCACAGTGTAAACGCGGACTGTATACTGAGACCTGGGAGACCTGGAATACCTTTATTTTGTCAGAGGAGGGAGTTAAACTGATGCAGACATGAGCAGAAAGGGGAGAGGGATCCATAGGATGACTGCTGTGCAGGGGAGGAGAGGGAGAGAGGAGAGGGGGAGGGGGAAATGGAAATAAAATTTTTTCCTTTTTTTTTTTTTTTTTCTTTTTCTTTCTGTTGGCGTTTGTTAGGTGTCTGTGTGCGTAAGCGGGGTAATATGGTCGAGACTAGTAAACTACTAGACCGCATCAATGTTTGAGGCGTTCACAGACAATGGGGAGATATATAAATCTAATAATTTAAGAGACCCTCCCGAAGAGACATATATTTGATGGGGCGGGACTGGAGTGACCTCTGAAGTATGCAGGAGTGTTAACTTTGTATAATTGGACAGTGCTGTATTACATGCTTTTTTCTTGAATTGTTGTAAATCTTTATTTGTGTTTGGAAAAAAATAAAAGATATATTTGAAAAAAAAAAAAAAAGAAAGCAGGAGAGAGCGGCGCCGGCTTAGTGTAGCAAAAATGTATTAATGCAAAATTGAATGTAGCAACTTACTCTGAGGTTGCATCCCCCTTCCTTGTACCGGTAATACCTACCAATACTAGAGAGCGCCATGACATCACCCACATTCATGTTTGTACCTCCAGGAGACCTTTCGTGAGCTGCCTCTAACTCCATTAGTATACATCCATACCAACCATTCCCCTCCCCACCCTCACCCCATTCCACTTGGACTTTCGGTCCCTTCATCTCATCTATGACATTTACCACATTAGTATATGGATTATGTTATTATCTTTATGGTTTCAACTATGGATTTTTTCCTTTTATGGACATCGCTACTGCCCACACAGTATATCCATCTCTGCTTCTTCTAAATTATTGTTCATGTATATCCTGATGCATCTCTGCATATAACTTTTTGTTATTGATTGTGTTCTTACCCACATGGCATTGTTTTAATCTTTTTTATGCCTTATCATATTATTTTATTATATTATTTTAGTATATGATGTATCTATACATATACTGTATTTCTTATTTTTATCCATTTATCTGTAACGTTTAATTGTTGAGCAATCTCCAGTGTTACATTACACCCCACACCACCTCTAACACAGGTATACACGTGTAAGCTCCTACATTTCCCCCCTCCTATATTTTTCAACACATATCCTGTTCATCAACTCCCATAATCCCTCCCCCCCTTCTCCCTTTTCTTTTTTTTTTTTTTCGTTCCCCCTTCTCCCCGTCCCCCCCCCCCCCCCACTCGCATTTCCATCATGGACATCATTGAACATATAGAGTCCGCCAAGTATACTATACTTGACGACCTATACTTGCTTTTCCCACCATCCTTTTTTCCAGACCACGCATCCATCCCTAGACCCCAATATCGCATACTATGCGCAAAATTCTGCAAAATAGAGGACCTCATCCACAAGGCTAATATGCAATGGTGGGATAGGTTTTTTCTCCAAGAATACCTCAATAACTACATCACCCCCAGAGGCCTTAGGGTCCTAAAAAATTGTCCATTCTTGAGTGAAGAAGTTCTGTACACGGAAATGGATGTCCATCATCATCACACAGAGAGAGGCCCAATACCATTCCTTTATCTCCAATATTCAGATGCGAATCTCTTCCCTCCAAAAAGATTTTTCCCCTTTCCCACTTTCCTGGCTGAGAAAGCTCAAACTGAATACAAAATTTTTAGAAGACTCCCTCCTTCGAAATAAACTACAGAAAATACGAAGGGATGTAGATTATTATGCTCAGAAAAAAGTCTTCAGTTGGAAATCCACACAGTCTTCTCCTCCCCCCCACCACTGCCACATGCCCAGTCCCTCTCATGGACTGTCGCCCTGTCCCTACACCCTCTCTACTCAAAAGGCCATCTGCATCTGTCAAACCAGTTAACCGTCTCCCCACCAATCCATCATTACACAGACAGGATTTCTCTAAACCTCCAGCTCGATCCCAACCTCGCTCCACACCACGCATCCCTGAAACAGATGCTGTGTGTCAAAAAAGAATAAAGGCCACTAGATCCAAAAAAGGCTCTACCACACCCTCCCCATCGGATAACGCCAGGCCACAGCACATCTCGCCTACTGTACAACACCTCTGCACATCCAGACCAAGCCTACCTGGCCAAACCAGCTCAAGAACGGAAGACCCGCAGCACAATGCAACAACTGCTGAAGCCAATCCATCCCCTCCAACCACAGGAGCCATCCAGGTTGTCCATACCACTATACCCAATACACTCCCTGGAAATCAACCAGCCTCCTCTTCCCCTCAGCCTTTTTTAGTACACACCCCCCTGCCCTGCTCAAAAAGAAAATTCACCGCAGAGGCAGAAGAGGGGGAAAACGTAGACATGGACAGACGGGAAAAGTCACGCAGACTATCAAAATCTTCAACCTATCTAACCACCCCCTCTCCACATCAGAAGAATCCCTCTTAGCCCGTGAACTCACCTTTGCTCCTACAGCTGCTCCCAACCCATTCACTCTCTTTCTAGATCTGAATAGATTCATACGGAACCTCACAGTGCAACGGTTCTTCCACATCCAAGCCAATAAAAACAACACCAAAAAAGAAGTACCAACATCAAATACAGATGACACTGACAGCTCTTCTCCTACAGAGCAGAACCTCTACTTCAATACACAGGAAGTACTGGCCCTAGAAAACCTTGAAGATTTATATACCTGTGACATTGATGATGACGCCTCCATCCTCTTTCAACATCTACCTGGCTCCCCACCTATACAGCATACCACTTTTCGGCCTAAATCAGTCTTTTACCCCACATTTGCGAAAGGCCCCTACATACAGAGCTTCTACTAAGTGGTCCACGCAGACATACGCCGCATGTGCCAATCATCCCAGGATCAAACTTAACCCGCCTCCAACCTAACACCTATGGAAAAAACTCGCCCTAAAGGAACTCACAAAGAACCCTAACATCATTATCAAATCAGCTGATAAAGGTGGTAGTCTTGTCATCCAGAACCGAGCTGACTACATAAAAGAATCCACCAGGCTCCTCTCGGACAGCTCCACCTATTTGAAACTCAACAGCGGTCCCCTGCCTAATTTCAAAGTGGAAGCTCACTCCCTCATCGACAAAGCAGCAAAGGACAATATTATCACCTCTACAGAGGTGTCATTCCTCAAACACGACTTTTACCATAGGCCATACTTTTACCATCTCCCTAAGATTCATAAGGATCCCCTCCATCCCCCGGGCAGACCCATCATTGCGGCCATGGAGAGTGTCTCCAGCTACTTCTCCATCTATATCGATCAATTTCTACATCCGGTTGTCCAACAACTACCATCATACACAAAAGATAGTATTCATTTACTTGATCTATTATCCTCTTACCCATGGCAATCATCGTACCTCTGGCTATCTTTGGACGTAGTCTCCCTTTACACATCAATACCAAATCACATCGGACTCCAGGCCGTACGCTTCTTCTTGAACAATGAATCTACACTCCCTCCTGGATCTCATTGAATACTGCCTCACCCACAATTACTTTGAGTTTAATGGTGAGTTCTACACCCAAATTAAAGGCACCGCTATGGGGGGGCCAATTTTGTCCCCAGTTACGCCAATCTGACTATGGGCTATTGGGAGCAACAATACATTTGGCACAACCATACATTCGCTTCTCATCTTGTATTCTTTGGCCGATACATAGATGACATCGTCATCATCTGGGATGGCCCCACTTCTCTTATACCAGCATTCCTTGAACACTGTAATAACAATCAGATGGGGCTCTCCTTCACATCAGTTTCTGACGCCCAAAAACGTACTTTTCTAGACCTAGAGCTATACCACCATGACAACACGATTAGTGCTCAGAACTACGTCAAACCCACCGCCGGAAACTCATACTTGCACTACAACAGCTGTCACCACCCCAGATGGATCCAGAACATCCCCAAGAGCCAATACTGCCACCTCAAACACAACTGCACTCAGCCTCTAACATAGCTTAATCATGGAACACTACTCAAATGCAAATTCCTCGAAAAAGGTTACCCGGAAGACATTATAACAAAAGCATCAGACCACTACCTGTATGAAGATGTGAGGAGGAGTAGACTGGAGCATACAGGGAAAACCAACAATCACTCCACTTCTGCACGATTCACCACGCAGTTTCACAGCAAATTCAAGCACATGGAATGCATTTTCCACAAACACTGGGCAAACCTAAAAGAAGACCCACACTTGCATACAGACCTTTCCGAATGCCTCCCGTTTCTCATACAGGCGCACTAGAAATCTAAAAACCCTAACAGCACCGAGCCAGGTCCGCTCCACCAGACCAAAAACCAACACATCAGGTGCGCTACCCAAATTAAGTGTATTAAACCATACAGAAATGTACGTGAATAGGAGAATCAACAATAAATGAACATAAATTGATAATTCATATAAATAATGACAAATGCGAATAAATCCGGTGAAACACCAGTGAACATCAAACAATAGTGTCCATAATATTGAAAAAAGTCCAATAAGTGATTCCAAAATTCTGTGTTGCAAACGTGGAAAATCTGGAAAGTGCAAATCCTGTGATAGGATAGTTCAGCTTCCCACCACCAGCTAAGCCTCTTACCAGAGAAAAGAAGTTTTGAGGGCTGGTAAAGATATCACTGCTTCAAAGATCATATAGCTGCAGAGAGATTCCAAGACCACTCAGATGACACTCATATACAAAGGTAGTACCTGGACTCTTACCAGACAACGCAAAGATGTGAGCCCGGAACTATCATGTGCGGTGGTCCTGCAAAGAATCGCTGGGTGCTTGCTGGCTGATGTGACCTCAGGTGTCTAGTTTACCTTAGTCATCAAGTCCCCTTGTCACCTGCCTGTCAGGATACTGCATAATGTTTAGCAATGTGTTCCGGGCTCACATCTTTGCGTTGTCTGGTAAGAGTCCAGGTACTACCTTTGTATATGAGTGTCATCTGAGTGGTCTTGAAATCTCTCTGCAGCTAAATGATCTTTGAAGCAGTGATATCTTTACCAGCCCTCAATACTTCTTTTGCGCAAACCAATCAAAATACGCTTTTTGCGATTTTTTTTACCAAACATATGTAGCGTAAAACAATTTGGCCGAAAATGTTAAAAAAATTTTGATTTTTACATTTTTTTGGGGGGGAATTTCATATAAAAAAAAGTGAAAAATATTGTTATTTTTGCAAAAATTACGCTCTTTTTTTGTTTATAGCGCATGATCAAAAAATCGCACAGGTGATCAAATACCACCAAAAGAAAGCTCTGTTTGTGGGAAAAAAAGGACGTCAAATTCGTTTAGGTACAGCGTCGCATGACCGCGCAATTGTCCGTCAAAGTCACGCAGTAGAAAATCGCAAAAAAAAACCCTGGTCAGGAAGGGGGTAAAATCTTCCGGGGCTTAAGTGGTTAAGTTAATACTTTGTAGCACCTTTTGCTGCGATTACAGCTGTAAGTCGCTTGGGGTATGTCTCTATCAGTTTTGCACATCGAGAGACTGACATTTTTGCCCATTCCTCCTTGCAAAACAGCTCGAGCTCAGTGAGGTTGGATGGAGAGCGTTTGTGAACAGCAGTTTTCAGTTCTTTCCACAGATTCTCAATTGGATTCAGGTCTGGACTTTGACTTGCCCATTCTAACACCTGGATATGTTTATTTGTGAACCATTCCATTGTAGATGTTGCTTTATTAAAATAAATATATAGTGTTGCGCAAATAAAAAATTATTAAATTGATTAATTTTGTGCTTAAATAATTAAAAATCCAATATATTCATATGTGACATAATATTAAAGTGCCAATAGTGCTAATAAAGTAGTAAAATATAATATATAATATAATATTCATAGAAAAGAGAAAATATATAGATGAAAATATATATATAAATATATATATATATATATATATATATATAAATGAAAATATTGGCCTTTTGCAAAGTGCAAAAGGCCAATAAATAAAGTCCAAAATGTAATCCTAAAGTGATCTGTGCTCCCAGAGAGAAGTGACAAGAGTGTCACAGTGGACAGCCAGCCGTGCACCCCCTTGTGAATGGATGCTCACCTCAAATCCTTAAAAAGAGCGCATGGATTGTTATCCCAAAAGATCATCCATCCATATCCTTCAGGGCTCCTCTCATTCACAGGAGTTGCAGCATCAATCAATGCAGTATATATGCAAACAAAGAGACCTGCAATAGTGTATGAAATCCTTTAACCTCCCTGGCGGTATGATTCTGTCAGGAATTACATACCAAAAGCGGTACAATTCTTTTCATGGAAATTTGGCGTTATGTATTATAGGCCTACAATTCTTAGTAATTACTGACTTAAACCTGACCAAAACAAGAGTCTAGTAGACATCCCAGATGTGATAAATTTGAAACACAAACACGTGAATTATAATCGAATCAAAAATATTATTTTATTATTTAATATATAATAAAATTATATTATTGATTAGATTATAATTCATGCATTATATATTATATATAGATATATGTGTGTGTGCATATATATATATATATATATATATATATATATATATATATATATATATATATATACATATATATATATATATATATATACATATATATATATATATATATATATATATACATATATATATATATATATATATATATATATATATATATATATATATATATATGCATACATATATATATATGTATATATGCATATATATACCGGTGTGTATATATATATATATATATATATATATATATATATATATATATATGCATATATAATATAAAATGTGTTTTGTGTAACGTTTTTTTGTTTTTTTTTTGAATTTCCCTCCCTAGTTCCGCTCCCATGCAGCATTGCTGCTGCAGGGAACGGAACTAGGAAGTGATCAGAGCGACGGAGACCGACGGAGGAGCGGCGGGACTCTCGGCTGGCGGTCACAGCAATGAGAGATTATCACTGGATCGCCAGGAGAAGGTAAGAGAACACCGCTGCGCTCTCTGCAATCCACCCCGAGCGTGACTCGGGGTTACCGCTCCTGATATGAAAAACCAACCCGGAGTCACGCTCGGGATTACCGCTAAGGCGGTTAAACAATCAGCTTTTATTAAGTAAAGGTGGATAAATCTCACTCACATTTGTAGGTGCAACGCATGCACTTGGGCAATAGCATCAAGTGAATGGTGGAAATCATGGTGGTATAGTGGGAGAGACTGCACAGCGCCTCCGGTCTCCATAGCGTGCGTCGATAGTTGACAGCCTCACCTAGACAATAGTGTCTCGCTCCGTCCGTCCTTGCCCCTCCCCTACACGTGACGACACAGGGATCACGTGTCTTCCTCAGGGAGATATGATTGGACGGTGGAGTGTGCATAGGTTTATATAGAAATGCTCGGCGCCATTTTATTGTAGCCTCAGTTAACATATCAAACTGCCTTATTCAGTACAACCATGGATTATTAGTGAAATTACATCTATATATAAATAATCCGTGGTTGTACTGAATAAGGCAGTTTGATATGTTAACTGAGGCTACAATAAAATGGCTTTCTTCTTGCCACTCTTCCATAAAGGCCAGATTTGTGCAGTATACGACTGATTGTTGTCCTATGGACAGAGTCTCCCACCTCAGCTGTAGATCTCTGCAGTTCATCCAGAGTGATCATGGGCCTCTAGGCTGCATCTCTGATCAGTCTTCTCCTTGTATGAGCTGAAAGTTTAGAGGGACGGCCAGGTCTTCGTAGATTTGCAGTGGTCTGATACTCCTTCCATTTCAATATTATCGCTTGCACAGTGCTCCTTGGGATGTTTAAAGCTTGGGAAATCTTTTTGTATCCAAATCTGGCTTTAAACTTCTCCACAACAGTATCTCAGACCTGCCTGGTGTGTTCCTTGTTCTTCATGATGCTCTCTGCGCTTTAAACGGACCTCTGAGACTATCACACTGCAGGTGCATTTATACGGAGACTTGATTACACACAGGTGGATTCTATTTATCATCATTAGTCATTTAGGTCAACATTGGATCATTCAGAGATCCTCACTGAACTTCTGGAGAGAGTTTGCTGCACTGAAAGTAAAGGGGCTGAATAATTTTGCACGCCCAATTTTTCAGTTTTTTATTTGTTAACAAAGTTTGAAATATCCAATAAATTTCGTTCCACTTCATGATTGTGTCCCACTTGTTGTTGATTCTTCACAAAAAATTACAGTTTTATATCTTTGTTTGAAGCCTGAAATGTGGCAAAAGGTCGCAAAGTTCAAGGGGGCCGAATACTTTCGCAAGGCACTTTATATATATATATATATATATATAAATTCTCTACTTATGGATTGAACATGCCCCACTGCCATGTTTTTAGAGACATTCATTTTTAACCTGTTGCACAAAAAGGACAATAACTTAAGCCATATAATAAATATAAATTCCCTGCCCTAAGAGAGCCACTCCCAGACCGGAAGCTGGTAGCCGGAGCCCTGCTGAGAAGCCTCCGCCGCCGCCGCTGAAACTCACGGACAAGCTGCTGAACAACAACTTCCCCACGGATCCACTGCACTTCCCTAGGAGAAGAAGATGGATGATCTCGCCATACCCACTGTACCTGCTTAACCTTACCTCAGAGTAAGTTGCTACATTCAATTTTGCATTAATACATTTTTGCTACACTAAGCCGGCGCCACTCTCTCCTGCTTTCTATTCCTCAGAGCCCCTCCTTGCTCCAGTTGGCAGCCGCCGAATGTGGCCCCCCCTATCACCTATTGGATCCCTTACTCCGCTGCTCCACACCCCCTCCTCCTTTGCATCCCCCTTCCTTGTACCGGTACTACCTACCAATACTAGAGAGCGCCATGACATCACCCACATTCATGTTTAAACCCTCCGATGTACCTCTGTATTTATCCTTTTGACTATTTTTATTATTTCTCAACCAGGCTTCCGTGGAACCCTAGGGTTCCTCCTGAGGTTGCTAGGGGTTCCTTGAGAAATGGGCAATTTCTGCCTCTCAGATAAGTTCCCAATGACACCATTGTTCTTTTTAGCTATCTGTAAGAGGGTAATTCTTCCCAATGATGACAAGAGTAAGGAGCATTCTTCCCACTGACTGTCGCACTAATGTGTCATGAGTTGTAGATTTTAAATTTTTAGCAGGGGTTCCCCGAGACCAGAAATTTGTTTCAAGGGTTCCTCGGTGTTGAAAAGGTTGAGAAAGGCTAATCTAGATCATATCTGTATATATACATTTTTTTGTTTAAAAAAAAAAAAACTCCGGCCTCCAACCTCCCCTTATAGCCGGCCAAGCACACTCCTTTAGGCTAAGTTCACATGTAGGCGTTTTGGGGCATTTTTGGGGAGTTTTTCTGCTCTAGGATCAGCTCAAAAAACGCCCAACAAGACAAATCCTATTCATTTCAATGGCCCCTGTTCACATCTGAGCGTTTTGACGTTTTAAGCAAACCGCCCAATGCTCAAAAAAGTACATGAGCTTCTTTTTGGGCAGATTACAGGCGTTTTTATTTTTTTCCATTGGTCACTAGTCAACCTAAAAACACATGTAAAAACGCCTGTAAAACGCCTGAAAAAACGCTTGAAAAACGCCTGTAAATAGCAACGCCAAGATGTGAGCCTTATTTCTAGATGGAGAAAAAAAAAAACAAAGGCAAACCTATACAACTTATCTTATAATATACTTTCTATCTTATCCATCTATCTTATCTTATCTTCCCTTACAACAAAACTTCTATCTTATCAATCTAGATCAGGGTTTCTCCTCCTGAGGTTGCTAGGGGTTCCTTGAGAAATGGGCAGTTACTGCCTCTTAGATAAGTTCCCAATGACACCATTGTTCCTTTTAGCTATCTGTAAGGGGGAGCATCTGGCTCAACCAATAAAAAAAAAAGCAAAAAAAAAAAAAACAGTAATGAAAACCCAACCATACAATCCCATATACACCATTCGATACCCGCACTTGATCCAGAGGAAGGCGAAAAACCCCAGCAAAGCATGATCCAATTTGCTACAGCAGGGAAAAAAATTCCTTCCTGATCCCCCGAGAGGCAATCGGATATTCCCTGGATCAAATTTACCTATAAATATTGGTACCCATTTATATTATGTACACCTAGAAAAGGATCCAGGCCTCTTTTAAAGCAATCTAGTGAGCTAGCCAGAACCACCTCTGGAGGGAGTCTATTCCAAATTTCCACAGCTCTTACGGTGAAGAAACCTTTCTGTATTTGGAGACTAAATCTGTTTTCCTTGAGACATAAAGAGTGCCCCCTTGTCCTCTGTGTTGAATAACTCAAGACCAAATTCACTATATGGACCCCTTATGTATTTATACATGTTGATCATATCCCCCATAATCTCCTCTTCTCAAGAGAGAATAAATTCAGTTCCTCTAATCTTTCCTCATAGCTGAGCTCCTCCATGCCTCTTATCAGTTTGGTTGCCCTTCTCTGCACTTTCTCCAGTTCCCTGATATTCTTTTTGAGAACTGGTGCCCAAAACTGAACTGCATATGCCAGATGAGGTCTTACTAATGATTCGTACAGGGGCAAAATTATATCTCTCTCTCTGGAGTCCATGTCTCTGTTAATACAAGAAAGGTCTTTGCTTGCTTTGGAAACCGCAGCTTGGCATTGCATGCTATTATTAAGATTAGGATCTACCAGAACACCCAGATCCTTCTCCACTATGGATTCCCCCAGTTGTACTCCCCCTAGTATGTATGATGCATGCATATTCTTAGCCCACAATGCATAACTTTACATTTATCAACATTAAACCTCATTTTCCACATAGTTGCTCAATGAAATTACCAGGCCTATGGATACAAACCGCGCCACACTGTGGAGACCAACAGAGGATCCTGACCGACTGTCAATCAAAGGTTGGATTGTGTTTCTGAAGCCAAGGGTACCCCAAAACAACAGAGTAGTGTGGGGACAAAATAACTTGGAAACAGGTCGACTCTCTGTGAACAGCCCCTATCGCCATATCAACCGGAACAGTCTCCAGGGTAACCTGTGCCGGTTGCAGGGGTCTACCATCAATCACCTCGCATTTGTCCAGAGACCTGCTCAACATGAAAAAGGTGCCACCATGATTTTTAAAATCAAGCAACACCAAAACACATGGTACTGCGGTACCATGCATTTTAACAGGAAGAAACGTATGTGCATTTGCTAGATGCCTGGGGGTGTCATTAGGAATTAAGGGCACCCATGCTTGTCTGCAAAAGGCAGCAGCAGCAGATAGTGACATCAGCAGACAGGAGGAGAGAGCCGGGTGAAAACATGGGCTGTGTTCTCTCCCTGACTGAGAGTCATAAGCTCTCTGCAGCCTGAAGAATGAGAGCTGAGCGATCAGTGGTGTTTGATCGTTCAGTTCTCGGTCTTAGAGCCAGTGGGGGACAGATGGAGCAACGGACTGATGCTGCATCCATCTAGATGAGTATATTGAGGTTTTTTTTGTTATGAATTGCAAACTTCTCTTTTAACCGGTTGCCGACCGCCGCACGACTCCATACGGCGGCGGTCAGCCCCGGCCAGGCAAAGTGACGTATATATACGTCACTAGCCTGTCACTTCCTTGTGAGCCAATAGCGGGCGAGCACGCGCCCGCCACGGCTAGTTCCCTAGGAAGTCCGTGCGTGTGACCGGCGGACCCGATGTCCACCGGTCACTCGGCGATCGCCGGAGGAGAGGGAGAAAGGCAGGTGGCTAATGTAAACAAGCCGCCTGTCATTCTCCCCTGTGTAGGAATGGTGATCATACGGTTCTACTATGTAGGGCCGTTGATCACTGTTCCTACACTAGTAGCCATGTCCAATCACAGTAAAAAGCACACCCCTAGGGACACACTTAACCCCTCCTTCCCCAATAAAGTTAACCCCTTCCCTGCCAGTGTCATTTTGCAGTAACAGTGCATATGTATAGCACTCATTACTGCAGTAATGTCACTGGTAACCCCAAAAGTGTCAAAAATGTCAGTCAAGGGTCCGATCTGTCTGCCGCAATGTCGCAGTACCGCAAAAAAAATCGCAGATCGCCGCCATTACGCGTTAAAAAAAAACAACAAAAATGACAAAAATCTTTCCCTTTGTTAGTAAACACCAAAACATATGTAGCAGAAAACAAATTGGCCAAAAATGTAAAAAAAATTAGATTTTTACATTTTTTTGGGGGGGAATTTCATATAAAAAAATGTGAAAAATATTGTTATTTTTGCAAAATTTACGCTCTTTTTTTTGTTTATAGCGCAAAAAGTAAAAATCGCACAGGTGATCAAATACCACCAAAAGAAAGCTCTGTTTGTGGGAAAAAAAGGACGTCAAATTCATTTAGGTGCAGCGTCGCACGACCGCGCAATTGTCCGTTAAAATCACGCAGTAAAAAATCGCAAAAAACCCCCTGGTCAGGAAGGGGGTAAAATCTTCCGGGGCTTAAGTGGTTAATACAGGATTGCCCCTCCTAGCACAACCCCCCATCCCCCCTTCTAGCACAAATCCTTCCTCTTAGCAGAACCTACTCCTCTCAAATCCTCACTCCTAACACAACCCCCCACCACCCCTTTTAGCACAAACCATTCTCCCCAAATTCCCTTCCAGCACAACCTCCATAAACCCCACTCCTAACACAATCCCCCCAAAATGCCCTACCCCAAATCTCCCCAGCACAAACCCCCCCTCCCCCAAATGCCCTCTCTCCCCCTCCATGCCCCCTCTTCCCCTCTTAGCACACACACAAAATCCTCACTCTTAACACAATAACCCCCCCCCCCCACTTCACTCCCAAATCCCCTCTCCTAGCACAACCCTCACAAACTTCACTCCTAGCACAACTCCCCCCCCCCCCCCCCTTCTAGCACAAACCCCCTCCGCAAATTCCCTTCCTGCACAACCTCCACAAACCCCACTCCTAATACAACGCCCCCAAATGCCCTCTACTAGCACACCCCAAATCTCCCCAGCACAAACCCCCCTCCCCCAAATGCCCTCTCTCCCCCTCCATGCCCCCTTTTCCCCTCTTAGCACACACACCCCTCCCATATCCCCCTTCTAGATAAAATTCCCTCGCCCCCAAAATCCTCACTCTTAACACAATAACCCCCCCCACTCCACTCCCAAATCCCCTCTCCCAGCACAACCCTCACAAACTCCACTCCTAGCACAACTCCCCCCCCCCCCTCCAATAGCTTGTGTTGATGCAGAGATGTCAGTTGTTTTTTTTTTTTTATTCAACACGCTGGTTGAACAAAAAACAACTGTACGTGTGAAGCCAGGTTTGTGGAGTTAAAAATCCATACTTTCCTACATAGCTACAGCATCAATCTGATGCTGCAGCTGTCCCCCCCCCGGCTCTAAGCCTTAGAACTGAGTGTTTACATGACTGCTGATCGCTCAGCTCTCTGCCTTCACTGAGCATAGAGCAGTGACTGTTAGCAGCATGCTGAGAGGCTGAGCCAGCTGCTGGTCAGGCATCTGGATGGGTCCGCTGTTATAATTATAGGGATCCCTGCAGAGCCTGAACCAGCCTTGTGACAGCAGATGACAGCAGGCTTTAGCCCGCTGTCAATTTTTTCAGCCTACGGTGTCTGCTGGGACTGCTAGCTTGGTCCTGTGCAAAGGATATTATTTTGCTTTGTGGACCTTTCAAATGCATTTCATCCATGTTCCATCTTATTCCTGCTGCATTCCTCGGTTCTTCATGAAGGATGGACCGCATTCTGTATTTCATCTTTCTTTGTCTACTTCTGCCGCAATCTTCTTGTTTTCTTTTGAAGCGCAGACCCAGATCCTTTTGGGTCCCGCAGGATGCTTCGAAAATAAATAGTGTGATGTGGTTCTTTTAACTCTCAACAAGAACCATGTCTCCCCTCCTTTTCTGTGTCATTTTGATCTAGAATATAACAAAAAAAATTAGTGAAGATAAAATAAACATGATTATTTAAAGTGGTTGTGAACCTCAGACATGAAATAGGAATAAAGCATATCCCTCCTTACTCCCTAGCTGCTTGGTTGGGGCACAGGAGAGAAATTGATGCTATTTCAGAGCATGAGGGATAATTTGACTTACTTCTCCCAGTGCTTGGGCACCCAGGATGTTTACATAGAAATGGGGGGGGGGGGGAGTCCTCCAGCCATATATAAGCTCCAGATTTTGACTTTGGAGCTTATTGTAGGCCTTAAAGTAGAAGTATGGACAAAGCTTCTTTGGCCATACTTCTCCTATGGATCCCAGAAGTGCAGTTAGTTCTGCACTCCTGGGATCCGTTTTTAGCTGACAGTCCACTGTCGCCTGACGTCACTAAGCTGGTCCAGGCTCTGAAAAGAACTTGCCCATATGGTCTGTATCCACCAAGAAGCCTGGATCAGCACCTGGCTCAGCCTCTCAGCAATCTGCTGAGTGCCTGAGTCAGCCCCTCCCACCCCCTCCACAGCCCAGCGCTCCGGTGAGTGCTGGAGGGGAGAGTAGAGAGCCGTGACTATTAGTCCCGGGTCTCTGCCCAGAGCGAAGGGGGAGAACTGAGTGATTAGAGGTGTTTGATTGCTCAGTTCTAACTACAGAGGCGGCGAGGAACAGATGCAGCATCCACTTAGCTGAGTATAAATGTTTGTTTTGTTTTTTAAACCCTGAACTTCTCTTTTAACTTTCGGCGGCAGGTATCTAGGCGAGTATGTGCAGCAGAAAGGGCAATAGATAAATAACCCTGGGCAAAGCAAAGGTGTACTTTAAAATGTCTTTCCCAAACTAATCTTGGCACTCCTCCCAAAAATTGAATTTTTACTGCTACTGCAATTGGGTGAGAATTCTTGATCATGTTGTAGAGGAGGGGAGGAAGCAAACAAGTGGAGCTTCCCCTTTTGGGTGGAGCTCTGCTTTAGGCTCCAGTCTCTTCCTCCTAGCAACAATGATGTCACAGCAGATATTGCTAGTCAATGCAAAAACAATATATTTATTTCTTGTACTGGATAGGTCATTGAATGTGATAATTAGTTTTATTATATGTAAACATGTAACAAGAAAATTCATGAATGCTTTTCTCTTTCTACATACTTTTCTCTGTAGTCCTAAAAAAAGGGGAACATTTAACTCCCCGAATTAGGTTAGCTATGTAATCCATTACCAAATAAAGCTTGTAGGATCGAGTATTGGAGTAAATACTGTACACATTTACTTTCTCCTCACCAAATGTACGTTTCTATACAGTAAAGTATAGATGCAGGTGACCTACTGAGATATCTTCCTATACCATGCAGGATATGCTACCAGTGTTCTTATTCATATTAATTGATCTAGTTATATTTACCTGGCCTCCGTTCAATGGCAGCTTCTTCATTCAGAAAGCGGTCTTCTGTGGCAGATGATTGGAAGATTAAGCGCAATGTTTTACTGTAACAAATAAAAAAAAATATTGTTAATAAGCATTAGTTAAATAAATCCTTTTCATTATAACACTTCAAAAGTATTGTATATGTCCCTCAAAGTAAAGGTTTATGTATGAAAGTCCAGACATGTCCCAAATTCCCTAAGTGAGCCAAATCCCTATACATTCCCTCACCCAGACACCACAACTCACATTGGGAGGCTTTCTGCAGCAGATGCAGTTCTATCAATCCAGAAAGTGGTGGGAAGGACTAGGTATGGCTAGGTTTTGTCTGACATGCTACAGGTTTGTGAATCAGCAGTGATAATACTAAAAGCCACGCCCCCTGGGAAATTTGATCCAAATATAGGGCAAGCAGGCACTAATTGCATATTGGTGACAAGACTGCTGTGATTTCAAGAGCAGTCAAGCAGTGTTGTCACCCCATCTCAGGAAGCTGCATAATGTGGTCTTAACTGGCAGGGTCAACTGGCAGTGTTCCTTTGGA
This sequence comes from Pelophylax lessonae, assembly GCF_965119305.1. Lineage (NCBI taxonomy): Eukaryota > Metazoa > Chordata > Amphibia > Anura > Ranidae > Pelophylax > Pelophylax lessonae. The sequence continues at coordinate 214,640,481 of NC_138771.1, read as the reverse complement.
CAAAAGGAAAACTAAGTGCAGATGCTCTTGCGGTTAACTGCTGAAGCATGTATTTTTAATGGAAAGCCACCAGCTTTAAAAGAAAATCGCAGGTAGCCCCTCCTGCGTGAACCGATGTAGGGTTACGTTGGTTACGCGCCTGGCACTGGGGGGCAGTGGGGATACCGATTGCCGCCGACCACCCGCGATCGCTCCCTGCTGAGAGAAGAGAATGGGCAGCTGTTGTAAACACATCTGACTGTTCTTCTCTCTGAAATGATCACAGAGCGCCTGTGATCCTTCTATATAGGATCACAGGGCTCTATGGTAATTTCGAAAGCCCAACCCCCCACAATTAGTAATCACTCCCCTAGGCCTACATTTAACCCCTTGATCACCCACTAGATTAACCCCTTCCCTGCCGATGTCATTATTACAGTAACAGTGTATATTTTTAGCACTGATTACTGTAGTAATGTCACTGGTCCCCCCAAAAGTGTCAAAAATGTCAGGGGTCAGATCTGTCCGCTGCAATGTCGCAGTCCAGCTAAAAATCGCAGATCGCCGCCATTACTAGTAAAAAATAAATAAATAGAAATGACCTAAATCTTTCTAATAGTTTGTAGACGCGATAACTTTGGCGCAAACCAATCAAAATACGCTTATTGCCAAAAATATGTAGCAGAATACAAATTGGCCTAAAAGGATGAAACTAATTTTTTTTTTGTTGGAAATGTTATATAGCAGAATGTGAAAAATATAGTTTTTATTTTTTCAGATTTGTTGCTCTTTTTTTGTTTAAAAAAAAATAAAAAATCGCACAGGTGATCAAATGCCACCAAAAGAAAGCTTTATTTGTGGGGAAAAAAAGGGCATCAATTTTATTTGGGTACAGCGTCGCATGACTGCGCAATTTTCCGTTAAAATAACGCAGTGCCGAATCGCAAAAACTGGCCTGGTTATTAAGGGGGCAAATCCTTCCGGTCCAAAACTGGTTAAAAAGAAACGCTCAGGATAAAAATGTGGTAGCTATTATTTCAATTTCTATGTGTAATTCACATGGCTGGCATTCTAATCCTGTTTAATGTCACCCTGCCATGTATTTTAAAACTACCCAGTTGCAATAACCCGCTAAAAGGCCTCCCTAATTACTTACTTTCCCTTTCCCGACGCCACTGAATACCACCCTGTTGAAGAGGAATGGTCCCCTGAAATCTGCTGGAAATCTGACCTCCTTGGTTCCTTTCAGCAATCAATGGTTCCTTCTGTCCACCTCCAAGTTATTATTATGTCCTATTGTAACATGGAGGTCAATAGAAGGGAAGAGTAGGGGAACAAGGAAGAGCGATACTCTTGGAAGTGTCAGCTTTTAGCAGAGATTAAGTGACCATTCCTCATGTAAATCACAGAGTTCAGTGGCCTAGCCAGCATGGCAGGAAAGTATTTACACACTTCTTTTGCAGAGCATGCATCTGGGGCAGTCAGCCAATCAGGGTTATACATTCACTGGCTGCGTGTATGTTCCCAATTTGTTCATTTTACTATTGGAGTCGGGAAGAAATGTGTATTGTTGTTCCTGTATGGACACTCCCCTTTAGCAGGCTTGCACCGGGGAAAAAAAACACTTTAAGCCCCTATGATAAAATACTGCATGAACGTTGTGGTCAATGATAAAGTAGAGAGGGTGAAAACAGACTCATCCCTATGAGTGTTGTCAAGAAGTAAATGCAATTAGTAAATGATGTTTGTAACTTACAAGAAGTAGGCGATGAAAAATATTGTTCCTAAGATGACATAAGCCTTGAGCAACCAGGACTTGATATTTGACCCTGCAAAATAAAAAAAATAACATGTTAGAGGAGCAAAGAATATTTTCACATTAACACAGAGTTCCAATAAACATAAGTACTCCTTGGTGCACCTCCCAGCCCTGTCCGGCCACAGCAGCTATCAGCTTCTCATAGAGTTTGATAGGCTGCTGGCAGCAGGGTGTGAAGGTGCACCCTGTACCTTTCACTCGCACCTAAACACTGGAGCCTCATACCTCGAGGCTAAACAGCCAGTGTGCATGAGGCCTATAATGTAAAAAGTGGGGGATTAATACGTACTTGTGAAGAATGATGAAAGTTTTGATTTAACAGTTGTCTTTTTAGCCATGTCTGTAGACGTTGGTATCATTATTTTTGATGTTATTGTTGTCATTTTTGTTTCCAGGTTTGCAGGTGATGTTGTTTCCAGGCCTTCATAGTTGGCATTTCCCATGCGGTTGTAGATTATTGTTTGCAACCCTCCATGGGGCCTTGGTTTCAGCCTTCGATAAGGCATTGTTGTCAGCCTTCGATAAATTTTTGTTTTTTGCCTTCGAAGGGGCCTTTTTTTCCTGCTTTGAAAGGGCGTTGTTTTTGGTATTTGATGAGGCATCGTTTTCAATCCTTCATGTGGTGGTGTTTCCAGCTTAGATGTTGTTGTTTCCACTTCCTCACTGGGTGTTGTTTCCACTCTCTCACAAGGTGTTGTGACCTCTCCCACAAGGGCTGTTGTGTCCACTCCCTCTTTGGGTGTTGTTTTTGGTATTTGATGAGGCATCGTTTTCAATCCTTCATGTGGTGGTGTTTCCAGCTTAGATGATGTTGTTTCCACTTCCTCACTGGGTGTTGTTTCCACTCTCTCACAAGGTGTTGTGACCTCTCCCACAAGGGCTGTTGTGTCCACTCCCTCTTTGGGTGTTGTTTTTGGTATTTGATGAGGCATCGTTTTCAATCCTTCATGTGGTGGTGTTTCCAGCTTAGATGATGTTGTTTCCACTTCCTCACTGGGTGTTGTTTCCACTCTCTCACAAGGTGTTGTGACCTCTCCCACAAGGGCTGTTGTGTCCACTCCCTCTTTGGGTGTTGTTTTTGGTATTTGATGAGGCATCGTTTTCAATCCTTCATGTGGTGGTGTTTCCAGCTTAGATGTTGTTGTTTCCACTTCCTCACGGGGTGTTGTTTCCACTCTCTCACAAGGTGTTGTGAACTTTCCCACACGGGCTGTTGTGTCCACTCTCTCTTTGGGTTTTGTGTCCACTCCCTTGCTGGGCTCTGTGTCCACTCCTTCACCGGGTGTTTTTCCCACGTCTTCATGGGGTTGGTCTGCCGAAAAAGACAAAAAACACGCAGGTTTGTAAATGCATTATCTTAGCAATCTTAATGGCAACTTTTAGGGCCCATTTATATTTTCATATTTTATCTTGTGTATGTGTTTTAATAAGGCAGCCCCTGAAAAATGACTTGGGTGTGACTTACTTTTTGTGATGGTATGTGCTAGTCAGGGCCGCTGATAGGGGGGGACCACCAGCCCTCTTGTAGGGGGCCCGAGCACACAGGGGGGCCCACACAGAGAGGGGGATAAGTGATGGACAACAAATACAGAAATCTTCCTCCAGCACTTGAATCTGATCTGTCCCCATAGGCGTGCGCACAGGGTGTGCCGGGTGTGCCTGGGCACACCCTAATTACCTAGGGCACATTAGCATTATCGCTCTGTTTGCCAGTGAGGAGATGGGAAAGATCTCCCTCGGACCTGCTCTGCCATAAGAGAAGTGCCACACACTTCTATTTCACTTTGCCAGCAGGGAGAGTAATGTACCGGGGCCATATACATGTAGGCAAACACATGCATGTGTATTTAAACTTTGGGGTGCACACCCTAATGCAGTAGGCTGCGCACACCTATGTCTGTCCCTCTCCCTGCTATCAGCTTTTATCCGTTGAGAAAGAGACAGTTGTCCCTCACTAATCCCCCTGCCTGTGTGCCCCCCCCCCCCCTACCAGCACTTATCTCTGCTCAGGAGTTTATTTGTAAATTGTAACTTTGTTTCTCTCTCTCTGTCTCTCTGATCACTGAGCTCCAACTGACCAGCCTGTATATTTTTCTCATCTAATCTTTTTTTTTTTAACATAGTTTTTTTTTAGATTTAGCAGGAATTATGCGAGTTATGTTATATTTGTGTCTGCTAATAGTGATTTTGTTGTAATTTTAGCTAAATATATCTTTAATATTTTCTTGGGGGGGGGGGCCTGCCAGGTAGTCTGTACGGGGCCCCGCGATTTCTAACAGGAGCCCTGGTGCTAGTGCTAGTGCAAGTGTGTTGTGGTGCAGTTCAGAATGTATAACACCGCAACACATGTAACATGCGCTATTGTGCCTTGTGCTAAGGCATCTGGTAATTTAATGTAATAGTGTAAATGGGCCCTAAGTCATATTAACTAGTAAGTAGGAGGGGGCTGAATGGAATGATCTTCAGTTTATCTCCTGAGTGCCAAGTTCCTCAAAAGAATGTACTGTTAACTGCGAGTCTGCCATACTTCTAGTAAAAGTGCCTTGTTAGCAGAGAGAAGTATGACAAAAAAAAAAATGTCCAGGTTATTGGACATTGGAGAGATGATAAAAGGTTCCATAGACTGACTATTAGGTTTGAAAAAGTGTGGAAGGGTCAGAACCAATGGCCTCCATTTGGGTGATTGTTCCCCACTCCTGTCTATTTGATGGGTATCATACAGAAAAGCAGGCTGAACAAAAAAAAAAATTGCAGATCGCTGTACTAACATAAGCGATGTTAGTACAGCTACCTTCTCCACTGTGCTATTGTGTTTTGACAGGGAGGCTGCCCCCTGTCCGAACACACTGGTCAGCGCTTTCAGCCTTTGGCTGCTAGTGCTGATCAGATGCTGGTTTGGTAGTACACATAGGTTGAAATTCAGCCGGTTCTTCCAAAACGGCCGTTTTTGGCCAATTTTCAGCTCATGTGTACTCGGCATTAAACTCCAGTCTCTTCCTCCTAGCAACAATGAGGTCACAGTATATAATGTACGTTTCTATTCAGTAGAGCTGCACGATTCTGGCCAAAATGAGAATCACGATTTTTTAGCTTGGAATAAAGATCACGATTCTCTCACGATTCTCTGTGTAACAAAAAAAAAAATTGGGATAACTTTACTGTTACGTTTTTTTTTTTATTCATTAAAGTCTATTAATTGCGTTTGAAAGACTGCTGCGCAAATACAGTGTGACATAAAATATTACAACAATCACCATTTTATTCTGTAGGGTCTCTGCTAAAAAAATATATAAAATGTTTGGGGTTCTAAGTACTTTTCTAGCAAAAAAAAAACAGATTTTAACTTGCAAGCAGCAAGTGTCAGAAAAAGGTCTAGTCTTTAAGAGGTTAAACTTCCTTTCTCCCTGGCAGAGGGAAGGAAAAGATACAATGTAATCATTCTGTTTATAGTTACTGGGAGAATGCTGATAGGCGTTTGTTTGCGGGAGGCTTTTTTTTTTTTTTTTCCACAGCTGTTCTCTCTGCAGCTATGCAAAGAATCGAGCATATGTCAGGTTCAGATCGTCAGGGGGGGTGAATCGAGATCGCGATTTTCATACGATTAATTGTGCAGCTCTACTATTCAGTGATGTATGGATGCAGGTGAGTTACTGAGATATCCTTCTACACCCTGAAGGATATGTGCCCCGTGTTCTCTTATTCATAATAATTGATCTAGTTATATTTACCTGGCCCTCGTTCAATATCAGGTTCTTTGACAAATCGGTTTCGTATGCAAGGCAAGCCGATGATTAAATATAATACTTTGCTGTAATAAAAAAAAAGAAGAATTAATCTTAATGTGCATCACTTAAATACAACCTTATCATTATAACACTTCAAAAGTATTGTATATGTCCCTAAAAGTAAAGGTTTCTGTATGAAAGTCCAGACATGTCCCAAATTCCCTAAGTGAACCAAATCCTGCTTTATTTGTAGTGCCCATACATTCCTCCACACAATCCAGAATGAGGTGGGAAGGACTAGGTACTGAATGACATGCTACAGGTTTGTGAATAAGAAGTGACAATGCTAATAGCCAAAACAGCAAGAAAAAAAAAGTGAAAATGTCATCCCACTGTAGTACAAGCAGTCACTGATTACGTAAGGGTGAAAACACTGCTGTGATTTCATGAGCAGTCCAGCAGTGTTGTCACCCCATCTCAGGAAGCTGCATAAGGTGGTCTTAACTGGTATGACAAAAGGAAAACTAAGTGCAGATGCTCTTACAGTTAAGTGCTGAAACACACGCTTGTCAAGGGAAGCCATAATTCAGTTTTAAATGGTAGTATATGCGCTCTTTCCTGAGCTGCAATACCAACTAAAGAGGAGAGAGCCTCTTGTAAAAGCTTTTTTAAGGACTTGGTTGTCCTGGATGGACACTAAAGGTGAGCTGTGACATAGAAGAAAATTGCTTTGTTACCCAAAAGTTCCACTTTAAAAGGAAATGCTCAGGATAAAAATTTGGGAGCTATCATTTAAATTTCTATGTGTAAGTCACATGGCTGGCATTCTAATCCTGTTTAATGTCACCCTGACATGTATTTCTAAACTGCCCAGTTGCAATACCCCCTAAAAGTCCTCCCTAATTACTTTCCATCTCCCCACGCCACTGAATACCTCCCTGTTGAAGAGGAATGGTCCCTTGAAATCCGCTGGAAATCTGACCTGCTTGGTCCCTTTCAGCAATCAGTGGTTCCTTCTGTCCACCTCCAAGTTATTACTATATCCTGTAGTAACATGGAGGTCAATAGGGGGAATGGTAGGGGAACCACAAAGAGCGATACACTTGGAAGTCTCGGCTTTCAACAGCGATCAAGTGACCATTCCTCTTGTAAATAATATATATAAAAAATAAGTTCATTGCCCTGGCCAGCATGGAAGGGAAGTATTTACATGCTTCTTTTGCAGAGTGTGCATCTGGCCAGTTAGCCAATCAGGGTTTTTATCTTCACTGGCTGCATGTATGTCCAAGGTCAGTGCATTTTACTATTGGAGTCGGGAAGAAATGTGTACGTTTGTTCCTGTATATGGACACTCCGCTTTAGCAGGCTTGCACCGGGGGAAGGAAACACTTTAAGCCTCCATGATAAAATAGGATCATTCCCTATTCTGTTACTGCATGAGCTTTGTGGTCAATGTAGAGAGGGTGGATGCAGACTCATCCTTATAAGTGTTGTCAAGAAGTGAATGTAATGAGTAAATTATGTTTGAAACTTACTAGATGCAGCCGACTGTGAAAAATACTGTAGCTATGGCCAGAAGAACCGTGATTATCCACCACTTGATTTTTTGCCCTGTAAAAACAAAGAAAAAAAATTAGAGGAACAAAGAATATTTTAACATTGAAAGAGAGCTTCAGTAACTTCAGTACACTGCCTAGGCCTTGTCCCGTCACAGTAGCTGTCAGCCTCTCATAGTGTTTGATGGGCATTTAAAAGGTGCACCCTGTACCTTTCACCCGCAAGTAAACACTGGTGCCTCATACATTGAGACTAAACAGCCGGTGTGCACGAGGCCTATAATGTCTGATTTAAAAAGTGGGTAAAAAATACTTACAGTTGAAGAAGGATAAAAATTTGGAAAAAAAATTGGATTGCACAGTTGGCCTTTTAGCCTTTTTAGCCTGGCCTTTAGCAGTTGGTATCATTCTTTTTGTTGTCGATGTTGTTGTCGTTCCTTCATAAGTTTTTGTTTCCAGGTTTTCAGACGATGTTGTTTTCAGGTCTTCATGTGATGTTTCTAGGCCTTCATAGCCAGTAGTTTCCATGCGGTCATGGGGCATGGTTTCCATCCCTCCATGGGGCATTGTCTCCAGCCCTCTATTGTAAATTGTCTCCAGCCTTCCATTAGGCATTGTCTCCAGCCCTCCATTGGGCATTGTCTCCAGCCCTCCATGGGGCATTGTTTCCAGCCTTCCATGTGGCATTGTTTCCAGCCTTACATGGGGCATTGTTTCCAGCCTTCCATGGGGCATTGTTTCCAGCCTTCCATGGGGCATTTTCTTCATTCTACGATGGGACATAGTTTCCAGCCTTCCATGGGGCATTGTTTCCAGCCTTCCATGGGGCATTGTTTCCAGCCTTCCATGGGGCATTGTTTTCATTCTATGATGGGGCATTGTTTCCAGCCTTCGATTGGGCATTGTTTCCAGCCCTCTATGGGACATTGTTTCCAGCCCACCATGGGGCATTGTTTCCAGTCCTTCACGTGGTGGTGTTTCCAGTTTTTCGGAATCATAATCATAGTAGACTGCAAAAAAAAAAAAATGAACAGTTAGTAAGTTTGCAAATGCATTATCTTAGCAACCTTAATGACAACTTTTAGGGCACTGTTACATTTTGGCATGATATCATGTTAACATGTGTTGCAGCACATAAAAAATAATTTGGGCGTGACCTATTTTTCGTAATGGTACGTATTAGTGCAGGTGCGTTGTAGTGCAATTCAGAATGAATAACACTGCAATGCATGAAACATGCCCTATTGTGCCTTATGCATTTGGTAATTTAACCACTTGCCGTCTGCTCACTAGAGCTCTACTGCGGCAAAGTGGTTCGTTATTGTCTGGCGATAGACACTCCCCTTTCTCGGAGGCTCGCCAGGGGAGGAGCAGCGGCTATCGTCAGGAAATTTTTTTTTGGACACATCAAACTCATAACAAAATGCTTCCAATTCTACATTAACCACTTAAGGACCCGGTCTATTTCTGACACTTGTTGTTTACAAGTTAAAATCAGTATTTTTTGCTAGAAAAGGACTTAGAACCCCCAAACATTATATATATATATATATATATATATATATATATATATATACACATATGTATATATATATATACATATGTATATATATATATATATATATATATATGTATATATATATATATATATATATATATATATGTATATTTTTAGCAAAGACTCTGGAGAATAAAATGGTGGTCGTTGCAATATTTTTTGTCACATGGTATTTGTGCAGCGGTCTTTCAAACACAATTTTTAAAAAACAAATTCATTTCACTGCATTTAAAAAAAAAAAAAGAGTAAAGTTAGCACATTTTATTTCTAGAATGTGAAAGACAATGTTACGCCGAGAAAATAGATACCCAACATGTCATGCTTCAAAATTGCGCACGCTCGTGGAATGGCGACAAACATTGGTACTTAAAAATCTCCATAGGCGACACTTTAAACATTTCTACAGGTTACCAGATTAGAGGTCCTTAGAAAGTTTAGGTCTATAATTATTGCTCTTGCTCTACCGATCGCTGTGATACCTCACATGTGTGGTTTAAACACTGTTTACATATGTGGGCGCGAGTTGCGTATGCGTTCCCTTCTGCGCGCAAGCTCGGAGGGACAGGGCACTTTAAATTATTTATTTTTTATCATATTTGTTTTACATTTTTATTTTTAAATTTTACACTGTCCCTTTAAAAAAACATTTTTCATCTCTTTTATTCCTATTACTAGGAATGTAAACATCGCTTGTAATAGAAATAAGCAGGACAGGTCCTCTTTAATGTGAGATCTGGGGTCAAAAAGACCCCAGATCTCACATCTACACTAAAAAGCAAAAAAATAAAGTGTCATATTTTTCATCATGAAAAAAAATGGACCTTTTAAGGCTGTTGGGAGGAAGCAGCGTATGATGTTGTTCCGGTCCTCCAAGGCCATAGAGTTGAGTGGGGGCCAGCTTGCCCTCACTCAACTTCCTGCCTAGAAGGGGAGAGGACCGGACCATTTTCCCTGCTACCAACAGCTCCGGTAAGGGGGGAAAAAGACCAGGAAGCAGCGGGAGGGGCATCTCTCCCACTGCCCACAAACGTGATCCCGCAGCGAATCCGCCCCTGGGACCACTTTTATGAGAAAGAGGACCGCCCACCCAGTAAAAAAAACCTGGGGTTATGGCAGCTATCTGCTGCCATAACCCCGGTATTTAACGTCAAAGTAGCGACATATAGCTGCGGCGGGCGGTCCGGAAGTGGTTAAACAGACCAAAAGGAAGAAAAAAGAAGTACAGTACATTGTTCGGATTTACATACACTTTAAAAATTGACAGAAGAGAAACGTGTGGGAAAAAGCGCTCTTTTCCTACATGGGCAGTTTTTTTTTTGGTAAAGGTGAACGACCCCTTTAAGAACTAGGAACATTGGGCTGGATTCTCAAAGCTAACACACAAGCATTAGGATTTTGTTTTTTGTTTTTTCAAGAAATGTGACATTTGCCAAAGAAATAGCCTAGGCTATATACAGCGCTTGCCCCTAACTAATTATAATATGATTATTGAATAAGTTAATTTATAATAATAATTATAAAATGAATATGGTTCAATAAAATGAATAAATATTGCGACAATGATTAAGGGCCGGTTCACACTTGTGCGATGCGGGAAGGCTGCGAATTCGCAGCCTGTTCCCGCATCGCATCCGCACATCTGGCAGTTCACACTGCCATATGCAAAATGCAGGGAGTGTCAATTAACCACTTGCCGACCGCCGCACGACTATTTACGTCGGCGGTCAGCCCCTCTATTTACGTCGGCGGTCAGCCCCTCACAGGCAAAGCGACGTAGGGCTATGTCGCTAGCCTGTGAGGCTCTAGGGAGCGAGCGCGCGTCGCCGGAGGCGCGCTCCCGCGTGGTCACGGACCCCCCCGCGCGTGTGACCACTCGCGATCGTTGGGTGGAGAGGGAGAAAGGCAGGCGGCTAATGTAAACAAGCCGCCTGTCATTCTCCCCTGTGTAGGAATGGTGATCATACGGTTCTACTATGTAGGACCGTTGATCACTGTTCCTACACCTCAAGCCACAGCCAATCACAGTTAGAATCACACCCCTAGGGACACATATAACCCCTCCCTCTCAAAAAAGTTAACCCCTTCACTGCCAGTGTAATTTTACAGTAACAGTGTATATGTATAGCACTGATTACTGTAAAAATGTCACTGGTAACCCCAAAAGTGTAAAAAATGTCAGTCAAGGGTCAGATCTGTCCGCCGCAATGTCGCAGTCCCACAAAAAAAAAAAAAAAAAATCGCAGAGCGCTGCCATTACGCGTTAAAAAAAAAAACACCAAAAATGACAGAAATCTTTCCCTTAGTTAGTAAACGCATTAACTTTTGCGCAAACCAATCAAAATACGCTTATTGTGATTTTTTTTACCAAACATATGGTAAAAAAAAAAATTGGCCTAAAATGTTAAAAAAATTTAGATTTTTACTTTCTTTTGGGGGGAATTTCATATAAAAAAATGTGAAAAATATTGTTATGCAAAATTGACGCTGTTTTTTTGTTTATAGCGCAAAAAGTAAAAATCGCACAGGTGATCAAATACCACCAAAAGAAAGCTCTGTTTGTGGGAAAAAAAGGACGTCAAATTCGTTTAGGTACAGCGTTGCACGACCGCGCAATTGTTCGTTAAAGTCACGCAGTGCCGAATCGCAAAATAGGCCCTGGTCAGGAAGGGGGTAAAATCTTCCGGGGCTTAAGTGGTTAAATGTTAACGACACCCCCAGTTTGATCGCATATCGCAGTGCGATCTGACATTTCGCACAGGATCTGATCGCACAAGTGTGAACCACTGTGCGATCCGATCCTGATGCGGCTGAACAAATGCCTCCTGTGCGTCTTTGGTGCGGGTGCAGTGCGAATTTCAGCCATACAAAGTGTATGGCTGAATTTGCATCCGCACAGGAGATCGCATGTAATGAAGGAGCAGTGCGCTCCGAATTACATGCGATCTCCGCAGCCGCACAAATGTGAACCGGGGCTTAGTGCAATAATTAAGTGAGGTTCAAAAAATATATCTGTGCACAATAGTAAATAAATGAGAGAAAAGTCCAGCAAGGTCAAATAATAAATAATAAAATAATAGTCTTTTCGAAGTGTAATCAAGTGCAAAGTGCTTCGTGCTCAGTATTCAAAGTTCGTGACTTTCGTGGCCTGGGTTCCTTTTTCCAGTGGCATGTGGTAGAATTAAATCACTTACCGGAAATAGTGGGTCTTGTGTGCCGTATAGCACTAACTTGGAACGCACGGCGGCATGCAACGTACTGTGGAACGCAAGCCGGAACACTCCGCTCGCCACTCTGCTACGAAGCGTTTGCCTTGAATCCCGGAGCCATCCTTTGCTCCTATTGTACACCCCATTTGGAAAATAAACCTTTTAAAAAAACGTAATACACTATTTGGAGCCTATTATTTTCTTTGCATAATCTGACCCCACATCCTGAGGAGTGAAACCAGGTGAGAAGGGACCTGACGTGCACCCCAACAGGAGGATAAAAAAAGGGGACCCCCATTACTGGCCTGGAAGGCCTCCAAGCGCTATAGGTCTTAGTGCTAAATGGACTTTTCTCTCATTTCTTTCATTTATTAACTATTGTGCACAGATATATTTTTTGAACCTCACGTAATTATTGCACTTAATCATTGTCACAATATTTATTCATTTTAGTCAAGCATATTCATTTTATATTTATTATTATAAATTAACTTATTCAATAATCATATTATAATTAGTTAGGGGCAAGCGCTGTATATAGCCTAGGCTATTTCTTTGACACTCACCTTCACTTTACAGCAGCTGCCATATATTATATTGTATTTTATTTAATATATTTAATTTATTTAATTTGTTTGAGCACCATTTTCCTAGGCGCGGGGAGATACACTCTAGCCCAGTGTTATCTTTTTTTCCAAATGTGACATTTATTTTATTTTCAGTTGAGTCCAGTGAGACCTGAAATTCTGGTCACATTACTAAAATAAAGCTCCTTATTTTTGTGGTAAAGCTTTGTATATTTAGCCCTATTCTTTTCTGTTCATTTACTACCTTCTATAATAAAAAAAAGCAATATAAATGTCTCTTACTTGGCGCTGAGCGCACAGGAAATCCTGTGACTAAAGGAAAAATTGCAAGAATCAATAATAGCACTAGCTTAGACATGTTGATGCTCTCTCCTCACTCTCTTAGCCTCAACTGACACCAACTGCCTCTCAGAGCTGCTTTTATAATGCTGCAGGGAGGATGATGACATCACAGCTGCTGGGTGGTCATGGCAACAGCAGCTGCAGAACTGTAAACAACTCAGCACAGCCTGTTGTTTATGCAGACAGGACTGTAATGGCTCATTCACACCACTTCAGTTGGACTATGTGGAATTGCACAGATGCACCTCAACCCCAGGGCCCTGGTCACATGACAATTCTGCCATGACACAATGCGTTGTGTAAAAACACAAATATTTTGTATTTTCTGTAACATATCGCAGCTCACCTGATTTCATCACAGTACATAGAGTTATCATGAAATGTTATTTTCTGACATTTTGATAAAGTGAGAAAGAAAAAAAAAAGTGATTTCCTGGGATGTTGCCATGATAGCAAGGTTGTGTGCACAGTTGGGAGTCAGCAGGGTTGGTGGATCTCTACAGATCAGATTAATGGGAGGAGTTAGACAAACCGAAGAGCGGCCAATCAGCATTTTCAGAAAGATGCCCGCAGTGGTAACCTCCATGTTTTATTCATGAAAGATTTCCTATAACACTTGTTTTTCAGAGCTGTATGATATTTTTATATAGAGAACGTTCTAGAATGCTTTATATAAATGTTCTGAGTAAATGTGACAGAGATATATCTGGGTAGTTATATACTTTGTGCACAGGACTTCTAGTAGCTTCTAGTAGCTTCTTCCTCATCTTTTCCAATAAGTTACACAATGTAACAATGGTTGTGCGGTGCTGTGAGCTGCATTGTTACTTGTGCTATTGTGCGTTGTGCTAACGCATGTCTACATTTAATGCAATAGTGTAATTGGGCTCTAAGTCAGATTAACTAGTAAGTAGGAAGGGGTTGAATGGGACAATTCTCCAATTTGTCTGCTGAGAGCCAAGTTACTTTAACTTCTAGTAAGAGTGCCTTGTTAGCAGAGAGAAGTATGACAGCAGAAAGCTGCCAGGTTATTGGATATTGGTTAATTGCCTCCAGGGACTTAATATTAGGTTTGAAAAGAATGTGGAAGGGTCAGAACCAATGCCAACTTTTTATAGCATTCTGTACCCCCAATTGGATGATTGTTCCCCACTCCTGTCTGTTTGATGGGTGTCATACAGAATAGGGAGCTAGGAAATTTTCCTTCAATGGGGACACAAACAGACTTTTATAGGTGCCTGTGTCCCCATTGGGGAGTTTTCCTTTAACTTCTTTCTAGGTGATGGGTATATCTTTGGGGACATACCCTCTAAAATCTTTCAGAGAAATCTCAACAGGGACATAGACTACATAGAAAGTGTATATCAGGGGTCTCCAAACTTTCTAATTAAAGGGCCGGGTTACTGTCCTTCAGAGTTTAGGGGAGCCGGACTGTGGCCATCGGGAGTAGAAAATGTCCCAGCATCATTTGGAGTACACAATGCCCCATCATTGGTGTCATTGGTGGGAATTGTGTCCCATCATTGCTGTCATTAGGCCCCATCATTGGTGTCATTGGTAGGAATTGTGTCCCATCATTGCTGTCATTGGGCCCCATCATTGGTGTCATTGGTAGGAATTGTGTCCCATCATTGCTGTCATTGGGCCCCATCATTGGTGTCATTGCTAGGAATTGTGCCCTATCATTGGTGTCATTAGGAGGAATATTGCCCAATCGTTGATGTCATTGGGAAGAATTTTGCCCCATCATTACTGTAATTGTGCCCCATTGTTGGTGTCATTGGTAGGAATTAAGGCCCTTTGTTGGTGTCATTGGGAGGAATGTTGCCCCATTGTTGGTGTCAATTAATAAATTAGTGCCCCAAAGGCCAGATAAAACCAGGCAAAGGGCCACATCCGGTCCCTGGACCACAGTTTGAAGATCACTGGTGTATATCATATATTATTATTATTATTATACAGGATTTATATAGCGCCAACAGTTTGCGCAGCGCTTTACAATTTGAGGGAAGACAATACAGTTACAATACAGTTCAGAACAGGAGGAAATAGATGCAGTACATATCTGCAATGTGTGGACTTTTTCCCATGTTTTATCATTTAAAAGACTCTGCTTGTACAGAAAATACCTGTTGATCTGTTAGAATTGCACTCAGATCCTAAGTCCTGTTATAAGGTGACAACACATTGCAATTTTGTGATCTAAATGGTGTCATCTCTGCCCAGTTGGATATGTCTTGTGCTAAACTATTAATCCCTCCTACTCTTTAATATCTACAACATAAATGCTTATCGTTGTGTAGTCCAATATAAAAACTGCGAGGACCAAAGAGATTTTTGAGATAACCCAGGAAACATGGAGAGGATTCAGGACTGCTCTGCATTTCTGACAAGATCAACAGCTTTTTTTTTTTTTTTCGGACACTTATCAAACTCATATAACAAAATGCTTCCAATTCTATATTAACCACTTAAGAACTATTTCTGACACTTGTTGTTTACAAGTTAAAATCAGTATTTTTTGCTAGAAAATGACTTAGAACCCCTAAATATATATATATATATATATATATATATATATATATATATATATATATATAATATTTCTTAGCAAAGACTCTGGAAAATAAAATGGTGGTCGTTGCAATATTTTTTGTGGTATTTGCGCAGTGGTCTTTCAAACACTATTTAAAAAAAAAAAAAAAATTTCACTGCATTTAAAAAAAAAAAAAAAACAGTAAAGTTAGCCCAATTCTTTTTTATAATGTGAAAGATAATGTTACTCCGAGTAAATAGATACCCAACATGTCATTCTTCAAAATTGCGCATGCTCGTGGAATGGCGACAAACATTGGTCCTTAAAAATCTCCATAGGCGACGCTTTAAAAATTTCTACAGGTTACCAGTTTAGAGGTCCCTAGAAAGTCTAGGGCTAGAATTATTGCTCTCGCTCTACCAAGCACGGCGATACCTCACATGTGTGGTTTGAACACCGTTTACATATGTGGCGCGACTCGCGTATGCGTTCGCTTCTGCGCGAAAACTCGGAGGGACAAGGTACTTTCAACTTTTTTTTTATCTTATTTATTTTACCTTTTTGTTTTAAATTTTTACACTGTCCCTTTTCAAAAATGTTGTAAAATGTAAACATCCCTTGTAATAGAAATAAGCAGGACAGGTCCTCTTTAATTTGAGATCTGGGGTCAAAAAGATCTCACATCTACACTAAAAAGCAAAAAAAAAAAAGTCATATTTTCTCTGTCGCTCATTGACAGACGTAGTCCTCTTTGATTCATATCAATTGGGTTATGCTGCCCTCTACAGGAGTAGGACTAGGCAGAAGGAAAACGTTCTGGCTCCACCTTAGGGGCAGTCCCAGAGGGTATATACCCTCTCTCTCTGCTACAGGATGTCAGTTTTTTTCTGTCTAGTCAGGAGTAAGGACCTAAGCTCCTTGCTGGGATCTTTTGGTCCTGGCAAGATTTTTTTTAGAAAAAACTTTTTTCTTTTTTTAGGTAGTTGTTTTCTCCAGTTTTCCTGTGAGATCTTCAAGCAAATCACGCCGGATCTGGGCGACGGGCTGGATGTTGAGATCCAGTGGTCACCCCAGCCGGCCTATGAGCTAGGGCTGGGCGATAAAACGATACCGATAGGTATCGCGATAGTCCCGTCCTCGATAGCAATAAGGAAACTTGCACGATAAATCAAAGTCCGCTCCGACGGGTTTAAACTTTTAAAAATGGCGCCGCCCGGCGCCAACACGTCATTGCGCACGCGCCGCCGCCGCTCGGGAGAGGCCGGGAATAGCCGAAATTACACGAGCGGTGACGGCGCGTGCGCGATGACGTATCGGCGCCGGGCAGCGCCATTTTTAAAACGAAGGCGCCTCTGGAACAGGTAAGTGAAACAGCTTCACTACCTGCCGTTATGCAGGGCTGCGGGCATACTACAAGGGATGCAGTGCTGCGGGCATGGTCTACCTGTACCATGCCTACAGCACTGCATCTCCTGTAGTATGCCCACAACCCCGGATCCTCTTGTACCATGCCAGTCACCCTGCATTCTCCTGCACCATGCCAGTCACCCTGCATTCTCCTGCACCATGCCAGTCACCCTGCATTCTCCTGCACCATGCCCGCCACCCTGCATTCTCCTGCACCATGCCAGTCACCCTGCATTCTCCTGCACCATGCCAGTCACCCTGCATTCTCCTGCACCATGCCAGTCACCCTGCATTCTCCTGCACCATGCCCGCCACCCTGCATTCTCCTGCACCATGCCAGTCACCCTGCATTCTCCTGCACCATGCCAGTCACCCTGCATTCTCCTGCACCATGCCTGCCACCCTGCATTCTCCTGCACCATGCCAGTTACCCTGCATTCTCCTGCACCATGCCAGTCACCCTGCATTCTCCTGCACCATGCCAGTCACCCTGCATTCTCCTGCACCATGCCCGCCACCCTGCATTCTCCTGCACCATGCCAGTCACCCTGCATTCTCCTGCACCATGCCAGTCACCCTGCATTCTCCTGCACCATGCCAGCCACCCTGCATTCTCCTGCACCATGCCAGTCACCCTGCATTCTCCTGCACCATGCCAGTCACCCTGCATTCTCCTGCACCATGCCAGTCACCCTGCATTCTCCTGCACCATGCCAGTACCCTGCATTCTCCTGCACCATGCCCGCCGCCCTGCATTCTCACCCTAGGGTCCTTATTTTAAATGGGTAATAAAAAATATCAATATATATCGATATCGACCGATATGAAACACTGATATCGTGATACAGTTTTCAGCCATATCGCCCAGCCCTACTATGAGCGCGCGCAGGCCATAGCTCCGCGCTGGGTCGGCCGCGACACATTCAAGTAAGTATGCGGGACCGGGCGACGGGCTGGATGTTGAGATCCAGTGGTCACCCCGGCTCAGCCTACGAGCGCGTGCAGACCATAGCTCCGCGCTGGGTCGGCCGCGACATAGTCCCATTGGACGGGGACTGACCCTGCGAGTTGAACATCTCGCTTGGACGCCAGGAACCAGCAGAGTCACGGCGTCCGTATTGGTCGACAGCCCCCCATCTCGGTGGAGAGGGTACTGTGAAGAGAGGGTGCCCGTCAGTTCCGGTATGGTGAGTGAATATTCCCCCTTCCCCCCTGTGGGGTTTTTTGGGATATGGGCCCCTCTGTGTATGGTCGGATCCTTTCTGACATTAAGGTTCCCCCTCTAGCCTATGACAAATTCACCTATCCCCTGGATAGTGTGATCTGGTTTGGGAGCTGATACTCCAGCAGGCTTGGTTTGGGAACTAAAACACTCTAAGCAAACCTTGGTTTAGGAGCTGAGACTCTAGCAACCTTAATTTAGGAGCTGACACTCCAGCAGGCTTGGTTTGGGAGCTAACACTTTAAAAGCAGCCTTGGTTTGGGAGCTAACACTCTAACAACCTGGGTTTGGAAGCTGACACTTCAGCAGCCTTGGTTTCTCTAGCAGATTGATCCAAGAAAGCCTGGTTTGGTTTACCATAGTAACATATAAGCATCCAGAGCAAAGGAGGTATAGCCTACCTTAGACTGTAGATATCGCCATGCTCCCGCAGGCCGACAGGCCGCCATCAGCCGTTCCAGAGCCGGTCACAGGCCGCTGCACTGAAGGAGCCACGCTAGATCGGCAGTCCGCCGCCATTTTGTTGTAGACCGCATGTCTGCATTGCCTACACAGGCCGCCCGCAGGCCACGCAGGCCGCCATTTTCTCGAAGTCTTTTGTCTTCTTCATGGGGGCGGCCATGTTTGATGTGCCCAGCCGACCTCGAGGAGCAGCTGGGAACGCCGGAAGGCGTGCACAGGGGGCGGAGCCACTTCCTTTTACCCGGGAAACCTAGTACAGGACTTCCCAGTCTGCATAGGACAACGCTGACAGCAGTTTGATAAGGAAACTTCTCTACATCAGGTGGTGAGCCCTTGGGGTCTCTCTCTCTCTCTCTCTGTGGGGGTCCAAAGCAGGTACGCTGAGGGGCGCTATTGCGCTGGTGGATTACATATAAAAAAAAAATAAAAAAAAAGGTATTTTTTATTTTTTTAAATTTTTCACTGGCAAAGTGTCCTGAGTTAACATGGACCCTGCCACACATGTATCGCCACCTGATCCCTTCGAGGTGGCTGCAGGACCCTCCAGTTCCCCACTGACTATTGAGTCATTGTCAGCAGTATTGGAAACCTTTTTTTCCCGGGTGGAAGTGGCTTGTCAGGGACAGGGCGCAAGGAAGCGACCCCCGCCTACCCCCATTTCATCTGAAACTTCAGATTCAGAGTCTGAGCCTATCCCTGCAGTTGCAGGTACCTCATCTGGGGTTTGTGTCTCGGGTACTGTCTCTTCAGACAGTGAGGAGGATGTCTCAGCATCTACCATAGCCCGATAGGAAGCGTTGGTAAACGCATTAATTGTAGCCGTTCGGGAAACCTTAGGACTACAGGTTACACCATCAGAAGTAACTGATACTGAGATTCCATTTGGTACTAATAAACGCGCCAAAATGGCGAAAGTATTTCCCTTACCCAAGTGTTTCGGTAATGTAATTAAGGAAGAATGGGGTCATCCAAAACGAGCCCCTACTATTTCCAAACGCATTAATAGGCGTTATCCGTTCGAGGAATCCCTCCTCAAGAGGTGGACAGTACCATCTATGGTAGATTCTCCTATCTCCAGATTGAATAAATCTACAGTTATCCCATTGGAGGATGCTCCGTCCTTTAAGGATCCAGTGGATCGTAAGGTGGAAGCCGTGTCTCGCGCCATCTTTTCCCTGATTGGGTCAGCTTTCAGACCAGTAATTGCTATTGGTCTGGTTTCCCAAACTGTAACAGAATGGACCAAGTGGTTACGCCGGGATTTAGAAGGGAGTGATATCCCTCAGGCAGTATCAGATCTGTTGGAACAGATGATACAAGGGTTACAGTTTATCTGCGACGCTGCACTAGACGCCACTCCATTATTGGGGCGAGCATCAGTCTCAGCAGTGGTTCTCAGGCGTACACTGTGGCTAAAATGTTGGTCGGCAGACCAAGGTTCCAAGAAGGCTTTGGCTAATCTCCCTTTTCAGGGTGAGCGCCAATTTGGGGCCAACTTAGATGAGATTATCAAGGATCTCACTGGAGGCAAGAGCACTTTCTTGCCACAAAGTACTAAGGGTAAAGGACTGTAGTGTATTAACACAGACAAGCTGTACAGGTTGCTTCTTTATTCACTGCACATCAGCATGCAACTAACTTCAGCCACACCCAGCTCCCAGACATATACATAATTGTAACATTTTGCAGACAGCAACTTAACCCGTTGCTTACCATACTACATTCCCTCCTCTCTTTGAATAAAACATAACATGCACAACGTATTAATAAGATTAACAAAATGCATGGATGAACAACTAAAAATTTAACCTATAAACTCCTGACTATACACATAGTCCTTAAGGTAGGCAGGTGGATTTGTTGCTCGTTTTTCTCTTGGCCATTCCGATGTGGATGGTTGTGGATTGAAGTCTGGATCACTGGCAGTATCATCACTACCCTTTGCCTGTTCGCCATCTTCCGATACTTGACCTTCTGACTCAATAAATTTCTTCACAAATGAGGAATTACGCACTTTTGTGTGTCCATCTAAATCCTCTAAAACCACTTGAGTACCTCTTTTCTCCTTTACAACATAAGGCTCAGGTTCAAAGGACGGAGCCAGTTTGTTAAACCGATCACTTTGAAGCAACACCTTATCACCCTGTCGAAGGCCACTAGGTTGACAATGGCGGCGGTGGTTTGCATACTGTTCAGCCCTGATCTTCCTTTCCTCATCAATATGCCGAAAAGGTTTCTGACTTGTAGGAGGACCCCCAATGTCTGGCAATTTTGTCCTGAATTTGCGACCACAAAGAAGTTCCGCAGGACTAACGCCAGTGACAGTATGCGGAGTTGTGCGATAAGCCAAAAGAAAACGCCACAGTTCCTTTTTCCAGTCTCTTCTCTCTAAATGAGCAATCCGCAAAGCTTTCAGCAAGGTTCGATTCTGGCGTTCCACTTTCCCGTTAGCCTGTGGCCAGTATGGAGTTGTACGATGATGTTCAATAGCATTTGATTTCAGATAATCCTGAAATTCCTGAGAAGTAAATTGGGCACCATTATCACTCACAATCCGTTTAGGCAACCCATGAGATGCAAAAATGCTCTGCAACCCCTCAATTACAGTTGATGATGTAGCTTTAGTGAGAACTACCACCTCTTGCCACCTTGAATAATAGTCCACAACAACTAAAAGATGGTGTCCAGATGGAATGTCGCACAGATCAATGGCTAAATCTTCCCATGGTCCCTCAGGTAGAACAGTGTGAGTTACTGGTTCTGGTTTAGGTTTGCTGCCCACCAACTGACATGCTCGACATGAAGAAACCAAACGTTCCACATCCTTGTCAATTTCTGGCCACCAGACTTTCTCACGTAATCTTTGTTTGGTGCGTACAATGCCTTGATGGCCCTCATGGGCTAAATGTAATGTACGTTTCCGTAAATCTTTAGGCATCACAATACGATTGCCACGTAGAACTAGTTGTCCTGCAATACTCAGCTCTTGTTTGATTCTGAGATAGCTTGGGTCACAATCCACCCAAACCCCTTGTCTTACACATTTTCTCAACCGAGCAATTTCCGGATCCACAGATGACAATTCTTCAACCTCCCGCGGTGTCAATGCCTGAGGCATGGCGTTAGTAGCCACAAAACGAATGTACTCTTCTGCCAGGTTATGAACAGGTGCAGAAGACTGAGGCAATCTGGAAAGTGCATCTGCCGCATTAGTCGGTCCAGGTCTGTACCGCACTGTAAAGCGATATGGTAACAATCTGAGAACCCATCTCTCAATTCTGGCGGATGGTTTTGAGCGTGGCGAATATATCACTTCCAGAGGCTTGTGGTCTGTGATGATTTCAAAATCAAGGCCGTAGAGATAGGTGTGAAACCTTTCACATCCCCAAACAACAGCCAAAGCTTCTTTCTCGGTCTGAGAATAACGTCTCTCTACATCAGTGAGGGATCTGCTTGCATACTGAATAGGCCTGTAATCGCCTGTGCATTGTCTCTGAACCAAGATGGCGCCTAACCCCACAGGGCTAGCATCGACAATAACTTGGGTGTGTGCAGTAGGATTGAAATAAGCCAAAGTTGTGGCGCAAGTCAGCCGTCTCTTAAGTTCATCAAATGCACCTTGTTCCAAAAAGCCCCACTTCCACGGGACTGCTTTGCGAGTCAACACTCTCAAAGGTTCACTGACAGTCGCCATATCTGGAATAAACTTGGCACAGTAATTCACTAGCCCAAGAAAACTGCGTACTTCTGCAGGGTTTTCAGGATTTCTGGCATCAGACACAGCTTTAATTTTACAGTCCTCCGGACCAATGCCCCTGTCAGACAGCACATGGCCCATAAAAGTCATTTTATTCATTTGAAATGTGCATTTCTTCTCATTTAATGTTAACCCTTTCTCCTTCAAGCGATTTAGCACTGCACGGAGACGTTCGTCGTGCTCCTGTGTGTTTGTTCCCCACACAATTATATCATCAGAAATGTTATGCGTGCCTTCACAACCATGTAGCACTTGCTGAATCACATGTTGATAGGCCTCCGGTGCGGACGATACGCCAAACATCAACCTCTTGTATCTAAAAAGACCTTTATGGCTTGCAAATGTAGTGATGACTCTAGATGCTGGGGTCAATTCAATCTGATGATAACCCCATTTCAAATCCAGTTTACTGAAGACACTTGCCCCATTCATTGCATGCAGAACATCTTCAATAGTGGGAATTGGATGTCTCTCTCTCTGCACAGCTTGGTTAGCACATCTCATGTCCACACAAATCCGAATATCTGTGCCCTTTGGTACAACAACTAACGGCGATACCCACGGAGTGGGCCCTTCCACAGGTTCAATAATGTCAAGGTCTAGCAGCTCTGCCAGTTTGTGCTCAACAGGTGATCTCAGGCTATAAGGAAGTCTGCGTACTGGCTGTGCAATAGGCTGTACATGTGGATCAATGTGAAGCCCCAACTGAAAATCCTTTAATTTTCCAAACCCAGAGAAGCAATCTTTAAATTCCTCTTTCAATGCAGAAATAGCAGGAGACACCATATTCACTCTTGCGCTGCCTACATCACGGCCAATCTGTAACACCCCTAGTGCCATTGCGGTTTGACGACCAAGCATAGGCGAACCTGTGCCATCTACAACATAGAATTCGGTCTGCAATGGAGGACCAGTCTCATGTGTTTGAACAGAGGTATAAAATTTGCCTTTAAGTTGCAGTGGTGTACTGGAGCCATAAGTATAAATCTGTTTAGTGGTGTTACACAATTTAAGGTGATTTTCTCTGCCATTAAGACTGTGCCAAGAAGCCAAGTCCATAACATTGCATGTAGCTCCAGAGTCAATCAACACTGACACATCTGTATTTCCGATCTTAATGGTTAATGTCCCAGCTTGCAGAGAACACAGGGAGAATATAAATTCACAGTCAGGAGCACTATCTTTATCCTCAGCTATAACATTTACTTGTGCAGATTGTCCTTTGGTTTTGTTATCTCTGGTTGTACTTCTACACACAGCTGCAAAATGACCTGTCTTTCCACAAGCATAGCACATTTTATTCTGTACCACAGTGCAGTCCTGACTTGTGTGTCCCGCCCTGCCACATTTATTGCAGGTGATATGTAAAGTCCTCTTTGGAAAACTCTCTTTCCTACTCCAGATATTCCTATTATTATAGGTAGGTTTGGAGACTGTATTGACAGATGCAGTGTTCTTGGTTTCAATATGCAGAGCCTGGAGCTCAGACAGTTCAATGGCTCTTGCAATCTCCTGCAGACTAGTAAGTGTGAGACTAGGTTCTCTCAATAATCTCCTCCTGAGGTGCACAGATGTGCATTTCTCTATGACCTGATCTCTGATTATCTCCTCAGTTACAGTCCCAAAATCACAAGACTTTGCCAGATATTTCAGCCTAGTCACATAACTGTCTGTGGTTTCTCCCAGTTCTTGCACAGCCTGTCTAAACTTATATCTTTCATAGGGAATATTTTTCTTTGGCTCAAAGTACTCACTCAGTCTATTCATGGCTGTCTCATAGTCTGAATCTTCCCCTGTTGCTCCCAGGGTTTCAAAAATGTCCTGAACTTGAGGTCCAGCTAGATGCAGCAGCATGGCTCTCTTCTGAGCAGGTGCAGTCACTCCTGTGGCTATAACATAGAGCTGAAATCCCTTCTTCCACTTGTCCCAGCGCTGTGAGAGACTAGTGTGGTCTCCAGACACATAAAACGGTCCGATAGCCGGTAAATCCAGAAAGCTAGCCATCCTCGTCGCCAAAATGTAGTGTATTAACACAGACAAGCTGTACAGGTTGCTTCTTTATTCACTGCACATCAGCCTGCAACTAACTTCAGCCACACCCAGCTCCCAGACATATACATAATTGTAACATTTTGCAGACAGCAACTTAACCCGTTGCTTACCATACTACAAGTACCTCGTCAGAGACGGGGGCCTTCCTTTTCCGCCCATAAGAAGTTTTTTCGCCCCACGGGCGAAAAAGCAAAGCCCTCCAAAACTCCTTCGGGAGGTTTTAAGGGACGCTGGTCGGGCAAGCAAAAGCCCGGCCCTTCCAGACCTGAAGATAAAACTACTAAAGCCTGAAGGTGCGCCCCCACCCATAGCGGGGGTGGGGGGACGTCTTCGCCGGTTTCCGGATCCATGGCTTTCCAGAATCCCGGACAAGTGGGTTTGCGAGGTCATAAGGTCAGGTTACAAGATCGAGTTTCGATCTCTCCCACCAGTACGATTCTTCCCTTCCAATATCCGACTATCTCCGGATCGCTTAGAAGCTCTGCGGGGAGCGGTCACGGATTTACTACAACAAGGAGTGGTAGTCCACGTTCCTTGGACAGAGCGTTTTCAGGGGTTTTATTCAAACCTGTTTACAATACCCAGGAAAGAGGGCAAGGTGCGTCCAATTCTGGACTTAAGAGCACTCAATTTTTTTGTCAAGACACAAAAATTCAGGATGGAGTCCATTCGCACAGTGACAGCCTCCCTGCATCAGGGGGATTTTTTGGCGTCCATAGACATCAAAGATGCCTATCTTCACATTCCCATTTACGCAGGACATCAACGTTTCCTGCGTTTTTCCGTAGAAGAGAATCATTATCAGTTTGCGGCGTTACCCTTCGGTCTCGCATCGGCTCCTCGGGTCTTCACAAAGGTGTTGGCCCCAATGTTGGCGCTGTTACGTCAACGAGGCATATCGATTCTAGGTTACCTAGATGATCTTCTACTCCGTGCGGAGTCTCCACAGACCTTGTTACAAGACCTAGAGATCACCATGATCTCTTTGCAAGAGTTCGGGTGGCTAGTGAACCTGCAGAAGTCATCTCTGGTTCCCACCAGGAGGCTCCAATATCTGGGTCTAATTCTAGACACATCCAGGGCAAAAGTGTTTCTTCCTGCGGGGAAACTCCGGAAAATTCAATCAGCAATTCAGTTGTTGCTATCCGACAACTGGCCTTCTCTTCGGACTTGCATGAGAGTCCTGGGGTTAATGGTGGCCTCTTTCGAAGCAGTACCATTTGCCGAGTTCCATACCCGAATCCTTCAAGGAGAGATTCTTCTCAAATGGAATCGGAATCCAGAATCTCTGGACAATCGGATCCGATTGAGCGAGTGGACCAGGGAGTCCCTGGTCTGGTGGCTTCGATCTCCGGCGCTCAGCCAGGGGAAGTCATTTCTGCCAATATACTGGACGATTGTGACCACAGATGCGAGCCTTTCCGGTTGGGGAGGAATTCTCGGTCGATTAACTGTCCAGGGGCTCTGGTCCCTGGAAGAGTCCAGGTTACCGATAAATGTATTGGAACTGAGGGCGATCAGACTTTGTCTGATACACTGGACCGAGCAGCTCCAAGGCAGCCCGGTTCGGATCCAGTCGGACAACGCCACAGCTGTGGCTTATGTCAATCACCAAGGGGGCACCAAGAGTGTCCTGGCGACCAGGGAAGTGGCCCACATTCTTCGTTGGGCGGAACGGTGTGTTCCAGCTCTCTCCGCTGTGTTTATTCCGGGAGTGGAGAATTGGCAGGCAGATTATCTCAGCCGTCAGACTCTGGATCAGGGGGAATGGTCCCTCCAGCCAGAAGTGTTTCACCTATTGTGCCTTCGTTGGGGCACCCCGGATGTGGATCTGTTGGAATCTCGACTCAACAGGAAGGTGCGGAGGTTTGTGGCTCGCTCCCACGATCCTCTAGCAGAAGCCGCAGACGCGCTGGTCGCCCCGTGGGGGCAGTATCAGCTACTATATGCCTTCCCTCCTCTCAAGTTACTGCCGAAGCTTCTTCGCAGGATAGAGGTGGAAGGAATCCCAGTTATTCTGGTAGCTCCGGACTGGCCTCGTCGAGCCTGGTACGCCGACTTGGTCAGACTAGTAGCGGACGTCCCATGGCGACTTCCTCTCAGGGAAGATCTGCTGTCTCAGGGACCAATCTTCCATCCTGCTTTACAATCGCTGGCTTTAACGGCCTGGTTATTGAGACCCAGGTGCTGAAGGACAAAGGGTTGTCAACTTCAGTTATTCCTACTCTAATTAAAGCTAGGAAAGCGACTTCCAGAAAGATTTATCATCGCACATGGAAGTCCTACATTGCATGGTGTGAACCCCTGGGGATCCACCCACGATCTTATTCGGTTAGTCGAATATTAGCTTTTCTGCAACAAGGGGTTGAGCAGAAACTGGCCTTGAGCACTATCAAGGGTCAGGTCTCAGCATTAGCTATCTTCTTTCAGAAGCCTTTGGCTACTCATTCCTTGGTGCTGAATTTCATCCAGGGGGTGCGACATCTGGCTCCGCCAGTGCGCGCGCCGTTACCACCCTGGGATCTTAATTTAGTATTGTCGGTTCTTCAGAAACCTCCCTTTTGAAGATATTAGGGAGATTCCTCTACCTACGTTGTCCCGGAAGGTGGCCTTCTTGGTGGCCATTACTTCTGCACGCAGGGTGTCAGAACTGGCTGCATTATCTTGTCGTTCCCCATATTTGGTGGTTCATAGAGATAAGGTGGTTCTACGTCCGAATCCATCCTTCCTACCAAAAGTGGTTTCAGAATTTCATCTGAATGAGGATATTGTATTACCTTCCCTGTGTCCTAAGCCCAGCCATCATTGGGAGTTTGCTTTACACTCCTTGGATGTGGTGCGGGCGATCAGGGTATACTTGAAAACGACGGACTCGTTTCGCAAGACGGATTCACTTTTTGTGATCCCGGATGGCCCCAAAAAGGGGTTGCCTGCATCTGCCGCGGCTATTTCCAAATGGATCAGACAGACGGTGGTACAGGCTTATTCTATTAAGGGTCGGGAGCCCCCGTTCCCTGTTAAAGCGCACTCCACTCGGGCGCTTAGTGCGTCATGGGCCTTTCGCCATCAGGCGTCAGTCCTTCAGGTTTGCAAGGCATACCTTTGCAAAGTTCTATAAAGTTGATGTGATGGCATCGTCAGATGCCTCTTTTGGCCGCAAGGTTTTGCAGGCCGCAATTTGAGGAGACCGGCGGTCTACCTCGAGGGTTTTTTTTTTCAGTTGGATTTTTATTTGAGTCTCATCCCTTTAGTCTGATGAGCCTTTGAACTTCTAGTTGGCACCGATTGAGCCTTCTAGATTGGATTTTGATTTTCGTCAATCCCACCCCTCATTTGTGGCACTGCTTTGGGAAGTCCCAATTGATATGAATCAAAGACTACGTCTGTCAATGAGCGACAGAGAAAAATGGATTTTTGTAAGATCTTACCGTAAAATCCTTTTCTCTTAGCTCATTGACAGACGTAGTACCCGCCCCTCTACTGTTGAGTTGGGTTGGGTTAAATTCTCTGACACTGCTTTGTGACATAACTGACATCCTGTAGCAGAGAGAGAGGGGATATACCCTCTGGGACTGCCCCTAAGGTGGAGCCAGAACGTTTTCCTTCTGCCTAGTCCTACTCCTGTAGAGGGCAGCATAACCCAATTGATATGAATCAAAGAGGACTACGTCTGTCAATGAGCTAAGAGAAAAGGATTTTACGGTAAGATCTTACAAAAATCCATTTTTTTTCATCATGGAAAAAAATGGGCCCTTTAGCCCCGGTTCACATTAGTGCGATCGCGGAGATCGCATGTAATTCGGAGCGCACTGCTCCTAAATTACATGCGATCTCATATGCGGTGCAAATTTCAGCCATACACTTTGTATGGCTGAATTCGCACCGCATCCGCACTAAACTCGCACATGAGGCTTTTTTTTTATCCGCAGGAGAATCGGATTGCATAGTGGTTCACACTAGTGCGATCCGATTCTGTGCGAACTTCCAGATCGCACTGCGATATGCGATCGAACCTGGGGGTGTCGTTAACTTTTGACACCCCCTGCGTATCGCATATGGCAGTGTGAACTGCCAGAGGTGCGGATGCGATGAGGGAACACGCTGCATATACGCAGCGTTCCCGCATCGCACAAATGTGAGACGGCACTTAAGGCCGTTTGGAGGAACCTCCAAGGCCATAAAGTCGAGTGGGGGGCCAGCTTGCCTCACTCAACTTCCGGCGTAGAAGGGAAGTGGACCAGCTCCGGTAAGCAGGGAAAACGACCAGGAAGCGGCGGGAGGGGGCACCTCTCCCGCTGCCCATAAACGTGATCCTGCGGCCAGTGCGCCCCTGGGACCACTTTCATAAGAAAGAGAACCACCCAGTAACAAAGTCGTAACAATATTGCGCCTTGTGCATTTGGTAATTTAATGTAATAGTATAAATGGGTCCTAAGTCAGATTAACCTAGGTGGGGGGGGGGGGGGGTCAATGATATTATTCTCCAATTTGTCTCCTGAGGACCAAGTAACTTACAAGAGTTTTAGTCCCGGTTCACACTTGTGCGATGCGGGAAGGCTGCGAATTTGCAGCCTGTTCCCGCATCGCAAACGCACATCTGGCAGTTCACACTACCATATGCGATACGCTGGGGGTGTCAATGAAATGTTAACGACACCCCCCAGTTTGATCACATATCGCAGTGCGATCTGACAGTTCGCACAGGATCGGATCGCACAAGTGTGAACCACTGTGTGATCCGATCCTGATGCGGCTGAAAAAATGCCTCGTGCGACTTTTGTGCGGGTGCAATGCGAATTTAGCCATACAAAGTGTATGGCTGAATTCGCACTGCACATCCGATTGCATGTAATGAAGGAGCAGTGCGCTCCAAATTACATGCGATCGCCGCACACGCGGAAGTGTGAACCGGCACTTAGGCCCCTTTTTATATGGGCTTTCTGATCAGGTCCACCTGTCAGTTTTTTCAGGCAGACCTGATAGGATGCTCCATGCACCTCTTTGGGACAGCAGGTGTCAGCGGCGGCATCTCTGCTGACACCTGCTGCTATCCAATCCAATCCTGTCTGTGAAATCCATCCGTCTGGAAAATCGGATAGGATCGGATGAAAACGGACAGGCGGTCCATTTTCATCAAATCTCCCATAGAGGAGAGCGGGGCTCTGACAGGTCTGTCTCTGCAAATTAAGCAGAGATGGATCTGTCATCCGCCTGCTCAGTGGGGATCGGCTGATCAATCCCCGCTGAGCAAAATGGAGTCCGCCGGGCGGAAAGCCCATGTGAAAGAACCCTTAATTATATTAATCATGAGGCATACTTCTAGTAAGAGTGCCTTGTTAGCATAGAAACATATGGCAGTAGAAAGTTGCCAGGTTATTGGAGTAATGTGCCTTTGGGAGGTGATAATTGCCTCCAGGGGCTGAATATTAGATTTGACAAGAGTGTGGAAGGGTCAGAACCAATGCCAACTTTTTATAGCATTCTGTACCCCCAATTGGATGATTGTTCCCCACTCCTGTCTGTTTGATGGGTGTCATACAGAATAGGGAGCTAGGAAATTTTCCTTCAATGGGGACACAAACAGACTTTTATAAGTGCCTGTGTCCCCATTGGGAAGTTGTCCCTTAACATCTTTCTAGGTGACGGATATATCTTTGGGGACATAGCCTCTAAAATAATTCAGAAAAATCTCAACAGGGACATAGACTACATAGAAAGTGTATAACAGGGGTCCAAGCTTTCTAAACAAAGGGCCGGGTTACTGTCCTTCAGAGTTTAGGGGGGCCGGACTGTGGCCATCGGGAGTAGAAAATGTGCCAGCATCAGTTGGAGTAAACAATGCCCCATCATTGGTAGGAATTGTGTCCCATCATTGCTGTCATTGAGCCCCAGCATTGGTGTCATTGCTAGGAATTGTGCCACATCATTGGTGTGATTGGGAGAAAGTTTGCCTTATCATTGGTGTCATTGGGAGGAATTGTGCCCCATCATTGGTAGGAATTGTGTCCCATCATTGCTGTCATTGGGCCCCATCATTGGATTCATTGCTAGCAATTGTGCCACATCATTGGTGTGATTGGGAGAAAGTTTGCCTTATCATTGGTGTCATTGGAGGAATTGTGCCCTGTCATTGGTGTCATTGGTAGGAATTGTGTCCCATCATTGCTGTCATTGGGCCCCATCATTGGATTCATTGCTAGGAATTGTGCCACATCATTGGTGTCATTGGTAGGAATTGTGTCCCATCATTGCTGTCATTGGGCCCCATCATTGGATTCGTTGCTAGGAATTGTGCCACATCATTGGTGTCATTGGGAGGAATTGTGTCCTATCATTGGTGTCATTGGGAGGAATTGTGCCCCATCATTGCTGTCATTGGGCCCCATCATTGGATTCGTTGCTAGGAATTGTGCCACATCATTGGTGTCATTGGGAGGAATTGTGTCCTATCATTGGTGTCATTGGTAGGAATTGTGTCCCATCATTGCTGTCATTGGGCCCCATCATTGGATTTGTTGCTAGGGATTGTGCCACATCATTGGTGTCATTGGGAGGAATTGTGTCCTATCATTGGTGTCATTGGGAGGAATTGTGCCTCATCGTTTTCTTAATTGGGAGGAACATTGCCCAATCGTTGGTGTCATTGGGAGGAATTGCGGCCCATCATTACTGTAATTGGGCCCCATCGTTGGTGTCATTGGTAGGAATTGAGGCCCTTTGTTGGTGTCATTAGGAGGAAATGTGCCCCATTGTTGGTGTTAATTAATGAAATAGTGCCTCAAGGGCCAGATAAACGCAGGCAAAGGGTGACATCCGGGCCGCAGTTTTAAGATCACTGGTGTATATCATATATGCAGTACATATCTGCAATGTGTTGACATTTTCCCATGTTTTATCATTTAAAAGACTCTGCTAGTACAGAAAATACCTGTTGATCTGTTAGAATTGCACTCAGATCCTAAGTCCTGTTATAACGTGACAACACATTGCAATTTTATGATCTAAATGGTGTCAGCCCTGCCCAATTAGATAGGTCTTGTGCTAAACTGTTAATCACTCCTACTCTTCAATATCTACAACATAAATGCTAATTGTTGTGTAGTTCAAGATAAAAACTGCAAGGACCAAAGAGATTTTTTGAGATAACCCAGGAAACATGGAGAGGATTCAGGCCTGCTCTGCATTTCTGACAAGATCAACAGCTTTTTTTTTTGGACACTTATCAAACTCCTATAACAAAATGCTTCCAATTCTATATTAACCACTTAAGGACCCTATTTCTGACACTTGTTGTTTACAATTTAAAATCAGTATTTTTTGCTAGAAAATGACTTAGAACCCCCAAAGATTATATATATATATATATATATATATATATATATTTTTTTTTAGCAAATGTTTTTTGTCACGTTGTATATGCGTAACGGTCTTTCAAACACAATTTTAAAAACAAATAAATAAATTTCACTGCATTTAAAAAAAAAAAAAAAAACAGTAAAGTTAGCACAATTTTTTCTATAACGTGAAAGACAATGTTACGCCGAGAAAATAGATACCTAACATGTAATTTTTTCAAAATTGCGCACGCTCGTGGAATTGCGACAAACATTGGTACTTAAAAATCTCTATAGGTGATGCTTTAAAAATTTCTACAGATTACCATTTTAGAGGTCCCTAGAAAGTCTAGGGCTAGAATTATTGCTCTCGCTCTACCAATCGCAGCGATACCTCACATGTGTGGTTTGAACACCGTTTACATATAAGGGTACGACTTGCATATGCGTTCGCTTCTGCACGCAAGCTCGAAGGGATAGGGCACTTTCATTTTTTTTTTTTTTTATTTATTTTACATTTTTACACTGTCCCTTTTTTATCACCTTTATTCCTATTACTAGGAATGTAAACATCCCTTGTAATAGAAATAAGCAGGACAGGTCCTCTTTAATGTGAGATCTGGGGTAAAAAAGACCTCCGATATCACATCTACACTTAAAAGCAAAAAAATTAAAATAAATAAAAAGTCATTTTTTTCATCATGAAAAAAATGGGCCCTTTAAGGCCGTTAAGAGAAAGTGACGAATGACGTCGCTCCGGTCCTCCAAGGCCATAGAGTAGAGTGGGGGCCAGCTTGCCCTCACACGTCTTCCTGCCTAGAAGTGGAGAGGACCGGATCATTTTCCCTGCTACCGACAGCTCTGTTAAGCGGGGAAAATTACCAGAAAGCGCCGGGAGGGGGGGGGCACCTCTCCCGCTGCCCATAAACGTGGTCCTGCGGCAAATCCACCCCTGGGACCACTTTTATGAGAAAGAGAGGAACGCCCATCCAGTAACAAAATCCTGGGGTTATGGCAGCTATCTGCTGCATAATCCTGGTATTTAAAGTCAAAGTAGCGACGTACAGCTGGGGCGGGCGGTCTGGAAGTGGTTAAACAGACAAAAAGGAAGAAAAAAAAAGTTAATTGTTCGGATTTACATACACTTTAACCACTTTAACACTGCTCACGTTGCTGCCACTACGTCGCCAGATAACTCCCTCTCTCGGCGGCGTGGGACTCGGGCCAGGGGAGGAGAGGTGGTGATCACCGTCTCTCTTCCCCGATCGTCGGGGAAAGACTGAGGAAATCCGCCCGCTTGTGTAAACAAAGCGGGTGGATCCTCTCTGAGACAGGCAGGGACAGATCACAGGATTGAGCATAGCTGAACCTGCGATCTGTGTCTGTGTCACACAACCCCCTCCCCCCACACACGTCAGTAAGCATGAGGCACACATTTAACCCCTTGATCACCAACAGTGTTAACCTCTTCCCTGCCAGTGTCATTATTACAGTAACAGTGCTTATTTTTTGCACTGATTACTGTAGTAATGTCACTGGTCCCACCAAAAGTGTCAAAAATGTCAGTTAGGGGTCTGATCTGTCCGCCGCAATGTTGCAGTCCCGCAAAAAAAAATCGCAGATCGCCGCCATTACTAGTAAAAATAAAATAAACAATAAAAATGACATCTTTCCCGTAGTTAGTAAATGCGATAACTTTTGCATAAACCAATCAAAATAAGCTTATTGTGATTTTTTTACCAAAAATATGTAGCAGAAAACATATTGGCCTAAAATGTTAAAAAATTTTGATTTGTACATTTTTTTGGGGGGAATGTTATATATCAGAATGTGAAAAATATTGTTTTTTTAACTGTCAAAGTAGAAAATGTCAATTATTTTCAAAATTTTCGCTCTTTTTTTATTAATATCACAAAAAATGAAAAGCGCAGAGGTGATCAAATACCACCAAAAGAAAGCTCAGTTTGTGGGGGAAAAAAGGACGTAAATTTCGTTTGGGTACAGCATTGCATGACTGACCGGGCAATTGTCAGTTAAAGTCACACAGTGCCAAGTGGAAAAAAGTGGCCTGGTCATTAAGCAGTAAAATCCTCCGGTCTTAAAGTGGTTAAAGATTGACAGAAAACAAACGTGTAGGAAAAAGCGCTCTTTTCCTACATGGGCAGTTTTTGTTGGTAAAGGTGAATGACCCCTTTAAGAACTATCCACATTGGGCTGAATTCACAAAGCTAACACACAAGCATTAGGATTTTTTTTTTTTTTCAAGAAATGTGACATTTATTTTATTTTCAGTTGAGTCCAGTGAGATCTGAAATTCTGGTTACATTACTAAAATAAAGCTCCTTATTTTTGTGGTAATGCTTTGTGTATTTAGCCCTATTCTTTTCTGTTCATTTACTACCTTCTATAATAAATAAGCAATATAAATGTCTCTTACTTGGCGCTGAGCGCACAGGAAATCCTGTGACTAGAGGAAAAATTGCAAGAATCAATAATAGCACTAGCTTAGACATGTTGATGCTCACTCCTCACTCTCTTAGCCTCAACTGACACCAACTGCCCCTTACAGCTGCTTTTATACTGCTGCAGGGAGGATGATGACATCACAGCTGCTGGGTTGTCATGGCAACAGCAGCTGCAGAACTGTAAATAACTCAGCACAGCCTGTTGTTTATGCAGACAGGACTGTAATGGCTCATTCACACCACTTCAGTTGGACTATGTGGAATTGCACAGATGCACCTCAACCCCAGGGCCCAGGTCACATGACAATTCTGCCATGACACAATGCGCTGTGTAAAAACACAAATATTTTGTATTTTTCTGTAACATATCGCAGCTCACCTGATTTCATCACAGTGCATAGAGTTATCGTGAAATGTTATTTTCTGACATTTTGATAAAGTGAGAAAGAAAAAAAGTGATTTCCTGGGATGTTGCCATGATAGCAACTGACACCGATAATGGGGCACTATTCCTCCCACTGACACCAATGATGGGGCACTATTCCTCCCACTGACACCGATGATGGGGCACTATTCCTCCCACTGACACCGATGATGGGGCACTATTCCTCCCACTGACACCGATGATGGGGCACTATTCCTCCCACTGACACCGATGATGGGGCACTATTCCTCCCACTGACACCGATGATGGGGCACTATTCCTCCCACTGACACCAATGATGGGGCACTATTCCTCCCACTGACACCAATGATGGGGCACTATTCCTCCCACTGACACCAATGATGGGGCACTATTCCTCCCACTGACACCAATGATGGGGCACTATTCTTCCCACTGACACCAATGATGGGGCACTATTCCTCCTACTGACACCGATGATGGGGCACTATTCCTCCCACTGACACCAATGATGGGGCACTATTCCTCCCACTGACACCAATGATTGGGCACTATTCCTCCCTTCTGACACAAATGATGGGGCACTGTATTTCCCACTGATACCGACTAGGGGGCACTATTCCTCCCCCTAATACCAGTGATACCAGGACATTTTTTTGTTCCACTGGGCACAGTCTGGCCCCTCTAAAGTTTTGTGGACAGTAAACTGACACTTTGGTTATAAAGTCTGGGGACTCCTGGTCATTAAAATCCAACTCTGGGATCAATGCCCCCACCTCAGGGGACCCTCTTGCTCAATCTACCTACTGTTTTTTTGGGGGGTTTTTTCGTTTGTTTTATTATTGTACCTTAGGCCAGAAACCCTTCAGGCTCTTTCTCTTTGTTCTTCCTAAGGTGGTGGGTGGTCCTGGTGGATGATGCATAGGTGCTGTCTTTATCAATACATTATGAATGCAGGGCACCATGCTCAGGTGGATCCACTGTATTTGTTTTCTGGGTTGAGTGATGACTGGGGACATCTTGTGGCAAAGAATAGGTGTTGCAGGGGAAAGCTCCAGGATTGAAAACCTCCTTTAAAAATAAAAACATTTAGCCTGGTGTTGGGCTTTAAGTTTGATTTTATTTTTTGAATCATTAGGCCAAGTAATTTTTTCAGTATATTTTCATCTCTGGTTGTTCTAGTGGAAAACCTTACTGGCAGTTGAGGGATAGATTATTTAATAAAAATATTTGTGCTTACCGCCAGCATTCTCAGTCTTTAGCATTTTATCAACTACTGGGCAGACAACAGTAGTGGGAATGTATCCAGGGGATTGTGCTCCTACTGGCTGAATACAATGATTGTTTTCAAGGTTACCAGCAGCTGGAAATGAAGACTTGGCTGCAGTTCTCATATTTTGCAGCTCAATACACATGAGAATGGATCTGAGGATTAAGGCTTTCTTCATAAAGGCAAATCTCAACAGCAAGATCTACTGATTCCCATGGCTGAGATGGACAGCTGTGTGTGGATAGGCCACTGAACACCTGCACTGCATTGACAGGCTGTCGGTGGCTGCAGCTATTCGTGACTGTTTGCCTGTGATGATTGCAGCTGGATGCACACAATGATAGCCTCTTTTTGCAGTTTAAGGGTTTGGCGGTCACCGTTATCTGCACACAGCTGTCAATCCCAGGCGCCATATCTGAAATTTACAAATCTGTAAATTCCATGCCATAGAAAACAGGTCAGCCTCCCCTCTGTTCCTGTCCTACAGTGATTGTAGGTTTTACAATGTAGGGAAGGGTAAAGGAATACACCAAAGGGGGCTTGTCCAAAAGCTTGCCAAGTGTCCAATCACCTAAAAATAACAGCCTATAACCCAGGCTTTAAATCTGGCCTGTGTCCTAGTCTGTATTCTAAGATAAAGAATGTACAGCTAGGTCAAAATTCCTTTCTTTCCCCCACAGTTTCTGCACTTACAGACCTGTAAAACACTGTTTACCACTTCAAAATATTGAGTTAGCAAGTATCGCGTTCACCAGGTCATACATGGGGAATAGCACTGCAAGATCATTTAAAATTTCCTGAGAGTACATGGGAAATTTTAAGCGAATTTGCTGCACATATACAAGCAACTCCTAACCCAAAAGTAATTATACAGAAAATGAAGCAAAGAAATTGTTAAACCGGATACTCATATGCAGATAATTTTATTATACAAAAGAATATTTTACAACAAGCTCTATTTTCCTATTGAAAAACAGAGAGAAAATTTGGGTTTGATAAAAAAATGTGATGTAACTGTCTTGTGAAATGAAAATTGCAACTGCTACCATTGTATTCTGCTGGGTTTCTTCTTGCAGAAAATATATTGTTTTGGAGGTTTTCAGTAATTTTAGGCCTAAATTGTGCAATATGTCATGTGTGCAAAAAGATTACTCTAGGGGTGAAAGGGTTAAAGTGAATGTAAAGGTGAATGTAATGTTTTGTATAGAACGGGGAGAGGTTAAACCTTCTGATGTACCTCTCTATTTATCCTTTTGACCATTTTTATTAAGACAGGGATAACCCAAATTTTTGAATTGTCACCAGAACAAAATGAAAGGGCAAATCAAACAATAGGGACACCTGGTTCAGCGAAAGCTATGATGACAGCTTTGGAAAGATTTCCTCTGTCGTCCTGTTACATGTATGTGGCAGGAAGTAAAATATATAGAAAAGAGTAGAGGAAGATATAATTTTTGAAGCAAAGCAAACCAAATGCAAAGTCCCTGCTTAACCACCATTAAAACGGAACTATGCTCAACTCTACTGCTTCGATGCAGACCCTCCCTAGCAGCTGACATGTTCAGCTGATCTTCTTTTGGGTTTTAAACTTCGGCCAGGTTGGGATGATGTCAATCCCATGCATGTGCAGAAGTTCATTCATCTTGTCAGATGCTGAAAATGTACACTGAGCTGGATCTGTGCAGCACAGTGTACAGTGCGAACATGCAAGTAAGAGATATTATGTCTCTTTTAAATTAATATATGGCATTTATGCAAATTTTAATTCAGTGAGTAAAGTTTATTTTAAGATATTGGGCTTACAAGAATCACCTTGCTTTAATACTTACTCATAGAGTTGCATTCTGAGATGTAGCAGTAAACAATCATTCTATAGCACCAAAGAGCAGGTCTGTAATGACAAAATATGGCTACCGCTGTGTACATTATGGAAAATTGTTGACATACCTGTAATTTTCCATTCCTGGCTCTCTTCTTGTCAGCATTCTTGTGTGTCAACTCCATCCTTTGCTTTACCTTAGCAACCCTCAGCAAAAAAAAAAAAAAAATCCCCCAGACTCTTCTGAATACTTGCGAGATCTAAAACCATTAAGAAAGGATGGAAAAAGAGATCTAAAACCATTAAGAAAGGATGGAAAAAGAGAACACAGAATGCTGCTGCTCAAAAAAATGTATTCAAGGGTATAACAAGTATAATTTAAAGCATGGGTGTCCAACCTTTTGGCTTCTCTGGGCCACATTGAGTGTAGAGAAATTTTCTCGGGCCGCATATTAAATATATACTATAGTTAAGGTATATAAGTAATAAAATGACACCGCGCCCTTCCCGCGTCACCGTGCGCCCCCCCACACTAATTTAATACAACTAGAGGATGATCAAATGAAATGGAATCAGTATACAGAGGTTTACGTCTTCTGAGAGATAATAAAGGAACACTCTAACCACCATGACCACTTCAGTGATTTGAAGTGGTGATGGTGGTAGGAGTCAGAAACACTGCACATGCTCCCCTCCACTCTGAGGCAGCCTTTGCCTACCGTTAGTTGGAAGCTGCTGTGGCCGTGCCCCCGACCTGACTTCCTTCCTCCACAGCAAAAAAAAAAAATTGTCAGGGGGCAGTGGGCCGCATTGCCTGAGGTTTCGGGCCGCAGGTTGGACATGCCTGATTTAAAGCAATTTTTTTTTTTTTTTTTAAGATTTGGATAAAGGGGAGATAGATTAGAACACCTGTCAGTTTTTATTGTAAAAAGAGTAAACTTGTGCGCTAAAATGGGGTAAGCGACCCGATGAATATTATAAATGAGAAACTAGTGATGGACGTGGAACTCCTCCAAGCTAGCAGCTGATTTTGATAGTGTCCCCACGTATCACAATGTAAAAAGTAAGTAAAAATCAGCGCTATACTCTCAATGAGGGGGACCACTCGTTATACCTACAACCGATGATCTCAAAGACTGTGGATAACATAAATTACATAATGAATAATTGTGTAGGTGTGTAGGTGGATGACTAATCAAAATAGTGCAGAATAAGAAAAGAAAATTGGTGGAGAAAAAAATCTTCAAAACTTCATCAAATTGTGAACAATCTCCTGAATCCAGATCTGCATGATCATAAACAAACACAATTGACCGGCAAAAAAACAATAATAAGTGAATAGTTGCTACTCATATAAATGATGCACATCAATAAATAAAATAAAATCGTGCAATTGGCGGTATAAAGTGAATATAAACAATTCAAAAACAGTGCAAAAGTGCTAAATCAGACATGCACAGATAGTCCATGAAATAACTCTAAGGTAGTGATAGTCCAAAAAATGAATTCATAAGGTGCAAAGTGCCGATAGATATATGGTGATATCTTCCAGTGTGATTTAAAAGGTGAACTAAATTTTCAAACACATCAAATCAAAGTGAGTGTGTCCCGGTGAGCTCACAATCCGACACCGAGTGCAGTGACCGCTCACCTCCACAACACTCAAAAAGAGTGTTGAGTATAAATCTCCAGGCTCCTCACTATCTTCTGACGTGTATATATTATCCTCCAGCTGTTATGGATTTACATACTATCCTCCGGTTGTTAAGGATTAAGTAATTTCAACTCGGTCCACATAAGTGTCTCCCTGTGTCTAGTGCTTAAACAAGAGAGGCTCTCATGGTGCAGTACATAGGGTATATTTTATTAATGACAAAATATCAAACTACTCACAAAGCAGCAGATCAAAGTGTGCAGACAATCTCCAATGTAGCTGCCGATGCGGTGAGATCCGAAGCTTCCGGTCTCGGCCGAAGACCGGAAGTGACGTCAATACGGCTTATCCCTGACGCGTTGCGCTACGAACACCCGTAGCTTTCTCAAAGGGGGAACCTTTTGAGTTGAAATTACTTAATCCTTAACAACCGGAGGATAGTATGTAAATCCATAACAGCTGGAGGATAATATATACACGTCAGAAGATAGTGAGGAGCCTGGAGATTTATACTCAACACTCTTTTTGAGTGTTGTGGAGGTGAGCGGCCACTGCACTCGGTGTCGGATTGTGAGCTCACCGGGACACACTCACTTTGATTTGATGTGTTTGAAA
The DNA here is from genome assembly GCF_965119305.1 of Pelophylax lessonae. Lineage (NCBI taxonomy): Eukaryota > Metazoa > Chordata > Amphibia > Anura > Ranidae > Pelophylax > Pelophylax lessonae. Next base: position 214,600,713 of record NC_138771.1, on the reverse strand, counting down.
ATTTAGTTCACCTTTTAAATCACACTGGAAGATATCACCATATATCTATCGGCACTTTGCACCTTATGAATTCATTTTTTGGACTATCACTACCTTAGAGTTATTTCATGGACTATCTGTGCATGTCTGATTTAGCACTTTTGCACTGTTTTTGAATTGTTTATATTCACTTTATACCGCCAATTGCACGATTTTATTTTATTTATTGATGTGCATCATTTATATGAGTAGCAACTATTCACTTATTATTATATTAAAAAAGAATAGCGCGCAAATGCAAAAGAAATAACTACCAAATCTGAAGACAATCCATAAATAAAAATGGGGGTTTGGTCCCACCATATGGCCATATCGTGCTCAAGCCCACTACTGCGTCAAAGTACCCCATTATCAGTGGGTCCTACACTATCCATGAAAAAGAGATGAATCCAGCCTAACCCTTGGAGACAATACTCCTTGCTGGGAAGGATGTGCAAATGCACTACAGGGGACTCCTACTATATCCACTAGATGGTGGACACTGATTGAGTACAGGTGTGTGTGGGGGGGTGGGGAGGGTTGCTCAACCTCGATAGTCTGGTCAGACCGAATACATAATAAACAGGCAAAAAATTTGGGGGAGCATACCCATGTATTTCTAAAGCTGCTGCAGCTATGAACCAAAAGACATGTATATTAAAAAAGAATAGCGCGCAAATGCAAAAGAAATAACTACCAATTCACTTATTATTGTTTTTTTGCCGGTCAATTGTGTTTGTTTATGATCATGCAGATCTGGATTCAGGAGATTGTTCACAATTTGATGAAGTTTTGAAGATTTTTTTCTCCACCAATTTTCTTTTCTTATTCTGCACTATTTTGATTAGTCATCCACCTACACACCTACTCAATTATTCATTATGTAATTTATGTTATCCACAGTCTTTGAGATCATCGGTTGTAGGTATAACGAGTGGTCCCCCTCATTGAGAGTATAGCGCTGATTTTTACTTACTTTTTTGTCAGTTTTTATTGCGGTCTGGATTCATCATCTTAATTTGTCCTGTTTACCATTATCATCGAAAATGAAAGTAAAAGGAAATCCCAATTTTTGGGTCTTCTCCAGAACAGTAATAGAGGAGAAATCTTCTATTGGAACACTAGTTCTGGTGATATCATTTTGGGTGGATTTCCACACACTTCCTCTTTTGGCTATGGGTCAGAAGTTATCATGATGATCCTAAATAGAGAAAGGGAAGTGAGACAGGAAGTGAAAATGACGGAAGTCAAGGAGAGGAATAAAGGACCTGCAAGTTCAGAACATGACAGACTTGTGGCTTGGGAGCAAAAGCATAGGAGCCAACGGAAAGAAAAAGGCAGATGTAAAAATCCTCAAAATAATCATTGCATGGTAAGAGACAGGAATACAATGGAAAGGGAGTTGCATAAAAATCTAACGGCAGCAATCTTGAAATGTAGTGAGTGTACAGTTTGTATAACAGTATACATTTGATTTCCCCTCACAATAACTCAACACATAGGCATTAATGTCTAAACAGCTGGCAACAAAAGTGAGTAAACCCATAAGTGAATCCTACAGGAATCCTGTAGAGAAGGAGACGGGAGCCATCTGCAGGTTTGCCACCAGACATGGAGTTTACAACAACTCCCCTCCATCATCATTCAACTTGGAGCTGGAAGAAGAACCAACTTGGGATGTTGGAAGTTCTTATGCCCTTCACCCCTGGACCTGCGTATCCTCTTCTTTCCACAGCAGAATTCATAAACACATAACCTAACAGGGAAATAAAAGCACTATAATACTAATAATGAGTCCTCCACCCAATCAAGTAACCTGCCATTTGGACCAGGCAAGCCCCATCACAAGAAATTCTCATCAGGAGGTTTTACCTCCAACAGGGATTCTTCTGACTTTAAATCTAGGTGGGAAAATTGGAGTTAAAACAAACAGGATGCTTCCAACTTAACAATAATACATTAAATATATTTTTGTGCTATCTGTAATGAGGGCAGAGAAAAAAACACTTTGGGGGGGGAAAGAGTCTGGGGGAAATTTATACTGTCATGGGGGTTGCCCTGGCTGGTCAGAGGTCAGAGTTGACCCACAAGTTTGCTGACCTCAGCTTAGCTGTTAGAGTAAAGTGGGGTACACACTAGTAGAAAATCTGCTGAAAATTCCCATCCAAGGTAAAATCATACGATTTTCTGATAGTGTGTACACAACTTTCAGCAGCCGATGCCGACATTTTGAACGAAAAAAAACGGAGGGACAAACACCAAAATTTGTATTGTCCGTCCCCAGACGACCAATTTTCGTGTAATGTGTATGCAGTACGTCAGTGAAAAATCCGATACGAAAGACCGCGCATGATCTGAAGTTGCTGACAACCTGGAAGTCTAGGAACAAATGTCCCCAAAAAAAAAAAAAAAATCGGATGAGAAATTTCGTGAACATTTATGCACTGTCAACTAAAAACGGTTATGAACGCTGAGCAAGAGAAAGAAAAATCAGAGGATATTTCGTCCAATTTCCATCAAGTATGTACGGGCCTTTACAAACAAAACTGGAAACTAGATGTTTAAAGCAGTGCACACTGACAAAATGATTATTTTCATCAAACTGATCTCTTTTGTATGCACAATGTAATGTGATTTTGGTTTTTTCAGGTAAGGCCTGTGGAGATTCACAGACACTGTCTAGACACATTCACGTAATTAAAAATAGATCTGCAGTTCCCATGGAAGGTGTTACACAGCTTTTTTTTTTTGTCAGTGCAGCTTTACTTTGTTACCATCATCCTAAAATAAAAAAATCATGTTGGAGCTGTAATGATAACGTTCCGTTTGATGTATTACCGTCTATGCTGCAGAAGTTTGCCGGCAGTGTAACACACACTTATACTGCAGAATTGTGTATGTGGCCTGTTTGGATCACAAATGCTATGTTGCAGTAAAAAAAAAAAAAAAAAAAAAATTTGTTATGCTATTCTTTCTAATATAACACACATTATTAGGCTTTAGTGCCGTTTCACATTTCTGCGATGACAGAGATCGCATGTAATTCGGAGCGCACTGCTCCTAAAATGACATGCGATCTCTGTGTAGTGCAAATTCAGCCATACAGTTTGTATGGCTGAATTCGCACCGCAATCGCACCTAACTCACACAGGACCCTTTTTTTGGTCCGCAGCAGAATCGGATCGAATGGTGGTTCACGCTAGTGCGATCCGATTCTGTGCGAACTTTCAGATCGCTCTGCAATATGCGATCTGATCTGGGGGTGTCGTTAACTTTTAATTGACACCCCCAGCGTATCGTATATGGCAGTGTGAACTGCCAGGGGTGCGGATGCGATGCGGGAACACGCTGTATATTCGCAGCGTTCCCTCATCGCAGAAATGTGTACCGGCACTTATTGAAGTCAATGGAAAATAATAACAAGGCCTCATAAAGCAGGCTTTTATTTAGTTTTGAGGTCCGGTTCACACTTATGCGATGCGGGAAGGCTGCGAATCCGCAGCCTGTTCCCGCATCGCACACGCACCCCCGGCAGTTCACACTGCCATATGCGATACGCTGGGGGTGTCAATGTAATCTTAACGACACCCCCAGTTTGATCGCATATCGCAGTGCGATCTTGCAGTTCGCACAGGATCGGATCGCACAAGTGTGAACCGCTTTGCGATCTGATCCTGATGCGGCTGCAAAAAAGGGTCCTGTGCGTGTTTGCTGCGGGTGCGGTGCGAATTTAGCCATACAAAGTGTATGGCTAAACTCACACCGCACAGCCGATCGCATGTAATGAAGGAGCAGTGCGCTCCGACATTACATGCGAACCCCGCACTCGCATAAGTGTGAACCGGGGCTCAAGGACTGTGTAGTATACATCATTTCTCAGTTATAATTAAAACTAAAATGTTAAATATTAAAATATATTTTCATTTTTTATTTAGGCAAGCCAAATATTGGATTTAAATATGGAGTATTCACTTTTCAGCCTGCAGGCGGAGCTGTAGGCTTTTTCATTTGCCTCCCTTTATCTTCTCACCTTCTGCTGACAGAGATGCTCAAGTTGAAATTTACATACATTCACATCTCTAATCACCAAGGAGCAGAGGCATAACTATAACCTTCAGGGCCCTGGTGCAAGAAACCATGAAGGGACCCCTGGCCAGGGCCCTTCCCTTCAAGCTGGGGCCCTTTACTCTCGTTGTGGGGCCCTTTATTACGGTCCCGCAGCAGGACCCTTTCACAAGTTCTGCAGTGGTCCCCCTTCCTGCCATCTAAGGGCCTCCCCGCGGTGGTGAAATGCCAGGGCCCAGGTGTACAGGGGAGCTGCACAGGCCCCCTGGAGCATGGGGCCCGGTTGCAATTGCAACCCCTGCAGCCCCTGTAGTTACGCCCCTGCCGAGGAGCCAAACACATGAGGGATGGTAGCGCAGCCTATGCCACCTATAGGCTCAGGTCTATTGTGCCTAAGGGCTAATTCACATGGGTGGCCCAAGGGTGATGAAAATGGGCAATCGATGTATGATTTTACCCCCAATGGACTCTCCCTTAACCACTTCTGGGCCGAAGATTTTCCCCCTTAATGACCAGGCCATATTTTGTGATTTTGCACTGTTATTTTAACGTACAATTGCGCGGTCATGCGACGCTGTACTTAAATAAAATTGATGTCCTTTTTTTTCCCACAAATAAAGCTTTCTTTTGGTGGTATTTGATCACCTGTTCGATTTTTAGCGCTAAAAACAAAAAAAGAACGTCAATTCTGGAAAAAAAAAAAAAAAAAAACAATATTTTTCACATACTATATAATATTCTCAAAAGAAAAAAATTTAAATCAAAATGTAACATTTTAGGCCAATTTGCATTTTTCTACATATTTTTGGTAAAAAAAATCGCAATAAGCGTATTTTGATTGGTTTGCACAAAAGTTATCGCGTCTACAAACTACGGAAAAGATTTATGTAATTTTTATTCTTTTTTTACTAGTAATGGCAGCAATCTGTGATTTTTAGCAGGACTGCGACATTGCGGCAGACAGATCGGACCCCTAACTGACATTTTTGACACTTTTGGGGGGACCAGTGACATTACTACAGTAATCAGTGCTAAAAATATGCACTGTTACTGTAATAATGTGTCACGTACCTGATCCGAAGCCGGAGTGTAGAGAGTGCTCCCCTTGCGGCTAGGTGCAGAGTACCCCTGGAAGTGGGACAGGGAGTGCTGTGCCCGAAGTAGCACGGGTTGCCGGTTGGGATGACCAGGATGGAAGCAGGACCCAACTTGTTGAGAAGTCCCAAGCAGGTCTGGAACACTTTGGCAAGCCAGGCAGTTACAAGGTGCAGACAGGAACAGACTGGGAGAGATACTGGAGCGAAGTCAGGAGCCAAGCCGAGGTCAAGTATTGGAGAAGACAACAGGAATCCGAGAGCAAGCCAAGGGGTCAGGAGCCAGGAGAAGCAAAGTCAGACAGTCCGGGTCGGCAACGAGAAGGCAAGATCAGCAGGTAAACAAGGTACAGGGAACACGGGAGGCTGTTGATCATCCAGCAACTAGATGTTGTGGCTGCTGGCTTTAAATAGGCCGATTGGCGCCAAGCGCCATTACGCATGGCGTACGCGCGTGCACATTGGCGCACGCACATTCCTAACTGCGTTTGCCCGTGTTTGGGCGCGCATGCGCATTCGCGCCAATGCGCGAATTCGCTGATTCGCCAGGATATTGGTAGTTCCCTGACAGTGCCCCCCCCTGAGGGGCAGCCTCCGGATGCCTAACAGAGCCTGTTTTTCAGGGAATCTTTTGAAAAAGTCACGTAACAGTCTGGGAGCGTGTATATTTCCAGCAGGTTCCCAAGAACTTTCCTCCAGAGAATAGCCCTTCCATTTGATTAAATACTGGACTTGCCTTCCTCGTCTACGGCAGTCCAGGATGGATTCCACTTCATATTCCGTTTCTCCATCTACTACAACTGGAGGTGGAGGCAAGCTATCTCTTCCAGGAAAAGGACCAGGGTTGGCCGGTTTAAGCAAAGACACGTGGAAGACTGGGTGAATCTTGTAAGTATCTGGAAGGCATAATTCAAAGGCCACAGGATTGACCATCTTCTTGATCGGGAAGGGACCAATGAATCTTGGACCCAGCTTCTTGGATGGGCAGGCCAACTTAAGATTAAGAGTGGACAGCCACACTTTGTCTCCCACCTTCAAGGCCGGGCTATCCCTTCTTCTCTTGTCTTAGCATTCCTTATAGGCTTCTTGTGCCTTTTGCATGGTCTTCTGTAATAGCAGAAAATTTTCTTGCAGGAAGGCTACCCTATCTTGAACAGCAGGTACTGTAGTCTCAGACACAGGGTTAGGTAAAAAGGATGGGTGAAACCCATAGTTTGCAAAAAATGGAGACTGGTGGGTGGAAGCAGGAATTGTGTTATTGTAGGCAAACTCCGCACACGGGAGTAAGGATACCCAGTTGTCTTGCGAGAATGTGGAAAAGCAGCGGAGATATTGCTCAAGGGTTTGGTTGGTTCTTTCCGTTTGACCATTACTTTGGGGGTGATATGCTGAAGATAAGCAAACTTCAATATTCAAGGCTTTACAGAGAGACCTCCAAAATCTGGAAGTAAATTGTACTCCACGGTCGGATACAATGCTGCCGGGTAGACCATGTAGCCTCACTATTTCCTTGACAAAGGTATGTGCCGTGTCCACGGCCGAAGGAGTGCCAACCATGGGAATAAAATGGGCCATTTTGGACAATCGGTCTACTATTACCATAATTGTGGAGAATCCCTCTGAGGAAGGTAGGTCCACTATAAAATCCATGGACAACATCTCCCATGGTTGTCTTGGGACCGGAAGTGGTTTCAACAGACCCCAAGCTTGGACGTGACTGCCTTTACTCCGAAAAGTGAAAAGCAAAAAATATTGCGCTAACCATAAAAAAGCTGCTACACCAAACAACTGACAAGAAAATTGTGAATAGCAAAATGTGGAAAAAAGTGCAGCGCTAATAAATACTAGCAATATAAACGTGTATATATATAAACCAAGAAAGGTAAATACAAATAAATAGCAAAATGAATAAAAGTGAACATCAAATCAACAGTCCCATATGTGAAGTGAAAAAAACAGTCCACAACGGTGATAATTGAAGTGCTCACTGGATCCCAACACCAACAAGATATAGAGATATAATGTGCTCACCAGAACGATAGGACTCAAAATGCCATATAGCATATGAGTCAAATCAGCTTGTTGTACAATGGATGGATAATCCGAAAGGGATGACTGAGGTCACTGATGTTGAGGTGAAGAGGTAATAGCAGATATGAACCGTCACACCAGAGAGGCTCTCACTCCGTCAGATGGCCAGAAAGGAACCAAAAAACAAGGGAGCACAAAATAGTGTAACACTGCTAAAATTTTAATTAAATAAAAATACACCAAATTGCACTTACAAACATCTCGTGGTAAAGAGCGTATACAGATGCAAAGGTAAGCTGTCAGCAGCGTGGCCTTGACGCGTTTCAGCATAAATGCTTTTTTCAAAAGATAGTGCCTTTACTCCGAAGGCAGGTGGTACAGGAACTCACATAGTCCTTACAGTCCTTTCTTAGGTTTGGCCACCAATAGGATCGCTGAATTAGTTCTAAGGTCTTTCGGACCCCAAAGTGACCAGCAAGTTGATGGTCATGAAGAGCTTTAAGGACCGTGAGTCTGGCTTCCTGGGGTACAAAGAACTTGTCTTCATGCAAGAAAAATTTTCCCTGTTTTTTGAGAGTAGCAGTCTCAGGAGCAGTACAGCGGGCAGAGGCCAGTTCAAGGGTGGTCCTAAGATCAGGCTGGAGTAAAAGAAAGTTTTGAGAGGACAGAATTGTACTGGGGGTGACATCCACAGGGGTTTCAGGGAACATCCGCGAGAGGGCATCTGCCTTCCCATTCTTAGAGCCTGGCCGGTATGTGAGATGGAAGTTAAACCTCGAAAAGAATAGTGCCCATCTGGCCTGCCGAGGTCTTAGGCGTTTGGCTGATCTGAGATATTCGAGGTTCTTGTGGTCCGTGAATATCATTATTGGGTGGGCTGCGCCCTCCAGCAAATATCGCCATTCTTCTAATGCGGCCTTGATGGCCAATAGTTCTCGGTCCCCTACATCGTAGTTCTTCTCGGGCTGACTGAGTTTTCTAGAAAAAAACGCTACTGGGTGAAGCAATGCCTTGGGTCCCTGGCGTTGCGATAGGACTGCTCCCGTGGCCACTTCTGAAGCATCCACTTCAAGGACGTAAGGTAAGGCTGGGTCTGGGTGTTGTAGCACAGGAGCACTGGTGAATACAGCCTTGAGCTTGTCAAATGCACTTTGGGCCTCTGGGGACCATTGGAACCGAGTGTTTTGCCGAGTCATTTGCGTAATGGGGGCAATGATGCGGGAAAAGTCCTTAATAAACCTTCTGTAAAAGTTTGCGAAACCCACAAACCTTTGGATGCCCTTTTTGTCAGAGGGGGCAGGCCACTCCAGGATGGCAGACACTTTCTGAGGGTCCATTGCTATTCCATCAGTGGAGATAATCAGGCCCAGAAATTGTATGGATGACTTCTCGAATTCACATTTTTCTGCTTTAGCATAAAGCCCGTGTTTTCTGAGAGTGGCCAATACTTTTTGTACATGTATTCTGTGCAACTCCAGGGTAGTAGAAAAAATAAGGATGTCGTCTAAATAAACGATGAGGAAATTGTCCAGGAATTCTCGGAAAATATCATTTACAAGGTGCTGGAAAGTGGCGGGGGCATTACACAGCCCGAAGGGCATAACCAAGTATTCGAAATGCCCGAAACGGGTTCGAAAGGCAGTCTTCCATTCATCGCCCTCGCGGATCCGCACCAAATTATAGGCACCTCGTAAGTCTAATTTAGTAAAGACTTGAGCAGAACGAAACCTCTGGAAGAGCTCAGGAACGAGAGGGAGTGGGTACCGGTTTTTTATAGTTATTTTATTCAAGTCCCTGTAGTCCACACATGGCCTGAGAGTGTGGTCTTTTTTCTCCACGAAGAAGATTCCGGCTCCGGCCGGAGAGGAAGAAGGACGAATGAAGCCCTTGCTGAGGTTTTCATCGATGTATTGCCGTAGGGCTTCAAGTTCTGTCTCTGAAAGTGGAAAAATACGGCCAAAAGGGATCTCAGCACCAGGCAACAATTCTATTGGGCAATCATAGGGACGGTGAGGTGGTAGAGAGTCCGCCTTCTTCTTATCAAATACGTCCAGAAAACTATGATAGGCGGAAGGAACGTCTTGGCTGGCATTGGAAACAGGCTGAATGGCAAGACAGCTGGCAGGAGGAGGTATCTCAGGAGTCATACAATGTTGGAGACAGTACACTGATTTGAAGGATACTTCTCCTTTGGACCAGTCTATCAACGGGTTATGGGCCCGTAGCCACGGAATTCCCAGAATTACAGGAAACATAGGTGAAGGAAGGACGTCAAAGTGAAGAAGTTCCTTATGGCCAGGGCCAGTAGTGGCAAGTACGGGTAAGGTTTCCTGAATGACGGGCCCGGACCTGGGGGTGGTGCCGTCTGCAAGGTGGATTTCCAGTTTATGGCGCTTGGTCTGGAGTGGAATGTGAAGGTTTCTTGCCACAGAGATATCCAGGAAACAGCTGCAGGCTCCGGAATCAATGATTGCTGGCAGCTTGATCTCTCCTTCTGCTACCTGTAATGAAACAAGAAGGACTAGGTGAGCGGGAGAGGGTCCCGGAATTTGGAGATGCAGATGGTTGAAAGCAGCGGGCTTACTTGGTCTCACTGGGCAGTCACGGAGAAAGTGTCCATCTTCCCCACAGTAAAGACATAAGTTCAATTGCCTGCGACGAAGCCTTTCAGCAGGGGTTAAGGCTGTGCGGACCACTCCGATCTGCATAGGCTCTTCAGGAGACATTGGGTTGGTAGCAGTGGGTAGAGGAGCAGGAGATGGTGGCACCTTGGGTAACATCCAAGTAGGCTGATAAGACTGAGCTCGTTCAGACCTGCGTTCCCGCAAACGTCTGTCCAATTGGATGGAGAGTTGAATGAGCCCCTCTAATGAGGTGGGGGTCTCTACTCGTGCCAACTCATCTTTCAGGGTTTCAGACAGACCTAACCGATATTGGTATTTGAGGGCGGCCTCATTCCACCCTGTGTCTGCGGCCCACCTACGAAAGTCCACTGTGTAATCCTCTACAGGGCGTCGGCCTTGCTGTAGCTTATGGAGCGTAGCCTCGGCAGTGGCCATACGTTGTGGGTCATCGTACAGCTGTGCCATAGCCTCGAAGAAAACCTCAACGGAACTGACAGCAGGATCCTTCTGTTCCAGTAACTGATGGGCCCAGGACTGGGGTTCATCAGACAACAGGGAAATAATAAACCCCACTTTAACTGTCTCTAAAGAAAAAGTTCTGGGTTGCAGGGCCAGGTATAACAGGCAGGCATTTTTGAATGACCTAAACTTGCGGCGATCCCCCGAGAAGCGTTCAGGTATAGGTACTCTTGGTTCTGGAGGCGGAGCCATCATCGTAGGAGTTGGAGCTGACTGTCCTGAAGTTGCAGGAGCGGAGGTGGAGACTGCAGCGGGTGGATCTGAAGTCGCTGCCAGAGATGGTGCAGTCAGGTACTGTAAACGGCCTTCCAGTTGGAAGTACCCATCCTGAAGATTCTTCACCGCCTGGGTTAATGCAGTCACTTGCTGGCACAGGGCTTCCAGCGGGGAGGCACCTCTCTCGGCTTCTGACATGGCTGGATGATACTGTCACGTACCTGATCCGAAGCCGGAGTGTAGAGAGTGCTCCCCTTGCGGCTAGGTGCAGAGTACCCCTGGAAGTGGGACAGGGAGTGCTGTGCCCGAAGTAGCACGGGTTGCCGGTTGGGATGACCAGGATGGAAGCAGGACCCAACTTGTTGAGAAGTCCCAAGCAGGTCTGGAACACTTTGGCAAGCCAGGCAGTTACAAGGTGCAGACAGGAACAGACTGGGAGAGATACTGGAGCGAAGTCAGGAGCCAAGCCGAGGTCAAGTATTGGAGAAGACAACAGGAATCTGAGAGCAAGCCAAGGGGTCAGGAGCCAGGAGAAGCAAAGTCAGACAGTCCGGGTCGGCAACGAGAAGGCAAGATCAGCAGGTAAACAAGGCACAGGGAAAAATAGGCCGATTGGCGCCAAGCGCCATTACGCATGGCGTACGCGCGTGCGCATTGGCGCACGCACATTCCTAACTGCGTTTGCCCGTGTTTGGGCGCGCATGCGCATTCGCGCCAATGCGCGAATTCGCTGATTCGCCAGGATATTGGTAGTTCCCTGACATAATGACACTGGCAGGGAAGAGGTGAACATTGTGGGTGATCAAGGGGTTAAATGTGAGCCCAGGGGAGTGATTCTAACTGTGGGGGGTGTGGCTTCTGAAATTATCATAGAGACCTGTGATCCTATATAGAAGGATCACAGGGGCTCTGTGATCATTCCGGGTAGAAGAACAGGCAGCTGTATTTACAACAACCGTTCTTTCTCAGCGGGGAGCGATCGCTGGTGTCAGGCGGCAATCGGAGCCACCTGACCCATGCATCAGCTTCCCTGCTGCCGAGAAGGGGCAGGAGCCCACCCCCTAGCTGCCTGCTCACGACCGACGTAGACCTAAGTCGATTCGCGCAGGAGTAAAAAAGCGGCAGCTGGTCGGGAACCAGTTAAGCTGCAATTGCAGGCATGCAAGGCAGGCATTCTGTGGGCAGTCCTGCTGCAAACGCAACCTATTCAATTGAACATGACCACACCACAACCATTCTCTAACTTTGTGGTTGCGGTGATGTGGGACTTTTCAGAGTTAAAACAGGTGGTGAGGAGGTATGTATCACCTCCCAGCTGCCTGTCAAGTGCTCTTCGAAAAGCAATTCACCTTGGCTTGCTTTTCAGAGGGTCAGCAAAGGCTGCTTCAAGTGTGAATGAGCCAAACCTGTAATTGCAGCCCTGCGAGTAAATTAGTTAGCCTTAGTTTTACTAAGTTTGCCTAAAAATTGCCCAAAAATTGTATACAAGTCAGCAGGTTGATGAAGCCTGCCTTTTAGTTACACAAAGCCACAGGTTTTCATTTTCAACCATTACAACCTTCTAGCCACCGGCGTCCTAACAACCAATGATGTCATTGGTTAATAAGGAGGAAATCAGGTGCCCGCACAGCATCTTTGTTTGCCCCTATCCATCAGCACTGGGGGTCACATTACATGTGAGTGAGGAGAAGAAACTGAGGGAGAACAGAAATGTTGGAATACTATTTGCTTTAGAAGAATAAATCACTTCTAAGATTGGGTGTCCTATGACTACGAGTGTGGATGTTTCTGGGTTATGTTTATAGTTTCGTTTACCATAATTTAAAATGGGGTGCCTCAAAATTGTGCACAATTTAAAGGGTGCCTTGACTGAAAAAAAGTTGAGAAACACCAAGTTAGAGCAATAGCTCATCGTCCTCTCTCTGTCTGAGGCATTTTCACATGTGCATTTTTTATGTGCTTTAGTTTAAGTTTATATCATTATGCGAAGCAAAGGTGGAATTATCAAGACTTTAGGCCTCATTAACACTTGCAAATAAAACCACATATAATTACATACGTGGACCCCGAGGTTCCTGGTGATTAGCTGCAGGAGGAAATTCAGTTAGGAGGCTTGCATGTAACCATTCAAGCAGCAAGTAGTGGTTCCACCTTTGAGTGAGGCCAAGCCCCCTTCCTGGGCCTTCAATGGCCTCTTTTTTTTTTTTTAAGCCCGTAGCGTGTGAAACACACTCAAAAGACTTCACCCGGTGCATAAAAAAGTGCACACACACAAACGTGAGGAACACAAAAAGTGCACAGGGTGTGCAAACACAAATGGTCTTCCCTCCGAAGAGGTAGGACCCGAACCTCGATCCCCCGGGGGGCAAGACTCCTGACAGGGATTAAAGGTACTCATGGTCTGTCTGGCCGAAACCAGACTGACCCCGTTCTTCAGGGGGACTGCCGAAACAGCCCCCACCGAGTACTAAGTGGGGCTCCCCCGAAGGGAGACCCCATGAGAGAGGGCGGACCAAGCCAAAAGGCCATATCCACCCCCTCCCAAGACTCAAGGTAGGGCCCGAGGACCCACACCCTACAAGTCGTGCAGGTGAAAAAAAAGGTGACAGAAAGTGACAAACTACAAAGAAAAAGCACACACAAACAAAAAAGTGGGGAAGGGGAAGTGGAGAGGTGAATTAGTGCCCTTGTGAAAATACAAGGGCAGGCCTTCCGGCCGGAATAAAAATTCCTCTGGTCGAAGCCAAAAGGCCTTGCCCAAGAGGCAGGTGCTTAAAAAAGTGTGCGTAGGTGCAGTGACCATGGTGCCGAAAAACTCAAGGCGAGCTGCCCCTCACCAGTGAGAATTAAGGCACCCCTGGGCTGCCACCCCAGGGGCACATACACTACGGGCTTTCTCTACCCCGGCCCAAAGGCCAGACCGAGTGTAGCCCTTACCTACCAGGAGGTTTGGAACGTGGACAGCTTAGAGAGAGCCTGCCTTCAACTGGGGACAAGCCTTTTGCAAGGCAAGATTCAACCCAGGAGGAAAAGGCCCTCCCACCGCCATCCCAATTCCTCACCAATTACATCCAGGAGCAATACTAACCGTCTTTCCCCAGCTTTCTTGCTCCCTTCAAACTGGTAGGGGCGGACCCATTCAAATCAGGAAGGCATTGGAACCATCCGGCTTTCTCTGGTTTGGCCTACTCCGGTCCTCCAGTTACGCCCAGAGCGCCCCGGTTAACTTCGGCCACCACCGATACTAACCTTCAGGTTCCATTCCAACACTGATAAGAACAGATACTACACTTGATCTTAGCCAAAAGGCCGAGAAGCCTTCAATGGCCTCTGCTGCAGTCACTCAAGGCCCCCCCCCCCCCCCATTCCTTTTGGATATTGACTGCAGAGGTTCTAAGTTCCAGCACAACCCCCTGCAGAACCTAGTTCTCACCTTCCAGAGACCTTAGAACTGGCTGGGCCACCAGTTGCTGTGGCAATCTTTGACCTGGATTGATAGTCTTAACAGTTTATACCTGAAGAAGTGATAAAGATAAAAAGACAAGGCGCCTCTAAGTGCAGTAGGCTCTGAGTATTTATTAGGTTAAAAGCATAAAAAAAAAAAAATATATATATACATAAATAAAAAAAACAAAAAATATATATATTTTTTTGTTTTTTTATTTATATATATATTTTTTTATATATATTCTTTATTTACATGTATGTATATGTAGGTGTGTATGTTTTAATATATATTTTTATACATTTTTTTAAAATATTTTTAACATGGTAATGCAGTATTCACATGTGCAATAATTGTGCAATGGTTACCAGCTTTCAGGGTATGCACATGCTGGTATCAATTAACTATCCAATTATCTTCTGCCTGAATGCACCTGTCCCATTTAATAATGATTTCAGTTGCAAATATAAATGTCCTTTTACCTCCAGCGGGTGGAGGTCTGACGAAGGAGCTGAGCTCCGAAACATGTAACCGCCCACCACCCGCTCTATTGGACACCAGCCGCTGCGTCCACACCCTGCCTTCAGGAAATCTCATGCCGACCAGGCTGAGACACAGACGAAAGGACGCATCTACAGGAAGCGGATCACCGGATGTCCCCATTGCAACCACTCAGCACAGTGGATAGGAAGACTCCAGACAGATCTTTGCTATGCCCATGTCATACTTACCAAATGTGAGTGCTTTTATGCTTTTAACCTAATAAATACTCAGAGCCTACTGCACTTAGAGGCGCCTTGTCTTTTTATCTTTATCACTTTCAGAGCAGCTTCTCCTCTCCAGTGCTGCCAAAGTGCAGTGTCTCACCTAAAGCCTGCTGTATTCCACGGAAGCGCCCATACAACAAACCCTTTTCTTATACCTGAAGAAATCTTTGATTTATGGCATGTACAAACACCATACATGCCAGACCAATGGTTAGAAGAGTCCAAAACAAAAGTGCTTAAAATGTTCAAAAAATAATTATATACAACATGTTTGGTGGACAAACACTTTCCCACTTTATCAGGGCTCAGTGATGTATGCAAGTGTTTGGATGGACTCAGGGAATCAGATGCCACATCAATCTAATGGTGGCCATACGCATAGCAATCTGATCAAATGATTATTTACATAATCAGACAATATGATCTAATCTGTGAATTATCAAAAGGACACACACTGCCTCATCTATCCAATTTGAGTAAATCAATATCAAAATTATTTTGATCTGGACGGAAAATCCCACTGCAGGGAAGCATATTGCACGTCGAAAGATTGTTTCAGTATTCCAATCATATTTTTCTCCTGGACATTAAATCGATCGATAGTACAATTGTAAAAGGTTAGCAATCCACTCCCACTGAGGACAGGCTGGCTGACCAGAACTTGGTTGAAACAGCAGTGGTAAACAGTGGTTAAAGCCATCGAGAGTTCGGCACGCCCACGTGTTCAGTAAGAGCCCTAAGAAGGGGCGAGGCTCAGATTCTAAGGCTGGCCGTAGACAGTTCAAACTGTGTGTGGGCAGGCTGAATGTACCAAATTGATCAATCAATCAACTTGGTACAACCAGCCTAGCCGGAGTCGCTTGCCATTATCGCTAGCGGCTGCTATAGCTGCTAGCAATAATCACTGTCTTCTCCCGGCGGGGACAGCTTCCCTGAACTCTGAACAATCCACACACTAGCCCTTTAAGGCAGCACCCGGTCTGTGATTGGCTGTGGCATCGGAGGAATCAGAAAGCCTGCACACAGAAGGTAAATATCCAGTACTGGAGCTTGTAATAGGTTAATGAGACAGAAAGTGTACATAATAACATGCTCTATTGAAGAGGGTTAACTTAAGGGATCCTAATGAACAGCATCTCACTGAAGGACCTAGCATCTGCAAAATCCATCTGGACCTTGTCCTGTCAGGATTCAGCTCTAAGATCTGTAATTTGTAGGTGAGAGTATGCACCTTAGGCCCTCCTCGATACATAAGCCCACTGTAAAACCAGCCATAGACTGCAAACCACGGGTTGCAGGGATGAAAATCGCTTGATTTCTCTCATTAAGGTAGTCAATGTTGATGGGGGAATCCCTCCCATGGAGCTATTGTGTTCTCCCAACCAGAAAAGCGGTCCCTGCTGGGAGAACATAGTGATTATTGCTAGCGGCTATAACAGCTACTAGCAATAATCACATGTAAAATCCCAGGCTGGTTGTACCCAAGTTGATAGATCGAGCACCTTGGGTACATTTAGCCTGCCCATACTTAGTTCAAATGTCATCCACTTCCTGCTGAACCGGCTGAGATTCGAACCATGTATGGTCAGCTTAAGGACCCGTTCACACGTGGGCATTTTGGGATCACGGCAGGATCGCTGCCATTTTGCCAGGCATCTCAAAACGCACTACAATCGCAAAACGCAGGTTCAGGTGCCAATATTTTCAGTGGCATCTAAAACGCGGTGCGGTTTTGCCGCAAGTTATCATGGCAAATCGCATTGTGTGTAGCGTGTCGCCCAAAAGAAGCTCCTGGTCCTTTTTGGGAGATATGCTTCATGTGATGCGATTTGCCGCACGGCAACATAGAAACATTGAAAATTATGGAACCCGAGCCTGTATTTTGCGATTGTAGTGCGTTTTGAGATGGCGGGCAGAATGGCAGCAATTCTGCCATGATCCCAAAAGTCCCAGGTGTGAACAGAGCCTAAGTGAGCCAGGTACAGTATAGATTTAGAGATTTCATTTCCGGTTTCCACTTGGCCACAGAAACCTGAGGCTTGGAAGCGAAAACCTGAAGTTACATATTTAGGGCCCTTTCACACCTAACGCAGTAGGCTGCAGTTGGATGCATTGCATTTTGGACTGCTGCGCAGCGTAGCTCACACCAATACAGTGCAGAAAAGTACAGCAAATGTGCAAAAATGCATGGAGACACACTGCAATGCATCACAGTGCACATAGAAGCCCAAGGAAAGAAAGAAGAAGGAAGTGACCTCACAGGACAAATGCAGATAGAAAAATGCACGTCACTGCATGTACAACGCGCATCAAATGCATGCATACAAGGAAAAAATGTGCAGTTCCTGGAAGTTTCTGGTGTGAAGGGGCCCTTAGGGCTCCTTCACACCAGAATGCAGTTGTGGGTACGTCACGCCCCCATGTGGCTTCCTACACCTCATTCCAATTGCACTGCTGCGATCTGCTGCAGGGGTCAGTGAAAACTTAACGACACCCTAAGGGCAGGTCACAAACGCAGTGCGTTTGCTCGCACTGGATCACATGGTACAAAAATACCATGCGATCTGGTTGCGGTACATTTAAAAAATGAGTGCATGCAGTACTTTCGTGCGGTGAGATTTTAGCCCTGGGCTTTCTTGACTCTAATAAAGCTAACAATGGATAATCCCCATAGACAGACAATAACAGACCCTGTATTGGGCCCGTGCCTGTCACTACCGACCATCCAGAAAAATGCTGTAATTGCGAGGCTAAAAAAATTGTTAGCATGGGGTATAGTTAATCCTACTGCATCTTTGGCTAGCATTAATGTAGAAAGTTTGATACATGGTTGTTTCTTCTGCCAAATAAGTTCTCGAAAAAGAAAATCTATTTTCTTAAACCAAAATGATGTAATCCATATGGAGGAGTTGTGTAAAATATAAAGTAATTGGGGTGTCCATATCATTTTAATGAGATTGACTCTACCAATTACTGTCAGTGGGAGTTTACACCAGCTCCTACATTTATCTATGAGTTTAGCTAATAATGATTTAAGATTTCAATCTATATAATCCTTCACATTACAAGATACCTCTATTCCCAAATATTTTACTGCATGTTCAATTTTAATTTGAGATGCTAAATCTGGTAAAAGTGTTTTCAATTCGTCTAAGGGTAAAAGTATCGATTTCTACCAATTTAATCCTAAAGCCAGAAAATGACCCAAATATAGAGACAAGCTTCATAAGTTATATTAATGAACCTGACGTATCCCCCAGAAAAATAAGAGTGTCATCTGCACAAAGGGCTATTTTACTTTCTCTACCAGCTTGGCAGAATCCAATAATTCTGGGTGTTTGCCTTATGTCAAGGGCCAATGGCTCTATAGCCATAGCAAACAAAAGTGGGGATAGAGGACAGCCCTGTCTAGTTCCTCTAGATAATAGAAAGGTGGATGACAAAGTATTGTTCATTTTCAATCTTGCTTTAGGATCTTTATATAATATTTATATTACCATATTAACCATGTTATATAAACCGGACCAATTCCAAAAACAGTAAGTACAGCCCATAAGTACTCCCATTCTACCATATCAAATGCTTTGTGGGCGTCCAGGCTCAATATAGCTCTTCTTTTTTTTTTTTAAACGTTTATTAAAGGTATTTCAGATACAAAATCGTAAAAAAGAGGAAATACAAAGAGTAAACTTGAATTTCCATACAATAATGCATTGATTCCAATTACAATGTATAGAAAGCTGTTATTAAACACATATTTGTAAATAATAAAACAAAAAAAGAGAAAAAATAAAAGTAAAGAAAAACTTGTGATGCCATTACCTCCACTGCCTCTTGAGGAGGGGCCAGCATCCGTCATCTCAAAGCAAGTAAAGAAAATTAATGGGTATGTAAGCTTTTTAAAAACCCTGTAACATAGAATACCTTAATGTACAACATTTAAGGATGAGAACACTACTCAAGATATGAGAGAGCATTTGTAATACCACGGTGCCATTTAAGGTCATAGATTCTTTTAGTGTGATGAAGGTATTCCATAGATCTAATCGCCTCAATCCTGCATAATACTTGAGAGAAGGGGACATCAGCATCTTTCCAGTGTTTAGCTATGGTCTGTTGCAGAGTGCGATCACTGGGTGCAGAACAACAGACAGGAAGAAATAACCAACAAGTTCAGTGCAGTGTACAGGAAATTACAACACATCATAGAAATTCATAGCATATCACTGAGCATTAGCGACATCTAGTGTCCTATTTGTGAACTGCAGTTAATCTGCTAAACTGAAAGCTGTTGTATCTCCAACATGGTCCACATCATCGCCACACAGAAGGTGTGAACCAGTCTGGTGAGTTGAATAGAGAAGTCTGGGATATTTTGGAATAGTAAGCAATGGAGGTGAGAGAGAACTATTTTCTTCCCCGTTACCTTTTCTACCAGGGAAAATATCTCCGACCAAGTATGCTCAATTTTATTGCATTTCCAGAATATATGCTTCAACGAGCCCATCTCCTCACATCCTCTAAAACAACTAGGTGGGACATCTGGAAAGAATTTGTTTAATTGCTCAGGTGTATAATACCACCTGGTGAAAACCTTCACAGCAGCTTCCCTTACGCTTAGAGATTTAGTGGATTTGTGTAAATTAAGCCACATAAGTGAACAATCTCCAGCTGAGAGGGTGATATTTAGGTCCGCTTCCCATTTTGTCATATATTGTAGTTTCATCTCTGGGTTTTGTGCATTGAAATCCGTATATAGCCTGGAAATCAAACCCCTTCCCATAGGGTCCGAGAGGCATATATGCTCAAAAACCATGAGAGAAGAGCCAGATGGGCGGGTATAATATTTCTCAAAATATGTTTTAATAATGTCATAATTAGGTTTTTCAGAGATGGGAATCTTTCGGATTTCTGCTATCTTTTCAAAAGTGAGGAAGACTCCACCGTCATATAGTTCTTTAATTCTGTGCAAATTGTTATCCAGCCACCAGAGAAATCTATCTGGGGAGTGAAAAACCTCCTTGAACCTGGGATCCCCAAAGAACGAGGCACCAAAGGGAGGGTCTGAGGTTAAGGACCTACCCCTGCCCACCCTGCCCCACACCTTCAGGGTGTCAGATAATATCATGTTACATACCGAGATCTGGCGGAGAGGATTAATTTTGTTCCACAACAAACCCACCAAGTGATAAGGAACAACAGAGCTTCTCTCAAAGCAGACCCAGGGTGTTGCACCATCCTGTACATGCCACTGAGCCACTTGTGAAAGTCTGCTACAGATATAGTACGTCCATAGATTTGGGAGGCCCAATCCCCCTGAATTGTGTGGCTGGTAGAGAATGTTCTGGGCATATCTAGGCCTCTTACCACACCATATAAATCTGTTGAGTGAGAATTGGAGTTTGGAGATATAAGCTTTGATGATTCATATGGGGAGGGCTCGAAACAGATAAACATATTTAGGGAGAATATTCATTTTGACTGCTGTGATTTTGCCAAGGAAAGAAAGGGAATGAGAGGACCAGATTGCTAATGTACTACGTACTTTGGTGAATAAGGGGGGAAAGTTATATTGAAAAAGCAGTTTATAATCCTTAGAAAGTTGTATACCCAAGTATGAAATTTTGTCTGTAGACCAAGTAAAGGGGAAAGAATGTTTCAGGAGAGAAATATCTGCTTCAGTGAAGTTTATGGGAAGTGCTATTGATTTAGATACGTTCATTTACGCCCAGGCCAGAGACATCTGCAAATCTGTCCAATATATTTAAAAGATTAGACAAAGAGACCGTGGGATTGGAAAGGAATAACAGGGCATTATCCGCAAATAAACTCAATCTGTAATCCTTATTGCCTTTCATATAGCCAATGATATCCGGGTGACTATCAATCACTATAGATAGCGGTTCCAGGGCCAGGGCAAATAAAAGGGGGGATAAGGGACAACCCTGACGTGTACCCCTGCCAAGGTGGAAAAAAGAATAGTTACAGCCCGGGATCCTGATCCTGGTCTTCAGGCTGTCATATAAGGCCAAAAATCCATTAAGAAATTCATAATCGAAACCATATTTAGGTAAAAGTAATCGAAGATATTCCCAAGAGACGCTATCGAAGGCATTATGTATATCAAGACCCAGTAATAGCAATCTTTTTTTGGAAAGATTGGCATCTTGAATAATATAGCATGCCAGTCTGATGTTATCAGTGATTTGGCGATTTGGAATAAATCCTGTTTGTGCGGATGAGATGAGTTTAGGGATGATAGTAGATAACCTGGAGGCAAGAATCTTACTAAAAAGTTTTAGATCGTTATTTATAATCGATATTGGTCTAACGTTCTGCAGATGAGAGAGGTCTTTGTTGGGCTTGGGAAGAAGGGTCATGTTGGCCAACAGCATTTCCTCCAGACTGCAAGTTTGGGAGTTAGAGCTGAGGAGAATTTTTTATAATAGATTGCAGTGTACCGGGGGCTGAAGAGTTCCTAAGACCACCAATAGTTTGTGCCACTTCTGTATCTGAAATAGGGGCATTTAGTAGTTCTATATCTGAGCGAGAAAGTCTGGGGATTGGGAGACCGAGGAGACCTCAGCAGTAGAGGGAGATAACAAAGTGGAGTAAAATTTTTCAAAGATGTCTAAAACCTCTTTGGGGTGAGATGTGGTTAATCCTCAAGTGGCCAGAATTTTGGACTGGTGGCACCACTCGGAAAATAAATTGTGGGTACAAATAGAGCAGGAACAAACAGAAGTGGACTTGAAGAGAGCGATATGGTGCTACCAGGTGTTACCTAAGTATTTGAAAAACCATTTGACAATAGGAAATACACTTCGGGTATGTAGACAACCAAATATATACACCAAACTGACAATGAACGAGTCACCGTTATTTCCAATCTTGGGGAACCCACAGTTTGCACCAGGTCTAGATAAAAGACAGTTCGGGGATTTGAGGGAGAAGAAAATTGAGCAGGCCTCGTCTTTCCTGTTACAAAGAAGATGGCCTTCAATTAACCAATTGATTGATAGAGGGGGAATATATAATATCCCTTTCTGGCAAGCAATTCAAATACATCACTATCTGGCCTCAATACCAAGACCAGAAAGCTTTGGTAGAGCATTAACGAGATTTGAACAACACTGTGTGAAGCCAGGGACCTTACTACACACATTATCAATCGCTTATGGGCTACTGACAGATCCGGATGATCAGCCGGAATTGTCTTGGCCGGGAAAATGGGGAAGGGATCTGGGATGTAATTTGACAAGTGAACAGGTCCAGAGGATATTAAGATTTACCTTTAAACCTTCTGGATGCGTCAAAATCCAAGAACTGAATTACAAGCTTATAACAAGATGGTATATTACACCCAAGAAAATACATAGATGGTTCCCGAGGGAATCAGGTTTATGCTGGAGATGCAAAAAAGAGGAAGGTACATTGTACCATATTTTCTGGACCTGTACAGATATAAAACCATTTTGGCAGGGAATAAAAAATATTATCCAAAAATTTACGGAATACAAAATTGAAGAAAATCCGCTTTTCTTCTTACTACAGGGGACAGAGATACCAGTAAGGAGATATGAAAATTCTATCATCCCGTATTTGGTTAATGCAGCTAAGGCATGTATTCCAGGTAATTGGAAAAAAACACAACCCCCCTCGAGGGTAGAATGGATACACAGAGTAGAGGATATTAGAAGAATGGAAGAGCTAATTGCTTTTTCCCAAGATAGACAGGAGAAATATAGAAAGATATGGGAATCATGGAATCTTTTTATGGTCTCTGAGGAAGGGAAACAATTCATAGGAGGATAGATGGGAGGATAATGGAGAGGAGGGATAGTGAGTCCTCCATGCTGAAGGCAGTGGAGCAATTAACTAAACCTTTTTTTTTTTTTTTTTTTTGGGGGGGAGGGGGGGGAGGGAAGGGGGAGGAAGGGGTATGGGATGAAAAGGAAAAATAAGGAAGGAATATAAGCCAAGTAAACATTGAAAGAATGGGAGCAATAAAGGTTTATTTGATATTGTATTACTTGTTGAAATGTTAATGTATTTAAGCTGTACTTCCTGAATAAAATTCATATTTGGAGATGTGGTTAATCCTGAGGATGTATTTAATTTAAATATATGAGGGGGTTTAATCGATTGATTTAACTTCCTAGCCAACATTGTGGAGGCGGTATTGCCGTAGAGGAGGAATTTTGATCTGGAATATCTAATAGACTTTTCAGCATTCTCAGATAATATATTGTTTAGTTCTCCTCATTTTTGATTAATTTGTTGTCTGATAATTGGTACATGTAAAATATTTGGGTTTTTATATAACTGTTGTAAGTCTCTGGTCAGAGTTTGAATTTTATTAATTCGTTCACTGTTTTTTTTAAACGCTAGCGCTATAAGTTTACCTCCGATAAATGGTTTGTGTGTCACCCAAGTATTTGAGATAGAGGTATCATTGGTAGGGTTCAAAGTGAAAAATTCTAAGATTGATTCTGAGAAGTCTTGAATGACTAAGGCTTCATGTACACGGGACGTTTTAAAAAGTCTCTTGAATGCTGGAATTTAAAGGACGTTTAAAACGTCCGTTGTGTCGCGTTTGCACCCACGTTTAGCGGGCGTTTTGAACCGTTTCTAGGGGTCAAAAAATCATTCCCCTTTAAAATGGAAAAAAGCGAGCGCTAAACGCGGGTCATCACGTTCGGTTGCGTTTTTGTGTTTGAAACGCCGGGAAACACGCGTTCGAACGCAAATAATTGCTTTCCAAAAAACGTCACTGAACTTAACTGCCTGCAAATGACTGTAAACGACCCTGTGTACATGGACAGATAAGATAACATGGAGGTGGGTTCAGAGGCTTCTGAAAAAAACGCCCAACTGCTCCTAAACGGCCGTTTACAAGTTGCAGTGTACATGGACCCTTAAAGGGTCAGCTAGCAAAGAGTAATTTAGTCTCCATGTGAAAGATGTTGGGGGAAGACCTATATAAGACCAGACACACGGATAGATTTCGAGGGCTTTGGGGAATGTTTTGGATACAGAAGAAGGATTACTATTTAAGTCCCCGCCCAATATCAAGTGTGATGAGCGGTATCTATCTAAGAGGTTGATGAATTCCAAGTAAAATTGTGTTGAGGCACCATTAGGGGCATATATATTGGCTATAGTTAACTCATTCCCCAAAATGCGACCTTTTAAAATTAAATAACGGCTTTCCACATCTCTGCATATTTCCTGCACCGCCAATGGGAAAGAATTATGTATAAAAATTGCTACTCCTCTGTTTTTGGAGGAAAAAAAGAGTATAATACGATTTAGCATATGTTTTATGAAAATATTTGGGGTGATTACTTTCTGCAAAGTGAGTCTCTTGTAAAAGAATAATTTTTGCGTTTAGAATGATGCTTATATTGGTGAAACGCTTTTTTTTTTTTTATATTGGGGAATTTAATCCCTGCACATCATGAGAAATGCATTTTATTGTCATTTTTCATAATTAGTGGTTGTAGCAAATGGAAGTGAGATATGATATGCTTTGGCCCTAAATTCAGAGGGGATAAGAAACTGGCAGGAAAAGCACTTATCAGAAATAAGGACGCACCTTGGGGATCACCAATAATTCTGTATCCCGAACACGAAACGTGTGCAGGTGAGGCATACCCGAGCATATGATCTGGGGAAAAAGTAAAGGACATTCATATTAAGGAGATGACAAAACCAGTGTAGGGACACTGTATGTAAAGAACAAATAACTATTGTGAAAAGATAAAAAAATAAAAAAAACTATAGAACTGTGGTTCAGTATACCTAAGTGGTACTGAAGGAATTTCAAAGAAACAAGAGGAGGACATCCTCCTAAACAGCCAGTCGAGGGCAGACAGACCAGCACAGAGGAGGGCAACTCCAAGAACCGGATTAGCGGATCATCGACCACCTCCATGGTTCCGCCTACCATCAACTAGCTGAGTGGGTGCGACATGTACATGCGCGGAACTTTTAATATATTGAGACAAGTAACGTATATATGTAGCAAGATGTGCAGTCAGATCCAAAAAAAAAAAAAAAAATCCTGGAAGACGTATATGTAAAAAAAAAAAAAATCCCATTTTTTCTTTCCTCCTCCCATTCTATTTTATGGAGGGTAATTCCACCCGATATTACTGTTAGAACACAAAAACGGTTTAGAAGGTGAAAACAGTTATCGTTTTTTCTGAGGGACACCAGAAAAAGAAGTATCCCACACCATCTCCAATGTGCAACTATCCAAAAGGTCTCATAAATGGATTTAAGTTCCAGGTAGTAATGATATATGAACTAAAGATGTGTTAACCGAAGTATCCACAAGATGGAGCTGCACCAATGGGGAACTAAATGGAAAAATGTCAAAAGCACTCTGTGAGCCCTTGAAGAAAAGAAAAATGTGAAAACAATATTAAAAAAGTGTTCCACCAGGTGTCCCTGTTGATCTAAAGATGGTTGATAATGTGAAGGTTGTCCTTATATTATAATGAGCTTGCTGTAAGAAAGTAATTTTAAATCCTTTCCAGAGTATGACTACCAAGCAAGGCACATGAAGGAACTTGTGATGAAGGCAACAGTGGTGCTTCCAAGAGCCCGAGGTCTTAATAAAATTTTACAAAAAGAGAAAACAAGGAAAAAAAGAAAATATATGATTTCCCAGGAAGAAAAGGACCGTCTGCAGAGATCTTATAGAACATCATATATGCTTATAATCAAAAACCCGCAATATAAGGCCATTACTGGATGGGTTCAGCCAACTTCATTTTGAATTCTTCGGTGACCTCTTCTAGACACCCGCGTCTGCCACAGAGGTGAGGGACGTGGTGATGGGGAAGGAGCAGGAGCGGCAGATGGGTCTAGAAGGCCTAATTTGACGAGAGTTTCTCTGCCTTCTTGTAGATTTGTGACAGTATATGTGGACCCATTGTGTGGGATAATTAACTTAAAAGGGAATCCCCATCTATACCTCAAGCGAGCAGATTGTAGGATAGAGGTGATTTCTTTCATATTGCGCCTCCTTTCCAATGTGACCTGCGAAATGTCGGGGAAAATCTGCAGCTTATGGCCATCAATAAGGATATTGGGAGTGTTTCTTGCTGCTCTAATGATTTCTTCTTTGGTGATGAAATCCTTCATACAAAGGATAATGTCCCTGGGTGGCTTGTCTGCAGGGGGCTTAGGCCTAAGAGCGCGATGGAGGCAATCACATGCAAACATAGAATCATCCAAATCTGGCAGCAATGATTTAAAGAAACGGGTGGCTTTCGGTGTGAGGTCTGTGTATGATTCAGGGATCCCCCTTAACCTTAAATTGTTTCTTCTGTTGTGATTGTCCAGATCCTCAACATGGGATTGTAATTGAGTAAAAGCTGAATTAAGAGACTCATGGTCTCTACTGAGTTCTTTGTAAGCCAAGCAGAGTTCATCATGCTTTGTTTGCAATCTATCTGTCCTGCCACTTAATGCAGATATTTCCTGGGTGAGAGTGTTAGCTGTCTTGTGCAACTCAGATTGGAATTTAGCTATCAATTTTGTGCACATAGCTTCCAGGCTATTATCTAGGTCTGCCTTGGTGAGAGGGGTATTGTACTCACTGTTTGTGGCAGAAGTTTGTGGTGATTTGGATGCAGAGGCTGGTGTGCTGTTCCCCTTAAAAGCGGGAGAGAGGTCGGCGCCATCTTTCTCCATAGTGAACCGCTCTCTAGCTCTGAGAAGATAGTGGGTAAGTGTTTTTTGCGAAGTCTTCAGATGTTTTTTGCAGGCGGACGACATGCACAAACTGTGCCTGCAGCAGGGGGTGATTGTAGAAGAGGCAAAAGAATCGGTGTATGGGCCCCTGGGCTGAGTTTTTCGGCCACACTGCACGGAGCTCTCAGCTCGCGCTTCCATCCTGTCCTGCGCCGCGCATGAAGAAGTCATGTGACCATGACGAAAGGCCTAGAGACGTTCAGGCTATACCCGGAAGTGCTGTAACAGCAGTAAGGTGAGGGTGTAGTACACCTGGAAATTTTACTTTGGAATCATCCACCATTCAACATAGGTGTTGTCATCACCCAAGTCAGCACTTTTCACAAGATCGCACCTGGATCACCATTTTTTTTATGAACTCTATTTGTTGCTTTATTTGCACCAGGATTATTTTTTTATAGTTATGAACTCTTTCACCAGTCCTATTATGCCCTAATCCCTCACACACACATATATATACAGTCAGGTCCATAAATATTGGGACATTGACATAATTCTAATATTTTTGGCTCTATACACCTCAACATTGGATTTGAAATGAAACAAACAGGATGTGCTTTAACTGCAGACTTTCAGCTTTAATTTGAGGGTATTTACATCAAAATCAGGTGAAAGGTGTAGCAATTACAACAGTTTGTATATGTGCCTCCCACTTTTTAAGAGACCAAAAGTAATGGGACAATTGGCTGCTCAGCTGTTCCATGGCCAGGTGTGTGGTATTCCCTCATTATCCCATTTACAAGGAGCAGATAAAAGGTCCAGAGTTAATTTCAAGTGTGCTATTTGGATTTGGAATCTTTTGCTGTCAACTCTCAATATGAGATCCAAAGAGCTGTCACTATTAGTAAAGTAAGCCATCATTAGGCTGAAAAATCAAAACAAACCCATCAGAGAGATAGCAAAAACATTAGGTGTGGCCAAATCAACTGTTTAGAACATACTTTAAAAGAAAGAACACACCGGTGAGCTCAGCAACACCAAAAGACCCGGAAGTCCATGGAAAACAACTGTGGTGGATGACCGAAGAATTCTTTCCCTGGTGAAGAAAAAACACCCTTCACAACAGTTGGCCAGATCAAGAACACTCTCCAGGAGGTAGGTGTATGTGTGTCAAAGTCAACAATCAAGAGAAGACTTCACCAGAATGAATACAGAGGGTTCACCACAAGATGTAAACCATTGGTGAGCCTCAAAAACAGGAAGGCCAGATTAGAGTTTGCCAAACAACATCTAAAAAAGCCTTCACAGTTCTGGAACAACATCCTATGGACAGATAAGACCAAGATCAACTTGAACCAGAGTGATGGGAAGAGAAGAGTATGGAGAGGGAAAGGAACTGCTCATGATCCAAAGCATACCACCTCATCAGTGAAGCATGGTGGTGGAAGTGTCATGGCGTGGGCATGTATGGCTGCCAATGGACCTGGTTCTCTTGTATTTATTGATGATGTGACTGCTGACAAAAGCAGCAGGATGAATTCTGAAGTGTTTCGGGCAAAATTATCTGCTCATATTCAGCCAAATGCTCCAGAACTCATTGGACAGCGCTTCACAGTGCAGATGGACAATGACCCGAAGCATACTGCGAAAGCAACCAAAGAGTTTTTTTAAGGGAAATAAGTGGAATGTTATGCAATGGCCAAGTCAATCACCTGACCTGAATCCGATTGAGCAAGCATTTCCCTTGCTGAAGACAAAACTGAAGGGAAAATGCCCCAAGAACAAGCAGGAACTTAAGACACTTGCAGTAGAGGCCTGGCAGAGTATCACCAGGGATGAAACCCAGCATCTGGTGATGTCTATGCGTTCCAGACTTCAGGCTGTAATTGACTACAAAGGATTTGCAACCTGTGACACAAGGGGGCGGGGTCTCCCGATGACGTCATCTGGCGGCCACGCCCCTAATGGCTATAAAATAAGCTGCAGAGACCGGAGACCGGCATAATCGCCAGAGACGTCGTCGGAGGAGGACCGGAGGAAGAAGAAGAGCCGACAGCAAAAGAGCAGAAGACCAGAAGACCAGAGAGAAGAAGACAAGACGAGAGCGGACAGCAAAAGAGCACAAGACCGGAGAGGAGAAGACCTGAGAGGAGAAGACCGGAGAGGGAGAAGACGGGAAGAAGATTTTTAATAAACTTTCTAAAACGTCTCCTGTCATTATTTACACACACTGCCTTTTATGGGGTGAATGGGTAGGGGTACAGTGTACCCCATACCCATTCACATAGGGAGGGGGTCTGGGATTTTGGGGGCCCCCTTGTTAAAGGGGACTTCCAGATTCCGATGAGCCCCCTGCCCGCAGACCCCCACAACCACCGGCCAGGGTTGTGGGGATGAGGCCCTTGTCCTCATCAACATGGGGGCAAGGTGCTTTGAGGTGGGGGGTGCAGAGCCCCCCCTGCCCCAAAGCACCCACACCCCCCCCATGTTGAGGCCGTGTGGCCTGGTATGATCCAGGGGGGGTGGGGCCGCTCGCTCGTCCCCTCCCCTTTCCTGGTATGCCGGGCTGCATGCTTGGATAAGGGTCTGGTATGGATTTTGGGGGGAACCCCACCCCGTTTTTTCGGCGTGGGTCTATACCAGACCCTAAGGGCCTGGTTTGGAACCTGGGGGGGAACCCCACGCCATTTTTTTCCCCATTTTGGCGTGGAGTTCCCCCTCAAGATTCTCACAGCGCAAGTCGCGCCGCAGGTCGGATCACCCTGATCTGACCTGCGGTGCGACTTCCATTCAAATCAATAGGCTCCCATAGGGATCGATTGATTTTGAATGGAGGCAGAAAAAACGCTGCTAACAGCTACTGTGGCCAAACGTGCAATAACGCTAATGGAAAAAGCTACCGAAAGCATGTTTTTACAGCTGCTGTTTCCCGGCGTCAAGTAAACAGCTTTGGAGCACGTTTTTAGGACGCCCTGTGTGCATGGAGCCTTAGGTCTGGGACTTAGCCTCATCAGGTCTGAAATTCAGGAGTTGGTCCTTCACGCAGGCCTTGGGCTGCTGGTAGTTCCATAGTTTTGTTTCCTTTGGTCTGTGGGAGGGTGTTACTCTGTTGTCTACCCCTCAGTTGAACTGCTTTTGGATGTCCAGATAGTATCAAAATTCCTGTGCCTCTCAATGGATGAGAAAGTAAATAGGATTTCTATATAGGCCCCATCCCTCGGTGTTCATGCTCTTGTTAGTACTTTGCCAAAAAACTGAGACATGCTAGGAATAGGAGAAGCTATCCTGGGCTGGCCCACACATTTTCTGGTTTGTTAGTGTCCATATCTCCTGTAGATGGCAGTATATGTCTATGAAACAGGTTTTGTTTGTATATTTTCTACCCCTGCACCCATGTTCAGTTTTTCACTTATATGGGACACTACTGAAATTGTACATGTTCATTAAGTGCCGCTTCACACTTGAATACAGTGCAGGAAAGGTGCGTTCCGTGTGCATTTTCAATACCGTGCTCAATTGCTCTTCCTATGCGATCTACTGCCAGTGTCAATATATTCTTCACAACACCCCAAACACAGATTGCAAACGCAGTGCGTTTGCCCGTATCAGTCCACATGGTATCCGCAGTACCATCCAATTTGGTCAGGGTTTGTTTTTGAAAAGCAGTTTTTTGTGCCACTACTTTTTGTGCGATTTCAGCCCATTAAATCCCACCACACTGGATCTCACAGTAATGTATACTGTGCAATTCAGGTGTGAACCTGCCCTAAGTTGAATAAGAGTGGTTTGGCACATGTTTTATTCTATTGCATAGCTACAGAAGAGCAGCTAAAGGAGATAACAATGAAAGCTGGCTATCTAAAATAATGCTGGCCATACATTATATGAAAAATTGGCCGAAAATTCAGTCAGTTCGACAGTTTGTTTGTTTTTCGGCTAGTTAATGGGCACAAATCTGTAATCGGTTGTGATATTTTTTTTTTATTTCAATAGATTTTTATTGAAGTTTTACAATATACAGATAACAAGAGGTGAACAAATAAAAGAAAAAAAGAAGGAAGCTATACTGAACATGGTACAGGAATGGTACAATCTCCAGTGTTGGCTACTATGATGTGAACATAAACAGATTCAATTGGCAAATCGGTCCATTTTTCCCATTTATTAATATTTCGGTTGTTGGACAACAGCAATTCATATGTACAGTGAGTTTGAACCAGATTGACCACTGCTAGTGTATTAGGTGTTGACTGTGCTTTCCATATTCTCATTATGGAAAGTCTGGCCGCTAATAGTAGGTGCGTCATTATGTTTTTCACAGGGGGAGGGACCTCCTCTATATTCAAGTTCAGAATTGCTATTTCGGGGGGAGAGGGGTAGAGGGAAGCCTGTAACCTCAGCTATTAGTTAAAATTTTTCCTTCCGGAATATTTGTATTCGGAGGCATTCCCAAAGGACATGCATCAGAGTGCCTCTGTGACCACAAGCCCTCCAACAGTTCAAGGAGGCATCCTCTATAAAGGATGCTATCACTGAGGGTTTGAGGTACCATCTTTGGGTTATTGTTTGCGGCATTTCCCACAAGGATGCATTTGTTTGTGGTGCGATAGATGGTATTAAGTGCTGTTTTCCAATTTTGGATGGAGAATGTGTATTTAAGGTCATTTTCCCATTTTAGTATGGGGGGAGATTTGGTGAATACTGATTTTTCTCCTAGGGCATCATAGAAAAGGGAAATTCCCTTCCTATTCTGCAGTTGTTGGTAGAGGTATATTTTGATTGGTAGTGGTGTATGGGTGCGGATGTTGGGGTTACGTTTGATGCTGCTTTTAATTTGTAAGTATTGATAATACTGGGCAGTGGGAAGCTTTTGTTCTGCTGCTATGGCATTGAAATCTGGCATCTGGTATGAGGTTCAGTTGTGATATTTTTGAGCCAAAAAGTTCGAAAATGTTCTGCCAAATGAACAATGTATTGAAAGGTTAATGTGTTTCTCGTCCAAACTGTTTGCACTAGGTATATATGAAAAAACTATCAAAAACCAGAATAATTTATGTCCATTGAACAATTTATTGGTTATTACATGATGGCACTATCATTTGCTCTCACGGCCGAGTGTTTGTTTTTTCGAAAATGAGTTTGAATGATTTTTCGTATAGTGTATGGCCAGCATTAGTCTCATAACCTGTCTCATTTCTCCTGTATAGCATTGCTTTGCTGAGCTGTACGAGTTGATAGGCCCCAGTGTATTTTACACTGCAGGTAAGTGCACAGTTGTGAATGGCTGAGCTCTAATTCACAGTGAGGCTTGATTCACACCAATGCATTTTTTAATGTTTTTTGCAGAAATGCAGGCCTTTTTTTTAACATGGGTTCCCATGGAACACGTTCACATCAATACATTTTTGTTGTTCCTCTGCATTTTTTGGAAAGGGTCAGGAACTTTTTTTTAAACACAAACGGTGCTTTTTTGTTTTTTTGGTTCAATAGACTTCAATAGAGAAGCAGCAGAAAAGCACGTAGTACATTTATACCGCAATTTTCATTTTTTAATCTGCCCAACAACAAATTTTTCCAGAAAAAAAAGCATTAAAACGCAAAACGGTAATTGGAGTAAAATTTGGATTAAAACCCGTGGAAAGCACAGCAAAAAGCACTACAGAAACTCTCAAAAGCAACATGCATAGGTGTAAATCCAACCTTAAGTGGGGAACACACTATAAGAAAATCGGGTGAACGACCGTCCGATTTTCCTCGTTGTTTCACAGCAAATGTAAACCGATGATTGAAAATTCGTACAAAAAATTTCATACGACAAAGGCTTTCTTTTTATTGTTTATTGATTCTGGTCATGCCCAGCCTTTTTTCTCAGATTTTTCTTGTACAAAAATTGTACGGAAATGGTACATATTAAACGAAAATCGTTCCTTTTTTCCCATACAAGAAACATTTTGGAGTTTGGTCCCTTCGAGAATTTTCGGAAGAAAATTCTGAATCGGCTGTGTACACACAATACGAAAATCGTACTAAAATTCTATGGATGAAAATGTTCACCCGATTTTCTTATAGCATGTACGAGCCTTTAGGCTCGGTTTCCACTAGTGCGGCTACGAAGTCGTGCTACTTCTAGCACGACTTCGTAGCGAAAGTAAACTGCGGCTTCAGTGAGACTTGTCCCTCATATATAGAGGGAAGTCGCACTGAAGACGGCTCAAAAGTAGTGCACAAACTACTTTTGAAGTCGCCGCAACTGAAGCCGCGGCAGTGGAAACGGGCCAGATAGAAATCAACGGCTTTTGACTTGCTGTGCGACTTGACATGTGTCAAGTCGCACAGCAAGTCGCACTAGTGGAAACCGAGCCTTAAGGAAACAAAAAAATGATTAACGTTCATAACACCCATCAATGCATGAAATAACACATTACTGCATGCACATAGATTTCATTTTCATCACCCCATTTCTATCCAATAAGAAGCCATTGCAGCTGGATACAGGTTCTACTATAATGCCAATCTTTTAACCCCTACACTGCTTGTGCATCTTCTCATCTACTAGCACAGAGATCCCAGCAAGTATTTTAAAAGATTTTGCATGCAATTTATACACATAAAAAATGACTGCAATAACTGTGCATCTTTCTGGTAAAGTGGACAGCTTTTCTTTACTCCTTCATCAGATGATTATACACTTGGCCTAAACAGGCAGGATATCCTGTGTTGAAAGCCGCAGGAATTGGTTACAATTGTGCCATGCCTACTCTTTAACATCAGTATTTATTCACATCTGACACTGTGAAATACTTCAGTTACCTATTCTTTCAGAAACATGAAGCACCTCCGATGCAGGACACCCAGGACTTGATGCATCCTCACCAATCAGAGAAGACCCAGTCAGCTATGATAATGGTGAACAGAGCAACTTCTAATGCTGTATTCATTTTATTGCCATAGACCTGAAAAAGTCACTCCAGAGCAATATAGTAACAAAACACAACAGGACATGTCAAAATTCAGGAACCCTATCTTATTTATTTTATCAGCCATAAAATTATACTCCAAAGAATGCGCATACCATGCTCACCCAAGCCCTGCTGTACAAAATGTAAATAATGTTGGAAGCATTCAGTCACGTCACTTTGGACAGCCATATGGACAGAAAACTGTCTCATAAATGTACAGGTAGAAACATTTTGAAACTACAGCTAAATCTTTATTTTGATCAGTAAGGAAGGGTTGGGACTAGAGTCAGGTTCTTTTTTTGTATAACCGAGTTTTATTGGTTTTCAGGCATAACAAATATAGTAAATCAGAAAAAAATAGTAACAAGCATTTTCAAATGACATATGATATAAACATCATGTAACATATAAGTGTAGCACCCACAATTATAAGACATATAGATGTAGCACCTTCCTAAGTAGGTGCTAGGAAAAAGCATCTATTTGCTCCTTCTGCTTATCAGGGGAGCCTGATCTGTTAGGTTGCCTGTTGCATGTCTCCAGGTGTGATTCACTGGGACTGAGGGAGTGTCCCCACTGCATCCAATGAGGGAGCTTGTTGGACAGTGGAGGAAACCCAGTCAGTGACACATCAGGTTTCATGGCGGTCCCAGTGGGAAGGCACCACCGCAGTGCATACTGGGGTTGACCATAAATACTGAGGGGACATGTGACACGGCATCTATGGCGGGAAGCAGAGTCCCAGGAGGAGGTGGGCGGCTGTCTCTCCTCCTGCTGAGTCTGAGGAAGGTGGTCTTAGGCAGTCGGTCTAGTGGACCAGGTGTGCAGCTGAGCTGCAGAAGATCCAGTGGAGCTGACAGTGGAGTTGCTGGCAGAGTCTCTCAGGAAAAACAGTGTCCATGAGTACCAGGAGATTTGCCTAAGGGTCTGCCCAGGAAGGGTGGACCACTCCAGAGAAGTCAGGGGATCAAGGAGCTAGCTCACACAGGGAGTGTTACAGTAAAGGGGGTGCCGTTTAGAGAACCTTGAATAACAGGAACAAAGGGGGTGCTAGGAAGGGCCCTGAAGTGTGTTCTGCAGTACAGTAAAGCTCATCTAAAACAGTTCACTAATTACTTCTTTACCACTAGTGACAAGGTGAAGCAGCGGCCTTGCTGCATACAGCAATACTTAGTCGTCCCAGCAAATTGTGCATAGTTTATTCAAGTTGGAGTATCCCACTCATTCCCTTCTCTCCAAGTTCTCAATAAAACACAAAAATACAAAGCTCCTAGACTGTTTACTGACTGAGCCAGCACATTTTGAAAATGCTAAACTGCTATATTGTTGCTAAGGGTAACTCAGGGTAACCTGTAACCAGCAGCTCCTAAGGGAGCAGTGCTGCATATCTAACTTGACAGAAGAGCATGGGTGCCACAAAATGTCAGGTTCTTATTGCTGCCATCACTCTGTGGTGGGGATTTATCATCACTTCCTGTCCCACTCAGACACAGAGAACAAATATTCTGATTATAACATTTACATTTTCTGTGCTGGATGTCCATGTGCACTATTTCCTTGCTATTTATTTATACATTGGATTGAGGGGCTGAACTGAATTCAACTGAATTGAGTAAACCTGGAC
Organism: Pelophylax lessonae; assembly: GCF_965119305.1. NCBI lineage: Eukaryota > Metazoa > Chordata > Amphibia > Anura > Ranidae > Pelophylax > Pelophylax lessonae. The sequence goes on along the minus strand of NC_138771.1, from coordinate 214,565,645 downwards.
ATTTGGTCTATTCACATCCATCCCTTATTGCCAGATGTGTGTTTCACCTAAATAAATTGAAACACATAGCATGTAAATGTGCATCATAATGTACATCAACACACATTAACATTGTGACATGTAATGTTGTGCATGCAAAATGTGTAAAAGAGAGGCCGTCTACATTAAGCGCCTTGCGCTGCAAGTTCAGGCATACAGATTGTATGGCTGAATTTGCATCGCATTCAAACCAAACTCGTGCAGGACCCTTTTTTTGGGCCGCACCATAATCGGATCACATGGCTGTTCATTGAAAGTTCACACTGCGATATGCGAACTGATTTTGGGTTGCCTTTAAGTTTGTGTTGACACTCCCAGCAGTTTGCATATGGCAGTGTGAACTGCCTGCGAGTCGGGTACGATGCAGAAACCCACAGTGGATTTGCAAGGTTCCCGCATCACACCAATGTGAACCAAACCTAAACTGGAACAACCATCATCGAAGAGGGGTGAGGGCCTTCAACACCATGGCATTGATGTACTAATGCCTCGTACACACGCAACGATTATCGGCCGTCTTTTGTCCAGTGTTGTTGTGTTGGTTGAAATGTGCTCTAGACTGCACACAAATTTTCTCGGCCAACAAAAAACAACTTCAGAAGTGATGTCATGTTCTGGTTTACTTTCCGTGTGTTTTTTCTCTGAGCATGCCCAGTCTTGCTCATCAGATTTTTGTCTGCCGAAATCTGTACTGACTGACGGAAAATCGACCGTTCTGTTGACGGCCAACAAAAATTTTATAGCCTGCACACCAGATTTTATTCGGCCGAAAAGTCGCAGTCGGTTGTCGAAAGCATCATACTAACAAGCCGAAAATCGGCCAACTATCGATACTGGAGAGTGCAAAATCTGGTGCAGCTGTACATGGTAGCCAATCAGCTTCTAACTTCAGTTTATTCAATAAAGCTTTGACAAAAAAAAACTGGAAGCTGGTTGGTTTCTATGCAGAGCTGCACCAGATTTTGTGCTTTCCAGTTTTAATAAATCAACCTGTGCCTTCCACATATAATGCTGTTTTAACATCGCTACCCCTGCAATTTAATAGTTCACACCTTCAACTACATAAATCAAAAGATTAACAATTATGAAGCCCTTCTGACACTTAGCCCAGGTTCACACTGAGACTATTTTAAAATCGAGCGAGATCAGCTGAACTCGCACAAATTCAAGCCGGAATTTCAGTCTGATTTGGGGGGCCATTTCACAAACATCTGTGCGGTAGGGTTGCCACATCATCCCTTTAAACCAGGACACATATTAATTCCACGGGTTCTGAGGCTAATATAAGGCACTAAGTGAGTTGAATTATGACCTTAATCAGCCACAGAACCTGAGTAATTATTGTGTGTACTGGTAAAGGGATGAGGTGGCAACCCTACTGTACGGGTTCCTGCACAGATGTCTATTGAAATCGCCCCCAATGTTGCCAAAAAGATGACAGAAACTACTTTTGGGAATCTGTGTGGCGCCGCAAAGCTGGCATCGCACTAATTCGGACGGTGCAATTGCCGGCAATTGGCTCCTATTTACATTTCAAATCCCATGTCAAATCAGACCATTGTGAACGTGGGCTAAAGCTACACACTAGTAGTCAACCCAGCAGAATATGACCGACAAAGGTCTGCCGATCAGCTCCCGTTCGCTCACCATTGGCTGAGAGCGCTGACCAGAGTGTTCTGACAGGGAGGTTGCCCCCCTCTCAGAACACAATAGAACCGCAGGGGAGATCGCTGTACTAATGTCAGATAGTTAGTACAGCAGCCCCTCCTGAGCTGTCAGTTTCTTTTTCATTCAGCCCTGCTGGGTTGAACGGAAAAAAAAATATTAGTGTGTACAAGGCTTTTGTACAGCGATCTCCCCTGCTGTCCTATTGTGTTCTGACAGGGGACGCCATTGGCTGAGAGCGCTGATCGGGAGCCCATCGGCAGACCTTTTTCGGTTATCCTTCTTTCGACAGATGCCGGCTGAACTTCTGTCGGACGGACTGCAGTACACACGGGCCGAATATCGGCAGGTTTCTATTAAACCGACCGATACAGCCCAACATTTGGCTCGTGTATACTAGGCTTAAAGTTGCATAGTTAGTACAGCGGCTCCTCCTAAGCTGTCGAGTTTTTTTTCTTTCGACATTCGGCCGTGTGTACTAGGCTTTAGGATGAGATTATGTAACTAGTACTAGGTGGTTACACAATTTTCCTTCCTCTCATCCTGTCTTTAGACAAAAACATCTGTCTTTCCATAGAAGTTTGATCGAGTACTCTGATGACAGGTACTTGGGTACTCAGATGGGCTGGTGACAGGTACTCGGGTACTCTGATGACAGGTACTTGGGTACTCTGATGGGCTGGTGACTGGTACTCGGGTACTCTGATGACAGGTACTCGGGTACTCTGATGGGCTGGTGATAGGTATTTGGGTACTCTGACATGTACTCAGGTACTCTGGTGGGCTGGTGACAAGTACTCCGGTACTCATATGACAGGTACTCCAATGACAGGTTCTCAGGTACTCTGATGGCAGCTACTCAGGTACTCCGATGACAGCTACTCAGGAACTCCGATGACAGCTACTCGGGTACTCTGATGAGCTGGTGACAGGTACTCGGGTATTCTGGTGACAGGTACTCGGGTACTCTGATGACAGGTACTCGGGTACTCTGATGGGCTGGTGACAGGTATTTGGGTACTCTGACATGTACTCGGGTACTCTGGTGGGCTGGTGACAGGTACTCCGATGACAGGTACTCCAATGACAGGTACTCGGGTACTCCAATGGCAGCTACTCAGGTACTCTGATGACAGCTACTCGGGTACTTTGATGGGCTGGTGTCAGGTACCCAGGTACTACGATGACAGGTACTCGGGTACTCGGGTACTCCGATGACAGGTACTTGGGTACTTCGATGGCAGGTACTCGTGTACTCTGATGAAAGGTACTCGAGTACTCTGATGGGATGGTGACAGGTACTTGGTTACTCTGACATGTACTCAGGTGCTCTGATTGGCTGTGACAGGTACTCGAGTACTCCGATGACAGGTACCCGGGTACACCGATGACAGGTACTTGGATACTCTGATGACACCTGCTCGGGTACTCCGTTGACAGGTATTCGGGTACTCTGATGCCAGGTACTTGGGTGAAAGGTAATCGGGTACTCTGATGGGTTGGTGACAGGTACTTGGGTACTCTGATGACAGGTACTCTGATGACAGGCACTCGGGTACTCTGATGGGCTGGTGACAGGTACTCGGGTACTCTGAGGGGTTGTGACAGGTACTCAGGTACTCTGATGGGCTGCTGACAGGTACTTTGATGGGCTGGAAACAGGTACTTTGATGGACTGGTGACAGGTCCTCTTTATTAGGGGGCAATCAGTGTGTTTTATTGTGCACTGTTGGCGGTATCTAGCTGTTACCGCAATCTCCTCCTCACACAGGATTGGTGTGAGAGCCCGGTAACAGCTAGTTACCGCGGTTTGTTTACAATCTGTGACCGGCTGTGATTGGTAGACACAGCCAGTCACATGGTAGAGAGCCAATTTTATTGGCTCTTTACCCTGATCAGGGATGGACTGTGTCAAAGTGACACTCTCTATCCCTGATCGCCGCTTTACGTGTCCCTGGTGACGCACATGAGCGGCATGCACAAGGACAGTGCATGTGGCCAGCTGTGATTGGACACAGCCGGTCACATGGTAAAGAGATATTTTTCACACGAGGGACACGCCTCATCCCCGATTGCCGTGCTGAGCGCCCGGTGTAATGAAACGAGTGGGTCACCACATGCTGATGTCACCACGTGGAATCCCAAAAAGACGGGCGATGCTTGGTTAGCCAGCCGGCTCCTTTTTTTTTTTATAAATCCATGTGTGTTTTATGCAGATTGCTGTAAGTGCATTCAATTTTTTATACCAATAAAATATATTCAGTTTTACACTATGGAGGCATATTATCTCTTATATGGGACCGGAGTGAGAGAAGCTGGAAGTGGAGGTTTAGCGGTGTATCTTAACCCTTTGAATTCAGGATGCCTTCCATCTCCTGGATCCCTGGTTGGGTATTAACACAGGCGTTGTTAACCTTTCAGGTCATTATTTTCTTGTAAGAGGCCATTTTACACGGTGGAGGATACAGTCACAGTGGTGGAGGCTCTTCATTCTTTTCACTAATGCAGCTTATTTGCACAGTGGGACTATGATTTTTTACCTGTTTGGACGTTATCACTGGTGTCTTTATTTTTGTTCTACATGAATGTTGTTGCAATATAACAATATATGGATATTCAATATTATCTAATTAATTTTGTATAGCGCAACTTTCTTTTGATATTGGTTTGAATGTGTTTGTTTTGCACGTATAGGTGCTGCTTTTTTCTTTTTGTGTGAGTGTAGATTTTTATTTTTATATATCTGGAAATGCTAGTTGCCTAACTATCATGCTGACCCAATGACTTCAATCCTTTTTGAGTTACCAACCTGGAACACGTATATAGATAAGGAGTTCTGATTGTTCTTTCTATTCTGCATGCTTGCATTCCAGAGATGGCAGTTTCTTTTCCTCTTTCAGTAGAGTCTTTGTGTCTCGTGATATAGGATGCGACTTGGTGTAACAACAACTGTTCTGAAAAGAGTGCCGCTGGAAAGTGGAAACTTGTAAGCAAAAGTTTTATGTCTTGGATAAAAGTTGGAATTAGGCCCCATGTTATCTCATACATGTACTTTTAATATGTTTCAGTTGATATTTTTTGATAACATGGCAAAGAGAGTGCCTTGTTTTAAGTTAAATCTGAACTCTAGGTAGATACAAAAAGGCACACATTAACCACTTCAGCCCCAGCAGGTTTTACTCCCTTTCCGACCAGGCCATTTTTTGTGATACTGCACTGCGTTGTTTTATCTGACAATTGCGCGGTCGTGCGACACTGTACCCAAATAAAATTGAGGTCCCTTTTTTTTCCAAATTGGTGGTATTTGATCAGGTCTGTGGTTTTTATTTTTTGCGCTATAAACAAAATTAGACTGACAATTTTGAAAAAAAAAAAAAAGAATATTTTTTAATTTCTGCTATGAAACATATCTAATAAAAAAATGTAAAAAATCTAATTTTTTCATCAATTTAGGTCAAATGTATTTTGCTATATGTTTTTGGTAAAAAAAATCCCAATAAGCGTATATTGATTGGTTTGCGCAAAAGTTATTAGGTCTACAAACTATGGGATAGATTTATGGATTTTTTTATTTTACTAGTAATGGCGGCGGTCAGTGATTTTTAGCGGGACTGCAACATTGCAGCGGACAAATCTGACACTAATTGACACTTTTTGGGGACCAGTGACACCAATACAATGATCAGTGTTTAAAAAAAATACACTTTCACTGTATAAATGACACTGGCAGGGAAGGGGTTAACATCAGGGGCAATCAAGGGGTTAAGTGTGCTTTTAGGGAGTGCTTTCTAACTGGGGGGGGGGGATGTTGTGACTGGAGAAAAACATAGATCCGTGTTTCTGCTTAGCAGAAACACAGGATCTCCATTTTCCTCCCTCACAGAATAGCGATCTTCCTTGTTTACATAGGCAGACTGCCATTCCCCCTCTCCTCTGAACGATCGGTGGGTCCCGGCAGCCATGGCGGCTGCCGGACCCGCTGATTGGCTCCCGCTGTGTCCAGTCACTACAGGGGCAGGTCACTGGTGCGCACGCGCCCCAGATGTAGTGCATGAAATCACGTACATGTACGTGATTTTATGCAGCCAGGCCACCCTGCCACAATATATATGCGGTAGGCGGTCTGGAAGTGGTTAGTGAAGCCCTGTAATCATTAATACTGTAGCACCCTCCTAGGTAGGTGCTAGTGAGAGAGTATAGTTTTGAGCTCTGTCTGCTTACCAGAGGGGCTGCAGGTAAATCTATATTGCTTTCTGCCTACCTGAGAGCAGGATCTGTTAGTGAGGTCTGCTCATTGTGCTCAGCATGCGATTCATTCAGTCTAGAGTGTGTTTCACACTGGTCCAATAGGGAGGCATGTTGGACAGTGGGAGGAAACCTGACGAATAGGTGCATATGCTTTTGATACAGTCCTGGTAAATGGCAGAGGGCAGGTCGCCTCAGTGCATTCTGGGATACTGTATAAAAGCCAGGAGCACATGTGCTGCGGGGTCTTTGGCTGCAAAGCGGAGTCCCGGAGGGAGGGGGTGGCTGCCTCCTCCTCTGTAGAGGTGCCATGCGGTCTCAGGAAGTCATCCTGAGGACCAGAGGAGTGGTGGAGAGGAGCTGAACCCAGAGGTCCTGGAGAGCTGACTGAGAGGGGAGACACTGGAGACCCTGGGACTAGAGTACCGTGTGTACAGGGACTCATGTCAAGGGGCCTGACCTGAGGGGGGCCACCCCTGCTAGTAGGACAGTCAGTGGATGGGTGTCAGCCGAAGAAGAGAGAGAGGATGCTAGGAAGAGTGTCCTAAAGATAGCTAATTGTTCACCAAGTCATCTTAAGGATAGGAGGCTTAACCATATTCATCGGAAGTGGCAGGATGAATCATCAGCCTGGCTGTTCCAAATCTATAGTAAAGCAGAGAAGACAGGAGTCCTTAATCACTGTGAATAGTTAAAGATGGAGTATCCCACTATTTCCTTCTCCTATCCCGATGTAGCACCCTACGAGGTAGGTGCTAGGCAAAGTATAGTGGGTCCTGGCTGCCTAACAGCAGGGCCATGATTTTCAGCTGGGCTGTCATGTCTCCCAGGTGTGGCTGTTGAGACTGGGGATTCTCCCTACTGTGCTCCTGAGAGGGCTCTTATTGGGCAGTGGAGTAAACCCAGTCAATGGCACATTCAGACCTGTATCTACCCCAGAAAGGCAGATTCTACCACACAGGATTATGGGAGTGGGTATAAGTTTGAGGGGAGTGCATGACGCAGCGTCTTTGGCGGGAAGCAGAGTCCCAGGAGGGAGAGTATGGCTGTCTCTCCTCCTGTCAGAAGGATCGGGTGTCCCAGGCGGCTTGCCTGAGGGGACAGAGAGCTGAGCTGCAGAGAGGATTTGGTGTGCCGAGGACAAGCGGAGTAGAGGGGGTCCAGTTTCAGGAAAGCATTCCCAGTTCGTGAGTACTGCAAACTACCCCTGGGGGTCTGCCTAGCTGAGAGGGGACCGCTCCGGTGAAGGTCCAAGGGATCCAGGAGCTAGCTAGCATTAAAGGGGGTGCCAGTGTTGACCCTGAAGTGTCTAAGGGGGTGCCTAGTGAGAGGACCCTGAAGTGTAGAGGCGCCAGCGGTTGGGTCCTGAAGAGCTAAAGTGTACAGTGTGCATTGTACAGTGTTGAGAGTTGCAGCAACACAAGCAGTTACAGAGAGCTACCTCAGTCAGGAAGGACTGGAGGGAGCTGTATACAGAACTTTTGAGCTGACCAGAGTGTCAAGAGTCAAGTTCAAGTACAGTTCAGCAAGTCAGCATTTTAGTTGAGCCAGAGGAGTATCCCACTAATTCCCTTCTCCCATCCCCATTACCAAATAAACAAAACAAACCAAAGATGACAGAATGGTCATTGTCTCCAATCTCACACTTGGGTATTCAGTTTAAATGGGCTGAAGGTATCACCAGTAACAATGGCAGACCCACATCAGGCCCAATGCCTGGAAAACCTGCTACAACCCATTTTATAATAAAACACAAAACCAACCAAATACCCCTGGACTGAATGGTGTGAGCCAAGGAGAATTAACCACTTTACCACTGGAGGATTTTGCTGTCTTACGTCCAGGCCACTTTTTGCGATTCGGCACTGTGCGACTTTAACTGACAATTGCGCGGTCATGCAACGCCGTACCCAAACTAAATTTACTTCCTTTTATTCCCACAAACAGAGCTTTCTTATGGTGGTATTTGATCACCTCTGCGCTTTTTATTTTTTGCGATATTAATAAAAAAATGAGAAAATTTTGAAAAAATAACAATAATTTTCTACTTTGACAGTTAAAAAATATCCAATACTGTATATTCAATTTATGTCACATATTTAGGCCAAAATGTATGTAGCTACATGTCTTTGACAAAAAAATTTTGTTTACATAGGCAGACTGCCATTCTGCGTATTTTTAACCGCTTTAAGACTGGAAGATTTTACCCCCTTCCTGACCAGGCCATATTTTGCGATTCGGCACTGCGTTATTTTAACGGACAATTGCGCGGTCGTGCGATGCTGTACCCAAATTAAATTTATGTTCTTTTCTTCCCCACAAAAAGAGCTTTCTTTTGGTGGTATTTGATCACCTGTGCGATTTTTACTTTTTGCGCTATATACAAAAAAGAGCGACAATTTTGAAAAAATAACAATATTTTTCAAATTTTTTTATATGAAATTCCCCCCAAAAAAATGTAAAAATGCGATTTTTTTTGCGGGACTGCGACATTGCGGCGGACAGATCGGACCCTTGACTGACATTTTTGACACTTTTGGGGGTACCAGTGACATTACTACAGTAATCAGTGATATAAATATGCACTGTTACTGTAAAAATGACACTGGCAGGGAAGGGGTTAATTTTTATTGGTGATCAAGGGGTTAATGTATACCTGGTGCTTACTGACGTGTGTGGGGGGAGGGGACTGTGTGACACAGGGACAGATCACAGGTTCAGCTATGCTGAATCCTGCAATCTGACCCTGCCTATCACTTAGATCTCCAAACTCGATCCCCGACGATCGGGGAAGAGCAGCGGTCCCCTGGCCCGACTCCCGCTGTAACTGAATACAGCGGGAGCGAGCCTCCGGCGGCACGCGTGCGCCGCCCACAAGGGGAGGAGGTCTACGTCGCTGGACGGAATCGAGCCACTTTGCCGCAGTAGCACCAATGTGAGCAGTTGGCAAGTGGTTAAGGAATTGTCTTTGCTTATGGCCGTGTAACCAGGGGGAACCCACAGAGTAAATATCAAGCAGTCCTTGCGGGGGCAGTGCTGCATTGCCTACATTTAAACAATATATTAAATTATGTAATGTAAGAGCCTAAATCTGACCTGGTATCAGCCTTTTGCAGTCCCGGTACAACAGGATTGGAGTGTGGGAGGAAGAAGCAGCACAAGGAGCTAAACAGATCATGTGCTGACAATTAGTATGCTGATAGGAAGAGAAATCAGAGTGTCAAAGAGATGAGCTCATCATTGTGCTGCTTCTCTTTTCACTATCCAGTCGCAGGCTGGGGTGGATCCGGGACTACCTGGACTAAAAGGAAACAAGTCAAATGACCATGGCCAGGAAACTGAGGACATCTAGCAGCAAAAAAAAAAAAAGTATTGCAAGGGAAATCAAGAGATTGAAGGTGAATACTGCAGGAAAATCTAGTTTTTGTTAATTTTACCTTTTAATGGGCTACTCATTCTTGTTTTATTTATGGCTGGAGTTCTGCTTTAACCCTACTAGGGGATCAGACTAAAGAGACGAGAGTGAAAAAGAAGTATGTGTACACATTAATCCTATACTAGATCTGTACTTCAGCATATGTCTCCACATATGTTCATTTTATGCTTTTATTATGTCTAGAAAATAAGTCGATTTGTTTACAAGATTTCTGCTGCAATGTCGCCAAATGTTCTTGTGTTTCTCAATGCTTTACTCTTAATGTACGCTGGTCCATTACAGACAGTGATTATAAGTTGCTGCAACACACTTCCTGACCGCCTGACTTGCATGTATTACAGGAAACATTTGGGTGAGATTCTGCAGATCTTGGCAGACTTTTGGGAAATGAAAAGTTCACACAACTTGTGCAGGATCAGAAAAATGAAAGTATGCAAGCTTGTGTTAGTGACGGAGGGAGACAATAAACTGAGTGCTGGAAGATTGTCTTAGATGTCTCCAATTTAGCTGCTGAATTGTCAGATCCCTTCTTGGTAGAGGCCGAAATGCTGAGAGGGCTTCCCTTGCAGCTCGGTGCGAATCACCCCTGGAAGTGGGACAGGAGGTGACGCGTCCCAAGGAGCACTGGATGCTTGTGGAGTGCAGGTAGAGGTTCACAAGGATATCCGGAACAACTCTCAGGAACTCCAGGGAATCAAGCAATGTGCAGGTAAAAGCCAGGCCGAGGGTCATACACAGGTATCAGTCCAAACAGGCGCCAAGACAAGGGGATTTGAGCAGAAGCAAGTCCGTTGAGCAAGCCGGGATCGGTACACTAGAAGTCAGGCAGAGGGCAAAAGAGCAGGGATGGTCACACAAGCCGAGGGTCAAACACTGGAGCAGGATCGGATGGTCAGATGAAGCCGAGGGTCAAAGCCAGGAGAGAGAGCAGACAGGTCAGGAACAAGCCGGGTCAAACTGGAATCCAGGAAGTAACAATACACAGGAAACAGGAAGAGCTGAAGACAATCCAGCAATCAGATGGGCTGAGCAGAGTCCTTTTATAGGCCAGTGAATTAGTCTATGGCCTGAGTCCATTGCAGCCATGGGAAGTACTGGCAAAGTTGCCAGTTGCAGCACAGCCATTTCACTTACAATGAGTCTATGGCCTGAGTCCATTGCGGCCATTTGAAGTACTGGCGGAGTTGCCAGTTGCAGCATGGCCGTTTCTCTGACATGAATCTTGTTGGATTTCTAACAAATCCACCCACTGGGATCATTTACTATACTTTTATTTGTTTTATATTTTTTCATATGATCATAAATTAATGTAAATAAATAATCCACAAGTGTGGTATCCTATTTTTGCACATGATATAGCTGTTAAACCACAGCATACCCATATTTTCAAAAATGAATTTGCCTACATCCAGAATGCCTCCAGTTTCTGCTCAACAGACACCTCATGGAAACTCATCTTTATCATTAGATAGTGGATAGTTGTATTTTAGATCATTAGGCTCCATGCACACTCAATCATCCGCCCCCCCCCCCCTTTCCTGGCCTGCTGGGCTGCATGCTCGGATAAGGATCTAGTATGGATTTTGGGGGAGACCCCTCGTCATTTTTTTTTGGCGTGGGGTTCCCTTTAAAATCTGTGCTAGACCCAAAAGCCTGGTATGGATTGGGGGGCATGCTATTTTTTTTTTGCAATGCCAGCATTCTTTTGTTTACATTCAGCTGTCAGCGGGCAATCCTGTTGACAGCTGATGAGTCATTCGTTGTGAAGGATGCAGCAGCCACCCGCTCCTTAGCAACCCGTTATTTACTGGTTGTTAAGGACCCCAGTGGCCATCCACATTTTAACAACCATGTTGTTTACTGAAGTGAAAAAAAAATTGGGAATCGGCACTTAGGAGTCTGTAAGAGCTTTCAGCATTTTATCTGCTGGAAAATCACTCTCAAAAACGCAAACCGGAGGGCTTTTTTTTTTCTGCTCCTAAACGCTGAGCTTAAAAAATGCCTCTAGACTACAAATTGTGCATTAACATATAGGATAACATTAGTTGCTTCTAGAGGCATAAAAAAAAAAAAAACTATAAATGCCTCAGGGAGCACCAGCAGTGGGGCCCCTCTGCAGCTCAAGGGTTAAAAGTTTGCTTGTTAACTCTAGGGGATGAGGAGTAAGATGTAATACTTACCTTGTTCCTCACGGTGGCACTCTCCTTGCTGCAGGTTGTGTGCAGTTCTTTGACATCCTCACATAAAATGAAAGGCTACTGGCCCTGCATTGTAATTTAGTTTCATAGTAGGTAAGGTTGAATTAAAAGAGAGAGAGAGAGGGCCAAGCGCCGATCTAAGTGTAGCAATACAGGCAATTTATTGGACACACAAGAAGAATCTTACTCACTGAGTCAGTGAGTAAGATACTCAGTGAGTAAGATTCTTCTTGTGTGTCCAATAAATTGCCTATATTGCTACACTTAGATCGGCGCTTGGCCCTCTCTCTCTCTCTTTGGATTTATACAGGGTTGCTTCACCCTCTACAAGCCGGCAGCCAGCAAAGTGTACAAGCAATCTCACTGGACCTTTACCATTTGCCCACATCATAGACTATTGCAGCAACCCGCTCAGTCCGTTTGCGCCAATCTCTCCCCCCCTCTCTCTATCTGAAGGTTGAATTAAAAAAATAGTCCATCCAGTTCAACCTGTGAGTACTTGATGATGTCATCACACAATCACTGGCCAGAGTACATTAGAGAAGAGGCTTCAGGGGACTTGTCACACAGGTGGAGGAATCCTGCAGAAGCAGTGAATATAGGAAGGGAAGCAGTAAGTATAACACCTTCTTCCTCCATCCTTAGAGTTAAAGTGCTATTAAACCAACAGCAGTAAAATCAATCTGTATATGATTTTTGTATTATGGTTTTTTTTTTTTTTTTTGGATTTTTGGTTGATATTCTGTATCTATCATTTAAAATACACCTACGATAAAAATGATAGACCCTTCATTTATTTGTAAGTGGGCAAACTTACAAAATCTGCAGGGTATCAAATAATTATTTTCCCCATTATACATGGTCATCTGCCTATCCTCTACAAAAGTATCTGGTGAGTATACCTCACAGAGTAAACTGTAGGCTCAGATGACATTGAGTGCTCATACCTCCCAACCTTTTCCTTTGTATGTAGGATTTTTTCATCACTGTTTTCACTTTATACTGATTTTTTAAAATAGCAGTTGCAATAATTTAGAGGTTGAATGAAAAGTTGAATTCAGGAAACACTTCTCATAGTTAAACTGATCATAGATGGATCAAAATTCATCTGGTCCCTGCTGAACCAGCCACATTTTAATCCATCTATGGCCATTCCTGCTTGACAAGTCGTTCTAAGAATCGACTTGTGTCGAACAGAAAAGTTGGAAAGTTTTCTCTCGATCAGCAGCCACAGCCAATTCTGATCTGTGTATTCTGACTATGTAGCAGTCCCCGCTCCAAGAATACAATTGGGCAGCAAGGAGGACTCCTCCATTCACCTAATTTGTGTCGATGATGGGGAAGCTTGTTCGTTTCTATTTATTTTACCGATCAGTCCGCTAGCCGAAATCCATTATCCAATCGCGCAAGAAAAAAATGCTGTTTTTTCTTTTTTCTTTTTTCCGTGCACCTGATTGGATATTCTTTACAAAGTGAAGCTTCACCACATTTACTAAGCGTTGGGAAAAATGAGTGCAATTTTACTTGCAAAGTACACAATCTATTTGCATTTGGTAAGTCAGTCCCTATGAGTCTTACCTCACTCTCCCACTGACATCTTTTTTTCTGTGATCCTCTTATGTCTGTCTTCTACTCCTGCTGTAAACCCCCTCCCCCCATCTCCAGGCCCCTAATCCTTCCACTTCCCTTGACACTTATTAGTCACACTGACTCTTCCCCACCATGCTGTAACTACAAACGAAATTATGTTTATAGTGGTACGGTGATATCACAGAACCGCCTATTCTTCTGTGCTTTTATACTGTTTAAGGTCAGTTTACTATCGGAAATCAATGGTAATTTTTCATCTTTTGCAACTTAATGCTCAATTAGGAAAGTAGAAAAAATATTGAGTGAAACATAGTATGCAGTCTGATCTCTTTTTAGAGGACACAGTGTATAAATAGGTTTCTTGAATGAAACCGTAGCCCCAGACAAACAGTGGTATCTGACTACATACAGTACATGTTCTCCATTTTCTGATTTCCTTTGTTCAGCATTGTCTTATGGCACTTTTCCACTGCAAGTACCGGCTCGGCTCCACTCGGCCCTGCTTGGCTCTGTTTGGTTTTCCACTGCATGGTGCCGCATGGTACCGTGTTGGAACGGTTCGGTACGGTTTGGTACGGTTTGCTTTTCCACTAAAGTAGGTGGGATAACAACGATTCTCTGACCAATCAATGGCTAGTAGTGACAAACAGTCAAGGCTGCATGCAAAGGATTGTGGGATATGGTACCGGTACGGCCCTCTTGGAACCACAACTGAGGTGGTACTGTTTAAGTGAGCCGTACCATTCGGTTCCATGTAGTGGAAAAGCGCCGCCGTACCGTACCGAACCGTTCCTACACCGTACCATGCGGTACCATGCAGTGGAAAAGTGCAAAAGCGAGCCAAACCGTTCGGTTCCATGCAGTGGAAAAGCGCCATTACGCAGCCTTTCTCAACCTTTTCAACATAGAGGAACCCTTGAAATAACTTTCCAGGGTCAGGGAACCCCTGCTAAAAATTACAATATTTACATCTCATGATATATTATTGTGATGGTCAATGGGAAGAATGCTCATTACTCTTGTGGTCATTAGAAAGAATTACCCCCAAAAAGATCAATGACGTATCTGAGAGGTAGGAATTGCTCATTGCTCAATGAACCCCTAGCAGCCTCTGGAGGAACCTTAGGGATCCATGGAGCTCTGGTTCAGAATACCTGCTCTAACTTGTGCCTTTCACAGTCTGTGTTACTGAAGGATGCAAAAAGACTGAGAGTGAACATTTGAGCCTCCAATGTTTAGCCTTATTTCTGGTTAAAGGTGCCCCAACAGCAACCAATCAGAATGAGATTTAATGTCTATGGGCCCTACCCTGCTGAGACTGGTTGAGATTGGACAAACTGATGACACATAGTTCATATGTTCACATGCTGCCTGGACACACAGAAAACAATGTCCGTCGGGACCCATCAATTGTTCCCGATAGAGGCAGAATGGCGGTCTGCCTATTTTAACAAGGCAGATCACCGTTATGTTATTAGGGAAGACAAAGTTCCTGTGTTTCTGCTAAGCAGGAAAACGGATTTCTGTCTTCCCACAGTTAAAGCACATCCCCCACAGTTAGCAAACACCCTCTAGGGTCACATTTAACCCTTTGGTCGCCTCTAGTGTTAACCCCTTCACTGCCAATGTCATTAGTACAGTGACAGTGCATATTTTTTAGCACTGATCACTGTATTAGTGTCATTGGTCCCTAAAAAAGTATCAAAAGTGTCACTTAGTGTTATTTTGTCGCAGTCCCGCTATATGTAGCTGATCGCCACCATTTCTAGTAAAAAATAAATAAATACAAATTCTATAAAAATATCCCATAGTTTGTAGACACTATAACTTTTGTGAAAACCAATTAATATACGCCTATTGGGATTTTTTACCAAAAACGTAGCAGAATACTTATTGACCTAAATTGATGAAGAAATTCGATTTTTTACATTTTTTTATTGGATCTGTGTTATAGCAGAAATTAAAAAGTATTGTTTTTTTTTTTTTTTTTCAAAATTGTCTGTCTTTTTCTTGTTTATCGTGCAAACAAATTAAAACAGCAGAGGTGATTGAATACCACCAAAAAAATCTCTATTTGTGGGAAAAAAGGACAAAAATTATTTTGGTACAGCTTATCACAACCGCTCAATTGTCAATTAAAGTAACGCAGTGCTGTATCGCAAAAAATGGCCTGGTCATGAAGGGGGTAAACCTTCCGTAGTTGAAGTGGTTAAAGTGATACTGAAGTCTCGTTTTTTTTTGTTTAAAAATAACAAACATGTTATACTTACCTGCTCTATGCAGTTGGTTTTGCACAAAGCAGCCCAGAACCTCCTCTTCTTGAGCCCCTTCATCCTGCTGATTACCTCCACAGCAAGCAGCTTGCTATGGGGGCACTCGAGACGAGCCACTGCTCTGTGTGTCCATTCAGATATGGAGCCGCAGCTCGGTCCCGCCCCCTCTCTCTCCTTATTGGCTCATTGACTTAGATTGACAGCCAATGGTGCCTGCTGCTGTGTCTCAGCCAATCAGGAAGGAGAGTCCCAGATAGTCGAGTCTCTCATGAAATATCGTTGGATCTAGATTGGGCTCAGGTAAGTATTAGAGGGGCTATGGGGGGCTGCTGCACACAGAAGGTTTTTTGAATGCATTACGATAGAAAAAAAAATAAGTCTGCCTTTACAACCCCTTTAAAGTTCTCCTATGCAGTACATCAGATTTTATTTCAAAATGTAGTTACAAATTAATATACTGCACAGTGCAATTAAAAGAAATAAAAGGGCATATTGTTGGATCTTGTTTAACACCAGTAACATTAAAATAGATAAAACTAGATGCACTAGCTAATTATATCTGTTACTGGCATCTCTGTAGTGTATATTGCAATATATAAGAATGTCTATTTAAAAATAATTTAAAAAAGTATATCTCTCTAGAGCTTGTTGTAAAGGACACATTCCAAGGCACAGTAGCTAGCTGGTCCCTCTGTAGCAGTTGGAATTCTCTTCATATGCTAATAGGCAAATTCTTGAGCCAGTATGAAGCGCTGGAGCATGATAAATACACATTGTTAGTAAACTGCTAGGCAGAAGCTGCTGTATAATAAGTAGCATTTTTCTTCTAAAGGAAATTTACCCTTCCTTGGAGAAAAAAACATAATAAAAACAGTATACATTATTTGTATGCTATAATTCTCTTCACAACAACATATTTTTTTACTTTCTATGGGACTGAAATTCTCAAAAAGATATTAGCAAAACAAAATTGTAATA
Organism: Pelophylax lessonae; assembly: GCF_965119305.1. Lineage (NCBI taxonomy): Eukaryota > Metazoa > Chordata > Amphibia > Anura > Ranidae > Pelophylax > Pelophylax lessonae. The sequence continues at coordinate 214,549,221 of NC_138771.1, read as the reverse complement.
ACCATGAAATGTAAGTGTATCCTTTCAAAAATATTCATACAAATGTAAAAAAGGGTTAATCAAATCTGCTTCATCCCTGTATGTTAACTTTGAATGCTCTTTACTTATGTTACTTTATAAAGATTTTAGAATAAATGCGAAATGTCTAATTATGTAAAGACTTTATAATAATTGATTTTTTAAATAATTGTGAAATCTCTAATTAAGTAAAGAGTAGGACAGGGGAACTGTAGCTTTAAATTATAATCATTATGATTTTTTTATAATCTCCTAAGTTTCTAAAATATGTTATCTATCTATCTATCTATCTATCTATCTATCTATCTATCTATCTATCTATCTATCTATCTATCTATCTATCTATCTATCTATCTATCTATCTATCTATCTATCTATCTATCTATCTATCTATCTATCTATCTATCTATCTATCTATCTATCTATCTATCTATCTTCCTTTCTGTACAGATAAACACATGACAAGGGATCCTCGGAGCAATGTGGGCTAGCTAAAAATACAGCAGAAGAACAGCTACCTGATATTTGGCTGGCTTGTCTGATTGAATTTTGATTATATGGTCCTCAAACTCTGGCAAAACCAATGTTTCACATTCCTCCCTCTTGTCCCCTTCTAACATATTCTGCCAGGTGTTTAGATTTTCTAACCTGGTGAAGCAAATAATACTTACTTGAGTCCCACTATTCAGGTCCCTGTATTATGCTGTTTCCACCTGCAGGGACTGCTTGTCCAGCTCTGCAGATTAACCCTCACTGTCCAGCCCCCTTGACTCCCTTTGGGTCAATGTTAGTAATGGATTGGATATTGGATTCTGGTAGGACCCTTCCTGTGGACAACCAATGTTAGTTGTCCACACCTACATGGACACCTGCAAGAAGGACCCCGGCATTAAGTAAACGTAGGACAAGGACCTGGCACTGGATAATCACGTGACCATGGCATATAGTAAATGAGAAGGGTATTTAGAAAGGTGTTTATTTTTTATCATCCTAGTGATCAGTGAGAGGGGGTAGGACATGGGTTAATTTTATTCCATAGCTGGGCTTTAACCACTTGCCGACTGCCGCACGACTATTTACGTCGGCAGTCAGCCCCTCACAGGCAGAGCGACGTAGGGCTACGTCACTAGCCTGTAAGGGTTTTGGGAGCAAGCGCGCCGCCAGATGCGCACTCCTGCTCGGTCACGGACCCCCCCGCGCATGTGCCCGGCGGATCCGATGTCCGCCGGGCACTCGCGATCGTCCGTGACAGCGGGAGAAAAGCAGGCGGCTAGTGTAAACACAGCCGCCTGTCAGTCTCCCCTGTATAAGAATGGTGATCAAACGGTTCTACTATGTAGGACCGTTGATCACTGTTCTTACACACACAGCCACAGCCAATCACAGTTAGAAACACGCCCCTAGGGACACACTTAACCCCCCCCCCTTTAAAGTTAACCCCTTCACTGCCAGTGTAATTTTTACAGTAACAGTGCATATGTATAGCACTGATTACTGTAGTAATGTCACTGGTAACCCCAAAAGTGTCAAAAATGTCAGTCAAGGGTCCGATCTGTCCGCCCCAATGTCGCAGTCCCGTAAAAAAAATCGCAGATCGCCGCCATTACGCGTTAAAAAAAACAGCAAAAATGACAAAAATCCTTCCCTTTGTTAGTAAACGCAATAATTTTGCGCAAACCAATCAAAATCCGCTTTTTGCAATTTTTTTTTTACCAAACATATGGTAAAAAAAAATTTGCCTTTTTTTTGGGAATTTCATATAAAAAAAATGTGAAAAATATTGTTATTTTTGCAAAATTTACGCTCTTTTTTTGTTTATAGCGCATGATCAAAAAGTCGCACAGGTGATCAAATACCACCAAAAGAAAGCTCTGTTTGTGGGAAAAAAAGGAGGCCAAATTCGTTTAGGTACAGCGTCGCACGACCGCGCAATTGTCCGTTAAAGTCACGCAGTGCTGAATCGCAAAATAGGCCATGGTCAGGAAGGGGGTAAAATCTTCCGGGGCTTAAGTGGTTAACATGCAGACATCTCCTAGCATGGGCGGGCTTTGGAATGTGGGTCATGCCAAGTGAATACCCAATCATGGCTAAAAAGCAGGACCTAAAAATAAAAAGATGGTAGGCTTACTTTATGTATGCTTTGTTTGTGCAAGTTTTTGTGTCTTGTTAACAAATTACAAATCAAGGCTCATGGTCCCTGCTGATTAGAGATCTCTTGAAAAGGGGTTGGGATTCTAACTCTTCCCCACTCTACTCAAAACTAAATACTGTAAAACTTTTGTCTTGACATACATCCTATCCCCGAAGGATACTGGCACAGCACGGAAGACATAGAGGCAGAGATCACCATGGCTACAAACGTTCAGCCATATATCCTGCTTCAGATTAAAACATTACCATGTAAAAAGTTTGCTAATTTAACATCACTAATTTCCTTTTTTGAGTTTTGCAGTTAGGGAAGCATGACAGCAAAATATATATATATATATTTTTTTTTTGAGTAGCATTTGGGTAGCATCAGCAGTAGCCAATGGGAACTCAACATAGATGGTACATACAGTCAGGTCCATAAATATTGGGACATCAACACAATTCTAATCATTTTGGCTCTATACACCACCACAATGGATTTGAAATGAATCAAACAAGATGTGCTTTAACTGTAGACTTTCAGCTTTAATTTGAGGGTATTTACATCCAAATCAGGTGAAAGGTGTAGGAATTACAACCGTTTGTATATGTGCCTCCCACTTTTTAAGGGACCAAAAGTAATGGGACCATTGGCTGCTCGGCTGTTCCATGGCCAGGTGTGTGTTATTCCCTCGTTATCCCATTTACAAGGAGCAGATTAAAGGTCCAGAGTTAATTTCAAGTGTGCTATTTGCATTTGGAATCTGTTGCTGTCAGCTCTCAATATGAGATCCAAAGAGCTGTCACTATCAGTGAAGCAAGCCATCATTAGGCTGAAAAAACAAAACAAACCCATCAGAGAGATAGCAAAAACATAAGGTGTGGCCAAATCAACGTTTTGGAACATCCTTGAAAAGAAAGAACGCACCGGTGAGCTCAGCAACACCAAAAGACCCGGAAGACCACGGAAAACAACTGTGGATAACCGAAGAATTCTTTCCCTGGTGAAGAAAACACCCTTCACAACAGTTGGCCAGATGAAGAACACTCTCCAGGAGGTAGGTATATGTGTGTCAAAGTCAACAATCAAGAGAAGACTTCACCAGAGTGAATACAGAGGGTTCCCCACAAGATGTAAACCATTGGTGAGCCTCAAAACAGGAAGGCCAGATTAGAGTTTGCCAAACAACATCTAAAAAAGCCTTCACAGTTCTGGAACAACATCCTATGGACAGATGAGACCAAGATCAACTTGTAACAGAGTGATGGTAGGAGAAGAGTATGGTGAAGGAAAGGAACTGCTCATGATCCAAAGCATACCACCTCATCAGTAAAGCATGGTGGTGGTAGTGTCATGGCGTGGTCATGTATGGCTGCAATTGGAACTGGTTCTCTTGTATTTATTGATGTGACTGCTGACAAAAGCAGCAGGATGAATTCTAAAGTGTTTTGGGCAATATTATCTGCTCATATTCAGCCAAATGCTTCAGAACTCCTTGGACGGCGCTTCACAGTGCAGATGGACAATGACCCGAAGCATACTGCGAAAGCAACCAAAGAGTTTTTTAAGGGAAAGAAGTAGAATGTTATGCAATGGCCAAGTCAATCACCTGACCTGAATCCGATTGAGCATGCATTTCACTTGCTGAAGACAAAACTGAAGGGAAAATGCCCCAAGAACAAGCAGGAACTGAAGACAGTTGCAGTAGAGGCCTGGCAGAACATCACCAGGGATGAAACCCAGCGTCTGGTGATGTCTATGCATTCCAGACTTCAGGCTGTAATTGACTGCAAAGGATTTGCAACCAAGTATTAAAAAGTGAAAGTTTGATTTATGATTGTTAATCTGTCCCATTACTTTTGGTCCCTTAAAAAGTGGGAGGCACATATACAAACTGTTGTAATTCCTACACCTTTCACCTGATTTGGATGTAAATACCCTCAAATTAAAGCTGAAAGTCTGCAGTTAAAGCACATCTTGTTTGATTCATTTCAAATCCATTGTGGTGGTGTATAGAGCCAAAATGATTAGAATTGTGTCCATGTCCCAATATTTATGGACCTGACCAGGGCCGCTGATAGAAATCATGGGGCCCCGTACAGCCTACCTGATGGGGCCCCTTAAGCCCCACCCCTGGCCCCTCCCTAGACCCCACCTCTGGCCCCTCCCTAGACCCCGCCTTGAAACAAAGTGCAGTTTTGTCTTCAAGTGATATTTATCTTCCTCCAGCCAGTTATAGGTTTGATTATGCAAAAGGAATACTGATTTCAGCTTCTGGGTTTAGTGCCGGTTTACATAAATGCAATGCGGGAACCCTGTGAATCCACTGCGGGTTCCCGCATCGCATTCAAATCGCAAGCAGTTCACACTGCCATATGCAAATCATTGGGGGTGTCAATACAGAGTTAACACCCCCAGATCAGTTCGCATATCGCAGTGCAATCTGTCAGTTCGGACATGAATCGCATAGGTGTGAACCACCATGCGATCCAATTCTGCTGCGGACCAAAAATGGGTCCTGTGTGAGTTGTGTCCGGATGCAATGCGAATTCAGCCATACAATCTGTATGGTTGAATTTGCATCGCACAGACATTGCATGTATATATATATATATATAATATGTATGTGTTTGTGTATATATATATTGTATATATATATATATATATATATATATATCTCTGCTGTATCTCTATCATTTCAGTCTCTCTCCCTCTCTATCTATCTTTATTTTGTATTATATAATCTTTATCTCTCTGTCTCTTTCTTTATCTTTCTCTCTTCTTCTCTTTCTTTCTCTCCCTCTCTCTCTCTCTTTCTGCCTACCTCTCTGCTTCTTTCTCCATTTCTCTTTTTCTCTCTCTCTCTATCTCTCTCCATCTTTATCTTATATTATATAATATTTATCAATCTGTCTCTACCTGTCTGCCTCTCCATCTGTAATTCTCTCTATATCTCGTTTTCTCCATATCTTTCAGTCTCTTTCCCCTTTCATCACCCTTTCTCTATTTTCTCTCCCTCTCTTTCTCTGTCAGTCTCTCTCTTCATCTCTCTCCCATCTATATATATGTCTCTCTCGCTCTCTTTCTCTGTCTCTCCATCTCTCTCCCATCTATATATCTCTCTCTTCTCCTCTCAGTCTCTCTCTGTCTCTCCATCTCTCTCCCATCTATATATCTCTCTCTTCTCCTCTCAGTCTCTCTCTGTCTCTCCATCTCTCTCCCATCTATATATCTCTCTCTTCTCCTCTCAGTCTCTCTCTCTCTCTCCATCTCTCTCCCATCTATATATCTCTCTCTTCTCCTCTCAGTCTGTCTCTCTCGCTCTCTTTCTCTGTCTCTCCATCTCTCTCCCATCTATATATCTCTCTCTTCTCCTCTCAGTCTCTCTCTCTCTCTCCATCTCTCTCCCATCTATATATCTCTCTCTTCTCCTCTCAGTCTCTCTCTCTCTCTCTCTCTCCATCTCTCTCCCATCTATATATCTCTCTCTTCTCCTCTCAGTCTCTCTCTCTCCATCTCTCTCCCATCTATATATCTCTCTCTTCTCCTCTCAGTCTCTCTCTCTCTCCATCTCTCTCCCATCTATATATCTCTCTCTTCTCCTCTCAGTCTCTCTCTCTCTCCATCTCTCTCCCATCTATATATCTCTCTCTTCTCCTCTCAGTCTCTCTCTCTCCATCTCTCTCCCATCTATATATCTCTCTCTTCTCCTCTCAGTCTCTCTCTCTCCATCTCTCTCCCATCTATATATCTCTCTCTTCTCCTCTGTCTCTCTCTCTCTCTCTCCATCTCTCTCCCATCTATATATCTCTCTCTTCTCCTCTCAGTCGCTCTCTCTTTCTCTGTCTCTCCATCTCTCTCCCATCTATATCTCTCTCTTCTCCTCTCAGTCTTTCGCTCTCTTTCTCTCTCTCTCCATCTCTCTCCCATCTATATCTCTCTCTTCTCCTCTCAGTCTCTCGCTCTCTTTCTCTCTCTCTCCATCTCTCTCCCATCTATATCTCTCTATTATCCTCTCAGTCTCTCTCTCTTTCTCTGTCTCTCTCCCATCTATATATATCTCTCTCTTCTCCTCTCAGTCTGTCTCTCCCCATCTCCCTCTCTCTGTCTGGGATTGGAGTTTTTAGATAAAGTGATTTTTAGGGCAGTGTCACAATGCTTCCCACCTCTGGCAGAGAGAACCCTCTTTGTTCATTACGTATTGAACTCCTGTAACTTTCCCATGTAATAGAAGTGACAGGATGCCTTCAATGACACACACTGCTATGGTTATTGATCATTTTATTTCCAACCTGAAAAAAAAAAAGCTTTTCTGTTCTCAGCTTGATTAAAAAGCACAATTTTCAAAGCATAACTTTTTTCTTCTATTTACTATAGAAATCTTTAGGTTGACCTGGGAAATAATACCAGTGAGGCAAGCATATTTAGCTACATTAAGACAATCTTGCAAACGTTTACAAAGTCAAATACACAAAGAAACAATCTGGATTTTCTGGGCTTTCCTTCAATCTTTAGCCCTGCCTGACTTTGTGGGAAATAAATGTGTCTTCAGTGTTCAGAGACACACCTGAATGTTCTGCTGTGTTAGGCACTGGGACTGTCTGGCAGCCTGACGATCACGAACCTCTTCTTCTCCTCACTAACTTACCTCTTCTCAGTTCCTTCCTGCAGTGCTGTTGCCTGGAGAGAAATGTCGGCTGCCTGTGGCTGAGTTGCTTTCTCTCTGCCTCCTCACAGACAGACACAGCTTCCTGGCCGAGTGGGGAGCAGAGCTGAGCACCATAAGCAGGGGAAGAGAGATCACTCCGCCAGGGCAGGGGAAGGCAATATGCAGGCTGCAGGCAGGAATTCTATGCAGAGCGGGCACTGAACTGACATGCGCCCGAAACAGAAGAAGTAGTCCCTCCCACACCTACCAGCACATTCATTGCAGAGGGGCCCAGAAAAGGGAAAAACACCAGTTAAGTAGGTAGGAGAGGGGATGCTGTTAATTCAAAAAGGCTTTTTTTTTTATTCCGCACTGTGTTTTTGATTTTAGATTGCCCGGGCCCCCCTGCAGAGCCGAGGACTCCGGGCCCCGTACAACAGGGCCGGTTGTACTGGCCTATCAGCGGCCCTGGACCTGACTGTATGTGTATATCCCAGATAGCAAGCAATTGTGCTGCAAGTTTGAAATTGACTTGCTAAGCTATTGCTAGACTTGCCAGGCTTCACAGTCATGTTTGTTGCACAATTGCAGCAAGTCCGCATTGCATGACTCAAGATTTAATTTTCTTTGTTATTTTGTGCAATACTCATCCCACCACAGGAGTCATTGTTGCTGAACTTTCATGTTGTAGACTTGCAGAGCTCTTGCTGTAGACTCATCACTGCAACTTTGCTCTTGCTAGAGACTTGCCATGCAAATTTGCTACAAATTGGAAAGTGTCAACTAAAACTTGTGCTTCAAGTGCTCTGCAAGTATAAAACTTGTCAGTGAAAATGTGCAGCAAGTTAACAAGATTTACAATGCAACACTGCCACAAACTTATTATATATATATATATATTTATATACAGTATCTCACAAAAGTGAGTACACCCCTCACATTTTTGTAAATATTTTATTATATCTTTTCATGTGACAACACTGAAGAAATGACACGTTGCTACAATGTAAATTAGTGAGTGTACAGCTTGTATAACAGTGTAAATTTGCTGTCCCCTCAAAAAAACTTGCTGGAGGTGCCAGGAGGAAGTAGGCACAATGGTGCACATTTTCTGGACATGTCCTAAGGTGACATATTTTTGGGGGGAAGTTAGAAGGATCATGCAGAGATTTACAGAGTGGGAGATCCCTAATGATCCAGCAATCTTATTACAATTGACTAAAACTACGGTTAAAAAATATAAAAAGTCCATTATTTGTCATCTCTCGAATGCAGCTAGATCATGCATCCCTCTCAGTTGGAAGAAACAAACCTCTCCAACTATTACGGAATGGATAAGGAAGGGAGAAGAAATAAAGAGAATGGAAGATCTTATTATATCAGCCCAACATAAAAAGAGAGCTATAATAAGACATGGGAGGCCTGGAATATGTTTATTTTGTCAAAAGAAGGCCTGGACCTATTCGGCTAGGAAGATGAATGGTGGCCAATTGTTCTGATTCCTGAGTGTTTCCGCCTATGGTCATTGGGAGGGAGAGGGGGGTGGTGAAATTTCTATACCACCCCTTTATTCTCGTCCCTTTTTTTTTCTCTCTATTCTTTTTCTCTATCTTCTTCTTCGTCTTCTCTTTTACTTTCTTTCTCTCTATAGGAATGGGATGATTAGGAGAGTTGATAACTCCGGATATGTGCGGTAGCGGGGTTGGAAGGGGTAAGAGGTATATTGACATTTGCAGTATTGTTTACATGAGATCAGTTTAATAATGATATATGAACTTTTTTTTTTTACTATTCTCTTGCACCTCCGCTCCTGTTTATGCTGTGTCCTGGGGTATTTCATGTTTGACTATGCTGTATAATCCCTTTTAAAAAATTTTAATAAAAAGTATATTTGAAAAAAAAAAATAATTGCTGTCCCCTCAAAAAAACTCAACACACATCCATTAATGCCTAAACCGCTAGCAACAAAAGAGAGTACACCCCTAAGTCAAAATGTCTAAATTGGGCCCAATTAGCCATTTTCCCTCTTCTGTGTCATCTGACTTGTTAGTGTTGCAAGGTCTCAGGTGAGAATGGGGAGCAGGTGTGTTAAATTTATACTGGTCACTGGAAGTTCAACATGGCACCTCATGGCAAAGAACTCTCTGAGGATCTGAAAAAAATAATTGTTGCTCTACATAAAGATGGCCTAGGCTATAAGAAGATTGCCAAGACCCTGAAACTGAGCTGCAGCACTGTGGCCAAGAACATACAGCGGTATAACAGGACATGTTCCACTCAGAACAGGTCTCGCCATGGTCGACCAAAGAAGTTGAGTGCTCATGCTCAGCGTCATATCCAGAGGTTGTCTTTGGGAAATAGATGCTGCCAGCATTGCTGCAGAGGTTGGGGTGGAGAGCCTGTCAGTGCTCAGACCATACACCGCACACTGCATCAAATTGGTCTGCATGGCTCTTGTCCCAGAAGGAATACACAAAAAAATGGTCCAGGCGCTGAACCTGTAGATAAGTCCCTAGGTAATCATGGACCCGAACAATGTGGTGACGTGTAAATAACCAATAGAATAATAACGTACCAAGGCTGCCAAACCCTTAGCATGGGATGATGTCATGAACTGGTAATACTGGAAGAGAAGGGTGGCGCTCACTGGTGTTCATATGATGCTATACTCTATGGATTAAAAACTGGAGAGTGTCTCTTAAGTGGAAATGGCATTTATTGAAGAAATCAGAATAAACATATAAATATAAAAATTGTGCCAAACCAGCCCTGAAGCTCCCAGACCTCCTTGGGTTGCTGTAAGATTCCTTGATAGGACCAAGGGGAATGCTGAACCAAACAGATGGTACCTGATAGTAAAGGGGGATCTCCAGATGTCACGACTGTAGGTACCGGCTAGTGGAGGATAAGGCACCCCAAAAGAACACTGCACTGGAGTCAGGCTGGAGGGGGACGCTGTGCGTGGCCGCCACACAGTCCAACAGCCGGATGACAGCTCTCCTGTGCCCGGGTTTCCGGATCCGCCGGTTCCTCCGCAGTAACCGGAAGTGACGTGGGGATCGCGTCACCGGAAGTGACGATCAGCTAGAGTCAGGAAGTCGGACTGGTCACGGACATCAACACACTCGCTTTCTGGTTGCCGCAACTACATGTTTCGTGCGCATGCGCTTTGTCAAGTTCCCCCTTTACTATCAGGTACCATCTGTTTGGTTCAGCATTCCCCTTGGTCCTATCAAGGAATCTTACAGCAACCCAAGGAGGTCTGGGAGCTTCAGGGCTGGTTTGGCACAATTTTTATATTTATATGTTTATTCTGATTTCTTCAATAAATGCCATTTCCACTTAAGAGACACCCTCCAGTTTTTAATCCATAGAGTATAGCATCATATGAACACCAGTGAGCGCCACCCTTCTCTTCCAGTATTACCTGTCCCAGAAGGAAGCCTCTTCTAAAGATGATGCACAAGAAATCCTGCAGTTTGCTGAAAACAAGCAGACTAAGGTCAACGCAGAGGACAAGGAGGCACTCTTTACGTCTAGAGGAAAACAGATTTTGTCTCCAAATACGGAAAGGTTTCTTCACCGTAAGAGCTGTGAAAATGTGGAATAGACTCCCTCCAGAGGTGGTTCTGGCTAGCTCACTAGATTGCCTTAAAAAAGGCCTGGATTCTTTCCTGGGTGTACATAATATAAATGGGTACTAATATTTATAGGTAAAGTTGATCCAGGGGATATCCAATTGCCTCTCGGGGGATCAGGAAGGAATTTTTTCCCCTGCTGTAGTCAATTTGATCATGCTTTGCTGGGGTTTTTTTCACCTTCCTCTGGATCAACTGTGGGTATAAGATTGTGTATATGGGATTGTATGTTTGGGTTTTATTTATTGTTTTTTGTTTTGTTATTGGTTGAGCCAGATGGACTTGTGTCTTTTTGCAACCTGACTAACTATGTAACCTTGTGACATGGATTACTAGAACCATGTCCTGTGGTCTGATGAAACCAAGATAAACTTATTTGATTCAGATGGTGTCAAGCGTGGGTGACGGCAACCAGGTGAGGAGTACAAAGACAAGTGTGTGTTGCCTACAGTCAAGCATGGTGGTGGGAGTGTCATGGTCTGGGGCTGCATGAGTGCTGCCGACACTGGGAAGCTACAGTTCATTGAGAGAACCATGAATGCCAACATGTACTGTGACACACTGAAGCAGAGCATGATACACTCACTTCGGAGACTGGGCCGCAAGGCAGTATTACAACATGGTAATGACTCCATACACACCTCCAAGATGACCACTGCCTTGCTAAAGAAGCCGAGGGTAAAGGTGATGGACTGGCAAAGCATATCTCCAGACCTAAACCCTATTGAGCATCTGTGGGGCATCCTCAAAGGAAAGATGGAGGAGGCAAGTTCTCTAACATCCACCAGCTCTGTGATGTCATCATGGAGGAGTGGAAGAGGACTCCAGTGGCAACCTGTGAAGCTCTGGTGAACTCAATGCCCAAGAGGGTTAAGGCAGTGCTAGCAAATAATGGTGGCCACACAAAATATTGACACTTTGGGCCCAATTTGGATATTATCACTTTGGGGTGTACAGTAAACCCCCCTCCATTGCGGGGGTTACGTTCCGGACCCAGCCGCGAAAAGTGAAAATCCGTGAAATAGAAAAACCCATTAAAATGCATTGTAGGCATGTTTTTACTGTCACTGTACATGTAAAAGCATTTTAAGGTCTTTAAGTGCCGGTTCACACTTCCGCTTGTGCGTGGATCGCATGTAATATCAGAACGCACTGCTACTTCATTACATGCGATCGGATGTGCAGTGCAAATTCAGCCATACACTTTGTATGGCTAAATTCGCACTGCACCCGCACTAAACACGCACATGAGGCATTTTTTCAGCCGCATCAGGATCGGATCGCACAGTGGTTCACACTTGTGCGATCCGATCCTGTGCGAACTGTCAGATCGCACTGCGATATGCGATCAAACTGGAGGTGTCGTTAACATTTCATTGACACCCCCAGCGTATCGCATATGGCAGTGTGAACTGCCAGATGTGCGTTTGCGATGCGGGAACAGGCTGCGAATTCGCAGCCTTCCCGCATCGCACAAGTGTGACCCGGCACTGAACACACTTTTAAAACAATAGAAACTCATTTAAACACATAAAAGATACTGAGCGACATAGCAAGAGCTATGGAAAACACAAAAATATTTCATTTTTAATGATTTATATAGTAAAATAACATTACAAAAAAAAACGCAATATACCGGGACCGCAAAAACTGAACCGCAATGGAGCGGGTGTTTACTGTACTCACTTTTGTTGCCAGTGGTTTAGACATTAATATCTGTGTGTTGAGTTTTTTTGAGGAAACAGCAAATTTACACTGTTATACACGCTGTACATTCACTACATATATTCATTTTCACAAAGTCTGCTGCCTCAGGTTTTATTATGGCAATTTGCATATACTCCTGAATGTTATGAAGAGTGATCAGATGAATTGCAATTAATTGCAAAGTCCCTCTTTACCATGAAAATCAACTTAATCCCATGAAAACATTTCCACTGCATTTGTGAAGACGGCTTCAGGGCGCCCAAAAAAGTCCAGCAAGCGCCAGGGCAGTCTCCTACAGTTGATTCAGCTGTGGGATCGGGGCACCACCAGTGCAGAGCTTGCTCAGGAATGGCAGCAGGCAGGTGTGAGTGCATCTGCACTCACAGTGAGGCGAAGACGTTTGGAGGATGGCCCGGTGTCAAGAAGGGCAGCAAAGTAGAAGGGCAGCAAAGAAGCCACTTCTTTCCAGGAAAAACTTCAGAGACAGGCTGATATTCTGCAAAAGGTACAGGGATTGGACTGCTGAGGACTGTGGTAAAGTCATTTTCTCTAATGAATCCCATTTCTGATTGTTTGGGGCATCTGGAAATAAAACCTTGTCCGGAGAAGAAAAGGTGAGCGCTACCATCAGTCCTGTGTCATGCCAACGGTAAAGCATCCTAAGACCATTCATGTGTGGGGTTGCTTCTCAGTCAAGAGAGTGGGCTCACTCACAATTTTGCCTAAGAACACAATTATGAATAAAGGATGGTACAAAAACATCCTCCAAGAGCAACTTCTCCCAACTATCCAAGAACAGTTTGGTGATGAACAATGCCTTTTCTATCATTATGGAGCACATTGCCATAAGGCAAAAGTGATAGCTAAGTGGCTTGGTGAACAAAACATCGAAATTTTGGGTCCATGGCCAGAAAACTCCCCAGACCTCAATTCCATTGAGAACTTGTGGTCAATCCTCAAGAGGCAGATGAACAAAAAAAACGCCCGCAAATTCTGACAAACTCCAAGCATGGATTATCCAAGAATGGGTTGCCATCAGTCAGGATGTGGCCCAGACGTTGATTGACAGCATGCCAGGGTGAATTGCAGAGGTCTTGAAAAAGAAGGGTCAACACTTCAAATATTGACTTGCAAAAACGTAATGTAATTGTGAAAAAAAGCCTTTGACACTTATGAAATGCTTGTAATTATACTTCAGTATAACATAGTAACATCTGACAAAACAATCTAAAAACACTGAGGCAGCAGACTTTGTGAAAATTAATATTTGTGGCATTCTCAAAATTTTTGGCCAGTTGCCACAGCTTTACAAAATTAAGCTGCGTAACAACAATGGATTAAACCGGTTGCAGAGCCCTACAATGCTTTAGGTTAGCTCTCTTTTAAGAAGGCTGGAAAAATCCAGATTCCTTTTAATTTGAGCACCACGGGTGTATAGACAACATTGAGATCTAGTGAAGGAGAATAGGAAATTGTTGGTCACAGCAGGCTAAAGCCCTGTGCTGCTTTCCCAATTCCACAATATTGTGCACTTTTTTGCTCTGGTAGAAAATGAATTGTTTATCAAAATTCTTAAGAAAAAAAAGGTAGCATGGATCCTAACCGAGAATACAGCACTTGACATTCCATTACAATTTCTTGGGTCTTCAGGGGTTCCCCACTGACAGCTGAATAAAAAAAAAAAAAGTTGCCGGCAAAATTTTTTTTTTTTAAAATGACTTTCCATACCAGCCCCTTATACGAGAATGCAGCCTGGGAGGTCAGGAAATTGAGGGGACGAGTGAGTGCCCCCCTCCTTAACCATACCAGGTTGCATGTCCTCAACATGGGGTTGGGAGGTTGTCCCCATGTTGATGGGGACAAGGGCCTCTTCCTGACAACCCTGGGCAGTGGTTGTGGGGGTCTGCAGGCAGGGGGCTTATCGGAATTTGGACCCCCTTTAACCTTGCCTGTCGAAGGGGCCCTGCGTTGCTCTGAAACATTTCTATATATTTATCATGTGACCATGGAATAAAGCTTTGGACCCTTTTGAGAAATCCTTGGTGTGCTGATACATTTCTTCCCTTTAACAAGGAGATCCCCTGATCCCAGCTTCCCCCCTATGTGAATGAATATGGGGTGCATTGTAACCCTACCCATTCACCAAAAAAAAAGAAAAAAAGAAGTGTAGTGTTACAAAACACAAGAGATGGTTTTTGACAAGTCCTTTATTAAAAATCGTGTCTTCTTCTTCCTGATGTTCCAGTGTTTCTTCCCTCTCCGGTGTTTCTTCTTCCTCCGCTGTTTCCTCTTCGTTCCGGTGATGTCATCTTCTTCGTCCGCCGCTGCTGCTGCTAAAAATAGCAAACACGGTCTTCCTCCTCACATGATGTCACAAGGGGCGAGCTCTCCAGGTGATGTCACTGGATGACCACGCCCCATGGCTATATAAAAAATGGCAGACAGTGGGAGTCAACACAAGGAAGGCAAACAGCAAGCTACACTTCTCTTTTATTTTTTGGTGAATGGGTAGGGGTACAATGTACTCATTCACATCTGGAGGTCCCCTTGTTAAAGGGGGCTTCCAGGTTCTGATAAGCCCCCTGCCTACAGACCCCCACAACCACCACCCAGTGTTGTCAAGAAGAGGCCCTTGTCCCCATCAACATGGGGACAATGGTAACAAGGTGCTTTTGGGGTGAATGGGTAGACTCATCGGTTGTTAAAGACGTGGCGGCTGGCTTCCCGGCCCGCTCCTTAGCAACCAGCTATATACAGTGTTTTTACAGTGTGTTTAAAGAGAAAAAAAGGTAAAATGCATGAAAACTGCATGATAAACTGCAAAAAACGAGGGTTAAAAAACGCAAAACGCACTGCAAAATGTGCCTGGAAAACGCATCTATATATATATATATATATATATATATATATATATATATATATATATATATACTGCATATACAGTATCTCACAAAAGTGGGTACACCCCTCCCATTTTTGTAAACATTTTATTATATTGTTTCATTTGACAACACTGAAGAAAGGACACTTTGCTACAATGTAAAGTAGTGAGTGCACAGCTTGTATAACAGTGTAAATTTGCTGTCCCCTCAAAATAACTCAACACACAGCCATTAATGTCTAAATCGCTGGCAACAAAAGAGAGTACACCCCTAAGTCAAAATGTCCAAATTGGGCCCAATTAGCCATTTTCCCTCCTCTGTGTCATCTGACTCGTTAGCGTTGCAAGGGCTCAAGTGTGAATGGGGAGCAGGTGTGTTAAATTTGGTGTTATAGCCATTAATGTCTAAACCGCTGGCAACAAAAGTGAGTACACCCCTAAGTGAAAATGTCCAAATTGGGCCCAAAGTATCAATATTTTGTGTGGCCACCATTATTTTCCAGCACTGCCTTAAAGAGGAAGGAAACCCAGTGTGGTTTTTTTTTTTCCCCCTGAAAAGTAAAGGCATTCTGTGCTAGTATGCATCGCATACTAGCACATTATGTGACACTTACCTCCAAACTAAGCCCTTGTCGTCCCCGCTGGAGGCCGCATCCATTTTCAGCAATCTTCCTTCCTGGTCTGCGGACTCCGGCTATGCTACTGGCTGGGAGCCACGTGACGTCACACCCGCACATGCGTGTGGGAGCCGCCAGTCATGGCACAGGGCTCTGAAGAAAAGGCACGGGCGACTGTTTCTTCAGAGCGCATGCGCCGATGACGTCATCGGCTGCATGCAATGTAAATATCTCCTAAACAGTGCAAGTTTAGGAGATATTTACAGTACCTATAGGTAAGCCTTATTAAAGGCTTACCTATAAGTAAAAGTTATAAAGGTGAGTGTACAACCACTTTTACCCTCTTGGGCATGGAGTTCACCAGATCTTCACAGGTTGCCACTGCAGTTCCCTTCCACTCCTCCATGACGACATCACGGAGCTGGTGGATGTTAGAGACCTTGCTCTCCCCCACCTTCCATTTGAGAATGCCCCACAGATGCTTAATAGAGTTTATGTCTGGAGACATGCTTGGCCAGTCCATCACCTTTACTCTCAGCTTCCTTAGCAAGGCAGCGGTCGTCTTGGAGGTGTGGTTGGGGTCGTTATCATGTTGGAATACTGCCCTGCGGCTCAGTCTCCAAGGGGAAGGGATCATGCTCTGCTTCAGTATGTCACAGTACATGTTGGCATTCATGGTTCCCTCAATGAACTGTAGCTCCCCAGTGTCGGCAGCACTCATGCAGCCCCAGACCATGACATTCCCACCACCATGCTTGACTGTAGACAAGACACACTTGTCTTTGTACTCCTCACCTGGTTGCCGCCACACACGCTTGACATCATCTGAAACAAAAAAGTTTCTCTTGGTCTCATCAGACCACAGGACTTGGTTCAGTAATCCATGTCCTTAGTCTGCTTGTCTTCAGCAAACTGTTTGTGGGCTTTCTTGTGCATCATCTTTAGAAGATGCTTCGTTCTGAGACGACAGCCATGCAGACCAATTTGATGCAGTGTATGGCGTATGGTCTGAACACTGACAGGCTGACCCCCCCACCCCTTCAACCTCTGCAGCAATGCTGGCAGCACTCATACGTCCATTTCCCAAAGACAACCTCTCCATATGACGCTGAGAACGTGCACTCAACTTCTTTCGTTGACCATGGTGAGGCCTATTCTGAGTGAAACCTGTCCTGTTAAACCAATGTATAGTCTTGGCCACCATGCTGCAGCTTAAAGCCTAGGCCATCTTTATGTAGAGCAACAATTCTTTTTTCAGATCCTTAGAGAGTTCTTTGCCATGAGGTGCCATGTTGAACTTCCAGTGACCTGTATGAGAGAGTGAGAGTGATAACATCAAATTTAACACACCTGCTCCCCATTCACACCTGAGTCACATGACATTGGGAAGGGAAAATGGCTAATTGGGCCCAATTTGGACATTTACACTTAGGGGTGTACTCACTTTTGTTGCCAGCGGTTTACAGTTATCCACTGGATAAAATACACTCACATGCAAATAATTTAAATTTTTTTCAGTCTGATATAATAAAATCAACTGATGAGGTCAAGGAAAGGCCAGTTTATGAAAATCATCCTATGCTAGCACTCTTCTAATACTGTTTATCTGGAAGATGGCAATTTTAATGACGCAGCTGCTAATGTATCATCACAGAAGGTAGTGGAATTCCTTTATGACTCCTTCAATTGGATTACACCTAGGATCATTACTACCACTAATGAAAACTAGTAATTATAGCTGCAGCTGCCAATAAGATAGACATCCAGCCTAAATGTAAAGACAATCTGTCAAGATAGATGTGCAGGAGATGTCATTAGCAATTTGTTTTTAAGGGTCTAAGCTCTGGAGTTGTCATCCTTATCATAGCTCTATTACCAATTGAGTTTCTGCCCAGGAAAAAGAATGCACTTTGAATTTTCTGGCTGCATACTCGAGATATGTCAGTGACACCCCTGCTAGTAAAGAAAGGATACGTATGACAGGCTGCACCTTTGAAACAAGTGGTTAAGAGTAGCTTATACAATTATATCCTGATATATTCACTTTATAGAAAAAATGTTACAAAATATAGTTTTTAACTTTATTTTATGTAAAATAAGTTTGAATATTAAATGATGTCCAATCTCTTAATTTATAGACACTTCTGATAAAACCTTTTCTCTATTTTCACTTATTGCACCGTACATGGTGTTGCAGGTGTCACATACGATGTAGATGTACATAATGCTCCACATGTCTGACGTTCTGTGGGTCATCTTGACGCTGGGGCCAGTTTTAGAATTAGGAATTAAACTGAACATATTGGTGTGCTGTGCACTGGCATGTCAGCTTGTAGTACAGCATCCTAGGATGACAACACTGAGCTTCTGTAGGCTAACAAAGAGCCATGTCTCACTAGCAATTTTATAGCTTATATGAGCATACCTCCTTGCTGCCCAGTGCCCCAGATTCCAGGGGGGCCACGAGGGTGCTAAAAAGTTCTGCATCTCAACACTTTTCCTGGTAAGTTTCATGTCTTTAGACCAGTCTTTCTCTAGGATTCCATGGAACACTATGGTTCCTCCAGAAGTTACTTGGGGTTCGATGGCTATAGTAACAGGTTAGAGCTTATTATGCGTGCAGAAAATAGGGAAATATAGACTTCAAGGGGAGCCTGCTATCACAAGAACAGGTTACTTTGGCTAGTAGTCCAAGGAAGGACAGATTATCCAGTAGCAGTGAGTTGCTGGCCAGTCCCTTTCATTCTCTTTGATCTGGATCCTGAGTGGAACCCTTCATTGACCACAAGATGGGAGTTGGCCATATCAAGCTGGCAGTGGACACCTGAAAGCAGAAGCCATCTAGGAAGTATACAAAGAGAAGAAGGACTTGGTGCTGGATGATCCCGCGACTGTGATTTACTAAAGGCTGCCCGCCTGCAATGCACTGCAGATGGGTGGCCTGTGCAGGCAAAGTGACGTACCCTTACATCGCTACCTGCTCCCCTCGCCCACCCCCACAACACCTGCTGTGATTGTACATAGCAGAAGTCTATCAGCAAGTCCTGCCCGATGATTAATGCCAGAAACCTTCTGATCAGCTGTATCCAATGACAGCCCAAAGCCCTGAGTTGGCAATCAACACTATGCTCCATCCCGAGGAAACTGTTTCTCAGGGATAAGAAAAAAAGAGATCTTTAGTAAAAATAAGCACATAGTACAATTACACATTAACAGCTCAGTCTGTGCGCTGGTACCATGCTGTCAGCACGGAAACAGCAGCCGCCCAGTGACGCATATGTGTGCCACATGGGCGTTAAAGTCTACCATTTTGCCGCTGTACATACAGTACAATGCCTTGAAAAGATATTCATACCTCTTGAACTTTTCCACATTTTATCATGTTACAACCAAAAACATAAATTTGTTTTATTGGGATTTTATGTGATAGACCAACACAAAGTGGCACATAATTGTGAAGTGGAAGGAAAATAATAAATGATTTTTAAAATGATTTACAAATATGTGAAAAGTGTGGCCTGCATTTGTATTCAACCCCCTTAACTCTGATACCCAAAACTAAAATCTAGTGGAACCAATTGCCTTCAGAAGTCACCTAATTAGTAGAGTCCACCTGTGTGTAATTTAATCTCAGTATAAATCTGGGCCCAACAAACCCTAGGTGCCAGGTTGGATTGGCGACTAGAATTAGTGGCCTGGCACCTGGGTTACACTGCAGCAGTTGTCTTGTCCCCAATCGCCCCCTCCCCCCTCCCCATGGATGCCCAGACTAAGATGCCGCGCCAGCTGGTAATTGAGACCCCCAGCTTTGCGGCCTGCTGGAGCAAGATGCTTACAAGGAGGTAACTGGCACGAAAAGCCGCAACTGGCGTGAAAAGCCACCACTGGCGGTGCTGAGCGTTTTCCCTGCCTGTTCTCACTGCCACCCAGGGCTGGCCCAAGACATTGTGCTGCCTGGGTCCAAGAATGTAATGCTGCCCCCCACTCCCCAAACAAAACAATCACACCCAACAAACGGCCCCCACATCCATTATTTTATATAACTATAACCTTTTGAAAATATTATGTACTGTTATCTTCTTCCATAACTCACCACCAGACGGGTCCACCAAACAACCGCTGTCTGTCCTCAGTCCTCCTGTCACTCCTGTGTCTGCCGCACCCACCGCCCTAGAAGATCCAGCCTGCCCTGTGTGAGTTGGAGTGCACTGAGGTCTGACATCATTGCGCACATAACGATCACGTGAGGGAAGTTCCCCGGAAGAGACACTCTGCCTTCTCATACTCATTAGTCTGCAATACAGGCGGCAGTATGAGATGGGGAAATGCTTCCCGTAATGCCCCACAAACAAATGACACACAAAACTGCTGTAAAAAAAAAAAATCTTGGGAGTCAATTTGCTGCCCCTCCTCCAAGTGCTGCCTGGGTCCAATGGACCCAGCGGGACCCATGGTAGGGCCGGCCCTGCTGCCACCCATCTCCTTCCCAAGAGGAGAAGAGGTTGAAGGTGTTGCAGGCTTGATCTGGGACCCTGTCCTTAACAGTGAGTGGACAGGGAGTGTGGGGCAGCAGGTTGGAACCACCTCAGTTCCGTTTACACCCCCCACAAAGATGGAAACAGTTTTTTATTATTATTGTTTTTCATTAAAATACATTTTTAATTATTTTTCCTTCTCTCCCTGTCACACCACAGCCACACAGCTGAAGGCCCCTTTTACATGGGCTGTCTGATCAAGTCCATCTGTCAGTTTTTCAGGCGGACTAAATTGGACCCTCCAGTCTTCTCTATGGAGCAGTGGATGTTAGCGCACACATGTCACCGCCATCTGATCCTGTCCGCCAAAAACAGACAAATGGTGGTCCCATTTTCCATCCGTCCGGCGGATCAGATGGAAATGGACATGTGGTTCGTTTCCCTCCGATTGCCCCATAGAGGAGAACAAGACTGTGTCCGTGTTCACTCTGCATAGGAGAACAGGACCTGTCATCCACCTGCTCAATGGGGATTAGCAGAGAAATCCCTGCTGAGCAAGCGGATTCCGCTTATGGGCCTAAGGTGGCATTATTTACTGCATCACTGGGTCTCTTATCACCCCCACCTTGCTGCACTGTCCTTCCATAGTGAGCTGCCATCCATCACACCATCAAGCCAAGAACACAAATACTGCAAACAAACACAAGGGCGCATCGACCTAGCGCATTATCCTCCATAAAAGGCTTTTTTTAAATACAGAAATAAAAATACTCTCATAGAGCATGTACTATAAAATTGAACTAATTCATGAATTAGTTACATTTTATAGTACATGTTCTTTCATGGATTTCAGCAGCCCAGATTTCAGACGGTAGTCACATGAACTTGTTTGGGAAGGGAGACATGGGCCAGCACCGTATGTACACACCCCTGTGGGGGAGGTCATAAGTCTAATTGCACCCCAATTGAGTGTTCACTGTCAGTATATTAGGCATAGGCTCAGACATGGTCTGTAGGCTCTGAGGAAGAGGCTAAGCCTCGAAACGCGTAAGCCATTTCAAGCCACTGAAGACGGTACATCTTCTGTTTCTGACGCTGAAAGCAACTCAGTATTGTGATATGCACTTACCAAGAAATCGATTGTGAGTATTTTTATTTCTGTATTTAATAAAGCCTTTTATGGAGGATAATGCGCCCTTGCGTTTGTTTTTTAAATGCAGTGATATCAGATCACCCTGGTCTTGAAGGAGCTGCAAGGCTGAAGCATTTAGGAGAAGCCAATTGTACAGTTGCTGCTAACCGCATGTGTGTGGCTGAAGCTAGTCAGAAGGTCACTTCCCTGAGTGCAGGAGATAGGTGCATTGCACCATTTATTTTGTTTGGTCAATTACACAAATACCCCTGTGTATGGCCACCTGGCCATTTGGCATGCTGGAAATAAAAAAAAAAACTGTATCCTACATTTTTTAGCTGGCTCCCAGATTCCAAGCAAATTTGTCAAGCCCTGGTAAAAATACAGCTGTTCCGTGATGCCCTTTGAGGTTTATTAAAGAGCCTTAGTGAACAAACAGCATCATGAAGGCCAAGGAACACACCAGGCAAGTCAGGGATAAAGTTGTGGAGAAGTTTAAAGTAGGGTTAGGTTATAAAAAAATATCCCAAGCTTTGAACATCTCACAGAACACTGTTCAATCCATCATCTAAAAATGGAAAGAGCTTGGTATAACTACAAACCTACCAAGACTCGGCCATCCACCTAAACTGACAGGCCGGGCAAGAAGAGCATAAATCAGAGAAGCAGCCAAGAGGCCCATGGTAACTCTGGAGGAGCTGCAGAGATCCACAGCTCAGGTGGGAGAATCTGTCCACAGGACAACCATTAGTCGTGCACTCCAGTGGCAAGAAGAAAGACATTGTTGAAAAAAGGCCATAAAAAGTCCTGTTTGTAGTTTGCAAGAAGCCATGTGGGGGACGCAGCAAACATGTAGAAGAACTTGCTCTGGTCAGATGAGACCAAACTGATACTTTTTGGCCTAAAAGAAAAAGGTTGCGTGTGGCGGAAAAGTAACACTGCACATCATTCTGAACACACCATCCCCACCGTGAAACATGGTGGTGGTAGCATCATGTTGTGGGGATGCTTTTCTTAAGCAGGGACAGGGAAGCTGGTCAGAGTTGATGGGAAGATGTATGGAGCCAAATACAGGGCAATCTTGGAAGAAAACCTGTAAATCTGCAAAATACTTGAGATGGGGCAGAGGTTCACCTTCCAGCAGGACAACCAGGGCCAGTGCTACCACTAGGCGAACTAGGCAGATGATGTAAGGGGGGCAATAGGGACCTTAATTTAAGGGGGGACTTTGGGATTGTAATGTAAGGGAAGACTTTGGGGATCCTAATGAAAGCAGGGTCTCTGTTGTAAGGGTGAACTCTGGGGACTCTGATGTAAGGGGGGGACGCTGAGGACCCTGATTTAAGGAGAGGAGACTCTTGGGATCCTGATGTAAGGGAGAGGAGGAATTTGGGGACCCTAATGAAAGAGGGGTCAGGCCCAGGCCTAAAGCTGTCTAAGGGGCCTCAAAAAATTCAGATGTCTGCTCTGTTCCCCACACACTGCGCCGACATTCTGCATACCGCTACAGGATTGAATGATGTTAGCTGGAGACGAAGCCGTCTCCTGCAAACTTCAGCTAATCCATGAAGAAGAGATATCCAGTCAATGAGGTACCGCCCAAGCCGTGCTGAATGCAACAGTGGAAGAAAGCATTCCTGTACAGGCTGCATTTGGAACCTTTATTTATTTATTTTTTTTTGGGGGGGAGGGGTCGTGCAGGTAACTGGCCTTGCCTAGGGTGCGAAATAGTCTAGCACCAGCCCTGAGGACAACGACCCTAAACATACAGCCAGAGCTACAATGGAATGGTTTAGATCAAAGCATATTCATGTGTTACCATGGCCCAGTCAAAGTCCAGACCTAAATCCAATTGAGAATCTGTGGAATTGCTGTTTGCAGACACTCTCCATCCAATCTGACACAGCATGAGCTATTTTGCAAGAAAGAATGGGCAAAACTGTCACTCTAGATGTGCAAAGCTGGCAGAGACATCCCCAAAAAAACGTGAAGCGAAAGGTGGTTCTACAAAGAACTAGATACAGAGGGGAAAATCAGCGCTCGATTTCTCCAACCAAGAAAATAAACCAACACACCAACTTCAGAATTCCATCGTATAACCCCATCACATTTACCCCATTGGTAGCGCATAGGCCTTTTTTCCTCATTGGTTCTACAAAGTATTATCTCAGGAGGGTTGAATACAAATGCACACCACACTTTTCACATATTTATTTGTAAACAATTGTGAAAACATTTATCATTTTCCCTCCACTGGGTCCTTTCAGACGGCCGCTCCGCTGCTTTAGTCCGCTGCGGGACTTTTTTTTTTTCACGGAGCGAATGACATTTGTGTCATCCGCTCCGTGTGCCCGCATATCATCCCATCCGTTTGCGGATGATATACGGACATAATGTAAGTCTATGGGATGACACCGCTGACATCCGATTTTCCTTCCTTTCCGTTTTTTACACGGATGAAAAAATAGGGTTCTGTTCCATTTGAAAAAACGGAACAGAACTGAAAGGAGGAAAATCGGATGTCAGCAGATGGTATTCCGCTGACATCCGCAGTGCCATTCACTTACATTATGTCCGCAAATCATCCGCAAAAAAATAGGATGATTTGCGGACACACGGAGCGGCCGTGTGAAAGGACCCTTAGGCTGCATTCACATGTCAGCGTATGGATCGCGGGCAGAATCGCCGCGATTCCGCCCGCGATCCGGAGATCATTGCAAATCGCGGGACGCCTGTGCATTCCCTGTGATTTGCAATAGCACCCCAAACGCTGAGCGATGTTGCAGTGATTTCTGCCTGCCTGCGGGACGCAATACGCTCCAAAGAAGCTCTTGTACTTTTTTGGGCGTAATGTGTCCCGCGAGTTTTTTTGCGCGATGTTACTGCGATTCGGCAGGCGGAAATCGCGGCAACATCGCTCAGCGTTTGAGGTGCTATTGCAAATCACGGGCAACGCACAGGCGTCCTGCGATTTGCAATGATCTCCGGATCGCGGGGATTCTGCCCGCGATCCATACGCTGACATGTAAATGCAGCCTTAGAGCCGGTCCACACTAGCGCGACTTGTCAGCCTGACAAGTCGCGCTCCCTCGACTGCTACAGGACCCGTTCTAATAGGAGCGACACAAGTCGCTCCGACTTAGAAAAAGGGTCCTGTACTACTTTGGGGCGACTTCGGAGCGACTTGCATAGACTTCCATTATGTGAAGTCCCTGCAAGTCGCTCCGAAGTCATGGTGCATGGGAATGCACAAGTCGCCCCCGAAGTAATAAGGAGTCGTGTCGCCTCAGTGTGAACCGAGCCTAACACAATTATGTGCCTCTTTGTGTCGGTCTATCACATAAAATCCATTTACGTTTTTGGTTGTAACATGACAAAATGTGGAACATTTCAAGGGGTATGAATACTTTTTCATTTTAAGGCACTGGATGTGTAATGCGGGTGACAACAGGTTGAAGAAGCAGGGATGAGTCCATCCTATGAGCTGGGTGTCATGGAGCTCATAGTGACACATTCCAGGAGCCGCCTTGTCCCGGGATTGGAGTGACACCGGCTGGATTATGAGGTATGTGTCACGTTCATATAATCCAGTGCTGAGTATGAGTTTAGTGTTATGAGTAGTGTTCCCTCCACCTGACCGATCCCTCTCCTCCTCCTCCTCCTCCCTTCCCCCAGCCCTCTCCATCTCCTCCTCCTCCCGCCTCCTTCCTCCACTGCAGCCAGGGCTGTGTGTGCCGGCTCCACCGAGATGAGCAGCCGCAGCGGGTTCTACCGGCAAGAGCTGAACAAGACGGTGTGGGAGGTGCCGGAGCGGTATCAGCACCTCACCCCGGTGGGCTCGGGGGCCTATGGCTCTGTATGGTAGGTGCGGGAAGGGGGAGGTGAGGGAACAAGTGTCCTCCTGGGCCTGTGCCCGGCTTCCCCTTTTATATAGAGCGCATTTGTGGGGGAGGGGCGCCGGTGTGGAGTGCACGGCTCCTGGACATGTGTGCCATAAAGGTTCATTCATCTGATTGGATGAGGAGAGGTGCAGCCCTTATAGGGACCTATTGTCTGCACTCTGTCTGTATGTCTGCACAATAGTCTACTGTTCTCTTATATTGTGTCTTGGGGATTGTCTGTACTGTGCATTCATACAGCTGTGTCTGCCTTCTCTGTGCTGTCATTGGATGGCTGCTATAGGTCTACAGCTTGTATCACCTGTATGATTGGACATGGTGTGCTGTCATTGGACAGCTTCTATAGGTGTACAGCTTGTGTCACCTGTATGATTGGACATGGTGTGCCCTCCTGTGTCACCTGTGTGATTGGACATGGTGTGCTGTCATTGGATGGCTTCTATAGGTGTACAGCTTGTATCACCTGTATGATTGGACATGGTGTGCCCTCCTGTGTCACTTGTGTGATTGGACATGATGTGCTGTCACTGGACGGCTTCTATAGGTGTACAGCTTGTATCACCTGTGTTATTGGACATGGTGTGCTGTCATTGGATGGCTTCTATAGGTCTACAGCCTGTGTGATTGGACATGGTGTGCCCTCCTGTGTCACCTGTGTGATTGGACATGGTGTGCTGTCATTGGACGGCTTCTATAGGTGTACAGCTTGTATCACCTGTATGATTGGACATGGTGTGCTTTCATTGGATGGCTTCTATAGGTCTACAGCTTGTATCACCTGTCTGATTGGACATGGTGTGCCCTCCTGTGTCACCTGTGCGATTGGACACGGTGTGCTGTCATTGGATGGCTTCTATAGGTGTACAGTTTGTATCACCTGTGTGATTGGACATGGTGTGCCCTCCTGTGTCACCTGTGCAATTGGACATGGTGTGCTGTCATTGGATGACTTGTATAGGTGTACAGCCTGTATCACCTGTGTGATTGGACATGGTGTGCTCTCCTGTGTCTGCATACTCTGTGCTGTCATTGGACAGAGGGGTAGCGTCCCGGAGAGACTGGGATGGAAGGGTAGCGTCCCGGAGAGACTGGGATGGAAGGGTAGCGTCCCGGAGAGACTGGGATGGAAGGGTAGCGTCCCGGAGAGACTGGGATGGAAGGGTAGCGTCCCGGAGAGACTGGGATGGAAGGGTAGCGTCCCAGAGGGACTGAGGCGGAAGGGTAGCGTCCCGGAGGGAGTGAGGCGAAAGGGTAGCGTCCCGGAGGGAGTGAGGCGAAAGGGTAGCATCCCGGAGGGAGTGAGGCGAAAGGGTAGCGTCCCGGAGGGAGTGATGCGAAAGGGTAGCGTCCCAGAGGGAGTGATGCGGAAGGGTAGCGTCCCGGAGGGAGTGATGCGGAAGGGTAGCGTCCCGGAGGGAGTGATGCGGAAGGGTAGCGTCCCGGAGGGAGTGATGCGGAAGGGTAGCGTCCCGGAGGGAGTGATGCGGAAGGGTAGCGTCCCGGAGGGAGTGAGGCGGAAGGGTAGCGTCCCGGAGGGAGTGAGGCGGAAGGGTAGCGTCCCGGAGGGAGTGAGGCGGAAGGGTAGCGTCCCGGAGAGAGTGAGGCGGAAGGGTAGCGTCCCGGAGGAAGTGAGGCGGAAGGGTAGCGTCCCGGAGGGAGTGAGACGGAGGGGTAGCGTCCCGGAAGGAGTGAGACTGAGGGGTAGCATGCCGGAGGGACTGGGACAAACTAGTAGGGTGGCGGAAAGACTGAGACAGACGGGTAGCATGCCAAAGGAATTCGGTTGGATGTGAAAAATGGTGCAGTGATGCTGCGTCAGAAGGAGAAAATGCTGGAGGGATTGGGCCAGAGGTGGAAATGCCTTAGAGATGGAGCCAGACAGGGAGAATGCCAGATGGATTAGGCAAGAGAATGTTCAAGGGTGGAAATAATGCCCAGAGGGACCAGTTTGGATGGGGGAATGCGGGAGGGACTGGGCAAGATGGGAAAATGCCATAGAGCCTAGGCCAGACAGGACTGGGTGCAGATGGGGCAATGCCTGAGGGACCAGACTGGATGAAAAGAATGCCCAAAGGAATAGGTCTGACGTAGACAGAATGCTGGAGATCCTAGGCTGGATGAGGAGAATGTTGGAGGGACTGGGACAGTTAAAGAAAATGCTGAAAGGACTGAACCAGACAGAGAGAATGCCTGAGGGACTGAGCCAGACAGTGAGAATTGCTGGAGGTACTGGGCCTGACAAAGGAAGTGCCGGAGAGCCTGGGCATGACAAAGGAAATGCCGGAGGGCCTGGGCTTGACAAAGAAAATGCCGGAGGGCCTGGGCCTGATAGAGGAGATGCAGGAGGGCCTGGGCCTGACAGAGGAGATGCCGGAGGGACTGGGCCTGACAGAGGAGATGCCGGAGGGACTGGGCCTGACAGAGGAGATGCCGGAGGGACTGGGCCTGACAGAGGAGATGCCGGAGGGACTGGGCCTGACAGAGGAGATGCCGGAGGGACTGGGCCTGACAGAGGAGATGCCTGAGGGACTGGGCCTGATAGAGGAGATGCCGGAGGGACTGGGCCTGACAGAGGAGATGCCGGAGGGACTGGGCCTGACAGAGGAGATGCCGGAGGGACTGGGCCTGACAGAGAAGGGGCCGGAGGGACTGGGCCTGACAGAGGAGGGACCGGAGGGACTGGGCCTGACAGAGGAGATGCCGGAGGCACTGGGCCTGACAGAGGAGATGCCGGAGGCACTGGGCCTGACAGAGGAGATGCCGGAGGCACTGGGCCTGACAGAGGAGATGCCGGAGGCACTGGGCCTGACAGAGGAGATGCCGGAGGCACTGGGCCTGACAGAGGAGATGCCGGAGGGACTGGGCCTGACAGAGGAGATGCCGGAGGGACTGGGCCTGACAGAGGAGATGCCGGAGGGACTGAGCCTGACAGAGGAGATGCCGGAGGGACTGACAGAGGAAATGCCAGAATAACTGGGCCAGAGGGACCAGGCTAGATGGAAAGAATTCCCAAGGACTAGGTTGTTTGGAAACAGAATGCCTCAGGTACTAGGCTGGATAAGGAGATTGTTGGGGGAGACTGGGACAAATGGGAAATGCTGGAGGGACTGGGTTGTGCGGAGCGAATACTGGAGCAACTCGGGAGAATGATGAAGAGGCTGGGTCAGATAGAGAGCATGCCGGAGGGACTGGGCTGGACGGGGAGATTGCCGGAGGGACTGAGCTGGACAGGGGGGGTTGCTGGAGGGACTGAGGGATACCAGATGGACTAGACCAGCCGGGGAAAATACCAGGGGGACTGGGCCAGACAGGAATGCCAGAGGGACCTTTCCAGAGACAAGGAATGCTGTAGGGGCATCCCCAGACAGGAAGAAATTTCAGGGACAATTCCAGAGTGTAGGTAGGCCAGAAGGGGAGAGGGTTTTGGGCAAGAGGGGGGAATGCTGTAAAGACTGAGCCAGACAGGGAGAATGCCCAAGGGACCAGGCTGAATGTCAAGACTGCCCAAGGGACTAGTCAGGACGAAGAAAAAATGCCTGTGATACTAGGTTGGATGGGGAGAATTCTGGAGGGACCGAGCCAGACTAGAAGAATGGAGAGGGGGGGGGGGGGATAAGGCTGGGCAGGAAAAATAGTGTCTGGACTTGGCCTAGACGGGGAGAATTCTGAAGGGTCTTTGCCTGACTGTGAATGTTGGAGAGACTGTGCAGGAGACAGAGATAGAGTAGATAGAGTGCAGGAGACAGTGCTGTATAGAGCTGCAGAGAGAATGCAAGAGACCAAGGCTGATGGAGTGTCAAAGAGACTAACAAAATGTGAGATCAAATCTGTAATGCTAAAAATTCCATTCCATACCATACTTTCGCATCTCTGGATATCCACAATATATTTCACCACCCTGGACATTTAATATACAAGAAAGTGGGGCTGAGCAGCAGTTTCAGAACTTCCTTGCAGGTTGAAGCTGTTCCTGCCATATGCAATGGTCCCACACTTAAACTTTGCACAGGGTGTTTTAGGACCTAAGGCCAGCAAGGAGTAACCACATCCACTCTATTAGTACGTCTTCTAATGTTACAAATTTTTTTTGTGATTCCCTTCTTGAATAATTTTTTAATTGCTCCATATCACTCATCATTCAGGTGCCCCTCTCGTCAAGCATTGCCATGGAGACTGCATGCCTCCTGTGACCAATGCATACAATAGCACGCAGTGTTGTACATATCAGAACTTCCTTCTCCAGATGAGTAAACATTTGTTTTAACTGTACCATCAGTCAGATGGCTTGAAGTGCAGTCCAGGATATTGAATCCTGAGAATGTAAACACGGCTCACTAGCTCTCCTTTGCTTCCTGCTACATTTGTTATCCCGTTTACAATAACACCTGCTACTAGTACATAAAAAAGTTCATTTTGGGCATGCCTAGACAAATTACATACTTATGGCTGGAATACACGGGCCGAATATCGCCCGATCATTCGACCACCGACTTATGAAAAAATGTTCCTTGGTCGAAAACCTTGCCAACATACACAGGCCGAATATCGCCCGACCGTTTGACCGCCGACCATCGAAACAGTGAATGCGTGATGATGTTCTACAGATTTTAAATGAACGACCTTAACACCAACGTATAGAACAGGGGTCTTCAAACTACGGCCCTCCAGTTGTTCAGGAACTACAGTTCCCATCATGCCTAGTCATGTCTGTGAATGTCAGAGTTTTACAATGCCTCATGGGATGTGTAGTTCCGCAACAGCTGGAGGGCCGTAGTTTGAGGATCCCTGGAGAATATCGTTCGTTCGCAAACGAGACGACAGAATTTTTAGTTTTTTTCAAACTGGATTTTTCGTTCACAATATCGATATCGGTCACTGATGGCTGGGCATTAACGAGTAGAATATCGGCCGATCCTTCGCTGAACGGAAATTTTCGGCCGATTTTCTTATCGTGTATTCTGGCCATTAGTTGAAGTAGAAAGAAAGACTACACAATAACCCCCTTTCTCACACTGGGGCGACACGGCTCTGTACTACTTCGGGGGCAACTTGTGCATTCCCATGCACCACGACTTCAGAGCGACTTGCATGGACTTCACATAATGGAAGTCTATGCAAGTCGCTCCGAGGTCGCCCCGAAGTAGTACAGGACCCTTTTTCTAAGTCGGAGCGACTTGTGTCGCTCCTATTAGAACGGCTCCTGTAGCAGTCAATGGAGCGCGACTTGTCAGGCTGACAAGTCGCCTGACAAGTCGCGCTGGTGTGAATGGAGTCAGGGATCAATCAAACCCGATTCGTTGACCTGCATAGATCAACGATTATACATTGAAAAATCAATGTATTTCAACAGGTTCACACCAGTATGTTGCACTGTGTGCGCTGCCCTTTTCTGAAAAAAGTAGAACATGCATTATTTTCCGAGGAACACATTGCATGTAAATGCAGATAAACATACAAGACAAAACAGTCACAGTTTTCTTTACAAATATAGCTTAATGAAGTTTAAAAAAAGTATTGCAGTGCATTTAAAAACGTAACACACCAATGCGTGACAATGCACCTGAGTGGGTAACGCACACTTTTTAGTGTGAATGGGCTCTCATCCGATTCCCCCGTAGAGAGCAGCGGGCTCTGACACCTCCCTCTCCGCACACAGAGCGGAGAGGGAGCTGTCACCTTGCTGCTCAGCGGGGATCGGCGGATCGATCCCCCGCTGAGCAGAGAACGGACCGCACCGGACAGCAGACCGTGTCAAAGGAGCCTAACTGCAAAAATAAAAGTGCAGGAGCTTTTTTGGCACACATGGGGCAGCTGATTCAAGTGAATAGGGCGCCCTATGCTGTTGGGCGACAAACGCACCAAATAAGGCAATGCGGCACACAGGTGTGAATACAGCCTAACAGTTGGCAAGGTGTTTCTTTCATCAAATGCTGCTCCTTTTTTTTTTTCTTGGTACAAACCCTTGCTGATTCTGGCCAAAGAGTTTAATTATTACTTCATTAGTACATCGCATTTGTTTCCAAACAGCATCTGGCTTGTCTAAATGCTATTTAGCATACCTCCTACTACCTTGCGAGTGGAGTAACAGGTAAGTAACTTTTAGGCCCCTTTCAGACAGGCGGACCGTTCAGATCCGCCTGTCAATTTTTTGGGCGGATCTGAACGGTCACCCCATGCATCTCTATGGGGCATCGGATGTCAGCGAAGACATGTCCGCTGACATCTGATCCATCAAATCTGGACGGATGGAAACCCCATTTTCCATCCGTCCAGCGGATCGGATCGGATGAGAACAGACAGGCGGTCCGTTCCCATCCGATTCCCCCATAGAGATGCATGGGGTCCTGACAGCTCTGTCTCCACACACAGCACGGAGACACAGCTGTCATCCTCCTGCTCAGCTTGTAAAAGGGGCTTAAGGCTCCATTCACACTTGTGCAACTTGTCATGTGACTTTGGACATAAAAGTCGCATAAAAAGTTGCAGCCCAACACCCGTTCAAATCGATGCAACTTAAATTTGAACTTTGAAAAGGTGCCTACACTACTTTGGTGTGACTTTTGATGCAACCTTTGTCCAGAGAATGTAGAGTCAGGTTAAAGTCGCACTGGAAATTGTGCGACTACGCGCTAATGTGAGTATAGTCTTACTCTAAACCAGCCATTAACCCTTGCAGTGTGGTGCAGCCCCACTGCAAGGGATACATTTCAAGTTTCCCCAGAGTTGGCCTTTAACAGACCAAAAAGTAGCAAAAAAGTGACGTTCACTGTTATGTGAAATAGAGGGGATTTACTAAAACTGGAGAACACTGAATGTAGCACACATGCATAGTAACCAATAAGCCTCCAGGTTTTATTGTCAAAGCTTAATTGAACAAGCTGAAGTTAGAAGCTGATTGGTACATATTTAGACATTTGCCTATCCCAGAGACCAGTTTTAGGGAACGTTCACACTGAATTCGGGTTTGAAATTCTGTGAGTTCAGCTGAACACGATTTCAAACCCACATTTCAGTGCGAGTTGGGGGGGGGGGGGGGGATTGAAAGACATCTGTGCGGCTTCATGCACAGATGTCCATTGAAATCGCCCTTGAAGTCGCCAAAAGTAGTGCAGGAACTCGCATACAGAGATCGATACAGCGAAGCAAAGTTGGCGTCGCACCGATTGGGACAGTGCCTTTTTCTGGCAATAGGCTGAGATTTGGCATGCGAGTTCACCTGTCAAATCGCATGTCAAATCTTTCCGATTTGAACAGGGACTGAGGCTCAGTTCACCCTGCCACGGCCGAAAAGCCACGTGACTTTGCAACCCGACTTTTATTGCGGCTTGCTTGCTACTTCATTAACAGTCAATGCAAGTCGTGATGAAGTCGCCCCAAAGTAATACAGGAACCTTTTTCTAAGTTGGTTTGACTTGAGATGCCGCAGTGTGCAATAAAATGTAACTGTGCATTAACATTTCTAAATGTGTTATTTTATTAACCCATTATTTCCCGCAGTAGTTTTCTACTTCTTTACAAAATTTACCTATTATGTAATTTGGCCAGGGATGTGCAAACTTCAGCATGCAACTGTGTGTGTAAGTGTGACTATAATAAATATATACACATGCTTGTTCTGGGTCGTAAACAGAAAGATGATCACAGCCCTGGAGCATCCAACTTCAACAAGTCTGCGTGACAGCTCCCACTTTTGACAAGTTTCTTTATATTTAGTGTCGCCATGTGGTTTATGTGGTTATCTTCCCATTATTCCATGTTCAGGAGAAATCATACTAAAGCTGCTCATAGAAATAGGATACTCATCACCTGGGCTGACCGTGACCATATCCCTTGTGTGTTCTGTTCTAATGGGTAGATTGGTTGGCTAAACTTCTGAGATAATTTCTATTGTTTTCCATAGAGATATGTGGACATCTGGATGTTCTGTTCTTAAGCCCTCGTTCACATTTAATGCGGCTTTGAAATCATGTGACTTCATCTGAACTCGCACGATTTCAAAGCGGCATTTTAATCTGACTTTGGGGGCAACTTGAAAGACATCTATGCAGGTTCATGCACCGCAGTCACTTGAAGTCGCCAAAGGTAGTTCAGGAACTACTTTTGGAAATCGGTGCGGCGCCATATAGTCGGCGTCGCACCGATTGCGATGGTGCCATTGCCGGCACCAGGCTGCAATCTAACCTGCAATTAGACCTGTCATATCACTCCTATGTAAAAAGGCTCAAAAATAAATTCACTTTTCGATCATGTTCAATGCTCTACCCTAATGTTCGGTGGAAAATATAACATGTTCCAGCATCTGCACCCTGCACATCCGATCCCCCTTTCCCTGTGACAGCGGGCAGGGGATCGTCTCCCAGCATCTGCTGTCACAATTTGAAAACAGCATGGCTGTGTAGGGCGCTGCCCACATGGCCGTGTCATTTATTCACACAGTTTCCTGTGACTGAATAGACTACAAATACCATCATCCATTGCAACTGACGGCTTGTAGTTTTCAATGAACTATGAGAATGCTGGTAAGCACTCTGGTAATTTATTGACTCATCCTGCTCTCAGGTAACTGCCTGCCCATACAATGTACGAGCAAACAGCTATCCTGAGAGTTTGCAGGAGCCTGAGATTGCACCCGTCATTGCTGATCGCGGTTGCAATGCTCTGCAAGCTCCTTATACACATTTTTTTTTACCTGCAAAACATTGTGCATCTTTTTTTTTTTTCTATTATTTTTTTTCAAAAGGTGAACTTCGCCTTTAGCATTCCTCCTCCATAGGTATAAGCCCTGGTTTACCCCATTGCAGCTTTAAAATCTGGCTACTTCAGCACGATTTCAAAGCCACCAATCAGTGCCATTTTTATGTGCGGCTCGCTGACATCTGTGCAACTTCATTTACACAGATGTCAATGCAAGTTGTGCATGAAATTCACAGAAGTAGCGCGGGAACCTTTTTCAAAGTCTCTGCGATTTGAACGGTTCCATTGCCGGCAATAGGGTGCGATTTTGAACTGTCAAAACGCTTTTCAAATTGCACTGGCATTAACTAGGGTTAAACAATGTGCGAAAATGATCCATCTCTCTGTGCATATTTAAAAAAGTCAGATTATACCTGGATGTTTGCTTTCCATCTCATGACTTTGTGTAGCTTAAAGCAGAACCTTACCCAATAGGGGACATTCCGCCTCTCCTTCTTTCTCCCCCTCCCCCCCCCCTCCTCCTCTTCCATAATTGGTCAGGCAGGGCAGGTACCAGGTTTGAAAAGTACCCGCTCCCACTTCGGTCAGATCGATGCAGCGACCTGAACGGAAGTAAACCCCCCCCCCCCCTCCTTCCCCTGCAGTCCCTTGGGACGCGTTACAGGTCCCAGGAAACTGCGGGACCATTCACGAGGTGCAGCACAGCTCATGCATGCACAACGGCAGCCAGCTGTGAAGCCACAAGGAGTCACAGTTGGCTGCCCACAGTTAAGATGCTGGTGCCTTGACCTGAAGACAGGTCAGGTGAGGACATCGCTGGATCTTGGGACAGGTGAGTGTCTGTTTTTTTTTTTTTTTTTTTAAAGTCAACAGCTACAGTGTTTGTGGCTGCTGACTTAAATTTTTTTGTTTACAGAGTGAAGCTCCTCTTTAAAGTGTGTATCCAGGTATTGCCCAAATCTGCCCCAAAGCATCCTTATTCTAACCCTTTTAAAGCATGTTCCAGCATTATTATTTTTTCTTTTATCCTGTTTCTGTTTGGAAAAAGGGCTTTTGTTCCATGTGACATTATCACCAGGCTTGTAAAATTCTTGAAAGGCCTCGGCTCCTAATGATATAGTGACACCTTCCAGAACTACATCTCTCAAAAGCTCCTTCCCTACACACAGGCTTTGAGAAGTCAAAATATTAACATTGTTTGCTGGCCAAATAAGCCAATGGATATATGTGGAGAGAAACAGATAGGAGGTAATCTAGTAGGCAGGGATGACAATGCCGATGGGCATTTCAGTGCTGTGCAAAGGCACTGTGTTGTCAACCCAAATGGGAAGTTTAGCACTTTGAATTTCTGGCAGATCAGTAGTCTTTTTTTTTTTTTTTTTCAGTTCATTTATCCCTTTTTAAAGGGAGCTGCACAGGACTTTGCTTCTTCTGCTTATGTGCAGAAAAATCTTCTTTCAGTCCTATGGAAAGGCGGTTCTTAGTTGGGAGGTGAATAAAAGCCTTTCTATAGAAATGAATGATGGTTCTTCTGCACAGTGCCCAAATCACTGACCTCAACAAAAGACTTACAAAAAGTTTCCAGGAGATCTGGGGGTATTCTGCAGGAGATGTTGTTGGTAAATCCCAACTCCAGTCCAAACCTTTTTTTTGTGTGTGTTTTGGACACAGAGGAGAAGCGTTAGAATGTCTGTTTCCTACGTTTGACAGAGGTACTAGCTGCTCCTTCTCTTTCTCTTTCTGCACTACAGATCTTCACCCTTTGTAGAGAAACCGCTGCCTGAATAGCATTCTGCGTTCATCATTTATGAGTGTCAAATGCCTGACGACCCTGTATACTCTGTGGCTCCACCTTCTGACCCCTATATCACTAGACAACGGACATTGGTATTGGTGCAAAATGTATATACTAGTGTGCCCCAGAGGTTCTCAAAGCAATCAAATAAATTTGATTAAAAACTCTATTATAGAAAAGTCTGTAAAGTCCATAAGTGGGCTCACTTTTGTGGCAGCTCAGTGTAAAAGCAAAAAGTGACTTGAGGGTAACGGAGCAGAAAGCACAAGCGCCATAGTAAGCGTAGCATATATTATCGATGACAAGAGTATTACTCACAAGGGTAAATTCCTCAAAAGCATAGAACACTGCAGATCGTCCCCGTGGAATGATGGGTCAGGATGACCTGCGGCTGAGCACTCGAAAGGACGCTGCTGGTGGATTCCAGCACTTCCTGGAGCAGTGGAAAGCACAGGTGACTAGTCGTGACATCATTTCCCAGGTATAATGGGATGTCGTAGGCAACGCGTTTGTGGAGCATGGGCTCCTTCAGGCCATCCTGACCCATCGTGCCACTGATGGGGACGATCTGCAGTTCTCAATGCTTTTGAGGAATTTACCCTTTAGAGTAATACTCTTGTCATCGATAATAAATTCCATATATGCTACACTTAGTAAGACACTTGTGCTTTCTCCTCAGTTCCCCTATATCACTCGAGGAAACAATAGTGATACAGGGTATATGTAGTAAAAAAAAGTCCTGGATGGATGCACCCCAATGAAATCACCAATATTCGTACATAAGTATAAAATGACAATCCATACTGCAATGTTAGGGTATAGATACAGCACAGTATAACTAACGCGTTTCACACCATTCTCGGTGCTTAATCATAAGCTTAGCTATGATTAAGCACCAAGAAGGGTGTGAAACACGTTAGCTGTATCCGTACCCTCACTGTGCTGTATGGATTGTCATTTTATTCTTATAGACAAATAAAGGTGATTTCATTGGAGTGCGGCCATCCAGACTTTTTTCACTAAATATTTTCTGATACATACAGGGCTAGCACCCTTTCCATGTGAAGTGGTGGTGAAATTTAGGGGTAAATACCTTGAGTGGTTTACTTTTTGTTTAAGTGTCGGCTCACACTGGTCCGACTCGAAGTCGCCCCGACTTCGGGCGACTAATGAAGTCGCCTGTGCACCGCGACTTTGGCGCGGCTTACAAGGACTTCACATAATGGGAAGTCAATGCAAGTCGCTCCGACTTTTCAAAAAAATAGCGCAGGAACATTTTTCTTAGCCGGAGCGACTTGAGTCGCTCTGATTAGAACGGTTCCATTGCACAGAATGGAACGCTACTTGTCAGGCGACCAAGTCGCCTGTCAAGTCGGATCAGTGTTAACCTGGCACTTATAGTGATACAGGAGTTGGCAGAAAGAACCACAGTGCTGAACTGGGGACTAGGTCTCTGATATACCCCAAAGTGTCAAATACAAAAGATCACTTGACAAGGATCGAGAGTGAAGATTGGTGACACATGCAGGGGACCAGATAACTATTACCTGTGCTCTCTTTAAGGCGCATCTTTCATTTTGCTTTTTGGAAATTACAGCGTCTCTTTAACAAGCATCAAGCAGCTTTTTAATTTATAATCCCCTGATGACAAGAAGTTTCGACTTTATGAATGCCAGCTTTATTGGATCTGAAAGTGTCATTACACTTAAAGGGTTGTGAAAGTTAGTGTGATCAGAGTAAGTAGCTCTAGTATTAAGTTACAAGGCTTTAGTGTATTTCTGCTTTTGCAGCCAAATTGGGATAACACCTTGTTTATATTAGTTTCATGTCCCTATTCACATTGCATAAAAAAAAAAAACAAATGCAAAAATTGCAGCCTACCATTTGGATGCTTTATTCTGGACCCTCTAGCATGTAAAAAATCCTCTTTAGTTATTGGATAGGGGGGGGGGGGGGGAATTAGTGGGATACTTAATACTTACCTGCATCTTTCCATTTCTGCGGGCTGCTCTTGCATGGGCACGGCAGCCCATTAATTTCAAAGGGCTGCAGTGCTTGCGTTTCCCGCAGGAAAAGGTGTATGCAGCTTTTTCAATACGTGGCCCACAGGTAAATCGCATGGTCATTTTCACCATGCAATTTCCCTGTGGTTCCCACACATGAATTGCGATTTTACATGAGTTGGGAGTGCCATTCAGAATGTGTGTTTTCTGACAGAAGATTTCACCGCAGGTGGTTGCGGGTGTGGGATTCGCTGTGATTCCCGCAGCCACACACATAGGTGTGAACCTAGCGAAAAGCATTCTTCAGCACCAATTTGGGAGCTTTGAACACTTGAAGGTCGTCAAAGCTTTAAAATTGCTGTAAACAGTGCCTTTGTCCTATGTATACAAGATCTTCAAGAAAGCCGCTGGATCTCACATTCTAACTTACTAGCTAAGATTAAATGATGCCAGCATGTTAGACCATTATTTTAAAATATTTATTTTTTCATTTTGACCTAGTTATTAAGCATATATTCTCATGTCTTCTAATCCAACTGTCCTAAATTTTCTGGAGAATGAAGTAGATGGAAGCATAGTGAGTGTTAGTTTTATACAAGTAGTGTTCTTTTTTTTGGGGGGGGGGGGGGTTTGCCGCGTTTTCCATTACTCAATGGCAAGGTGCGTTTGTAGTGCGTTTTTTTTTTTTTAGCTTCCCAAACATGTTCCAAAGAGTTTCACTTATTATTCTTATTCAGGTGTAGGTGTGTGGATGGGAGTGTCTGGTGCAGCTGCCTGTCTGGGGTGACAACGTTGTTGTTTTTAATTTCGGCAATGGTGGAGGTGGTATTTTTTTAACATTTGTATTTGTGAATAAAGATATTTGCATTGTTACACCATTTTTTTCCTCCTTGATGAAACTCTTGAGGACTCTCTCCTCTTTAACCACTTTACCACCGGAGGATTTTGCTGTCTTACGTTTGGGCCACTTTTTGCGATTCGGCACTGTGCGACTTTAACTGACAATTACACGGTCATACAATGCTGTACCCAAACGAAATTTACGTCCTTTTTTTCCCACAAACAGAGCTTTCTTTTGGTGGTATTTGATCACCTGTGCGATTTTTACTTTTTGGGCTATAAACAAAAAAAGAGCGTAAATTTTGAAAAAATAACAATATTTTTCAAATTTTTTTATATGAAATTCCCCCCTAAAAAATGTAAAAATGTAAATTTTTTTAAATTTTTGGCCAATTTTTTTCTGCTACATATGTTTGGTAAAAAAATCACAATAAGCGTATTTTGATTGGTTTGCACAAAAGTTATTGCGTTTACTTAACTAAGGGAAAGATTTCTGTCATTTTTGGAGTTTTTTTTTTTAACTCGTAATGGCGGCGATCTGCGATTTTTTTTTTTTTTTTTTTTTTTTTGCGGGACTGCGACATTGCGGCGGACAGATCGGACCCTTGACTGACATTTTTGACACTTTTGGGGGTACCAGTGACATTACTGCAGTAATCAGTGCTATATATATGCACTGTTACTGTAAAAAGGACACTGGCAGGGAAGGGGTTAATTTTATTGGAGAGGGAGGGGTTAATGTATGCCTGGTGCTTACTAACGTGTGTGGGGGGAGGTGACTGAGTGACACAAGGACAGATCGCATGTTCAGCTATGATATCTGACCCTGCCTGTCACTTAGGAGATCTGCCCGCTTGTGTTTACACAAGCAGGCGAATCTCCACACTCGATTCCCCGACAATTGGGGAAGAGCAGCGGCGATCGCCACCGCTCCTCCCCTGGCCCGACTCCCGCTGTGACTGAATACAGCGGGAGCGGGCCTCCGGCAGTGCGCGCGTGCCGCCGAGAAAGGGGAGTGTCTGGCGACGTAGGTCTACGTCGCCAGACGATAACGAACCACTTTGCCGCAGTAGAGCTCTAGTGAGCAGACGGCAAGTGGTTAATTATATGCTGTGATTATAGAGGATTACACTCCTGCTTTATTGAGGAGTGATGGTTTATTCTTTGTTGGGGGATGATTGGAATATTTGCATTCCCCCCCCCTCCCCTACATTTATACCGAGGTGTAGCTTGAGCCTGTTATTTTTTTCTCTGGTTATATACATGTTCCAAAGATGCTGCAATCATGGATGCATGAAGGTAAAAAAACCTTGAGCCTTTACAGCCACTTTAACACCGGGGGCACAGCCAATGACTGATCACTGTACTGGCCGCTGCGACCAATTACAGCAGGTCACATGACCATTGTAAACAATGATGGCTTCCTTTCATGCCATCCATTGTATACAATTGTGTTGCTAGCAGTGATTGGTCACATGTGATCATGTGGTACAGACAGGGCCAATCACAACCCATTTGTACCATGTGATTAGCGTTGACCAATCACAGATAATCACAACAAAAGACACTGAATTAATTTGTTTCATTCAATAAAAATCCTAATATGTTAAAAAAAGTATATATATATATAATATATATCCTGATCACTTCCCCAGAGTAGTACAGAGTAGCATTGCTCTGGTCACAGTGTGTTTGAAAATAAAAAAATGTGCAAAAAATAAAATAATTTTTTTTTTGTAAATGTTATTATTTATTTATTTATTTTTGACATACCGTCAGCAGTCAGTGTTCCAGATCACTGCCACACCAGTTATATGATAACGCTGTACTGCCTCTTACTAAATACCTTGGACTGTCCACCTTCCAATAAGGGGTTTGTAATTTGTGGGATATTTGTACTGTCTTGCCATTTTCATGCCTCAAGAAATGAGATTTCAGTACATCAGTATTGATCTATTTTTTAGATATATACCATAGTTTGAGGACTCTCTAACTTTCCTACAAACTAAATAATATACACAGATTTGGATTATTTTCACCAAAGAAATGTACCAGAATACATTTTGACCCAAATTTATTAAGAGATTATTCATTTTAAAACCGAAACGAAAAAAAAAATTGTTTTCTCTTTTCTTCAAAATTTTCTGTCTTTTTTTTGTTTACCAAAAAAATAAAAAAAACCCCAGTGGTGATTACATACCAGCAAAAGAAAGCTTTATTTGTGGGAAAAAAATAATTATAGGTACAGTGTAGCATGACCGCGCAATTGTCATTCAAAGTGTGACAGCGGTAAAAGCTAAAAATTGGCCTGGACTGGAAGGGGGTAAAAGTGCCCAGTATTGAGGTCTGCATGTGAATCTGCATGTGGGCTTTTATTTATGAGAGATGCCACATGTTTTAGGACTCATTCACTATAGTCCAGGCCACTGCAGTGCCTTAACCACTTCAGCCCCGGAAGATTTGGCTGCTCAAAGACCAGGCCCTATTATGCGATTTGGCACTGCTTGACTTAAACGGACAATTGCGCGGTCGTGCGAAGTTGTACCCAAATTAAATTGACGTCCTTTTTTTCCCACAAACAGAGTTTTCTTTTGGTGGTATTTGATCATCTGTGTGATTTTTTATTTTTTGCGCTATAAACAAAAAAAGAGCGACTATTTAAAAAAAAAAAAAATAACAATATTTTTCACATTTTTTTAATATAAAATTCTCAAAAAAAATGTAAAAATCAAAATTTTTTAACATTTTAGGCCAATTTGTTTTCTGTTACATATTTTTGGCAAAAAAAAAAAAATCGCAATAAGCGTATTTTGATTGGTTTGCGCAAAAGTTATTGCGTTTACTAACTACGGGAAAGATTTATGTCATTTTTGTTTTTTTTTAAACTAGTAATGGCGGCGATCTGCAAATTTTTTTTTTGCAGGACTGCGACATTGCAGCAGACAGATCGGACCCCTAACTGCCATTTTTGACACTTTTGGGGGTACCAGTGACATTACTACAGTAATCAGTGCTATAAATATGCACTGTTACTGTAAAAATGACACTGGCAGGGAAGGGGTTAAGTGTGTCCTTAGGGGCGTTATGCTAACTGTTAGGGGGCGTGGCTAGTATATAGCACTATTTAGCAGGATCGCATAGCCTCTGTGCCTACTTCAGTGAGAATGACAGACAGCTGTGTTTACATCAGCCGTCTGTCTTTCTCCCTCTCCTGTGGGAGATTGCGAGTGGCCGGCGGCCATTGGAGCCGCCGGTCACACGCACTGGCTAGGCAGGGAACGAGCGCGGACGGGAGCGCTCCTCCGGCAGCTCGCACTCGTCCCCTACAGGCTCTTTGGCAAGCGACGTAGTACTACGTCACTTTGCCTGTAAGCAGCTGCGTGCCGCAGTAAATGTACAGGAGATGGTCAGCAAGTGGTTACATTGAAATTAAAGGCAATATAGAAAAAAATAGAAAAGTATGTAGGACTTTAAAGGTAGCCACCATAAATCCCAATACTAGTACTCAGACATATTAAAAGTAGAAAATGTATTACAACATAATAAAATTGTTTAAAAACAATAAATGAAAAGTATATAGGTAAGTGCTGTGTAACATCTTATAGCACAAGAATCTGAAACATGCCCAATATATGCCAGGATCTGACGAGTAGATGACACAGATCGGCGACAATATCACGTGTCCAGGCTGAACAAAATTCTAGTGCGCCAAATGCCAATGGATCACTACGCGTTTTGCTTATATCTTCCTCAGGAGGTCCTATTAACATAAAGCACCCAAAACGGCGGAGTGGAAGGAGGTCACCCATAAAAGCAGCTCCCGAGGGGAACGTACACCAGGCACTAAACAGCCATAACCTAGAAGTCCTGCCCAAGGGCTACACAATCATCACATGAAGTAGGGCCTTCATAACAAAGGAAAGTCTCCAAAGGACATATAAGGTATCCGCAAAGTTATTATATAGAAATAACACTTAGGATAATGGCTACCAATAGGTAAATGTCTTCCAACTTCCCACATAGGGAGAGGGATGATTGTGGCAACAAAGCTGTCCCTACATTCGGAGGGTCCACCATACAGCGACTTCCCTCTTATCCAGGAGTCTCAGCTCGTAATCCACGCTGTGAGATATCCCCTCCAAAAAGGGAGATTCCGGAAAGGACATATACGATATACTTTTCATGTATTGTTTTTAAACAATTTTATTATGTTGTAATACATTTTCTACTTTTAATATAAGT
Organism: Pelophylax lessonae; assembly: GCF_965119305.1. Lineage (NCBI taxonomy): Eukaryota > Metazoa > Chordata > Amphibia > Anura > Ranidae > Pelophylax > Pelophylax lessonae. The sequence goes on along the minus strand of NC_138771.1, from coordinate 214,506,501 downwards.
CTGAGTACTGTTTTTTTTCCGCATAGGATTTATGGTGGTTACCTTTAAAGTCTTACATACTTATCTATTTTTTTCCTACATTTATTTATGGATGTGGTGCCACATGATACTGAGTCACGTCTCAATATTGTATATGCAATGTAGAACAAAAAACAAGCAGGCAAACGATCATCGAAGAGACATGCAATTTATGTTCTGAAATAAAATAAACCTACTTACCTGCTTGCAGTTTTTGCAATTCATACTGAGCTGCACTTGCACAGCTCATTTTACGTTGCCAGCACAGCCCCTGTGTGCTGGGATGACTGACTGACCCCTCAGGAGTTATATCACCCCACCCCAGTCAATGTAGGTGGCCAAAGACTGGACCCTGGAAGGAGCCTGGGAGAAAATAACAGCGAGGGACCCTTTATGGGCTTCAGATCGTTGGAGAGGAGGTAAGTATGGTGACTTTGATTCCCCTTTAAATGCACATCTTAACAAGCATTGCACTAAGGCAGCACATTCATTTGAATGGGCTGCCTAATGGACCACAACAGGCCAATAATCCTGCAGAAACTGTGCTTATGGCAGGGCTCGACAAATCCCAGGCGCCTGGTCACCATTGCGTTTAGAAAATGGATCCTGGCGCCTTGGCTTTTGTCATCAAATTCACTGTTGGTCTGAATCATTAGAGGAGCGCAGTCTGCCAAAGGCACTAACAGCTGCAGCTCTCCGAGAGTTACAGTGGGTACGGAAAGTATTCAGACCCCCTTAAATTTTTCACTCTTGTTATATTGCAGCCATTTGCTAAAATCATTTAAGTTCATTCTTCTTCCTCATGAATGTACACATAGCGCCCCATACTGACAGAAAAACACAGAATTGTTGACATTGTTGCAGATTTATTAAAAAAGAAAAACTGAAATATCACATGGTCCTAAGTATTCAGACCCTTTGCTGTGACACTCATATATTTAACTCAGGTGCTTTCCATTTCTTCTGATCATCCTTGAGATGGTTCTACACCTTTATTTGAGTCCAGCTGTGTTTGATTATACTGATTGGACTTGATTAGGAAAGCCACACACCTGTCTATATATGTGTATAAGACCTTCCAGATCACAATGCATGTCAGAGCAAATGAGAATCATGAGGTCAAAGGAACTGCCTGAAGAGCTCAGAGACAGAATTGTGGCAAGGCACAGATCTGGCCAAGGTTACAAAAAGATTTCTGCTGCACTTAAGGTTCCTAAGAGCACAGTGGCCTCCATTATCCTCAAATGGAAGACGTTTGGGATGACCAGAACCTGGCTTATGGTTTGTTTTTCATAGATCATGTGACTCAAAACAACTTCAAAGAATTTCAACGGGGAGGTGGGTTTTTGGTGTATTTTTTTTAACCACTTTTCCACCGGAGGATTTTGCTGTCTTACGTCCAGGCCACTTTTTGGGATTCGGCACTGTGCGATTTAACTGACAATTGCGCGGTCGTGCGACGTTGTACTCAAACAAAATTTATGTCCTTTTTTCCCACAAACAGAGCTTTCTTTTGGTGGTATTTGATCACCTGTGCGATTTTTACTTTTTGCGCTATAAACAAAAAAATAGCGACAATTTTGAAAAAATAACAATATTTTTCAAATTTTTTTTATATGAAATTCCCCCCCAAAAAAAATTTAAAAATCAATTTTTTTTTACATTTTTTACCAATTTGTTTTCTGCTACCTATGTTTGGTAAAAAAAATCACAATAAGCGTATTTTGATTGATTTGCGCAAAAGTTATTGCGTTTACTAACTAATGGAAAGATTTCTGTCATTTTTGGTGTTTTTTTTTTTAACGCGTAATGGCGGCGAATTGCTTTTTTTTTTTTTTTTTTTTTTTGCTGGACTGCGACATTGTGGCGGACAGATCAGACCCTTGACTGACATTTTTGACACACTTGGGGGTACCAGTGACATTACTACAGTAATCAGTGCAATACATATGCACTGTTACTGTAAAAATGACACTGGCAGGGAAGGGGTTAATTTTATTGGAGAGGGAGGGGTTAATGTAGGCCTGGTGCTTACTAACGTGTGGGGGGAGGTGACTGAGTGACACAAGGACAGATCGCATGTTCAGCTATGCTGAACCCTGCAATCTGTCACTGTCTGTCACTTAGGAGATCCGCCCGCTTTGTTTACACAATCGGGCGGATCTCCAAACTCTATTCCCCGACGATCGGAGAAGAGCAGTGGCGATCGCCGCCGCTCCTCCCCTGGCCTGACTCCCGCTGTGAATGAATACAGCGGGAGTGAGCGCCGCCCACAAGGGGAGGAGTCCAGCGACGTAGGTAACTAACCACTTTGCCGCAGTAGAGCTTGAGTGAGCGGTCGGCAAGTGGTTAACTGACCAAAAAATGCAGCAAGCAGAATTTTTAACACCACAAAAGTTTTTAATAGAGTGGAGAACGATTAGAATGCTTGTCAGTTTTTTTGCTATCGGTGCTCCCATTAAGGAGATTCACAATCTCTGTTTTTCTTCTTTATAATTATTGTTGAAAGTAAAAGAAAATCACAAATTTTGGGTTGTCCCCAGAAAAGTAATAGAGGGGAAATCTTCCAATGGGGACACTAGATCTTGGGCCCTGGGAATCCCCAGGAATTTCCCTTAATTTGCAGGGATTTCCTCTCACTTCTTGTTTGGCTGTTGGACAGGAAGTGGAGGAAAATCTCTGCATTGGGACACAGATGGCAAAAAAAAATTCTAGCAGGGGTCGTAACCAATCCCTTGCTCTATCCAAAATGAAAAAAGCTTTGCATATAGTTCTACTTTTGGTATCATGTACACGGGATGTTTGAAAACCTCTCCTGAACACTGGAACTTGACAGCTAGTAACCGACGGTTAAAAACGCCAGCTTTGCCGTGTTTACACGCCACGTTTTTGCGTGTTTAGCGTTTGCATTTCGAAGAGTTTTTACATTGTAAAATGGTCAGAAATGTATCCCCATTGAAAACACCTGTGAACGAAACGCTTATAAACACGGGTTTGCACGCTGTTACAAGCATTTGGCGTTTCAAATGCCAATAAACTTCCGTCTGAATGCATTTTTTTGCGTAAAAAAAAATGCCACTAAACTCAACTGCCTCTAAATGACTATAAGCTACTCGGTGTACATGGACAGATAAGATAACCTATAGGACAGTTCAGGGGCTGCTGTTGGGCTAAACGTCTGTTTATCAGCAGCAGTGTGCATTGAGGCCTTAAGCAGTAAACAATGATTTGTTGAATCTCTCTTTATATTAACTCCCTGCATCCTGAGCCAGTCTGGGCTTGAATACTTTGCACAAGGGATTAGTATAGGGACGTGCTTACAGAAGGGGAGAACACCGGGATAACGGGGTGCTGAGGCTCCCTCATTGTCCAGTCTGCAATCCACAGTAGAGGGATGCAGAATTTCTTCACCTTTTTTTGTTTTTTGTAGTAGCAATACGCTCCAGTAAGTACCATTATCATGGTTTAGACTTTGAAAGTATGTTCAGCTCTGCACTTATTGGATGTTTGCAGGGTTAGGGGTAAGATATTTATCTGCCCTATAAATGAGGTCAATTCTGCTTACGAGCAGAGACTTTTAAGAGGCCAGGTGATTGGTGCCATCTTTGAGGTTAAAACAAATGAGCATGTCTCAGAAGTGTTGGGAGTCAGCTTTTAATTGCGTTTGCTACCTTATTCTGAGGATTGGCTCTGACCTATTTTTAATTTTTTAATCATTAAGTAATTAAAGCAGAGTTCCACCCAAAAAATTGAACTTCCGCTTTAAGGCCTCCTGACTCCCTGACATGCCACATTCAGCATGTCATTGTTTTTGGTGGGTAGCGGGCACCTAGATTTGACAGGTATGCGCTCCTACTTCCACTCGGACTTCCTAGGCGGCTTGAGGGGAAGTACTCCTCTCCCCCTCCCTCCCTGTCACAGGTGCCAGAAGATTGCCCGCCCACTTAGGATGTGCGCACCCGGCTTTGAAGCCGCAAGCTGTCACAGACGGGTGCCACACTAGAGATGCCAGCACCGCTGGAAGAAGAGGGAGAGAACGGAGGCTCCCGCCAGCCGCATCGCTGTATCGTGGGACAGGTGAGTGTGTGCTTATTAGAAGTCAGCAGCTACACATTTTGTTATAGGCTTTAATAAACACAAAAACGGGTGGAACTCCGCCTTAAGAAATTTATTTATTATATGGTATCTTTTCATGTTCATTTAGTGAAATGGCAAATTAAAAGCTTTGGGATAATAGCTGAACTATATAAAATGATGATGAATTTGGAGCAGGTTTTTCCAGTCTGTGATGCGATCCTCCCAGCATTTTTATATTACTATTATCCAGAAATATATGTAGGTTATTGTGACTCAGGATGTGCTTCTTTGTAATAGACAGAGGATTGAGTGGTTAGTCAGGTTCTTACAAACCTCTGTCAATGTTGTTTGTGCAGATAAACCACATAGTATACTGTGTCAAAACGACCAGCTGCCGCACCAGCAAAAGCACGCTATAGGACTTCATTTTCTGTATACCAGAAAAAGCACGCTATAGGACTTCATTTTCTGTATACCAGAAAAAGCACGCTATAGGACTTCATTTTCTGTATACCAGAAAAAGCACGCTATAGGACTTCATTTTCTGTATACCAGAAAAAGCACGGCATAGGACTTCATTTTCTGTATACCAGAAAAAGCACGGCATAGGACTTCATTTTCTGTATACCAGAAAAAGCATGGCATAGGACTTCATTTTCTGTATACCAGCAAAAGCATGGCATAGGACTTCATTTTCTGTATACCAGAAAAAGCACGCTATAGGACTTCATTTTCTGTATACCAGAAAAAGCACGGCATAGGACTTCATTTTCTCTATACCAGCAAAAGCACGGCATAGGACTTCATTTTCTCTATACCAGAAAAAGCACGGCATAGGACTTCATTTTCTGTATACCAGCAAAAGCACGGCATAGGACTTCATTTTCTCTATACCAGAAAAAGCACGGCATAGGACTTCATTTTCTCTATACCAGAAAAAGCACGGCATAGGACTTCATTTTCTGTATACCAGAAAAAGCACGGCATAGGACTTCATTTTCTGTATACCAGCAAAAGCATGGCATAGGACTTCATTTTCTGTATACCAGCAAAAGCATGGCATAGGACTTCATTTTCTCTATACCAGAAAAAGCACGGCATAGGACTTCATTTTCTCTATACCAGAAAAAGCACGGCATAGGACTTCATTTTCTGTATACCAGAAAAAGCACGGCATAGGACTTCATTTTCTCTATACCAGAAAAAGCACGGCATAGGACTTCATTTTCTGTATACCAGAAAAAGCACGGCATAGGACTTCATTTTCTGTATACCAGAAAAAGCATGGCATAGGACTTCATTTTCTGTATACCAGAAAAAGCACGGCATAGGACTTCATTTTCTGTATACCAGAAAAAGCATGGCATAGGACTTCATTTTCTGTATACCAGAAAAAGCACGGCATAGGACTTCATTTTCTGTATACCAGCAAAAGCACGGCATAGGACTTCATTTTCTGTATACCAGCAAAAGCACGGCATAGGACTTCATTTTCTCTATACCAGAAAAAGCACGGCATAGGACTTCATTTTCTGTATATGTCTTTTTCAGGTCAAAGAATTGATGTGTGCATATGTTTTATTCTCCTTGCGCTGAAATGGAGAGCCTTTATACAGTGTACTTCTAAATAAAAGTTTGGTCAAGCCTGTTGCTTGAAGGGCCTACAATATTGAAATTGAGAGTATTTTGTTTAAAAATAGAAAAAAAAGGGAAGCAGAACTGGAGAAGTTTCCTGTAGCATTTGGTTGCCTTTTCACTTTTAAAACATTTATTTAACCTTTGTTTCAGTTTTTCTAAATTCTCTAAAATATATATAATAAATCTGCCTCCACCCCCCCCCCCCCCCCCCACACACACACACACAAAATGGCTGCTGGCAAAAGATACATGATAATACAAGTATGTGACAGATATATAAGGTATATATATATATATACACACACACACAGTATCTCACAAAGGTAAGTACACCCCTCACATTTTGTAATTATTTTATTATACCTTTTCATGTGACAACACTTGAGAAGTTACACTTTGCTACAATGTAAAGTAGTGAGTGTACAGCTTGTATAACAGTGTAAATTTGCTGTCCCCTCAAAATAACTCAACACACACAGCCATTAATGTCTAAACCTCTGGCAACAAAAGTGAGTACACCCCTAAGTGAAAATGTCCACATTGGGCCCAAAGTGTCAATATTTTGTGTGCCCACCATTATTTTCCAGCACTGCCTTAACCCTCTTGGGCATGAAGCTCACCAGATCTTCACAGGTTGCCAATGGAGTCCTCGTCCACTCCTCTGTGATGATATCATGGAGCTGGTGGGTGTTAGAGACCTTGCGCTCCTCCACCCTCTGTTTAAAGGATGCCCCATAGATGCTCAATAGGGTTTAGGTCTGGAGACATGCTTGGCCAGTCCATCACCTTTACCCTCAGCTTCTGTAGCAAGGCAGTGGTCGTCTTGGAGGTGTGTTTGAGGTTATTATCATGTTGGAATACTGCCCTGCAGCCCAGTCTCCAAAGGGAGGGGATCATGCTCTGCTTCAGCATGTCACAGTACATGTTGGCATTCATGGTTCCCTCAATGAACTGTAGCTCCCCAGTGCTGGCAGCACTCATGCAGCCCCAGACCATGACACTCCCACCACCATGCTTGACTGTAGGCAAGACACACTTGTCTTTATACTCTTCACCTGGTTGCCGCCACACACGCTTGACACCATCTGAACCAAATACATTTATTTTATAAAACAAAAGAGGAGCAGTCAAAAAGCCAGCAAAATACACTCCTATGAATGCTGCTGCTCACCACGAGACAGCAAATTGGATCCACCTGGCATCATCCGCATTGCTGCTGCCACCTTTGCCTCTTCTTCCACATTTAGCATCTTCTGTCCTCTATCATTGGCTGGCCACTGAAAATGTAGCCTATGTGCGTTGGCATTATGTTATTCATGGCGTTGCTCCTTTCATGGTATTTGTGCTGGGAGTGTACACTGCACTTTGCATGTGCCACAGGCAATGTACAAGTGTGGCATCCGAACATTCACTGATTGAATAATTGAACTTATTTTTGTTTGTTTTTTCTTTATAGCTCTGCATATGACACCAAAACAAGACAAAAGGTAGCAGTGAAAAAATTGTCCAGGCCCTTTCAGTCACTGGTCCATGCACGGCGGACATATCGGGAGCTGCGTTTACTTAAACACATGAAGCATGAAAATGTAAGTAGTGGCTTTTTTTTTTGCATGAAACACACTAATTAAAATCAGTGTTGTGCCACAATACACAGAAAAAAACAGTTTATCAGATAGTGTGACCCGCTTTAAAGAGGCTCCATGCTGATATTCGGTTCTTTGCTGTCACTTCTTATGAGCATTTTATATTTAATGAAAAGTCAAAATTTTGCTAGCAGCAAGACAGTGGTATAAAAAAATCTTGCTGTCTTGTGAGTGTTTGGACTCAGGAATGATTTATTCTGAAGGCACATCCATTTAATGAGGAGAATGTGGCCTTTTACTCTATCAGATAAGTCTGGTACTGCTGGCAGGTTTGATTGTACCTGGGTGCTTTGCACAGTGTTATCTTCTTTGGGAACAAAGATTGCCACTCAAACATTGTTCTTCTAAACTCTGGAAGGAATGTGCTCGTCTAACCATGGGGAAGCATTGACAGAATAGGAAAATACACTTTAACCACTTTACCACTGGAGGATTTTGCTGTCTTACGTCTGGGCCACTTTTTGCGATTGGGCGCTGTACGACTTTAACTGACAATTACGCGGTCGTGCGTCGCCGTACCCAAACTAAATTTACGTCCTTTTTTTCCCACAAACAGAGCTTTGATGGTATTTGATCACCTGTGCGATTTTTACTTTTTGCGCTATAAACAAAAAAAGAGCGTTTATTTTGAAAAAATAACAATATTTTTAACATTTTTTTATATGAAATTCCCCCCTAAAAAAATGTAAAAATCTAAATTTTTTTTAATTTTTGGCCAATTTGTTTTCTGCTACCTATGTTCGGTAAAAAAATCACAATAAGCATATTTTGATTGGTTTGCGCAAAAGTTATTGCGTTTACTATCTAAGGGAAAGATTTCTGTCATTTTTGGTGTTTTTTTAACGCGTAATGGCGGCGATCTGCGATTTTTTTTTTTTGCGGGACTGCAACATTGCGGCGGACAGATCGGACCCTTGACTGACATTTTTGACACTTTTGGGGGTACCAGTGACATTACTGCAGTAATCAGTGCTATATATATGCACTGTTACTGTTAAAATGACACTGGCAGGGAAGGGGTTAATTTTATTGGAGAGGTAGGGGTTAATGTATGCCTGGTGCTTACTAACGTGTGGGGGGGGGGAGGTGACTGAGTGACACAAGGACAGATCGCATGTTCAGCTATGCTGAACACTGCAATCTGTCACTCCTTGTCACTGAGGAGATCCGCCCGCTTTGTTTACACAAGCGGGCGGATCTCCAAACTAGATTCCCCGATCATCGCCGATCCTTCCCTGGCCCGACTCCCGCTGTGACTGAAAACAGCGGGAGCGAGCCTCCGGCGGCGCGCGCGCGCCGCCCTCAAGGGGCGGAGTCCAGCGACGTAGGTCTAGATCGCTGGACGATAACGAGCCACATTGCCGCAGTAGCAGCAATGTGAGCAGACGGCAAGTGGTAAAAGAAAAGTGCAGTTAAGTTTAAATTTCCTAATGCAAAAGTGATACAAGACAAATCCTAATTGGTGATGGTGATTACTGGTCTTTGCTTTTTAGCTGACTTCACCTCTTTTAAAGCATGCTGAGGTACATGTATCCAGGGCTGTAGATAAGGCGGTACCCCCAGTCCTCCTGTATGGGGCCCAGGCACCAGGGTGAATCGGATGTGGGCAGAGAGGGAGATCAGCAATTACTGGAACTGATCCCCTGTATGGCTCTCTCTGCAGCAGCTGAAAGCTGGCATCTTCTTCTCTCCCTCCTACTGGCTTTCAGATTCTGCAGAGGGAGCCATACAGGAGATCGGTTCCAGTAATTGCCCCCCTGCTTCGCTGATCACCTTCCCTCCCTGTGTTCCATACATTTCCTACTCTCCAGAGTCAAAAGCAGTTTTAGTGCAGTCAGTAACGCAAGCCGTGGCCACAAACCATAATGGCGCTTTTGAAGATGACGTTGCCCCAGAATGTGTTCAGAGCTTTCTGTAAAGCAAGAGCCTTTATAAATGCTCTGACTATATTGCCTCAGTCTCACTGCTGACATTGTGTTTATGCCTTATTTACTAGCATAATGTAGTCCACGATTTCATTGATCTTGAGTTTGAATGCTATTTAATTAGCTTGCAAACACATTTTTGCAAATAATTGTGCTGAGAACAAAGAGAAAGGTATCTTGATGACTGCTCCATTAAAAGTGTCACCAGTGTACACACCTGCAAGTAAGAACCATTATTGTGTGCTTATTTGTTGAATGAAGAACTTGTGGGGTAATGGATATACTTAATTTTATGATTTGATTAGACTTCACAATAAAAAGTTAAAGTGCCAATCTGGGCTTATGGTAATGATTTAATATAAGCTAAAAGTTTCACAGTTTATACTAGAACTTCACAGAAAGATTGTTTTTTTTATATGGGTTTACCAAACTACAGAAATGTGTAGTATTTCCGTGGGACCAATTCCCGTTGAATGTTTACCCACTGTTTAATCACAATCACAAAAAGATTGTGATTCACTATTGTGAACACTAACTTTCTTTACATTTTACAAGAACTCTGAAAGCGTTGGTTCCTGTATATGCTGCCCCTCCTATCCAAGTGTAAAACAGAATGTGACAAGGAGACGGCACGGGCATGGGGTGGGGTTGCCATTGCGACCCCTGATGCTTCACCAGTGGTTGGGGTGTTTGGTAAAACACGTCTTTAACTATGGGGTTTTACCACCCCCCAAACTACATATGTATCCAAGCCCTTACTGCCCTGAGCCCCCTATAAAGCTGCTTTCACACTGATGTGCTGCCGTTTACCCTCACAGTGGGTGCAGCACAGTGCACCTGTGGCTTTCCTGCAGGCTAGCTGCGCTTTGCCATAGACTTCTATTTTAACTTGTGGGTGTTATGCACTTTCTGAAAGTACAGCAAACCTGCAGGATATAATAGAAGTCTATAGTTTAGTGGGCTAACCCACAGGAAAGCTGCAGGTGCACTGCGTTACACCTGCGGATAAGTGTGAAAGCAGCCTAATAGTTGTAAACCCTTTTATAGGTGCTAATATGCCCATTGCAAAAGTGAAGTGTATGTTTTGATTAATACACTTTCCTCTTCCAGCTTGGGCTGGAATCGCTTTCCAGGCTGCTAGAAAGGTCCCAGGTGAAGTGCCCTTGGCATCACTCTGTCTGGGACAGGAGCTGACGCTACAGAGAAAGCATTGGCTTCTGCGGCTCCTGCTCCCTTCACCACCACCTGCTTCCTCCAATGCTGGGGCCAGCCCTGTGCACTCTGATGCTCTGGGAGGGTGGGTCGGCAACCTGTCGATCACAATCTCGGCCCCCATGTGCATGTGCTTCCCTGATTTGAGGTCCAGGGCCACATCAGAGGGCTCCACAAGCCACAGGTTGAGCACCCCTGATTTAGAGACTTAAAAAAAAAAAAAAATCCCAAAGCTGCGTTTGGAGAGGATCTTATGAGCATAATTTTACGCACGTAATAAATGTGTGCACATGCACATACATTTATTCCAGTGTCCAGAAAACATTACAGAAAACATTACATTAAACTCATTCTACTGGCCAGCATATTAAACACACGTAATTATGCACCAGAACAAGCATTTACATTTGATTGCCATCTCCTGGCAGATAGATCCGGTTTCATAGGAGTATTCTAATATGACCGTGTGCACGAGGCCTAATGATTTGTGTATGAATCACTTTATGTTCATAAACTGGAGTAGAATAAGTAGAATTCTCACAGGTTTATCTAAATGTTTTGTTACCAATCAGCCACAAACAAATGAAATACACACGTTTGTGTGTATATATACAGTCATGGCTAAAAGTTTTGAGAATTACACAAATACTCATTTTCACAAAGTCTGTTGGCTCAGGTTTTATGATGGCAATTTGCATATACTCCACAATATATTGAAGAGTTATCAGATGAATTGCAATTTTCTCTTTCGTTCATTGACTGACACATCTCCTGATCGTCTTAACAGTTGGGGTATACTGCCCCCTACAGGAGTAGGACACTAGGCAGAAAAATGTCTGGCTATGCCTTTGGGCAGTCCCAGGGGGTATACTCCCTCTCTCTGCTATAGGTACTCTTTTTTTTTTTTTTTTTTTTTTTTTTTTTTTACTTTTTTTTTGCCTAGTCAGGAGTAAGGACCTAGTTCCTTGCTGGGATCTCTGGTTCACGCAATTTTTTCTTTTTAGATAGAATTTTTTCCTGTGAGATCTACAATCAACTGCCGGACTAGGTGACGGGCTGGATAATCTAGATCCAGTGGTCAACCCAGTCTGGCCAACAAGCGCGCGCAGACCTAAGCTCCGCACTTGGTTGGCCACAACATAGCCCCACCAGACAGGGGCTGCCCTGTGAGTTAAACGCCTCGCAAGGTTGCATACGACCGGGTCTCAGCCCGAGTGGCAGCGTTCCTCCTGGCCAACAGCCCCCCTATTTAGATGGAGAGGAGGTTCTGTCTGTAGTGGTGCCCGCTTGGTTCTTGTTATGGTAAGTAACTGTGCCTCCTCTCCCCTTGGAGGGTTTTGTGGTAGACGTGGGCCTCTCCATGGGACAGTCGGACCCCTGGATTCCCTTCATTCCCGTTAGGCACCCCCCTCATTGGTCTGGTGGTCCCTGTGGGCCATCTCACCCCACATCTACCCCCCCCTCTCTGGGGCTGTGGGTTGGCCTGGTCCTCTGCCTAGGGTGCCGCCATTTGCTTGTAGCCTGTGTGCTTAATGCACTGCGGCCATGTTTGTGTAGTTCGGTGGCCATTTTGGGTGCAGAAGTTCTGAATGGAGTTCGATCACACAGTGGTGGCTTCCCTGCATCAGGGGGATTTTTCATACCTCCGTCAACATCAAGGACGCTTATCTTCACTTTCCAATATATGTCCGTCTCCAGTGCTTCCTCCGCTTTGCCGTGAGAGGGAAGCATTATCATTTTGTGGCATTACCCTTTGGTCTCGCCTCTGCTCCTCGGGTCTTCACGAAAGTGTTGGCCCCGGTGCTAGCGTTGTTACGCAATGGGGGATCGCAGTACTGGGCTACTTGGACGACCTCCTTCTGCGAGCAGAGTCTCCCACTGCTCTGGTGGAAAACCTGGAAATCACCATACAAGCTTGAGGGTGTTTGACTAGATTCTGAATTTTCAGAAGTCTGCTCTGGTTCCGTCCACAAAGCTGGACTATCTAGGTCTAACTTAGCCAGAGTGCTCCTTCCTCTGGACAAACTCCAGAAACTGTAGGCTGTAATTCGTCTCCTACTGTCCAGCAGATGGTAGTCCCCTCTAGACTTGCATGCGGGTGCTGGGCCGGATGGTGTCTACCTTCGAGGCGGTTCCGCTTGCACAGTTCCATACGAGGTCCCTGCAAGGGAGATTCTGGCCAAATGGGACAAAAACCTGCAGTCTCTGGACAATCAGATCCGACTGAGCCTGGGAACGAAAGAGTCCCGAATATGGTGGCTTTGTCTTCGGCGATTTGGCTGGGAAAATCCTTCCCCCATTTGTATTGGACAGTGGTCACCAGGAATGCCAGCCTGTCCAGCTGGGTAGGCGTCCTCAGCAAAATTTATGCTCAGTGGATCTGGACACTGGAAGAGTCCAGACTACCGATCAATGTCTTGGTACGCCGAGCGATCAGACTATGCCTGGAACATTAGACGGATCCTCTTTAGGGATGTCCAGTGCGCATTCAATTGGACAATGCCACGGCCGTGGCTTATGTCAATTACCAGGGGGGGCACAAGAAGTGTCCTGGCAGCTCTGGAGGTAGCAGGCATTCTAAGGTGGACAGAATGATTCGGTCCAGCCCTTTTCGCCGTACACATTCCCGGGGTGGAAAACTGGCAGGCAGATTACCTCAGTCGCCAGGCCTTGGACCAAGGAGAGTGGTCTCTTCACCCGGAGGTGTTTAATCAGTTGTCTCTCTGGTGGGGCATCTCCGAGGTGGATCTGTTGGCATCCCGGCTCAACAGAAAGGTGCAGAGACTTTTGGCTTGGTCACGGGATCCTCTGGCGGACGCCAAGGATGCACTGGAGGCCCCATGGGGTCAGTATTGTCTGATGTACCCTTTCCCTCCTCTCAAGCTTCTGCCAAGACTTCTATGCAGGATTGAGGCAGAAGGGATTCTGGTCATCTTAGTGAACCTGGACTGGCCTTTACAGGCTTGGTATGCCAATCTGATGTGGTTGGTCACTGACTTTCCTTGGAAGTTCCCTCTGAGGGAGTATCTGCTGTCCCAAGGACTAATCTTCCACCCTGCTTTACAGTCACTGGTTTTGACAGCTTGGCTGTTGAACGCCAGGTACTGATGGATAGAGGTTTGTCTGAGTCTGTGATTCCAACACTGTTAAAAGCTAGGAAATCTACTTCTAGGAAGATCTACCATCGTACATGGAAGACATACATTGCGTGGTGAGTGTCTCTTGGGGTTAATTCTCGCTCTTTTTTCGGTGGCTCGGATCTTAACCTTCCTTCAACTGGGGGTTGAGCAGAAACTGGCCTTGAGTACTATCAAGGGTCAGGTGTCAGCCTTAGCGGTCTTCTTTCAACTGCCCTTGGCCACATACTCCTTGGTGTATACTTTTCTTCAGGGAGATCGGCACTTGACCCCTTCAGTGCAGTCTCTGTTGCCGCCATGGGACCTCAATTTGGTGCTCTCAGTCCTCCAGAAGCCTCCTTCTGAGAATCTTTGGGAGATTCCCCTGCTTATGCTGTCCCAGAAGGTGGCCTTTTTGGTGGCTTTCACCTCTGCGTGCAGAGTGTCGGAATTGGCGGCGTTATCCTGTCCACCTTAGTAAGTGGTTCACAGTGATAAGATGGTTCCTCATCCCTGTTCGTCATTCCTTCCTCAGGTTGTCTCTGATTTTCATTTGAATAAAGACATTGTGTTGCCTTCCCTGTGTCCCAGGCCAAAACATCCAAAGGAAATTTGCATTCCTTGGATGTGGTCTGGGTGATTAGGGTGGACCTGGCAGCTACGGAGTCTTTTAGAAAATCAGACTCACTATGTGTGCTTATGGATGGGCCTCGGAAAGGGTTGTCCACTTCCTCTGCGACCATTTCCAGATGGATCAGACAGACAGTGATTCAGGCCTATTCCATCAAGGGTCAGGTTCCTCCTTTCCCTTTCAAGACGCATTCTACTCGGGCGCTCAGTGCCTCCTGGTCCTTCCGTCATCAGGCGTCAGTGACGTAGGTTTGCAAGGCAGCCACCTGGTCATCTGCACACTTTCACAAAGTTCTATAAAATGGATGCTTCCTTTGGCTGCACGGTTTTGTAGGCTGCTGTTAGAGGACCTGGTCCTTTTTAAGGGTGTATTGTTTTTTCAGGTGGGCTCCAGTTGTTTTGGTTGAGCTCCTGATTACCTGGTTGGCTATAGTTTAGCCTAGGGAATTTATTTTTGCTGTTCCCACCCCTCATGTTTAACACTGCTTTGGGACGTTCCAATGGTTAAGAAGATCAGGAGCTGTGTCTGTCAATGAACAAAAGAGAAAATGGGATTTTTGACTTACAAAAAAATCCATTTCTCTGATGTTCATTGATGGACACAGCATCCACCCCTACACAGCACCCGCCCCTCTGTGGAGTTGCAATTCTTCTGACACTGCTTGTACCAAAACTGAGTACATATAGCAGAGAGAGGGAGTATACCCCCTGGGACTGCCCATAGGCGTAGCCAGGCTTTTTTTATGCCTAGTGTCCTACTCCTGTAGGGGGCAATATAACCCAATGGTTAAGAAGATCAGGAGAATAGCAAAGAATATCAGAGAAATGGATTTTACGCTTCGTCAAAAATCCCATTATTTGCAGAGTCCCTCTTTGCCAAGAAAATTAACTTAATCCCATAAAAAAACATTTCCACTGCATTTGTGAAGAAGGCTTCCAGGCGCCCAAGAAATTCCAGCAAATGCCAGTACCGTCTCCTACTGTTAATTCAGCGGCGGGATCAGGGCACAACAAGTGCAGAGATTGGTCAGGAATGGCAGCAGGCAGGTGTGCGTGCATTCACAGTGAGGCAAAAGCTTTTGGAAGATGGCCTGGTTTCACTTCTCTGCAGGAAAAACAACAGAGACAGACTGATATTCTGCAAAAGGTACAGGGATTTGACTGCTGAAGACTGGGGTAAAGTAATTTTCTCTGATTAACCTAACCCCCCTTTCCGATTGTTTGGGGCATCCGAATAAAACCTTTTCCGGAAAAGAAAAGGTGAATGCTACCATCAGTCCTATGTCATGCCAACAGTAAAGCATCCTGAGACCATTCATGTGTGGGGTTGCTTCTCAGCCAAGGGAGTGGGCTCACTCAACAATTCTGCCTAAGAACACAGCCATTAAAAAAGAATGTTACCAAAACATCATCCGATAGCAACTTCTCCCAACCACCCAAGAACAGTTTGGTGACGAACAATGCCTTTTCCAGCATGATGGAGCACCTTGCCATAAGGCAAAATTGATAACTAAGTGGCTTGGGGAAAAAAACATCAAGATTTTGGGTCTATGGCCAGGAAACTCCCCAGACCTTAATCCCATTGAGAACTTGTGGTCAATCCCCCAGGCAGGTGAACAAAAAAATCCCCACAAATTCAAAGACAAACTCCAAGCATTGATTATGCAAGAATGGGTTGCCATCAGTCAGGCTGTGGCCCAGAAGTTGATTGACAGCATGCCAGGGTGAATTGCATAGGTCTTGAAAAAGAAGGGTCAACGCTGCAAATATTGACTCTTTGCATAAAAGTAATGTAATTGTCAATAAAAGCCTTTGACACTTATACAGTTTGTATTTATACTTCAGTATACCATAGTGACGTGACAAAAAGATCTGAAAACACTGAAGAGGCAGACTTTGTGAAAATTATTATTTGTGTCATTCTCAAAACCTTTGGCCACGACTGTAAATGCATTTAGTAAGCAGTTCCTTTTTTTTTTTTTTTCTTTTTTTATAAGCCCATACTACTGTCATGTTGTTTATTCCATATTCCGGTAAATAATAAGACAACACTTTTTACACAGTGAGAGCAGAAATGAACTCTTCATATTCATGGAATTTTACAGTTTTTAGGACAACGCAGATCGCAAAAAATGAAAAAGTTTTGACTTTAGTTTGGCTTTCAGGATGTGCCAAGGCCATTTATGGTACCTCCTTAAAAAAAATAAAAATTGTAATATCTTGTGAGATCCCTTTTCTTCTAAAAAAATAAAGCCCATTTACTGTTCGGCGCATTGTGTTTTTATTTCAGCAGTCAGCAAAGTCCACATATGGCAATAGTGAATATGCAGTAATTTTCCACTCTAGCAGATCTCCTGCTGTGCTGCTTTCCAGAGTTTCTCTACTGCAGGGGTGCTCAACCTTTTGAAGAGCAAGGACCACTTTAAGTGATTTGGTAACCGGTTGTGGGCCACAACCAAATATGGGGTTTTATAGTCCCCCTACACCACAAATGTAAACATTCCCTTACTGTCCTGAGCCCCCTATAAGGCTGCTTTCACACTGATGACTGTGGTTACCCTGCTAGTTAGCTGCTCTTTTCTATAGACTTCTATTGCATCTTGCGGGTGTTGTGCACTTTCTGAGAGCACACTAAACCCACAGGATATAATAGAAGCCTATGGCTCAGTGCAGCTAATCCGCAAGAAAGTCACAGGTGCACTTCGCTGGACCTGCTAATCAGTGTGATAGCAGCTTAACAACCCTTTTTTTTTTTATAAGTGTTAATATGTCAACTGCAAAAGTGTAGTGTATGCAGTGCTGTATTTTGGCCTAGGCCAACAAGGCCCAGGCCTAGGGCGGCATTTTGCAGGGGGGCAGCAAAAAAGCCACCTCCTTCCACCAGAGACTCTTTTGGCCACTGGTTGCTTGAGTCGCCTCTCTCCCCTCTCTCTCTCTCTCTCTCTCTCAGACCCCCCTCCTCTCTCTCTCTCCCCCTCTCTCTCTCTCACCCCTCCTTTCTCTCTCACCTCTCTCTCTCTCATACACCCCCTCTCTCTTTCTCTCTCACCCCCGTCTCTCTCAACCCCTCCTCTCTCACCCCCCCACTCTCACCCCCCTCTCTCTCATCCCATTTCTCTCTCCCTCCCCCTCACCCACCCCCTCTCTCTCTCTCTCCCTCCCTCACCCACCCCCTCTCTCTCATCCCCTTTCTCTCTCTCCCTCCCCCTCACCCACCCCCTCGCTCTCTCTCCCTCACCCACACCCCTCTCTCCCCCCCTATCTCTCTCTCCCCCCCTCACCCACCCCCTCTCTCTCACCCACTCTCTCTTTCATCCCCCCTCTCTCTCTCTCAACTCCCCCCTCACCCTCCCCCCTCTCTCTCTCTCTCCCTCCCTCACCCACCCCCCTCTCTCTCTCTCTCCCACCCCCTCTTACCCCCCCCCCCCCTCGTGAGATCTCAGGGGTTCATGCTGGGACTTGAAGTCCTTCAATTTTGGAGGGAGTCACATCCATTAAAAAGGAAGGAGTGGGACACATTTACATAGGAGTCAAAAGGGGGGCGCCCAATTTTAGTCTTGCCTAGGGCAGCACAAAACCAAAATACACCACTGAGTGTATGTATTGTTTAATACACTGACCTTTTTTCCTCTTTCAGCTTCTGCTGGCATTGCTTTCCAGGCTGCTAGAAAGGTCCTGGGTGAAGTGCACTTGGTATCACTCTGTCTGGGACAGAAGCCGGCGCTACAGAGGAAGCATCTGCTTATGCAACTCCTTTCATGGCCGACTCAATGCACTCTGATGCTCTGAGATGGCAGTTCAGCAACCCTTTCATCCCAATCTGGGCTTGCCAAACTGCCATCCTAGGGCATGAGGTAGCAGGCCATGGGTTGGGCACCCCTGCTCTACTGTGATGGTTTATGTCATACATAGGTTTTTTAATTGTTTGTACTGTGTTTTCGCATATAACCAGCTCGTGCTTGCACATCATCAAGCAACTTGCTATGGGGGCACCTGAGCCCAGCCACAGGTCTGTGTGTCCATTCAGACACAGAGCTGGGGCCCAGCCCCATCCCCTCTCTCTCCTTATTGGCTTACTGACTTTGACAGCAGTGGGAGCTAATGGCGCCCACTCCTGTGTCTTAGCCAATCAGGAGGGAGAGTCCCAGACAGCCGAGCCTCTTGTGCAGCATCGCTGGAATGAGATGGGGGGCTGCTGCACACAGAAGGTTTTTTATCCTAATGCAATAAGATGAAAAAACCTTCTGCCTTTAGAAACACTTTAACAGTTGAAAAATAATTTTAAGGAATAAAAAAAATAAAATTAAAGCTTAAAAAGTTTGCCATTTGTCCACCTATAACAGAAAGTCAGAGCAGGGTATTAGTTAAAGCAGTGTATCCAGTAAAAGCCTAGGTATGCAATGGGGTGATGGGGATCCTGGGGATGTATGCACAGTGCAAGGAATCATCATTTCACATTGGGTTAAAATATCTTGGCAGATTTTATTTATTTTTTTCTATCCCATTTTATCTTTCAAGCATAGGCAGATCCTTTTCTATTAAGCCCCTCAAAACTTTTATAACTCCTGGCTTAGGCTTGGTTCACACTAGCCCGACTCCAAAGTCGCGTGACTTTCAGTGCAACTTTGGAGTCCGTCTTTGATACGACTTTGATGTGTCTTTTTACACTCAGTGGCATTGAAATCATATCAAAGTCGGACCCAAGTAGTGCAGGAACCTTTTCTAAAATCAGACAGACTTATGTACTATCAGTTAAGACAGCTCTCATAGGGAAACATTGAATTTCACATGACATCTGACTTGGGGTCTCACAAGTCGGATCCTATATCGCATCAGTGTGAACCGAGCCTTAGGCCCAGCCCGGTTCACACTGGTGCGACAATCGCTCCAACTTTGAGAGCACATGTCGCATGACGTGTATAAGTCAATGATTCCCTATGAGAGCTGTCTTAACTGGTCTACCTTGTGTCCGTCCGACTTTGGAAAAGGTTTCTACACTACTTTGGTCTGACTTTGGTCCTATTTCAGCCCATTGAATATCATTCAAGTTGGATCAGCATCTTCACTGATCTGAGTTTGCATTTTGTTGGGTCCTAGGTTTTTAAAGCTCGCTGCTACTTCTGGGTAATATTTGTCAAGGCCGGCTCTATTTATAGGTAGGATGAGTCTATTGTGGTGCCGATGTTTTATACAAAATGTTTTCCCTAACCTATATAATGCTGATCCTCCAGGGGCTACAGTATAACCTGAGAATGGTATGTAAAATTTTCCCATTTCTGGGGTACCACAGTGAAATACTTTTTGCTTTTCTTATAGGTAATAGGTCTGCTGGATGTGTTTACTCCATCAATCTCAAATGAAACCTTTAATGAAGTGTAAGTATTCCATGTTAAATATTTTCAACCTAACTTTTTATTCATTCTGAGGAGAAAGGATTTCCAATGCATCAACATAGTTCTGTGCACATGACTGCTGGCTGCACTCATTACCTGATGGATACTACCAATCATGATAACACCTGCACTGTGATATTTATAATCTACTTGAAATTTTAGCCGTCATGTCTTACTGCACATAGGAATAACTCTAGGCTTTGTAAAGACATACATTGACTCTCTAAATCTTGCAAATAAGTTGTCTTATTGGGAAGAACCAGATTCGCAGGCCACTAATAATTGACCATCTGTAGTATGTTGCATAGATTACACTGGACAATAATGATTGTGCTTCCTTCCTTCCTACACGTTTTGGTGCATCTTATAGATTTTTGGCTGTTGATCACGAAAAAAACCTGTAATTTAACCTGTCGCATACCATTTAAAAAAAAATCTTCTGTTTTGAAACCCTTCCTTATTCTATCTAAAATGAAAAAAAGAAGAAGCTTTTACCTTCTAGTTCTGCTTTAAAGCATTACTAAAGGCATTTTTTTTTATGAAAAAAAAAAATATATAAAAAGTTATACTTTCGTGCACTGTGTCATAGTAATGCACAGAGTGACCCCGAACCTCCTTCTTTGGGGTCCCACCGTCGGCTATCTTGGCGCAAGCTGCTATGGGGACGGACATGCGGGTTCGCTGTCGAGCCAAGCTAGGTGTGTCTATAACACACACAGCCCAGTGGGGCCCCGTTACTTCCTCATATCCTCATATTTGATTGACAGCAGCAGGAGCCAATGCCCAAACCTCCTGTGAGAAGAGAAAGATAGGGAAGAAGAGCTGCAGCCAAGTACAGCACCTTAACCACGTCGGGACCGCAGTAAGTATATATACTTGACGGTTTTGAAGTGGTTTACCGGGGCTATGGCTGAAGCTGTCAGCCATAACCCCATTTTTTTTTCAGCCTGTGATTCTCCTTCTGGGAGGCTGGTTAGCCGCTGGATCACTTTTAAAAGCAGCAGGAGGGGTCGTCTTTCCAAAAAATCAACCCCCCCCCCCCCCCCCATTGCTGGCCAGTGTTTCTCAATGGGGAGCACGGGAAACTGTAGTGGTTCGCGTGGCTGGCCATAGAGGTGAGGAGAGACCTGATCGTCTCCCCTTACCTCCATGATCTAGGAGGCCAGGAGCGACATCCAGTTTAGACAGGATGTAAACGTTTTTCTCTATCGTTCAGTGACAGACGCAGCTTCATATCTTCTGGACCATTGGATTATACTGCCCCCTACAGGAGTAGGACACTAGGCAGGAAAAAGCTTTACCATGCCTATGGGGCTATCCCTGCAGGCATAACCCCACACACTCTGCTATAGCCCTCAGTTTGTTTCTGCCTAGTTTAGGAGTAGGACCTAGTTCCCTGCTGGGACTTCGGTCTTAGCTGTCTATTTTTGGGAACCTTTTTTTATGATTCATTTCTTTTAGTTAGAGTTCCTGGAGAACTACAAGCAACAACCGGCTGGGTTTCGGACTGGATATTCTAGATCCTTAAGGTCTCTCATCCTGGCCAGCGAGCATGAGCAGGTTATAGTCCCAGCACTACGCCTCACCACGCCAGAGCCCCGATGGACGGAGACGAGCCTGCGAGTGGGCCGTCTCGCCGGGACGCGGACGACCTGGGATGCCCTGAGTCGCAGCATACCCCCTGGCTGTCAGCACCCCCACCCCGGGTGGGAGGTGGTCTGTTCAGAGTGGCGCCCGCCTGATCCCATGGTATGGTGAGTACGTGTCCCCCCAATTGCCTGGGGGTCTCGGGATGGACATGGGCCCCCTCCATGGAATAGTCGGACCCTCGGGTATCCCTCGGTTCCCCTGGCCTCTCGGGCGTACCAGGCCCCCCTTAGCTGTTTCCCCCCTCTGTAGCAGGTTCATACCTCATGGGGGGCGGTTATATTGCGGCCGCTGCGGCGGTTCTGCGGGGGGCCGTCTGTCCTGGTGAGGTCTCCTTCTGGGGACCCTCCAATGCCTCTGGTCTGATGACCCTCATGGGGGTCCTGGAGACCGCATGGCGTGCCTCGGGGGCCGCCATTTTGCTGTAGACTTCTGCTCTGCCTTAATATAAAAAGTTTTCTCATTGCAATGCATGGGCGGCCATGTTTAGATAGTTCCCCATAGGAATGCATGGGGTGGCCATTTTCTTATAGTCCACGATTGCTGGATAGCAAGGGGAGACACTAAAGGCTCTAGGCATGACCCAGGTGCTTTTCATTTCCAGTGCCAAATTGTTTCTATCTTCAGCAAGGAATGTTCCTGTAGCTTCCAGATTGGTTTGGTGGTAATGTTTTTGGGGTCCCTGTAGGCATTCCTCACTCACACTGCTGCAGGCTGTGTTAGGCTGGGACTTATAGTACCGCTGGTGCAGCGGTGCGGATCGCGTTTTTTGCAACTTTTTTTGAAGTGACACTGCATTTTCAATGCTAATGGAGTCCCAGGACAAAATTTCACCTACAGACCCCTCAATGCGGAAGCGGAATCCTCTGGGTCACAGCCCCTGTCTGCTTTTACAGCAGTTTTGGAAAGCCTGGTGTGAAAAGTGCATTTCGTTTTAAAAAGTGCCGCTAGCCTAAAGCGCCTTTTGCCTTCACCACCCTCTGTGGTATCCTCAGATTCTGAGGCCGATATGGCCGCCGTGAATGCACCCCACCTTGGTGAATCTGTGTCATCGCATTCTGATGGCAAGGAGGATATGTCCTCGTCAGCCGCCACGCGGGAAAGCATTAACATTAAAAATGGCAGATGAGTCTACAGCACATGCCAGAAGTCAGGCAAGGTGTTTTCTTGTCCAGAACTTTTTGACAACATTGTCAATGCACAGTGGGGGGGGGGGTCATCAAACATATGTTAGTGGTGCCCAAGCGCTTTAAACGGCTTTACTCCTTCGCGGATGCGGTTTCCACTAAGTGGACCGTACCACCTAAGGTGGATCATCCAGTTTCCAGACTGAACAAGTCTATGGTAGGTTTAGTGGAAGAATCCCTGGCTTTTACTGATCCTGTGGATAGACGGATTGAGTCTCTGTCCCGCCATTTACATGTGTTAGCAGGCTCCATACTAAAACCGGTCTTTGTGATCACATTGGTGTCACAGACCATTACAGAATAGGTGAAGTTACTAAAAGGTGACTTGGAAACAGAGCAGCTCTCTCTCCGGGTCTGATTGAGCTAATGGACCAGATAGTTCAAGCCCTGCTGTACATTTGTAATGCATCGCTGGATGCGGCTCCCCTGGTGGCCAGAGTGTCTGTGGTGGGGATTGCTATTAGACACATGGTGTGGTTAAAGAGCTGGTCTGCGGACCAGGCCTCCAAAAAGACTCTTCCTGACCTTCCCTTTACGATGGATAGGTTGTTTGGATCCTCCTTGGATAAGCTGATAAAAGGCCTAACGGGTGGGGAGAGTACTTCCACAATCATCGCACCATAGATGGGGGCCCTCTTTCACTGCTCATAGGCGGCCCTTTCGTACATCCAGGTCACAGGAGAAAGGAGCAAAGCCATTCCGGTCTTCTGGGGGTTCCAAGAAGATATGGACAGGTAAGCAAAAATCTGGCCAGTCTGGATTTGCGAATAAATCCTCGTCTGCATGAAGGGACGCCCTCACCCCTTTTTGGGGTAGGGGGAAGTCTTTGATTCTTTTCGGAACCATGGACTTCCTTGATTCAGGACAAATGGGTCCACAAACTGTTTGATTTACAAGATCAAATTCGACCATTGGACAGGTTCTTCCCGTCCAATCTACGCCTATCTCCAGATCGGTTAAGGGACCTATGAGAGGCGGTACAAGACCTGCTGTCACAAGGGGTGATTGTGACGGTTCCCTCTCGGGAATGCTTTCAGGGATTTTATTCAAACTTGTTTACTGTGCCCAGAAAGGAAGGCAAAGTACGTCTAATTCTGGGCCTCAAGGCTCTGAACCGCTTTGTGCGGGTACAGAAGTTTAGAATGGAGTCCATTAGAAAGGTAGTGGCGTCTCTACACCAAGGGGACTTTATGTCTAAATATGCCATTTATATCGAAACCGCTGGCAACAAAAGTGAGTACACCCCTAAGTTAAAATGTCCAAATTGGGCCTAAAGTGTCAATATTTTGTGTGGCCACCATTATTTTCCTGTACTGCCTAAACCCTCTTGGGCATGGAGTTCACCAGAGATTCATAGGTTGCCACTGAAGTTCTCTCCCACTCCTCCATGATGACATCATGGAGCTGGTGGATGTTAGAGACCTTGCGCTCCTCCACCTTCCTTTTGAGGATGCCTCACAGATGCTCAATAGGGTTTAGGTGTGGAGACCATCACCTTTACCCTTAGCTTCTTTAACAAGGCAGTGGTTGTCTTGGAGGTGTGTTTGGGATCTTTATTCTGTTGGAATACTGCCCTGCAGCCCAGTCTCCTAAGGGAGGGGATCATGCTCTATTTCAGTATGTCACAGTACATGTTGGCGTTCATGGTACCTTCAATGAACTGTAGCTCTTCAGTTACAGCAGCACTCATTTTACTTTCAGTGAAAACGGCAAATGGAGAGCGTGAATCTTTGTAACTGGGACACAGGAATAAAAACCTGACTGGTTCTAATCCATCTCCACCCTATCCAAAATTATAAAAAAAATTGCCTTTAGGTATACTTTAATTTCAGTTTCTCAAGATTGGTACATAATACAGACTTTCTGAAATTATGTTTTTGTTCAGTTTTAAGGGGTTTATTCTAATCATCACAAATTTTTCAGGAACTGAACATTTGTTGTTCAAGTGTGTTATCACAAAGAGAATTTCTGTGGCACTAAGTAACTTATTGCATGTTGTAGCGAAAAAGACCCCTGCAGCCCTATAGGCACATACATCTTGTATTGAGTTCAATCACTAATAGTACCATAACTGTACTTCTTACAATTTACAGGTACCTAGTAACTAATCTGATGGGGGCAGACCTGAATAATATTGTAAAGTGCCAAAAGCTAACAGATGACCACATCCAGTTCCTAATATATCAGCTGCTTCGGGGCCTCAAGGTATTTGACACAATAATTCTTCCTGTTTATATTTATTAAAAAAAAAGAGCCTCTTGACTAAAAGAAGAGTCTACCTGTCTGTAGACACTAAGGGAAAATAAGTTTACCCATAGCTGCCTTTGCAGATATTTACATTGCTTCCTCTCCTCATCATTCTCTGTGGCCAGGGCCTGGATGAAGTAAGCATTCAGCAACATTCAGACTATTCTTACTGTGGCAGACCACAGGACTGAAGCCGTTGCTCAGTGGTGCGATCTGCTAATCTGTGACCTCACTTTGCCTTTTTACTTGCCAAAAATCGAGGTCATAAACTAAGAGCCCAGTACAAAGGGCTGCTAAGGAACAGCACATGCAGCAGTGAGTGAGCAATGTCTTGTGCAGTGTCTTTGCCACTCAGTATGCTGTTATGCTTGACTTTATTCTGAAAACATTACTTCTCCATTGGCATTATTTCTCTGTAAAACAAAAATGGTTAACTTGCCTCTGAGAAATGTATTATCTGGAAATGAGAGTTTCGCTGGGCTTTAATTGTGAAGGCTATAGCTGTGTCACTGGGTGGCAGTGTTTTACTTCCAAATACTATCATATGATTATTACTTAGGCTGTCTGTATTATGTGTACTCATAGCAAAAGCTGCTGCTGCTTTGGAGGCAACCAGATCAGGGGAGGCTGGTACTGTCCAGGTTGATGATGATTTGTCTAGGGCTAGGCAGTCAAATTACATTTTTTTTTTAATCAGAAAGTTTATTACGAACCGTAAAACGATACACGGTCAAATCACTTTCTGAAGAGTAATGTTACACTTTTAAAATCTAAAACCAAATAAAACCTGCGCTCAATAAATAGTAGCAAAAAATGATGAAAAATAAATAGCAGCTAGCACAGGTCAATAGATAAACCTATACAAAATTTACAAATAAAGTGCAGGGCTAATAAATTGATAAACATGATCATAAAGTGAAAAATTGGTGAATGTCCAAAAAATGATTTCTATTAATTAATAATCCATAATCATAAAGTGCATAATTAAATTCCTTAGAGTGTCCATAAAAATTATGTGCAAAAATATATAAAACGTAATGAAAAAATTAACAGACTCCGCGCACCACAAATCCCAGCATGCGTGAAAAGGATGATCCTCCTTATTAAGAGTGATCACCAACTGTGAAAAAAGGAGAATGGCCACTTACCAGAACCAGGTGGCCTCCAAATTGATGAAAAAGCCTACAAAGCTTGATCAGGTAAGTGTTCAAGGCATATGGAGACATCGGTAATATTCATTCAGATGGATGTCCACACAGTATAGGATTTCCAGTATACATGAATAAAACAAAGGATCATAGCGTAATCCAGTAAAATCAATAGTACATTTATTAATAAGAGTGCACTCGCAAACATCAAAGCATGACAGCATAAAAACGATCCAGAAACAGGCTGCAGCGTTCCCTATACAAAAACGCCAGCCGAAGAGCGTGGTGACATCACGTCTGGTCCCACCCAACAGGTTTCGTCATATGTTTGACGTCGTCATGCATGTCGCGCATTTGATGTTTGTGAGTGCACTCTTTTATTAATAAATTTACTATTAATGTTTCACTTTTACAAACTGTTAAATTTAGTTTTTGTACAAGTGTACTTGCGTAAACAAACAAAATTCTTATATGGTACAAAGATATACACACTGTGTACCATGACAACTGCCCACTGCAAACATGCTCAGAAAAGGATATGCCATATGATAATATCCCATAATCATCCTCTAGGCAGTCAGGATGAATCTGTGATTTGTCAATGCAGAGCATAGCAACGTGTCTACTTTAATTCTTCCTCCAACAGCAGCATATTCCTCTTCTTTCGCTTCCCTGCCAGATTATTTAGCTACCAGGAGTGAGGAAAGACAACCCTATGTAAGATTTGATCCTGTACGAGCATTCATGCTGGACTCTACCCACTTCCATGTGCCAGCACTTGACCAATCACTAAGCATCATCACTGAATAATGAAGTAAGTCACATGTCTCTCTATATCCAGGCCTTATTTTTTCTTCACTCCTGGTGGCCAAACAAAGTACGGAGAAGTAAAGAAAAGGTGAGAGTGTGCTGCTTGAGAGGGTAGAAGTAGACCTCGAGCAAAGCACAAGTTTTCTTTACTATAGTCCTAGCAGATTGCAGTGAAGGCAATACGTATTTTAATTATTAGTTGTTTTCAGCTCAAATTTTAGGGGTAGAATTGCCTTTTAAGATCATATGTAGTTCAATCTGTGCCAGCCAACCCATATAATATGTTTAACTTTTACAAATCGACTACCTCTGTTTATCTGTTGTGTCCTGCAATGAATATGAAGTCATTCTGTTACAGTATGTTTTTTTTTTTTTAAATGCATAGATGTTATTAAAGCTGTAGTGTTCCATATTACCCTAAAGTGGCGTTCTGTTGTAGCAATATAAGTGCACTATACCAGAAATACCTTTAGTAGTAAGTCAGTTTCCAGCAAAGTGGTGTAGGGCTCCATCTTGTCTGCCCTTTCTGCTGTTTAGGAGCTTAATGGGAAGATCTGCTTATGGTTTTATTGTGAGCCCAGTTGAAAAGTTGGTTTGCTTGTTATCACTGGTCACAGGGTACGTTCTGCAAATATTCTTGTGGAGAAAGACATCAATATGTATTCCATGTGAATATAAGGAGATGACCAACAGCAAGCAGGCTGATTTCTAAACTGGGGACTCTGCCTTTTACAAAATGGGATTAAGGCCTACCCTGTTGCACATGAAATTAAGCAAGTACATTTTAAGAAACTTTGATATTTAATTAGCTTTTTTTATAACTTAAATGATTAATAATTTAAAAATTACACATTTAATTTCCACAGTATATCCATTCAGCGGGGATTATACATAGAGTAAGTATCAAAAACATCTTAAAACTTCTCTTCCTATTATGTGTTATTACCAGCCACCAGTCATGTTTCTAGAATCTTTAATCCAGCATGTTTAAAGAGGAATTCCAGGTATTTTATTTAATATTTTAATTTCTTTTATTATAGTTACATTTGTCAGGCTTGGGCCATTGTAACTATTTATATAGCATACCTGGCCGATGCCCCTTGAAGCTGGAAATCACAGAAGTAGAATGCACTACTCCAGTGATATCCATTTACTTCCAGGTCCCATGCTACATTCTAAGCCCAGGAGATTGGCCACTAAACACAGGCGCCATTCAAAAAATTATTTGCATTTTCTGAATGAATGCAAAGCATTTTTGATTGGGTGAGATGGAGAGGCAGGGTGATGAGGCCATGATCTCCATCGAATCCAATCAGAGAATACTTTGCATTAATTTAGTAATGCATTCTCTGAATGGCACCCGGACCAAGCTGCCAACTTCCTGTGTTCAGAATGCATCAGGGCAGCCACTCAGCATAAGACCTTGAAGCAAGTGAAGATCACTAGAGTAGTGGTCTCTACTTCAGTGATCTCCACGGGCATTGGCCAGGTATGGTATACAGTATACAGTACATATTTACTTTGGTTAAGACTGGACCTGTAACTGTATAAAACATTCATACCTGGAATTTCTCTTTTAAGGTTTTGCACAGAGAGTAGGCCAGGTCACAGCTTTTTCATCTCCTGGTGATTTTGCCAGTCTGTATGCCATATGGTACTGGATGGTAGCTTAACAGAGTATTAAGAATGGGGCCATGTTCTCAAAATTTAACCAGACTTATTGAATACCAACAAAAGGGGGTGTGAATATTTTGGTGGGGAAGAATGGAGGAATGTTCATTTCCCCACCTTGTAAGCTAGCTGGGGCATCCACAATTCTGCTAACGTGTTCTTTGTAGTGCAGAGATGGCCCATACATTTCATCAACTTTTTTTTTACCAAAGCCTTCAATAATGACGCAACGTCTTCACTTATATCACCAATATATTAAAAAGTCTCTTTTGTGAGAAAGAATTACTGTTAAAAATTCAATCTGGGAGGCAGCGCTCTAAAATTTACTCCCACTCCATTTTTGTTTGACATGCTTTCATTTTCTAACATTAGAAAGATGAAAGACTAAAAGCTGGGTGGATATGTTGTTAAAGCCAGCTGGGAGCTCACATGCCTAATTATGCTAACAGGCTGAGACTTTTTTATTTGTGCAAATAAAGCAATGGTTGTACTCATATCAAACAACTGTTTGATGGCATGAATCAGTTTTCTAATATAGTTTAAATAAGTTATGATAAATCCAGCTACCAGGAACTGATATTCCACATCTTGTATTAATATAAGCAGTGCATCCTGGTCAGGAAGTTCTTGCTTTACTTCCTAACTAGCAAAATCCCTCTGTTGTAACACCGGGTCAAACTACATTGAATGGCCTACGGAGGCTTGGCATTGAAGACTGTTATGCTGCTTTACTTGGCACTATTTTTAAATAGGCTCAACCTCAACTGTTGTGTGAAAGTGTTTCTTATTGCCTATGGCAACTGAGATTTCCTAATATATTTTCCAGAGTGCACTGGACAAATGACATTCTGAAGTTAGTTGCCATACATAAATAAGGACACTTTATACTTGCAGCCTTATCACTGGTGACCCATCTGTAATAGATTTCCTAATAGAAACCAAACTGGACAGGACATCCACTTTACAAGATTTGTATAAAAAATTGTATGCAAGGATTTTTTTTTTTTTTTCTTGCACGTGACTAGAACTGTTTCTCTGTTCTAATACCTAAATCCTATTATTGTACTATAGGACTTAAAACCCAGCAATTTAGCAGTAAATGAAGATTGTGAATTAAGGGTAAGAGTTATCACTTCACATTCCCTTTAAAGTGGAAAAGATTCTCAAGCATAAATATGACTGTGTCAAATATCACTGTCTTACAGTTTCAATTTTTTTTTTTTCTGGAGATTTTAGATTTTGGGCTGGCACGACAGACAGATGATGAAATGACTGGTTATGTAGCAACCAGGTGGTACAGAGCTCCAGAGATCATGTTAAACTGGATGCACTATAACCAGACAGGTAACCAAATGATGCTCAGGAGATCCTTTGTACTAGTTCTGTTTACACAAATCTAACAATACTGGTGCAGAATATTCTCAGGACCCTATTAAATATCAGTGAGACATGTCATACTTGCTGACTGTGAAGGTTCTAATTTATCCAAGTCATGGCATAGCTAGTAGTAGTCACATTTCAGCTGTTAAAGACAATTTTTCAGCTTATTTAACCACTTAAGCCCCGGAAGATTTTACCCCCTTCCTGAGCAGGGGGTATTTTGCGATTCGGCACTGCGTGACTTTAACGGACAATTGCGCGGTCGTGCAACGCTGTACCCAAATGAATTTGACGTCCTTTTTTCCCCACAAACAGAGCTTTCTTTTGGTGGTATTTGATCACCTGTGCGATTTTTCGATCATGCGCTATAAACAAAAAAAGAGCGACAATTTTGCAAAAATAACAATATTTTTCAAATTTTTTTATATGAAATTCCCCCCAAAAAAAAGTAAAAATCAAAATTTAACATTTTAGGCCAATTTGTTTTCTGCTACATATGTTTGGTAAAAGAAATCGCAAAAAGCGTATTTTGTTTGGTTTGCGCAAAAGTTATTGCGTTTACTAACTAAGGGAAAGATTTTTGTCATTTTTATTGTTTTTTTTTTTTAACGAGTAATGGCGGCTATCTACGATTTTTTCTTTTGCGGGACTGCGACATTGCGGCGGACAGATCGGACCCTTGACTGACATTTTTGACGTTTTTGGGGGTACCAGTGACATTACTACAGTAATCAGTGCTATACATATGCACTGTTACTGTAAAAATGACACTGGGAGGGAAGGGGTTAACTTTATTGGAGAGGGAGGGGTTAAGTGTGTCCCTAGGGGCGTGTTTCTTACTGTCATTGGATGTGGCTGTTTGTGTAACAGCACAGATCAATGGTCCTACATAGCAGGACCGAGTGATCTGTGCTTTTACACAGGGGAGAGTGACAGGCGGCTTTGTTTACATTAGCCGCCTGCCTTTCTCCCTCTCTACCCGACGATCGCGAGTGACCGGCGGACATCGGGTCCGCCAGTCACACGCGCCGGCTTCTTCGGGTACGAGCAGGGGCGGGAGCGTGCCTCTGGCGGCGCGCGCTCGCCCCCTATTCGCTCCCAGGCTAGTGACGTACCGGTATTTCACTTTGCCTGGGAGGGCCTGACCGCCGCCGTATATAGTTGGCGGCGGTCGGCAAGTGGTTAAGCAACTTCTTCAGTTCCAGTGAGTGTCAGGAACAAACCCCAGTATTTATATCCATACAGCAGCATAGACAGCTTGATCCAGTCACCATAGAATGTGTCAAGGCAGATGTTGATTGTCCAGAAACAGGATGGAAGCTGTGACAGTTGTGGAACCACTCTGTTCAAGTTACAGAATTCCATCCTTGGTGTCAGGAACTCTGCATAGGTGTCAGTCCTTCAATTTACATGGCCAGAAGTGTCAGCTGTTGTCAAATTGCCTGAGAATAGCAGCATATGTGGAAGACGGATGGTGTTGAAGGCCCTCACCCCTGTTCATGAATGGATATTCCAGTTTTGAGGAAGCTGGCCTCTTTTACGCCTCTTGCAAAACATCAATCATAATTGCCATCCATCTGGGCTTGCGATGAACACTAGGCTAAACAATAGTGCCAGCATTAGGCTGACTTTGTAAGAAGTCACACGTTTTTTTGCTAGATTTTACTTGTGGACTGTTGAGTCTGAGGTTCAGTTCAAGAAAATTTTGAGCATGGTGAGAAATGTCCTATGACTTTTAATTAAACCAACTTTTTACCCTTTTTACCACTAGAGACCTAAATTTAGAAGCTAGTCATTATTAGTCAGACCTCCTGGGTCTTGCTTTTTTAAGCTACCCAAAATCACAGGCACCAGGAGCATTCTGTTTTGTAATTAAATGATACATTTCCTATGTTAGGTTGATAAATGGCATTAATAAGTTTGAACTTTTGAAAATAAATTAAGCCCATTAAAATGTAAGTTAACCTAAATATTTTTTTCCTATGTGTGTTCACGTGTGTATTTTATAAGTCATAGTCTCAATCATTTTCATGTACTATTTCCATCTGAAGCACCTGGTTGATCCTGCTAGTCACCTTTCTTCCTAGTTCTAAACTGACCACACAAAGCACAGAAGCGGATCTGGGTTAACATGGCCAGTTTTCATCCTTTTTTGGTGGCCATTCAGAGGTACAGAACACTGTGCAGACACACAGCATGCCTGTATTGGGTAGTTTTTTCAGCCACCACATCCCTGACCAATCACAGCCTCTTGAACATGCCCCTGCTCAGGCAAAGACTGCATCTTGCTGAACAGACTTTGGAATATAGGTACAATGTGTGTCTGCACAGTGTCCTGCAACCCCACCCCCCACTATCAGGAAGAAGAGATTCATGGTCATATGACATTACATTTTACCCTTGTAAAAAGGTAAGAAAGATCATTTCTGAAACTAAGCAAAAGCAGTTATAGTGGCAGCATAAATATAACTGTACAAAAAAGTGTCTTATACAATGTATGTTTGCAACTATGTTAACTTTTTTTTTTTTTTTCAGTTGATATTTGGTCAGTTGGATGCATTATGGCTGAGCTTTTGAAAGGCAAAGCTCTTTTTCCAGGAAATGACTGTATCCTTCACTAGTGCTTATATATTCAGATCCACACAGTGTCATGAATAAATGATTTTATTTAAAATACACATCTTACCATCCATTTTCATGGGCCATGGTTCACAAAATATTTTGCTGCAAGATTGCAGAGTAGTCATTTTTCTAAATAATCACAGATATTGACCAGTTAAAAAGGATAATGGAAGTCGTTGGAACGCCTAATTCTGAATTTCTTATGAAAATTTCATCTGAGCATGTAAGTAATACATACTGGACAATGTGCACAGGTAGTGGTGAATTGTTTGCTTAAAATTGTATAAAGTGCTGCAAAAAAAAGAACTTGCCCCCTTCCAGATTTTTTTCAATTTATTTTGCATATTTGTCACACTTAGATGATTCATATTATCAAACAAATTTTAATATTGCACAAAATAACCAGAGTAAATACAAAATGCAGTTTTTTAACCACTTCTGGACCACCCGCCACAGTTTTACGTCGCTATCTTGACGTTGAATACTAGTGTTATGGCAGCAGATAGCTGCCATAACCCCGATATTTTCTTACAGGGCGGTCCTCTTTCACATAAAAGTGGTCCCAGTGGTGGATTCGCCGTGGGATCACTTTTATGGGTGGCGGGAGAGGTGCCCCCCTCCAGCCGCTTCCTGGTTGTTTTCCCCGCTACTGACGGCTTCAAAAACGATCCGGGCCTTTCAGCTCCTAGGCAGGAAGTCAAGTGAGGGCAAGATGGACTCCACTCGACTATGGCCTTGGAGGACCGGAGCAATGTCATATGTCGCTTCCTCCCAAGGCCTTAGAGGGCCCATTTTTTTTTTTCATGCTGAAAAAAAGATAACCATCTTTTTTTTTTTTTTTTTTAAGTGTAGATGTGAGATCTGAGGTCTTTGTGACCCCAGATCTCACATTAAAGAGGACCTGTCCTGCTTATTTCTATTACAGGGGATGTTTACATTCCTTGTAATAGAAATAAAAGTAATACAAATTTTTTTTAAGGGACAGTGTAAAAATTAAAGGTAAAAAAAAAAAAATTAAAAGGGCCCCTGTCTCTCCGAGCTCACGCGCAGAAGCGAATGCATACGCGAGTCGCGCCCACATATGTAAACAGTGTTCAAACCACACATGTGAGGTATCGCCACGATCGTTGGAGCAAGAGCAATAATTCTAGCCCTAGACCTTCTCTGTAACTTTAAACTGGTAACCTGTAGAAGTTTTTAAAGCGTCGCCTATGGAAATTTTTAAGTACCAATGTTTGTCGCCATTCCACGAGTGTTTTGAAGCATGACATATTGGGTATCTACAGTATTTACTTGACGTAACATTATCTTTCACATTATAGAAAAAAATTGGCCTAACTTTACTGTTTTATTATTTTTTAATTAAAAAAAGTGTATTTTTTTCAAAAAAATTTGCATTTGTAAGACCGCTGCGCAAATACGGTGTGACATAATGTATTGCAACGATCTCCATTTTATTCTCTAGGGTCTCTGCTAAAAAAAAATATTTAATGTTTGGGGGTTCTAAGTAATTTTCTAGCAAAAAATACTGATTTTAACTTGTAAACAACAAGTATCAGAAATAGGCCGGGTCCTTAGGTGGTTAAATGATGATTTTATTTATTAAGTGAAAAAAGGCTGCCCAAACCTGCCTTGCCCTATGTGAAAAGGTAATTTCTCTTACGTCCTCCGACAGTCGCCGCCTCTTCATATTCGTCACTAATGGGGTTATTGACCTTTGCTCCGTAGGAGTAGCTAGGCAACAGAATATATTAATATCAAAGCTTTTAACATATCCCACCCCCAGGGGGTGGTCCCCTCAGTCAATACCTCCCTGCTTCCTGCATACCAACCCAGTTTCATATGCCTAGCTCAGGAGTATGCAGGCTGTTCCTGTGCTGGGGCTCTTAGTCTCAGCTACTTTTCTCTTTTTTGATTTTATTTGAAGTTTTTTCTCTTTCTTTTACTTAGCTGTTTATTTTCAGCATTAGTTAGTTTCTTCTGATGAAGATGATCGTGCGGCGCTGGGTCTCAGTCTGGCCACCCTGGATCCCAGGGCTCAGGGCCAGGGGCTTCCAAGCCTGCCATCGAGCGTTCAGCTTAGGTTTTGCCCTGGCACATTGAACGACCCATCCCTGTTCGCTGCAGGGATGCTATCGGTGAGGTGGCTACCTCACTGGACGCCATTGTGGTTTCGCACCGCAAATCCACTGCGTCATGCTTGCGACACTCCCTGTCCTCAGTACTGTGGTTTGGTCGCTGGAGCAGGCTCCCCACGCCATCCGGACTGGTAAGTGTAACTCTATGTGGGGACCTGTCTATTTGGGTGTCAGTCTGGGACTGTGTGACCCTGTGTGGCTGCTGTGCTCCCTGTCAGCTCCTGTGTGAGCTTGCTGCCTGTGTGTGGGCTGTGAAGGGGGCGGCTCTCCCGGTCTGCTGGGTGTCATATGAAGCAGCCTGCTTTTAGACATGCTTTTAGACATGCTGTGCGGCGATCACTTTTTTTGGGGCAAAATTATGGTGGCAGGTCCTGTGAGGTACTGCACAGCGTTTTTTGGCGCCAAACGCCGCCATTTTGAGCGGCGATCGATCACCACATGTCAGCGCCATGTTCTATTTGCCCAGGGTTTTTCCATCAGCCGAGCAGCCATGTTTGTGTAGCCTTGCATAGGCTTCATAGGGGCGGTCAGTCTTGCATCCCTTCCTTTTGCTCTGGGACAGCGATCGGTGCAGCAGCCTGTGTGATCTCTCCAGGTTTTTATATTTCCTTCTTTCCTGTATACCTTGCCCAGTTTCTTGTCCCTGTGGGGGTCAGTGTGTTTAGTGGGTGCGGTGGGCTACGCTCGCCGCGATCTTAAAAGGGCAGTACCCTTTATTACTTATTTGGCTGGGGCATGGATTCTCAGGATTGCAAGTTTCCCCCCACCTTGGTGGGGGGCCAAGGGGCTGCTGCTTCCCCCGAGGGGGCTGATCTGGCCACTATTGTGGCAAACCTAGCTGCCCAAGTGCAGATGCTGGTGGCTGATCGATCCACAAAACGGCCCAGGGTGTCTATTTCCTCTGATTCAGAGGGCTATGGGGCTGCTATGGCCGGTGTGCCCTTCTCAGGGTCTCACTCATCCCTAGACCTCATGGGGTCTGACGGGGAG
The DNA here is from genome assembly GCF_965119305.1 of Pelophylax lessonae. Lineage (NCBI taxonomy): Eukaryota > Metazoa > Chordata > Amphibia > Anura > Ranidae > Pelophylax > Pelophylax lessonae. The sequence goes on along the minus strand of NC_138771.1, from coordinate 214,471,009 downwards.
GCTGAGGTGGAAGGGGTTGATGATTCTCCCCCTGGCTCGTCTGAAGAGCTTGCACTCATGGATGAGTTAGTTGCTTCTATCAAGCAGACGCTGCATTTGCAGGATGAACCATGTGTTCCTGCTTTGATGTCCTCTTATGGGACGCAGAGGAAACGCAGAACATCGCAGGTTTTCCTTGCTCTACGGAATTTCAGCGCGCGGTTGATGAGCAATGGCGCAATTTAAAGAAGCCTTTTGCTGTACCGAGTAGGTTCAAACTGCGTTATCCCTTTACACCAGCTACTGATGAGCATTGGTGTGTGCCGCCTCAGGTGGATCACGCGGTGGCGATTTTGAATAAATCTACTGCGATCCCTGCTGAGGATACCCCGGTGTTCCGGGACCCGACGGACAGGAGATTGGAATCTTTGGCCCGTCATGCCTATACGGTTGCTGGCTCTATGCTGAAGCCTATTTTTGCTTCCATTATGGCAGCCCAGGCTATTGCGGATTGGACGCAGGTGCTCAGGCGCACTCTGGTGGCTGACTCTGCCCCGCCGGCAACTTTGGCTATGGTTGATCAGATTCATCAGGGTGTCATGTATTTGTGTGATGCGGACTTGGATTTAGTCCCTTTGGCTGCGCGTCTTTCTAGTGTGGCGGTTTTGAACCGTCGCCTGATATGGCTGAAATGTTGGTCGGTTGACCAATCTTCTCGCAAGACTTTGGCTAATTTGCCCTACGCGGGATCTCGCCTTTTTGGCGAATCTTTGGATACTCCGATAAAGGGTATTTCTGGGGGTGAGAGCACTCTCTTGCCCCAATCTCACAAGAATAAGTTTGTTCGTGGTAAGAAGAATGCTTCGTTTAGGCCCTCTCAGGGGTCCTTTCGTGCCTTTCGGTCGCACTATAAGGGCAAGCCCTTCAAAGGCCAAGGCTCCCAGAAGAAGCCGTGGGCGGGTAAGCAGAAGTCCGGCCAGTCCGGATCCGCTGCCCATAATACTGCGGCCTGAAGGGGCGCCCTCACCCGTTCCTGGGGTGGGGGGACGTTTGCTCGGTTTTCTTCAACCCTGGCTGGACTGCGTTCGGGACAGGTGGGTTCAGGAAATCGTTCGATCTGGATACAAGATCGAGTTTCTCTCTCGGCCGGCGGGCAGATTTTTCCCCTCAAACCTTCAGCTGACTCCGGAGCGCTTGCAGGATCTGCACCTGGCGGTGCGAGACCTGCGGGCCCAGGAGTGGTGGTTCCGGTGCCTCATCGGGACAGATTTCGGGGGTTCTATTCCAATCTGTTCACTGTGCCCAGAAAGGAGGGCAAGGTACGTCCGATTCTGGACTTGAAAGCTCTGAACCGCTTTGTGCGGGTTCGCAAGTTCCGCATGGAATCCCTGCGCTCGGTGGTGGCTGCCCTGGTTCCGGGGGAATTCATGGCCTCCATCGACTTGAAGGATGCATACCTTCACATTCCCATTTTCGAGGGTCACTAGAGGTACCTTCGATTTGCCATTGCGGAGGATCATTATCAATTCGTGGCGTTGCCCTTTGGTCTCGCCTCGGCTCCGCAGGTTTTCACCAAGGTGCTTGCGCCGGTTCTGGCCTTGCTGAGGGCCCAGGGCATTTCTGTCCTGGGGTATCTGGACGATATCCTGATTCGGTCCGCGACCAGTCAGGGCCTGGTGAACGACCTGTCCATCACGATGCAGACTCTGCAGGAATTCGGCTGGACGATAAATTTTCCAAAATCGACGTTGTGTCCGTCGGTTCGTCTTCCCTACCTGGGGATGATCCTGGATTCTGTTCAAGCGAAGGTCTTCCTGCCGGAAGACAAGCTTCGGACACTTCAGTGCGAAGTCAGGTCCCTCAGGGACAATCAGTGCTCGTCCCTCCGGACGTGTATGAGGTGTCTGGGATTGATGGTTTCGGCCTTCGGGGCGATTCCCTTCGCCCAGTTTCACACACGGGAGCTTCAGGCGGAGGTCCTGGCCATGTGGGACAGGCGTCCGCAATCTCTGGATCTGCGGCTGTCATTGAGCCATCTCACCCAGAGGGGTCTTTTGTGGTGGCTCCAGTCCCCGGCGGTGTCGGGGGGCAAGTCCTTTCGTCCTTTGTTGTGGACGGTGATCACCACGGATGCCAGCCTGTCGGGCTGGGGTGGTGTTCTGGGTGTTCTGTCCGCCCAGGGAACTTGGTCGGGAGAAGAATCCTCCCTTCCGATCAACATTCTGTAATTGCGAGCGATAAATCTCTGTCTTCTTCATTGGACGGACAGGCTTCAGGGCCGTCCAGTTCGGGTACAAACGGACAATGCCACAGCGGTGGCCTACATCAACCACCAAGGGGGCACCAGGAGTGCCCGAGCGGCTCGGGAAGTAGCCGACATTCTGTCTTGGGCCGAGACGCACTTCCCGGCGATCTCTGCAGTTCACATTCCGGGGGTGGAGAACTGGCAGGCGGATTATCTGAGCCGTCAGACCCTGGACCAGGGGGAATGGTCCCTTCACCCGGATGTCTTCCAGATGTTGTGCACGAAGTGGGGGTCCCCAGATGTGGACCTGTTCGCGTCTCGTCTAAACAACAAGGTGGAAAGGTTCGTGGCAAGGACGCGCGATCCTCGGGCAGACGCCTCGGACGCGTTAGTGACGCCCTGGCATCAGTATCGCCTGATGTATGTCTTTCCACCGATTCAGCTGCTGTCCAGGTTCCTTCGCAGGTTGGCCTCGGAACCAAAAACGGTGATTCTGGTGGCTCCGGACTGGCCTCGCCGGTCTTGGTACGCAGACCTCGTGAATCTGGCGGTCGACGCTCCGTGGCGTCTGCCACTTCGAGAAGATCTCCTGTCTCAAGGACCGATATTCCATCCTGCTTTACGGTCGCTGGCTTTAACGGCCTGGCTGTTGAAAGCCAGGTCCTGAAGGATAGGGGTCTCTCCTCTGAGGTCATTCCCACTTTGATCAGGGCTAGGAAGGCCTCTTCGGGGAAGATTTACTACCATACTTGGAAGGCTTACTTTGCCTGGTGTGAGTCCAGGGGGTATTCCCCTCGCTCATACTCGGTGTCGAGAGTGTTGGCTTTCCTTCAAACGGGCGTGGACCAGCGTTTGGCGTTGGCCACGATTAAGGGTCAGATTTCTGCACTGGCCGTTCTCTTTCAACGTCCTGTGGCGTCTAACTCTTTGGTTAGCACCTTTGTTCAAGGGGTGCGACATTTGGTCCCTCCTAGGAGGGAGCCTTTGCCTCCATGGGATTTGAACCTTGTTCTGTCCGTGTTGCAACATGCTCCTTTTGAAAATATCAGGGAGATCTCGTTGTCTTTGTTGTCCAAGAAGGTTGCCTTCTTAGTGGCGATCACTTCGGCTCGCAGGGTGTCAGAGCTGGCGGCCTTGTCCTGCAAGTCTCCGTATTTGGTGATTCACTTGGATAAGGTGGTCTTGCGACCTAATCCGTCTTTTCTTCCGAAGAGGATCTCGGACTTTCACCTCAATGAGGACATTGTCTTGCCTTCGCTTTGCGCGAAGCCTAAGCATCCGAAGGAGGTGGCCTTACATTCCTTGGATGTTGTTAGGGCATTCAGGGTTTACCTGTCATCGACTAAATCCTTTCGCAAGTCGGATTCTCTCTTTGTCCTTCCTGAGGGACCTCGGATGGGCATGGCGGCGTCGGCTTCTACCATCGCCAAATGGATCAGGCAGACCATTGAGCAGGCCTATGCTTTGAGGGGGAAGGTTCCTCCCGTGCCTGTGAAGGCGCACTCTACCAGATCTCTGAGTACGTCTTGGGCCTGTCATCATCGGGCTTCTGTGGCCCAGGTGTGTAAGGCGGCGACTTGGTCGTCCGTTCACACCTTCTCGAAATTTTACAAAGTGGATGTTCAGGCATCGGCAGATGCTTCTTTTGGCCGTAAAGTTCTAAGTGCGGCGGTGACTTGGGGTCCCTTGTTTGGGCCCTTGGCTGTTGGGGTGTTTTTACCCCTAGGTTACTTGTTCTTTCCTGGGTTGTTGCTCCTGTTGAGCACGTTTTCCTGTTGCCCAGTTGGTTCTCTTACTTGGTAAGGTTCCTTTCTCTGATGTGGGTACTGCGTTGCTTTAGGCGCGGCTGCGTTTTTTCCCACCCCTCATGTCTACACTGCTTTGGGACGTCCCCATTAGTGACGAATATGAAGAGGTGGCGACTGTCGGAGGACGTAAGAGAAAACGGAATTTTTGTAAAATCTTACCTGTAAAATTCCTTTCTCTGAGTCCTCCGACAGCCGCCGCCCCCGCCCCTCTTTTGGGGTTTGTTTATGTACTCTACTGCTATTCTACTGAAACTGAGTTGGTATGCAGGAAGCAGGGAGGTATTGACTGAGGGGACCACCCCCTGGGGGTGGGATATGTTAAAAGCTTTGATATTAATATATTCTGTTGCCTAGCTACTCCTACGGAGCAAAGGTCAATAACCCCATTAGTGACGAATATGAAGAGGCGGCGACTGTCGGAGGACTCAGAGAAAGGAATTTTACAGGTAAGATTTTACAAAAATTCCGTTTTTTTTTTACATAGGGCCAGACAGGTTATCTCTGTGTAATTTTCAAATTTCTCTGATCTGAATATTCAAGTGTGACAAATATGCAAATAAACAAAAGCAGGATGGGGGCAAATACTTTTTCACAGCATTGCAGCTGCTTCTAGTATCTGTTTATGTTCATCTTTGTGTGATTAGTAATCATCTGTTTTATTACCAGGCTAGACGATATATTGAATCTTTGCCATACATGCCACAGCAAGATCTAAACGAGGTGTTTTGTGGTGCCAACCCACTAGGTAAGTCAGTAAGATATACAGTGTAAAGAGTTTTCTTACAGACTCCTTGATTACACTACAGAGCTTTTCAATTCATATCTTCTAAGGATGAGATTCATCCTTAACCAAAGGATTTTACTAAAGAAAAGATCTAAATTCTTATAAATCACCAGCTGCTAGTTTATGCTGCTGATAATACGCTACACATCTTCTCTTAGGCTAGGTTCACATGTAGGCGTGCAGCTCACATTTGAATGGACTGCTGTTCCTCTGGAAAAAGGTTCCTGAACCTTTTTAAATTTTCAGCTGCACAGAAATCGCATTATGCTTTTGTAACATGTGGTTTCCCACACCCGAAAATGAGCTGCATTTTCAGATGCGTGGGGGGCATTTGGAGCAGCGCAGTTTGCCTTTAGATGCCTGTGGCTGTGGGAATGCATATTTCTGCGTATATCTAGCCTAACGGTATGAACACTGATTAAAATAATATACATACATGCGAAAATAAGTATACAACCCCAATTCCAAAAAAGTGGGGACGCTGTGTAACATCAAAAAAAAAAAAAATACAGTGATTTGCAAATCTCATAAACCAACATGAGAAAAATGTACCATTTTAAGAAAAAAAAAAAATAAGGTAATTTTGAAATCGATGGCAGCAACACATCTCAAAAAAATGGGACCATTGTGTAGCATCCCCTATTCTTATAACGAAACTGTAAAGATCTTGGAACATTTGCTGACATTTTGAGAGAGGAATGTTGTCCCATTCTTGCTTGATTATAGAATTTTAACTGCTCAACAATCCTGGGTTGTCCTTGTCAAATTATTTGTTTCAAGATGCACCAAATATTTTCAATTGTTGAAAGGTCTTGGACAGCAGGTAGGTCAGTTAAGCCCCCCGAACCCTTCTACTACGAAGCCATGTGCCTTTTTTTTCTTTATTAATAAATTCTGATTGCATCCTATGGGAAGTGCGACCATTCCTGTACTCTTCTTACAATTGGAATTTGCAGCAGTGGCAGGGTGTGCACCCCAGCAGGATTTTGTTCATTTCAACCTATGGATATCGCCTGGAGCAGCGGTTTCTGGCTTGACTACGAAGCCATGCTGTTGTCACAGATGGCGGTATGTGGTTTAGCATTGTCCTGCTGAAAATATGTAATCTGGATGGGAGCATATGCTGCTTTTAAACCTGGATATATCTTTCAGCATTAATAGTGCCTTTCCAGACGTGCAAGCTGCCCATTCCATATGCACTAATGCACCCCAATACCATCAGAGATGCAGGCTTTTGAACTGAGCACTGATAAACTGGAAAGTCCCTCTTCTCTTTCCTCCTGTAGACACAGCGCCCATGGTAGCAAAAAAGATGTCAAATTTCAATTCATCTCACCACAGAACAGTTTTCCACTTTGCAACAGACCATTTTAACTGAGAGAAGACAGCTGCATTTCTTGATCATGTTCAGATATGGCTTCTTCTCAGCATGATAGAGCCTTACCCTGCAATTTTGAAAGACAAAGTGAACTAACTGTAAACTGATTTTTGGAAGTATTCCTGAGCCCATGCATTGATGGCCATTACAGAATCATGCCTGCTTTTAATGCAGTGTCGTCGTAGGGATGAAGATCATGGGCATCCATGATTGCACTTTAGCCTTGTCCCTTTTGCACAGAGATTTCTCCAGATTCCTGGAATCTTTTCATGATGTTATGTTTTGTAAATGATGATCTATTTAAAGTTCTTGCAATTGTACATTGAGGAACATTATCCTGAAATTGACAACTTTTAGACACCGTTTTTTGCAAATTGGTATACCTTTGCCCAGGTTTACTTCTGAGACACTCTAACTCTGGGTAGAAAAAGAACATCTTGCATTCATGTTCCTGAACTGTTGCCAATTAACAAAATGTTCTTCCAGCTCTTATTTGTAAGGTCGCTCATACACTGTGCAAATTTCTTTCCTTGCAACCAGGGGTTGCAGGAAAGAAACTTGCACGATGCCCCCATCAACACAGACAGTGCTGACAAGGGAATCCCTTCTGCCGAGCAATTGTCTGCTCCAAGGGGGTGAGCAGGGGAAGCTGTCCCCACCAGGAGAAGTCTAATTATTGCTAGCGGCTATAGCAGCCGCTAGCTATATTCACAAGAGAATCTGGGCAGGCTGGTTGTAAACTTGGTACATTCAGCCTGCCCAATACCGGTTCGAATCTTGTATGGCCGGCCTTAGTTCCACTTACTTTGCCAGTTTTATGTTGCCCTGTCCCAAATTTTTTTGAGTTGTGTTGCTGCCATCATTTCTAAAATTACTTTATTTTTTCCTAAAATGGTAAATTTTTTCTGAGTTTAAACATTTGATATTTATTATCGTGAAAAAAATAAAGGTTTATGAGCTTTGCAAACCATAGCATTCTGTTTTTATGTAGATTTTACAGCATGTCCCAACTTTTTGTTGGAGTTGGGGTTGTATGCTGCTATTGCTGCCCTGTTTTTAATGTGCAAACACTTTGGCCTGCTATCTAGAAGTAAGCTTAGAAGTCAGACCCTATCTCTTCTGCAAGTGTTTTGGCCATCTGATTTGTGTCTCCCCCTCCACACTAAATTTATTTTGACAAGCCAAAGTATGCCTATCATTAAGAATTACTGCAGTTTGATTTGAGGTCCATCAAGAAGGCAACTTGTGGGGCTGCTGCTGCAAGTTGAAGAGGTCCAGAAGCACATCTGAGATGGTGTGACAGTAAAATCTGTATCCCCACACATGTGATATCCCAATTTGTACAATAGTCATAAAATAGATAAAGTTTCTTATTGTGTGACATTGAAAGATGAGAAATGTGTAACCATGCATTCAAAAGCTATGTAAAACAAAGTTTAAATTAGAACTGTTTATGTTAGCAGGAACATGTCCGCAAAAAATCCTTTAAAAAGTGCTGTGCATGTTTTTTTTCCATGTATTGATGGTTGGCTTCATGGATGTTTGATCGTTTGATGCTGCTATCGACTTAACAAAATGTGTTACTTATGTTATGTTATTTTAAAGCCATTGATCTGCTGAAGAGGATGCTCATTCTGGATAGTGACAAGCGAATCACAGCATCTGAAGCCCTTGCACACCCTTACTTTGAACAGTATCATGATCCAGAAGATGAGCCCGAGGCTGAGCCTTATGACGAGTCTACAGAGAATAAAGAGCGCACTATTGACGAATGGAAAGGTAGAGCTGTAATGGATTATTGATATAGAAGAGACTTGTGTATTTAAAAAAAAAAAGAGAAAGCTCAAGGTTCTGCTAACAGCAGTCATTAACTGCTTGTCGCCCGCTCACAGTACATTTACTGTGGGCGGTACAGCCAGGCTGGATCACATACATGTACTTCTTCTAGCTTTTTCCAAATTTGGAGGGGGGGGGGACAACGCACCCGCTGCTGACCTGTTTGTTTACTGGCTACAGCACAATTTTATTAGCAGGTCCTGGCTGATGATTTTGGCTGTGGACCTGCTGATCGCTTGTATCCATTGCCAGAACAGAGTCCAGCGTTTACAAACACACAGGACTCTCTACACAGAGCAGCGATCTGGCTGTTTAGGGAGAAAAAACGTCCAGATCTCTTTGTAAAAGCAGCACATATTACACTTGTTAGGCACACAGTTAACCCCTTCATTACCTTTAGATGTTAACCTCTTCGCAGCCAGTGTCAGTGTACAGTAATATCCTTGATCACTGTATTAGTGTCACTATTGATGTCAGTGTCAATCAGTGTACCTCCAAGTGAGGATCTGTTAGTGCCAGATTGTCTGTCACACTATCGCAGCCCCATTATAAGTCGCTGATCACCGCCATTACAGTATAGTGTCACAGTATATCTACCATAGTTTGTAGATGCTATAAATTTCACAAACCAATTAATATACACTTTTATTAGGATTTTTTCGTCTACCAAAAACGTAGCAGAATACATTTTGATCTAAATTTATCTTTGTTTATTTTTTTATTGTATATGTTTTATAACAGAAAGTAGAAAATCTCTTTTTTTTTTTTTTTTTTTAATTTTTAGTCTCCTTTTTTCATTTATATAATAAAACATAAAAAAAAACAGCGGTGATCGAATACCACCAAAAGAAAGCTCTATTTGTGTGAAATATATTATATAAATGTCATTTTCAGTTGCATGACTGAGCAATTGTCAAAGTAGCACAATGCGGAATAGTAAAAAATGCCCTGGTCATGAAGCTAAAACCTTCCGCAGGTCAAGTGATTAAAGCTTAAAAACAAAAAATCCACCCTGGCGGTAATACTCCTCTTCTATGTTCAAGTTGTGTTCATGTTGGATGTTCCCAAATCGTGCCACATCCCAAATGTATAGCAAAAAGAGAATTCCCCTATGGGTGGGACTTTTTAGGCACTTGATTATAACATACACAGATTACGTTTAATAATGTTTATTGAAAAAATTAATACAATAAGTTAAAAGCATGGCAAGCTGTGTAATACATCACATGAAACAGATGGATAATAACCACAAAGCCCCAGGGTAGATACCCGACGCGTTTCGGAGTGTCAATAAATACTCCTTCCTCAGGGGTGCCCTTGGAGAGTGGTATCATCCACTGTAGTGATTTCAAACAGATAGCCTGCCCAGGTATTAAAAACAAGTGATCAACATACCTTTGTCGAACATCAGGAATGCCGTTTGAAGGAAACACAGGTTTTAAAATAAAACGAGGTCCTGGATCTATGATCTCGGTAGTGTGTACTGACCAGCCACTGTATAGGCTGGGTGGGGACAGCTGAAACCCAAAAATGTAGCAGTCCTTGTTTATGTTCAGCTTCAGCAAAAGTATGAATCCTTCAACACCCTGTGTTCACAGCAAATCAGCACCTCTTCTATGCATCTCTACTTTACTTCCAACTTTCTGCCCTTACTTTTAGGGAAACCTAATATGGCAGGAATATGTTAATAAATGTCCTTGTCTTAAAGAGGTTGTAAACCTCCGAAATTTTTTTTTTTTTTTTTTTAAAAAAAAAAACACCTGAAAGACAAACACATAATGAGCTAGTATGCATCGTATACTAGCTCATTATGAAATACTTACCTTCAAACGAAGCCCCGAAGTGCCAACCGCTCACCTCTCTCATGGGCGACATGTTCTGTCGCCCTTCTTCCGGGTTTGCGGCATCCGGCCATCTGATTGGCTGGAGCCGTGATTAAGGTCACGGCACGGGGCTCTGAAGGAATGGCACCAGCGGCCGTTCCTTCAGAGCGCATGCGCCAGTGACGTCACTGGCTGCATTTAAGGTAAATATCTCCTGAATGGTACATGTTTAGGAGATATTTACAGTACCTATAGGTAAGCCTTATCATAGGCTTACCTATAGGTACAACTTGCAGAGGAGGGTTTACTTCCTGTTTAAAAGCTAGTTTTCTGACTGTCCATAATGGTCCAGTGGCTTCAGTACTTTCTGAGTCCTTGACCTAGAGCAATTCTATCCAGTCACAACTCCTGAGCTGCTTACTAGTTCCACATTTAGTCATTAGATCAACACGATTGCCAGGCAACTAGCATTTTTTAGAATTATGTCAGGAATGGCTGCCTGTAAATTTCACACATGCCAGGTTTCTTTTTAAAACTAAGCATGTTTGTTTTTTTTTTTGTTTTGTTTTTTTGATCCCTCATTGCGGTGAGCAACCTTGCTTATCAGCAGAAAGCTATGGTAGGGCCAGTACTTTAGACCCCTTCACATGGGGCGGACTCAGTCCTCTGATCACCGCTGAGCAGGTGAATGGCAGATGCAGAGCAGACACAGCCCACTGTCCACTATGGGGAGTCGGATGTAAACGGACCGCCTGTCCATTTACATCCGACTGTAATCCGATTTACCAGATGGATGGTAAAATAATTCGAAATCTGTCTGCTTTTAGCGGATCCGATCAGATTTCAGCAGGTGTCAATATACTCCAATGGACAGTCCGATCACGTCCATCTGCAAAAAACTGACAGGCAGACCCGATTGCCACGCCCGTGTGAAAAGGACCTTATTGAAATTGTTTCTTTATTATTAATATTTTTCTTTTTTCTCTTCCAGAAATTACATATGAGGAGGTGATTAGCTTCAAGCCTCAGGATTTTAAAATCGATAATTTGGAAATTGAACAGTAATTTTAAGATGCTTCTCACCCTCACAATGGACAAATTTAGACTTGCTTCTGCAACTTGAACTGCTTTTGTTGACCAAAGACAAGAGAGTCTTAACAATCCCAACATTGTAAGCTATGACATGCTGCCCTGACCTAACGGAAAGAAAAATAAGTTACGTCTTCTGTTCTGCCATACAATATACACAAGCACAACGTTCGTGTTTTTTTATACCCAGTGGTTTCCCTGCAAGGTTATCACCTCCTTATTTAATTTCAACAGAATCCACCCCCAAACAGAAAGCATTCCATTCACAAAGGACCACTATACTATAAAACTGTTATCCTTTTTTTCAACACTAGTAAGTGGAAATTTACAGGTAATTATGAACACCTAATAATAGCGATGTTGAAGAACATTTCTGTCCTCTTCCCACACTGGATTTGCTGCCAACAATTTGCAATTAGCAAGTGAATGCCAATGTTGTACACAGTATTAAGGCTAGTTTACATGGGTTCCTGAGGATGACCAGAGCTCCCACAGTGTCTAGCCCAAACTGCAAGTGGACTGGCCCTTCCACCCTCTGCTTTTACAGTTCATTGAATCTAATAAGAAGCACTCGTGAAGTGTTTTTGTGTATTGCTGATTTGCCCCAAGGCTGTGCATTGCATCTTCTCAGGAACACATCCTATTTAGACAATTTACGTGGGAAAACAGTCAAGTGCAAGTGCTGCATATGTAGCTGATTGAACCTTAAAAGCAGGGGGTAAGTGGGTTCCTACTCCTCCGGTTTGGATACCTGCTGGGTACATGCAGAGGCAGATGTGCTTGGGTGGACCCAAAAATGTATGTGTAGCTGTGCCATACGTTTTCTTGTACCTCAGAACCATAATCTTTATGGTTAGAAATTTTACTGGTATAGCTGTGTAATAGCAACATCATGTGCAGCTGCACTAAAAGCATAGAACATTTTTGTCAGCATAGCTGGCACTAATCTGGGGACCAAAAATGAATCTTGTTTGTTCTATTAGTGAGTGCTTACTGCAAGCAGTTATTGTTAAAGGACATCTGTAGTCACCTTAGTATTCAGTAAACGTAATAGCAATATGCATGTGTCATGCAACTTGCTTGGTGCATCATGTCACAGAGGAATGCCAGCCAGTACAACTCCTTGGGCAAAGCTAGTGTTATTACAACTATACAGTATCTAGTAAATGCTCTGGTTTACATCCTCTGCATAGCGATTGGTGACTGGTCATTGCTTTCCTATTTCGGCTCTACTACGGGCATCAATTTCCTATGTTAATGAGAAAGAAGTGGTCTGTGGGCTCCTCATGATGTGCACCATCTTGGGGAAGGGGTTAAACATTTTCTGTCATTTTTCCAGGTCGGGGAGATTTGTAAATTTTGCACAATGCCTTTAACTGCTATATTAAACTTTTCTCTTGTTAAAGTGGCCTTTTATTGTGATTATGGACCTCACAATCAAACAATTTATGAAAGAAATATTGTAATGTCTGCAGCAACTAAATGGATTATCTTGTCAGTGTTTCCAAGTCACGTCAAATGAGAATCTGGTAGGCTGTGTCTAACAATATTTCTTTCACTTTCTGTAATGAGGTCCTTTTTTGCATTGCACAATTTTCACAACAATGGTCCTTTAATAAGCATGTGCTAGTTATACAATTTTAAGTCTTACCATTGGCGTACATGCAGCGTATGGATTTTCTTTTTTTTTTTTTGCTTGGGTGGCTATTTATTTAAAAAAAAAAAACAGACATTATTTTAAAATGTATTCAGGCCATATTAGCTGTGGGGCAAAGTGTGTTCCAAACAGTAATGTTCCTCTCTACTTCAATTTATATAGATGATAGACATTCACTTGCACAGTGATGCTGCGTGGGTTTTCGGCGCTGGTTTGACATCTTGTGTAAACAGTGTGGGCGAGCATTTATTTATGTGCATTGCTATATCATGACACAGCACGGCACGTAAACTACTTCCCAAGAATGTGAAAAGCTGCTTTTTAGTGTGTGACTACTGCATGTTACAATTAAGCTATCATGATAAAAAAAAAAAAGGGAGTTGAAAAAAGTGTTTATACATGTTAAAATGATACCACTTTATAGGTAAAAGCATGTTCTTCAGAAAGAAGTGGCTTTTACCAGCTTTTTATAGCAGGTGCCTTTACTGGGAAGCTGTACACAGTTATGCCTGCTAGGTCTACTTACTGTATAAAGGGTAATGGCATCTGCCAAGAACTGTTAGTAAGTATTGTACTTGTCCTGCTGCCAATAAAATCAGTTTATTACTTGTTTCCGGTCTTTGTTATTTTCCTTCATCTGTTCTTGACTGACCATTCTGGAGCATAATAAATTTCTTTCATCTGCAAGTGGTGCTAATTTCATCAAGCAAACGTTCAAGCTTTTAAGTTTGACTGACTGTTGGAAATTAAGTTCGCAGAGTTTTAGTTATAGTAAGTGCAGCATGCTCCCACCCCCAGATAATGAGCAGATCATACGTCTTCCTGCCATGTAAGTATGCAGTGGAAGTGGTCCATTTTCAAAAATGGGGCCTGAAGGTTTTGGTAGTTGATCACTTTCCCTAAACTCGTGTGACAAGGAGAGTGAATCATGTTCACTTGTATGATGAAACTCCCTTAAGCTTCAATAAGCAGAGCACAGGGATGTTTACATGGCAGAGTCACTATGCTTCGCTTTGCACTCGTGGAAAAGTTTACCCAACATATATCTTGTCGCCCGCTGAACGCTACACATTTAAGTAAACTGGAAAGTGCCACAAGCGGTTGTGATGCATTTGTCAGCAAAAATGGGTGTTAAAAAGGTGTGAGGAGACGTCCCATTGCTTCCTCATTGCCTGTCACTAGCCTCTGGAGCACGATCAGAATGCGTGTCGGGCTTTAGAGGAAAGGGAAATTTAGATGCATAAATGTGACCCTTAGTCCCCGTTCACTCAAGTGGCACCCTATTGTCGGCAATGGAACTGTTCAGATCGGTGCCGCACCGATTTGAAAAAAAGTTTTCTGCACTATTTTTTTAAATTTCAGGTGAGACTTGCACTGACTTCTGCATTAAATCGCACAGATGTCAGGCAAGTCACACCTGAAATTGCACTGACCTGCAGTTTTGAAATTGTGTGATTTCAAGTGAAGTTGCATGATTTCAAAGTTGCATGCAGTGTGAACGGGGGCTTAATGTTCTCTCTCATTGCATAATATTGCTGTACCATGAAGGCTGAAAAACCTAGTTGTCCTAATTTTGGAGAGTCAGAGAACACCATAAGCCTGGAAATTAGCAGCTCTTTCAGCTTGTTGATCTGTTAACATGAGATTTGTTCCAGTTTAGTTAACAATTGGAAAGGAAACACCTATGCAAATTTTGCCAGGTGCACATGGGGGGGAATATATATATTTTCATCAGAACTTGATAACTAATGGTTATTCGATGTAAGGCTAGCACTAGGGATGTTTGTTCAGCACGCGAGAAAGGTACACTTGACTAAAATATGGTGCTCATTATTATTATTATTGTTCCACAGGAATGACTGTGAAAAAGTATCTCCCTACTGTGTTTTATCAGAGAGACCAAAAGGAGACTTATGACAAATACGACCAAGACTGAGTTATGATTTGGCAAGAATTTGCCACTATGTAAGATGACCAAGAGAATGATCCTGCTTTAACTACAGTGAGCATAGAATGATGGGAAGTAACTCAGAGCCTAATGGCAGTATTAGTTAGAACTGTCTGGTATTTATTGTATTGCATTGGAGGTATTTCCCTACTCTTTCAAACCTTGGTACACCTGGAAAAGAAATAAAGGGATCAAGAGATTTTATCTTAGTTGAAATCTACTAAAAATGTTTTTGCTACCCATTAGAGAGGTTACTAGCACATACTGTTAGGACAAGAAGTGAGGGGAAATCCTCTAGTGGGACAACAGTATAAAATTGCCCAAGACAAAAAAGCAGTAATGCGTGTGTTATTACCTCCTCAAGGAACAACTCTAACTGGTGTGGTACAAGTTCAAAGCATCTGCATGAGTAATAAAATATACAACTGGGTCTAAATATGAATTAAAAATATTTTGGACTTGATAGTGAATACTTGAGAAGAGCAAAGCAGAGGAGACAGAACAAGTTGGAGGGGGGGGAGATTAGGGAGGTGATGGATTGGGTGATAGTGTGAGATAAAATGAAAAGGGGAGGAAGGTATCCGTGGACAGTGATCCTCAAAAACACTATTTTGAGGTGGGAGATATCAAATTCAGCTCCTGCTTCAGAAAGGGAGAGCAGATTTTAAGTTTGACATGTGCGTCAGTAAAGATTATTGCCAGGTATGGCAATTTCATGTAGTTACATCAGTCCAGCATAGGACTAAGCTTTGGAGATTGGTATTTTGATGGCATCCATGGAATATTGTCACATGCTAAAGGTGATGGGTTTAAAGCCTCATAATTTATCCAAAGGAAGGGGCTTCAGTTTCAGCCTGTAGGGCTAGAATCAAGGGTTACATGGGCTTCTTGGAAATACAGTATTTTCTCTATCGTCCATTGACAGATGCAGCATCATCTTCATCAGCTGAATAGGTTATGCTCCTCCCTGCAGGAGAAGTCTAGGCAGGAAAAAATTATCCAAAGAAACGGGGTTCAGTTTCAGCCTGTGGGGCTAGAATCAAGGGTTACATGGGCTTCTTGGAAATGCAGTATTTTCTCTATCATCCATTGACAGACGCAGCATCATCTTCATCAGCTGAATAGGTTATGCTCCTCCCTGTAGGAGAAGTCTAGGCAGGAAAAAATTTACATGTACACGCCCACGGGGCTGTCACCAGAGGCATAACCCACACACACTGAGCTCAGCAAACCAGTTTGTTTCTGCCTAGAGAAGGAGTAGGATCTAGGTTTCCATCTGGGACTCCGGTCTCAGTTTTTTTTATTCTTTTCAGAATATTTTATTTTATTTCTCTTTACTCACTTTGCTAGCTAGTGTTCGGGGGATTCTCCTGCTGATCTACAAGCAATGCCGGCTGGGGGTTCGCACTGGATAATCTAGATCCTTATGGTCCCCACAGCCTGGCCTACGAGCACTAGCCCTCGCCACGACATTGCCCCTTTCTGGAGAGGGACGAGCCTGCGAGCCAATGCCTTGATGAGACATGAAAACCTGGAACGCCCTCTCCTGGGGATAATAGGACCTGTGCCTCCTAAAAGATCCCCCGGGCCTTTCAGGAACCGGACCCTTGTGCCCTGTCTCTGTCAGCGGATCTGTGATAGTGAACCCTTATAGATCCCCAGCTGAGGATTCCCCAGGGCGCGGAGTCTAAGCCCCAGCCTGCTTCTTCACCAGGGCCCCTGATGGTGGGGATGGACTTGCAGCAGGCTGAAACCAGATGGCAGCCCCCAGGTAGGCCCAGCTGAAGATGTGGAGACCGCTGGCGTGTGCAGAGTAAGCAGTAGACTTTTAGGATATCCAAGAGACAAGGCAAGGTCAGGACAGGCAGCAAGTGAACATAGATGAAGAAACGAAGCCAGGGTCGGTACACAGTAAATCAGATATAATAGCCTAGGGGGTATACAGTTGGGAGCTCAGAGAACAGTGAAGTTGCTCAGGCAAGGAGCACTGCACTGAGCACGTGTATATTTAGGGAAGCAAACAGGGAGGTGACCCAGGAAGTAATAGAAAAGAAAAGGATATAAACCCACAGTTGAACCGGCGACACCCAAAGGTGAACAGAAGCCAAAAACCACATGTGAAAAGAAGCAAGGTTGAAGCACTGCAGCAAGGGGATAAGAGTATACAAACAAAGCTATAGGCTAACTTGTGACAGTCTCCCTCTCCCATTCCCACGGGGGGCTATGTAATTGGGGTGCCTGGCATCCTGGGGGGGGTAGCAATAGTACCTTGTCTCTTGCTGGGTCTTGTTGTAGATCCTTGAGGCCTTCATTATGGGGGTCCCTGGCCGCATGGCTCGCCGTGGGTGCCGCCATCTTAAGTGTGGGCAATGTGCAGATTTTCCCCTTGGACGTGTATGGGGCAGCCATTTTCCCTGAGCTTCCTATTAAAATGTATTGGCAACCATTTTTGTGTAGTTTATACTGCACTAGCAGCGTGACCTTTTCCATCCAGGCCGAGGTCACTTCCTGTGATGTTTCTTCCTGCTGCAGGCCGGGATTACTTCCTGTGTCTCTCTCAATGCTGCAGAGGCCGTTCAAGAGGGTTCTCTGGGGTCTTTGCGGGCATATCCCTTCACACTCTGCTGTTAGTGTATATTAAAGGGGGACTCTGCAGACCGCGGCGATCGACGGTGGGAACCGCGATCGGCGCTTCTTAAAGTGACAGTACTCCGTTTTTTTTGTACCTTAATTATGGAGTCCCAGGCTGTGATTTCACCCTCAGACCTATTCTGTGCGATTCCCGGACAGTCCGGATCGCAGTCGCTGGCCGTGATTTCAGCAGCTCTGGAAAGCCTGGCATCAAAAATTGATTTTGTCATAAAAAAGGTTAATAGCCGGAAACGGCCATTGCCTTCTCCATCAATGGTGGAGTCCTCTGATTGAGAGGCTGATGTGGTCGCCACGGACGCCCCCCTACCTGAAGGGTCGCTGTCCTCGCAGTTAGATGGTGAAGAGGACCTGTCTTCTTCAGCTGCAGCACGGGAGCTCGCTTTAGTGGCAGCCCTGATTGTTTCAATGAGGGAAATTTTAAAAATAATTGATGAGCCCACGCCGGCAGAGACGCGGGTGGCCTTTGGCTCCCGCAACACCTAAAAATCTGGCAAGGTTTTTTTCCCTGTCCTGAGACTTTTCATGATATTGTGAATGACCAATGGTGGCGCGTTAAGCACGTGCTAGTGGTGCCAAAATGCTTTAAACGCCGGTATCCTTTTGCTGATACGGTCTCCAACCGTTGGACGGTGCCACCAAAGGTGGATCACCCTGTTTCCAGGTTGAACAAATCTACTATTGTGCCAGTGGAAGATTCCCTTTTCACTGATTCCGGTGAACAGGTGGGTGGAATCTCGTTTCCGCCATCTTCACGTGTTGGCGGGTTCCATTTTGAAACCGGTCTTTGTATCTGTTTTAGTAACCCAGACGGTTACGGAATGGATTAGGGTTATGAAAGGGAACTTTGACGTGGTTCCTCCAGAACTGATGGAACTTTTGAACCAGATGGCCCAGGCCCTGGTATTCCTGTGTGATGCGTCCCTGGATGTGGCTCCCCTGGTGGCCAGAGTTTCGGTTGTGGTTTGGATGAAGAACTGGTCGGCTGACCAAGCTTCCAAGAAAGCCCTGACAGATCTCCCTTTTCTGGGAGAGCGTTTGTTTGGCGACTCACTGGATGAGTTGAAGAGATTGTGTGTGAACCAGGCAGGGACTTTACAAGCACGATTTTCATAAAATACATTTTATTGAGGAATATTTAGATTAAAATCTACAATGAGGATGCATATATTTCAATGCGAAATTTTACATGTACAAATCATAATGGACACAAAAAAACAAAAATAATATCATAAAAAATCCTACTACATATTAGGATATTCACTGGATGAGTTGACCAAGAGTCTCACTGGCGGGAAGAGTACTCTTCTTCCTTAATCCTCCAAAGGTAAAACACCCTGTACTAAGCGGGGTCCTTCCTTTACTGCTCACAGATGGGTTTTACGTGCCTCCGGGGTGCATGAAAAAAGTAAGCCGTTCAGAGCTTCTGGAGGGGTTAAGTAGCACTGGGGCAAGTCCAAGGCCAGTCAGTCCGGTGCTGCGGACAAGTCCTCTTCAGCATGAAGGGGTGCCCTCATCCGTTTCTGGGGTGGGGGGACGTCTGCGCTTCTTTTAGGAACCCTGGACTTCCTTCCAGACAGATGGGTTCGCAAACTGATTTGTTCCAGGTACAAAATCAAATTTTGATCCCAGCCGGGGGACAGGTTTTGTCAGTCAAATCTTCACCTGTCTCCAGAGCGTTTAAAAGATCTTAAGGAAGCTGTGCAGGCGCTCCTAGCACAAGGCGTGGTCGTGGCAGTTCCTCCGCAGGAACGCTCTTAAGGTTTCTACTCAAACCTGTTCACAGTGCCCAGAAAAGAGGGCAAGGTGCATCCAATCCTGGACCTCAAGGCTCTGAACCACTTTGTGAGGGTGCAGAAGTTTTGAGTGGAGTCCATTTGGTTGGTGGTGGCATCCTTGAATCAGGGGGATTTTCTGGCCTCCATTGATATCAAAGATGCGTATCTCCTCGTCCCCATATTCGAGGGACATCAGCGATTCCTCTGCTTTGCGGTAGCAGAGGAGCATTTTCAATTTGTGGCGTTTCCCTTTGGTCTTGCCTCCGTTCCCAGAGTTTTTACCAAGGTCCTGGCCCCTGTGCTGGCCTTGTTACGTCAGCGAGGAATCTCAATTTTGTGATATATGGACGATCTCCTGTTGCGAGCAGACTCATTCGGATCTGTTAACCAACATCTCTATTACAGTTCAGACCCTTCAAGAATTCGGATGGACGATCAATTTCAAGAAATCTGCTCTAATGCCATCCGTCCGGGTCACTTATCTGGGACTGACTCTCGACTCTGCTCTGGCGGGGTCTTTCTCCCCTTGGAAAAGCTTCAGAAGTTGCAAAGGGCGATCAGGTTGCTGATGGAAACTGATCAGTCCTCCTTGCGTGCTTGCATTAGGGCTCTGGGCCTGATGGTATCAACCTTCGAAGCAGTCCTGTTTGCTCAGTCTCATTTGAGACCCTTGCAGAAAGAGATTCTGGCAAAATGCAACAGGGATCCTCGGTCATTGGACTAGAAGATTAGTTTGAGCCATCTCACGAAGTCTGCGCTATCCTAGTGGATAATAGCTTGATTCGCACCATTATTCAAGGGGTGCATCATCTGGCTCCTCTGAGGAGATCTCCATTACCTCCGTGGGATCTCAATCTGGTTTTGTCTGTTCTTCAAAAGCCTCCTTTTGAGAATATTAGGGAGATTTCTCTGCTTTCCTTGTTGCAGAAGGTTGCCTTCCTAGTGGCTATTACTTCTGCTTGCAGAGTATCTGAATTGGCGGCTCTGTCCTGTCGTGCGCCTTATTTGGTGGTCCACAGGGATAAAGTGGTCCTCTGACCTAATCCGTCTTTTCTCCCTAAGGTGGTGTCGGATTTTCATCTTAATGAAGACATCGTGTTGCCTTCCTTATGTCCTAAGCCTAAGCATCCTGAGGAAATTGCCTTGCATTCTTTGGATGTGGTTCGGGCGATAAGGGTTTATCTGACAGTTACTGAGTCCTTTAGAAAGTCGGACTCTCTCTTTTTCCTTACGGGCGGTCCTTGCAAAGGTTTGGCTGCGTCTGCTGCGACCATTTCCTGATGGATCAGGCAGACGGTTGTTCAGGCTTATGAACTCAAGGGTCAGGTTCCTCCTTTCCCTGTGAAGGCACATTCTAATAGAGCGCTGAGTGCTTTTCGCCATCAGGCCCCTGTTGTACAAGTTTGTAAGGCAGCAACTTGGTCGTCTGTGCATACTTTTACAAAATTCTACAAGGTGGATTTAATGGCATCTTCAGATGCATCTTTTGGCCGCAAGGTTTTGCAGGCTGCTGTTTTATAAGAGAATTTTTTTTGTTTCTTTTAGGGTTCTTTTACCTGGGTGAGCTCCTGTTGTTGGGTTGAGCTTCATGTTACCCAGTTGGCTAAGTTTAGCCTTTGGAGTTTACATTACTTTCTGGATGCTTTCTTCCCACCCCTCATGCCTACACTGCTTTGGGACAGCCCATTTAGCTGATGAAGATGAGGCTACAAGATTTTTGTAAGATCTTATCATAAAATCTTTTTCTCTGAAATCCATTGACAGACGCAGCACCCGCCCCTCTGATTTGGGGATGTTTTTTTTCTCCACTGCTTGCAACTAAACTGGTTTGCTGAGCTGATTGTGTGTGGGTAATGCCTGTGGAGACAGCCCCGTGGGTGTGCACATGTACATTTTTTCCTGCCTAGACTACTTCTGCAAGGAGGAGCATAACCCAGTCAGCTGATGAAGATGAGGCTGCATCTGTCGATGGACTTAAGAGAAAAATATTTTAGGGTAAGATCTTACAAAAATCTTGTTTGTTTTTTATGGCATCTAAGCCACCTTTAATTTTATGACATATGTTTAGGCACTGAAATAAAGGGTGGCTATGATGTCAAACGTAGAAAAGGATATGATGTTTTTTCATAGATCGGTGGGCAAACGAGGGAACAGAGATTGACTGTGTGCAAAAATAATATAGTAATTTGGGGAGGATAGTCATTTTGGAAGCATTGATGCAGCCAAACAGTGAGTTGAGGGATTTCCAAGAATGTAAGGTTTGATAAATTAAATGTAAAGAGGATGGAATTTTTCCACATAATGGGGGCTGTAGGAAGAAGTGTTTTTTTTTTTTTTTTTTTTTATAGCAAAGGATTTCTTTATTGAAATATATGGCATAGATAACATATATAACCAAACAATAGTGATTGCATTGTTACAAGCACAATGCAGTAGTGATGATGTACCGTGATTAGTAGTTATTTAGGTTTCATTTTTACAAACTAGACAGATCTGTTAACAGAACTAGTGGTGGTGAGGTACAGTTTTGTAGTTGTAATTTTGCAGTTTTATAAGAATCCAGAACATGTGTAGATATGTTTCAGAATCCACTTGGCAGCATGGGCAAGTAGGAGATGTTTTGGGATAAATCCTATAAAGTCTTGCGGGGTATAATTTACTATGTGTGCAGAAATTTAGTCTATATCAATTTGTCTCTGGAGGAAATAACCAGTTTGGAACAATTTTCAAGACAGTCTTATTCCTCCCTGTCCCAGCTGGGGATATCAGTTTTCACTGCTCCCACAATCCATCCATTTTGGGTAAACCTACACAAAGAAGAGACATATATAGAGACAATAAAGTTTTGAAAGTATTCTGCAGGATGTCAATCTCTCTATTGGATCAGCTTGGAAGACAGGCAGATGTGGAAAATAGATCCAAGCAGCATGGCATAATTAAAGCTACCAGAATAACAACCAATTAGGTAAGTACATTTGGAAGCCAATTCCTCGAAACTGGGTAGAGTCTCTCAGGATGTTCTTAGTTAGTCTAGGGAGCTAGGATATGTTCTGGGGCCACTAATACGCAGGTTACTCAACTCAATAAATTGTGATGAAGAATCAATCCGCACAGTCAACACCACTTCTCTCGTGGGTTACGAGCTGACACTCCAGTGGTTTCACAACACCCCCAATAGTACAAATAATATGAAACAATGCAGCGCTACCCAAAAAATAAAATACCTCTGCCCCCTAAGCTTAGTGCCGATCACATCATCACGCTTGCAAAGTTTGTGGTAAACTATACTACACAGGAGCAAGCTGCATGCTGTTATTTGAAGAGCAAAGTTTTATTGTTATTATAAAAGTGTGTTTATACCTTTGCTATTCCAATAAACTATATTAGTGAGCACAATCCATTACCTTTTTGTTCTATTTGCCTGATTTGATGTGCGGAGGAGTGTTTTTGGAGAAGTAAAAGTAGAGTGCAGACCACAGACCTTTTTTGGATTTTGAGGTCATAACTGGAGGTGAGCAGATCTGTGTGTCACCGGATGGAGTGCCTTTCTTTCTTTCTTTCTCTGTGGATATCTGGGACTAATTATCAACTAAAGACTTTTGGGATTACAGATTGGACTATTGTGGGTTCCCTTTCACTTATTGGATATTATTTCACTAGTCATGTACTTGTTTGCTGATATTGGGTAATTGCACTTTGTTTTTCACAATTTTATTTTATGTTTCAATATATATATATTGCCCTCTGGGTCCACTTTGATATTTACAGGCTTTTAAGGATGAGGTTTGTGAACTAGGATGCTGTCAGGGCTGGGTTCTATTTACTAGCAGCTCTTTCTTCAGTGCACAGAGGCTGCTCAGCTGTCGGTTAATTACCAGGCACTCATTTTTTCCACAGTGACTCACCTGGTTACCATTACCTGCTTCATTAGTCCAGCCTACAACCAGCCCCTGTTGGCTATTTCAACAGCTTTGCTCAACCCCTCCATGCCATCGTGTGGTCAACCTCTCCAGTGTGTTCCGGTGTATGACTTGGCCTGGCTGACTTCACTTCTGATTCCTTCTCCTGACAATGCTGACTTCTGGTTCTCTAATCCTGGCTCGTCTAATTACCTGCTATGGCTTTCAAACACTGGCTTCTGTTTTTGACTACGTTCCTGAACTGTTTTTATTTTTGCTATTACATTAAAGGTGTGATTTTAACGGCATTTTCTGTCTCGACCTGGTTTATGGCTCCTGACAGGTGCTGACTCCTCTAGCACAGCTGGAGTAGGCAGCATGAGCCTTGCGTCAGGATCGCACAAAGGATCATTGAAAAGTCTTAGGATTGTAAGGGACCAAGGCAGTGGAAGAAGGAGGAGTAGACGTAGCTTAAGGTATTTATGTGGATATGAAAGCACATCAACAAGAAGGGGGAATTTCCGCTTGTAGGGCTCAGGGTTCTTTTTTCTCTGACAATAGGTGCAGGAACTCCCTACTTTTTGCATCAACCCTACCCACCTTCAAGCACGGTCTCTTGGTTCCACCCCCTACCCACCTCCCAGTACCACCCCTTTTACAGAACACAGAACCAAATATCATTTTGTGGTGCTAAGTAATTCGTATTGGAATGTGTTAATAACAAGAAAAGCAGTAAAAAAGATCTGCTGCAGCCAGCAACAGTAGATCCCCTTCACAACGATAGACCCACACACCCCCCAGTAACAATATGCACCCAGAAACCATAGATCCCCAGCAGCAGCAACAGATCTCCCAGTAACCAGCATTAATAGACCCTGCAGCAGCCAGAAACAAAAGACCCCTCACTCAACAGTAGATCCCTTCCAGAAAGAATCTGAGCCCCCAGCAACATAAGACTCACATGCAAAATAGATTCCCACCAGTGACCATGGATCCCCCAGCAGCTCTGATCACGAGACCCTCCAACACCCCTTTGCCATTACATACATTTAGTACTGGAGGCACCAGAACTGTGTTCCCCCACATTCCCACTAAAAAAAAAGCCCTGGTAGGGCTGATAAATCAACAGGGAGTAAAGTTAGTAAAAAGTACTCACTGATTACATTAAATGCTCTGTGGACGAGGTCCAGGATACATGCGTATGTTTGGCTTGAGGTCAGCAGAAGGGACCAGGCACCATGAGGGCTGCTAGGGAGTAACTCCACTTGTGTTAGAAAAGAAAAATAAATAAATACCCAAAATGAAAACTTATGGAAATGTCTATGCTCTAATGTGCATTGTAGCATTTTCATAAAAATTTGGTGCAGTTACTTTCTGTCCTGAACAGATATCTGTTTGTTTTAGCAAGGTTGTTTTCTTTCTGTGTTGAATGCTCTGTCTAATAAAATGACCTGTGTAGAGAAGTCTGCTGTGGTAGTATTCCTTTAGCAGTTGTTAATCCCTAAGGCTCCTTTCACATGGGCGCAATGGAGTCAGTTCTGCTCAGCGGGGGATCGATCCGCTGATCCCCGCTGAGCAGTTGGATGACCGCTCCGTCTCCGCTCTGTGTGTAGTGACAGAGCTGTCAGAACCCCGCTCTCCTCTATGGGGAGATCGGATGAGAACGGACCGCCTGTTCGTTCTCATCCGATCCGATCCTCCAGACGGATGGAAAATAGGGTTTCCATCTGTCCGGATTTCACGGACAGGATCGGATAGCAGCGGGTGTCAGCAGAGACGTCTCCGCTGACATTCGCCGCTCCATAAGGCTGCATGGAGCATCCAATCCGGTCCGCCTAAAAAACTGACAGGCGAATTGGATCGGAAAGCCGTGTAAAAGGGGCCTTAGGAGTTTTCTCTTACCTAGCAAACAACTGTTACTTTGTCTCTCTGATCAGCTTAAACAGCTTAAGAAACTTCAGCAGCTGCAGTTTGTATTGGGAAGGTTATTTAATAAATTACTGCATGGGTTGAGTAGCAATTGTACATGTTATAACATTTATTTTCTTAACAATGTGGAGTTCTCTTTTAAACCTATTGGGATACCTCATATGGGATGGCAGGCCCGTATTAGCTTGAAAACTCTACAATGTGGCAAAAGTGGGGGGGTGGCAGTTCCACATTCCAAAATGTATTTTTTGGCATCCCAATTGCAGCAGTTCGCAGGTTGGGGGATTAGGGACACTAATGATCCTATTGCCCAATTGGTGTCTTCTTCTAATCCCTTGCTGACGGCTGGTTCTCATCTGGAGATGGGTCTCCCAAGTATCCCCTTTTTCTCTACAACAGCGAAGGAAGGTTTGGCGGGCAACCAGGGAAGCACTATCCATTACCGGATTTATGGAGTTCACTCCATTGTGGAATAACCCTAATTACCCTGAAATATGTCAACTACAGGAATTTTCCTTAAGGGGGCAGCAGGGGATATGGTTTTTCAGTCAATTACACTCTCAAGGCGTATGATCATTTATGTGCAGAATTCCTATTGACACACAACCACACAAACCATTCTATCAACATCTCCAGCTCAGGCATGTGATACGAACCCAAAAATAAACACTAAATCTGTCTGTCTCTAGCTCCTTGCTGCTGACCGATCGCAAGGGGTTGATATCGCAAACATACTCAGTATTGTTATCATCCAGTCCGGATTCTGCTTTAGTTAAATGCAGAACCCATTGGACCACTGATATTGGAGATATAGATGGTGATCAATGGGACATGGCCCTAGAGTCTCTTCCAGTTGTGTCAGTATCCGCTTCCCATAAACCTTCCAAACTATTTATCCTGCACAGAACTTATTGTACACCTACTAAACTATTTGATTGGAGCTGGAGGGATTCTCCCCTATGCCCAAAATGTACAGTCCGCAGCGGAGACTTTATACATAGGATATGGCGTTGCCCAAAACTTTACATGATATTGGGCAGAGGTTACGCAGACTATTTCTAATCTAGCCCAAGCACCTGTACCTCTCACCCTGCTGGTGTGTCTGTTGGGTGCGATCAATGTTGAAATGTATCCAAAAGGTATTTATATCATGGTAACCAGATTACTATACCTTCCTAGGAAGTTGATTGCCTGATTTTGGTTGGCATCTACGGTGCCTACTAAATCCCAGTGGGTCGCCTATGTTAACTCTATCCTTCTTAGGGAACAATTGGCCTATCGCAATCGTAATGCGGTAAAAAAATTTAACCTGGTCTAGCAGAACTGTTTAGATAACCCTAGTCTTGCCCCTCCACAGCTAGTGATGGATATATTGTTACGAATTTAAACCCACCAAAAGTTTTAGTGATGTTTGCCTGAGCTTGGGAATTTTCCTATATTCTATATATCAGTGTAGTTAAACTGATATCTTGAGTAGATGTCCATCAACAAGCTCGGGTGGTTTGATTAGTCCTGTTTTCTGTTTTTGCACAAAAAACTGTATATGTGCTACATATCCAGTGACTGACATATTTTTTCTGTCTATATATGTAATACTAAGTGCAATAATTGCGTTCTGATTGATCTGTATATCATATTAATGTATTGTATGGCCACTTACAATCCTTGTCCATAAAAAAAAGTGTTGATTAAAAAAAAAAAAACTTACTGAGATTTGTTTATTTCTGCAACAAGTCCTCTGCGCCTTATACTTCTATGCCTTGTCTGCTCCATGCAGGTTATAGCTGGAGGGGGGCAATGTCTTCCTTACTGATACTGTTGCTGGATTGTTAGCCATTCTGCGGGTCTCTTAAAGCTAGTGTATGAAAAGCTGACTAATGGACACTTACTATTAAGCGTCTCCAGATCTACATGTATGAACACCGTAAACTGTGCCTTTGCCGCTCATGCCTTTGCTGGTAAAACCCTGTATAAATTTCCTGCCTTGTTCAGGCATCTAGCTACAAGATAACAGCGGGATAACATCAGGTTGCCACGGGTAGTCAAGACACTAAAGGAGTCTGTTACAACTCTCCCTGTGCAAGGATTCTCTACTCTGACAATGTCAAGCTTTTCCTTGCAGAATCAGTTAATTGGCCAATTTAACTCTCTTCAAACAATTCCTAAAAGGAATATGCAGCTGAGGAAGATCTTTGAGCAGGTTTTTGGTACCTCCTTTCGTAGGCTATTAGGATGCCTAAAATAGCAGAGGTACCTGCAATGCAAGTATTTAGCACTTTCAAATGAGTGTATTGCCTTTTTTCCTATGATGTTTAAGCTAGAAGATTATTCTTCATATTGAACAGAAGGACAGAGCAGCAGAATGCTTTAGTGGTCAGCACCTTGCAGTACTGGGTTGCTTAAGTTCAAACCCCAACCAGAACACTTCTACCTGCACTGCAGGATGTCAGATTAAGGCACTTATGGGCACTTATATTCCAGCATAATGAGTCACCTGTTTGGTTGATGTGGCCTTCATCAGCTTAGCCATATACATGGAGTTGTCATTGGAGGAAGCTGTGCCCTTCAGGGGTATACTCAGTCAGGATGGTTGGGTGTGTCCTTGGGTGTGTAGCGTCTTCTGGTGATAGCCTTGTGTTCGACTTGTCCCTAAGGGGTATATCTGTCTGCAGTTGCAGCCTGGGAGTCTGCCTTAAGCATTGCCTCTCTTCCAATGCAATGAAAGTTGGGATGAAGAATATTGTATCCTAAATAATAGTTCTGACAAGTGGGACAATTTGACAATCAACAATAAGACCCCCATGCAAAAATAGATTCCCACCAGTGACCATGGATCCCCCAGCAGCCCTGATCACGAGACCCTCCAGCACCCCTTTGCCATTACATACATTTAGTACTGGAGGCACCCAGTTCCCCCACGTTCCCACTAAAAAAAAAGCCCTGGTTGGGCTGATAAATGAACAGGGAGTAAAGTTAGTAAAAAGTACTCACTGATTACATTGAATGCTCTGTGGACGAGGTCCAGGATACATGCGTATGTTTGGCTTGAGGTCAGCAGAAGGGACCAGGCACCATGAGGGCTGCTAGGGAGTAACTCCACTTGTGTTAGAAAAGAAAAATAAATAAATACCCAAAATTAAGGCCCCGTTCACATAGGGGCGACGCTACTTCGGAGGTCGCGGTGCGAGCAGCGCGCCGCGACCTCGGAGCGGCCGCCACGGACTTCATAACATTGAAGTCTATGTCGGTCGCCTCCTGGTCGCCCCAAAGAAGCTCCGGACCCTTTTTCTAAGTCGGAGCGACTTGTGTCGCTCCTATTAGAACGGGTCCGCAGCTTCCCTATGGTCGCCTCAGTGTGAACCGGGACTTAAACTTATGGAGATGTCTATGCTCTAATGTGCATTGTAGCATTTTCATCAAAGTTTGGTGCAGTTACTTTCTGTCCTGAACAGATATCTGTTTGTTTTAGCAAGGTTTTTTTCTTTCTGTGTTGAATGCTCTGTCTAATGAAATGACCTGTGTAGAGAAGTCTGCTGTGGTAGTATTCCTTTAGCAGTTGTTAATCCCTAAGGCTCCTTTCACACGGGCAGTGCGCCCAATGGAGTCAGTTCTGCTCAGCGGGGGATCTATCCGCTGATCCCCGCTGAGCAGGTGGATGACCGCTCCGTCTCCGCTCTGTGTGTAGTGATGGAGCTGTCAGATCTCCGCTCTCCTCTATGGGGAGATCGGATGAGAACGGACCGCCTGTCCGTTCTCATCCGATCCTATCCAATCCTCAAGACGGATGGAAAATAGGGTTTCCATCTGTCCGGATTTCACGGACAGGATCGGATAGCAGCGGGTGTCAGCGAAGATGTCTCCGCTGACATTCGCCGCTCCATAGGGCTGCATGGAGCATCCGATTCGTTCCGCCTAAAAAACTGACAGGCGGATCGGATCAGAAAGCCGCGTGAAAGGGGCCTTAGGAGTTTTCTCTCACCTAGCAAACATCTGTTACTTTGTCTCTCTGATCAGCTTAACCGGTTGCCGACCGCCGCAAGTACATATACTGCGGCGGTCAGCCCCGGCCAGGCAAAGTGACGTATGGGTACGTCACTAGCCTGTAAACCAATAGGGGGCGAGAGCGCGCAATCTTGTCTTAATTGAGAGATTCTAAACAGTCCCCTTCAAGGGCTAGCCTTATTTGACAGCTAAGAGCCCTTTTTAGTCTGGCCTCCTTGCCTCAGAGTACATGTCTGCTGAATGAAAAAGGACTGCAGACTTCAACAGATCCTAAAGCTCTCTTAGAAGGCAGATCTCTGCAGTTCCTGTAACATCCATTGTCTCCTGGGTAGACTATCCCTTACTCATCCAATACTTTGATGGGGGGTTGCATCTGAGACCTGAAGGAGAACCAGGTCTCTCTAGGCAGGGTTTACTTCTTGCTCTGGGCTTCCTTGCCGGGTCCAGATGAGATATGTTTGCAGTTCAGTCTGGGTAAAGGTTGAGCTATGAAGTCACGGACTCTAGGGGCTATCTCTTCAGCCAGGAAGTTTGCCAAGATAACAGCTTTAGGCTAGGAAGGATTATTTGGTGACTTACAGCTTCAGATGAGATCCCCTCCAGTTGGAGTAAGGATTGAGCAATAATGTCAATCTCTCTAGGTCTACATCTTCAGCAGGAAGCTTTGCCAGAATCAGGGCTCTTAAGGCCCTGTCAAGGTGGAATCTTCTTCAGTTCAGTTTTGAGTAAAGTCTCAGTCATGAAGGCAGCATTTCTATGGGTTATTTTCCTCAGTCAGGAGATTTGCCGGGATCTGGGCCTTGTGCCAAGAGGGATCCTTGTGACTTTCTGCCCAGTACGGGTAGTGTTTATATCCATACTGGGTGGCAATCTGAGGTGGCTTTGGCATTCTATAAGAACAAAGGATTTGTTCCTCCAATATGCAGGACCACCAAGAATAACTATTTCCATGCGATGGATATTGGGATTTTTCGAGCTTCTGTATTGCTCAGAGTTTTAGGACATATTTGTTTGTTACTTGCTGTAGCAGAATCAGTGGCATGGAGATGTCATCCAGAATTTTTGCTGGATAGGTCATTAGGCTTATAAAGCTTAGGACTTGGTTTCTAGGGAAGCAGTCACCACACACATCCAGGAGTGTGTAGGCTTTGTGGGCTCCCTGTGAAAGGGTGCTAGGAATAGTTGGAGGATGACATATCTGCCATTAAAGCTGTTCTGGCTCTTTGGGGGGGGGGGGGGGGGTAGCTAACTTCCTTATGCTGTCAACATCTATCCATAGGGTTTGTTCGCTATAAATGAAACCCTACTTTTCTGACATCCCACTCTTGTTTTTTAGGCTAGTTAGTTCCCAATCGTATGCTGCTATGGAAGTCTGTGTCACGGTACCAGGAAACCAGACCACATGAAGATACAAGTTAAATAAAGCAGTTTATTAGAGCAACAACAATAAAAGTGAGGAGCGAAATCAGGAACAGCCGGGGTCAAGTTCAGAAGCGGGTAGTCATCCAAGCCGGGATCGAGTCTAGAAGCCTGTAGTCATCCAAGCCAGGGTCGAGTCCAGAGGCGGGATCGTCTGCCGATGCCGGGTCGTCTGCCGATTCCAGGTCGTCTGCCGATGCCGGGTCATCTGCCAATGTGGGATCGACAGCCAGAAAGTCTTCAGCCAAGCCAGGTCATGCACGGAGGAACACAGAGAACAGAAGACTGCTAGCAGAGATGCACCTTGGAGAACAAACACAAGGGCAAGGACTGCAAGCCAGCAGTTATATATATATATATATATATATATATATATATAGTCAGGTGTGCAACATCATCACTGAGCGACACCCAGGCAGCAGGCAAGTGATGATGCAAACAGAGTTTATAAGAGACAGCAGTCTGCACATGTCCAAGATGGCTGCCGACAGGAAGGCAAGGTAAGACCTTGACAGTACCCTCCCCTCAATGGCTCCTCTTCTGAGGAGCAAAAAAAACGGTTTATGAGGAAAGCGAGCATGGAAAGCACGGAGAAGGGCGGGAGCATGAACATCAGTGGAGGGAACCTGGGAGCGCTCCTCAGGACCATAACCCTTTCAGTGCACCAGGTATTGAACCTGACCTCGGCAAAACAGACGAGAACCCAAGATGCTGCTAACCTCATACTCCTCATGATTGCCCACAGGAACGGGATGAGGGCAAGGAAGTGAAGAAGTATAGCAATTGAAAACCAGTGGCTTCAAAAGTGACACATGAAACACATTGGAGATACGCATGCCAGGAGGAAGATCAAGGGCATAGGCCACCGGGTTCACCGGGTGCAAAAAGGCCCAACAAAATAGGGTGCCAGTTTAGGAGTGGGCACCCTGAGGTTGAGATTATGGGTCAACAACCATGAGGATAACCGTATATCCTCGAAACACAGGAAGTTCCACAAAAAAAAAAACATGGCCAGGTGAGACCAGGGACGCTCCCCAATAGTAAAGCAAAAGTATATCGGCGCAAGAAAGTGTAAATAAAACCAAGCTGCTGACACCAAGGTAAAAATACAAAACCTCAATAATACATCAGAAAAATAAAAGTGCTGAAACGATCAATAAGGTTATAGGACAAATAAAAATCACATAAAATCACATAAAAATCTCATAAAAAGTCCATATGTCAGAAATCCCTGTAAAATCCTTAAATAAGGGAAGGGGTAAGTCCATAGGTAAAATCCAGGGAAAAAGTGCACAGTGCTGTATACTAGTCCAAAGAAAGGTGCTCTCACTCAGTGCATATGCCTCCACCAGTGATACTAGCCTCTCACCTGAGGGCTGTACAAAAACAGCCTTGAACTTGTGTAAATGGCACACAGCACAGCAGCGTCTTCCCACTAGATCACCATAAGCTATCTGCTCCGGGTATCCCCTTTACTCAGGTTTGAATATTTCCCATGTAAAGCAAGAGGCATACCATAGTGTGATATTGTCTCAGCAAACATTTATTAAGGACAAAGAAAGCCTCTTACTTGAATCGAGGAATCAAACAGCGGTAAATACAGCGTGTCTAACAAAGCCGGACTCCGCCGACAAGGATTGCAGGTGACGTCACACAATCTCCTCCCTCCTCCGCATGCGTTACGTCCGTGGGCGGGACTTCTTCAGTGTATCTAGTGGGAAGACGCTGCTGTGCTGTGTGCCATTTACACAAGTTCAAGGCTGCTTTTGTACAGCCCTCAGGTGAGAGGCTAGTATCACTGGTGGAAGCATATGCACTGAGTGAGAGCACCTTTCTTTGGACTAGTATACAGCACTGTGCACTTTTTCCCTGGATTTTACCCCTTCCCTTATTTAAGGATTTTAAGGATTTTACAGTGATTTCTGACATTTGGACTTTTTATGAGATTTTTATGTGATTTTATGTGATTTTTATTTGTCCTATACCCTTATTGATTGTTTTAGCGCTGCACTGTTATTTTTCTGACGCTCCCCAATAGGAATGAGATGCAATAGGCCCAAGGGAAGGTGCCGGAGATTTGTTCTGGGCACAGACTGGACAAGCAGCCACATACGCAGCAACATTAGTGCAGAGAGATGGCCACCAGAACTGATGGGAAAATGCCCAGGACATCTGGCAGACCAAGCTGTGATGTCCACAGAATAATCCCTGGTTTTAATGCAGTGCTGTCTGAGGGCCCGTAGATCAAGGGCATTCAATATTGCGTTTTCAGCCTTGTCCTTTGTGCACAGAGATTTCCCCATGTTCTCAAAATCTTTTAACCACTTAAGGACCGCCCGCCGCAGATTTACTGCGGCAGACTGGCCCTCCTGCGCGAACTGACGTAGCTCTATGTCTGTCGCGCGCCTGCAGCTAGGGGGCGAGTGTGCTCCTGCCCCCACTCAGCAGCGGGGACTCTGATGCACGAGGTCGGCGGCTCTGAATGCCTCTGGGCACCCGTGATCGTTTCCCGCTGAGAGAGGACGACGGTCAGCTGTTGTAAACACAGCTGACCGTTCTTCTCACTGGTATGATCACAGAGCACCTGTGATCCTTCTATATAGGATCACAGGTCTCTGTGATCATTTCAAAAGCCCAACCCCCATACAGTTAGAAACACTCCCCTAGGCTTACATTTAACCCCTTGATCACCCACTGTGTTAACCCCTTTCCTGCCAGTGTCATTAGTACAGTAACAGTGCATATTTTTAGTACTGATTGCTTTAATGTCACTGGTCCCCCCAAAAGTGTCAAAAATGTCAGTTAGGGGTCCGAACTGTCTGCCGCAATGTCGCAGTCCCACTAAAAATCGCAGATCGCCGCCATTACTAGTAATAAAACAAAAAACAATAAAAATGATATAAATCTTTCCCGTAGTTAGTTGACGTGATAACTTTTGCTCAAACCAATCAAAATACGCTTATTGCGATTTTTTTTTTTTTTTTTTTTACTAAAAATATGAAGCAGAAAACAAATTGGCCTAAAATGTAAAAAAATTTTGATTTTAATTTTTTTTTTGGTGAATGTTATATAGCAGAATGTGAAAAATATTGTTTTTTTTTTTTTTTTCAGAAATTGTCACTGTTTTTTTATTTATAGCGCAAAAAATAAAAATTGCAGAGGTGATCAAATACCACCAAAGGAAAGCTCTATTTGTGGGAAAAAAAGGACATCAGTTTTATTTAGGTACAGAGTGGCACGACCGCGCAATTGTCCGTTAAAGTAATGCAGTGTCAAATCTCAAAAAATGGCCTGGTCATTAAGGGGGCAAATCCTTCCGGTCCAGAAGTGGTTTATGATATTATGTACTGATGATAATTTATTTAAAGTCTGCAAATTTACATTTGACAATTTTTAAATACAGCTTTTCTTTACTTCTGAGACACTCTATGATGCTTTTTTAAACTCAATCATGCAACTGACCTGTTATTAATTAACCTAATTAGTTGCAAAATGTTCTTTCAGCTATTCATTGTTAGTGCCACTTACTTTGCCAGCTTTTTGTTGCCCTATCTCAACTTTTTTTTAGACGTGTTGCTGCCATCAACTTCATAATTACCTTATTTTTTAATAAAATGGTACATTTTCTCAGTTTAATCATTTGATATATTTTCTATTTCCTATTGTGAATAAAATATGTGTTTGAGATTTGCAAACCGTTGCATTCTGTTTTTATGAAGATTTTACACAGCGTCTCAACTTTTTTGGAATTGGGGTTCTATAATAGAAGCTTAGTGAGTTTATGAAGCAACTGATATGGTACTGGATGTTAATGAAAATGAGCGTCCAGAAGGTGGCAGCAAACTGTAATGCATGGTACACACAGTACTGAAATATTTGGATCATTTACAGAGATAGATTAAGTTACTTTACCACCATCGGTTACTATATTAAATTATAATTTTCACTTACAGGTGCGTACATTGCAAATATAAATATATTTTAGGTGTGAAGTATTTCTTTTTTTGCATTAAAGTGTTTATAGAATATCAGGCTAACTTTGTATTTATTGGAATGTCCTATATAAAGAACGTTTAACATCAATGTCATATTAAAAGTAGATCTACATCAAATCACTAAAACCCTCATATAAGTTTTTTCATGTTAATATCATTCCCAAAGTTGTTTTAAGTTTGTTTTGTTTTTTTTTTTTTTAATCTGCAAACAAAAATATTTGGTAGTAATAATGCCAGAAGTATTATTTAGCTGCCAGATTCTCTTAATTACTTAAAGTAGTATTAAACCCAAAAACAAAAATGTATTAAATTGCAGCTCACTGTTGTGATGGTCTTTTTCGTTTTTCCCTTTTATTTTAACCAATAGTCAATATGATCTCCTTGAAGGAGAACTCTTTGATTACATATACAAAGACTTTGAGATATTTACAGTGCATGCAGCCGATGACGTCATCGGCGCATACGCTCTGAAGGAACGGCCACCGTGCCGTTCCTTTAGAGCCCTGTGCCGTGAATGGCGGCTCCCGCGCGCATGCGGGGGAGTGATGTAATCACGCCTCCGGCCAATCAGATGGCCGGAGGACGCGAACAAGTAAGCAGGGCGGCCGGACGTGTCGGCCGCCCTGTCGTTGAGTGGGTGGCACTGCGAGGCCTTAGTTGTAAGGTAAGTATTTCATAATGAGCTAGTATGTGATGCATTTTGAGTTTGCGAAAAGGCATGTGGCAGACTCCCAAAATGGATGGAGGAAGGTGCTCTGGTCTGATGAGACTAAAATTTAACTTTTCGGCCATCAAAGAAAATGCTATGTCTGTCACAAACCCAACACATCACATCACCCAAAGAACACCATCCCCATAGTGAAACGTGGTGTTTGCTGCATCGTGCTGTGGGGATGTTTTTCAGCAGCCAGGACTGGGAAACTGGTCAGAGTTGAGGGAAAGATGGATGGTGCTTAATACAGGGATATTCTTGAGCAAAACCTGTACCACTTTGTGCGTGATTTGAGGCTAGGACGGAGGTTCACCTTCCAGCAGCACAATGACCCCAAACACACTACTAAAGCAACACTTGAGTGGTTTAAGGGGAAACATGTAAATGCGTTGGAATGGCCTAGTCAAAGCCCAGACCTCATTCCAATAGAAAATCTGTGGTCAGACTTAGATTGAAGATGGAGCTGCGTCAGTCGATAAACGATAAAGAAAAATATTTTAAGTCCCTATTCAGAGAGTAGTGGTTATTGATTCATACTCCAAATGGTCTATTATTAGTGGTGTACCCCAAGGTTCAGTGTTGGGACCCTTACTTTTTAATACATTTATAAATGATATAGGGTCTTGGATTCAAGGTACCATTTCAGTCCTTGCAGATGACCCAAAGCTATGCAGTGGAACAATGTCCTTACAAGCTGAACTCAATGCACTAATTAATTGGGCAACTATGTGGCAGATGAGGTTTAATGTTAATAACTGTAAAGTTTTATGCACTTAGGGGCTAAGAATATGCATACATCATACATACTAGGGGAGTACAACTGGGGGAATCAATGGTAGAGAAGGATCTGGGGGTTTTGGTAGATGATAAGCTTAATAATAGCATGCAATGCCAAGCTGCGGTTTCCATAGCAAGCAAAGTCCTTTTTGTATTACCAGAGGCATGGACTCCAGAGAGAGTTATAATTTTGCCCCTGTACAAATCATTAGTAAGACCTCATCTGGAATTTGCAGTTCAGATTTGGGCACCAGTTCTCAAAAAGGATATCGGGGAACTGGAGAAAGTGCAGAGAAGGGCAACAAAACTGATAAGAGGCATGGAGGAGCTCAGCTACGAGGAAAGATTAGAGGAACTGAATTTATTCTCTCTTGAGAAGAGGAGATTAAAGGGGGATATGATCAACATGTACAAATACATAAGGGGTCGATATATAGTGAACTTGGTGTTGAGTTAATCACTTTAAGGTCATCACAGAGGACAAGGGGGCACTCTTTATGCCTAGAGGAAAAGAGATTTCATCTCCAAATACGGAAAGATTTCTTCACAGTAAGAGGCTGTGAAAATGTGGAATAGACTCACTCAAGATATGGTTCTGGCCAGCTCAGTAAATTGCTTTAAAAAAAGGCCTGAATTCTTTCCTAAATGTAAGCAATATAACTGGATACTAACATGTATAGGTAAAGTTTATCCAGGGAATATACAATTGCCTTTTGGAGGATCAGGAAGGAATTCTTTTCCCCTGCTGGAGCAAATTTGACAACGCTTTGCTGGGTTTTTTTTTGCCTTCCTCTGGATCAAATGTGGGTATATGGGATTGTATGATTCCCCCCCCTCCCCTTTTGTTGGTTGAACTAGATGGACTTGTGTCTTTTTTCAACCTGACTATGTAACTATGTTGTCGTCTCAGATTTTTTTTTGGGTCAACGCAGTTGTTTCAAGTCTTATTGATGCAATATGTATCATCCTGTATTTGAAAGATCAGTCTGCTGTTATAGGATTTGGGTCTTTTAGCGCTCCTGTGGTTTCAAAATCTATCCACTGCATGTGCTGTTTAAAAACGTCCTCCCTACAGAGTGGAAACACTCTAAAAGGTCCTGGGCCCTATGCAAGGCTGTGCCAGTACATTTCCTTTTGAGAAGGGATTTATTATTAGGAGAACCATGCCCAATGTGGATGCTCCAGTGATCCATGTTAACAGAATTACCACTAGAGGGGTCAAAGATATACTTATCTTTACTGATAGGGAAGTTGAATTACCATTTGCTTGCGTTAACTGGTTTGGCCGTCCAGCCTGCGTTTGCAGTAACTATGAGCTGTCAAACCATGACAGAATAGAACTCCTTAGAGGGGAACCTTTAGATCAGGGTCGGGAACCTTTTTGGCTGAGAGAGCCATGAACACCACATATTTTCAAATTTGATTCCGTGAGAGCCATACACTATATTTCAGGGGTTGGGAACCTTTATTTAATATACATATTCATGGGCCTGCAGCTATACAGTGAGTAGATGGAGCCGTATGAAAGTGCCTGGAGTCCGGTCGCGAAGAGAGCAGAGCAGGCAGGTATGCAATGAGGCCGGAGTGGTGAAGCACCTGCAGGCCTGCGAGTGATGGAGGTTAGTATAGGCCCTGAGAAAATGGCGGCCGGCCGTTGAAGGCCTCAAAAGTGGATGTGAGAGGCAGCTCCCATGGGTCCCCGGGTGTCAGAAGGGAAGGAGATCGTGTCTCTCTGGGCACAGGGAGCGGATGGCAGGTCTTCTTACCGGGCGGTGATTGCCAAGGCCCTCAGATGCACAGCACATGAGCCGGTGGCGGTACCGCGAGTAGGCCGCGGGGTCCGTAGCGCGGCAATCCGGTCAGCCAGAGACGAACTGTGGGTAGTGGTGGGTAGCCCACAAAGTGTACCGTCGATGGGTGCAGAAATCTCCTTGGCACCGGGCACAGCTAGACAGATGGCACTGGATTGAGTGGTAGATGCGGCGGAGCTCTGGGACTACACGTCCAGCGCGGCTCACGTCTGGACACGCCCCTCTTTATTAAAGATTTGTCTGCGAGACAGATGCAGCCATCAAAAGAGCCATGTCTGGCTCGCGAGCCATAGGTTCCCTATCCCTGCTTTAGATGTTATGGTTTATTACAATCCTCTGAACTTGTGTTCTGCATAGGAGTGATATTTGTACAAATACAAGGGGGGGGGGGGGGCTCTGGCTACATGTATGGGATGCTTATGAGACACTTAAAGCGGAGTTCCAGCCAAATTTTTTTTTTTAAACCCCAGAGATATTCTTTTTAATCCATGAAATCTATTTTATATTAGCTAAATATATTATTGTGTGCTGTGTTATACATATTTTTTTTAACAAACTAACTTTATGTCTCTTCTGCAGCGGGTTTCCATCTTAGATGTGGGCATGTGAAGCCCACATGTACCTTCTTCCGGGACTAGGTGCTGCTGGTTTACCAGTCAGAAGACATACACGAGGGTCGAGGAAAATTTTAATACAGAGCGGACAGCTGACTGAGAGGAGGCGGGGCTGAGGTGGGACCGAGGTTCGGCTGTGTCAGTAATGCACGGCTTCTAGCTTTTAATGGCTAGAAGCCCTGCATTACTGACAGGGCCGCACCTCCGTCCCACGTCCTCTCAGTCAGCTCTCCGCTCTTACAATTTTCCTCCACTTCCGTCCCGCCTCCTCTCGGCTTTCCCATCCGCCCAGCCCCGCCCCCTGTAAGGACCCGAAGACGCGCCTCCTCTCAGCTGTCTGCTCTGTATTAAAATTTTCCTCCACTTCCATCCCGCCTCCTCTCAGCTCTCCTATCCGCCCCGCCCCCTGTAAGAACCTGATGATGCGATAGGAACTCCGTCCTGCCTCAGCCCCGCCTCCTGTCAGTAAGCTGTCCACTCTGTATTAAAATTGATGACGCACATCTCCCAGCAGCCTGTGCCCCACAGGAAGTGACTTAGCTCGCCGCTGCGTTGAAGGAGGAAGAAAATTGCTTACCCCCTAGCAACAAGGTAAACCAATCAAGAAAAAAAAAAAAAAAAGTTGGCAATGCTGTTTTTAATTGAGGAATGCCAGCAATTTCTAAAAAGTTTAAAACATGGGTGGAACTCCACTTTAAGTAACAGATGATTCATCTTTTCTATGAGGCACATCCTGTCTCTGGACCAGCTCTTAGCATTGTTCTTAGCAATGCCTCAGGCTGCCACAGTATGTTTCTACCAAAGTGTAGTTGTAGTATGTTTCTACCAAGGTCAAATAAACCCTTGGTTCTACATCCTCTGTCCTAGCAAAGCATACTTTCAGATCATGTAGGGGAGCGATATGCAAACTGTGGCCCTCCAGCTGTTGTAAAACTACAAGTTCCATCATGCCTCTGCCTCTGGGTGTCATGCTTGTGGCTGTCAGCGACTTGCTATGCCCCATGGGACTTGTAGTTTTGCAACATCTGGAGGGCCACAGTTAGCATATCCCTGATGTAGGGTATTCTAACTCCCGTAGGCCCAGAAGCCAGAAATCTGCTATTGTATTTTATCATCCTTCAAACTTTTGTTTCCTATAAGGATTTGTTTTGAAGCTAGGAAACCATCCAGTGTTCACTTTGTTGACCATTCTTGTTGTTGGTCTGTTATATTACTCTACCTGTTGTTGTTTGCTTTTGCACACAGCTTCTCCAGTTGCTGACTAGGTGTCCTTTGAGGTAGACATCCCCTTTTGGCGGTAATTCTTGTCCTGGTTTCGGCATCAGGCAGATCCCTTGTGACCTCACGTGGGTCTTTAGCACTTTTTCTTTGCCTTGTTGAGAGCTTCACCTCTTCTGGTTCAGATTTGGGCATTGGTCCTTCTGGTGGCTACAGATGGCTCTTGATTCTGTTTTAGATCTGTCACTGGCTGTTGCCTATCCCTCAGTTGGACTGCTTTTGGAATTACCAGTTGTTTTAGAATCTCTGAATTCCTGCATCCCCCAATGGACAATAAATCAAAATAGGATTTTTGTACTAGCCCTAAAGTCTTTTTTCTCAAAGCACATTGAAGGACACAGGCCCTGCTCCTCCTGTGTTTATTGGCCTTATGTACTGCTTGCTTACAAAAATAAGGCATGCTGGTTAAAGGTGGAATCACGTGGGGGATAGCATTCAACTTTTTTTTTTATTTGCCAGTGTCTAAACCTTCCAGAGGTGGATTTCAAGAACAAGATTATACGGTAAGTACAAATATCTTATTATAGTAACTCCTTCATACCCTTCATTCTTTTAGTATTTACTTTTGCAATAAAAATTTTATGTAAGCTTTAGAATCCTCAACTTAGGTTCCAGAGGACCTTGTCCCAGCACTGCAGCTGCTGTTGGAGTGACTGCATGTAGATAGGAAGTGGCTGTGCAGATAAAAGAGGCCGTATTCTATTTAA
Organism: Pelophylax lessonae; assembly: GCF_965119305.1. NCBI lineage: Eukaryota > Metazoa > Chordata > Amphibia > Anura > Ranidae > Pelophylax > Pelophylax lessonae. The sequence continues at coordinate 214,430,892 of NC_138771.1, read as the reverse complement.
AAAAAGCCAAGTGTTTTATTACGCACTGTGCTTTACAAAACTAAGTGTTGTACAGGTTCAGTTCAGATCCAGGTGTTGTAAAATACAAGATATATAAAAAGCCAGGGGCTGTAAGGAAAAGGAGAGAGGATGGCATGCGGCATGGGACTGGGGACAGGTAAGTGTGGCACAATTGTACATATATTATCAACAACAAAAAAATGTGCTAAAGTAAAGAGTCTTGATTAAATGTAATTTATCATCTATGAATACCTTAAAGTGACGATATTAAAGGCAGATTAAAAAAAAAATGTTATACTTACCTGCTTTGTGTAATGGTTTTGCACAGAGCATCCCCGATCCTTCTCTTCTCATGTCCCGCACTGGCACTCCTGGCCCCTCCCTCCTGCTGAGTGCCCCCATAGCAAGCAGCTTGCTATGGGGGCACCTGTGCAGGCATTATCCTAGGCTGCTGCTCAGTGTGTCCATTCACACATGAAGCACAGCACAGCACAGCCCCGCCCCCGCTCTCTCCTTAACCGGTTGCCGACCGCCGCACGACTATATACTGCGGCGGTCAGCCCCGGCCAGGCAGAGTGACGTATCGGTACGTCACTCGCCTGTCACTGACTTGCGAGCCTATCGCGGGCGGGCGCGCGCCCGCCGAGGCGCGCGCCCGCCGCGGCTCGTTCACAGGCAAGTCAGTGCGTGTGACCGGCGGACTCGATGTCCGCCAGTCACACTGCGATCGCTCCTGTGAAGGGAGAAAGACAGAGCAGCTTGTGTAAACAAGCTGCCTGTCAGTTCTCCCTGTGTAAAAGTAAAGATCTGACCGTTCTACTATGTAGAACGGTTGATCTTTGCTTTTACACCAATAGGAATGTCCCTACACAGTTAGAATCACGCCCCTAGGACACACTTAACCCCTCCCTGTCCAATAAAGTTAACCCCTTCCCTGCCAGTGTCATTTTTACAGTAACAGTGCATATGTATAGCACTGATTACTGTAGTAATGTCACTGGTAACCCCAAAAGTGTCAAAAATGTCAGTCAAGGGTCCGATCTGTCCGCCGCAATGTCGCAGTACCGAAAAAAAAATCGCAGATCGCCGCCATTACGCGTTAAAAAAAAAAAACCAAAAATGACAAAAATCTTTCCCTTTGTTAGTAAACGCGATAACTTTTGCGCAAACCAATCAAAATACGCTTTTTGCGATTTTTTTTACCAAACATATGTAGCATAAAACAAATTGGCCGAAAAATGTTAAAAAATTTTGATTTTTACTTTTTTTTTTGGGGAATTTCATATAAAAAAATGTGAAAAATATTGTTATTTTTGCAAAATTTACGCTCTTTTTTTGTTTATAGCGCGTGATCAAAAAATCGCACAGGTGATCAAATACCACCAAAAGAAAGCTCTGTTTGTGGGAAAAAAAGGGCGTCAAATTCGTTTAGGTACAGCGTTGCACGACCGCGCAATTGTCCGTTAAAGTCACGCAGTAAAAAAGCGCAAAAAAACCCCTGGTCCTTTAGCAGCCAAATCCTCCGGGGCTTAAGTGGTTAATTGGATCACTGGCTGTGAGTGACAATAGTGGGAGCCAATGGCTGTCTCAACCAATGAAGGGGAAGAGACCCTGGAGAGACGTTGCTCTTTGGCACATTGCTGGATCAAGATGTGGCTCAGGTAAGTATTAGGGGGCTAGGGGAGGCTGCTGCACACAGACGGATTCCTACCTTCATGTATAGAATGCAAGAAAGTTAAAAATCTTGAGCCTTTACAACCACTGTAACTACAACAATGCCATCTAGCTCAGCTATTCTTGGTTCTGGTGGCAAGAGTTTAAAATACCAAAAACTCAGGGCAACATCAACATATTGCTTGAGTGCCAGACTGCATATAGTGCAGGTGCATCCTGTTTCAACTGATCAACCTTTAGATGTTTCTACAACTTGATTGGAGTCCACCTGTGGTAAATTCAGTTGATTGGACGTGATTTGAATTGGCACACACCTGTCTATATAAGGTCCCACAGTTAACAGTGCATGTCAGAGCACAAACCAAGCCATGAAGTCCAAGGAATTCTCTGTACAGATAGGATTGTATCGAGGAACAGATCTGGGGAAGGGTACAGAAAAATTTCTGCGGCATTTAAAGTCACAATGAGCATAGTGACCTCCATCATCCATAAATTGAAGAAGTAAAGGAGAACCACCAGGACTCTTCCTAGAGCAGGCCGCCGGGCCAAACTGAACAATCAGGGGAGAAGGGCCTTAGTCAGAGAGGTGACCAAGAACCCGATGGTCACTCTGACAGAGCTCCAGCGTTTCTCTATGCAGAGGGAGGAGAACCTTCCAGAAGAACAATGATCTCTGCAGCACTCCACCAATTAGTGTACCAATCACTGTACCAATCAAGCCTGTATGGTAGAGTGGTCAGACAAAAGGCTCTCTTCTGCACATGACAGCCCACCTAGAGTTTGCCAAAAAGCACCTGAAGGACTCTCAGAACAGGAGAAACAGAATTCTCTGGTCTGATAAAACAAAGATTGAACTCTTTGGCCTAAATGGCAAGCGTCATTTCTGAAGGAAAGCAGGCACCACTCATCACCTGGCCAATACCGTCCCTACAATGAAGTACGGTGGTGGCAGCATCATGCTGTGGAGATGTTTTTCAGCGCCAGGAACTTGGAGACTAGTCAGGATTGAGGGAAAGATGAATGCAGCAATTTACATAGACATCCTTGATGAAAACCTGCTCCAGAGTACGCTGGACCTCAGAATGAGGCGAAGGTTCATCTTCCAACAGGACAACAACCCTAAGCACACAGCCAAGATAACAAGGAAGTGACTATGGGACAACTCTGTGACTGTCCTTAATTGCCCCCTCCAGATCCCAGACTTGAACCTGATTAAACATCTCTGGAGAGATCTGAAAATGATGCTCCCCCTCCAACCTGATGGAGCTTGAGAGGTACTGCAAAGAAGAATGGGAGAAACTGCCCAAAAGTAGGTGTGCCAAGCTTGTAGCAGCATACGTAAAGAAACTTGAGACTGTAATTGGTGCCAAAGGTGCTTCAATAAAGTATTGAGCAAAGGCTGTGAATACTTATGTACATGTGATTTTTTTGTTTTTTTATATTTAATAAATTTGCAAAGATTTCAAACAAACTTAATTTTCGTTGTCATTATGGGGTATTGTTTGTAGAATTTTGGAATAAGGCTGTAACATAACAAAATGTGAAAAAATTTAAGCACTGTGAATACTTTCCAGATGCACCGTATCATTATTTAGCATAGAGGTCCACACTATGAAGATTTACCAATGGAGACTTTAATGGTTTCACCTCTTCAACAAGTACACAGCATTTCTTGAGATGGTAAATAGCTGCTGTTTATAATCAAACAGTAAGGAAGACTGATAGAAGTTGGCATGCACGATGCCTGAGTCATGTCATATTGAATCATCATATTTCTAGACTGTGTGCTAATATTACCTTTCAGTCTTTAAGAATGTGCATGTTTCCAAAGGCACTAATGGGAAGATTACTCATCCTACACTGTTCTCTAACAGTATAATAATTGGCGATTCAGTATAATGTGCTTTTTTTCAAGCAGTTCCCGCTTGTTTGTGTCACCCACCGTGGCTGAAAGACATAGAGATATGAATGCATCAATCCGTGCCATCTGTGCTTGTCATCGCTCCACTTACTTTCCTGTAAAATTCTCCTTTACTGTACACATTGGTCTTCCATCTTCATTTCATAATGAGATCTGTCAGGTAAATTACAATTATTGAATTCAAGAAGCATAATTTGATTGATGTGTACATTTTTATGCAAAAACTGAAAATACCCAAAAATGGGAACAGCTGAAAATCGCTAAATTTTTTTCTGTTGTAGAAAACAAAATATAAATGTTCAGTCTTTACAAGTGATGGCCTACAGTTTTTGACATGCACAGGATAACTGATAATACTTGGTTTGGAGATAGTGTAAAGTCAGAATTCCATTAGGAAAAATGTATGTGAAACTGCATTAAAAATACAATTGCAATGTGATATTAAACAAAAGAACACCCACATCATAAAAAAAACTATCAATAGATGGTGTATTACATGCTGTTCATATTCACTAGTCACTATAAATTCAGTTTTCTGTATTCTGCAAAAAACCTGGTTGATCCTGCTGTTCTCTATCTCCGCCTCCTGTCCATTTCCCCAATTCAGCTAGAGATTTTGCAGCTGTGGTGACAACTCTGCACATGCTCAGATTTCAGTGAGTTTCTGTGCTGAGCATTTCCTCCCTATCGTACCTGAGCAGCCCATGTGACTACAGAATCATGTGGACATATACACTATAGTAAATGACAGCCCATTCCCTCCTTCCCCCTCCATGCCCACTAACCAGCTAAACACAATAGCACTTCCCCACTGCACTTGAGAAAGGAGCGCGCACGCCCTGTGAGGCTACTGCACACGCTCGGAAACCCGTTGTGGGATTGGCTGCTGGATCTGTCACGCTGGGCTCCCCTATCTGTCGGCGCCGGATGTACTGAGGAGCAGGGCGCCCTTCTGAAGCCGCCAGCCATCCTACATAACAGTCTCTCGGTTCACCAGGTGTCTCCCTGAGGAACAGAACACCTTCCTGAAGCCACTGGCCATCCTACTATCTGGTCTCTTGGCCCTCCAGACATCTCCCTCCTTCACCATCCCCTGCACCACCTCTTGGAGCCACAAACATCCAGCCGTGGACCCCTGTGTTCTTGCAGACCACCTAACAGATGAGCTATTTTATACTGTTTTAAATGTGAGCAGTTTTCCTGTACCTGCCTTACCCTTTTAATTAAACTGATAACACTTAGAGGCGCTCTGCTTTTTGTTTTTATTAGCTAAACACAATAGGGGTGGGATATAACATGTGGGTTGATGTAGGCTTCACCTCCCTCTTATTCTAAGATACAGGCTGGAAGGGTGTAACACAACCTATGAGTAGCAGAAAGCTGCACACACCATGTTATTGCCAGAAAAAAATAAAGATTTGATTTCAAATATATATTTGTAAGCCAACTGAAAGCAGTTAATTAATATTATTATTTTTTTTTTACTCTGTATTTCAAAGGCCGTTTTTTTTTTTAAACTTGTGACCAGCAGCAGAGGACTAGAAGGTCCTCCTCCTCATATTTCCCTGCAGACAGGCTGGGAAACAGCTGGGTCATGTGACAGCTGTATATTGATTAGGAAACAGATACTTTTTTTTTTTTATATAATTACAGTGCCATCATCCATATACAGAAAGAGAAGGGTCAATGCAAATTGTGTGTTTAGCATCACTTTAGGAAAATGAAAGCAAGCATCTTGAAGAGTTTTTAAACCCCCAAACACAAATGTAAAATATTGCAGCTTACCAATCCTTAGATATGGTGGCTGCATTTGTTTTCCTTTTTTCCCCCTCCCGGGGGAAAGTGTTAGATGTAATTGCTGGTTTAAATACACTAACAAAATTGAAGTCAAAATCCAGCTCACACTGCAGATACACAAGCTGTTACAGCAACAGCTTTTTTTCTTTTATAAATAAAAGATGATCATTGTAAGCACCTCTGGCAGCTGTACATGGTTTGTGTCATCCCTCTAACTGCTACATTTGCAGGAGAGCTTGTTCTGTTAAAAAAAAACACTTACTGACTGGATAACTAGATACAAATAAAAGTGAGAAAGCCTAAAAAGAAAATGAATAGGGCCATCACATCTAAGAATTGGTACCAATATGTCACAAGTCACAAAGATGTAAAACTTGTAATACTGTATTATTAGGAAACCAGTGGTCAGCTATTGCAATCATAATTCCTAGTTTTGCCCCTCAGCTGAATTCATTAAAAATCCACCATGGTCACTAAGTGTAGAACAAACTGACAATTGGAGAATTGCAATTGGAGAATATTGTATTATCGTTCTGCAGTGTGAACAGGGTTAAACTGAATATTCATTAATGCAGAAGTGCATCCAACAATTTTAAGGAGACCGCTTTGCAATGCTCATCTATGAAATGTCTCTAGTGCAGGGACTCGGGCTGGGTCGATACTGGAAGGATGGTGATTGGCTGCTACAACAGAGCAAGGAGAGGAGGGTCTGCAGGCTGCTGAGAGGAAGAGAGAGGACAGTCTGCTAGGAGATGGGGTGAGAAAAGGAGACTGTAATGCTGGCTAAAACAAAACCCAGCCATAGCTGACCACAATCAGGTGAGACCTCACAAAGACTGCTTATTGCACTGGACCCTACCTCAGAGATGGGAATTTTCTCCCTGGTAAGGTGTGATTTGGATACCTTATGAGATCAGACTGTATTAGAGAGCACCTCCACCTTTTGTAGGGAAAGAAAAGAGGGACTGTTTAAGCACAATTAACAAAAGAGACATCACAGCAACTCCTAACCCTGTCTGTTATAGATTATATCTGTTACAGTTAAGCTAGCTACACACGGGCTGAAAATCAGCCAAAAACTGTCACAGGCCAAAAACAACTTTTGGCCTGTGTGTACAGCTGTCTGTTGTACAGAAGGTGGTCAGCTTCTGTCAAACGGGTATGCTAGAAAACCAGCTTTCGGCCAGGCAGTCCCCCTGTCAGGATACAATAGCAGAGCGGGGGAGATCGCTGCACTAACATGGCTTGTATTAGTACAGAGATCCCTCCGTTTTTTTTTATTCAGCCTACTGGGTTGAACAAAAAAAGGTAAGGTGTGTACCCAGCTTTTGTGATGGTTTCTGATCTAATCACATGTGCAGCACCATGGCGACTGCATATCAAACAGAGGTTAAGATGGCAGCTTCCTTGGCTGTAAATGAGAGAAGGGATGACTTGCACTTTCAATCCATCTATCCAGTAGTAGGTTGCTGCATAATCAGCAAGAAAGAAGCCCTCAGCAAAAACAACAATAGATATTTACATCTTCAACTTCTAGAATCCAGATATATCCAAGTAATGGCTGCTGTTGCACGTGTGGAGTTTGCAGCAGATCACCAATAGATTGAGGAGTGGATTGGGTGATTGTCCTGATTGTTATGGAGCTGTAAAAGTGTGAAGAGACATAAACTACTCCACAATAATGTGACCATTGGCGACTCCAAGATACGTATAAAAAAAAGCAGTGAATTATTTTACTCACCATTAGTTTTGCATGCAAATGTCCTTTAAAGTTGTGTGCAGTGGCAGTGTGCAAAGTTCTCTAAATGTCATAGAGCAATGCAACTTATACTGTACTTGACACCAGATGCAGAATGTGCATAGCGTGTAGTGGATTTTGATATTTTAGTAAAACAGCTACCTTCAACTAACATAAGCCTCAAATGCTATATGAATCAGCTGCAATACCGGAGGTGCAAACTTTCTTCTCGCCTAAAAACAAGCGTTTGGCTCTGGTAGCAAACATATGGTAATAAATAAGAACATACTGATTGCTCTTGGTTAAATCTGGCAAGAGCTGGCTTTAGGCTTACAGTGTAATACAAGGCATGTACCTGGCCATAGATATGAAAAGGCAGTGTATTTAGACATTTTAAACAGTTCATCATAGGGTGCCTAGAGTCCTCAATTTTATAGGATTGATAGGGTGTTAAAACTCTGGAGGGGTTTCAATACAACAAGAGACATATTCAGTAACAAGTAGGATATGCTTACCAGACACTATTCAGTAACAAGTAGGATATGCTTACCAGATACTAAACCCAATGGGTCTAAATATCCATTAAATATATTTTTTTTTCTTTATCTCCTGAAGACCTTCATTGCACCAGACGAAAAGTATATAGGGTGAGGCCAGTGGCATTTGATGTTATGTATATCGGCAATTGATCTAAACCCTGGTTTCGTATACCCTGGTTGATCTCTGGTGTGGTGTGTTTTGTCTGTGTTACTCTATCTTTTGTGAGTATACTAGTTTACTTTAATACATCTTTTGGTTTTAGCATATTACTCTATGGTTCTTTCTCCTACCCCGGGCCACTGATAAGGCAATACAGACAGCCCTCCTGTACTGGGCTCAGGCCCCATCAGTTCAAAAGGGGGCCCCGGCACCTGCTGAGCAGGAGGGCCAGCTGTAACTGTCCTATTGCTGACACTTGTGGATCCAGTGCCTATATCACCAGAAGTTTTGGGGCACCTGCCTTTACACTCACTTTGACTTTAATGGCATCCCAGTCTTAGTCTGTAGGGTTCAATAATAAGTTGGCTCACCCTTTGCAGCTATTACAGCTTCAACTCTTCTGGGAAGGGTGTCCACAAGGTTTAGGAGTGTGTCTATGGGAATGTTTGAACATTCTACCAGAAGAGCATTTGTGAGGTCTGGCACTGATGTGAACAAAAAAGCCTGGTTCGCAGTCTGCACTCAACAGTGTGAGGAGATGAATTATTAGTAGAATCAATGTTTGTGCTGTTAGATGAAGAAGCTAGAAAAAGAGGAGTAGTGATAGTGGAATCATCAATAATAGGAGATTCAGGGGAGACAGTGGTAGTTACAGTATTTGCTGACCTGGCTTTTCTCAGCAGAGTTAGCCCAGAGTGAGTTTCCACCACTTCCCTTACCAGATCACCAGTCTCGGCTATCCCCTCGGGCAGAGTATACAAAATGCGGTTCTTTTGGATGGAAACCGCCTTCTGTACACCTTGCCGATTTATCATTATAGACCTTTGAAGCCACAATTGCGCTATATCCAGCATCCTTCTTGCCTGGAGCTTGGTTCTAAACTTGACATGGAGTTTTTCCCATCTCCAGGTATAAAAGGTACCTTCCAAGGTTCCCTTGGACCATTTGTGCCACTCTTTAAGGGGTCTCATGGCCTGAGCCCCAAACCCAGACCTCATTTACGACAAAGCTGTTTGGCAGGGGGAAGGGGCCTCTTTTTCCCTCCCTAACATGGACTGCCCATTGCTCATGATGACTCGAATCGGCTTTTAATACAGTGGCTCTGCGTCCAGGGGCGTCCTTGCACCAACCTTTTAGGAGCAGTACTGCCGGTGACTATTCTCACGGTACCGGCTTGCTTCCAGAATCCGAATATTTTACATGGCCATACGCCAGTCAGCTAGAAACTACAACTCGGTGGTATGTTTACAGTTATACAGGACCATAGTGACCACACATCCCAACTCCGATTATTTTACATGGCCACACATGGGTGGGTTTAGAATCTACTGCTTCACATTGTATGCTAAAACAGACGTGTCGCAATCCCCCGTTTCACTCCGTCCGGCCCAAAGTACACACGCTCTTTTAACCTACTCCGTGTTGCCAAACAACCACGAGAGTATCATGAAAACGTGAGTATATGTGACTTCTATTGTAACAACAACTATTGGGGATGCCAGTTACCGTCCACTCACAGAATATACAATCTCTCTACCCAAAACCCAAATTCCAGCACAGGAAGTGCTATCTCCACAAAAAAAAAAATGCAAATCAGCACAAGACTAGAATACCTGGAAAAACTGAATCATGTGTAAAAACAGATTAGTTACACTCAACACTGAATTCCACCGCCAAAGACAAATGAGTTATATAAAACAAACAAAAAACGCTATACAAAAACAAAAATAGTTATAATATAAATGTACTACAAAAGAAAAATGGTGGCAGGACAAAAACAAAATTGTGGCAGAACAAAAACAAAATGGTGGCACCGCCACATGGGCTTCAGTGAAAAAAAAAATGATGGCACTAAAAACCAGCAAAAAAAAACAAAATTATGGTCAGCCAGAATTTAAATTCAGTGTAGACAACAAGATATCTTCACTGAATACTGAACTTCAATCCAAATGTGGAATAACGCCACTTTGAACCGAAATTCAGCACAAAACCAGGATATCTGTACCAAAACTACATTTCAGTGCAAAAAACAAAAACAAAACTGGACCAATTTTGCTAAACACACTGATTTTCAACCCAAAAACGGAACAATTTAAACTCAGGAATGAATCTCAGTCTAACAATAGAATAGTTCTACCTGGTATACTATTATACCACCAAAATCTACATGGACTGATATTCTATTATTAGGAAACTAACATTGCTCCATACAAAACTTAAAACACTTACAAAAACGGTTAACATATACTGCAGCCCTGTACAAAGAAACAAAAACCCTTTAGGCTATATTGACTGGGATCCTACAGAGGACAACAGTATAGGTTTTTCCCCCAATCAATACACCCACCCCAAACCACAAATATTTAAAACACAAAATCAACCTTGTAGTTATACAAAAGAGGAGACGCAAAGTTCTTTTGCTGAGCGGAGTTTACCTTACACAGCGGACAGAGAAAACAAATCCTGGTCCGAAGGCAACAAAAAAAATGTCAAAAGCTGAAATAAAGTTTGTCTTACCAAAAGGCCGGCCTTTTTGCTGTATTGGGCCCAAATTGATCTTCCCCCTCTCGGTCAGCTGTAAAGGAAATTCCATCGGCTCCTTAAATTACCTAGGCTCACCATCTGTCTTGGAAATTAATATACGCTTGATGCACAAATAACTCAGTTGCACTAATAAGTGCACTTTTGGATATTAACATACGCCTATTGTTGTGTTAAAAAGAACAGTTCTCAGCTCTTTTGTATAAGGTAATTGAGCGCACTCAGCAGTATCCAGTAGTACAGACACAAAGCCTGCTATCACCTTGGATGCTCACAAGAATGTCCTGTTTATTGGCCTGGAGCTCCGTTTATTTACGAGACAAAGGGACAATCAACAGGAAGTGATGACTATACAACATCAGCCAATCAGTTCCAAATGTACAGTCACATGACACAAGTTACTCACATAGAATCAGCCAATGACACACTTGTATACATTCAAATGTACAATAGAAAGGGGGAGTACACGATTGTGAATGAGCAGAACAGTGGGCCCGGCTTCCTGCCTAAAACTACACAATGAAACCAGCATGTGGAACCGTGAACATTGCTCTGATCAAACCCGTGCATGTATTCCCACCACTACTACTGGCTTGAATCCCATTTAGCAAAGCTTCAGAGCGCAATGCCTTATAGGATTATACTACTGTTCCCAAAGACATGAGGCTATCTGCAGGGAAAGAGCGATGTGGTTTCCACTATCGTGATCAGGCATAGTAGAAAGACATGAGCATGTATCCCTCCATAAAGGCAGATAGATATCAAAACAATATTGACTCCGCACCACAATACACATAGATCTATACCGGCAAACAGACCCGTGCGTGGGGTGTTTGCCAGCGGGGGTTTCTATGTAGAGCGAACGTGTCTACACATCTAAGGGAAGGTTTTCACTGCCAGTAGTCTTTCCTCAATGCAGGTTTGCCCGTACACGCTCTAATGAGCATATTGCAAGCAAACCAACAACAGGAGCAATAATGACAATCTTAATAAAACACATCCTAAAAAAATTCCACATTAGTCCTAATAAAATACACAACACCTCAAAATAACTCAAGACTAAACCGCTGGCAACAAAAGTCAGTATACCCCTAAGGCTCCGTTCACATCTAGGCGTTTTGGGGCGTTTTTGGGGCGTTTTTCTGCTCTAGGATCAGCTCTCAAAACGCCCAACAAGACAAATCCTATTCATTTCAATGGCCCCTGTTCACATCTGAGCGTTTTGACGCTGTATACAAAACGCCCAACGCTCAAAAAAGTACATGAGCTTCTTTTTGGGCAGATTACAGGCGTTTTCCATTGATCTCTATTCAATCTAAAAACGCCTGCACAAAAATCGCGGTAAAAATCGCGGTAAAATCGCGGTAAAAAACGCCGCAAAAATCGCGGTAAAAAACGCGCGAAAAACGCTACGCTCAGGTGTGAATGTAGCCTAAGTGAAAATGTTCAAATTGGACCCAAACTGTCAATATTTTGTGTGGCCACCATTCATTTCCAGCACTAACTTAACCCTCTTGGGCATGGAGTTCACCAGAGCTTCACAGGTTGCCACTGGAGTCCTCTTCCACTCCACCATGATGACATCCTGGAGCTAGAGGCTGTTAGAGACCTTGTGCTCCTTCACCTTCCATTTGAGGATGCCCAACAGATGCTTATCACCTTTACCTTCAGCTTCTTTAACAAGGCAGTGGTCTTTTTGGAGGTGTGTTTGGGGTCGTTATCATGTTGGAATACTGCCCTGCGGCCCAGTCTTCGAAGGGAGGGGGGTAAGCTCTGCTTCAGTATGTCACAGTGCTTGTAAAAATGTAAATAACCGCGCTAAGCACAAAAAATTAAGCAGCAGCTGTAGTGGGAAAAACACTATAATCAGAATGGTAAAGAAAAGCTGCGCTATATCTGAGAATAAAATAATCGCACTGACAGATAACAGATGAACATATAATTAAAAATGTCCAAACATTTGACACAGCATGTGCCTAAAAAGTCCATGGCCACATGGACACAGACAAACATACATGGATTTCTTCAGACTATCAAAAGAAACAGTGACGGGCCCCAGAACAGGCCGATGTTTCGCCATCCAGTGTACTTGCAGAGACATCGATCTAGAACTACGCTAAGACACGAAGCTCCATTCTCCTAGATCGATGAATGTAATCTGTCACTGGTGAAGCCTAGCCTATCCGGCTCTAACAAGTGAAGAGCAGTAAACGGTCTTCAAGATGCAGCAAACTGGCAACTAGTGTTGTATGCTGGATACCGCGGGTCTCTGTCCACTGAATGATCTTTCAGGAGAGGAACTCTGCATTGGGTTGTGTCCATTGATGTCCACATATTATGTACGATGCTGATTTCTTTATCAAATCTGGTAAGCGCATAGCATATTCTCAGCATGCCACACTAGCGGCGGTATGGTGGTGGATTCATTTTCCTCTATATTGCACTTTAGACTGGATCTCCCCTGTATTTTGGACTTTCTTATTTGGACTTTTTAGGCACATGCTGTGTCAAATGTTTGGACATTTTTAATTATATGTTCATCTGTTATCTGTCAGTGCGATTATTTTATTCTCAGATATAGCGCAGCTTTCCTTTACCATGTCACAGTGCTTGTTGGCATTCATGGTTCCCTCAGTGAACTGTAGCTCCCCAGTGCCGGCAGAACTCATGCAGCCCAAGACCATGACACTCCCACCACCATGCTTGACACCATCTGAACCAAATAAGTTTATCTTGGTATCATCAGACCACAGGGCATGGTTCCAGTAATCCATATCCTTAGTCTGATTGTCTTGTGGCTTTCTTATGCATCATCTTTAAAAGAGGCTTCCTTCTGGGATGACAGCCATGCAGACCAATTTGATGCAGTGTGTGGAGTATGGTCTGAGCACTGACAGGCTGACATCCCCCCACCCCACCCCTTCAACCTCTGCAGCAATGCTGGCCACACGCATACGTCTATTTCCCAAAGACAACCTCTGGATATGACACTGAGCACGTGCACCTGTCCTGTTAAACTGCTGTATGGTCTTGGCCACCGTGCTGCAGCTCAGTTTCAGGGTCTTGGAAATCTTCTTATAGCCTAGGCCATCTTTATGTAGAGCAACAATTCTTTTTTTTAGATTCTCAGAGAGTTCTTTGCCATGAGGTGCCATGTTGAACTTCCAGTGACCAGAATGAGAGAGTGAGAGCGATTTAACACACCTGCTCCCCATTCACACCTGAGACCTTGTAACACTAATGAGTCACATGACACCGGGGAGGGAAAATGGCTAATTGGGCTCAATTTAGACATTTTCACATAGGGGTGTACTCACTTTTGTTGCCAGCGGTTTGGACATTAATGGCTGTGTGTTGAGTTATTTTGAGGGGACAGCAAATTGACACTGTTATACAAGCTGTACCCTCACTACTTTACACTGTAGCAAAATGTAATTTCTTCAGTGTTGTAGGTTGCTGCATTACCTCCTTTTGCACTAAGCGCACACATTTTTCTGTTTATAAATCTCTATTTGGACTAAACTTTTTTATTGTTAATTATTAAACAATGTGTATATATACATTTTTTGAAGGGTCTTTATGTTTATTATTATACGTAGTATTATTATCCAGAATTTATATAGTGGCTACAGTTTGCTCAGCAGCACTTTACAAAATAAAGGGAGACAAGTTAAAATAAAATTTAAGACAAGAGGGTTATTAGGGTGTTTTATGAAATTAGTGGGCGCTTTGTGCAACTTCATGAAAAAAAGTCAGGGACTGCTTAGCAACCAGTAACTGTTAAGACAACGAACACATTGGTAAGATGTATGTAATGTATAATATAGTGTATATAGCTCAAGAGTATGTAATGTAATATATCAGGCATCTGTAATGTACAATTTAGTGTAGTGCAGGAGTTCGTAATCTACACTATCGTGTATACAGTATACAGTGCAGGAGTCTGTGGAGGACAACTGAGTACATTACACGGGTGGTACAGCAGAGTACAACATACATATACATTACATGGGGGGCACAGTACATTGCATGGGAGGCACAGCAGAAAACATTACATGGGGCAAACAAAGCAGAATACATTACATAAGAGAGAGTACATTATACGGGGAGCAGCATTCTGTCCCCCAGTACAGTCACTACACCCCCCAGGTCAGTCTGCACAATCCTCCCTTCCTAAATTTGTTGACCTCATCTCAACCGCATGAGAGATTTCCTTTCTCCCAGGCTCCCGGTGGTTAGGATGACATCAACGTTCAGCTCCCAGACACTGAGAGGATCTGTGCATGAATGTGTGTCAGATTCTGCGACAGAAGCCAGGCAGCTGGCACAGGCAGTGACAGGCGCAGCTGCAGTGACTGAGACTTGTCTCCTCCATGGGTGAAGTGTACACACTGAACACATGGATGATATGCCACTGGTTATTAGAGATCTGCATGTGTGAGCTTACAGTCTAAAGCATATATGGATACATATACAGTATTTTTATGTACAGTGTGTATACTTTTATAGGTGGTTCATTTTGTATATATACATTTATATATGTATTTGAGTTATTATTAAACCCAATATGGTTCAGTTTTTAATGAATGTCAGTTTATGTGGTAATGAACGGGATTGCTAATGCATTTAGGTTTAGAGGGGTTTAGGACTAGTTAACACAGTTTAATTGGTTAGTAAGTGCATCTGTATCATCACGCATTATAAAGTATGCACACATGCATGTAAGTAGATGTTGGAAGTGTATTGCTCTCGTAATGGGCTGAGTACTTTTATTTATAAGTGTGTTTTAGTGTTTTTTTTTCACAAATTTTTATTCGGAAAAGGTTAAGTATACAATAAGTCTAAACAACAGTCGTACAATGAAGTACAGAGAACAGGGTAACATAGCAGATATGTTCACGTTGACAATGCATAAACCAGCATGGGTGAATATAATCTCGCCTTGGTGTACAAGGTGTCTAGACCCATAACAATAGAAGTAAATAAGAATCAGAAAAAGGGCGTTGCCCAAGTTCTTGATAGGAGAGTGGTAGTATAATTAGGCCTCTGAGCCACAGGGCCAAGAGTCTAGGCATAGGGCGATGCTGGTAGAGCCAAAAACCACACATAAATCTATCAATACTGGCTGCAAGGACATATAGTGGGCATGCAGTTCTCAGGGGGAGAATAAATCAATTAGTATAGAGTAGGAGACGAGACTTGCCAAAATGTATTGAAGGTCGTATTGGAGCTTGGGGAAGGATAGGTTATGGTCAGACACACAATTGTAGTAGATACATGGTCAATGGTTCCACATAGTAGAGAGAAGGTGAGGGGCGGGAAGGAGATAGGGGTGGTAAGGAGGGAGAGAGTAAGAAAAAAAAAAGAGGGGGGACAGGAGGTTGGGGAAGAATAGAGAGGGGTGCCTGTGTTTTAGTGGTTTTATATTGTTTTAATAAAGATGTTTTGCATTATGAGAATCCACTCTTTCTGCTTTATATACCATATGAGGGTATTGGTTGGGGAGTCCAAAAGGAAAGGACATCATTGTTTCTGTAAACTTTTTTTTAAGAAACCAGTCATATGCCATGTTACGTAACAATCTCTGATTTACGAAACCTGTTGTACTGATGATCTTGAGAAAAAAATTGCCCCCCATCCTAATAAAGGCAGTTCCAGGAACTCTCTTTCTAATCCTCTTTTATCTTCATTTCAGTCCATTGCCTGTCTATAACTACCCGAAATGAAGTCCTGATATATCACTTCAGGTTGGCCCCTTTTCAAGATGTATGCAAATCACTACAAATAAGTGCCTATACTGTTTAAAATCCAGTAATGCACAATCTCCCCATGCTCTGCAAATGCTCAGTTGCTCTCTGTACTTAAAATCAGAGCCACTAGAGTCCAATCAGCTGACCGCCTAAAGATCTATTGTAGCTGAAGGGGGAGGAAAGCAACAGGAATAACACAGACTGTGCAGAGGGAATATAGATTAAGGAGGGAGAAAAGAAAAGCGGGAGAAGTGACAGGACATATTCTGCTGTCAGGGAGACATAAAAGAGTTACATTTTTAAAGGATAGTGTCTTATCTTATCCCCCAGCTAATTCCTTTTCCCCTTTTCCTGTGAACTTCAGCACTGTAAAGCATCTGTCAGCCTTCTTCTCTAACATCTTCAAGACATACTATCAATGTTGGAAATGTACATATTGTAATTGAAGAAAGTAACATTGTTTTTGAGACCAAGGAGAGGGGAGAGTTTCAAATAAGGAAGTGGCTTCTCTGGGCTTCAACAAAACTGTGGCCTCCAGCAGGATGAAACAGGAGCAATACTGAAAGCAATTTACAGCACACACTAATTTTGGTAGCATATTTATTAATGTGGAATGTATTAAAGTAGTTATAGTCAACAAATACAGTTACCGAGAGTACATAAAGTCAAAGTCCCCTGTGATGAAACGCGTTAGAGCATGAGCACGCGGTCACCCTAGCAAACGGAACGTCTGACGTCATACCCTGCAATCCCGAAGTCCGCCGGCTGGTACCGAGCCCCGGAGAGTATGAGCGGAGATTGGCTGGGCAGTCGTGAGGAAGCTGATATATCAAGTAACGCTATATATTGTATTTTATATGTGCAACTTTTGGATTTTATAGTTTAATAAAGCTGTCTGTGCGGTTTACACATCTTCTGTTGCATGGTATCTGTGGACTGAGAGATTTCAGAAGGATCCATCCGGAGCAAAAGTGATCTGTGGTCTGTTGGAGCTAGTTGGATTATATATCTGGCGCATTATTTATCTCCTATAGGTACGTGGGCAATACCAAGGGGGCCACAGCGGGGAGGTGATGGTGCATGCATATACAAGTGTCTACATATCAAGCATGAAAGATTGATTCAACCGGATTATTCATCTGGACTGTATCATCCTGTATATGTGTTTGACACTCTGAAGAATCTTTGGCTTGTGAACTATTGAACTGGGACTTTACTCTGAGTCTCGTTATTAGCGCTGTTAGTATTTGCATGTATTTCTGTGGTTGGGTTCTCCTAACAACACACACCTTTCAAATTATTAGTTATTATAGCAGCTGCTGTGTATATTGAATATATATAGCTGTGGCTGTTGGTCCTTTTCACTCCTATTTTATAGGATTTATAAGGTGTAAATCGGCAAGTATACACATCAATCACTAGTAAGCAGGGTCAGGGTTGGATGATGGCGGCCAAGAGGTATTATAAAATAGGCATTACCATCTTGAATCAACTAGGGAAAAGCTTGTAAGGCAACAGTCAAAAAAATGGATATCTCTAGCGGGCTGTGTATTGGAGGATAACATAACATAATTGGGGGAATTATCTGCATTTAAGATGACTCAGAGGAACCTGTGTGGTGTATATCCTATAGCAAATAAGAGTATCAAGCTAAAAGCGAACAAAGAAGTAGAAAGGAGGAGGGAAAGAGGTATGTGAGGGTCATGAAGATAAGACGAGAGGTCACCTTGGGACGCGTGATTTGGGTGTCCATGAGTTTGCCGTATAAATTGAAGATTCACAACCAGAAGGCTTGGATCAGGGGCCAATCCCGCCAGATATAAAGAATGGTGCCTTGAGAAGTACAGCATCGCCAGCAAGTGTCTGGGACAGCACAGTTAAAATGGTGGAGAACGGAAGGGCATCTATACCAAATAGTTATAAGTTTAAACCCCTTATCTTGCATTTTAGTTGCCTAATAATAGTTTATGGGTTAGAAAAAAAAAACTTTTCTGCAGGGGTGACAGTAAGCTGGATTTCCCAAGCCCCTGTGTAGACAGGGAGGTTTGGATGCACGGCAGCTACAAAAATTGCTTATAGCTGGAAAATAGATGTGTTGATGGTTTCTTCTACAGAAACAAGGATTTGAAAGCCCTCGATCTAGAGGTGATATCTGAAAATGGGCTAAGAGATCAAACATATATGTTGTCTCTGTAACCACTGAGCAGGGTTATGTGAGGAGCCGCTAAAGAAGCCAGCCGTGCCTAATGCCGGGTCGGAGAGAAGGACCTGGGAAACTTGGCGATAACCTTGTATATTCCAGGGACAGAAAGTAGAAGAACGAAAGGCCGGTGGAAAGGATGTGCTGTACTTTTAACACAAAAGGAACACTACGCACACTAGGGGACAATACTATAAAGCTGCACCAATGCATTTAGAATTGCTCATTTACATTTAGAAAAATGATTTTACAAATGATTGTGCTATTTTTTATTGTACTAAAACAAGTATTTTATATAGAGATACAATGCATGTGGTTAAAGGCTACATATATTCCTGTGCAACATACCTTAAATAATTTAAAATGAATGAAAGGGTCCTCAAAATCCAAACAAAATGGTATTTTTGCTTACATTCAACATATTTCTTTCAACAAGAAAAATCTGAACTGTGACTTAGTCCCGGTTCACACATATGCAATGCTGGAATCCTGCGAATCCACTGCGGGTTCCCGCATCACATTCAAATTGCAGGCAGTTCACACTGCCATATGGGAATCAATGGTGGTGTCAATACAAAGTTAACGACACCCCCAGATCAGTTTGCATATCGCAGTGCGAACTGTCAGTTCGGACATGATTCGGATCACATAGGTGTGAACACCCTTGCGATCTGATTCTGGTGTGGACACAAAAAAGGGTCCTGTGCGAGTTTGGTCAGAATGCAATGCGAATTCAGCCATACAATCTGTATGGCTGAATTCGCATTGCATAGACATTGCATGTGATTTGCAGAGCAGTGCACTGTGAATCACATGCGATGTCTGTCATCGCATATGTGTGAACCGGTTTTTAAGCACAATATGTGATAACACACAAGCAATTATACTTTTTAATGTCTTTATTGAACACACCCATTACACATCCACAGTGCTGGAGGAAAAAGTATGTGAACCCTTGGAGTTTATAGATGGTGGAACCTCTTTTGGCAGCAATGACTTCAAGCAAGTGCTTTCAGTAGCTCTGGATCAGACCTGCATTTGTGAACATTTCTCTTTACAAAGAGAAATGCTTCATCTTCTTCTTCAGCTCAGACACATTTGTAGGATGTCTGATGTGAATGGCTCTCTTATGCCCCATACACACGTGCAGATTATCTGAAGACTTTTGTCTTCAGATTTACCTTTTCTATGTAGTGCAAGGGCCTGCCGGATTGCATACAAATTGAAAGTGTTTAGGTTTGACCTCATATTATATGGTTTTGGTAAGTCTGCAGACAAAAGTCTTCAGATAATCTGCACGTGTGTATGGGGCATTAATGTCATTCCTCAGCATCTCTCTGTGGGGTTATGGTCTGGGCTCTGAATGGGCTGCTCCAAAAGGCACATTCTCTTTTTTTGAAGCCAGTCTGTGGTGGATTTACTTTGCAGCTAAGAGTAATTGTCCTGCTGCATCACCCAACTTCCACTAAGCTTTAGCTGGCTGACAGCCACACTGACATTATCCTGTAGGATACTTTTGTAAACTTGGGAATTCATTTTCTCCTCGATGATGGCAAGTGCTCCAATCACCGAGGGTGGTAAAGCAAGCCATTGGGATGAAGTTTTCATGTTTCTAATCTGTGCTCTTTTTTGCACCATCGATAGTGCTGTGTATTCTTCCCAAACAATTCAACTTTTATTTCATTTTCCCAGTAGTGTTGTGGTTTGCCAAAGAGCTCTTTGGTAAACTTCAGGTGCACAGCATCTTCTATGGACACCCTGCCTGTTCAAAGACTTACGTATAGTAGACTCACGAACAGGGATGTTTTCCAGTTCCAGTGAGATCTTCAAGCCTTTAGCTGTTATTCATTGTGACGGTACTCACCATCACTGGGAGTGAAAGACAGATACTTAATGGTTTGGATTGCTTCAAATGGGTTCTGTGTTTAAAATTATGATAATGTGTATTGAACTTCAATGTCAGAGACAGGCTCTCCCTATTGTCTGTCTATTGAGGTGTGATGTGGATTCTATTAAGCCTGTCTGTCCCATTGTTAATTGTTAATGAACTCACATATTGTTTCTGTCCAGATGGCTAGATAATTAGTTCAGGTTAATTCTATTTCTGTACACAATTTCATCTGCATATGATAATCTAATCAGGCAACCCCTGACCTGTGTGTGGTAATCTGATCAGAAGGGGGATGTGCTCAAGTGTGTATAAGTTGAGTGTGAAACTGTTCAACAAAGGAAGATTTCAGTACAAGCTAAGTTGTCGGCTAGCTTTGTATGGGGGAAAGATCTGATATCTTTGTCTACGACTGGGAGGAAGTCCCCAAGTACAGTGTGGGTTGTGGTTCCGTTACACTCATGGCTTTTTTGCCTCATTAAGGATTCTGGTTATACATTGTGTGTTATCTTAGCGGGGGCGCCCACTTCTAGGAAGAAAAGACACAGTACTAAGCTGTCCCCATTTATGGACAATTTGTCTAACTGTCAACTGATGGATGCCAAAATACTGTGAGATTGCTATGTATCCCTTTCCAGCCTTATGTAGATCAACTACTGTTTTCAGAGAACACCTTTTGTGAGGCATGGTTCACAGCAGCTGATGCTTCTTATGTACAGCAGTCTTAAAATGTTTGCGTGTCTTTTATCAATCAAAATAGCTCTAAACCACAACTCCAAAGTCATTTCATGAATAGGACTCCAGGTCTGCAAACTACTGACAAAGACACAAGAAATTAGAATTGTGACAGCAGCTTAAAATGTTACTAAACCAGGACTCTGCTCCCACTATATCTGGTCTCCCATAATACACAGAACATGGAAATGCAATTATTTTAGTAAATAAAAACTTCTAAATACATTTTCTCATCAGCAATATATAGCAGTCTTATGACTTCTATTAGTGTCTGGTTACTGCTTATAGGAGGAGTTTTTATTCTCCCCTGATTGTCCTATGAGACTGCAGGACCCCTCTGTCTGGACAGTGCTGATTGGCCCTGAGCTGATCACATGCACACTCCCAAGAAAGAAAAACTCTCCACCAATACACACCAAACTGGGCATGTGCAGAGTGCCCCCTCTCCCCCTATCAGCAGATGGGTTTCTGGACAGTGGAAGATGGAGAAGATCATAGGAGACAGGATCAAATAGCCTTTTTTTCACAATGCACATGATTAAAGTGATTGTAAAGTCTCCTTTTCAAAATATAAAAAATAAAATAACAAACAAGTTATATCTACCTCCTCTGTCCAGCTGGTTTTACACAGAGCAGCTCGGGTTCTCCTCTTCTCAGGTCCCTCTTTCCTGCTCCTGGCTCCTCCCTCCTATTAAGTGCCCCCACAGCAAGCAGCTTGCTATGGGGGCACCCAGACACGGAGCTGCCATGCGGCCCCACCCTCTCTCTCTCCTGATTGGCTCACTGACTTGGATTGACAGCTGCGGGAGCCAAGAGCGCCATGGCTGTATCTCAGCCAAGTAGGATGGAGAGTCCCAGGATGGCTGAGAGACTCGTGGAATCACTGGACAGAGAAGGAATACAGGTAAGTATTAGGGGTGCTGGGGGGGGGGGCTACTTCGCACAGAAGGCTTTTAATTTTAATGCATAGAATGCATTAAGATAAAAAGAACCTTCCTGACTTTACAACTCCTGTAGTATAGTATAGTATAACAAGACTGATTGTACTATTGTCGGTTCAATAACACTTTAAGTACATTGTGGTTTTTATTGTTGTGACTTGGAGGATTAGATCTCATTTTATGACAAATGACTGCAGAAAACCAGTTAATTCCAAGGGGTTCACATACTTTTACTTGGCACTGTATATTGAATTAAAAATAATACCCCTTACAAATTTACTCTACAGTATATTGATATCAAGTAGCACATTCCCTGTATTCAAAATGCAGAAACAAGTTTTTTATTTGTAAAGAATGTTCATGATACATTGTTACATTTTGTTAAAAAAAATGATGGCTTCCCCTTTATATTTATTTGGGCGTTTTGTAGTGAAGCTGAAAAGAAAAAGTATATTGTATCATATACTGAGAGCAGATTCATGGTGTGTTTTTCTTTTTTTTTCCACTCTTTCAAAGCCCCCATGTTGGAATAGTATGTTATTTTGAAGTTATAAACCAGCCTGTGGAGTCGGCCTGAAGCTGCTTGCATTCAGCAGGTATTAATCCAATGTGTGCATTTTATATCAAGCTGAATGACGACTGTGTTACTGAATTTTGATATTTAATAACTATGTTTTGTAAACACATATAGCCGGTTATTTGTATTGTATATACAGTATCAATAAGCTAAGCATGATTAAATGTATTTATCAACTGACGTTTTCATAACAAAAGAACAAAAACTGCTTTATAATATCAAATGATTGAAGTAACACAATATGGTTTGGAAGTTCTTGCACAAAGGAGAAAAAATCCCCACCACATTTGTAGCCTTGTTGCATTTTCTATAATAGATCTGAACAAAGATGCATTGCTGTCTAACAATCCTTAGATGTGGTGGCTGCATTCATTTTGTTTTTCCAGTGGACACAGCGAGTGACAGATCGCGCCACAGCGTAGCCTGTGGGGCGCACGTGAGGCACGTTCTGGGAAGCATATGACGGAACGCAACCCATAAGTTGTTAATACCACTTTAAAGATCTATAATGCAGCAATGCTTTCTGAGCCCTAAAGAAAACATTTTTTACATTTATAGTATCTCACAACGGTGAGTATACCCCTCACATTTTTGTAAATATTTTCTTATATATTTTCATGTGACAACACTGAAGAAATGACACTTTGCTACAATGTAAAGTAGTGAGTGTACAGCTTGTATAACAGTGTAAATTTGCTGTCCCCCTCAAAATAACTCAACACACAGCCATTAATGTCTAAACTGCTGGCAACAAAAGTGAGTACACCCCTAAGAGAAAATGTCCAAATTGGGCCAAATTAGCCATTTTCCCTCCCCGGTGTCATGTGACTCGTTAGTGTTACAAGGTGTCAGGCAGGGCCGTAAATAATTTTTTGTTCTGGGGGGGGGGGGGGGGGTTCAGCAGTAGGTACTAAGTAAAAGTCTTTTTAACCACTTCCGGACTGCCAACCGCAGTTTTACTGCGGCAGGCAGCCCCTCCTGCGCGAACCGACGTAGGTATACGTCGGTCATGCGCCTGCAGCTAGGGGGAGAGCGCGTGCTGCCAGCGGCGCACTCCCACCCCCACTCGGCAGCAGGGACTCAGATGCATGGGGAAGGTGGCTCCGATAGCCGCCTGACACCCGCGATTGCCCCCTGCTGAGAGAGAAGAACGGTCAGCAGTTGTAAACACAGCTACAGGAGATACAGGAGGTAACCAGAGACTGCAGATATAGATTACAGGAGATAACCAGAGACTGCGGACGGACTACAGGAGATAACCAGAGACTGCGGATAGATTCTCAGAGGTCTGGGGGTGGGGCTTTCAGAGGTCTGGAGGCGGGGCTTTCAGCCGACAGTCCAGGGCTCTTGGTTTCTCTGCTCATGCCGGTGTCCTGGCGAAAACTCCAACCTGATGAAATCTCCAACCACGTTACTTCCGGTGAGTGTACACTGGGAATAATTGGAGATTTCGAGCACTTGGTGTTTTCACACAACACCGGCAGCCTTTACACTCGAGTACATGGTATAGTTAGTGCACATTCTTACACCGGCCGCTAGTAACCAAAAACATGGCCGCCTCTAAGGTGGCGACAACTACCAGGTGGAGTAAAAATCTGCACTAATTATACCATTTACTCGGGTGTATAGGCTGCCGGTGTTGTGTGAAAACACCAAGTGCTCGAAATCTCCAATTATTGCCAGTGTACAGTGTAGGCTATAAGAAGATTGCCAAGACCCTGAAACTGAGCTGCAGCACAGTGGTCAAGACCATACAGCAGTTTAACAGGACAGGCTCACTCAAAACAGGGCTTGCCATGGTCGACCAAAGAAGTTGAGTGCATGTGCTCCAGAGGTTGTCTTTGGGAAATAAACGTATGAGTGCTGCCAGCATTGCTGCAGAGGTTGAAGGGGTGGGGGGTCAGCCTGTCAGTGCTCAGACACATACGCAGCACACTGCATTTAATTGGTCTGCATGGCTGTCATCCCAGAAGGAAGCCTCATCTAAAGATGATGCACAAGAAAGTCTGCAAACAGTTTGCTGAAGACAAGCAGACTAAGGACATGAATTACTGGAACCATGTCCTGTGGTCTGATGAGACCAAGATAAACTTATTTGGCTCAAATGGTGTCAAGTGTGTGGTGGCAACCAAGTGAAGAGTACAAAGACAAGTGTGTCTTGCCTACAGTTAAGCATGGCGGTGGGAGTGTCATGGTCTGGGAGTGCTGCCAGCATTGGTGAGCTACAGTTCATTGAGGGAACCATGAATGCTAACATGTACTGTGACATACTGAAACAGAGCATGACCCTCTCCCTTTGGAGACTGTGGCGCAGGGCAGTATTCCAACATAATAACACCCCCAAACACACCTCCAAGATGACCACTGCCTTGATAAAGAAGCTGAGGGTAAAGGTGATGGACTGGCCAAGCATGTCTTCACACCTAAACCCTATTGAGCATGGAGGAGTGGAAGAGGACTCCAGTGGCAACCTGTGAAGCTCTGGTGAACTCCATGCCCAAGATGGATAAGGCAGTGCTGGAAAATAATGGTGGCCACACCAAATATTGACATTTTGGGCCTAATTTGGACATTTTCTCTTAGGGGTGTACTCACTTTTGTTGCCAGCGGTTTAGACAATAATGGCTGTATGTTAAGTTATTTTGAGGGGACAGCAAATTTACACTTTTATACAAGCTGTACACTCACTACCTCACATTGTAGCAAAGTGTCATTTCTTCAGTATTGTCACATGAAAAGATATAATAAAATATGAGGGATGTACTCACTTTTGTGAGATACTGTAGGTGCTGTAATTTATGGGCATACACATTTACTGTATACGTAAGTATGCCTTTTGCATATGGGCGTGTAGCTTTTTTTTTTTATAAATCTGAGAGCAGGGACAATGTTGTCTATGAGAAAATGTACGTAGTGTGTTAGGAAACATTAAAAAAACATAAAATAAATCAGAAGATTTTACGATTAAATGCAATAATTTATATGAATACGCATGTGTATACACAAGTAAATATGAGCGTATACATATAAATTGTAACACTGGCAACTAGGATGAAGAAGTATTTTACACATAAATAAGTTTACGGGCATTATCACATTATACACACGGTCTATGCAATGTCGTAATGTGTCGCGATGTCCACCGGGCAGTCAGTTAAGTGTCCGATCTGTCTGCCGCAATGTCGCAGTCCCGCTAAAAATCGCTTATTGCCACCATTGCTAGTAAAAAATAAATAAATAAATAAAAATGACATAAATCTTTCCCCTAGTTTGTAGACGCTATAACTTTTGCCCAAACCAATCAATATACACCTATTGGGATTTTTTTTTTTTTACCAAAAATATGTA
Source organism: Pelophylax lessonae (assembly GCF_965119305.1). Lineage (NCBI taxonomy): Eukaryota > Metazoa > Chordata > Amphibia > Anura > Ranidae > Pelophylax > Pelophylax lessonae. Next base: position 214,405,083 of record NC_138771.1, on the reverse strand, counting down.
GCATAATACAAATTGGCCTAAAATTATGTAAAAATGTGATTTTAAAATTTTTTTGGGGGGAATGTTTTTTTCAGAATTGTCGCTCTTTTTTTTGTTTATAGGGCAAAAAATAAAAATCGTACAGGTGATCAAATACCACCAAAAGAAAGCTTTATTTGTGGGGAAAAAAAGGACATCAATTTTTTTTAGGTACAGCTTTGCACGACCGTGCAATGGTCAGTCAAAGGAACACAGTGCCGAATTGCAAAAAATGACCTGGTCATTAAGAGGGTAAATCCTTCCGGTCCAGAAGTGGTTAAAGAACATTACTTGTGTTTTCTGCCAGCAAGATTCTTTGTATAAATATCAGTAAATTATTATTTCCATGTGCAAGAAGCCTTTATGTGTGTAAATACATTTATGTGCCGGTATATTTGAGATCTTTAGTGTTGTTTTTCTTTTTATTTATTTTTTTTACTCTGCCTGCCTCTGCTATTAGGATCCTGTGTATAAACACCAGTAAATGTTTACTCTGTGAGCAACAGGCTTTCTAGTCAGAAAGTAGTGCTTTCCTACATTCCATCCATTAATGCAATCTATAGTGATGACTAGTGTAGGGCAGTAACCCGCAGCAACCAATCAGAAACCTTTTCATCTACAGTAAACTGAAATGTGACTGTCTGCTATGGATGTTTCTTTTATCTCTTTGCAGTTTGCCAATTTTCTACTGCAAGTCAACTAAGGGCTATAAAGTAGCTGCTCCCAGTCCTAAATCGTTATGGTGAAAAAGGGGTAACAAATTACCATGGGTCCCAACTTTAGTGCCCCTTTGCCTAGATGAGGGTGACATCACTCATTGCTCTGGCGGAATCTTCGGAAATCTGAGTTTTTTTCTTTTACAGTGAGCACAGGCCACAAGTTTATAGGATTTCTGGAAAAATCAACAGGTATTTTTTGCACTTGTAAGGCAGCTTACACACGATACTCCTGTTAGAGCATCTACATTTTCTGGCGTAATTGTAATGCGTGCATTTTCGCGCATTTGCGTGCATTTTCGCGCTTATGCGCGCGCGTAAATGCGCGTAATTGCACGTAATTTTATTGTAGCGTTCTTGATGTGCAATTAACATTTTGGCTCATTTGAGCACATTCACGCGTATTTGCGCGTATTTGCGTGTATTCGCGCGCATCAGGTGTAAATTACTGACCAAAAATGCAGATTTTTCTATTTTGTTCTTACTCAAGAATACGCGGCGCTCATTTACGCGGCTGTGTGCATAGGCACATTAAGAATGACTGGGCTCTATTTTAGCTCAGAAAAAAAAAAAAGCTGTACTGAGCATTTTTAAGCTGCAGCGTGCAAGAGGCCTTAAAGAGATTTACCAAAGCACTTCCTATGGTATATCTTACATAGTTACATATTAGGTAAGGTTGAACAAGAAATAGAATAGTCCGTTCAGTTCAACCTGTGTAGGTGTACGGGTGTCAGTGTCCATAATCATCTCCCATGTCCCTGTGTGTTGTGTTCATTAAGATGCACATCCAAAAGTCTTTTAAAAATATCAATACTCCCCGCTGACACCACCAATTGTGGAAGAGAGTTCCACATCCTTATTGCCCTGACAGTGAAAAGCCCCTATGCAGCTTAAAGTGATTGAAAAGTCTTGCTTTTTTTTTTTTTTAAATAACAAACATGTTATACTTACCTGCTCTGTGCAGTTGGTTTTGCACAGAGTGGCCCCGATCTTCCTCTTCTCGGCTCCGTCTTCAGTGCTCCTGGCCCCTCCCTCCTGTTGAGTGCCCGACAGCAAGCAGTTTGCTATGGGGCACCCGAGCCGAGTCACAGCTTCCTGCGTCGATTCAGACACGGAGCCCCGACCTGGCCCCCTCTCTCTCCTGATTGGCTGACTGACATTGATTGACAGCAGCAGATGCCAATCACCCCACACTGCTGTCTTAGCCAATAAGAAGGGGACTCCCAGGCAGCTGAGAAACTCCTGCAACATATAGGATAAAGATGGGCTCAGGTAAGTATTAGGGGGCCTGAGGGGAGCTGCTGCACACAGAAGGTTTTTCAATCTTAATGCATATAATGCATTAAGATAAAAAACCTTCTGCTTTACAATCCCTTTAAGGTTAAACCGCTTCTCCTCCAATCTCTTTGTGTGGCCCCGTGTCTTCTTATAATCTCTTGGACTAAATTTTTTTTTTTAGGCTGGGATCCCCATTGAGTTATTTGTAAATCGCTATCATGTCCCCTCTCCAGCGAGATTAAATTTAGTGCTTCTAGTCGTTCTTCATAATTGAGGTCCTCCAGTCCCCTAATTAATTTTGTTGCTCTTCTCTGGACTCTCTCCAGTTCCAGCACATCCTGTCTGAGGACCATTGACCAGAACTGGACAGAATCTAGCAAACCAAAGGGGGACAAATAAGAAGGTTTATTGTTAGGGTTTAAATACACTGTAAGTAGAAAGTTTTCTTTTTAATTACAGTAGAAAACTCTAAAGTTTAGATGCATACATCCTTAACGGTTTTACAGTTCCAATGACAATACTCTGACTACAGCTTGATAATGCTTGTCACAATTCAAATTGGCTGAACTAATACTGATGACATATCTGCTGTGCATTCAGCCACCTCTAGGATATATATGATAATAATAGCATACACTGAATGACAAGTACTTCATTACAAATATTGTTATGGTTAAAGACCACAATGGAGGCAGGAATGCTCAGAATTGCTCAGAATCAAAAATACTTTTTCCAGCAAAGCAATGAAACCCATATATAACATTTTAAGAGCGTTAGTATAAAGTGTATTTCAAAATCCATAGCCAGCATACAGAAAGAATTGGGCATACAATTGTTCACAGCACTGATTGTGCATGTCTTTCACAGGGACCTAGAAATCATTGCTGTATACTTTTATGTAGATGCTATATTTATCCTGAACACAGGAAATCTGAAGGAGGACTTGATGATATATAATGTCAGGGAATTAGCACAATAGAAATTGTTTACTACCGCTGAAGCACCAAGGCCATGTGTCTAAATCTGAGAAATGATTGTGGGTGGATAGCTTGTTCTCAATCTGCAGATGAAGTGTTCTAGATGAACAAGTAATAGAGTTCTTTCTAAAGCAAAACTATATAGCAAGATAAAAATGTATAATCTCTCCACTGTGCTTTTCTGAGTTAGAAAAAAATAAGACTTTCTCTACACTTTCTTTGTTTTGGGGTAATGGCAACAAATGTCAGTAAAGACAAAATATATCCAGGAATTCCTATTACCCAAGCCTATTGTTACATAGTTACATAGTAGGTGAGGTTGAATAAAGACAATAGTCCATCCAGTTCAACCTGTGTAGGTGTGTGTGGCTGTAATCATCTCACATAGCCCTGAATGTTCTGATCCTTGAGATGTACGTCTAAGAGTCTTTTGAAAGCCACCATACTTCCCGCAGAAACCACCTCTTGTGGTAGAGAATTCCACAATCTTGTAGCCCTAACAGTAAAGAACCCCCCTCGTTGCCTGAGGTTAAAACGCTTCTCCTCTAATCGCATTGTATGTCCTCGAGTCCTCATGCAATCCCTTCGAATGAATAGATTTTTTTCTAAGCTGAGATCCCCATTAAGATATTTATAAATTGCTAACATGTCCCCCCTCAGACGTCTCTTCTCCAGGGAGAATAAATCGAGCGATTGCAGAAGCTCTTCATAGCTAAGGTCCTCCAATCCCCTAATCAGTTTAGTTGCCCTTCTCTGGACTCTCTCCAGCTCCAACACATCCCTCCTGAGGACTGGCGACCAGAACTGGACAGAATACTCCAGATGCGGTCGGACCAGAGTATTATGAAGTGGAAGGATTATAGTCTTATCTCTGGAATACATCCCTTTTTTTATGCATGCTAATAATCTGCTGGCTTTGGCAGCTGCCGCTTGACATTGCATGCTGTTGCCTAATCTATCATCAACCAAGACTCCCAGATCCTTCTCCATTTTTGATTTATTGTCAAAGACCAAATGTGCATAGACCCATAAAAATGCGTGAACGACAAATTCCTATTGTGCAGATGCCCATGTGCAAATGCGTGTGCACGCCTGATTGGCACCAAGTGGGCTATTTAAACACCTATGTTGCAATAGGATCTTGCCTTACGGTCTACAACCTGTTCCTGTGCTTGATCTTCTGTTGCCGTTCTGCTATTTGTCTGACCATGCTTGGCCTGAACCAGCCCCTGGCTTGCTTTTTGACCATGTCCCTGCCTATTTCTTGATCCTTCTGCCTATCTGTTTACCGATGTCAACTACAGCCTGAAACTGTCTATTTTTCTGCCTGCTGCTCTGTACCCGACGTGCCTGCTAGTTACTGACCCAGTTTGCCTGACTCGGTTCTGTGCCCAGCCCATGGAGGTCATCCCTACCTCTGAAGCCTGCCAAGTACCTGCTGTCTGCCACCTGCTGGCCTGCTGAGCGCCTGCTGAGCCACTCCAGGCTATTTTACCTCCTGTTGCCGGAGGTGTAAGAGACAACTTTCTTCTCCACATCAGGCTCCATCACCAGGTATGTGACAGCAGGTGTATACTGTAATTGCCATAGCAGTTCTAGTATCTATATCCGGAAGAGTTTGGGCTAATGTATCCAGCTAATTAAGACAGTACACAACCTAGATCAGTGTATTTCTGTGGTAGGTACAGCTAGGTGGTTCTGATCAGCCCTTGACAGGAAGTCTGTACAAATCAATGACAGGTTAAACAATCTGCAGTTGTTCAAATGTAATTGTAAATGGAGCAATTATCTGCCGTTAGTTTGTACCTAGGGGCAGTTTGCTGGAACCTGTTACTAACATTTTACAAGTTCGCTGAACCGGTGCAAGTCCGAGATCGGGTCGGTCCAATTCTCCTATAAAAAGCCTGCAGCACTCCGCTCTCCCTGTTCTGCACAAGCCGGGTATAAGTTCTGCACTACAGGCAGACTTTGCTTCCTGGGCTTCCAGGTGGGCTGAGACTCAGCTACCTATTGGCTGAGGAGATAGTAGGAGGCGGGCTGCACCAACTTCCCTTGCCTCTCAGCCAATGGGTACATTGCCCATTAATTTCAGCAGGCTTCCTGTGAAGTGGCATGGAGCTGCTCTGCAACTGCAAATGGCAGTGAGGAAGGAGAAATGTGTTATGCTCCAACATGTTTAAAAACTGCTTCTTCCTCCCTCCCTGACTCTTTCTTTCTCTTTCCATCCATCCTTCTTTCTTCCCCCCCCTCTCTCTCTCTCCCTCCCTCCATTCCTCTTTTTTCCCTCTCTCTCTCTCCATCCCTCCTTCTTTCCCTCTTTTTCTCTCCCTCCATCCCTTTTTCTTTCCCTCTCTCTCTCTCGCTCTCCCTCCCTACATCCCTCTTTCTTCCCCCCTCTCTCTAGCCCCCCTCCATCCCTCTTTCTTTCCTTCTCTCTCTCTCTATCTCCCCCTCACCCCATCACTCTTTCTTTCCCCCTCTCTCTCTCTCTTTCTCTCCCTCCCGCCATCCCTCTTTCTTTCCCCCTCTCTCTCCCTCCCTCCATCCCTCTTTCTTTCCCTCGCTCTCTCTCTCTCCCTCCCTCCATCCCGCTTTCTTTCCCCCTCTCTCTCTCCCTTCATCCCTCCATCCCTCTTTCTTTCCCTCTCTTTTTCTCCCTCTTTCTTTCCCTCTCTTTCTCTCCCTCCCCCCATCCCTCTTTCTTTCCCTCTCTCTCTCCCTCCCTCCATCCCTCTTTCTTTCCCTCTCTCTCTCCCTCCCTCTTTCTCCCCCCTCTCTCTCTCTTCCTCCCTCCCTCCATCTCTCTTCCCCCCCATTCTCTTGCTCTCCCTCCATCCATCCTTCTTTCTTTCCCACTCTCTCCATCCCTCTTTCTTTCCCCCTCTCTCTCTCTCCCTCCCTTCATTCCTCTTTCTTTCCCTCTCTCTCCCCTTCCCTCCATCCCTCTTTCTTTCCCTCTTTCTCCCTCTCTCCATTCCTCTTTTTTCCATCTCTCTCTCCCTCCCTCCATCCCTCTTTCTTTCCATCTCTCTCTCTCTCCCTTCCTCCCTCTTTCTTTCTTTCTTTCTTTCTTTTTCTTTCTTTCTTTCTTTCTTTCTTTCTTTCTTTTCTTCTTTCTCTCTCTCTCCCTCCATCCCTCCTTCTTTCCCTCTTTCTCTCTCTCCCTCTCTCCTTCTCTCCTTCTTTCCCTCTCTCCATCCCTCTTTCTTCCCCTCTCCCTCCCTCTTTCTGTCTCCATCTCTCTCTTCCTCCCTTCATTCATCTTTCTTTCCCTCTCTCTCCCTCTTTCTTTTCCTCTCTCTCTCTCTCCCTCCCTCCATCCCTCGTTCTTTCTCTTTCTCTCTCTCTCTCCCTCCATCCCTCTTTCTTTCTCTCTCTCTCCCTCCGTCCCTCTCTCTCTCTCTCTCTCTCCCTCGCTCCCTCCATCCCTCTTTCTTTCCCTCTTTCTCCCTCTCTCCATCCCTCTTTTTTCCCTCTCTCTCCCTCCCTCCATCCCTCTTTTTTTCCATCTCTCTCTCCCTCCCTCCCTCTTTCTTTCTTTCTTTCTTCTTTCTTTTTTCTTTCTTTCTTTCTTTCTTTCTTTCTTTCTTTCTTTCTTTCTTTCTTTCTTTCTTTCTTTCTTTCTTTCTTTCTTTCTTTCTCTTTCTTTCTTTCTTTCTTTCTTTCTTTCTTTCTTTCTTTCTCTCTCTCCCTCCATCCATCCCTCCTTCTTTCCCTCTTTCTCTCTCTCCCTCTCTCCTTCTCTCCTTCTTTCTCTCTCTCTCTCCCTCTCTCCATCCCTCTTTCTTCCCCTCTCCCTCCCTCTTTCTGTCTCCATCTCTCTCTTCCTCCCTTCATTCATCTTTCTTTCCCTCTCTCTCCCTCTTTCTTTTCCTCTCTCTCTCCCTCCCTCCATCCCTCGTTCTTTCTCTTTCTCTCTCTCTCTCTCTCTCTCTCTCTCTCCCTCCATCCCTCTTTCTTTCTCTCTCTCTCCCTCCGTCCCTCTTTCTCTCTCTCTCTCTCTCCCTCGCTCCCTCCATCCCTCTTTCTTTCTCTCTCCTCTCTCACTCCCTCCCTTCATCCCTCTTATTCTCTCTCTCTCTCTCCCTCCCTTCATCCCTCTTTCTTTCTCTCTCTCTCTCTCCCTCCCTATATCCCTCTTTCTGTTTATTTTTGCGCTATAAACAAAAAAAGAGCGAGATATCTGAAAAAGAAAAAAACAATATTTTTCACTTTCTGCTATAAAGCCTTCCTTTTAAAAAAATTAAAAATCTAAATTTTTTCTTCATTTTAGGCCAATTTGTATTCTGCTACATATTTTTGGTAAAAAAAAATCCCAATAAGCATATTTTGATTGGTTTGCGCAAGTGGCATGGAGCTGCTCTGCAACTGCAAATGGCAGTGAGGAAGGAGAAATGTGTTATGCTCCAACATGTTTAAAAACTGCTAGAAGTGCCTTCCTTCCTCCCTCCCTGACTCTTTCTTTCTCTTTCCATCCATCCTTCTTTCTTTCCCCCCCTCTCTCTCTCTCCCTCCCTCCATTCCTCTTTCTTTCCCTCTCTCTCTCTCCATCCCTCCTTCTTTCCCTCTTTCTCTCTCCCTCCATCCCTTTTTCTTTCCCTCTCTCTCTCTCGCTGTCCCTCCCTACATCCCTCTTTCTTCCCCCCCTCTCTCTCTCTTTCTCTCCCTCCCGCCATCCCTCTTTCTTTCCCTCTCTCTCTCCCTCCCTCCCTCCATCCCTCTTTCTTTCCCTCGCTCTCTCTCTCTCCCTCCCTCCATCCCGCTTTCTTTCCCTCTCTCTCTCTCCCTTCATCCCTCTTTCTTTCCCTCTCTTTCTCTTCCTCTTTTCTTTCCCTCTCTTTCTCTCCCTTCCTCCATCCCTCTTTCTTTCCCTCTCTCTCCCTCCCTCCATCCCTCTTTCTTTCCCTCTCTCTCTCCCTCCCTCTTTCTCCCCCCTCTCTCTCTCCCTCCCTCCCCATCTCTCTTCCTCCCATTCTCTTGCTCTCCCTCCATCCATCCCTCTTTCTTTCCCACTCTCTCCATCCCTCTTTCTTTCCCCCCTCTCTCTTCTCCCTCCCTTCATTCCTCTTTCTTTCCCTCTCTCTCCCTTCCCTCCATCATTCTTTCTTTCCCTCTTTCTCCCTCTCTCCATCCCTCTTTTTTCCTCTCTCTCTCCCTCCCTCCATCCCTCTTTCTTTCCATCTCTCTCTCTCTCAATCCCTCCCTCTTTCTTTCTTTCTTTCTTTCTTTCTTTCTTTCTTTCTTTCTTTCTTTCTTTCTTTCTTTCTTTCTTTCTTTCTTTCTTTCTTTCTTTCTTTCTTTCTTTCTTTCTTTCTTTCTTTCTTTCTTTCTTTCTTTCTTTCTCTCTCTCCCTCCATCCCTCCTTCTTTCCCTCTTTCTCTCTCTTCCTCTCTCCTTCTCTCCTTCTTTCCCTCTCTCTCTCCTTCTCTCCATCCCTCTTTCTTCCCCTCTCCCTCCCTCTTTCTGTCTCCATCTCTCTCTTCCTCCCTTCATTCATCTTTCTTTCCCTCTCTCTCCCTCTTTCTTTTCCTCTCTCTCTCCCTCCCTCCCTCCATCCCTCGTTCTTTCTCTTTCTCTCTCTCTCTCCCTCCATCCCTCTTTCTTTCTCTCTCTCTCCCTCCGTCCCTCTTTCTCTCTCTCTCTCTCTCTCTCTCTCTCCCTCGCTCCCTCCATCCCTCTTTCTTGCTCTCTCTCTCTCTCTCTCTCTCTCTCCCTCCCTTCATCCCTCTTTCTTTCTCTCTCTCTCTCCCCCTCCCTTCATCCCTCTTTCTTTCCCTCTCTCTCTCCCTCCCTCCATCCCTCTTTCTTTCTCTCTCTCTCTCCCTCCCTATATCCCTCTTTCTGTTTATTTTTGCGCTATAAACAAAAAAAGAGCGAGATATCTGAAAAAGAGAAAAACAATATTTTTCACTTTCTGCTATAAAGCCTTCCTTTTAAAAAAAATTAAAAATCTAAATTTTTCTTCATTTTAGGCCAATTTGTATTCTGCTACATATTTTTGGTAAAAAAAATCCCAATAAGCGTATTTTGATTGGTTTGCGCAAAAAGTTATCGCGTCTAGGGTAAAAATGTATGTAATTTTTAAAACATTTTTTTACTAATCATGGCGGCGATCTGCGATTTTTAGCAGGACTGCAACAATTTGGCGGACAGATCGGATGCCTAACTGACATTACACCATTCTTGAAAGTAGGAACTGGTTACTAAAATGTTTGAATCCCACCACTGCCTAGGGGCACACATTCATCTCTAGCAGGTAATCACTCTATGTCTGATTACATGCAAATAACTGCAGACAGCCATAGACAGTTCAGTTTGTCCTATATTTGTACAGGCTTCCTATCTGCAGCTGAAGAGAAACACCTGGCCAATGGCCATACTCACCACAGAAATGTACTGATCTGGATGGTGTATGGCCCTAAATGGCTGTGTGCATTAGCCACAAAGCTCCTAATTAAATCTTTGCTGCTCCAAGATGAAAATCCATGTGCCTTGACACATTCCATTACATCATGGTGATTGGTGGTCAAGTCTGGCCATATGTAAGTATGCATATCTCATACCTGAGGGTCTGCTAAGGAAGCTGACAATCAATGTAGAAAACGGTGCTACTATAGTGACAGCTGCGATCTTCTCTGGGTCCTGTGTTAGTGGCTTCCCCTCTGCCTAGTTACCGCAGGGGGCCTCTTGCTTGGCTGTGACACCATTCATTGAATGCATTGTATTTTTTCCACTGAATACAAGGCATTTTCTGATTGGGCAAGGTGGTAATTCTAATGTCAGAGTCCCTCTTCTCCACTTTGTATAATCAGAGAATGCCTTATATTTATTAAAAAAATACAATCAATTGTAGTAGTGTCAAGCGAGTGCCCCCTTGTGGTTAGTGTGCCACAGAATCTGAGTGGGACCTGGTAGTAGTGCTGACTACTACAGTGATTTTCTGCTATCTCGGCAGCCCTCATGTATAAGATATGCATACTTAAAGCGTAACTCCACTTACGTTAGATCTGGGTGATCTATGTACATTGCAAGGATTATAACAAACTTTGTTGCAGATTCCTACCATTTGTTATTCTGAAGAAATCACTGTTTGTTCCTCTATGTTGAGTGGGTCTAATGGGAGTGGTTTCAAAATTATCAACCAGCTGTGGCACCTGTAGAGCACTTATGAGGAAATCTGCTGGGCCTGCATCCCTTTAGACGTGTTCCTATTGGGAGTATCTCACCAAAAATACAATTTTTGTTGCAGGGGATGCCTAAAATCTGACTTGTAACTTAGACAGACTTCTGGGAAAATTGGTGAGCCAATCACACAAGCAGGAAATGATGTTTCTGGGGAGTGTTCAGTACACATTCTGTATATAGAACGCCTCCAGGTAGCCATATTGTATTTCCAATTTCTGAAAATGACAGCAGCTGCAGATTAAAAAGGAAAGGTAATTTTTAATAACATTCCATTACAATATGATTTGTGTCGCAATTGTATACGCTCTATTATTTTTTATTTGTTTGCTATTTTTTTTTTCTCCCCCAAAAGTGGAGTTACCCTTTAAAGTAGAACTTTAGGCAAAACTTTTTTTTTTTTTTTTTGGATAGGGCAAGGGAGGGTTTTCCCCTTTCAGATTTTTTTGCCATCTATGTCTCATTGTGGAGATTTCCCTTCACTTCCTGTCCCATAGCTAAACAGGAAGTGAGAGGAAATTCCTGCAAATTAAAGCGGAGTTCCACCCAGTGCACATTTTTTTTTTAAAAAATACCCCCGGGACAGTCAGGGCTAGTACATTCCACAATGGCTAGCCTCTGATCTGTCCCGGGTTGCACTTACCTTTTAGGAGAAATACTTACCTTGAAAAAGTATTCTCCAGCGCTGCCATCTCAGGTGTGGGCAGCTTGAAGCCAGCGCGATCCTCTTCGGCGTCCTCTTCCTTCTTCTTTGGTCCCACGATGCACTGCACCGGCCCCGACGTCACTTCCGGGCGCGCGCGTCATCCCTCCACAGCTTCTGGGCATGCCCAGAAGCTGTTTAGAAGGGAATGACGCGCGCGTGCCGGGAACTGACATCGGGGCCGGTGCAGGCGCAATGATTCCTGGGAGCGATGACGTTCAGCTCCCAGGAATCATTGCAAAAGCCAGGAAGTGACAAATCGCCGTGGCCGCCGAGGGGAGGAAGAAGGAAGTAAGGTAAGTATATTTTCTCTACAAGGTAAGTAAAAAAAAAAAAAAAATTGCGATTATCCATTTGTTTTTCAGGTGACCCGGAGCGAGAAGATGGAGGTAAGTATAAAATTAGGGTGAAACTCCACTTTAAGAGAATTCCTTGGGAACCCCAAGGTCATCAAAACTCATGTCCCCATTGGAAGATTTCCCCTCTGTTACTTTTCTGGTGACAACCTAAAATTTGGGATTTTCTTTTACTTTCACTTTCAAAGATAATGGTAAACAGAACAAATAGAGAGGCTGAATCTCCTTAACAGGGGCAGAGACAGCAATATAAACTGACAAGCATTCTAATCCATCTCCACTCTATCCAAAACTAAAAAATAGATTTGTCTTTATTTATACTTTAACCACTTCAGCCCTGGAAGGTTTTACCCCCTTAATGACCAGGCCGTTTTTTGCGATTCGGCACTGCGTTGCTTTAACTGACAATTGCGCAGTCGTGCAACGCTGCTGTACACAAATACAATTGATGTTCTTTTTTTTCCTACAAATAGAGCTGGAAAAAAAAAAAAACAATATTTTTTACTTTCTGCTATATAACATTCCCAATAAAGCAAATTTTAAAAATCTATTTTTTTTATCAGTTTAGGCCAATTCATATTCTGCTACATATTTTTGGTAAAAAAAATCCCCAAAAAATTATAAAATTTGGTTTGCGCAAAAGTTATAGCGTTTACAAACTATGGGATAGATTTTTGGACTTTTTATTTTTTTGTTGTTTTTATTAGTAATGGCAGCGATCAGCGATTTTAAGCGGGACTGCGACTTTGCGGTGGACAAATCTGACACTAAGTGACACTTTTTGGGGAACAGTGACACCAATACAGTGATCGGTGCTAAATAATGTGCACTGTTACTGTATAAATGACACTGCAGGGAAGGGGTTAATACTGGGGGTGATCAAGTCGTTAAGTGTGAGCCTAACTTGTGCTTACTAACTGTGGGGGGGCTCTGTGACAGGCACTCAGAGATCGGTGTTTCAGCTTAGCTGAAACACACAATCTCACTGTGGCTGTCTGACAGGAGAGCCGCCTGTCTTATTTGCATAACATGGAAATGTAATTATTTTAGTAAATATGAGTTGCTAAATACCTTTTCTCATCAGCAATATATAGCAGACTTGTGACTTGTTGGCTTGTAGGAGGAGTTTTCATTCTCTTCTGACTGTCCTATGAGGCTCCATGACACCTGACTTTGTCTGGACAGTGCTAATTGGCCCTGTGCTGATCACATGCACCATACTTGCCAACTGTCCCTTTTTTCCAGGGACAGTCCCTGCAAATAGTAGCCTGTCCCAGGTAATTTATATTGTCCCTGTTAATCAGGTTGCCCATAAATGTTACGCAGAAGTAGTGCAGCTGAATTGGAGAATTATTCAAACTCTGCTACTGTGGCCTTAAGTTTGAAATTCCCTTTTTAATTTCCTGTAATTCTCTCTATATTGTGTAGACTCTATAATCTGATAAGTAGGCAAGATTAATTATGCAGAGTGGGCGGAGCTTCAGGGACGTGGGTGTGGTAATTGATAGTTGTGCTGCAAAGTGTCCCTGGAAAATTTTTTTTAAATGTTGGCAACTATGCATGCACCCTCCTAAAAAAAAAACAAAAAAAAAACATCTCTCTAACAATACAAAACAAACTGAGCATGTGCAGAGTGCTCCCAAGGCTCTGTACTATCAGCAGATGGATGATGGACTGTGGAAGAAGCAGACACCAAAACAGCCTTTTTATACAATGCAGAGGCTGTTATTAGAGAGGTTGTCCAAGGACCCCAACATTGCGAGCGATTTAGAGTGGCGGTTAGATGAAATAGAGGATTACAGAAGAGAGATCCTGAACTATTTGGAAGTGTTCTGGGCACTGGAAGATTTGGCGTTTCTGGCCGTTCAGGATCGGGAGCTGGAGATCGCCTATAGACGGCTGCTAGACTCTGCTCAGTGGCGGGCCTGGGCTCCCCTTGCCTGGGAATATCCAGAAATACCAGCTGACAGTCCAGAAATCCTGACTGAAGAATCGACAATGTGGCACAGTAATAGTGTGCTTTGACCACCTGCACCCACGGTTTTGGATGCGGAGGTCTTATGGCGGATGCAGCAAGTGCTGACTCACCTGAACGAACCTGTTTCTGCACAGGACGCGCTTGGATGGAGGAATGCGTCTGTCCAGCTGCTGGATAAAGGTATGGGAGAAGAGGAAGCCATCTTCATTCCCCAACCACGGATCACAGATTTAATTGACTTTCCATCGGAGGATGTGATGGATGATAAATCACCTGCCAAAGTGTTGGCACTGGGCCCAAGTGCCACCAGCCTGTGCCCTTGACTTTCAGCAATTCCAGAGACTGGGGATTTAATAGACTTTTTTGCTGAGGAGGAACATCCCAGTGAGCCTACAGCAGAAGAGTGGGCATCCAGGCATAGCGCTGCTGACCTCTGCCTGCAACAATTGGTGACCCAGGAAGATGTGTACAAGGCCACTGACTTTGCAGTTTACTTCCCTGCAGAACAGCGGGCATCAGGGCCTAACATCACTGAGCGCTGCCCAACACCAACAGCAGCTTTAGCCTGAGAGAAGAGGCAGCTGACCTTTCTGCTACACCACTGACAGGGACCTGGGATTTCCTGCCAGCAGAATCTGTGGAGTTACAATAAACTTCTCCAGCTGAAGCGCTGACAAATGGACAGAGGGTCCAAGACCTCTGCCCCACACCTGTGGCAGTTCCAGAGGCCGAGGGTAAGAAGGTGTTGATTACACCCCAGCAGCAGATCAGGATCCAGGGGGAGAAGAGAGAGGATATTGTCGTCCTCCCTTCCAAACAGTCAGTCAGAGCAGAGGAAACGGTCACTCCCCCAATGGTAGCTACACAGTTCAGGGAAGAAGGTGGTCATCCTTCCTCCCCAGCGAGAGATCCACAGTCTGGGAGCGGAGGAAGTCGGTCTCCCTCCCCAACAGTTAGCTGGAGTGGATTACGTGGAGTCCCCAGCAGAAGTGTTGGCAACCAACCTCTGCCCAGCACCTGCAACAGCTACAGAGTTCCAGGAAGCTGGGGCAATTGGCCCCTCCCCCCCAGCAACAAGCTGATGAAGTGAAGCTTTTACACCCATCTGAAGCGCTGGCAGTCGGACAGAGAGTCAATGACCTCTGCCCCACACCTACTAAAGGCAACCCTTTCCTGCGGCCAAGAATGGAAATCAATATTAAATATATGAAAAGAATGATTGTTGGATAAATCACATCCTTAGATGACCCTCCAATCCCTGGGATAGGTAATAAATAAAATATGGGTGCGATGAGGTCCAGCCCACAACCAGTGGGAGAGCCCCAAATGCGCCAATAAAAGTTGACGGGATGATAAGGAGGGTCCCTAGTTTGGTGAGTCTAGGTTCAAGATGAACAACACATTTTAATTAAAGATAACATCCATTTTATTAATAATCAATAAAAAACTACAGGGAAAAGAAACACATTAAAATTCAGACTGATAATAGTCTAAATCTAACATGATTTGTAATACATCATACATGTTACTGTTTTAGTCACAACCGAATAGGGACGGGTCTGACGCGTTTAGCAATATAGCTTTTTCAAAGACCCCTTTTGACATCCCAGGTGGACAAGTTACAGGAAATTTTTATTTGTATAAAGCTGTAGATTCAGAGACATGGCCACTCAACCGGCGCTGTGGCTAACCCAAGGGAGCCGCCCAGGAGAAGGTACCACAGGTGAACCAGAAGGGCTACCAAGGGGACCAAAGCAGGAGGGGTGTCGAGTCCAGCACCCTCAGGCCAGTTAAACATGGACTAATACGGACCAGATTTTATGTTTTCCTGGCGCCAACATGGCAGCATACATGTATTAAGCTTCCCACCAAGGTAGCTAGTTATTGGTCTACGTACGTATGCTGCCAGGAAAATGTAAAATTGTAGCAAATACTTAGTAATAATTCTTAAGTAGTAATAAGTGATACAATAATACTAGTAATTTTCCTTTCCTGGATCCAATCTATGGCAGCATACTACCACATGTATGCTGCCATGTTGGTGCCAGGAAAACCATTTGTGTCTTTATGGGGAGATGGGAGAGGAGAGGGTTGGTTTAGGTAGTGTAGCAAAAGACAACTGGGCTGGGTTGACACCATGTGAGGTCAGCCAACAATAGGACTAAAGCTGGCCAACATTATAAAACTTTACTGTACAATTTTCGTTTTGATTTACCAAAAAAACATATAATACGAGGTCAAACCTTAACACTTTCAGTTTGTATGCAATCAGGCAGCCCCTTGCACTACATAGTTGAAGGTAAATGATGACCTGCTCCTATACATTGCGCAACCACACATCTCGATTCCCAACCTTAATAAACAATTTAACCACTATAAGTTTCTATCAAATTTCAAAATGAACAATTCTAAGTCAGAAGCCCTGAACCTGACCCTCCCCGCACATATGATTGCCCTGACGAAGGCTAATTGCCCATATAGATGGGAGAACTCTTCACTAAAATATCTAGGTATTAGACTTACGCCAAATCTCAACTCTCTATTTGAAACTAATTTTTCCCCCTTACTAAATAAACTGGCTAAAGACCTTAAGAAATGGGATAAGGGAAGATTCTCATGGTTCGGGAGAGCCGCTATAGTAAAGATGGCAGTCCTGCCTAGACTTCTATACTTGTTCCACGCTCTCCCGATCCATATTCCAAACTCATTTTTTAGACGCCTCACTTCACTACAGAGGATGTTCATCTGGGCTAATAAGCATCCTAGAATTAGCTTTCAATACTTACAGCGCACTAAGGAGCTCGGAGGAATGGGCATCCCTAACTTCTTGAACTATTACTACGCCACACATCTGACAAGGATGATAGACTGGCACTGCCATGGCTCATCTAAAGCATGGGTGGACATTGAGAGGAACTGGTCTAATTGTGATACACACTTTCTCCCCTGGTCTGATCATTCCATGATCCCCCTAGAGATCAAATCCCACCCTTTGATAGGCACAACCCTGAACATACTCCATAAAACTTTAGCTCGATCGGCACTCTCCTCCTCTCCAGGCCCGCTCACGTCTCTTTACAATAACCCTGCCTTCTTGCCAGGAATGGCCAACAAAACCTTCCTTACGTCAGCCAACAGCAACGAGACTAGACCTGTACTTGCGCTCAACTGCTTTCACAAGCGTAAACTCCTCAGCTACGAGGAATTGAGAAATAGGTGCTCCACTGATAAACCACTAAATACGTGGAACTACATGCAGGTGCACGACTTCCTCCATAACAACAAGCATAAATCCCAACTTACTAGGGATCTCTCTGACTTTGAGAAATGCTGCTTATCGGGGACTCCGATGAGGAAAGTGACCTCATTGATGTACAAATGGTTATGTACACCCCCCCCCCCCAACTCCAAACAGATCCCTATCAAAAAATATGGGAGAAAGATTTAAATTTACAATTCTCAGAAGCCCAATGGAGGAAGTCGTGCATCTTTTCACACAAGTGCTCTCTTAGCACTAAAACACAAGAGACTGCCTTCAAGATCCGCACTAGGTGGTACAGAACCCCGGTCAAGCTGAAACATTGGTACCCTGGCCTCGCGGATTCCTGTTGGAGATGCGGGAAGGCACAGGGTACGTTTCTCCATATCTGGTGGTCCTGCCCCAAACTGGTCCCGTTTTGGAACGCAGTTGCGCATTGGACGAAACACATCACCGGGACGGGATTGCCATTTGATGCCCCTACCTTTTTATTGCATATCAATAAATTGACTTACAAAGCCTACAAACAGTCCCTTGCCCGACACCTACTGAACGTTGCCAAGAGTCTAATCCCATTGAAGTGGAACTCCCTTGAGGTTCCTCAGATTCGGGATTGGATCCTGAAAATAGACCAAATCTATGAGATGGAAAAATCCATAGCTTTAAAAATGGAACGCCACGATCCCTTTTCGTGAATTATGGGCTAACTGGACACATTTCTCTGTTTCTCAGGAATATGATACCTTGAAATCAACCACATGAAAGAGTTCACCAATTGTGACATTACTCCGAGCTATGATAGCAAAGAGCTAAACCTGACACTGCATACCTGAAAGGGTACCTGCACCATTGTCCTGGAGATAGCAACCTTTACCCACTCCCCTTATCCCTATGTTCCCCCCCCCCTTCAATCTCCTTTACTCTTCTTTCTCTTTTTCCTTTCCTTTCTTAAATCGTCACCCTCTCTACTTCACTCTATGGTGACTATTGATAGTATTGCAATTGTTACATTTTGAATATTGATAGATACTTGACAATGCTACGCTTACACACTTCCCTTTTTTTTTTTGTGTTCTTGATACCTCACGATATCTAACCATCCGTTGCCTGCTCCTTGCATGGCTACTTATGCAGTCTTACTTATACCATGAGCCTTACAATTACCGATTACACTGTGCATTTCTATTAATGTTGAGGAAGTGTATGATACTCAATGTGATTTGTTGCTGACATTACTGAATTACTATGTTTTCTGTTAATATCTTTATTATCTCAATAAAGCACTTTTTTGTGAAAAGAAAAAAAAAAGAAGGTAAATGTAATGGAAATTGTATAATGTATGGCTAGCCTTAGAATTAGTATATTTCTGACTGAAATATACAGGTGTTTTGCTGTACTTGCCAAGTCTATAAACTAAAAGACGGTATACCATTATCATTGTTGCAAGGAAACATTTGACTCGTTTTACAATTTTGGGAAATCATAGCTAGCTACATAATCATATAGAATGAGAAATTAAAGAATTGAATTTATAGCAATTATACAGTTTACTTTTATTAACTTTCTAATAAAAGTTTCCTTCCTCTAGAATATGAATCTGACAGCCAAGAAAATGGTAGAAGCAAAACAGCACAACCCCCTGCATATGTCTTTCTCTTCTTAAGTATAATACATTAAATGGATTTTATAATGCAGAGAAGGTTAAGAGTTGGATTAAATGGAAAGTCCTAACTATCACAGTTTTATAAGTATTACTAATCTTTTATTCACACACTTGAAGAATAGTAGCACTTACTGCTTTCAATGCAAAAGCCTTCTTATAGTTTAATGTCCAACGATAATGAGAATATGCTTCTGGGTAATTTATCTTTTTCATCAAGTCAATGCTACTGCAATTCATGCATGGTGAAAAACAGCAACCTTGACAAAGTACCACATACAGTACATGTTCCACAAAACCCTGTGACGCTACAATATTTCCCGTCACTCTGATATAACGTAGGATAATAACTCTAGTAGAGAGGTTAAAGTATATGCAAGCCCAATGACTAAAATCTCATATAAGCATAAACATATTGGTTCAATTTCAAAAGTCTATATTTTTAAATCTGCAGCTTTTATTATAATACACTGAACAAAATTATAAACGCAACACTTTTGTTTTGCCCCCATTTTTCATGAGCTAAACTCAAAGATCTAAGACTATTTTTATTTACACATAAGCAGTGGCGGCCGGTGTAATGAGGGTGCAGGGGCGCCGTTCCCCCATCCATGCGTCCGGCCCCCTAATCTACATGCAGGGGCGCCGGACGCATGGAGCCTAATGGGGTTTTTTTTTTAATCACCTGATTAGAGCCAGAGGCTCTAATAGGGTGATGCAAAGGGTGGAGCCGGGACGCAGAGCAGTGTGCCCAGAGCCCACCCAATGTGTGACAATAGCGAATTAAAATTCTCTATTGTCACACCGATCCTCCTCCTGGCCAATCAGGAAGCGCGTATTGGCCGCAAGGCAAACCCCATGCCATTGGCCGAGGAGGAGGCGGGAGCGGAAGGACTCAGAGACTTTCCGCCAGGACACTGATGAGAAGCCGCCCGCCGCCGCTGCTGCTCCAGGTAAGTAAGGGGGCACGCACGCTGATCTCTGCATTGGGGGAATGTATGCTGGTAACTGCATTGAAGGGGACACGCACGCTGATCTCTGCATTAGGGGAATGTATGCTGGTCACTGCATTGAAGGTTAAGGGGCACGCACGCTGATCTCTGCATTGGGGAAATGTATGCTGGTCACTGCATTGAAGGGGGCATGTACGCTGGTCACTGCATTGAAGGGGGCATGTACGCTGGTCACTGCATTGAAGGGGGCATGTACGCTGGTCACTGCATTGAAAGGGGGCATGTATGCTGGTCACTGCATTGAAGGGGGCATGTACGCTGGTCACTGCATTGAAAGGGGGCATGTATGCTGGTCACTGCATTGAAAGGGGGCATGTACGCTGGTCACTGCATTGAAAGGGGGCATGTATGCTGGTCACTGCATTAAAGGGGGCATGTACGCTGGTCACTGCATTGAAAGGGGGCACTTATGCTGGTCACTGCATTGAAAGGGGCATGTACGCTGGTCACTGCATTGAAAGGGGGCATGTATGCTGGTCACTGCATTGAAAGGGGGGCATGTACGCTGGTCACTGCATTGAAAGGGGGCATGTATGCTGGTCACTACATTGAAAGGGGGCATGTATGCTGGTCACTGCATTGAAAGGGGGCATGTATGCTGGTCACTGCATTGAAAGGGGGCATGTATGCTGGTCACTGTATTGAAAGGGGGCATGTACGCTGGTCACTGCATTGAAAGGGGGCATGTACGCTGGTCACTACATTGAAAGGGGGCATGTATGCTGGTCACTGCATTGAAAGGGGGCATGTATGCTGGTCACTGCATTGAAAGGGGGCATGTACGCTGGTCACTGCATTGAAAGGGGGCATGTACGCTGGTCACTGCATTGAAGGGGGCATGTACGCTGGTCACTGCATTGAAAGTGGGCACTTATGCTGGTCACTGCATTGAAAGGGGGCATGTATGCTGGTCACTGTATTGAAAGGGGGCATGTACGCTGGTCACTGCATTGAAAGGGGGCTTGCTTGGTCACTGTGCATTGAAAGGGGGCACACTGGTCACTGTGCATTAAAACGGGGCACGCTGGTCACTGTGCATTGAAAGGGGGCACGCTGGTCACTGTGCTTTGAAAGGGGGCACGCTGGTCTCTCTTCATTGAAAGGGGGCATGCTGGTCTCTCTGCATTGAAAGGGGGCACGCTGGTCTCTCTGCATTGAAAGGGGGCACACTATACCTTATTTACTGAAGGCCCCTTTAACACTTTTGCAACCTCAAAGTCACGCAATTTTTTACAGCGTTTTTTGCCGCAAAGCAATGCCTATTACATTTTTCTGTTTGCGCAGAACCCCCCCCCCCCCCCCCAAATTTTGAGCACCAGCCACCACTGCACAAAAGGCCTATTTCTCTCAAATATTGTTCACAAATCTGGCTAAATCTGTGTTAGTGAGCACTTCTCTTTGCCTAGATAATCCATCCACCTCACAGGTGTGGCATATCAAGATGCTGATTAGACAGTATGATTATTGCACAGGTGTGCCCTAGGCTGGCCACAATAAAAGGCCACTCTAAAATATTCAGTTTTATCACACAGCACAATGCCACAGATGTTGCAAGTTTTGAGGGAGTGTGCAATTGGCATGCTGACTGCAGGAATGTCCAACAGAGCTGTTGCCTGTGAATTGAATGTTAATTTCTCTACTATAAGCCGTCTCCAAAGGCGTTTCAGAGAATTTGGCAGTACTGTACGTCCAACTGGCCTCACAACCGCAAACCACGTGTAACCACACCAGCCCAGGACCTCCACATCCAGCATCTTCACCTCCAAGATCATCTGAGACCAGCCACCCGGACAGCTGCTGCCAGGGACAGGACAAGGGGTAGGCAGAAGGGTCGGCTTCCCTGGGCACTGTGGTATCATATGAGGTACCAGGGGCACCACAAGAAGATTGGGGCAGGAGATTTGGGGGGGGGGGGGGCGACAGGAGGTAAAAATGTTTCTAAGAGGGGACATTTAGGGAGCTGTGCTAGGAGTGGGGTGGCTTTTGTGCTAGAAAAGGTAATATGGGAGGGGGGGAATTTGTGCTAGGAGGGGGAAATTGTTTGGGGAGGGGGATTGGTGCTAGTTGGGCTTGTTTGGGGGCATTTTTTGTGCTAGGAAGGGACTTTTTTTTTTTTTGGAGGGGGGGGATTTATGCTAGGATGGAGGATTAGGGGAGGGGAGTTTGTGCTGGGAGGGGGGATTTGGAGTGGGGAGGGGGGAGAGAGGATTTGTGCTTGGAGGGTAAATTTGAGGGGTAAAGAATTTGTGCTAGGAAGGGAGTTTTTTTTTTTTGGGGGGAGGGGGAATTGTACTGGGAGTATATGTGGAATGAGAGGGTTTGTGCTGTGAGGGGGGATTTCAGCGGGGATTTGTACTGGGAGGTGGGGGGATTTTTGCTTAGGGTGCAAGCATGCAGAGAGGAGGGGATTTTTGCTGCCACATAATCGCCATACATCTTGGGGGGGGCGCAATTTGTTATGTTCGGCCTGGGCTCTAGATGACCTTGTCCTAGCACTGGCTGCTGCAACAATTGGTTTGCATAACCAAAGGATTTCTGCACAAACTGTCAGAAACCGTCTCAGGGAAGCTCATCTGCATGCCCGTCGTCCTCATCGGGGTCTCAACCTGACTGCAGTTCATCTTGAGTGGGCAAATGCTCACATTCGATGACGTCTGGCACTTTGGAGAGGTGTTCTCTTCACGGATGAATCCTGGTTTTCTTAGATCTTTGAGTTCAGCTCATGAAAAATTTTGTTCAGTATAATACCTGAACTGGTCATGAAAATTCTTGTTCAGGATTCTTCCTGGTAGAGGTGCTGGTGCAAGGAGGGATGAGCCGTGGCATGTTCAGATCCTAGTCCAAACCTGTCTGATCTATCTCCACAGGAAGATAGCTCTGTCTGGGGACAGAGCCAGATTTAGACCTTGGGGGGCACGGGGGAACATCAGGAGGAGGAGGTCCCTTATACACAGAGTTGGTTTACATTTTCAATGACAGTGACACATTTTTCAAATGCATGATACAACGTCATGATGAGGTCAGACATACCCACACACACACACGCAGTAATAGTGCTCGATGTGTGGTTTGCATGAGCTGCAAAAATTGCTTTTTGAAAAACAATACAACATACCAGTCCAGGGTTTTACAGATGATGGCCAGCAAATGATTACTTCCCAAGATAAATTTAATAAAAGAAAATACATTTTTTAGTATACATTTTATATTATTTTATTATTTATCATTTTATATATAATGTTTTTTATGTTGTTCTATATAATTTTGGTATGGGGGGCTTCTGTCAGGGGGGCCCAGGGCAATTTTCCCTTTTGCCCCCTTAAAAATCTGGCCCTGGCTGTATATTCATAAGTGGCTGAGATATTTCTTTGCTCCGCAGCTGCACATAAAAAACACCCCTTTTATAAGTGCGGCTGCAAGGCAGGGAATGCCTTGGCTGCTTATGATTGACAGTCTGCAGTGACAGCTTCCTCAGGCAGATTCGAGACAAGGATCTGAATATGTCTGAGCTCATCTATATTGGCAAAACTACTGCAAGTTGATTATCATTACCACTAATGGAAGTCACTCTGCTACTGCTAAACCACTTCTGGACCAGAAGGTTTTTCCCCCTTAATGACCAGGCCATTTTTTGCGATACGGCACTGCGTTACTTTAACTGACAATTGCACGGTCAAGCTATGCCTTTTTCCCCCACAAATAGAGCTTTCTTTTGGTGGTATTTGATCACCTCTGCAATTTTAATTTTTTGCGCTATAAGCAAAAAAAGAGTGACAATTCTGAAAAAAAAAAATATATATATATATATATATATATATATATATATATATATATATATATATATATATATATATATATATATATATATATATTTTACTTTCTGTTATAAAACATGCCCAATAAAATTTTTTTTAAAATCAAATGTTTTCATCTTTTTAGGTCAATATGTATTCTGCTACATATTTTTGGTAAAAAAAATCCCAATAAGTGTATATTGATTGGCTTGCGCAAAAGTTATCACAACTACAAACTAGGGAAAGATTTATGTCATTTTTATTTATTTATTTTTGTACTAGAAATGGCAACGTTCAGCAATTTTTAGCGGGGCTGCAAGATTGCGGCGGACAGATCAGACACCTAATTGACATTTCTGACACTTTTGGGGGCACCAGTGACATTACTTCAGTAATCAGTGCTAAGAATATGCACTGTTAATGTACTAATGACACTGGCAGGGAAGGGGTTAACACCAGGGGCGATCAAAGCATTAAATGTGTCCCTAGGGGGTGCTTTCTAACTGCATGGGGGATGGGCTTGCTGGATGAACACAACTAAATAGGAAGTAGTAATCAAAAAGGACAAATCCTGCACATGCTGATATACAAC
The DNA here is from genome assembly GCF_965119305.1 of Pelophylax lessonae. Taxonomy (NCBI): domain Eukaryota; kingdom Metazoa; phylum Chordata; class Amphibia; order Anura; family Ranidae; genus Pelophylax; species Pelophylax lessonae. The sequence continues at coordinate 214,381,557 of NC_138771.1, read as the reverse complement.
AAGTACAAAGAGGAGTACTTCACCAGCCCATGGCGCTGTCCATGTGTTCACCTCCTTTGTTTGTATGTTTATTAGCTGAAATGTCCTGGTTGCTGCTGCTCCTCTCTCACTCCACTGGGGGGGGGGGGGGGGGGGCGGATCAAAACAATTCAAATCTGTAAAGAAAAGCGCACGCAACCTCGGGCAATAACGCTTTAATAAAGGACAACAACACAGTACATTGGAATTGCACTCACACTTTTCCTTTAAGACAATCGCTTTACAGCATTCCAACAGGAGCTACTCGCTCCTCCCGTCCCTCCAGATGGTGACTCTGCGGTCTCCTCATTCGCGGCTGCCGCCGCTGTATCCCCGCTTTCCTTCACTTCCTGTGTTGCCTGGTCACCGGATGCCGGTTCTAGTGCGCCTGCGCACTATACCAACGTAATCTACGTCGCCTCAGGAGAGCCTCAGCCAAAGCCAGAGCCACAAGTTGTACGGAGCTGCGAGGTGGGAGATTCAAGACACGGGTGCACTGCCTCTGCTGTTACTACGGACAACGCGTTTCGGAGGCGGAGCCTCCTTCCTCAGGTCCCACCTTGCTTCCTGCTAACGCCCCTCCCTATATACCCGGGATACCATCGGCCCTAATTATTTAATTGTGTATTCTTAAAGGGGCCAGTAACCAATAATCCTTATCCACCTTGGCTGGGACGGGAGAAGCAAGGGGCTATCCACTTTTAAAAAACATATATTAAAAAACATATATTAAAAATACAGTTTAAGATACAATTTAAAATACAATTTAAAACAATACAATACCAGCGCAGATATTAACCAGAGCTATTATAGATACATGTTTGGATATCACATTCCCTACATAGCAATGGTTGTCTCCTGCTAAAAATACATAAACGTATCCTAAAAGTATATATGTATATAAGACTGTAAGCTACATCAGCATTTCCTAATACCAATAGTCGACGGATCATATTAATTCCACGTTATCTCTCATCCATCTACCAGAATAATTTCATAAGTCAGGATAATACACATAATAAATATATAAAAATACTAGTCTCATTAAAATTCAGTAAGATATGATTCAATTCCATATGGCACATATGCAAATATCAATTAGTATATGAGGATACTACTCCATATAGGCCAACCAAATATACTTCACGGCAGTTGTTTATATTTCTCATATATATATATATATATACACACATGAGAAATACATATACATATACCTACATATACCCATCGGGGGTGACACCCTGAGTATCCCCAAATATATATCTATACATATACACCTACTCTCATTCCCAGCTGCTCAGATATTGTTGTGTGGACACGAATGTGCGTATGCCTCCGTGCACACTTCACAGACACATGGCCGGGCAGGGACTATGTTCCCTACCCTTAGTAACCATGTGTATGTGCATGTGCTAGAACCCACTCTACCATGCCCGCACCCCCGTGCTGATATGTCAAATGATCGTGTTGACTTCCAGCTCCTCATTGAGCCCACCCGGCGACATGGACCCAAGCGTAAAGATCCAGAATGTTTCTTGCCTGCACAGGATCGAAAACCTTTCACCTTCTGGTAGAGTCATAGATATGGCTTCAATCCCAAATAGTTCCAGGCCTGCAGTATCCCCACCGTGCGCTTTACAGAAGTGTCTTGGCACGTTGTGCTTGTCTTTTTTCTGCTCAATAAACCGGCGATGTTCGCCAAACCTGGTGCGCATTGCTCTAACTGTCCTACCAACATAAATTAAGCCACATGGGCACCTCAAGCCATAGACCACAAACTGTGTACCACAGCTAATGAATTGTTTGATATTATAGGAGCACCCTGCAACTGATGTAAAGCTACTTTTGCCATGTTGCATAAATGCACAAGCCTTACATCTGCTCTGCTTGCATTTGTAGAAGCCTACCATATTAAAGAGAACTGGGATAGTGGATGCTCTATTATGGCATTTCATACTTTTTATTTTGCTTGGAGCAACCAGACTCTTTACATTGCTAGCCCGCCTAAACACCACTTTGGGTTTTTTAGGGAGCACTCTACCTAAGGCTGCATCCTGCTGCAGAATAGGCCAATGTTTCTGCAAGGCTCTCTTAATGGCCCAATGTTGGTTATTGAATTTTGTAATAAACATAACCTCTCGGGGAGCACCGTTCTCCACAGCTGCCTTGCTACTACAGCCTTCTATATAGCGATCTCTGGCTTTTTGTATATGCTGCACAGCATACCCTTTCTCCATAATTTTTTCTCTAAAATTTTAGCTTGCAACAGATATTGCTCAGTATCTGTGCAATTTCTACGCAGCCTACAGAATTGACTGTAGGGTATGTTTTCTTTCCATTTGGGCAAATGGCAACTCTTCCAATGTAAATAAGAGTTACCTGCTGTTTCCTTAAAGTGCGTTTTGGAGGTGATAGCCCCTTCTTCATTCCAGGTCAATTCTAGATCCAAAAATACAAGGGACTTCGCATCTAGTACATGCGTAAACCTAATGCCATACGGATTGGTGTTACAGTAGTTCACAAATTCTACTGCCCTGTCAGCTGTACCATCCCATATTACTATTACATCATCGATGTAACGCCCATAGTACACCAAATGCTGTGCAAACGGGTTCTGCATCCAGATATGGAATTTTTCCCAAAACCCCATGAATAAGTTTGCATAGCATGGTGCAAAATGTGCGCCCATCGCAGTGCCTGAAATCTGTCTATAGTGTTTTCCCTGGAACTCGAAATAGTTCCTTTCCAGTGCAAACTGAGTGCAAGCACTGATAAATCCAGACTGGTCTGGATTGAGGTACTCCGCACCCGACAGGTAGTGTTCTACGGCCTTTAGTCCACCCTCATGGGGTATCGAAGTATACAGGGAGCACACATCCAGGGATAGCCACAGATAGTTGGGTTCCCACCTATAATTCTGTAGTATCTCCAGCACCTGTGTGGAATCCCTAATGTATGCCGGGAGTGATGTAACTATCGGCTGTAGATGGAGATCCACATATTGGGAGAGTCTGCTGGTAATACTCTCCATGGCCGCTACAATTGGCCTACCAGGAGGACAAACTGGATTTTTGTGTATCTTTGGGGTATGATAGAAGTACGGGGTTTTAAAATAATTATTTAGAAAAAACAGTTTCTCAGATTTATTGATGATTTTACTGTTAAAGGCCTTATTAATAAGCTCCTGTAGTTCTATCTTATACTGAGGGAGGGGATCCTGGCTCAGAACCTCATAGGTGTTATGGTCCGACAATAGTCTTACCGCTTCCCCAATATAATCCTCCCTATTTTGTACTACTATCCCTCCTCCTTTGTCCGCTACCCTTATGATAATATCGCTATTCTTTTTCATTCGATTAAGTGCCACTATTTCTTCTGAGGATAAGTTATTAGTACTTAGCTTCCCCTTAGGGCGGGTACAGATTTTGTTAAAATCCGCATACACCATGGCATAGAACGTTTTGGTGTATTCATTCTTAACATGATGTGGGTAGAAACTGGACTTGGGTCTAAAATGGCTATACTTTATCTCATTGTAATAGGGGTTAGAGATAGCATTATCTGGTGTTATACCCCCTTCAAGCCATAATTCTTCCAATATGTCTAACACTTCTCTATCTAATTCTGATTCTCCTAACTCCCCACCGTCCTCCTCCTCAGCCATCTCCGTGGAGTCTGAGGGGCCTATGGACACCTCTTTAACCTTTGCATTTTGGAGGCTGAAGTATCTCTGCACTGTAAGGTCCCTCATATACTTATGCAGATCTTTAAACAGATCAAAGATGTTAGCATTACTACTTGGGGCAAAATTGAGCCCCTTCTGTAGTAAGCTGATTTCTCCTTCTCCAAGTACATGTGTTGACAAATTGAATATTTTTACTGTGGAGATAGGTGATGTAGTTTTCCTCTTTTTATTTCGCTTCCCCTTTCCTCCTCTGCTTCCTCTATATCTCCTATTTTCCTTTTTTCTGCGGGAGGGGGGCGGTCTAAAAAAGTCCCATCACTGGTCTGGGGCATATGTCCTGCCTGGGCATCTAGCTCCTCTCCTACTATAGCGGTACCTCCAATCTGTGACAGGTCCCTATGTCCTGTGGTGGGTTCCTCTAATGCCTCATACCTATTGGATAGTGGGATTCCTTGGTAGGGTACAACTGACCCACCCTGGGCTCCCCCATCCATAGAGTATGGACCCTCTCTAGGCCCCTGCTGGGGCCTATCTCCCTTCCCTCCTGACTTCTCCCGATCTCCGAGTCCTGTGATACTCTGACGGCCTCCTGCACCTGGCTTCCCCATGGCAAGATCTTTCCTACTTGGGGTCCTGACCCTCTGGGGTCCCCCCATGTTCCCTATATCTTCCCTCTGACGGGGATGTGTGTTCTTATTATGTTTCTGTGGCCTAACCTCGGGACTGTTAAAGTTACTCTGTTCCCTATAGCTTGTTTTCCTACGTGTACCTCCATATTGTGTTTGATGGTTAGTATTACCATCTCTCTTTTTGTCATATTTATGGTGATTATGATGATATATTGGACCCTTATTACTATGGGGACCACTAAATTGTATTTTAAATTGTATCTTAAACTGTATTTTTAATATATGTTTTTTAATATATGTTTTTTAAAAGTGGATAGCCCCTTGCTTCTCCCGTCCCAGCCAAGGTGGATAAGGATTATTGGTTACTGGCCCCTTTAAGAATACACAATTAAATAATTAGGGCCGATGGTATCCCGGGTATATAGGGAGGGGCGTTAGCAGGAAGCAAGGTGGGACCTGAGGAAGGAGGCTCCGCCTCCGAAACGCGTTGTCCGTAGTAACAGCAGAGGCAGTGCACCCGTGTCTTGAATCTCCCACCTCGCAGCTCCGTACAACTTGTGGCTCTGGCTTTGGCTGAGGCTCTCCTGAGGCGCCGTAGATTACGTTGGTATAGTGCGCAGGCGCACTAGAACCGGCATCCGGTGACCAGGCAACACAGGAAGTGAAGGAGAGCGGGGATACAGCGGCGGCAGCCGCGAATGAGGAGACCGCAGAGTCACCATCTGGAGGGACGGGAGGAGCGAGTAGCTCCTGTTGGAATGCTGTAAAGCGATTGTCTTAAAGGAAAAGTGTGAGTGCAATTCCAATGTACTGTGTTGTTGTCCTTTATTAAAGCGTTATTGCCCGAGGTTGCGTGCGCTTTTCTTTACAGATTTAAATAGGAAGTAGTGAGGCGCTAACACATAAGTACAATCAGTCACAAATATAATCTTAAATCACAACCACAATAATAAATGTATTAGTGCTGTAAAAGTCACCAAATGTGTCTAGTATTTGTGCAAGTCAACTTAGAAAGATGTACCTATGTATAACAATAGGTAATAGTGCACAAAGCAGACGTGAATAGATGGTCAATTAATAAGATAAAGTGCTAGTGCAATATTTCTTCCCAAACACAATGATGCTGGTGTTGTGAGTGGGTGGACTCTAAAAAAGAATATAATAATATAAGTGGGTGGGTTGCTTCATGCAATAAACCGTATAAGAAAATCTCCAGTACAAATGAAAAGGAATTGAAGTGTGGGTAAAATATATGTGAATAAGTGTTGGACACAAATATAAATATAGAAGTGACACACCATAAAAAATTAAATAATTAGAAAATTGCCAGAAAGTTCATATAAAGTATAAAAGAAATGAAATAGTGACAATTCTTGTGTAGTTTCTCAGTGATTATTCTCTTAATGGGGTATAGAAGTGACGTGGGGATATCTGATCCTTCACCCAGTGAGCTGAGGTCTAAGCCTCTGAGGACCTATAGTGCAGGTAGAGCTTTTATTATAATTTTATTTCAGGTACTTATATAGCGCTGTCAATTTACGCAGCGCTTTACATATACATTGCACATTCATATCAGTCCCTGCCCTCAAGGAGCTTACAATCTAAGGTCCCTAACTCACATACATACACAGTAGGGCCAATTTTTTTTCAGGATCCAATTAACCCACCAGCATGTCTTTGGAGTGTGGAAGGAAACAGGAGTACCCGGAGGAAACCCACGCAGGCACAGGGAGAACATGCAAACTCCAGGTAGTGTCGTGGTTGGGATTCGAACCAGCGACCCTCTTGCTGCTAGGTGAAAGTGCTAACCACTACACCACTGTGCCGCCCACTTTAAGATCTTTTAGCGACACCCTCCTCCTAGGTGAAGATTCAGGGGTGACATTCTTCTATATGAATGGCTCAAAACTCCTATATGGATGGCTCAAATCCCAGGTGGCTCGAAAAAACACATGGAGAAGTACTCATGGTGCAGTCATTTTATTAAAGGTGGAAGAAAATAAAAGATAAAAACTCACATTTCTCGGTGCCATTTTTCGGTGCCTCTTAAGGCACTTGCAGCAGGCAATGAATACAGGTCAGTAGGAACTACTGGAAAGTGTTCCTTCTGCGTTCCATGCTACAGATTCCCGCAAACCAGACGTGACGTGCTGGACCCTCACTGCATTTCGCTGATCATAGCTTCATCAGGAAGTCTTCAGTGAAGAAGCCACTCAATAGTATAATATAAGTTGAATGCTGAAGATTCTGTCGCTGACAAAGTGTCACCAGCAATAAAATCATCTGATGTAGTTCTAACAATTGAGAAAATGTATAAAATAAAAGAGCTACATAAAACATCTGCCATAGAACAAGCAGCAGCCAACTTTTTTGCCCTACAGCTATCAAATAACTAAAAGTCAAGCTGTAGTGACTAATCAGGTTCACGTTCACCCCCATCATATCACATGAGAAGTCATAGGCGTGCACACGGGGTGTGCTGGTTGTGCCTGGGCACACCGTGATCACCCTGTGCAGTGCCGATTTTCCCTGCTTCCTCACACCCCCTGTTTCCCCCCGCAGTGCTGCCATCCTCCCTCCTCTCCTCTCCCACCGGTAAATATTTCATTTACCAGCCCCTTCTTTTTCTGAATGAACACAGTAAGTGATCTGTACTGGTTGCTCTTGTGTTCATTCTTAACTGAAGCATAGTAAACAGTGTTTACTATTGGACATCAGAGGTCTGATTAAACCCCTGATATTTCACGAAATCCCCCCAATGGGGCTCCTTAAAAATTGTAAAAAATAAATAAATAATAAACATTTTGTAAAAAACTATTAAAAAAAACAAAATGTAAAAAATAATAAAAACTACTGTCACTAATCTCTGCTCTACTGACACCATCCACTGCTCTGCTGATATACATGCATATGTGTTTGTGCTCTGGGGTGCATCCCCTAATGCAATAGGCTGCGCATTCCAAAGTGAGAAATACTGACTGGTTGCTGTTTGATTCTACACTACGCACATACACATCAGTGTCTACTCTGCCTTGTTAAATAGAGCGGACATAGGACAGCAGGACGCCCACTAACATTACTATGTTTTCATAAGGAACTGAAAAGACAAAGCTAGCCAAAGCCACGGAGAAAAGACAGATGGAAATACGGATTAGACTAGCCTAAGCAATGTATAACCAGAACCAAATTTCCAAATCCAAATATTTATCTTTGTAAAAATTAGTCTACGTTTAGATAAAGGTCTGTGTATTTATAACTTCCATTGGATGTCGGAAATGAGAGAGATTCAAACGGCCTTTACCAGGTGGGAACTAATATGCAGGTACAATTAGACCTGGTTCAGGCTTCTAACTCTAAGAAAATTCCCCTCTTGCCCACTGCAGACAGTGTCCGCTTATCAGGGTGAAAAACAATCTTTACTGAACAAAGTTTTCTTTTAGGCAGTGGTGTCTGCTGCTAGCTCATAGACAATAGATTGTCTCCTAATTAAGCCGAGATGGTTATATAACCACTTCCTAACGGCCCCATAGCAGATATACTGCTACAGGGTGGCCATTCCGTGCAGAATCACAAAAAAAAAAAAAAAATTGGCCCTACTGTGTATGTATGTGAGTTAGGGACCTTAGATTGTAAGCTTCTTAAAGCGGAGTTCCAGCCTAACCGCACACTCACCTGTCCCACGGTCCAGCGATGCGCCGTCTTCTCCCTCTCTGCTCCGCGGCGCGGGCATCACTGATGTGGGCACCCGGCTGTGACAGTTTGCAGCTTCACAGCCGGGTACGCACTGCGCATGCGCGAGTTGCGCTATGCGTCGTGATTGGCTGGCAATCTTCTGGGACCTCTGACATGTCCCAGAAGATTGCAGGGAGGGAGGGAGAGAGGAGAACTTCCGCTCAGGGCGCCGCGGCGCTCCGAGCGGAAGTGGAAGCGGGTACCTGTCAAAACTAGGTACCCGCTCCCCCCCCCCAAAAATGACATGCCAAATGTGGCATGTCAGGGGGTTAGGACTATTTAAAGCGGAAGTTCCACTTTTGGGTGGAACTCCGCTTTAAGGGCAGGGACTGATGTGAATGTACAATGTATATGTAAAGCGCTGCGTAAATTGACAGCGCTATATAAGTACCTGAAAAATATAAATAAATATATACGTATATATATATATATATATATATACAGTATATATATATATATATGATTCTGCACATTACTCACAGCAAAAGCCGATCTGCGGGTGCCGGGCAATCCATGTCCACCGGCACCCGCTGATTGTCAGGCAGAGACACAGAACGGAGCTTCGTTCTGACAGGGGGAAACTGATGGATTTTGTATCCCAGGGAATAAAATCCATCACTTCCCTTAGTAAAAGCAGCACACAGTTTACATAAAAGCAATGGCTAGGAACACAGTTAATCCTTAGAGAACCTTAGATTTTTAATCCTTTCCCAGCCAGTGTCATTAGTACAGTGAAAGTGCATATTTTTAGCATTGATCACTGTATTAGTGTCACTGGTTCCCACAGTGTCGTAATAATGCAGTCCCACTATAAGTCACTGATCACCGCTATTACTAGTATAAATTTTTTTAAAAAAAATTACAGTAAATATCCCATAGTTTGTAGACATTAACTTTTGCACAAACCAATCAATATACGCTTATTGGGATTTTTTTTACCAGATATATGTAGCAGAATACATATTGACCTAAATTTATGAAGATATTTGATTTTTTAAATTTTTTTATTGGATAGGTTTTATAGCAGAAAGCAAAACAATATTGTTTTTTTTTTTTTTTTTTTTCAAAATGGTTGGTCTTTTTTTGTTTATAGCGCAAAAAAAAACAAAAAAAAAAAAAAACCCTGCAGTGGTGATCAAATACCACCAAAAGAGAGCTCTATTTGTGAGGAAAAAAAATCACACATTTTTGTTGGGTGCAGCGTTGCATGGCCACGCAATTGTCAGTTAAAGTAACGCAGAGTCATATCGCAAAAAATGACCTGGTCAAAAAGGGGAGTAAATCTTCCGGAGGTCAAGTGGAAAATGTCTGTGGGAATCTTACAGTTTTGTATGTTCCTTCCCACCTTGCCACTCTTTTCCCTTTCTCCATAAAATAAAATGAAAATGCAGAAAGGAGAGTGAGAGCACTTCATCATAGCTGTGACAGTTGTTTAAACCTGGGAACGCAAACACACCAACAGAGTCCCTTAGGGACATAAGAAACCATTAGGTGGTCTAACTTTCCAGCATCTATAAACAATGAAATATCTGTTTAAGAATAATGATTTAAGTGATTTAAATGGTCATTTTTAAATAAAAATGTTATACTTACCTGCTCTGTCCAATAGTAGTGCACAGAGCAGCCCTGATCCTTCTCTTCTTGGGTCCACCAAGGATGCTCCTGGCTCCTCCCCCTCACTGAGTGCCTCCACAGCAAACTGCTTGCTCTAGGGGCACTCCTGCGTGCTCGCTCCTGAGCCAGCACTGTGTGTCCATTGACAGACAGAGCACAGTTTGCCCCCCCCCCATTCCCTCCCCTCTGGCTGTGATTGACAGCAACAGGAGCCAAAGGCCAGTGAGGAGAGAGAGAAAGCCAAGAGAGCCCATCTTGTGCACATCACTGAAACGAGATGGGTTCAGGTACGTATTGTATAGGGGGGGGGGGCTGCATTGAGAAGGCTTTTTATCCAAATGCATAGAATACATTATGGTAGAAACCCTTGTACCCTTAGTACCACTTTAATGTGCTTGCAGTATATTCTGTAACTGAGACGCTCTTGCTTGTGGTTGTGATGAACCTGGGGAAAAAAAAAATTTAATGTCTACCTTACATAGGAAACTGGCCCAAAGACATTCATTTAAAATTGCTTGGTGATTTGTTGGTGAGAGCAAACATATGGTTTTTATAATGAAATTATCAATAGACCCTTCCACGTTATGGCTCAGACCCATACAAGTGTATAAAAAAAAGTGAATTCCTCTCAGATGTTATATTTAAAATAAACTCTTAAATAAATATAACTTGATTCATACAGCGTTATTTGGTAAGAAAAAAGTGCAAACATTCAAGAAACTCCCAAAAAGCGAACAAAATGTAATACAAAAATCCTCCAACATGACAAAATCACATTTAAAAGTAAATAGAAAAACTCCTTCAGCAATTCAAAACAGTCCAATGAACTGTGGTGTATCATCCGAAAAATTCCACCACCAAGTGAATCTTCCAGACGTGTCTCTCCCACAGTGCTCCCTTCACTACACTCAGGAAATGCACTTACTATAAGTGCATGCCAAACTTGATACAGATTTGGCAAACACAACTTGTATAGCGGCAATACAGATGGGAAATATACTAATGCTGCCCTAAACATAGAGCAAGTGAGTTTCCAATACACAAGTAGCCAAAAGTGACATTAAACACTAGGTTTAAAAAAAAAAAAAGTATGTACTCAAAAAGTATATTTTATTGCTCTCAGCCTCCTCTAGATTCCTTTTTATTTGTTTGCTGCTGTGGTCCAACTTCTTGTTCAAGTGTAGCTAAGTTTGTTCTCCATAGCCTCACTGTATTGTATGTACATAGTAGGTGTGCACAGGGAGTGCGCCAGGTGTGTTTGTTACCACTTTAAGCAAAGCGTTTAGAAGATGGGTGGGAGCAGTGCTGTATTTTGGCCAAGGCCAACAAGGCCCAGGCCTAGGGCAGCACTTTGCAGGGGGGCAGCAAAAAAGCTGCACCACGCACGAGAAAAAAACAGCCTTCTCCCGCCTCCCCCACTAAAAAGGGTCATGCGGGCTTGCGCTACACACTTTTAGTATAGTGCCAGTCTTATAGGGTGAATTGGGCTGGAGGGCATGGTCCAGGAGGCAAATCAGTCTGGCACCCCCATCACACTGCTACCTCCTGGTATGATATGATGGTATAATGATGGGCACTGCTTAAGCTGACCTTACTGGAACTGATGAGGCTACACTGATGGGCACTGATAGACTGTGGTTGTGATCTGTGGTTTACAGATGACAGGGTGGGTCATAAACAGGAAGAGGTGTGGCCTTTACAGGAAGGGGTGCGTCATATTTAAATTAGGGGGTGCACAAGTTTAGTCAGGCCTAGGGCAGCACAAAACCTAAATACTCCACTGGGTGGGAGCCCTTTTAATTATAGTTAGTTCTAACCCTGACTTTAGGTTTATGAACTGCTTTTGCAGTTTGGCTGTTTTTTTTTTTGTTTTTTTGCCCTTCATTTTTAAGAAGCCAATCAGAAGTCCCGGAAATACAACAGGTAGAGAGATGAAATCTCTCCAAAGTGAGGGCGCGTCTTATAGATAACGGGGGTCTATCCAAACGTAAAATATGTTAACTCAAATACACCAACTAATCAGACAACCTATTCTTTTCAACCTGCCGACTTACTGCACAATACACACCATAGACGTCTGCCTACAAGGAAGCACTTACAGTACAATCCACCTCCTCAATTCTGCAAAATCTTTAATTAATTTACATTGGAGAAATGCAGCTCCAACAACTTTGAAAGAATGGCCATACAGCTAAATCAGAAGAGTTGAGAACATTGATGATGGACTAAATAGTTACAGACAAACCTGGACAACATGGCTGATTACAAATAGAAATATCTAAATTTTAAATTAGATCTTTGATGAGGATGCAGATTTATGAAGAGGGGTATATATATATATATATAGCCTTTTTCCAGTCCCCCCCCCCCTTCCTTTTCCCCATCCCTCTTTTTTATCTTTTTCATCATTGACTTTATTCCTTTTGAAAACCATCTTTATGGACCAACCACTGGAGCTCATTTTGCTGAACTGCACAGTTTTTTGTTTTTCTTATTCAGTTACTTCACATTTAATATCACTTTCTCATCTGCACCTGTATCATACAAATACATTTTTATTACCACTCATTCATTTCCCCCCTGCAAACTACCCACATTTAAAAACACATTTAAGATTGAAAGCAAGTCATTATTTATGCAAATTATATAAGTGTCTATGTCCCCCAGTTGAGCTTCTGCAATCTCTAACATGCTATGGGTTTGAGTAAGTCCTCTTTTAGCTTCTGTATCGTACACCTGCGTTCTTATGAATATGCTGCAGATATGTTGCAAAGATATGCAGATATGTTGTAAAATTGTTAAATCCTTGTATTTTTATTTAAATAAGGTTGTGTGGTCACAAACTCTTGCTTCTTATTGCTGTATTCAAAAAAATGCTACTAGGCATCTTCTGTTTGACTCTGGAATTACAACATTTATTGAAGAAGTCATTTAAAACCAATGTATTCAACATTTCCTCTTTACACATATTACATCCACAATTAGAACCGCAACTCTTTAACAAAGTCGAGTTACAGAACTATTTTGCAAGAATTATTTCTGATAATAATCTTTAAATCCATTCTGTCACTACAAAAATAAAACTGCTGTCAGATATACAGTATCTCACATAAGTGAGTACACCCCACACATTTTTGTAAATATTTTATTACATCTTTTCATGTGACAACACTGAAGAAATTACACTTTACTACAATGTAAAGTAGTGAGTGTACACCTTGTATAACAGTGTAAATTTGCTGTCCTTTCAAAATAACTCAACACACAGCCATTAATGTATAAACCACTGGCAACAAAAGTGAGTACACCCCTAAGTCAAAATGTCCAAATTGGGCCAGATTAGCCATTATCCCTCCCCGGTGTCACGTGACTCGTTAGTGTTACAAGGTCTCAGGTGTGAATGGGGAGCAGGTGTGGTAAATTTGGTGTTATCGCTCTCACTCTCTCATACTGGTCACTGGAAGTTCAACATGGCACCTCATGGCAAAGAACTCTCTGAGGATCTGAAAAAAAGAATTGTGACTCTACATAAAGATGGTCTAGGCTATAAGAAGGTTGCCAAGATCCTGAAACTGAGCTGCATTACAGTGGCAAAGACTATACAGCAGTTTAACAGTACAGGTTCCACTCAGAGCAGGCCTCGCCATGGTCAACCAAAGGAGTTGAGTTCATGTGCCCAGCGTCATATACAAAAGTTGTCTTAGGGAAATAGATGTATGAGTGCTGCCAGCATTGCTGCAGAGGTTGAAGGGGTAGGGGGTAAGTCTGTCAGTGCTCAGACCATACGCCGCACACTGCATCAAATTGGTCAGCATGGCTGTCATCCCAGAAGGAAAACTCTTCTAAAGATGATGCACAAGAAAGCCCGCAAAAAGTTTGCTGAAGACAAGCAGACTAAGGACATGGATTACTGGAACCATTTCCTGTTGTCAGATGAGACCAAGATAAACTTATTTGGTTCAGATGGTGTCAAGTATGTGTGGCGGCAACCAGGTGAGGAGTACAAATACAAGTGTGTCTTGCCTACAGTCAAGCACAGTGGTGGGAGTGTTATGGTCTGGGGCTGCACGAGTGCTGTCAGCACTGGGGAACTACAGTTCACTGAGGGAACCATGAATGCCAACATGTACTGTGACATACTGAAGCAGAGCATGATCCCCTCCCTTCGGAGACTAGGCCGCAGGGCAGTATTCCAACATAATAACGACCCCAACCAACCTCCAAGACGACCACTGCCTTGCTAAAGAAGCTGAATGTTAAAGGTGATGGACTGGCCAAGCATGCCTCACCCCAGATAAATTAATTTCAGTAAGGTTCTTCAAGATCTGAAAATTATTTTAGGGGTTCCTCTGAGGTAGAAAGGTTGAGAAAGGCTGCTATAGGGTATTGCCATCTAAAAGTGTCCTTCAAAAATGTACCATTCTTCCAGCTAGAAAAGTTGTGTCCTTCCCTGAGCCTCACTCCATTATGTATTATTTACTCCATAATGAATAGCTTTTTCCTCCCTACAAGTCCTATGTTGTTACCTTCTGTTGACCAGACAGTCCATCTCCTGTTTAATTTAAAAAGCTCAGGTGGTCCAAGTGGCCAGTTTACTGTTGAATGGACCAACCCCAGGCAGGAGTGGACTGACCCCAACCAGGAGTGGACTAACATCATCCATTCTGTATTAGTTACTCCATGATAAATAGCTCTTTCCTCCCTGCATGCCCTATCGTGTTACCTTCTGTTGACCAGACAGCCCCCAACTCTTGTTTTATTTAAAAAGCTCAGGTGGTCCAAATGGTCAGTTTACTGTCCTATGGACTAAGTAAAGGAGTGGACAAACCCCATCTAGTAGTGGAGTAACATCATCTCTTCTGTATCAGTTACTCATTGAAAAATAGCTCTTTCCTCCCTACAAGCCATATTTTATTACCTTAAATTGACCAGACAGCACCCATCTCTTGCTTGATTTAAAAACTTAGGTGGTTCAAGTGGCCAGTTCACTGTCCTATGGACCAACCCCAACCAGGAATGGACTAACATCATCTTTTCTGTATAATTTACTCCATGATAAATAGCTCTTTCCTCCCTACAAGCCCTATCTTGTTACCTTCTGTTGACCAGACAGTCCCCATCTCTTGTTTGATTTAAAAAGTCCAGACCTAAACCCTATTGAGCATCTGTAGGGCATCCTCAAATGGAAGGTGGAGGAGCGCAAGGTCTCTAACATCCACCAGCTCCGTGATGTCGTCATGGAGGAGTGGAAGAGGACTCCAGTGGCAACCTGTGAAGCTCTGGTGAACTCCATGCCCAAGAGGGGTAAGGCAGTGCTGGCAAATAATGGTGGCCACACAAAATATTGACACTTTGGGCCAAATTTGGACATTTTCACTTAGGGGTGTACTCACTTTTGTTGCCAGTGGTTTAGACATTAATGGCTGTGTGTTGAGTTATTTTAAGGGGACAGCAAATTTACACTGTTATACAGGCTGTACATTCACTAATTTACATTGTAGCAAAGTGTCATTTCTTCAGTGTTGTCACATGAAAAGTTATATTAAAATAATTACAAAAAGGTGAGGGGTTTACTCACTTTTGTAAGATACATAGAGGTGTCTGCACACATATTACCTGCAGCAGCCTTAATGTACTTCTGTTACCCTTAAAGTAGAACTATAGGCAAAACCTTTTTTTTTCCCCCATTTTGGATAGAGCAAGGGAGGGTTATAACCCCTGTCAGATGTTTTCCCGCCATCTGTGTCCCATTCAGAGATTTCCTTTCACTTCCTGTCCCATATCCAAACAGGAATTGAGAGGAAATCCCTTCAAATTAAAGGAAACCCTTGCGGAACCCCAGTTTGCCAGAACTAGTGTCCCCATTAGAAAATTTCCCTGGGGACAACCCAAAATGTGGGGTTTTCTTTTACTTTCACTTTCAATGATAATGTTAAACAGGACAAATAGAGAGGGTAAATGAGGGCACAAACGCCAATAAAACAATGACAGGGATTCTAATGGCTCTCCACTCTATCCAACACTAAAAAAAAAAGTTTTGTTTAACTGTAGATAGCCTCTAGTTAGACTTTAACCACTTGCCGACCGCCCGTAATATTACTGCAGAAGGACGGCTACGTAGTGCTACGTGACTGGAGTGCACTTGGTGTTTAGACACAGCGGGAGGAGCGGGGGCAATTACCGCTGCCCTCCCGTGATCGTCAGAGAAACTGAGAGAAGACCCGCCTGCTTATGTAAACAAAGCAGGCAGATCTTCTGTCAGACAGGCAGGGAGAGATCAGCAGTTTCAGCTAAGCTGAAACTGCGATCTCTCTGTGCCTGTCACATAATTATCCCTCCCCCCCACAGTGAGTAAGCACTTCAGGCATACGTTTAACCCCTTTGATCACCCCCAGTATTAACCCTTTCCCTGCCAGTGTCATTCATACAGTAACAGTGCATATTATTTATTACCGATTACTGTATTAGTGTCACTGGTCCCCAAAAAGTGTCAAAAATGTCAGTTAGGTGTCCGATCTGTCCGCCACAATGTCGCAGTCCCGCTAAAAATCGCTGATCGCCGCCATTACTAATAAAATAAATAAATAAATAAAAAGTCCAAAAATCTATCCCGTAGTTTGTAAACGCTAGAACTTTTGCGCAAACCAATTAAAATACGCTTTCTGGGATTTTTTTTTACCAAAAATATGTAGCAGAATATAAATTGGCCTAAACTGATAAAATTTAATTTTTAAAATTGTTTTATTGGGAATGTTTTATAGCAGAAAGTAAAAAATTTGGTGTTTTTTTTTTTTCAAAATTGTCGCTCTTTTTTTTGTTTATAGCGCAAAATCTAAAAACTGCAGAGGTGATCAAATACCACCGAAAGAAAGCTCTATTTGTGGGGAAAAAGGACATCAATTGTATTTGGGTACAGCGTCGCATGACCGCGTAATTTTCCGTTAAAATGACGCAGTGCCGAATTGCAAAAAATGGCCTGGTCAATAAGGGGGTAAAACCTTCCGGGGCTGAAGTGATTAAATGCCTGGTGGTTCTGAGGGGCAAAGTTGCAACACTTTCTGAAGTGGCAAAGCTTGCCTGCCCTATTCTGCCCTGGGCAAATTTCTATTGACCAGTAAGGCAACCCATCGAAGTGATAGGCCAATAGAAATGGGTGGGGGTGGAAGGGAGCAGGCAGGCTTCAACATTTCAAAGTTTAATACAACATACTGTTGAGGCAACTTCTGTAAGTGTCATAAGTAGTGCAGAATGACACATCATAAGAGATCATGTGCGAAACAATCAAAAACCTAGATTTCTGTACTTGCTTGTAAAATCCATTTCTTTGGGTACATTACATAGTTACATAGTTACATAGTTACATAGTAGGTGAGGTTGAATAAAGACAATAGTCCATCCAGTTCAACCTGTGTAGGTGTGTGTGGCTGTACTCATCTCACATACCCCTGAATGTTCTAATCCTTGAGATGTAAGTCTAAGAGTCTTTTGAAAGCCACCATACTACCCGCAGAAACCACCTCTTGTGGTAGAGAATTCCACAATCTTGTAGCCCTAACAGTAAAGAACCCCCCACGTTGCCTGTGGTTAAAACGCTTCTCCTCTAATCGCATTGTATGCCCTCGAGTCCTCATGCAATCCCTTCGAATGAACAGCTTTTTTTCTAAGCTGGGATCCCCATTAAGATATTTATAAATTGCTATCATGTCCCCCCTCAGACGTCTCTTCTCCAGGGAGAGTAAATCGAGCGATTGTAGACGCTCTTCATAGTCAAGGTCCTCCAATCCCTAATTAGTTTAGTTGCCCTTCTCTGGACTCTCTCCAGCTCCAACACATCCCTCCTGAGGACTGGCGACCAGAACTGGACAGAATACTCCAGATGCGGTCGGACCAGAGTTTTATAAAGTGGAAGGATTATAGTCTTATCTCTGGAATACATCCCTTTCTTTATGCATGCTAATATTCTGCTGGCTTTGGCAGCTGCCGCTTGACATTGCATGCTGTTGCCTAATCTATCATCAACCAAGACTCCCAGATCCTTCTCCATTTTTGATTCCCCCAAGGGTTCCCCTCCTAACGTGTATTGTGTTTTTATGTTTTTAGTCCCCAAGTGCAAAACCTTACACTTCTCCACGTTAAACCTCATTTGCCATGTCGTTGCCCACTCTGTAGTTTTGTCCAGGTCATTCTGTAGGATATCTGCTTCATGCTGTGCAGTTATTGCCCTGGCCAATTTTGTGTCATCTGCAAAAACTGATAACGCACTACTGATCCCGTCCTCAATGCTGTTTATGAATAAATTGAACAAGGTTGGTCCCAGGACTGAGCCCTGGGGCACCCCGCTTACAACCTCAGACCAGTCTGAGTATGCGCTGTTTATTACCACTCTTTGGACACGCCCTTTAAGCCAATTCCGTATCCAAGAGCAAACTCTGCTGTCGATACCTGCAGACCTTATTTTATAAATTAAGCGCTTGTGGGGAACTGTATCAAACGCCTTAGCGAAATCCAAGTACACCACATCCACTGATCTCCCCCTATCTAGCTCATAGCTCACCCCCTCGTAGAATGTTAAGAGATTGGTTTGACAAGAACGCCCATTTGTAAACCCGTGCTGATTACTGCTGATGATGTTGTTGTCTTTAGCAAACTCTACGATATAGTCCCTTATCATCTCCTCCAGAAGTTTACATACTATTAATGTCAAACTGACAGGCCTTTAATTTCCCGGGATATGCCTCTGGCCCTTTTTGAATATCGGAATCACGTTAGCTTTCTTCCAATCCCCTGGTACATCTCCTGTCCTAATACTGTCAGCAAAGTCAGGAACAGTGGTCTGGATATAACCTTACTGAGTTCCTTGAGTACTCTCGGATGTACGCCATCCGGGCCTGGTGATTTGTTTGTGTTAATTTTATCCAGCCTTTCCCTGATTTCACCCTCTGTTAGCCATAGTGGCAAGTCCTGTGTATTACTACTAACCATACAGTCATGGTCAGTGTACCCCTCCGTTTCCTGTGTAAAGACTGACGAGAAAAAAGCATTCAGCACGGTTGCTTTTTCAGTGTCCTCTGTAACCATCCCCCCATAATCGCTAATTATGTGTGCAATATGCTCTGCCCTAGTTTTTTTGCTGTTGATATATTTAAAGAATTTCTTTGGGTTTTTTTTTACTATCCTCCGCTATTTGTCTCTCAAAGTTGATTTTAGCCATTTTGATTTCGTGTTTACTTTTCTTATTTGCCTCCTTGTATTGCTCGAAAGCCAATACAGTGCCCTCTGATTTATATTTTTTGAAGGCCAATTTTTTTCCCCTAATAAGTTTTTTAACGCTACGTTTTAGCCAGCCAGGTTTGGCTTTGTCTCTTCTAAATTTATTTCCCATAGGAATGCACTGCAAGATGCCTTTGCCTAATATGTTCCTAAAGCATTCCCATTTTTCCTCTGTGGTCAGGGATCCCAGGGTTTGGTCCCAGTTTACCCTTTCCATCAATGAGTACAATTTTGGAAAGTTTGCCCTTCTGAAGTTTAGGGTTCTTATGTTCCCCACTTGCCTTGTTATATTGTTATTTATACTAAATGTGATCATCCTGTGATCGCTAGAGCCCAGGTTGTCCTGGACTCCTACCTCCGAGATTATGTCTGGGTCATTAGTGATCAATAGATCCAGGACTGCATTTTCTCTAGTCGGAGAATCCACCAACTGTGACATGTAATTAACCATTACACGGTACAGAACAACTGCGATATCTTACTCATCGGATTATACATCATCTACCGGTGATTTGACTCTGGCAAAAAGACAGGAAGTCTTTCCCTATATCACCCCTCCCATACAGGAAGTTCCACAATTTTTTTAGCAAGCCATACATCCCACCATAGAGGGGAGGTACCTCTGTGTCCTGTAATGTACTCCAAGAAATGGATTTTACAGGTAAGTACAAAAATCCAGTTTTCTTAATCATACATCATGGGACACAGAGTGACCATAATATTCCTTACTCATAGGGATGTCCTAAAGCACTGCTCATGAAGGGACGGAGGCACAGCCATCACCGACTGGCCAAAAAGAACTACAACTACCACCCCTGAAGATTTATATACCACAGTCATTGTCTGACTGGACCAGTACAGGAAGTCCCTGCCACTGATTCGACCAATACAGAAAAGCCAGGTGAATTTCCTGTGGGGACCAAGCCCCTTGAACTGACAGGTGACCCAGAACTCCTCCCAACCTATTAAACTGGTGACCATCATCAGCACCTTCCATAAAATGGGGAGAAACAATTTTCCGGTCTTTAATTTTAGGGAAACGTCCACTTGTCCAGAGACAATACTTGTGGCATTTGGAGTTGACACAGTCCTTAGGAACTCAGTGGAATAGCCAGAGCACACATTTTCAGATGATCCTATGGATTTCACACTCTTGTAAGTATTTTTAACCGCTTGTATTAAAGGAATCTATTCTAATACTGCACTTAGTGGCGCCTCCCCCCTCCCTTTCTTCAATCAGCACCCACTAGCTTGGGGGGGGGGTCTTTTTCCCCATTATCTGTGCCCTTTTCTGATGATCATATGCTGGTCAGAGTGGAGGGACTATTTCTTCAATTTCGGGCACATGACCATCCCTCTCGCATGTTCTTCTGCCTTGCCTCAAGTCCCAGCCAGCCACCTGCCTGCTTATCTCCTTACCTTCCCTGGTGGAGTGCTCTTCCTCCACGCAGCTCCGCTCCCCACCCAGTAGTACCCGGGGGGTGCCCGGAGAGTGAGACTTGAGAGACTTTGAGGTGGGTGGTGGCAGCGACAGGCAGAGAGAGGTATCTGAGCTGAGCTGACAGTGTCCAGCAGCAAGAACAGAGGGGAAGTGTATCCCATCGTGGGGCTGCCAGTGCCTTCAAAGCTTCAACACAGGGGGGCTTTGGGGGTGTCTGTGAATGGACTACATTGCACTGTCTGTCTCTTGGGCATCATGGGTGGTATCATAACTCCCAGGCAGGGGGCGCTCTATCATGGCTCTGGCTGGCAGTGCTGATTCTGTTAACTTATTGGTCATAATGTCATGTGTCACACTGTAACAGAGCCATGATAGAGCACTCCCTGCCTGTGAGTTATCATAACGCTGATTATCTTAACCAGTCGCTGACAACCCGATATCAGATTTACTGCCACAGGATGGTCATGCAGCGCAGGATAATGTGTATATTGACGTCTGGGTATTGGAGCCGACCAGGTATGGCGCACTCTATGTCCACCTGTACCTGCCGATCGCTCTGTACACAGGCAGAACAGTGGTCAGCCTATGTAAACAAGGCAGATCACCGTTCTGTCAGTATGAAAGACATTGATCCTGTGTTCCTTTGCCTTCTCTTAGTAAAAGCTCCTCCCCCACAGTGAGAAAACAGTTGTTAGGCACACATTTAACCCCTTGATTACCCCTGATGTTAACCCCTTCCCAGCCAGTGTTATTAGTACAGTGACAGTGCATATTTTTAGCACTGATCACTGTATTAGTGTCACTGGTTTCCACAAAGTGTCACTGGTTTCCACAAAGTGTCACCCTTTCACACTGAAAGTCGCCGATCCCCCGCTGAGCAGCAGGAGGACAGCTGTGTCTCCCTGCTGTGTGCGGAGACACAGCTGACAGTTCCCCATGCATCTCTATGGTGGAAATCGGATGTCAACGGACCGTCAGTCCGTTCTCACCCGATCCCATCCGATTCGATCCGCTGGACGGATGGAAAATAGGGTTTCCATCCGTCCAGATTTGACGGATCGGATCGGGTCGGGTCGGATGTCAGCGGACATGTCTCCGCTGACATCCGATGCCCCATAGGAATTCATGGGGGGACCGTTCAGATCCGCCAAAAAAACGGACAGGCGGATCTGAACGGTCCACCTGTGTGAAAGGGGCCTTAGTGTCAGATTTGTCCACCGTAATAACGCAGTCCCGCTATACATCGCTGATTGCCGCCATTACTAGTAGAAAAAAATATATATGTCCCTGGATTCCATTTTAAAAATCTGGTCACCTTATTCTAGCATTTCTATGAGCATGTCTGTTATCGCAGACACACTACGTCATTAACTCCTTCATGCGCTGTGGGCAAAATTTCTGCTGTGCGTTCACGCTCACTCGGACCTTCTGTCGTGAGAGGGTTAATCTCTGCAGCAGCCAACGCACCCTGGACTATAGGCTGCCAAGCAGACCCTTCTCCTGGCACAGCATTATTAGTGTTCACCCTTTTTTACACCACACTTCATCTAGTAACGCAAGTACTTCCTTGCTGCATGTGACCAGTCTGTTTTAGCCCTCATTCACATTGGCGCAATTTGTAATGCGATTTGACAGGTCACATTGCATGACAAGTCGCAGCCTATTGTCGGCAATACCCCTGTTCCAATCAGTAAAACGCTGACTTTGTGGCGTCGCACCGATTTGCAAAAGTAGTTCCTGCTCTACTTTAGCTAATTTCAGGTGCGACTTCAATAGACATCTGTGCATGAAGCAGCACAGATGTCTTTCAAATAGCACCTGAAATCCCGCTGACCTACTACTTTGAAATCATGCTACTTCAAGTGAAGTAGCACGATTTCAAAGGAGCATCAATGTGAACCAGGGCTAAGGCTCCATGTACACGGGACGCTGGAAATGGTCGTTTAGGAGCAGTTGGGCGTTTTTTTTCAGAAGCCCCTGACCCATCTACATTTTATCTAATCTGTCCATGTACACCAGGTCGTTTACAGTCATTTGCAGGCAGTTGCGTTCAGGGACTTTTTTTAGAACGCAATTATTTGCGTTTGAACGTGTGTTTCCCGGCGATTCAAACGCACAAACGCGTCCGAACGCGTCTAAACGCGTCCAAACGCGTCTGAACGCGATGACCCGCGTTTAGCGTTCGCGTTTTTCCATTTTAAAGGGGAATAATTTTTTTGACCTCTAGGAACGCTTCTAAACGCAAACGCCCGCAAACGCCGCTAAACGCCCGCTAAACGCGGGTACAAACGCGACCGAACGGACGTTTCAAACGTCCTAAAAATTCCAGCATTCAAAGGGACTTTTAACAACGTCCCGTGTACATGGAGCCTAAGGGTCACATTGCATTAACTCATCCTCAGACATCATTGGTTGCAATACCACCATTTCACCACTGTGCACTGCCAGTTCTTCCTGCATTACTAATGATGGCCATACACTATTCTAAGAATCATTCAAACTCATTTTCAAAAAACGAACACTCGGCCGTGAGAGCAAACGATAGTGCCATCATGTATTGACCGATACATCGTTCAATGGACATAAATTAATCTGTTTTTTGTTTGTTTTTTCACAAATACCTAGTGCAAACAGTTTGGACGAGAAACACGTTAACCTTTCAATTTATCGTTCGATCGGCAGAAATTTTCCAAACCTGTCCTTCATTTTTTGGCTAAAAAACATCACAAACGATTACCGATTTGTGCCCGTTAACTGGCCAAAAAACAAATGAACTGTCCAAATGTCCACATTTCGGCCGATTCTTCGTATAGTGTATGGCCAACAATACGCCTTTGCATGTTCAGTTGGCTGTATTAACCAACTATTTACCTTAACATTTATAATCTCTTAAGTAAGCAATGCATTATACTCAGTTTTAACTTGTGTTTCCCAGAATCCCCATTACACAGTGTACTACACAGCAACAAGTCCTTCTTGGAAGTGGATCTCCTCACTGGACTTGCCACCACTTCACCGGTACAAAACGAAAAAGCAGTCCCTTTCACATTTTTATCAGGAACAGTCTTACCACTGCATCTGGCATTTCTCGGGGTGTATCTCCCTGTGCAGCCACCGGATGAAACCATACCCTGCTAGGTGTCACAGGCTTTCTGATATCTCAGCCCTCTTTGTGGGGGCAATGAGCCACCTCTTCACTGTAGCTCCACTACCCAGATAACACTTCCTCTCTTGGGAGACCATGCAAACCTAGAAGAGCTTTCCCAGCTCTATCCAGAGTGGATTGCTGCTTTGTACCTGTCATAGTTATCCTCAGACCAGATTGCTGCTTTGTACCTGTCATAGTTATTCTCATCATGGCCCATCAAAGAGTACACTTCCTGGAACTTTGCTGGCAGGAAAGGATGTAGCAATTCAGCCCAGTGTCCTCTGAGCCATGCTTTGAATGAAGCCATATTCTCAAATTCCTCAATATGCTCATCAGGTAACCTAGGCTGTATGAAGTTAGCTGCAAAGATCACTCCTTCCTAGCCACAGGCAACAGCACTCATCTTTGCAGTCACAGACACACAGTTTCTCCAGGAAATTGTTTTGGCATACAGTCTTTTTAAGGCTGTGAGACAACACCATAGTTGCCAACAGTCCCGATTTGCCCGGGACATTCCTGGAAATCAGACCAATGTCCCGGTCTAAAACTGTTCTGGGCAAAATCCCCAAAAATCCCAGATGTCCATGAAAGAGGCAGCGCGGCAGATGCAGGAGCATGTGGAGGCAGCCCGGCCGATAGAATTGGAGCTGGCAGCTTGCTGGGCCCCCGGATGGTGAACAGAGCTCAGCTGGCATGGCTAGGACAAGGTAGGTCCTTCTCATAAGGACGGTGACTGTTCTGATGAGACTGCAATGACTGATCTGAGGAGACTGCACTGACCTGATTGCTCTGATAGATGGCACTGATGAGACTGCACTGATGGACACTGATGAGACTGCACTGATGTGCACTGACAAGACTGCACTGATAGTAAAGGAGGGCTTTGATGGTAAAGGAGGACTTTAAAGGTAAAGGTTTTATCCAGACTGCACTGATGAGGTGGCACTGATGAGATGGCACTGATGAGGCTACACCAATGGGCAATGATGAGGTGGCACTGATAGGCTGCACTGATGGTAAAGGAGGGCTCTGATGGTGAAGGGGGACTTTAAAGGTAAAGGTTTTTTTATCCAGAAGTCACTGGACTGTTAGAACATGGGTTTAAATTTGCACTGGCCAATTTCTCACAGTCAGACAAGTGCTACATGTCAGCTAACAGCACTCTTTTATTTCTATCTTTTAGATAGATGTACAAAAATGCTGTTAGCTGACAGATGGAATCTCCTGTTTTCATGTAGCACTGTCCTATGAGAAACTGGGCAGTGCAGTTTTAAACCCAATTTCTCACAGTCACTCCTTGCTAACACCATCACTAAGGCCTCTTTTACACAGCGGGTTCAATCAGGTTTGCAAAGGAAAAAGAAAACATACATTGTATTACATTATTCATAAGTAAAACTAGGGAAACTTCCTGAAGGACAGGTCCACAACACTGTTATTAAGTCAGGGACACCTGGCACTTAGTTTTCAGTACTCACTCCCAGACAAGACTGTGCATGATGAACTTCCATACACAGCAGCTGGAAATGATTTTATGAAGTATTGACAGGTCTGAGTTTCTCTCTTCTATTAGCCTGCATTCACACCTGAGCAGAGTGTATTCCTAAGGATTTTGAAGAGTTTTTTGGGTGCTGCACAAGCTTTTTTAGAATTAGTGTTTTAGAATATGTATCAAGCCTAAAGCAATATTAAAGCAATTTTTTTTTTTAATTAACACACATGTCATACTTACTGTGAGCAGTGGTTTTGCACAGAGCAGCCCTGATCATCCTACATAGTTACATAGTTAGTGAGGTCGAAAAAAGACATCCGTCCATTCAGTTCAACCTATGATGTGCGTGTGTGTTTGCTGTTAACCGTACATTGTATACCCCTGTATGTTGTGGTCTTTAAGGTGCCCATCTAATAGTTTTTTGAAACTATCGATGCTCCCTGCTGATATGACTGCTTGTGGAAGAGAATTCTACATCCTTACTGCTCTTACAGTGAAGAACCCCCTAAGTATTTTAAGGTTAAACCATTTTTCCTCTAGTTTTAGTGAGTGGCCACATGTCTTATTGTATTCCCTTTCTCTGAATAGTTTGTTCCTTATGCTAGGGTCGCCAGTACAGTATTTGTACATTGATATCATATCCCCCCCTCAATCGTCTCTTCTCCGGAGAGAATAAGTTCAGTGCTTGTAGTCTTTCCTCATAGCTTATTGGGTCCCCGGCCCCCCCCCCCAATGCTCCTGACCCCTCCCTCCTGTCAAGTGCCCCCAAAGCAAGCAGCTTGCAATGGGGGCACTCAAGCAGGCTCGCTCCCAAATGACTGCTCTGCAAGACCATTTACACACAGAGCCATGGCTTGGTCCCACTCCCTCCTTCTTGGCTTACTGGCTTGGATTAACAGATCACCAGGACAAATAGGGCGTGATTTACCAAATCTGGCACATTCAGAACCGGGTGCAGCTGTGCATAGTAACCAAACAGTTTGCAATAATTATACTGTATGATAATTCACAGGACAACGCATAGGAGTAATTGGTGAGGACAGGAGTCTTCCAAACTCAGCATAGGAGTAAAAAATGCATTCATAAGCCCTCTACATCCAGTACAGTTTTGCTAGGTAAAGCCAGAAGCCCCCTATAATAGGCGTAGGAAAACTATGTACAGACAGAAGCCCTCCACACCCAGCATTAGAGACATAGGTGAGGCCAGAATCCCTCCAATGCCACCATACCCAACATAGGAGTTGTAACTGTCCGCTTATCACTTTAAATCTTTGTTCAGCACTTACTGCCAGGTGGAACCTTTCTGCCTTCCTCTTGTTTCCCTGGTGAGTGTTTAATCAGCAGGATCACCAGACCACTCCTTCTTCCTGCTTTAGAGGGAAGGCCTTTCTTGTGACTCAGATTTCACATTCAGATGCATGTCAGCAGCACTTCATGGAAGATGATTGCTATGGAGGATTTCTAAGGTTTAAGTTTGCACCCCTTGGCAAGCGGAGCGAGGTATGCAGTAAAAGTACATTATATATAAAGTACCGTATTTTCCGGCGTATAAGACGACTGGGCGTATAAGACGACCCCCTACTTTTCAAGTTAAAATATTGCTTTTGGGATATACTCGCCATATAAGACTACCTTCCTTCCGAAGCAAGGCAACACCATTGAAAAACATGTTCTCAGATCTCTCGTATGTCTCCAAGGTACCTGTAAGAAAGTGAGATAACCATTCAAACAGCACACTAGGTGCTGCATGGCTCTGTCACAGTGTGCCACATAGCGTTTGGGTACCGATTTTGTTATTGCTAAACTGTGTTATAGTCTATCATTCAGTACAGCTATAAATTAACAAAGTTAGCACCCAAAAGCCATGTAGCACACTGTGACAGAGTAATGCAGCAGGTAGTGCGCTGTGTGACTGAAAATCCTAATGCTAATCATCATAAGGCACTTTGATGATTCTACAGTGCGGTACTTAAGACATTACAAGACATTACAATATGCAATTATAGTCCCTACTCACTGTGTGCTGCCAGTGCCATGCTACCTGCCTCCATCGGGATTCGTTTTAAATCTCCCGCTCCCTGCGAGTCACCTCCACATACCGTAGTCCCGTCGCCTGAGCAATAGAGTTCATGACAGTCAGATCACTCCGCCGCCAGAGAGCAGCTACGGTATCCAGAACTTCCTGAACATGTGGCGCGGCGCCGATAATGTACATGCGCCCGAAACAGAAGAAAAAGCCTCCACATCCAGAATAAAAATAATAGGTACAGACCGGAGCCCTCCACACCCGGTATAAGAATATTAGATACGGACAGGAGCCCTCCACACCCAGTATAGGAATACTAGGTACAGGCAGGAGCCCTCCATACCCAGGATAGGAGGTGTACTAGGTACATGCAGGAGCCCTTCACACCCAGTATAGGAGTACTAGGTACAGGCAGGAGCCCTTTAAACTTGGTACAGGAATGCTGGGTACAGGCAGGAGCCCTCCACACCTGCTTGAGGAATACTAGGTACAGGCAGGAGCCTTCACACCCAGTAGAGGAATATTAGGTACAGGCAGGAGCTCTCCACACCCGGTAAAGGAGTACTAGGTACAGGCAGGAGCCCTCCACATCTAGTATATGAATACTGGGTAGAGGCAGTAGCCCTCCACACCCGGTTGAGGAATACTAGGTACAGACAGGAGCCCTCCACACCCTATATAGGAATACTAGGGACGGACAGGAGCCCTCCACAACCAGTATAGGAATAGTAGGTACAGGCAGGAGCCCTCAACACCCGGTATAGGAATACTAGGTACAGGCAGAAGCCCTCCACACACGGTACAGGAGTACTGGGTACTGGGTACTGGCAGGAGCCCTCTACACCTAGTATAGGAATACTTGGTACAAGCAGAAGCCCTCCACACCCAGTATAGGAATACTAGGTATAAGCAAGAGCCAGCCACACCTGGTATAGGAGTACTGGGTGCAGATAAGAGCCCGACACACCCGGTATAAGGAATACTATGTACAGGCAGGAGCCCTCCATGCTCCATATAGGAATACCAGTGTCATGGTCTTACCTTCTTGCTGTTCTCCTTAGTTTGACATGTGCTGGCGGCCATCTTGGTTTCTGCGTTTCTTGTAGCCTCCCACTCTGCGGCTCCTCCTTCCCACTGGGAGGAGCTGGATGCCTAGCTCATATATATAGGAGGTCTGTGGCTTCAGTTCCTTGCTTGGTCCCCCTGTGTTCACATGCTTCTAAGACTGCTGCTGCTTCTGGTTCCTGATCCTGGCTTCGTCTGATTACCCTGCTGGTTCCTGATCCTGGCTTCGTCTGACTACCCTGCTGGTTCCTGATCCTGGCTTCGTCTGACTACCCTGCTGGTTCCTGATCCTGGCTTCGTCTGACTACCCTCCTGGCTCCTGACCTCTGGCTTCGCAAAGACTCTGCTTCGGTTTTGCCATCCGTTTGGACTTTTGCTTTACAGCTTGATTTTCAATAAAGCCTTCTTATTTTCACTTATCTGTTGTTGTACGTCTGGTTCATGGTTCCGTGACAACCAGGTACAGGCAGGAGCCCTCCAAATTTGGTACAGGAATGCTAGGTACAGGCAGGAGCCATCCACACCTGGTTGAGTAATACTAGGTACAGGCAGGAGCATCCACACCCAGTAGAGGAACATTAGGTACAGGCAGGAGCCCTCTACACCCGATATAGGAGAACTGGTCACAGGCAGGAGCCCTCCACACCTAGTATAGGAATACTGGGGTACAGGCAGGAGCCCTCCACACCCAGTTGAGGAATACTAGGTACAGGCAGGAGCCTCCACAACCGGTTGAGGAATACTAGGTACAGGCAGGAGCCCTCCACAACCGGTATAGCAATACTAGGTACCAGTGGTGTATTTCGGTTTTGTGCTGCCCTAGGCCTGACTAAACTTGGGCAGCCCCTAATTTAAATATGACCCACCCTCCCTGTAAAGGACACGCCCCTTCCTGTTTATGACCCGCCCTGTCATCTGTAAACCACAGACCACAACCACAGTCTATCAGTGCCCATAAGTTCAGCCCCATCAGCACCCATTGCAGTGCAGCCTCATTACTGCCCATCAGTGCAGCCTCATCAGTACAGCATATCAGTGCGGCCTCATCAGAGGCCATCAGTCGCCACCAGTGCATCATATCAGTGCCCATCAGTGCTGCCTTATCAGTACAGCTTATCAGTGCCATCTCATCAGAGACCATCAGCGCAGCCTCATCAGTGGCCATCAGTGTGCCCATCAGTGAAACATATCAGTGCCCAACAGGGCAGCATATCAGTGCAGCCCCATCAGTGCAGCATATCATTGCTGCCTCATTAGTGCCCATCAGTGCAGTTTATCAGTACGCACCACTGCCGCCTCATCAGTGGCCATCAGAGCAGCATATTATTGTTCATCAGTGCAGCCTATTAGCGCACATCAGTGCAGCATATTAGTGCCCATCAGTGCAGCATATCAGTGCTGCCTTATCAGTGCAGCCCAATCAGTGCCGCTTATTAGTGCCACCTCATCAGTGCCCATTAGTACAGCCTCATGTCACTGGATTAATAAGATTACTCCTTTCTTTAAAGAAATTTGGACTTGTGTTTGCTGCCACTGATTGTAATCATAGGATTATTTAACTTATTTGTATAATGACTAGGAAATCCATAGTCATTATGTAAATAAGTGAAATAATCAGTGGCAGCAAACACAAGTCCAAATATCCTAAAAGAAAGGAGTAATCTTACTAATGCAGTGACAAATTGCGATAACATGTATGGAGGTGAGAAGGTCCCAAATATTATTGCCATCATATACAATTAAAAGTCTTAATTATATATGATGCAATTCAATAAGCTCGCTTAAAGACATGGATGTTTAAAGAAATTAAATTATATTATTGATATGATGCCTGCCATACCTGGGGGCGGAGGAGGGTAGGTGGAGCATTAGGGTCCTTTCACACGGCCGCTCCGTGTGTCCGCAAATCATCCCATCCGTTTGCGGATGATTTGCGGACATAATGTAAGTGAATGGCATTGTGGATGTCAGCGGAATACCATCCGCTGACATCCGATTTTCCTCCTTTCAGTTCTGTTCCGTTTTTTCGAATGGAACAGAACCCTATTTTTTCATTCGTGTAAAAAATGGAAAGGAAGGAAAATCGGATGTCAGCGGTGTCATCCGCTGACATCCGCAATGCCATATACTTACATTATGTCCGCATATCATCCGCAAACGGATGGGATGATATGCGGGCACACGGAGCGGATGACACAAATGTCATCCGCTCCGTGAAAAAAAAAAAAAGTCCCGCAGCGGACTTAAGCAGCGGAGCGGCCGTGTGAAAGGACCCTTAGGCTGCAGTGCCACACTTATTAGCATTGGCGGCCGTCGGGCCAGTTGTATCAAGTGTGGTTGGCGGCCTGCGGTCTGTCCGAATGTCCTCACCAGCCAGTAACATCATACCGGCAGGTGGTAGTGTGACTGCTTATTTGGGGTGCCAGACTGACTTGCCTCCTGGACCCTGCCCTCTGGCCCAATTCGCCCCATAAGACTGGCACTATACTAAAAGTGTAATGCAAGCCGGCGGGGACCCTTTTCGCGCGGGAGCCAGGAGGAGGCTGTTTTTTTTTCATGCGGGTAGCAGTTTTTTTGCTACCCCCTGCAAAGTGCCGCCCTAGGCCTGGGAATTGTTGGCCTAGGCCAAGATACAGCACTGCTAGGTACAGACAAGAGCCCTCCACGCCCAGGATAGGAATACTAAGTACAGGCAGGAGCCCTCCACACCCGGTATAGGAAAATGGGTACAGGCAGAGTCCCCCCACACCCAGTAAAGGAATACTGGGTACAGGCAGAATCCCTCCACACCACAGATTGGAATACTGGGTACAGGCAGAATCCCTCCACACCCAGTATAGGAATACTGGGTACAGGCAGGAGCCCTCCACACATGGTATAGGAATACTAGGTACAGGCTGGAGCCCTCCAAACCTGGCATAGGAATGCTGGGTACAGGCAGGAGCCCTCCAAATTTGGTACAGGAATGTTAGGTACAGGCAGGAGCCGTCCACACCTGGTTGAGTAATACTAGGTACAGACAGGAGCATCCACACCCAGTAGAGGAACATTAGGTACAGGCAGGAGCCCTCACCACCCGGTATAGGAGTACTAGGTACAGGCAGGAGCCCTCCACACCTAGTATAGGAATACTGGGTACAGGCAGGAGCACTCCACATCGGGTTGAGGAATACTAGGTACAGGCAGGAGCCTCCACACCCAGTAGAGGAATACTAGGTACAGGCAGGAGCCCTCTACACCCGGTATAGGAAAACTTGGTACAGGCAGGAGCCCTCCACACCTAGTATAGGAATACTGGGGTACAGGCAGGAGCCCTCCACACCCAGTTGAGGAATACTAGGTACAGGCAGGAGCCTCCACAACCGGTTGAGGAATACTAGGTACAGGCAGGAGCCCTCCACAACCTGTATAGCAATACTAGGTACCAGTGGTGTATTTCGGTTTTGTGCTGCCCTAGGCCTGACTAAACTTGGGCAGCCCCTAATTTAAATATGACCCACCCTCCCTGTAAAGGACACGCCCCTTCCTGTTTATGACCCGCCCTGTCATCTGTAAACCACAGACCACAACCACAGTCTATCAGTGCCCATAAGTTCAGCCCCATCAGCACCCATTGCAGTGCAGCCTCATTACTGCCCATCAGTGCAGCCTCATCAGTACAGCATATCAGTGCGGCCTCATCAGAGGCCATCAGTACAGCCCCATCAGTGGCCACCAGTGCATCATATCAGTGCCCATCAGTGCTGCCTTATCAGTACAGCTTATCAGTGCCATCTCATCAGAGACCATCAGCGCAGCCTCATCAGTGGCCATCAGTGTGCCCATCAGTGAAACATATCAGTGCCCAACAGGGCAGCATATCAGTGCAGCCCCATCAGTGAAGCTTTTCAGTGCTGCCTCGTGCCCATCAGTGCAGCTTCATCAGTGCAGCATATCATTGCTGCCTCATTAGTGCCCATCAGTGCAGTTTATCAGTACGCACCACTGCCGCCTCATCAGTGGCCATCAGAGCAGCATATTATTGTTCATCAGTGCAGCCTATTAGCGCACATCAGTGCAGCATATCAGTGCTGCCTTATCAGTGCAGCCCCATCAGTGCCGCTTATTAGTGCCACCTCATCAGTGCCCATTAGTACAGCCTCATGTCACTTGATTAGTAAGATTACTCCTTTCTTTAATGAAATTTGGACTTGTGTTTGCTGCCACTGATTGTAATCATAGGATTATTTAACTTATTTGTATAATGACTAGGAAATCCATAGTCATTATGTAAATAAGTGAAATAATCAGTGGCAGCAAACACAAGTCAAAATATCCTAAAAGAAAGGAGTAATCTTACTAATGCAGTGACAAATTGCGATAACATGTATGGAGGTGAGAAGGTCCCAAATATTATTGCCATCATATACAATTAAAAGTCTTAATTATATATGATGCAATTCAGTATGCTCGCTTAAAGACATGGATGTTTAAAGAAATTAAATTATATTACTGATATGATGCCTGCCATACCTGGGGGCGGAGGAGGGTAGGTGGAGCATTAGGCTGCAGTGCCACACTTATTAGCATTGGCAGCCGTCGGGCCAGTTGTATCAAGTGTGGTTGGCGGCCTGCGGTCTGTCCGAATGTCCTCAACAGCCAGTAACATCATACCGGCAGGTGGTAGTGTGACTGCTTATTTGGGGTGCTAGACTGACTTGCCTCCTGGACCCTGCCCTCTGGCCCAATTCGCCCCATAAGACTGGCACTATACTAAAAGTGTAATGCAAGCCGGCGGGGACCCTTTTCGTGCGGGAGCCAGGAGGAGGCTGTTTTTTTTTCATGCGGGTAGCAGTTTTTTTGCTACCCCCTGCAAAGTGCCGCCCTAGGCCTGGGAATTGTTGGCCTAGGCCAGGATACAGCACTGCTAGGTACAGACAAGAGCCCTCCACGCCCAGGATAGGAATACTAAGTACAGGCAGGAGCCCTCCACACCCGGTATAGGAAAATGGGTACAGACAGAGTCCCCCCACACCCAGTATAGGAATACTGGGTACAGGCAGAATCCCTCCACACCACAGATTGGAATACTGGGTACAGGCAGAATCCCTCCACACCCAGTATAGGAATACTGGGTACAGGCAGAATCCCTCCACACCCAGTATAGGAATACTGGGTATAGGCAGGAGCCCTCCACACATGGTATAGGAATACTAGGTACAGGCTGGAGCCCTCCAAACCTGGCATAGGAGTGCTGGGTACAGGCAGGAGCCCTTCACACCTAGTATAGGAATACTGGGTACAGGCAGGAGCCCTCCACACCTGGTATAGGAATAAAGGGTACAGGCAGGCGCCCTGCACACCTGGTATAAGAGTACAAGGTACAGGCAGAAGCCCTCCACACATGGTATAGGAATACTAGGTACAGGCTGGAGCCCTCCAAACCTGGCATAGGAGTGCTGGGTACAGGCAGAATCCCTCCACACCCAGTATAGGAATACTGGGTACAGGCAGGAGCCCTCCACACATGGTATAGGAATACTAGGTACAGGCTGGAGCCCTCCAAACCTGGCATAGGAGTGCTGGGTACAGGCAGGAGCCCTTCACACCTAGTATAGGAATACTGGGTATAGGCAGGAGCCCTCCACACCTGGTATAGGAATAAAGGGTACAGGCAGGCGCCCTCCACACCTGGTATAAGAGTACAAGGTACAGGCAGAAGTCAACCACACCTGGTATAGGAATAAAGGGTACAGGCAGGCGCCTTCCACACCTGGTATAAGAGTACAAGGTACAGGCAGGAGCCCTCCAGCAACCAATATAGCAATACTAGGTACAGACAGGAGTCCTCCACACCCGGATTTGGAATACTAGGTACGGACATGAGCCCTACACACCTGGTTTAGGAATATTAGTTACAGGCAGGAGCCCTCCACACCCGGTATAGGAATACTAGGTATAGGCAGGAGCCCTCCACACATGGTATAGGAGTACTGGGTACAGGCAGGAGCCGTCCACACCTAGTATAGGAATACTGGGTACCAGGGCCGTCTTTAATATTGATTGGACCCTGGGCAAATATTTTCTTGGGCCCTCCCAAATTCACTTATCAACTATTTGCAGGCAGTGCAGGCTCAAGGGGCAGCTGCTTTGGGCCCCACAACAATGACTGGGCCCAGGGCAGCTGCCCCTTTTGCCCTGTGTTTAAGACAGCCCTGCTGGGTACAGGCAGGAGCCCTGCACACCCAGTATAGGAATACTAGGTACCAGCAGGAGCCTGCCGCAGGAGTATTGGGTGTAGACAGGAGCCCTCTACACCCAGTATAGGAGGAGTACTATGTACATGCAGGAGCCCTTCAAACCCAGTATAGGAGTACTAGGTACAGGCAGGAGCCCTCCACACCTGGTAAAAGAGTACTAGGTACAGGCAGGAGCCCTCCACACCCGGTATAGGAGTATTGGGTGCAGACAGGAGCCCTCCACACCCAGTATAGGTGGAGTACTAGGTGCATGCAGGAGCCCTTCACACCCAGTATAGGAGTACTGGGTACAGGCAGGAGCCCTCCACAAACGGTATAGCAATACTACAGTGGTGATGGAAAGTTTGGGCACTCCAGGTAAAAATTTGTATTAATGTGCATAAAGAAGCCAAGGAAAGATGGAAAAATCTCCAAAAGGCATCAAATTACAGATTAGACGTTCTTATAATATGTCAACAAAAGTTTGATTTTATTTCCATCATTTACACTTTCAAAATTACAGAAAACAAAAAAATGGTGTCTGCAAAAGTTTGGGCACCCTGCAGAGTTAATATCTTGTACTACCCCCTTTGGCAAGTATCACAGATTGTAAATGCTTTTTGTAGCCAGCCAAGAGTCTTTCAATTCTTGTTTGAGGTATCTTTGCCCATTCTTCCTTACAAAAGTCTTCCAGTTCTTTGAGATTACTGGGCTGTCTTGTCACGCACTGCTCTTTTAAGGTCTATCCATAGATTTTCAATTACAGTATGTTGAGGTCAGGAGATTGTGAAGGCCATGGAAAAACCTTCAGTTTACGCCTCTTGATGTAATCCTCCGTGTATTTCGAGGTGTGTTAAGGATCATTATCCATTTGTAGATAAACTTCAGCTTTTTCACAGATGGCATCAAGTTACCATCCAACATTTGCTGAAATTTTATTGAATCCATTTTTCCTTCTACTACAATTCTGTGCCCCTTCTTCTCCAAACGTACCTTTGCTTATTCCGGCCAAAAAGTTCAATTTTAACCTCATCGGTCCACAGAACTTGTTTCCAAAATGCATCAGGCTTGTCTATATGTTCATTTGCAAAGTTCAAACGCTGATTTTTGTGGTGAGGACGTAGAAGAGGTTTTCTTCTGATGACTCTTCCATGAAGACCATATTTGTACAAGTATCTCTTTATAGTGGAATAGTGTACCACAACTCCAGTGTCTGCCAGATCTTTCTGAAGGGATCGTGCAGTCAAACGTGGGTTTTGAATTGTTTTTCTCACAATCCTGCAAGCTGTTCTGTCTGATATTTTTCTTGGTCTTCCAGATCTTGCTTTAACTTCCACTGTTCCTGATGACTGCCATTTCTTAATTACATTCCGAACAGAGGATATTGACATCTGAAAACGCTTTGCTATCTTCTTATAGCCTTCTCCAGCTTTGTGAGCGTCAACTATTTTCAATTTCAGTTTTCTAGACAACTGCTTAGAAGATCCCATGGTGCTGTTTGTTGGGGCAAGGTCAGATGAGTCTGGGCATTTAAAACCTTTGAGATTGACATCACCTGGTCTTCCCAGATGATGATTGAGAACAATCCATGACACTGGCAGGTCTCAGCCTTGCAAATGGGGCAGTGCATGCTATAAATTCTGCAGGGTGCCCAAACTTTTGCAGACCCAATTTTTTTGTTTTCTGTAATTTTGAAAGTGTCAATGATGGAAATAAAACCTAACTTTTGTTGACTTATTATAAGAATGTCTAATCTGTAATTTGATGCCTTTTGGAGATTTGTATATAAAGGGGATGGGAAAAGGGAATAAGTGGGGCACTCCTTTAGGCTTCAACTATATACACTTGGGACATTGTTCCTGAAAAATGCCTGTTGGCACTTCCTTGATGTCAGTCGGCGCCAGCCAACGCCCACTATCTCTGAGTACACTCTGTAACTTAAGAGAAGTGATGAATCCTTGACTTGTAGTCCATTAGATCCAGGACTGTGAAATTGTAGAACCAACGACACTGTTATACTGCAACAAGTCACTGAATACTTCCCTCCTGCCTTGCTTTGGCTTGAGGTAGTATGCTGTAGAATCCTGTCAAACTGTACATTCCAACTGGCACACACTGTACAATTCAGGGCCCATTAGTAGGTGCCCCCTTTAGCCTTGAACTATTCGGGGTTCACTGTCTATGCAACCCCCTCTGTAACTTCAGGGTCCTCAACCTAGGTACCCCCTTTCAGCTAGCTGGCACTGGATCCCAGAACCTCTTCCGGAGTGGTCCCCTCTGACTGTGGCAGACCCCCAGGGGCAATCCGCAGTACTCACAACGTAGGCTTTCCTGGGACTGGACCCCTCTCACTCTCCGCAGGTTCTCGGCACACTGGATCCCCTCAGCTCAACTCAGCACTCTCTAGATTCTCAGGCGACACCCCGAGACATCCTCTTCCCTCAGACAGGAGGAGAGACAGCCGCACTCTCCATCCTGGGACTCTGCCCCCCCAAAGACATTGTGTCATGTGCCACCCCCAAACTTATACCCACTCCCAGAATCCTTTGCAGCACAATCTGCCTTTTGGGGTAGTTACAAGCCTGTATGTGTCCCCTGTTTGGGTTTCCTCCCCTCGCCCTATGAGAAGCCTCTCACAGGAGCCAGTGGGGAAACTCCCCCTTCAGCAGGCACACCTGGAAACCATAACACCCTGACTAATAAATCACACCCCTGCTGTTAGGCAGACAAGGCCTACTATACCTTTACCTAGCACTTAACTGTAGGGTGCTACACTCACCCCACACCAAATGAGTCAGGTCCCTCTGACCCTGAGGCAGCCACCTCCTATCAAAACTCTGCCAAAAATCAGGAGTATCCCACAAACCTGGAGAAGGGGGAAAAGGGAAAAACAAATTTACAAATAAATTAGCGTGAAAAAATATATCTTTACAATCTGCTGTACATGTATGATACACAGTTTAACCACTTTACCTCCGCTCACATGGAGGCTACTGCGGCAAAGTGCCGCGATCCCGTCCAGCGACGTAGACCTACGTCGCTGGACTCCGCCCCTTGTGGGCGGCGCTCGCGCGCCGCCGGAGGCTCGCCAGCAGAGGAGCAGCGGCGATTGCCGCTGCTCTGCCCCGATCGTCGGGGATCGAGTCTGGAGGTCCGCCCGCTGTGTGTAAACACAGCGGGCAGATCTCCATAGTGACAGGGACTGACAGATCGGAGTGTTCAGCATAGCTGGACATCCGATCTGTCCTTCTGTCACACAGTCACCTCCCCCCCCACACGTCAGTAAGCACCAGGCATACATTAACCCCTCCCTCTCCAATAAAATTAACCCCTTCCCTGCCAGTGTCATTTTTACAGTAACAGTGCATATATATAGCACTGATTACTGTAGAAATGTCACTGGTACCCCCAAAAGTGTCAAAAATGTCAGTCAAGGGTCCGATCTGTCCGCCGCAATGTCGCAGTCCCGCAAAAAAAATCGCAGATCACCGCCATTACGCGTTAAAAAAAAAAACACCAAAAATGACAGAAATCTTTTCCTTAGTTAGTAAACGCAATAACTTTTGCGCAAACCAATCAAAATACGCTTATTGCGATTTTTTTTATTAAACATAGTAGCAGAAAACAAATTGGCCAAAAATTTAAAAAAAATTTGATTTTTACATTTTTTTTGGGGGGAATTTCATATAAAAAAATGTGAAAAATATTGTTATTTTTTCAAAATAAATGCTCTTTTTTTGTTTATAGCGAAAAAAGTAAAAATCGCACAGGTGATCAAATACCACCAAAAGAAAGCTCTGTTTGTGGGAAAAAAAGGACATAAATTTCCTTTGGGTACGGCGTCGCACGACCGCGCAATTGTCAGTTAAAGTCGCACAGCGCCGAATCGCAAAAAGTGGCCTGGACGGAAGACAGCAAAATCCTCCGGTGGTAAAGTGGTTAAGGTGCATGAAAACTGATGCACCCTCACCAAATAAACTCACATGGTGGGGAACAACAAAGAAAATACATTATAACATCCTGACTGTCTAACTCTAATGTGGTCCCACCTGTATAGAGAAAGGAAGCAAAAGTTAGTCAATCTCATCACATCACATATCTAACTAGCTGAACAGTTGAATGGAAAGACCCCCCTTCAAAAATACAAGGGCGACCTTTCCACTCCCTCCCTGACTGCCTCTGCCAACCAGTGTCTTGTCAAGCTGGGGTCCTCCTTTAACTTGGAAGGACTTGTTCCCTAACACTAGCTGTCTAGACAGAGTCCTCTTTGTTGAAGTGAAACACAGCGCCCTCTGCTGTCCCTTTGAGCACTTCAGTGAGGAAACAGGGCAGGTCACAGTCTCTTATGACCTACAGCCCTGCTGAGTCAGGGAAACATTACAGGGGTC
This sequence comes from Pelophylax lessonae, assembly GCF_965119305.1. NCBI lineage: Eukaryota > Metazoa > Chordata > Amphibia > Anura > Ranidae > Pelophylax > Pelophylax lessonae. The sequence goes on along the minus strand of NC_138771.1, from coordinate 214,342,831 downwards.
CAACAGAGCACCCCACACCAAAGTTCTTGGACACTCACAAACTTTGAAACTTGTAGCAACATCTTCATCTGTACAGACTGTTAATGAAGTCCCACACAGCCATTTGTAATCCACAGAAGGCCCTGGCCCGATGGCCCAAAAGACTTAGCACACAAATAGCTTCCCAAAAGCCCCGGACCCGATGGTCCCAAAGGTGTGACATCACAGCACTTGACTTTGCAAAAAGGACCCTGGCCTGATAGCCCAATGGGTCTGGTTGAACTCCTAATACTTTTCAACTTGGATTCAGCATCATATCATCTCAAAAAGTTTCTTTTGTCAGTTGTGGTAGCCAGCCGGCCACACAAATTTTTTTCTTTTTCGCTGCTCCTCAACTCCTACTTACTTTCAAGAAACTCAGATGTAACACTCCGGGTGGGGCACTTGGACATACTCCCCTTGTTCATTTCTGACCTGGATGGACCAAGCATGTCTTGACCCGTCCGGGTGACGGACTTCTACCCTATCTATGTAAATGGAGCGTCCGTAGTACCAATGAGCTTTAACTTTAGCAAACTTCTCCTTTAACCCTTCCTCTGGAGAGTCCCGGTACAGCTTTCGGACAAAAAGGTAGTCCCATATAAGTTCATCGCACCACCAGTCTCTGAACTTTTCCACTGGGAGCATGACTTCCCTGGGAGCATAAGGGTAGTCATAGCCATACTCCAATGCCACCTTCTTTTGTATCCACCGCTGCATCCCAGATAACCTGGGAAGGGTTTTCTGGTTACCTCTCCCTGGTGGAGAAAATGGGGTGTGCACTCTTTGGATTATCTCCTCATAGGCCGTGTTTTGGTCCCTGGCCCTAGCAATGTTCCCCGGTAGGGTGAGATCTGGGACCCTTGTGACATAGGCATCACAGAACCCCAATTTCTGGACCAGTTCCCCTCTGTCAATAGCCTCCTGAGCCTCCCGGTCTAGGGGTACAATAACTTCGGGACCTGGGGAGCTGCTTCCAGTCTCTGATCCCCATTCCCACTCGGTCTCCTCCATGGATCCCCAGTCATCCATACCTTCTTCCAAGGAGCCATGTTTCAAGTAGAAGGATGGGGAATCCACTCTGACAGGGCATTTCTCACCCTCATTACTGGCATTGGAAGAAGACACCTGGGCAACTTCTGTCTGGATCGGCTGGGGAATGCTTATGGGGCGGATTCCGTTAGGGCCCTGACTGACGGTACTTCTGGACAGGTCCCTACTGTTTGGGTAGACACAGATCCCCTCCCTATGGAGCTCTGTGACCGAACTCCCTTCCCGCAGACTGTAAGCCCACCAACTACAGGCAGGGTCTCCATCTGCATCATCAGCCTGAAGATGCCTCTTCCTGCTCCGCAGAAGAACTTTGACTCGTTCCCTGTCACCTCCTGAGTGAGGTCTGTCTCCCACATAACTGTAAGCTTCTTGGGACAGCCCTCGCTCTTCTATGCCCTGAGCAGCAAATCACCACATTGCCCACATTGAACCCATGCCTGCACCCTCAGAGTTACAGTGGCACACTGGGGACATACCACTCCAAGGAACTCCCGACTTCCTCCGGTGCACAACGTGAGTCCGCCGTCCGGCACCATCCGGATACCGGTATCCCAAACTAACGGGGGATCCGGCGGGTAGATCTGCTCTCGGCTCAGCTCCGCAGGGTTTTCGGCCATGGTGGCAGCCTCCTCTGGTGAGCGACATGCCTCCTTCTACTACACGTGTCTCCCGCACGGCTACGCCCAGAAGAGGGGATATTAATTGGGTCCTCTGGGCCACTCCTGATTGGCCAGATGTTCCCGCGGTCTCCACCTATTCGCCATACTGGGTGATTACTCCTCCCTCTGGGCAGTCCTGCTCGTGGCGCGCTTTCCTGCGCAGTACTGTAACTCTTCCCTTGTCATGCTGCTGCGCTGCAAACACTTGGGAAGTAGATGCAAAGCGGAGTATATCACTTGCTAGATATACATCCGCCCACCTCAATTGCACTAGGGCAGTGGTTCTTAACCTGGGTTCGGTGGGTCAGTCTCGAGGGTTTGGCACACCCTCCGCTAGTACCACTTCGCTGTCAGGGACTATTTCTCCAGTTTCGGGCATGTCCTTCCGCTCCCACTCCGCTCGCACTCGCAGCTCTCTCTGCCCCTGGCTCACTCTCACTGCTGGCTGTGCAGCTCAGCTCCTGGCCGAATCCGATCCAGCCGGAGCCGGCGTCGCCCACTGTGGAGTGGTGGTGGGGTGGGCGGGGCATTTGGAGACAGGCCAGACGTGCGGTGCGGAGAGGGACTGTCTGGGGGAGGGACTAACCCGTGCAGCGGCCGCCCAGCGCAGCGCGGGAGAGAACCACCAGGCCAGGCAGCCGCAGCAGCAGAAGAAGCCGGCAGGTGAGAGGCCAGAGAGCCAGTGGTGACAGTGGTGCTGCATCCTGCAGGAGGAAAACCTAGCCTGTGATTGGGAGTCGGGACACAGGTGAAAAAAAGGCAGGACTAGAGTAGTACTGGCTGTACTAGTCTAGTGACTGACTGTGTGAGAACACTGAGAAGACTATGTAAAGGGGATCTATTTTATGGGGAAACTGGCCTGCTGTAAGGGGGGGAGATCTAAATGGGGGACGGGACCTCACCTCACCCTGGCCTGCTGTAAGGGGGGATCTATATGGGGGACATGATCCCCCATATAGATCCCCCCTTACAGCAGGCCAGGGTGAGATGAGGTCCCCCATATAGATCCCCCCCTACAGCAGGTCAGGGTGAGGTTAGGTCACTCTGGGGTCCCCCATATAGATCCCCCCTTACAGCAGGCCAGGGTGAGGTTAGGTCACTCTGGGGTCCCCATATAGATCCCCCCCTACAGCAGGCCAGGGTCCGGACCCCACCTCACCCTATCCTGCTGTAAGGGGGGAGATCTATATGGGGGACGGGATCTCACCTCACCCTGGCCTGCTGTAAGGGGGATCTATATGGGGGACCTGGGATACATATGGGGGACCTCACCCTGGCCTGCTGTAAGGGGGGATCTATATGGGGGACCAGGTCCCCCATATAGATCCCCCTTACAGCAGGCCAGGGTGAGGTGAGGTCCTGTCCCCCATATAGATCTCCCCCCTTACAGGAGGCCAGGGTGAGGTGAGGTCCCGTCCCCCATATAGATCCCCCCTTACAGCAGGCCAGGGTGAGGTGACATGAGACATGATAATGACATGAGAGTGGCACTTGCCAAGATAAAGCCGTGCATTTCTGAACTGGTCTCTGAAAGACAACAGCAGAAGTCACACTAATTTGTAGTAAATATTCATTATGTTTTTGTGTGAAAATCATGTTTTAATGGTTTTGTTCTTTGTTCTTAATGGTTTTGTTCATTTTGTGCACCTATGTATAAATATATACCTAAAATAATATATACCTATGTTTTGAATTTGAAAAAATCATATTTTATTTTTCCAATTAAGAAGGGTTCGGTGAAGGCGCATATGAAACTGGTGGGGTTCAGTACCTCCAACAAGGTTAAGAACCACTGCACTAGGGCCTCCACTGCGCTTTTCCTGACTAAAGCCAGCTGTCCCTCCTTGCTCGGCAAGAGCAGCATCCCGCTACCGACTGCGTGGTCGATACTCCTCTTCCTTGCCACACATGTGCAATCCTCATCTTCCATACTGGCTCCGGGACTAGCCCCACTGCCCGTCTTGGCATGGCCTACTACGATCCCCACGGTATGCGTACAGAAACTATACAGAATAAATGTCCCGCTGTCAAATGCATGGTCAACATTCTTTAACATAGCGTGCACCACCCGGCCCCTGGTACCTCTTTCCCCGTGCCCCTGGCCTCCAATTTCACTGTCCTCACTAGGACCTCCAGCGTCAACTTCTATGTCCTCCCTTGGACCCTTGACGCTGTCTTGACTGTCCACACCCGGAATCCTTACTATTAGGCATTGGCTGCATTCATGCATCCTGAGACCTTTGCCTCCTGCTCTCCATTTATTTTCTGATAGCAGAATACATCTCATAGTCCATATGAAAAATTTTGGTCACTTTACAGTCTCTTTGAGAGCATTTGCGCTTCCACAAGCATCCCTCCATGTGGGCTTCCAGCCTCAACCCACTCTCCCTGCCTCCCGCAGTTGCAGTCTCACACCCGGCCTGGCGCTTGGATAGCAGGTCCGGACACAAAAATTTATTTTTTGGACTTATTCTTGTGCCCTTGCCAAGGGCAACTGGCCTGGTAATTAATGGCAAAATCCCGGACGAGCCCCCAAATGTAGCAAGTTTTCCAGGCCTGTGGCCCAATGTGGGTCTGCCATTGTTACCGGTTACCTTTCCAGCCCATGTAAGCTGTGGCCCTGGGTGTGAAGACTGAGACGTGAACCACTCCGGCATCTATGTCAGTGCTGTATCTTGGCCTAGCCAACAAGGCCAAAGCCTAGGGCAGCACTTTGCAGGGGCAGCAAAAAAGCTGCAACCCGCATGAAAAAAAACAGCCTCCTCCTGGCTCCAGCACGAAAAGGGTCCCCGCTGGCTTGCGCTACACTTTTAGTATAGTGCCAGTCTTATGGGGCTAATTGGGCCAGAGGGCAGGGTCCAGAAGGCCAGTCAGTCTGGCACCCCCATTAAGCAGTCACACTACTACCTGCCGATATGATATTACTGGCCGGTGAGGACATTCGGACAGACCGCAGGCCGCCGACCACACTTAATACAACTGGCCCGACGGCCGCCAATGCTAATAAGTGTGGCACTGTAGCCTAATGCTCCACCTACCCTCCTCCGCCCCCGGGTATGGCCGGTAACATATCAATAATATAATTTAATTTCTTTAAACATCCATGTCCTTGAGCGAGCATACTGAATTGCATCATATACAATTAAGACTTTTAATTGTATATGATGGCAATAATATTTTGGACCTGCTCAACTCCATATATACTATCACAATATGTCACTGCATTAGTAAGATTACTCCTTTCTTTTAGGATATTTGGACTTGTGTTTGCTGCCACTGATTATTTCTCTTATTTACATAATGACTACAGATTTCCTAGTCATTATACATGTAGCACCCTACAGGTAGGTGCTAGGTAAAGGTATAGTGGGCATTGTCTGCCTAACAGCAGGGCTGTGATTTATTAGTCAGGGTGTCATGGTTTCCAGGTGTGCCTGCTGAAGGGGAAGTCTCCCCACTGGCTCCTGTGAGAGGCTTCTCATAGGGCGGTGGAGGAAACCCAATCAGGGGACACATCCAGGCTTGTAACTACCCCAGAAGGCAGATTGAGCTGCAAAGGATTCTGGGCAGTGGTGGCCAGTGTGTTGGGGGCGCAGGGGCAACGTCCCCCCCATCCATGCGTCTGGCCCCCTAATCTGCATGCGGGACGCCGGACGCATGGAGCTCAATGGGTTATATATTTATTTTTTAGTCACCTCATTAGAGCCAGAGGCTCTAATAGGCTTCAGCAAAGCGTGGACCCGGGGCGCAGAGCAGTGCGCCCCGAGCCCACCCATTGTGTGACAACAGCGAATGAAAATTCGCTATTGTCACACGGATCCTCCTCCTGGCCAATCAGGAAGCGGGTCCGAGACCCACTTTCTGATTGGTCGAAATTTTTTACAGCGTTTTTTGCCACAAAGCAATGCCTATTACATTTTTCTGTTTGTGCCCCCCCCCCCCAAAAAAAAATTTGAGCACCAGCCGCCACTGATTCTGGGAGTGGGTATAAGTTTGGGGGTGGCACATGACACAATGTTTTTCACGGGAGCAGAGTCCCAGGATGGAGAGTGCAGCTGTCTCTCCTCTTGTCTGAGGGAAGAGGATGTCTCGGGTGTCGCCTGAGAATCCAGAGAGTGCTGAGTTGAGCTGAGGGGATCCGGTGTGCCGAGAACCTGCGGAGAGTGAGAGGGGTCCAGTCCGAGGAAAGCCTACACAGGTCGTAAGTACTGCGGATTGCCCCTGGGGGTTTGCCAGAGTCAGAAGGGACCACTCCGGAAGAGATTCTGGGATCCAGTGCCAGCTGGCTGAAAGGGGGTACCTAGGTTGAGGACCCTGAAGTTACAGAGGGGGGTGCATAGACAGTGAACCCCAAAGAGTTCAAGGCTAAAGGGGGCACCTACTAATGGGCCCTGAATTGTAGAGTGTGTGCCAGTTGGAATGTACAGTTTGACAGGATTCTACAGCATACTACCTCAAGCCAAAGCAAGTCAGGAGAGAAGTATTCAGTGACTTGTTGCAGTATAACAGTGTCGTTGGTTCTACAATTTCACAGTCCAGGATCTTCTGGACTACAAGTCGAGGATTCAGCACTTCTCTTAAGTTACAGAGAATAGTGGGCATTGGCTGGCGCCAGCTGGCGTCAAGGAAGCGCCAACAGGCATTTTTAAGGAACAAAGTCCCAAGTGTATATAGTTGAAGCCTAAAGGAGTATTCCACTCATTCCCTTCTCCCATCCCCTTTATCTACAATAAAAAAAACAAAACAAAGATCAGTGGTGTATTTCGGTTTTGTGCTGCCCTAGGCCTGACTAAACTTGGGCACCCCCTAATTTAAATATGACCCACCCCTTCCTGTAAAGGTCACGTCCCTTCCTGTTTATGATCCGCCCTGTCCTCTGTAAACCACAGACCACAACCACAGTCTATCAGTGCCCATAAGTTCAGCCCCATCAGCACCCATCAGTGCAGCCTCTACAGGCAGGAGCCTTTCACACCCAGTATAGGAATACTGGGTACAGGCAGGAGCCCTCAACACCTAGTATAGGAATACTAGGTGCAGGCAGGAGCCCCCCACACCTACTATAGGAATACTGGTGTAGCAGGTTTTCCAGGCATTGGGCCTGAGATGGGTCTGCCATTGTTACCAGTGACAGCTTCAGCCCATTTAGGCTGAGTACGCAAGTGTGAGAGTTGAGACAATGACCATTCCAGCATCTTTGGTTTGCTTTGTTTATTTTATATTGGGGATGGGAGAAGGGAATGAGTGGGATACTCCTCTGGCTCAACTAGGTAAAACTGGGACACTTTGTAGAAAAATGCCTGTTAGCCCTGAATCCCCCCACACCCAGTATAGGAATACTAGGTACAGGCAGGAGCCCTCCACACCCGGAAGAGGAGTACTGGGTACAGGCAGGAGCCCTCCACACCCGGTATAGGAATACTGGGTACATTTAGGAGCCCTCAACACCTAGTGTAGGAATACTGGGTACAGGCAGAAGCCCTCCACACATGGTAGAAGAGTACTAGGTACCGGCAGGAGCTCTCCATACCCAGTATAGGAATACTAGGTACAGACAGGAGCTGTCACGTACCTGGTGGAGACCAAGCTGTAGAGGGGACTTCTCTTGCACCTCCTGTCCAACACCCCTGATAGAGATGACAGGCGGTGTAGGACACAGAGTGGCACGAGGGCCGGTATAGCAGGTGATGTCTTGGCAGAAGACTGATGGCTGTGGATCACCGGATGAACACCTGGAACTGGAACTCGGTGATGCTGGATGAGAAGGCAGGAGCGAAGTCGGAACACAAGCCAAGGAGTTGTCAACAGCCGGACAGCACGGGTACAGGAACGTGAGACAGAAGCGGAGTCAGGATACAAGCCGAAGTCGGTACACAGTCTGGCAGCAAGGTACAAAGGCATAAGGCAAAGGCAGGGTCAAACACAAGCTGAGGTCACAGGTAGGCAGGCAGGAATCCAAGGAGAGTCAAAGGCAAGCCGGGTCGGTATAACGGGAAATCCAGGAGCAGGTCAGGGCACAGGTAAACAGGAACACAAGCTGAAAGACCACTCAGCAATGTGCTCCTGTCACCGCTTGGTATAAATAGTCCGTTTGGCGCCAATTGCCTGCGCACGTTGCGTACGCGCGTTCGCGCATTGGCGCATGCGCATTCGCACATTCCTTCCCGTGTGCCTGGGCATGCGCACTGAGCGTCTCTTACAGGAGCCCCCCCCACATCTACTAAAGGAATACTGGGTACAGGCAGAAGTCCTCCACACCATGTATAGGAATACTAGGTAAGGGCAGGAGAACTCCACACATGGTATAGGAGTACTGGGTACAGGCAGGAGCCCTCCACACCTATTAAAGGAATACTGGGTACAGGCAGCAGCCCGCCACACCCGATATAGGGATACTAGGTACAGACATGAGCCCTCCACACCTGGCATAGGAAGACTAGATACAGGCAGGAACCCTCCACACCCGGCATAGGAATGCTGGGTACAGGCAGGAGCCCTCCACACCCAGTATAGAAATACTAGGTACAGGCAGGAACTCTACACACATGGTAAAGGAGTACTGACTACAGGCAGGATCCCTCCACACCTAGTATAGGATTACTGGGTATAGGCAGGAGCCCTCCACACCCAGTATAGGAATACTAGATAAAAGCAGGAGTTCTCCACACCCTGTATAGGAATACTAGGTACAAGCAGGAGCCCGCCACACCCAATATAGGAATACTAGGTACAGGCAGGAGCCCTCCACACCCGGTATTGGAATATTAGGTACAGACAGGAGCCCTTCCCACCCAGTATAGGATTGCTAGGTACAGACAGGAGCCCTCCACACCCGGTATATAAATACCAGGTACAGGCAGGAGCCCTCCACACCCGGTATAGCAGTACTGGGTGCAGACAGGAGCCCTCCACACCCGGTATAGGAGTACAGGATGCAGACAGGAGCCCTCCACACCCATTATAGGAGTACTAGATGAACACAGAAGCACTCCACACCTGGTATAGGAGGACTAAGTGTACACAGGAGCCCTTCACACCCAGTACTGTTGGAGTGAAATATTTACTGACCTGCGAGTGTGGATGTGGGTAAAACAATACAAGAATTTTGGAAAAGGGCATACCGCCATATTCTTAGTATGTGTACTTGTGATCAGGATTTTCCTTTGGGGAGACATGTATCCTTGGTCCATGGTGGTAGCTTCCCACGCATTGCCTTCTTGATCCTGGACCGTATTCACCCCCCAATCGGGGCGGTGATTGGAACAAGAGGTTGTTGCAATGCGATTTTCCAGCTTGATGCTACAAGCCCCCCAGGCATGAATGAGGCCACCAACTTTAGGCCTTTTTTGGATGGCTATGTCTCAGGAGGGTGGGACAGGGACAAATGAGGACTAACTGTAGCCTATAGAGAACTCACCAACATCAAGCTCTGTTGCTTTATGGTACTTACCCCCTCTTCTCTTCTTTCCCTTCCCCCCTTTTTTTTTGTCCCATTTAGATTTGCTTATACTTTGGTATATATGTTCTAAAATATAATATATACTGTATACAAATATATATATATATATATATATATATATATATATATATATATATATATATATATATGTTAACAATAAATTGAATGTACTGTGTTGCATGTCATTGATTTTAATGGATCCTTTGGCTCAGCCATTATTTCAATTTGCCAATTCCCAACACCATATTACATAGTTACACAGTTACATAGTTAGTCAGGTTGAAAAAAGACATAAGTCCATCTGGTTCAACCAAAAAAAAAAAAAAACAGTATTGAAACCCAACTATACAATTCCATATACACACTCCTATACCCGCAGTTGACCCAGAGGAAGGTGAAAAAACACCAGCAATGCATGATCCAATTTGCTACAGCAGGGGGAAAAAATTCCTTCCTGATCCCCCGAGAGGCAATCGGATATTCCCTGGATCAACTTTACCTAAAAAAAAGAAAAAATTTAGTACCCATTTATATTATGTACACCTAGGAAAGAATCCAGGCCTTTTTTAAAGCAATCTAGTGAGCTAGCCAGAACCACCTCTGGAGGGAGTCTATTCCACATTTTCACAGCTCTTATTTTTAGAAGAAATCGGTTTTCCTATAGATGTAAAGAGTGCCCCCTTGTCCGCTGTGTTGACCTTAAAGTGAACAACTCAACACCAAGTTCACTATATGGACCCCTTATGTATTTATAAATGTTGATCATATCCCCCCTTAATCTCCTCTTCTCAAGAGAGAATAAATTCAGTTCCTCTAATCTTTTCTCCAGTTCCCCGATATCCTTTTTAAGAACTGGTGCCCAAAACTGAACTGCATATTCCAGATGAGGTCTTAATAATGATCTGTACCATGGTTGCTTATTTATATTATTCTGGAATTCACCTGGCACACACAGGCTGCCGGGCAATGTTTTTGCTTGGGTGGCCGGTTTCCATCTCAAGGTGCTAGGTTTTTTCCCTTCCCTGCATCGGCATGGAGAGCACTGACCTATTGAGTCTATGACTCCGCCTTTGTTTATGTTCCGGAAGAGATGTGGCGTGGGAGTTGATGTCGCATTATGATGACGTCACGCCCTGCACTTCCTGAGACCAACCTGGAACACACACCGTTCCGTGGGGAGGTCCGAAGCAGGGCGGACACGAGGCGCTGCCTTGTTAGTCCTGGCTTTATTGAGCCCGGATAGCTGTCAGGGCTCGACGCTATTCTGGCTTTGCTTAGATTCATTTGGCATAATTTATTCATACGACAAGTAAGTTTAACTTTCTCCCTTCATTTGTTATGCTTGCAGGATCTCTTCTGGGCATTAATATCTATATTTCCATTATAAGCATTATTATCCATATATTTAATTCCTTCCCCCTTTCTTTATACTTCTACAATTATTGGTATGGATATCATGGTTACTTCAATTGGGATGTTTTTTTTTCCTGATATTCATAATAATTATTACTATTGCTAGTTACTCTCTGCAGGGACCATGTATGGGCATATATATTTTCTATCTAGGTACCCATTACTGTTATTATTATTATTATTATAGGGTACTCTTTGCGGGCACAAAGTCTTTTTTAATTCACAAGTTTTTATTGTTTTCAATACATTACATATTATTACTTACATATATACAATCTCAATCCAAAACATTCTCCTGGCCCCTCCCCCCCGTTATCCCTCCTGTTGCGAAAAAAAAAAAAAAAAAAAAAAAAAAAAGTCTTAATACCATTACCATTTATACCAAGGTTGGCTTTCTCTAATGGGTCCCCACTGATATATTCATACAGCATTATGGTTAAACCCCCCCCCCCTTTTTTGATATCTTTACATCACTGCTATATAGCAATATCACTTACGAGTTTTGTATATACTGCTATATTGTACATTGCCCACCGATTTTTCCATTTTGGTGTGTATAAATGGGATACATCCACTTTTTACCCTTTTTAGTTATACTTTTCTCCTCTCCTCTTTTTTCTTTTTCATAAGCACATACATCCGGGCTGCTCGCCACACCCTGACTTCCCACTTTGGTCTTGTTGAATTCCAGTTTTCTATTTGACCAGTTTGGTTCTGGTCTATCCATCTGCAACCTTTTTTTCATGTATGGTTACTGGCTGAGCCAATGAAAAGGATATCAATGTTTTTCCTTATCGTCTTTCAGGACAGGCACTTCTGAGAGAACCTGGCTCCTCCCTTCATAGGAAACACCGCCCCAATCAATTAGATTTAAAGCTCCCTTCCAGCTGGCTGCCTCAGTTCTGGTGTTTCCTCCAAAGAGGAGCCATAGCTGAGGCTGGGAGGCTGAAGCTACAGGGAGTCAGGTACTCTCGGAAGCGGCCAGAAAGACAGCACCGGGGGGGACCCGCCTACCCGTCGGCCGCAAAAAGACATCTATCACCAGGGGGGCTTCCAGGCTGGGGGGCCTGCTCTCCACGCTTGGGGAGAGCGTCTGGCGATTGTGCACCGCCCCCCGCTGTACGGCTGGTGTGGAGCAGCCGGGCCGGATGACGGGGGACGTCACTTCCGGTAGGAGCGGGCACTTCCGTCGGCAGCCGCTACTTCCGGTTCCGGGTTGCGGCGGTGAGCGGGCCAGATATGAAGACTGGTGCATTCAAACTGCTGGGGGACAGCTGCCTGAAGAAGTTCGTGAGCCACTCCAAGAGCCATGCCGGAGGCACAGGCCTCAGGGACTGCTCCGGGGGAGAACAGCACCAGCCACCATAAGGTAAGCAGACCTGGGGTGGTACTCCCTTACCTTCTCCCACTAGCTCCATTTCTTTTCCCCTCTATAAGGGCTCTATAAGGGGATCAGGGAGGCTTGAGGGTTACACTGTGGGATCTTTTGGTGATGGTCGTCCCTAGTAACACCCTCTTTTGGGGCAAGCTGTGCGGGCTGGGGGCGCTAGTGAGAGTATATGTTTTTACTATGTTTTTTTAAATTTTTCAGATTAAGCAAAAACAGCCCATATTGCAAAGAAGAGATGCCCTTCCTGTAAAGCTAACATGGGGGAATCCTGGACTAAACCCTTATGCAAGGATTGTCTGGATAGTTTAGTAAGGGAGCACACAGAATGTAAAAATGCAGACTTAGCCACATCAAGGAGCTCGCTAGCACCTTTCAGTCCTTTAAGGATGTGTTTGCTAACATTCAGCTTCCGCAGAGATCCCCCCAGTTGGCATGGCTGGAAATTGCTCCAACTCCGCAGGTACTACCCTCTACAAGTGGGGAAGCACCGGCGGTTTCTGAATATCAGGGGGAAGAGTGCGACAGCACACCCCCCAATTCCCAAGGGGAATCTGAGGCAGAGGGGTTGGATGGGGAATCCAACAGAACCTCAAGGTACAAACTGTCTCTGGAAGAGGTGGAGGGCCTTCTACTGGCTATCCACACCACTCTGGGGATCCAAGAGGAAAAGAAAACCTTATCCCTACATGATCAGATGTATGCGGGTCTGGGCAAACCTAAGAAAAAGGGTTTTCCAGTACACAAGGTCCTGGTAGACACCGTAAATGAAGAATGGCAGGACTCAGAAAGAAAACCCTTTTTTTCCGGGGCTCTAAAAAGGAGGTTTCCTTTTTCCGAAGATGATTCGGCGGTCTGGAATAAATCACCTAAACTAGACGCAGCTTTTTCACGAGTCTCCAGACATACGGATCTGGCTTTTGAGGATATGGGGTCACTTCCTGATCCCATGGATAAGCGAGCAGACCCCTTCCTCAAAAAAGCATGGGACTCATCTTTAGGAAACCTAAAACCTGCTATGGTAATTACTGTGGTAGCCAGAAACATGGAGTATTGGCTAACACAGATAAAAGCGCACATTGAGGCGGGTACTGCCAAGGAGACCATATTGTCCTCCTTTCCCATGCTGCTACGGGGAGTAGCATACATTGTGGATGACTTTGCGGAGTCGGTGCGTATGGCGGCCAGGTCATCTGCCTTAACCAATTCAGCTAGGAGAGCCCTCTGGTTAAAAACTTGGCAGGGAGATGGGGGATCCAAAGCTAAGCTGTGTGGGATCCCATTTACAGGGGACCACCTATTTGGTCCAGGATTAGAGACCATCCTAGATCAAACGGCAGATCGGAAAAAATCCTTTCCGGTAAAACAGGGAAAGAAGGTGGGGTCCAATAAAAGATCATATCCCCAAAATAATTCTTCGGCTCCAAGAAAATCTGAAGGACAGAGGAAATCCTGGAGTCAAAAAGGGAAGGGCTCTGGGGGGGCTATTTTTCGCCCTCCTGAACAGCCCAGGAAGTCACAATGACAGCCTCACCACAGTGGGAGGGAGACTGGGGGCTTTTCTCCCACGTTGGGAAGAGATCACCTCCAGCCATTTTATCCTGGAGATCGTAATACGGGGCTATCAACTGGAGTTCTCAAGCCCTCCCCCTTCCAGGATGTTAATTACCCATCTGCCAAGGTGCAAGAAGAAGGCCACGGCCATACTCTCCTCCCTCAAAGACCTGAAAAAACAGAAGGTCATCAGGAGGGTATCACCAGGGGAAGTAGGAGAAGGGTTTTACTCCCACATTTTTGTGGTATTAAAGCCCTCAGGCAGTTACAGGTTGATCTTAAACCTAAAGCCCCTGAATCGTTCAATCAGATACAGAAAGTTCAGGATGGACTCTATCTATTCGATAAGAGCTATCCTTCCCCCACATTGTTATATGGCCTCGACAGACCTCAAGGACGTCTACCTGCACATTCCCATTGCAGAGAAAAGCCAAAAGTTCCTGAGGTTAACCGTAAGAACAAGGGAGAACATACAGCATTGGCAATTTTAAGCCCTCCTATTTGGTCTATCCTCTTCCCCCCAAATATTTACCAAGGTCATGGCAGTGACCTTGGCATTCATGCGCCTACAAGTGTTGTCGGTCATCGCTTACCTAGATGACCTGTTACTTTTTGCCCACTCCCGAGAACAATTGTCCAAGGACCTCTGAGATACAACACGGATTCTGGAAAGTTTGGGTTGGCTACTAAATCTAGAAAAATCCTCCCTAGTACCAACACAAAGGATATTGTTCTTGGGCTACGAGAAGAAAGTAAGAGACACAGGTTGGGGGGCCCATCTGGGATCCAAGCTAGCTCAGGGGGCTTGAGGACCGGAAGAAGCAAAGCAATCCTCCAACTGGAGGGAATTGAGGGCAGTAGAACTGGCCCTCAGAGCCTTCCAGGAAGACTTGCAGGGACGCCGAATCCAGGTTCGGTCGGACAATGCCACAGTGGTGGCATATGTAAACCGACAGGGAGGGAACCAGGAGCAATCTCCTATGGGGATTGGCAAAAAGGATCTTTCAATGGGCCGAAGTCCAAGTTCTCTCTCTTTCGGCGGTTTATCTCAAGGGAGAGTTAAACCAACTAGCCGACTTTCTCAGCAGGAGAACTGTAAGGGAAGGCGACTGGACTCTAAATCAGGAGGTGTTCAATGTGATTACCCAGAGATGGGGAATACCAAATATCGATCTGTTTGCCTCGCGGCAAAACACAAAGTCACATCAATTCTTTTCTCTGAACAGATGGGACGGAGCTCTAGGAGTAGATGCTCTGGCTCAACCTTGGGTTTTCCCCAGATCTTATGCCTTCCCTCCGCCGGTGCTAATACCAGCTGTCCTGAGGAAGTTTCAGGAGGAAAATACTACGCTAATCCTTATAGCGCCGCACTGGCCAAGGAGGCCGTGGTTCTCAATCCTAAAACACCTAGCGGTAGAACCCACCTTGTTATTACCAGTGAGGGAAGATCTCCTCTATCAGGGCCCAGTACTCTGTCCTCAGGCACAACTTTGAGCCTTGCAGCCTGGCTTCTGAAGAAGAACTGTTAAGGAGCAGGGGTTTCTCGGACCAACTGGTGCTAACTCTGCTAAGAAGCAGAAAGAAAGAGACACAGAGCATTTACCTAAAAACTTGGAAGTTTTTTAAAGGTTGATGCAAAGCAAGCTCTTTAGACGCAGGAAGCCCAGTGTCAGTACTTGAGTTCCTGTAAGAGGGGGCAAACAGAGGGTTAGCCATCAGCACCCTGAAAAGCCAAGTTTCAGCCATTAGGGTGTTCCTAGAAATTCCCTTAGCAAAGGATCCCTGGGTGATCCGTTTCTTTAAGGCTTTGAATAGACAAAGACAAGCAGGAAGTCTCCCATTTCCAATGTGGGACTTGTCCGTAGTTTTGCAGGCTCTTATTAAAGAACCATTTGAGCCATTGGAGTCTTGTTCGGTGAGAACCTTAACCCTCAAGACTGTTTTTTTTAGTGGCAATCACTACCACTAGACGGGTTAGTGAGCTAGAGGCCCTTTCAGTTAAAGCACCTTTCTTACAGATTTTTGCAGATCAAATTATTTTTAAGACTGATCCAGCATTTCTTCCTAAGGTGGTCTCGAAGTTCCATAGACACCTGGAGATAGTGATACCTACGTTTTGTTCAGATCCTGTGAAGGAACAGGAAATTCATTTTCACAAGTTAGATGTCAGAAGATGTGTTCTACAATACTTAACCATCATGAAGGAGTTCAGGAAGTCAGATTCCTTTTTTGTTTTATTTCCTAGTTCAAAAAAGGGTACTAAAGCGTCCAGATGCTGAATAGCCAGATGGCTTAGGATAGCCATTAGTGAGGCTTATAGGCTTTCCGGGAAGGAGATTCCTATGGGTATCAAAGCGCATTCTTCTAGGGCAATGGCGGCCTCTCAGGCGGAAAGAGCTGGGGCTACCTCGGAGCATATCTGTCGGGCAGCAACCTGGTCCAGCTATACAACCTTTTCCAGGCACTACAGACTGGACCTACTATCCGCTAAGGATCAGGCTTTTGGGCGAAAAGTCCTGCAGGCGGTAGTCCCACCCTGAAAGTAAGTACTCGCTTATCCTCTCAGAAGTGCCTGTCCTGAAAGACGATAAGGGAAAATTAAAGTTACTTACTGGTAACGTCTTTTCCAGTAGTCTTTCAGGACAGCACTAATACCCACCCGAAGAAGGTCTGAATATAAGATGATCAGAGGATGGAGGTTAGTATGATATATCTTTGTGTCTTCCCAGTGGCCGGAGGTACTCTTGAAGAACTGAGGCAGCCAGCTGGAAGGGAGCTTTAAATCTAATTGATTGGGGCGGTGTTTCCTATGAGGGGAGGAGCCAGGTTCTCTCAGAAGTGCCTGTCCTGAAAGACTACTGGAAAAAGATGTTACCAGTAAGTAACTTTAATTTTTTTTGCTTTTAAATATCTTTGAGCTGACCACTCAGTGATTGCGATCCATTGAATGTAAGTAATGTTCATTCAACATGGCCCCAATACATTATTTCTTTATGAATATTGTGACAGGAAGTCAGGTAAATCTGTGAATGTAGTCACAGACAGGAGCTACACTTCCACCTGGGTTAGACAAATCACCAATTACTATAGGGTGTCGGCTGCAGAGGTAGCCAGAACTGTCTAAGGAAGTTGAAAGGCCTTCAGCTGTTCGGAATGAGGAAGTTAAGGCCTCTATAATTTGTCCAAAGGAAGTCCTATTGTTTGCTGCCTCCTGTCGCTGTGTGAGCTGGGAAGAGAGAGGACAGTCAGACGTGTGCCTCCCGACGCCGTGTGGGCATGGGAGAAGGACTGCTGCCTCCTGTCGCCGTGTGGGCTGGGAGAGGAGGACAGTCGGATGTGTACCTCCTGACAAGCTGGTGAGCATGGGAGAAGACCCCCTGAAGTGATGTGCGCTAAGGAGGGTAAAACAAGTGTGAAGACTTCTCAAAGGTGAGGACATGGACTGTTTTTCTATGTGGAAAGAAAACAAAGGGACATGTTCCATATGAAGAGGAAAAGGGACATGTTAAATGAACTGTGTTCAATGTGAAGAGATAAAACATGGACTATTGATGGTCTGCTGTATGACCAGCCAAGTCTGCCCAACAGTAGGTTGGGGACAGACTTCATTAGATAGGTTCCAGTGTGTGAGAAGGTAGCCGCCCACAGTGGCAAGGATTTATTTTCTGTTTTATTTTATTTTGGCTGTTTTGAGGCTTGCAATTGTGTGAAGTAAATTGCATGAATAAAACAAAGTGTTGTTTGCAACCACTGCTCGGCTATCTCTCTGTGAAAACGCACCCCCAAAGGGGTCATCCACGCCTACCACCGAGCTAATCCCTCACAATATGTATATATGTACAAATGTTTGTTTGTCTAATTACAAAAACACTGCAACCCATTCTTACCTTGCACCCCTGAAGAAAGAGGAAACTCTATAACGCGTCGGGTGGTAACATTCGGGGGTTTGTTTATGTTCCACAGTGTTGAACCACCATTACTACACTTTGAAGCTTCACCTATGCTTCATCAATGGTCTTGTACCTCAATACCTGTTTGTATGGCAGCTCATCTATGTAATCATGTTCTATTGATTTTTACTGTAATTGTAATAATAAAAAGTGATTTTGTATTTTTATATTTGACCTTTGAGTCACTCTATTGTTGGCCATTAAAGTCCCCCTTTTAGAGGTATTCCTTTTCCTCTCAATTTCTTTCATTACATTTGGGATGTTGGGCTAAGCATTGAATTGATCCAACCTTCACTCTTTCTTCCACACCCGGTATAGGAGTACTGGGTGCACACTGGAGCCCTCCACACCTGGTATAGGAGTACTGGGTGCACACAGGAGCCCTCCCCACCCAGTATAGGAGTACTGGGTGCACACAGGAGCACTCCACACCCAGTATAGCAGTACTGGGTACAGACAGGTGCTCCCCACACCCGGTATAGGAGTACTGGGCACCAGACAGATGCCCCACACACCCGGTATAGAAGTACTGGGTGCAGACAGGAGCCCTCCACACCTGGTATAGGAGTATTGGGTGCATAAAGGAGCCCTCCACACCTGGTATATGTTGTGGAAATTTTGTTAGAAATAGTGTGGACATTTTCAGGATGTGTATTATTTAGATTGTCATTATGGCTCCTGTTGTTGGTTTGCTTGCAATACGGTTATTAGAGCATGTACGGGCGAACCGGCATTGAGAAACGACTAGTGGCAGTGAAAACCTTCACTTAGATGTGTAGACATGTTCGCTCTGCATAGTCATCTCCGCCGGCGAACACTCCATGCGCAGGTCTGTTTTCCAGTATAGATCTATGTGTATTGCGGTGCAGAGTCAATATCGTTTTGATATGTATCTGCCTTTATGAAGGGATACACACCCATGTATTTCTACTATGCCTGATCACCATAGTGGAAACAGCATGGCTCTTTCCCTGCAGATAGCCTCACGTCTATGGGAACAGTATTCATTTTTAATTGAATTTCAGTGTTTAGTGAAACCTATCTGTTACATTTTTGTTTGTCGGGTGTAGTTATTTTTGTTTTCGTCTAGCATTTTCTGTTTTTTGTTTGTTTTATATAACTCATTTGTCTTTGGTGGTGAAATTCAGTGTTGAGTGTTACTAATCCATTTTTACACTGGATTAAGTTTTTTTTTTTTTTTTAAGGTAGAATCATTTTAGTCTTGTGCTGATTTGTGGATATTTTGTGGTGATAGTACTTTCTGTGCTGGAATTTGGGTTTTGGGTAGAGACATTGTGCAATCTGTGAATAGACGGTAACCAGCAGCCCAATAATTATTACATCTAGGAATAGATAGAAGTCACAAAGGTTTGTATAAGGGAGGATTTCATGGTACTCTCGGGGTTGTTTGGCAACACGGAGTAGGTTAAAATGAACATGTGTACTTTGGGCCAGACCAGGTGAAACAGGAGATTGCGACACATCTGTTTTAGCAGATAACATGAAGGAGTAGATTTGAAAACCCACCCACGTATGGCCCTGTAAAATAATCAGTGTTGGGGTGTGTGGTCACTAAGGTGCTGTATGGCTGTAAACATAGCACCGGGTTGTAGTTTCTTGCTGACTGGTGTATGGCCGTGTAAAATAATCGGAGTCCAGAGGCAAGCCGGTACCGTGAGAATAGTCACCAGGTGGTACTGCCCCTAAAAGGCTGGTGCAAGGGTGCCCCTGGATGCAGAGCCACTGTATTAAAAGCCAATTTGAGTCGTCATGGGCAATGGGCCGTCCATTTTAGGGAGGGGAAAAAAAGGCCTCCCACCATGCCAAACAGCTTCGCAGTACATAAGGTCTGAGTTTGGGCCTCGGCCCATGGGACCCCTTAAATAGTGGGAAAGGGTACCTTGGATACCTGAAGATGGGAGAAACTTCTCATCAAGTTTCTAACCTTGCTCCAGGCAACAAAGACGTTGGATATAATGCAATTGTAGCTTCAAAGGTCTATAATGGTAAATCGGCAAGGTGTACAGAAGGCGGTTTCAATCTGGAAGAACCGCATTATGTATACTTGGCCCGAGGGGATAGCCGAGTCTGGTGGTCCAGTAAGGGAAGCAGAGGAAGCTCTCTCTGGGCTAACTCTGCTGAGACAAGCCAGATCAGCTAATACTGTAACTACCACTGTCTCACCTGAATCTCCTAATATCGATGATTCCACTATCGCTACTCCTCTTTCTCCAGCTTCTTCATCTAACAGCACAAACATTCATTCTACTAATAATTAATCTCCTCACACTGTCTCTTTCCCTCAATGGATAATTAGCTAAAGCAAGAAAGACGTCAGTTTATGGAGCAATTGAAAGAGCTAAAAATGGAGGTGGCTTCATTTACGCAAAAAAAAAAAAAAAAAAAGACACACTGGGGTGCACCACTCTTTTGTTAACAACCCTTATAGGGTTGAATGTGTGGTACGTGTTTGTCTGGGTAATGTTTTTTGGCATGAATTAAGATTTAGCCACTGCTTTTAGAGATTTAGCCTTAGTATATGGGACATTATGGAGGACCTTAATGTATTTTTATGTTTTCAAGGATAAGCCTTTATGATTTGGTACATTTTTTTTTAAGTCAGGTGGAAAATAAATTCCAAATTCTTTTTGTATAGTGTTAGCCCACCTGAAAGAGCGTTGCTGGGTAAAGCCTAAACTAGCAACTGAAACTATTTTTGGTTTTATTTAGAGTTGCCAATGACATGATAATGTCAAGGGAGGGGGATTGCTAGCAGTCCCAGCCATAGGTGTAAAGAAAAAAGGGAACCTATTTTTCAACATTAACATTGTGCGTGTGGTTCGAGCAATGTTTGAGGTTTCTCTTATGGTTTTTTTTTTTTTTTTTTTTTTTTTCTTATCAGGTCAAATTGGCAACATATTTACTTGATTAAACAGACTGCATGCTCCTTACTTTTCCTGATTAAGGTAGAAGAAAGAAGTGGAAGAGTGAAAGCAGCATTCAGTCTGGTTTTTGTTTTTTAGTAAGTAACATAACATTTTAGAAGGATCTTTGCTTAAATAAATAAGTGTTTTTGAAACATGTTGCCAGTGGCTAAAAAGACAGTTAAAGGCCAGGAAACAACATACTGATTGGTACATGATTTAAGGGCTCTGAACAAGATCATTACAGTTCTGCAAGGAGAAGGTTACATTGCACATCTCAGGGTAACCGACATCTAACCACCCAGAGAGTAGAGACCTTGAAAGACATCCACAGAGACTGGGTCCCTAATATATCATACAAACTGGGACCCCTTTACGAATTAACATCACAAACACCTTTCTGATGCAAGATTGACTAAGTACGAAGTGGCTCTTCTAACACCTACTAACCTGACTCTAAGACGATGCACCATTTTGAACCCAGCGTCCCAGCGATTTCTTACATCCTATCAGCCGGCTTATTGTCATCACTGGAGCTATATGGAGAAGTTTGTTACTTATGAACAACGTCTGATTTAGTCAATCTTGAGGTGAGCAGCCATTGCACTCAGTGTCAGATATTTTGGTTTGGGAATTGCTCACATCGGTGACACGTTTTGAATTGAAGTCTTGCATCACCTTTTTCAGATCACCATTATCTGATATTTCTTGCACTTTGCACATGGACTCTTTTTTCATATTAATTATATTTATTTATTCACAGTTTCATATTCTATTATATTTTGCACCTGCACTTTCATATGGACTTTTATGCATTGAGATTTTGATTGCCTTTTCAGTCTTTATATATTTATTTTTTGCACAGTTCATTGAATTCATGATTATTTATTTGTATTGATTGGAGTTTAAATTTGGTTTTAGTGAGTTACTTATTCACGTTGAAATTAGCGCCGATTTATTTTACTATTTTTAATTTATGGTATGTGGTGACACTACAAAATTGGCAGCTTGTTTCTTTATTATTTTAATTGTATTTATATTTTTCTTTTGGATCACTTTCATTTACTTCACTGGTAGCACATTGGCCTTTTACCTTTATAATACTAATCTCTTAACCTCTAACCAATTTTCCAACCTAGTAGGACAATACGTTGAGGAGCTACATGACTGCCTTTCTTTGATGGAATGGGAATCAGTGGCTGTCAGTCCGGTGAGGGAGACTCCCATCCCAGACGCTAAGAACCTTTTTGTTGATGGTTCCAGCTATTTCACCCCAGGTGGTAAGCCACACACAGGTTATGTAGTGACTACAGCCAGTGGAGTTGTGGAGAAGGGTTCATTGAGTTCCCATATTTCTGCATACGCAGCTCAGATGTGGGCACTAGCAAGGGCCTGTGAGATTCATAAAGATCAGGGGATCAACATCTATATGGACTCAAGGTATGCTTTTAGGATGGCACATGATTTTGGTCCTATCTGGAAAGCAAGAGGGTTTTTGGCTAGTTCTGGGAAGCTGGTAAAACATGCGGAGTTGATTGATAGGCTGTTCATGGCCTTCTGCCTGCCACACGAAATAGCCATTCTGGAAGTGAAGGCCCAAAATACTGATAAGACTATAGAGTCCAATGGGAACACCTTGGTGGATAGAGCTGCTAAGAAAGGTGCTCTGAGCCCTGTGATGAAGACCCTGATGCTGGCCATCCCCTCTGATGGGTCTCTCTCTAGAAGAGTTTAAGAAACTGCAGTCACAGGCGGAAATGCAGGAAAAGAAGAAAATGGATGGCTTTGGGGGCTACACAAGGTCCAGATGACACCT
This sequence comes from Pelophylax lessonae, assembly GCF_965119305.1. Lineage (NCBI taxonomy): Eukaryota > Metazoa > Chordata > Amphibia > Anura > Ranidae > Pelophylax > Pelophylax lessonae. The sequence continues at coordinate 214,320,598 of NC_138771.1, read as the reverse complement.
GGGGTTTGGTGGTAAATGGTGTTTACCAAGATCACTTTTTCCAATGATGGCCCATTCAGCTGATTATCGAGGTCATCAGTCAAAAATGGTTATGTGTGCACAGGTGGAGGAGCATGGTTGGCCGGATGGCAAAGCCAATGCCACCAACACCGCAAAAAAGATCCTGTCTGAGATAGTGTGTCGCTTGGGTCTACCTGAAACGATCGAGTCGGATCGCAGCTCCCACTTCACCGGTCAGATCTTTGCAGAGGTTTGTAAAGCTCTTCACATCAACCAGGGATTAAATACCCCTTATCATCCCCAAAGTAGTGGTAGCTTTGAACGGCTAAATGAGATCATTAAGAACAGACTCTCAAAAATAATATCTGATACTGGAAAAAAATGTCTCCCCATAGCGTTCTACTCCATCAGGAATGCCCCTAGACAGCTCCATGGGCTATCACCCTACGAAGTTTTGTTTGGGAGGCAACCAAAGTCTGCATTGTACTTTCCTCAGAAGCTGTCATCTTTACATTCTCAGCTGACGGGGCATGTACAATCCCTTCAAAGGGAGCTCCAAAAGGTCCATTATAGGGTTCAAGAGTCTCTCCCAGACCCTGATACGATAACCGGTGTACATTCCATTCAACCAGGTGACTGGGTTGTTGTGAGGAAACATCAAAGGACGGTACTAGAACAGAGATACACCGGGCCATTCCAGGTTCAACTGACAATGCCGGTTTCCTTAAAGCTTGAGGGACGCGACAACTGGGTGCACTCCAGCCACTGCTCAATTACATCAAATGATGAGTATTGGTTTTATTTATATTATTTATATGCTTAGCTTAGTGTATTTTGGCGAGGGTAACGATGAAAAGCATCCCAACCTATTGTTTAAAATGCATCTCCAACAAGCTAAGACGACGAACAGGACCAATTGCTGGGTTTGCTCTAAATCCCCACCGAACCATTACACCCCAGAAATGGCAGCAGTTCATGCTATATACGACGTTCATATTGGTATGAAGAAATATGAGAAACTTGCAAAGATGACCAGGAGACACTTGTCTATAGAACTTAATGACACATTCCAAGAGGGTAACATCAGTTATAATTGCAACATTAGCTCCGGCTCCTGCTCTGGGTATGGGGACAACTAGGTAGTCCACAGATGTACTTCAACCTTAGTTTTGGCAAAAGGAATAGATTTGTGGGATCTAACGCTTGTGAGAAAGTTATAACAGTCAATCTTACCAATGAAACCCCTGGTCTCAATGACACCAACAGACCAGATTATATCTGCTGGAAGGAAGGGTGTGATGTTCAGACTGAGGGAGCAATCCCCCAGTCTATTATGTTACTGCTTAGTGCCCATGGCCGTCTCGGTTCTGATAGGTCCTTATTATTTCTTATGTAGTTCTGCCACTTATAAGGTAATTCCCCCTAATGCGAGATGTTCCTGTGCTTTAGTGAAGCTTGTACCGGCATCCTATATTGTAGCAAATTGTGAGGATCTGCTGGTGTGAAGAAAGACAAGGACGTCAGGGAGAGCAAGCAGGGAACTGTTCTCCAACCACGACCAGGCCTAGGCATGGTACCCAACTTGGACCGGGTGGGGGATTAAACTTATGGAGCGATTGAACAATATCTCGTCTATTGTGGATTAGATGTTCAATGAGACCATTGAAGCAGTAAGGGAGATTACTCAGGAACAATAACAATTGAAGACTCTTGTACTGCAGGAAAAGATGGCACTTGATTATCTGTTTGCTTCCAAGGGAGGTTTCTGTGAATTCAAAGGAGAAGACTGTTGTACCTGGATAGCTGATACCAGTGACAACGTTTTGATCCATATGGATAAGGTTACTTCCCTGCAAGGCAGAGCTATAGCTAGTGAAGGTTGAAATCCTTTTAAGGCTTTGGGAAGTTTTGGGGATTTCTTGTTCTCCATTGGATCTTGGTTGAAGGAAATAGGAGTATACTTATGTTGTTTTTGTTTCTATTCCTTCTATAAGCCATGGGGAGATTTTCCTGTTGTTGAGTCACCAAAGCCAGAGCAGTCAACCACATCCTTATTGCTGAGACAAGACTCCCTGAAATCCAACCCATGCACCAGATGCTGAGGATTCCAAACCGACCGACGATCAATACGATCCTCCACCTCATGTCCTCCCGAAGAATGGAACCTACGTGTCAACAGGTCAACACTGATTCTGTATCTTTCTTTTAACTTGTTGAAATGGATTGTTTTTATGTATGAGAAGAGCTGTTCTGTTTATTTAGAAGAAGAAGATCAAGATTCATTGAAGGACACATGGGAGCATATGACAAAGAGGAGGGGCTGTTGTGGAAGTTTTATTAGGACTAGTGTGGACATTTTTCAGGATGTGTTTTATTTAGATTGTCATTATGGCTCCTGTTGTCGGTTTGCTTCCAATACGCTCATTGGAGCGTGTATGGGCGAACCTGCATTGAAGAAAGACTACTGGCAGTAAAAACCTTCCCTTAGATGTGTAGACGTGTTTGCTCTGCATAGACATCCGCCGGCGAACACTCCATGCGCGGGTCTGTTTGCCGGTATAGATCAATGTGTATTGCTGTGCGGAGTCAATATAGTTTTGATATCTATTTGCCTTTATGAAGGGATATACGCTTATGTCTTTCTACTATGCCTGATCACCAGAGTGGAAACAGCATGGCTCTTTCCCTGCAGATAGCCTCACGTCTATGGGAACAGTAGTATAATCCTCTTAGGCATTGCTCTCTGAAACTTTGCTAAATGTGATTCATGTCAGTAGAAGTGGCAGGAATACATGCACGAGTTTGATCAGAGCAAAGTTCACGTTTCTGCACGCTGGTTTCATAGTGGCCAGAAGCCATGCACACTGTTCTGCTCATTCAAAAATGTATCATTGGCTAATTCTATGTGAGTAACTTGTGTCATGTGACTTTACATTTGAAATGAATTGGCTGGTGTAGTGTAGCCATCACTTCCTGCTTTGTCCCTTTTGTTGTCGTATAAATTAAAAGAGCTCCCTGCCTTGAGCAGGGCAGTCTTGTGGAGCATCCAATGTGATAACAGCCTGTGTGTCTGTATTACTGGGTACTGCCGAGCGCACTCCATTACCTTATGTAGCACTACTCCCTTGGGAGCTGCTGGTTACAGGTTCCCATGGGTTACCATTAGCAAAAGCACAACATTTTCCAAGTGATTTCGGCTGTCAGGAAACAGTCTAGGAGCTTTGGTTTTTGTGTTTTTATTGAGAACTTGGATAGGAGAAGGGAATGAGTGGGATACTCCAACTTATATAACTATGCACAATTAGCTGGGACAACTGAATAATGCTGAATGCGGCTAGGCCACTGCTTCACCTTGTCAGTAGCAGTGAAGTAGTAAGAAATGTCTGAGGTAAACTGTACTGTACTGCTGAACAATCTTCAGGGCCCTCGCTGGCACCCCCTTTGTTCCTATTCTTCAGGGTCAACTACACGGCACCCCCTTTACTGTTACACTTCCTGTGTGAGCTAGCTCCTTGATCCCCCTGACTTCTCTGGAGTGGTCCCCTTTCCTGGGCCAGACCATTTGGCAGGTCCCTCAGTACTCACGGACACTGTTTTTCCCAAGAGACTCTGCCAGCAGCTCCACGGTCAGCACTCTGGATCCTCTGCAGCTCAGCTCCACACCTGGTTCACTAGGCTGACCGCCTAAGACCACCTTCCAATCACTCTGCAGGAGGAGAGACCGCTGTCCACCTCCTCCTGGGACTCTGCTTCCCGCCAAAGAGGCCCTGTCACATGTCCCCTCCGTATTTATGGTCAATCCCAGGATGCATTGCAGGAATGCCCTCCCACTGGGATTGCCATAAAACATGATGTGTCACTGGCTATGTTTCCTCCACTGTCCAACAATCTCCCTTATTGGATACAGTGGGGACACTCCCTCAGACCCAGTGAGTCACATGTTTAGTGAATCACACCTGGAAACATGTGACAGGCAAACTGACTGCCTGATAAGCAGGAGCAAATAGATGCTTTTCCTAGCACCTACCTAGGAGGGTGCTACATCCACCCCCCACCAAAATGAGCCACGTCCCGTTGGCTCTGGGGCAGCCGCCCCCTATAAAACTGGAAAAATACCAGAGTAGTATCCCACAAACCTGGAAAGGGGGAAAAAGGGAAGAGCGAATATACAAGCAATAAATTAGATGGGAAAAAAATATATATATATCTGCTGTACAATATAATACAATTTAGGTGCATTTAGACAATGCACCCCCCAAGCAAATCCTGCTCTGGTGGGTAGGCATAGTATCCTTGCTAACTGACACTAACTGTATACAACCTGCAAAGGAAAAGGAAGAAAGGGTTAGGCACTTCATGAGTATACATTTCGCATAACCATAACCGTGGAAAAGAAAGGGTTTTTTCAGGGGCCCCTGACGACACCAGGGCACCCCGCACCAAAGACTCTTGGCCTGCTGTCCACTTCTTCTGGGCAGACACTTTCAAAGTTCCAGTTCCGGCCCATTGACCCGAGTAGTTAATCTGGAACTTGGCACAAACTTTGAATTGTAATCAGTGACCCCAGCCCTATGGCCCAAAGGGTCTGCAGAACAGTAAGAAGGATCTGTTCCAAATCCTAGAGAGGGACGGCCCTGCGATTAAGTCCAATGTGACCCGATATTCCATAACCTCTTCTGCAAGGATAGAAGGGGAAGGGGCGATGGAAGGGGGGTAAATGCCCCAACACCAACACCTTGAACTTGTTTTGACTCAGTTCTTGATAAAGGCTAGCCAGCCATTTTCTTCCTTTTTAAGTTTAGCTTCTCTCTGAAAGTCCTCTTTATATGTAATAATCCGGGTGGAGAATTCTGACAAGTTTCCCTTGCTCATCTCAAACACGGACTGACCAGGACTGGCCCAACCTGTCTGGGCGGCGGACCTCCACTCGGTCCAGATAGATGGACCGCCCATAGTTCCACTGAGTTTTGACTGATAGAAACTTTTCCCAAAGATCTGTCCTGGTGGAGTTCCTATGAGGCTTGGGAATGAACAGGAAGTCCCATTTGGCCTCATCGCACCAAGACTCCCTTTTCTCTTCAACCTCCAACATGACCTCCCATGGAGCATATGGGTAATCATACCCGTATTCCATTGCAACTTTCCGTTGCAGCCACCACTGTATCCTTGAGAACATGGGAAGGGTTTTCTGATTCCCTCTCCCAGCTGGAGAGAATGGGGTATCTTCACGCCTGATCAGGGAGCTGTAGGCCTCATTTTGATCCCGAGCCCGGGCATAGTTCTTGGGTGGGGTTAAATCTGGGACCCGACTGGCATAGGCCTCACAGAACCCCAGACTCTGGGCGAGCTCCCCCCTTACCACAGAGTCCCTAGTGTCTTCATCAGGCATCTCTACGGTGTCAGGACATGGTGGACTGTTCCACTCCTCAGATCCCCAGTCCCACTCAGTCTCATCCTCTGACTTCCAGTTATCAATCCCCTCCTCTATGGATCCAAACCGGTTCTGAAAACTGGGAGACCCCACATTGATGACCCCGGCCTCCTCCGCACTGCTTACACTTGTTCTAGCAGCCCTGGTTGCCACTGGCCATCTTCCCTCCTTAATTTTTACAGGAGCAGACTCTGTTCCTGCTGCTGCGGTCTTCAGTGCATCAGGTGGCCACTTCCCGGCCTGCACGCACTCTTTCTCTGGCATTTGGGTCTCCTTTGACAAGCATACTGGACCACTGCCAGATTGCATGGCCTCCAGCTGCATTGTCACCCTGAACATTCCTCTCCCATAGCCGTGAACAGGTCCCGATTCCAGAGCCGACAAGGCACGAGTGACTCTGGTCTCCTATGACACACACAGCTTTCTGGGCCGACCTTCACTCCTCTCTGCCCGCAGCAGCAGATAACCACAGTGCCCACACTGGCTACATGCTTGCACCTTCATAGTCACACTCAAACACTGAGGACATACCAGGCCTAAGTGCTCCATGCCTCCTCTGGTGCATAACACCAGTCCTCCTTCAGGCACCATCCGTATTCCTGTATCCCACAGGATAGACGTCTTCAGCCCTCCGATCTGCTCCCTGGTCTGCCCAGCAGGTTCTCCGGCAACAGGTGGAACGATCACTGATGCGCTCTCTCTCTCTCTCCGGCAATCTCCATGCTGCTTGCACACACGTGTCTCCCTCTCAGCCACACCCGAAGGAGGAAGTTATTTATGGACTTCCCTGGTCACTCCTGATTGGCTGGGCGCAAACGACGTCTCCACCCATATTCCTTTCTTGGCGGGGGGCTCCTCCTGCTAGGCAGAACTTTTCAACACGCGCTTTCCCGCGCGGTGCAGTAACCCCTCCAATGCAGCTCTCTCTCAACACAGCCAACATGGAAGTTACTGCAAATCGGACCATGTCCCTCGCCAGACATGCATCCACTCTTCTTGCTTGTAGCAGGGCTCCAGGTGCGCCTCCATCACCTTGAGCCAGCTGTCCCTCTTTACCAGTCCAGAGAAATGTTCCGCTGTCATATGCACGGTCAACAGTCCTCCTCCCAGCACATGTACAAGCAAGGCCCGTCACCATACTGTCTCCGAAGAAAGTCCCACAGCCCTCCACGGCATGGCCGACAGCTTTCTTCACAGTATTGACACTGCCACTGTATAGAATAAATGTCCCGCTGTCGCATGCACGGTCAACACTTTTCCATATAGTCTTGGCACTCACGCGAACCCCGGCACCGATCCACATGCCCCTGGCCACCGTTTTCTCTGTCCACACTTGCACCTTTTTCTGTTAAGCAGACACAGTCCATACTTGCATAAAGATGCTTTCTTCTTGCCTCCCAGTACTTCACAGGAGTGTACATTTTGTAGATGTAGCACTACTCCCTTGGGAGCTGCTGGTTACGGGTTCCCTTGGGTTACCATTAGCAACATCATAACAGTTCAACATTTTCTGTTGTGCTGTTGCTAATGGTAACATTTTCCAAGTGATTTTGGCTCAGTCAGGAAACAGTCTAGGAGCTTTGGTTTTTATTGAGAACTTGGATAAGAGAAGGGAATGAGTGGGATACTCCAACTTATAGAACTATGCACAATTAGCTGGGACGACTGAATAATGCTGAGTGCGGCTAGGCTGCTGCTTCACCTTGTCAGTAGCAGTGAAGTAGTAAGAAATGAACTGTCTGAGGTATACTGTACTGTACTGCAGAACAATCTTCGGAGCCCTTCGTGGCACCCCCTTAGTTCCTTTTCTTCACGATCAACTACACAGCACCCCCTTTACTGTTACACTTCCTGTGTGAGCTAGCTCCTTGATCCCCCTGACTTCTCTGGAGTAGTCCCCCTTCCTGGGCCAGACCATTTGGCAGGTCCCTCAGCACTTATGGACACTGTTTTTCCCAAGAGACTCTGCCAGCAGCTCCACGGTCAGCACTCTGGATCCTCTGTAGCTCAGCTCCACACCTGGTTCACTAGGCCGACCGCCTAAGACCACCTTCCAATCACTCTGCAGGAGAAGAGACAGCCATCCACCTCCTCCTGGGACGCTGCTTCCCGCCAAAGACGCCCTGTCACATGTCCCCTCCGTATTTATGGTCAATCCCAGGATGCATTACAGGAATGCCCTCCCACTGGGTATGCCATAAAATATGATGTGTCACTGGCTAGATTTCCTCCACTGTATAACAAGCTCCCTTATTGGATACAGTGGGGACACTCCCTCAGACCCAGTGAATCACACCTGGAAACATGTGATAGGCAAACTAACAGATCAGGCTCCCCTGATAAGCAGAAGGAGCACATAGATGCTTTTTCCTAGCACCTATCTAGGAGGGTGCTACATCTATACAAAAGAGTTGAGGACCATGCTTTTTAGCACAATGGGATAGATTGCGCTTGGCGTATATGAATATCGAAAAGTGCACTTATTAGCGAAACAGAGTTATTCGTTCATCAAGCATATATTAATTTCTAAGACGCATCACACACCTGGTATAGGAGAACATACTGGGTCACACAGGAGTCCGCACACCCCGTATAGGAGAACATTCTAGGTCTGGGACACACAGGAGCCCGCACACCCGGTATAGGAGAATATACTGGTTGCACACAGGAGCATGCACACACGGTATAGGAGAATATATTGGGTCACACAGGAGCCCGCACACCTGGTGTAGGAGAATATATTGGTTGCACACAGGAGCCCGCACACCCGGTATAGGAGAACATATTGGGTCACACAGGAGCCCGCACACCTGGTAAAGGAGAACATACTGGGTCACACAGGAACTCGTACACCCGGTACAGTAGAACATAATGGGTCACACAGGAGCCTGCACACCCGGTATAGAACATACTTGTAGCACACAAGAGCCGGTATTGGAGAACATTGTGGGTCACACAGGAGCCCACACACCTGGTATAGGAGAACATACTTGTTGCACACAGGAGCCCGCACACCTGGTATAGGAGAACATACTGATTGCACACAGGAGCCCGCACACCTGGTATAGGAGAACATACTGATTGCACACAGGAGCCCGCACACCTGGTATAGAACATACTGGGTCACACAGAGACCCGCACACCCGGTATAGGAAAACATAGTGGGTCACACAGGAACCAGCACACCCAGTATAGGAGAACATAATGGATCACACAGGAACCCGAACACCCGGTATGGGGGAACATAGTGGTTGCACACAGGAACCCGCACACCCTGTATTGGAGAACATACTGGTTGCACACAGGAACCCGCACACCTGGTATAGGAGAACATAGTGGGTCACACAAGAACCCGCACACACGGTAAAGGAGAACATAGTGGCTCGCACAGGAACCCACACACCCGGTATGGGAGAACATACTGGTTGCACACAGGAACCCACACACCCGGTATGGGAGAACATACTGGTTGCATACAGGAACCCGCACAGCTGGTATAGGAGAACATACTGGATGCACACAGGAGCCCTCACACCCAGTATAGGAGAATATACTGGGTCACACAGGAACCCTCACACCCGGTATAGGAGATCATATTGGGTCACACAGGAACCCTCACACCTGGTATAGGAGAATGGGTCACACAGGAACCCTCACACCCGGTATAGGAAAAAATATTGGGTCACACAGGAACCCTCACACCCGGTATAGGAGAATGGGTCACACAGGAACCCTCACACCCGGTATAGGAGAATACTGAACTGGGTCACACAGGAACCCTCACACCCGGTATAGGAGAGCATACTGGATCACACAGGAACCCTCACACCCGGTATAGGAGAGCATACTGGGTCACACAGGAACCCTCACACCCGGTATAGATCATATTGGGTCACAGAGGAACCCTCACACCCGGTATAGGAGAACATAGTGGGTCACACAAGAACCCGCACACACGGTAAAGGAGAACATAGTGGCTCGCACAGGAACCCACACACCCGGTATGGGAGAACATACTGGTTGCACACAGGAACCCACACACCCGGTATGGGAGAACATACTGGTTGCACACAGGAACCCGCACAGCTGGTATAGGAGAACATACTGGATGCACACAGGAGCCCTCACACCCAGTATAGGAGAACATACTGGGTCACACAGGAACCCTCACACCCAGTATAGGAGAAATTACTGTACTGGGTCACACAGGAACCCTCACACCCAGTATAGGAGAAATTACTGTACTGGGTCACACAGGAACCCTCACACCCGGTATAGGAGAACATATTGGGTCACACAGGAACCCTCACACCCGGTATAGGAGAAATTACTGTACTGGGTCACACAGGAACCCTCACACCCGGTATAGGAGAATATACTGGGTCACACAGGAACCCTCACACCCGGCATAGGAGGATACTGAACTGGGTCACACAGGAACCCTCACACCCGGTATATGAGAATATACTGGGTCACACAGGAACCCTCGCACCCGGTATAGGAGAACATACTGGGTCATACAGGAACCCTCACACCCAGTATAGGAGAACATACTGGGTCACACAGGAACCCTCACACCCGGTATAGGAGAAATTACTGTACTGGGTCACACAGGAACCCTCACACCCAGTATAGGAGAAATTACTGTACTGGGTCACACAGGAACCCTCACACCCGGTATAGGAGAACATATTGGGTCACACAGGAACCCTCACACCCGGTATAGGAGAAATTACTGTACTGGGTCACACAGGAACCCTCACACCCGGTATAGGAGAACATATTGGGTCACACAGGAACCCTCACACCCGGTATAGGAGAAATTACTGTACTGGGTCACACAGGAACCCTCACACCCGGTATAGGAGAACATATTGGGTCACACAGGAACCCTCACACCCGGTATAGGAGAATACTGAACTGGGTCGCACAGGAACCCTCACACCCGGTATAGAAGAATATACTGGGTCACACAGGAACCCTCACACCCGGTATAGGAGAATATACTGGGTCACACAGGAACCCTCACACCCAGTATAGGAGAATATACTGGGTCACACAGGAACCCTCACACCCGGTATAGGAGAACATATTGGGTCACACAGGAACCCTCACACCCGGTATAGGAGAAATTACTGTACTGGGTCACACAGGAACCCTCACACCCGGTATAGGAGAATATACTGGGTCACACAGGAACCCTCACACCCGGTATAGGAGAATACTGAACTGGGTCACAGAGGAACCCTCACACCCGGTATATGAGAATATACTGGGTCACACAGGAACCCTCGCACCCGGTATAGGAGAACATACTGGGTCACACAGGAACCCTCACACCCAGTATAGGAGAACATACTGGGTCACACAGGAACCCTCACACCCAGTATAGGAGAACATACTGGGTCACACAGGAACCCTCACACCCGGTATAGGAGAATATATTGGTTGCACACAGGAGCCCGCACACCCGGTATAGGAGAACATATTGGGTCACACAGGAGCCCACACACCTGGTAAAGGAGAACATACTGGGTCACACAGGAACCCGTACACCCGGTACAGTAGAACATAATGGGTCACACAGGAGCCTGCACACCCGGTATAGAACATACTTGTAGCACACAAGAGCCGGTATTGGAGAACATTGTGGGTCACACAGGAGCCCACACACCTGGTATAGGAGAACATACTTGTTGCACACAGGAGCCCGCACACCTGGTATAGGAGAACATACTGGTTGCACACAGGAGCCCGCACACCTGGTATAGGAGAACATACTGGTTGCACACAGGAGCCCGCACACCTGGTATAGAACATACTGGGTCACACAGAAACCCGCACACCCGGTATAGGAAAACATAGTGGGTCACACAGGAACCAGCACACCCAGTATAGGAGAACATAATGGATCACACAGGAACCCGAACACCCGGTTTGGGGGAACATAGTGGTTGCACACAGGAACCCGCACACCCTGTATTGGAGAACATACTGGTTGCACACAGGAACCCGCACACCTGGTATAGGAGAACATAGTGGGTCACACAAGAACCCGCACACACGGTAAAGGAGAACATAGTGGCTCGCACAGGAACCCACATACCCGGTATGGGAGAACATACTGGTTGCACACAGGAACCCACACACCCGGTATGGGAGAACATACTGGTTGCACACAGGAACCCGCACAGCTGGTATAGGAGAACATACTGGATGCACACAGGAGCCCTCACACCCAGTATAGGAGAATATACTGGGTCACACAGGAACCCTCACACCCGGTATAGGAGATCATATTGGGTCACACAGGAACCCTCACACCTGGTATAGGAGAATGGGTCACACAGGAACCCTCACACCCGGTATAGGAAAAAATATTGGGTCACACAGGAACCCTCACACCCGGTATAGGAGAATACTGAACTGGGTCACACAGGAACCCTCACACCCGGTATAGGAGAGCATACTGGATCACACAGGAACCCTCACACCCGGTATAGGAGAGCATACTGGGTCACACAGGAACCCTCACACCCGGTATAGATCATATTGGGTCACAGAGGAACCCTCACACCCGGTATAGGAGAACATATTGGGTCACACAGGAACCCTCACACCCGGTATAGGAGAATACTGAACTGGGTCACACAGGAACCCTCACACCCGGTATAGGAGAGCATACTGGGTCACACAGGAACCCTCACACCCGGTATAGATCATATTGGGTCACAGAGGAACCCTCACACCTGGTATAGGAGAACATATTGGGTCACACAGGAACCCTCACACCCGGTATAGGAGAACATATTGGGTCACACAGGAACCCTCACACCCGGTATAGGAGAACATATTGGGTCACACAGGAACCCTCACACCCGGTATAGATCATATTGGGTCACAGAGGAACCCTCACACCCAGACGCTGAGGGAGGAGGGAAGGGGAGGGCACAGCAGCAGTGTGGACTGTAGTCATGTGACAAGGACAACAAAGCTCTGGCTGTGGACGGTTGCGCTTCCTGGAGTAGGACAGATGAGAAGAGAGGAGCGCTGCACTCCTGTAGAGAAGGAGAAGAGGACGGAGGGAAGGTAGAGAGGAAAGTGAAGAGAAGGAGGTTCCGCCGCCGCTGTGTGGGAGGAATTGAGTGTATAGAGAGCAGCCCACACCGGGGAGGGGGCGGCAGTCATTAATGGTGAGAGAGGCAGGGACAGCTTCTATGTATGCTTCATGAGACACTCTGCACAGCCAGCTCTCTGGAGACCAGACCGGTGAACGAGCTGCCAGGTGTCAGCCTGATCCCCGGAGTCATCCATCCTCCACACTAGCAGCAGCCATGTCCTTACCACTGCCGAAGAAAGGCTTCTACAAGCAGGAGGTGAACAAGACGGTATGGGAGGTGAAGGAGCGCTACCGGGAGCTGCTGGCAGTGGGATCCGGAGCCTATGGCACAGTCTGGTAAGTGCCCCACCTAGATCAGTGCTGCAGGTAGGACAAGGTGCAGGGAGCTGTGATCAGTGCTGGTGTTCTTGGAAAGTTCTCAGTGTGGCCCCTGTGCTGGGCTGTCCTATTTCCGCCAAGTAATCCTCAGCCTTGCCTCACCCCAAGCACTTTCACTTTTCTCTCATTTACTCACATGTGTGGTGAGAACAAGTTCCTGTGTGTGTGTTCTCCCTATATACCTATGATAGAGTATATATACAGGCAGTGCTTTAAGTGGCCCAAAAGAGGTGCCGGTACTCTATTATAGCCTATAAATTTTGTTCCCTCCCCCCCCACCCCACATCAGGGTCCCCACAGAGCACCCCCCCCCCCCGGCCTGGGACTCCGGAGCAGGGGGACTCACTGGTGGTGACTGACCTGGCTCTGGAGTGGGAAATATTCTTGGGGGGGGGGCGGCAATTGAGGGCGCGGATGTCCAAAATGAGCGTACTGGTACGCTAAGGCGCACAGAGAGGTGGCGGTATGCTCAAGAGCCATATTTGGAAGTGGCGGTACTGAGTACGAGTGCATACCGGCCCACTTAAAGCACTGTATACCGGGGTAAAAGGGGCACCCAGCCATGGGAGACATATGAACTCCAACATTGTCTGTGCATGGTGCCAACAGTGGTCGCCCAATATGGGTCTACAAGTATTATTGGTAGATATCAGAGGACTGACCGTATTATTGGTAGATATCAGAGGACTGACAGTATTATTGGTAGACTCGAGGTCTGACTGTACTATTGGTAGATATCAGAGGACTCGAGGTCTGAAAGTATTATTTGTAGATAACAGTCGACTCGAGGTCTGAAAGTATTATTTGTAGATAACAGTCGACTCAAGGGCTGACAGTATTACTTGTAGATAACAGTCGACTCGAGGTCTGACAGTATTACTTGTAGATAACAGTCGACTCGAGGTCTGACAGTATTACTTGTAGATAACAGTCGACTCGAGGACTGACAGTATTACTTGTAGATAACAATCGACTCGAGGTCTGACAGTATTACTTGTAGATAAGTCGACTCGAGGGCTGACAGTATTACTTGTAGATAACAGTCGACTCAAGGGCTGACAGTATTACTTGTAGATAACAGTCGACTCGAGGTCTGACAGTATTACTTGTAGATAACAGTCGACTCGAGGTCTGACAGTATTACTTGTAGATAACAGTCGACTCGAGGTCTGACAGTATTACTTGTAGATAACAGTCGACTCGAAGTCTGACAGTATTACTTGTTGATAACAGTCGACTCGAAGTCTGACAGTATTACTTGTAGATAACAGTCGACTCGAAGTCTGACAGTATTACTTGTAGATAACAGTCGACTCGAAGTCTGACAGTATTACTTGTAGATAACAGTCGACTCGAGGTCTGACAGTATTACTTGTAGATAACAGTCGACTCGAGGTCTGACAGTATTACTTGTAGATAAGTCGACTCGAGGTCTGACAGTATTACTTGTAGATAACAGTCGACTCGAGGTCTGACAGTATTACTTGTAGATAACAGTCGACTCGAGGTCTGACAGTATTACTTGTAGATAACAGTCGACTCTAGGACTGACAGTATTACTTGTAGATAACAGTCGACTCGAGGTCTGACAGTATTACTTGTAGATAACAGTCGACTCGAGGTCTGACAGTATTACTTGTAGATAACAGTCGACTCGAGGTCTGACAGTATTACTTGTAGATAACAGTCGACTTGAGGTCTGACAGTATTACTTGTAGATAACAGTCGACTCGAGGTCTGACAGTATTACTTGTAGATAACAGTCGACTCGAGGTCTGACAGTATTACTTGTAGATAAGTCGACTCGAGGTCTGACAGTATTACTTGTAGATAAGTCGACTCGAGGTCTGACAGTATTACTTGTAGATAACAGTCGACTCGAAGTCTGACAGTATTACTTGTTGATAACAGTCGACTCGAAGTCTGACAGTATTACTTGTAGATAACAGTCGACTCGAAGTCTGACAGTATTACTTGTAGATAACAGTCGACTCGAAGTCTGACAGTATTACTTGTAGATAACAGTCGACTCGAGGTCTGACAGTATTACTTGTAGATAACAGTCGACTCGAGGTCTGACAGTATTACTTGTAGATAAGTCGACTCGAGGTCTGACAGTATTACTTGTAGATAACAGTCGACTCGAGGTCTGACAGTATTACTTGTAGATAACAGTCGACTCGAGGTCTGACAGTATTACTTGTAGATAACAGTCGACTCGAAGTCTGACAGTATTACTTGTTGATAACAGTCGACTCGAAGTCTGACAGTATTACTTGTAGATAACAGTCGACTCGAAGTCTGACAGTATTACTTGTAGATAACAGTCGACTCGAAGTCTGACAGTATTACTTGTAGATAACAGTCGACTCGAGGTCTGACAGTATTACTTGTAGATAACAGTCGACTCGAGGTCTGACAGTATTACTTGTAGATAAGTCGACTCGAGGTCTGACAGTATTACTTGTAGATAACAGTCGACTCGAGGTCTGACAGTATTACTTGTAGATAACAGTCGACTCGAGGTCTGACAGTATTACTTGTAGATAACAGTCGACTCTAGGACTGACAGTATTACTTGTAGATAACAGTCGACTCGAGGTCTGACAGTATTACTTGTAGATAACAGTCGACTCGAGGTCTGACAGTATTACTTGTAGATAACAGTCGACTCGAGGTCTGACAGTATTACTTGTAGATAACAGTCGACTTGAGGTCTGACAGTATTACTTGTAGATAACAGTCGACTCGAGGTCTGACAGTATTACTTGTAGATAACAGTCGACTCGAGGTCTGACAGTATTACTTGTAGATAACAGTCGACTCGAGGTCTGACAGTATTACTTGTAGATAACAGTCGACTCGAGGTCTGACAGTATTACTTGTAGATAACAGTCGACTCGAGGTCTGACAGTATTACTTGTAGATAACAGTCGACTCGAGGACTGACAGTATTACTTGTAGATAACAGTCGACTCGAGGTCTGACAGTATTACTTGTAGATAACAGTCGACTCGAGGTCTGACAGTATTACTTGTAGATAACAGTCGACTCGAGGTCTGACAGTATTACTTGTAGATAACAGTCGACTCGAGGTCTGACAGTATTACTTGTAGATAACAGTCGACTCGAGGTCTGACAGTATTACTTGTAGATAACAGTCGACTCGAGGTCTGACAGTATTACTTGTAGATAACAGTCGACTCGAGGACTGACAGTATTACTTGTAGATAACAGTCGACTCGAGGTCTGACAGTATTACTTGTAGATAACAGTCGACTCGAGGTCTGACTGTCTTATTGGTAGATAACAAGAGGACTGGATGTCTGACAGTATTGTTCGTAGATAACAGCCGACTCAAGGTCTAATAATATTAGTAGAGAACAGTGGACTTGAGGTCTCACAGTAGTACTCGTAGATAACAGTGGATGCAAGGTCTGATCGTTTTCTTATTAGAGAACAGTGGACTTGAGGTCTGACAGTATTATTAGTAATATCAGTATAGAACAGTAGACTGACTTGTACAGAATTGTGGACAAAGGGGTCTGAGAGTACTACTTGTAGGTAGCATTGATATTGGGGTCTGACTCTTTTGCTTTCATATTCCATGTATGTGTTGGTAATACTGTGTACACGGTGTATTCAGGGGCTGACAGTTGTACTTGTAGTACACGGTGTATTCAGGGGCTGACAGTTGTACTTGTAGTACACGGTGTATTCAGGGGCTGACAGTTGTACTTGTAGTACACGGTGTATTCAGGGGCTGACAGTTGTACTTGTAGTACACGGTGTATTCAGGGGCTGACAGTTGTACTTGTAGTACACGGTGTATTCAGGGGCTGACAGTTGTACTTGTAGTACACGGTGTATTCAGGGGCTGACAGTTGTACATTCAGCTTAGTTACCACTGGCGTATGTAATATGTGCAAGCATGCTGCGACATGTAGAAAATTCAAAGAAAACCATCCAGGACAAACCGTTTTATCACTGTCATGTCCTGGGATCAATGAGGAGGAATGCTTGCCAAGTTCCGTTTGTGTTTCATTTTTAAGTACATGGACTTTGGTCTCCTTGGTCTTAAAACCCATTATTATCATTGATAGCATTCAGTCTGCAGTGCATACATGGCTAATTACACCGACTCCTCTTTAGTGCAGTTCTTTTCCTTTTTCCCCTCAATCCTTATTTTTCACCTTAATTTCATTGCATGCCTTAAAGGGATCCCCAGCAAGCAATTTAACCTGCTAAATAGTTAAAGTAATGTAGACACAGTAAAGATTTAATTATGGGTGGAGTTAGTAAATAAGGTGTGTCAAATAACTTGGGCTTGGTCTTTATTACAGTAGAATTTTAGACGCTCTAATGGCTTACATGTTTCAGATTTTCCAGCCTGAGGGTTATTTACTTACAAATGAATGTGCAGAAGATTAAAGCGTGTCTGCAGAGCAGAAAGCATGATGGGTATTTGGCTGATATTTCTCCCCAAAATTTGAGCACCGTATTCTAAGCCCCAAATATACTAAACCCATGACCCTGCATTCACTATATCTGGTGTCCCACAGTACACAGAACTGGGAAATGCAATTTTTTAGTAAATCTAAACTGCTAAATTCCTTTTCTCATCAGAAGTATATAGCAGTCTTGTGACTTTTATCAGTGTCTAGTTAAAGCTTGTAGGAGGAGTTTTCATTCTACTCTGACTGTTCTATGAGGCTACATAAACCCTGATCCTATGTCTGGACAGTGCTAAAATACATGCATGTATCCCCCCCCCCCCCCCCCAAAAAAAAAACAACAACTCTCTAACAAGACACGCCAAACTGAGCATGTGCAGAGTGCCTCCTAGGGCTCTGTTTTATCAGGAGATGGTTTGGGGACAGTGGAAGGAGGGGAAGATCTGAGAAGACAGGATCAAACAGCCTTTTTACACAATGCAGAGGATTAACTCCTTAGGTTCTCCAATGAGTAGAACAAGCATACTTTTACTATATATACACAGACTGATTTTACTGTTGTGGGTTTAGTAACACATTTTAATATTTTTTTTCTTCCATGGTAGAGGTGGCTACACAAGTTGCAATCCTTTCAAACTTTCTTAGGCTATACCTACAACTATATAATACAAGGGTCTGTCCAAGCTACCCATTCAGTTTATACTAGAGCTGCACAAATAATCATTAAAGAATCGTGATCTCGATTCACCCCCACAATCTTGAAACAGCATTTCCTTGATTCATACAGAGCTGTTCTATGCTCACTCACAGCTGTGTAAAAAAAAAAAAAAGCCTCCTGCAAATATTTAGCAACATTGCCAAGGCTGGGAGATAACTATAAACACAATGTTTAAGCCCCGGTTCACACTTATGCGTGTGTGGGGTTCGCATGTAATGTCGGAGCGCACTGCTCCTTCATTACATGCGATCGGCTGTGCGGTGCGAGTTTAGCCATACACTTTGTATGGCTAAATTCGCACCCGCAGCAAACTCGCACAGGACCCTTTTTGGCAGCCGCATCAGGATCGGATCGCACAGCGGTTCACACTTGTGCGATCCGATCCTGTGCGAACTGCAAGATCGCACTGCGATATGCGATCAAACTGGGGGTGTCGTTAAGATTACATTGACACCTCCAGCGTATCGCATATGGCAGTGTGAACTGCCGGGTGTGCTATGCGGGAACAGGCTGCGGATTCGCAGCCTTCCCGCATCGCATAAGTGTGAACCGGACCTTATATTGTATCATTCCGTTCTTTGAAAACAAAGGAATGAACTTCCGTCTGTAAGACCCCATTCACACTAGCGCGACTTGGTCGCCTGACAAGTCGCGGTAGGTCGCCTGCCATTGATTAGCACAGCACCCGTTCTAATAGGAGCGACACAAGTCGCTCCGACTTAGAAAAAGGGTCCTGTACTACTTTGGGGCGACCTGGAGGCGACTTGCATTGACTTCAATTATATGAAGTCCGTGCATGTCGCGCCGAGGTCGCGGTGCACGCTGTGCACCGCTACTTCACAGGTCGCCCCAGCAAGTCGTGTCGCCCCTGTGTGAATGGGCGCTAAGCGTCGGTTCACACCAGGGCGACTCAAAGTCGCCCCGATTTTGAAGTCGCCCGTGCAGCACGACTTCAGCGCGGCTTGTAAACGACTTCTCATAATAGAAGTCAATGCAAGTCGCTCCGACTTCGCCCAGAAGTAGTGCAGGAACCTTTTTCTAAGTTTCTAAGATTAGAACGGTTCCATTGTCGCCTGACAAGTCGGAGTAGTGTGAACCGGGTCTAAGGCTCCATTCACACCTGAGTGTATCGTTTTTTGGGCTTTTTACAGGCTTTTTTTTTTTTTTTTGCAGATGTGCACAGGGACCATTGAAATAAATGGGATTTTGCTTGTTGGGTGTTTTGAGACTTCAGAGAGCGTTTTACAAGCTGAAATATGCTCAGGTGTGAATAGGGCCTAAGGCTCCATTCACACCTAGCCGTATCTTTTTCTGGGTTTTTTTTTGGCTTTTTTCAGGCGTTTTTTGCAGGTGTTTGGAGGAAGGCATTGACCCCTAACAAAAGCGCTTGTAATCAGCCAAAAAATAAGCTCATGTACTTTTTTGAGCTTCGGGCGTTTTTCTTCTGGAGACAAAATGCTCAGATGTGAACAGGGGCCATTGAAATGAATGGGATTTTGCTTGTTGGGCATTTTGAGACTTCAGAGATGAGCGTTTTATGAACTGAAATACTCTCAGGTGTGACTGTGAACAGGGCCTAAGTGAGGGCAGTTTAACTTCTTAAAGATTTAGGGTCCTTTCACACGAGCGATCCGATCAGATCCGCCTGTCAGTTTTTTAGGCGGATCTGATTGGATCCCCCATGCATCCCTATGGGGCAGCAGATGTCAGCGGAGACATGTCCGCTGACACCCGCTGCCATCCGCATGCGATCCTGTCCGTGAAATCCCGATGGATGGAAACCCTATTTTTCATCCGTCCAGGGGATCGGATGGGATCGGATGAGAGCGAACAGGCGGTCCACTCTCATCCGATTCCCCCATAGAGATGCATGGGGCTCTGACACCTCCCTCTCCGCACACAGAACGTTAAGGGAGCTGTAACCTGCCTGCTCAGCGGGGGATCTGTGTATCGATCCCCTACTGAGCAGTACGGATCCGCCTACGGAGGCGGACCGTGTGAAAGGAGCATAAGCCTTTTTCTGACACTTGTTGCATATAAGTTAAAAATCTGTATTTTTTGATAGGAAATCACTTAGAACCCTCACAGATTAAATATATATATTAGCAGAGACCCTAGAGAAAAAAAAATGGCGATCGTTGCAATATTTTATGTCACACAGTATTTGCTTAGCGGTCTTTCAAACACAATTTTTGGTGCAAAAAATACACTTTAATTTAATTTAAAAAAAAAAAACGAAACCGTAAAGTTTGCCCAATTTTTTGTATATTGTGAAAGATGATGTTGCGCTGAGAATCGTGAGCTTTATTCTAAGCAAAAAAATGGTGATTCTCATTTTATCCAGAATCGTACAGCTCTAGTTTATACCCACTAAAGTCTTTCCTTGCACTACATAATTGTCTAAAGGGGATTGCACAGTCCTATTGTAACATATGTGGTCAGCCTAACATTTACAATACTCTCCCATTGTTCAATGTCTGGTGCCAGCTCTGGGAATTTCACAACATATTCTTTCAATTCATTGTCAACTATCTTTTGTACAAACGTCATGAGGAAGTCAGTCCATAGCTGCCTTCTCTTAAACGTCTGCCTGCTTTATATGCAAATAAATTATTAAATATATATACTATATATATATTGTGTAGTACACAAACCTGTCCATAACACTTAATGCTCAATTAGGTAAGTGCCCTTTTGTTTAGTAGAAGTAAAGCATGCATTTTTTATTATGCATTTGTGTATGTATCATGCAGTGAACAGATACTCTGGTTTCCACTCTGAAGTTTAGTTCCTCCTAATTTGCATCCACATATCACATACTGTATATAGAACTGAAATCTGTGTCTACTCAAATGTTTCTCTTGAGCTGATTGTAAATGCAGTAAAAAAGGCAGTTAGGAACATATTTACAGTGCCTTGCGAAAGTATTCGGCCCCCTTGAACTTTGCGACCTTTTGCCACATTTCAGGCTTCAAACATAAAGATATAAAACTGTAATTTTTTTTGTGAAGAATCAACAAGTGGGACACAATCATGAAGTGGAACAAAATTTATTGGATATTTCAAACTTTGTTAACAAATAAAAAACTGAAAAATTGGGCGTGCAAAATTATTCAGCTCCTTTACTTTCAGTGCAGCAAACTCTCTCCAGAAGTTCAGTGAGGATCTCTGAATGATCCAATGTTGACCTAAATGACTAATGATGATAAATAGAATCCACCTGTGTGTAATCAAGTCTCCGTATAAATGCACCTGCACTGTGATAGTCTCAGAGGTCCGTTTAAAGCACAGAGAGCATCATGAAGAACAAGAAACACACCAGGCAGGTCCGAGATATTGTTGTGGAGAAGTTTAAAGCCGGATTTGGATACAAAAAGATTTCCCAAGCTTTAAACATCCCAAGGAGCGCTGTGCAAGCGATAATATTGAAATGGAAGGAGTATCAGACCACTGCAAATCTACGAAGACCTGGCCATCCCTCTAAACTTTCAGCTCATACAAGGAGAAGACTGATCAGAGATGCAGCCAAGAGGCCCATGATCACTCTGGTTGAGGTGGGAGACTCAATCTCACGTATGCTGCACAAATCTGGTCTTTATGGAAGAGTGGCAAGAAGAAAGCCATTTCTTAAAGATATCCATAAAAAGTGTTTAAAGTTTGCCACAAGCCACCTGGGAGACACACCAAACATGTGGAAGAAGGTGCTCTGGTCAGATGAAACCAAAATAAAACTTTTTGGCAACAATGCAAAACGTTATGTTTGGCGTAAAAGCAACACAGCTCATCACCCTGAACACACCATCCCCACTGTCAAACATGGTGGTGGCAGCATCATGGTTTGGGCCTGCTTTTCTTCAGCAGGGACAGGGAAGATGGTTAAAATTGATGGGAAGATGGATGGAGCCAAATACAGAACCATTATGGAAGAAAACCTGATGGAGTCTGCAAAAGACCTGAGACTGGGACGGAGATTTGTCTTCCAACAAGACAATGATCCAAAACATTAAGCAAAATCTACAATGGAATGTTTCACAAATAAACATATCCAGGTGTTAGAATGGCCAAGTCAAAGTCCAGACCTGAATCCAATCGATGATCTGTGGAAAGAACTGAAAACTGCTGTTCACAAATGCTCTCCATCCAACCTCACTGAGCTCGAGCTGTTTTGCAAGGAGGAATGGGCAAAAATTTCAGTCTCTCGATGTGCAAAACTGATAGAGACATACCCCAAGCGACTTACAGCTGTAATCGCAGCAAAAGGTGGCACTACAAAGTATTAACTTAAGGGGGCCGAATAATTTTGCACGCCCAATTTTTCAGTTTTTGATTTGTTAAAGTTTTGAAATATCCAATAAATTTCGTTCCACTTCATGATTGTGTCCCACTTGTTGTTGGTTCTTCAAAAAAAATTACAGTTTTATATCTTTGTTTGAAGCCTGAAATGTGGCAAAAGGTTACAAAGTTCAAGGGGGCCGAATACTTTCGCAAGGCACTGTATCGTACCCCATGATTTCCAAAGAGTACCATTCATATCTGTGCGACTTCAAAGTAGTCCTTGCACTACTTTGGTCCGAATTTGATGCATTTTGAGGTCCAGTCAAAATTGCAGCAAAATCGACTTTTAGGTCACACAAGTGTGAAAAGGGCCTTGCAGCGAATGGTCTGAAAAAGAGAAAAAAATCCAGTGAGCTGCAGTTGTGTGGACAAAAATGCCTTGTTGATATCAGAAGAGAATGGGCAGACTGGTTCGAGATGATAGAAAGGCAACAGTAACTCAAATAACCACTTACAACCAAGGTGTGTAGAATACCATCTCTGAATACACAACACGTCGAACCTTGGAGCAGATGGGCTACAGCAGCGAGGACCACACCGGGTGCCACTCCTGTAAGCTAAGAACAGGAAACTGAGGCTACAATTTGCACAGGCTCACCAAAATTGGACAAAAGAAAATTGGAAAAACATTGCCTAGTCTGATTAGTTTATTTATTTCAGGTACTTGTATAGCGCTGTCAATTTACGCGGCGCTTTTACATATACATTGTACATTCACATCATTTCAGCTGCAACATTCAGATGGTAGGGTCAGAATTTGGCATAAACAACATGAAAGCATGGATCCATCCTGCCTTGTATAATCGGGTAAGGCTGGTGGTAGTGGTGAAATGATGTGGGGGGATATTTTCTTGGCACGCGTCTGGCCCCTTAGTACCAATTGAGCATCGTTTAAAAGCCACGGCCTACCTGAGTATTGTTGCTGACCATGTCCATCCCTTTATGACTACACTCATAAGGGAGTTCACTGTAGTCCATTGGCCTCCAGAGTCTCCAGATCTCAATCCAATAGAGCACCTTTGGGATGTGGTGGAGCCGGAGATTTGCATCATGGATGTGCAGCCGACAAATTTGCAGCAACTGCGGGATGCAATCATGTCACTATGGACAATATCTCTTGAGGAATGTTTCCAGGACTTTTAAGCCTCATACACATGAGGTGTGTGTGTGTGTGTGTGTGTGTGTGTGTGTATATATATATATATATATATATATATATATATATATATATATATATATATATATATATATATTTATTTTGAGTAATTTTTTAGCAAAAAAAAAAGATGATTTTTACATGTAGGTGAGAAATGCTAGAACTGGCCTGGATAGGAAATGGTTATTCAGGACAATATCCGTCCGATAAAAAATTGGAAGACCACACATGCTCAGAAATTAAAGAATACATTACAATACAATGCAACACATTACATTACTTCCGCAGTTGTATTCTATCATACGAGAATTTTCAGAACTTTAGTAAACTCTTCATTTTTGATATGAGACTAGAATGCAAAAAAAAAAAAAAAAATCTTATATATATTGCTATAATGTTAACTTTTTACTCACATGTGTGGTGCTAACGTTCTTTACATATGCAGTCACGATCTATGTATGTGTTCGCTTCTGCATGCGAGCACAAGGGGATGGGGCGCTTCGATTTTTAAAAAAACTATTATTTTATTTATTTTGTTTCACCGTCTCTTTCTTTATTTATTTAAAAACTTTTTTATTCCTATTAAAAGAAATGTAAAAATCCCTTGTAGTAGGAATAAGGCATGACTGGTCCTCTCCTCTACCCTGAAAAGCATTAGATAAAAAAAAAAATCAATATCTGCTTTCCAGGGGGAAAAAATGGCAGTGTTTACATTTGCCAGAGCAGGAAGTGACAGCATGACGTCCCTTCCGGCCTCCCAGGATCATAGAAATGGCCAGCTCTATAGTAATCCAGGGACGTCCCCTCCCGCTGCTTGTTAAAGCAATCCAGCAGCTATTCAGCCGCTAGAATAGTTTTTACGAGAGTGGGAATCACCGGCTGAAAACAAAGCTACAGGCATCATCCAGATATCACCACTTCAACCTAAGGGCATCCTAAGATGGCTTTGTGGGGGGAAGTGGTTAAATGAAAATCGTATGTTCTGGTATTGTATGAGAACAATTTTTGTGTTTCTCCCTTCGGATAATTTTGCGTGAACTGTCGTGATCAGCATTCGAAAGCTGTGTACTAACAATCAGATTATCGTTCGATCGCTTTGAAAGCGGTATTTTCCGTCCAATTTTCTTTTTGTGTAATGGACCAGCTACTGTACAAATAAATCTAATGTAAAGTCATGCTTATCCTTTTGTAATCTAGCGATATGAAGACATTTTATAACGTGTTTAGCATGTAGAGCGGTATTGTGTGCATGTTTTTCAGCTGAATCTACCTTATGTAGACATAGATTTCACAAAATCTAGCTATTCTTTCAAAATGCTAAGATCGCTTTACTGTGGCAATATCAAGAGAAGTTGTGGGTTGAGTAAACCTTTAAAATAGTTGCTGCTAGAAGCTGCCAAATCTTGACATTCACAGCTTCGGCAGTCCCCTTGCTTTCAAAGTGCTTTCACTTTGGAGAGGACATAGCAATGTTGCTGGCCATAAACTCCGTCTGGTTTCTGATAAAAGAGCAGACATTTGCTCAGTGGATGGCTCTGTCCGCAATCTCTTGTCGCTTATTGGATCCTCTTTGAGCCTAGGTTCAGAATGGATGTGGTTCACACTGATGCAAATCTGATGTGTTCCAAAACGCGTAGATTCGCATGTCAAGTAAAATAACCTTGTTTCAATGAAGGCTGTTCACATCTATGTGGTGCGATTCTGATGCAGTTAAAGGGTCCTCTGCATGTTTGGTGCGATTTTAAGCTCCATAGACATCAATGGAACCACAGTCCAATCGCATCTCTGTTCGAATGTAATGCATATCCAGCAGTTTTGTTTTCTAGATTTTTACTTTTACCCTTTCTCTCCTCCTCACAGAATTGCATTAGAATTGCAGCTGTAGAGCACAAATCCCTCCGCAAATTTGCACTGTACTCTCATTCCAAACTGCATGTAAATGGCACTGCATCCAGTTTTAACCTAGGCTCAGTATGGACCAGGGCTCAGTGGAGGTTTTATTTCCTAGCTTATCTAGAAGGGCCACCTGAAAGTTGTTTTTTTTTTCCTTCTTTTTTTTTTTTTTTTATAAGGCTCCACTCCCATCTAAGCGATTTTTTTCTGCTTGAAGCTTGTAGCTCTAAAATGCTCAACAATCCAAATTCTATTCATTTCGATGGCATCTGGTTACATCTGAGCATTTTGTCGCCTGAAGCAAAATGTCTGTTGCACAAAAAAGTACATGAGCTTCTTTTTGGCAGATTACAGGTGTCTTTGGCACCATAGACCTCAATAGAAATGCCTGAAGAGCGTTTTGTCGGTCATTTTCTGCTCAAACAGCAGCTCTCCACCCCTAATTTCCTCTCCTTCTCTTCCTCCTAGTGCTTTCTATTGGCTAAACAAAAATGCCTGAAGCTGTAAAACGCTTGTAATACGCTTCTAAAAAGCTGCAAAATGCTTAAAAAAACGGCAGTAAATTGATACGCTCAGGTGTGAATGGAGCCTTACAAATACATTATATCACATCTGTTTTGTTTGTACATGGTTTATCCATTCAACAACAGAACCACAGGGGTTTAGCAGCATTCTAAAATGTCCAAAATCTTCCTAGAAACAAATGGCCAGTAAAGAAAGACAGCTAACCACATCAGGGCCCAGGGGCCCTATGCATATGTGAGTCAAAATGTGGCACCCAGCACACATATCTTAAAGCTGGCCATACATCAAGTGAATTTCAATCCATGTTTGGCCACTGTGGTTAAATAGAATTCAATCTACTAATCAACTTCTGCTATAGACTGCAGTGCTGATCAGTGAATATTCTGATTGCAGGCAAGTCTCCCCACTGTCAGAATACAACGTCACAAGGGGGAGGATTCCCACATTCCCCTTAAATGTGTGGCTAGGAGAATTGGTCCGGTTTATTTCATTCAACCTGCTGGTTTAACGAAAATAACTAATATATGGGCAGCTTAAAATGTATGTAAACCCCATTCAGGAAATTTGACCTGGGCACAGATATCTCTAGTGTTTACCTAATCTCTCTCCAAAGCCATAAGTCCCATGTCTTTCTGATGCTCCGTTCCTCTATTATCAGCATTATAACTTCTGACTCTGTTCATCTGGGTACAGAGAGCTGGTCTATTCACAGCACAGCTCTGTTTGTTTCTTCCTTCCTCTGCCTATGTGTGTGTGTGTGTGTGTGTGTGTGTGTGTGTGATTGGGGGAGGGTGCCTTTCTTTCAATAAGCTGTAAGCAGTGTTTGCCAAGGGGTGCCTTTCATTCAATAAGCAGTGTTTGCCAAGACTCCACACCCAGTCCTAGAACAGGAAAAAAAAATTCTAACACAATGTTCACTTTATAAACAGTGTAGAAAGCGGAAGACAGCAGATATACAAATAAAACTTATGTAGGGAGACTGCTCTCATTTCTGTGTATTATCTGAGGATGTTCACTTTGCTGGGTATATGTTAGGGTGCAAATATCCCTCTGTTCCTAGTAGCTCAATGAACATGAGCATTCAGAAAAGCATTTTCTTTTCTAGATGTTATATCCCGGTGAATGGTTTCTGCAGCAACTGCAATCAATAATGGAAACCTGTACTGGGAAACAAATACATTGTCATTATTAACCTCTCCTGAAAATCTTAGACTGACATTATGGCCGTCCAATATTCTTGCTATTTTCTGAGGCTCTTTAGGGCTCATTTACACTTGCTTTAAAACATGGCTTTGGACACGCTTTTTTAAAGCACTCTGAACGCCAGTTAAAGCTCCTGTCACTAAACTTATATTCCTGGTTACACCTTGCCTTTGCTTTGCCGTGCTTCAAAAATGTAACCCTTGTCACTTTAGTGGCGCTTAAAATCTTCTTCAAAGTCTTCACAGAAGTCTATGACAAAGCACAACCGAAGTATTAAAAAAGCATGTTGAAGCGGTAGGCACTTTAATGTGTGTTAAAGTCCAAGCAAGTGTAAGCGCTCATTTACACTTGCTTTGGCTTCAACGCACATTAACCTTCTTAGCGGTATTCCTGAGCGTGGCTCAGGGTTAAATTTCAGAGCCACACTCGGGGTACCGCCAGAAGCATCGCTGGATCCTGTAAGTGGGGTTACTTACCTTGTCACCGGGATCCAGCGATGTGTCCCGGTGGTGTCTAGCGGCGGTTCTTCCTCCCGATCCTCTCCGTGCCCCGGCTTCCGTCTCCTGCGACGTGACGTTCACAGGGGGGTGGAACCGGCGGCAAATTCAAATGTAAAACACACTGATACAATTCAAAATAAAAAAAAAAAAAAATCACGTTAGTTTGCCCCCCCAGTGCCCTTTCCTGCAGTTTTACTGTACATATATATATTACAGTTGGTTTGGGCTGCTCATTCACAAGAATTGCATGCAAAATAATGGTACTGCTTTCAGCACCTAAAATCCGAAAGAATCATACCACCAGGGAGGTTAAAGCACCTACCACTTCAACATGCTTTTTAGTTGTGTTTTTGGTGCTTTGGCGGTGCTGCAATTATGTTTTAGTGGTGGTTTGATGATGCTACGAGCAAGCTTTGTCATAGACTACTATGGAGTCTTTGAAGATGCTTCGAAGCACCACTAAAGCAACACGGGGTATAATTTTTGAAGCCAAAGCAAAAGCAAGATGTAAACAGGACTGTAAGCAAACTATTTTATTTAGTTTGTCCGAAGCCTTGTTTTGAAGCGAGTGTAAACTAGCCCTAAGTGACTTTAGTTGCTGGATAATTTTTCAAAGTATTTGACTTTGGGCTCATTTTATACTTGTTCCGGCTTCAACACATATTAAAGCGCCTGCTGCTTAAACATGCTTTTTTTATGTATTTTAGGTGCTTCGATGATGCTTCAGTGGTGCTTGGATGATGCTTCAAGTGAGCTTTGTCATAGACTTCTATGGAGGCTTTGAAAACGCTTTAAAGCACCACTAAAGCAAATTTTTTTTTCTTTTTTTAAGCAAAAGCAAGGCGTAAACAGGACTGTAAGCTAACCATTTTATTTAGTGGCAGGGGTTTTGACTGGCATTCCGAGAGCTTTAAAGCGGAGTTCCAGTCATTTTTTTTTTTTGTTCATTAAAAGTCAGCAGCTACAAAAAGTGTAGCTGCTGACTTTTAATAAACAGCAACTCACCTGTCCCACTATCTAGAAGGGGAATTCACCCCAGCTGTTTTCTCCCTGTGTCCTCCCTCGGCGGCGCCAGCATCTCTACTATGTGCACCCGGCTGTTACAGCTTGCTGCTTCACAGCCGGGTGCTCACTGCGCATGCGCAAGCAGCACTGGGCTCTGACTGGTCCCAAAGTCTTCTAGGACCTGTCGTGTGTCCCAGAAAACTTCAGAAGGCGAACGGAAGTGGGAGCAGGTACCTGTCAAAATCTGGTAACTGCTCCAAGCCCTCCCCCCTCCTCCCCTCCTCCCCATAAACTCCATTTGAGACACACAAACCAGGGAGGAGGCCTTAAAGCGGAGGTTCCACTTTTGGGTGGAACTCAGCTTTACCAAAGCGTGTCTGAAGCCTTGTTTTAAAGCAAGTGTAAACTAGTCCTGAACATACAGTGGGTACGGAAAGTATTCAGACCCCCTTAAATTTTTCACTCTTTGTTATATTGCAGCCATTTGCTAAAATCATTTAAGTTCATTCTTCTTCCTCATGAATGTACACATAGCACCCCATACTGACAGAAAAACACAGAATTGTTGACATTGTTGCAGATTTATTAAAAAAGAAAAACT
Source organism: Pelophylax lessonae (assembly GCF_965119305.1). Classification (NCBI taxonomy): domain Eukaryota; kingdom Metazoa; phylum Chordata; class Amphibia; order Anura; family Ranidae; genus Pelophylax; species Pelophylax lessonae. The sequence goes on along the minus strand of NC_138771.1, from coordinate 214,291,279 downwards.
GAAATATCACATGGTCCTAAGTATTCAGACCCTTTGCTCAGTATTTAGTAGAAGCCCCCTTTTGATCGAATACAGCCAGGAGTCTTTTTGGGAAAGATGCAACAAGTCTTTCACACCTGGATTTGGGGATCCGCTGCCATTCCTCCTTGCAGATCCTCTCCAGTTCTGTCAGGTTGGATGGTAAACGTTGGTGGACAGCCATTTTTAGGTCTCTCCAGAGATGCTCAATTGGGTTTAAGTCAGGGCTCTGGCTGGGCCATTCAAGAACAGTCACGGAGTTGTTGTGAAGCCACTCCTTTGTTATTTTAGCTGTGTGCTTAGGGTCATTGTCTTGTTGGAAGGTAAACCTTCGACCCAGTCTGAGATCCAGAGCACTCTGGAGAAGGTTTTCGTCCAGGATATCCCTGTACTTGGCCGCATTCATCTTTCCCTCGATTGCAACCAGTCGTCCTGTCCCTGCAGCTGAAAAACACCCCCACAGCATGATGCTGCCACCACCATGCTTCACTGTTGGGACTGTATTGGACAGGTGATGAGCAGTGCCTGGTTTTCTCCACACATACCGCTTAGAATTAAGGCCAAAAAGTTCTATTTTGGTCTCATCAGACCAGAGAATCTTATTTCTCACCATCTTGGAGTCCTTCAGGTGTTTTTTTAGCAAACTCCATGCAGGCTTTCATGTGTCTTACACTGAGGAGAGGCTTCCGTCAGGCCACTCTGCCATAAAGCCCCGACTGGTGGAGGGCTGCAGTGATGGTTGACTTTCTACAACTTTCTCCCATCTCCTGACTGCATCTCTGGAGCTCAGCCACAGTGATCTTTGGGTTCTTCTTTACCTCTCACCAAGGCTCTTCTCCCCCGATAGCTCAGTTTGGCCGGACGGCCAGCTCTAGGAAGGGTTCTGGTCGCCCCAAACGTCTTCCATTTGAGGATTATGGAGGCTACTGTGCTCTTAGGAACCTTAAGTGCAGCAGAAATCTTTTTGTAACCTTGGCCAGATCTGTGCCTTGCCACAATTCTGTCTCTGAGCTCTTCAGGCAGTTCCTTTGACCTCGTGATTCTTATTTGCTCTGACATGCATTGTGATCTGGAAGGTCTTATATAGACAGGTGTGTGGCTTTCCTAAACAAGTCCAATTAGTATAATCAAACACAGATGGACTCAAATGAAGGTGTAGAACCATCTCAAGGATGATCAGAAGAAATGGAAAGCACCTGAGTTAAATATATGAGTGTCACAGCAAAGGGTCTGAATACTTAGGACCATGTGATATTTCAGTTTTTCTTTTTTAATAAATCTGCAACAATGTCAACAATTCTGTGTTTTTCTGTCAGTATGGGGTGCTATGTGTACATTCATGAGGAAGAAGAATGAACTTAAATGATTTTAGCAAATGGCTGCAACATAACAAAGAGTGAAAAATTTAAGGGGGTCTGAATACTTTCCGTACCCACTGTATACAAGTGGAAGTGCTTAGAATGACCCTTGAAATTCATATACAATAAGACCACCTCCAAAACAGGAATGGTTTTGCAGGTAGAGGCCACTGACATTTTATTTTCCCTACTCATCTTTTCTTACAGTTTTTCACTATTTTTGCATTTGGCTAGAGTCAGTGTAACTACTTGTAGCATGAGGCGATACCTGGACCTTATAGAGGTTGCACAGGGAGTCCAGCTGCCAGAAGGTTTTCTGTGTCTCCCAGCACAGTCCCAAGAGCATGGAGAAGATTCCAGGAGACATGCAGTTACTCTAGGAGAGCTGGACATGGCTGTAAAAGGTCCTTAAACCATCAGCAGGACCGGTATCTGTTCTTTTGTGCAAGGAGGAACAGAATGAATACTTCTGGAGCCCTACAAAATGACCTCCAGCAGGCCACTGGTGTGAATGTCTCTGACTAAACAATCAAACAGACTTTGAGGGTAAACTGAGGGCCCAATGTCCTCAGACACCTAACCATGGGCCATGTGCTCACTGCCAAGGACCGTGGACCTCAATTGGCATTTGCCATTGAACACTAGAATTGACAGGTCCACCACTGGCACCCTGTGCTTTTCACAGATGAGAGCATGTTCACACTGAGCACATGGGACAGATGTGAAAGAGTCTGGAGAAGCCGTAAGGGAATGTTATGCTGCCTGTATCATTGTTCAGCATGACCAGTTTGGTGGTGGGTCAGTGGGGAGGCATATCCATTGAGGGATGCACAGACCTCCAGAGGCTAGACAATGGCACCTTGATTGCCGTTGGGTATCTGGGTGAAATCCTCGGACCCATTGTCGGACCCTTCGCTGGTGCAGTGGGTCCTCCTTGGATCCTCCTGGTGCACGACAATGCCCAGTCTTATGTGGTTTGAGAGGATGCAGTAAGCATCCCCTAGGGACACTTAACCCTTTGATCGCCCCTGGTGTTAACCCCTTCCCTGCCAGTGCGATTAGTACAGTATCAGTGCATATTTTTTAGCACGGATTACTGTAGTAATGTCACTGGTCCCCTACAAAGTGACCGTTAGGTGTCCGATCTGTCCGCCACAATGTTGCAATGTTGGTCGCCTGACAAGTCGCCGTGGGTCGGCTGCCATAGATTAGCACAGGACCCGTCCTAATAGGAGCGACACAAGTCGCTCCGACTTAGAAAAAGGGTCCTGAGCTACTTTGGGGCGACCTGGAGCGACCTGCATTGACTTCAATGATATGAAGTCCGTGCATGCCGCTCCGGCAAAGTCGGGTCGCGCCTATGTGAACCGGCTCTAAATTGTAGATGCCCCTAGTTTGTAGAACCTTTGTACAAACCAATCAATATACACTTATTGGGATTTTTTTTTTTTTACCAAAAATATGTTGCAGAATACATATTGGCATAAACTGATGAAAAAATGTTTACATTTTTTTTTTTATTGGCTGTGTTTTATAGCAGAAAGTAAAAAAATATTATTTTTTTTTTTTTTAAGATTTGTTGCTCTTTTTTTTGTTGTGCAAAAAATAAAAACCGCAGAGGTGATCAAATACCACCAAAAGAAAGCTCTATTTTTGGGGGGGAAAAAGAACATCAATTTTATTTAGGTACAGTGCAATTGTCAGTTAAATTAATGCAGTGCCGTGTCACAAAAAATGGCCTGGTCATTAAGGGGGTAAAACCTTCCAGTCCAGAAGTGGTAAAGCAACCTTGTCAAGTAAAATAGTTTCTGTTTAACCCCTTAATAATCCTTAATTTACTGTAATCAACCTTAAGTCCTTATTCTCCATTGAATTATTTTCCTGATGATTTTTTTATTTTTTATTCTATTTTATAAACTACTAATAATCAAAACATTTTTGTTTGCTCTGTTCATTAATGTCTTTATACCTAAACTATATTTATACGTTTTACATTGAAAAAACAAAATCGCAAAATTAAAAAAAAAAATGTATTTCATTTGTAAAATAACATTTCAAGGCTTTGTACTATTGCTGACAGCTGAAGTGTAAACAAAAAAGTTGTGGTAGGTATCGGTAATTGGTATAGACGAGTACTAAAATAAAAAAAAATAAAAAAACCCTAATATAACTTAATGGTAATTCTTTATTTCTTTACACATTTCAATTTTTTTTTTTTATTACATTTCTTAAATTAATTGAAGCAAAGAGTATTATGTCTTATTTTATTGCCATCTTTTTTGATTACTTAATGTTCAGGGGTTATAAATCTTTAAAATAAAGTTCTTCGAATCGTGATCTTTATTCTAAGCAAAAAAATCATGATGCGCAGATCCCCCCCCTCCTCCTCCTCCTGCACGGTCACTCTGGGCAAGTCCAGAGAAGCACAGTTAGGCTGGATACACACTATAAGATTTTCTGAAGACTTTTTCCTTCATTTCCTTTTTCTATGTAGTGCAAGGGCCTGCCAGATTGCATACAAATTGAAATTGTTTAGGTTTGACCTCAGATTATATGGTTTTGGTAAGTCTAAAGGAAAAAGTCTTCAGAAAATCTTATAGTGTGTATGGCCCATAAGTGTAGTTCAGCTGCACATGCTCAGTTTGGTCTCTATTGCTCAGAGAACACTTCCTGGTTTTAGCTGAGCTATTTGGGTCACATGGTATTGCCATGGGCGTGTATACAGATCCTAAATGACAGCCCAGTCCCTCCCTCCTCTTCCATGCCTAGTAACTAAAAAAAGAACACAGGGGGTGGGATTTCACATCTTGATTGATGAATGATGATTTTTTTTTTCTTGGGAGGGTACATGTGATCAGCAAAACCAAAGAAATTCCAGCGCTGGAGCTGTGGCAGTCTCAATAGATGATTGATAATAACTCCACCTGTGGTGCTGCTAATAAAGGTGCTGAACCAGCACAAAAGTATACAGAAAACAAGGAGATCAGTGCTAACATCAGGTTAGCGCTGATCTCCTTGTTTTACATGTTATCAGCACAGAGCCAATCAGCACTGCCCAGACATGTGCAGACAGAGAATTGGGGTCTTGAAGCCTAATAGGACAATCGTGGGAGAAAGGAAAACTCCTCCTACAAACTATCAGCACTCACTGATACAAGTCACAAGATTGCTCTAACTGCTATATACAGCTGATGGAAAAAAAAGTACAGTATTTATCAGTTTATATTTACTAAAATAATTGCATTTCCATGTTCTGTGTACTGTAGGAGACCAGATATAGTGAATGCAGGATCTGGGTTTAGTAACACTTTAACCACTTTAATACCGGGCACTTTCCCCCCTTCCCGCCCAGGCCAATTTATAGCTTTTAGCGCTGTTGCATTTTGAATAACAATTGCGTGGTCATGCCAAACTGTACCTAAACCAAATTTATGTAATTTTTTTCCCCACAAATAGAGCTTTCTTTTGGTGGTATTTGATCACCGCAAGGTTTTTTCTTTTTTGCTAAACAAATAAAAAAAAAAAAAAAAAAAGTTTGGGGGAAAAAAAAAAGTTTTTTTTGTTTGTTCTACAATTTTGTAAATAAGTTTTATTCCTGCACTGATGAGGCCGCACTGATGGGCACTGATAGGTGGCATTGGTGGGCACTGATAGGTGGCATTGGTGGGCACTGATAGGCGGCATTGGTGGGCACTGATAGGTGGCATTGATGGGCACTGATAGGCGGCATTAATGGGCACTGATAGGTGGCACTGATGGGCACTAAAGGGCACTGATAGGCGGCACTGGTGGGCAGTAAGGGGCACTGGTGGGCAGCACTGATAGATGGCAATGATGGACACTGGTGGGCAGCACTGATGAGGAGGGCACTGGCGGGCAGCACTTATGAAGGGCACTGGTGGGCTCCCTGAGCCCTGATTGCCATCCCCGGTGGGCATCCCTGGGGTCATGTGTGGGCATCCCTGGTGGTTCTAGTGGCACCCCCCCAAGGGTCTGCACTGGTAATCAATGCTCTGATTGCCAGTGCAGACCCCCCCCCCTGTCAGAGCCGCAGATCGTCTCTCCTCTAGTCGTTCCTGTCAGGCACGAACTGAGGAAAGCCGATCAACGGCACTTCCTATTTACTATGTGACCAGCTGTGATTGGACACAGCTGGTCACATGGTAAAGATCCTACGTCAGTAGGCTCTTTACCGAGCTTGAAGATGCGGTGTGTCAGTGACACGCCGCATCACCGATCGCTGGGGGCTAGCAGAGCGCATTATCCTGCCGCCGTCATATGACGTCCGGTCAGGATAATGTAACCACCTTCCCACCGTCATTTGCCTATAGGGTGGGCGGGAAGTGGTTAAAGGATGAAACTCCTTATAACCCAAGCCCGAGGATGGTCTACCATCGTTACCTAAAATAACTATTTAATAATTCTTAAACCCTTTTATTTGACTGCAAACTGATTTTAATATTATCATCTAGTGCAGGAAATGTCACTCTTATTTAATGGTGGGCCATATTAGCATTATGGTTGCCTTTTTATAGGGTCGGTAGTATCTGTAAGACTAGTTGTCCATAGCACAGCACCTCAACATCCCCCCCCCCCCCCCCATTACAATAGATGTCACAAATCCCCCACCCTCCCTTACATCGTAGTGCCGCCCTCCTCCTCCATAATTACCATGTGCTGCTGCAGGAAAGAAGATGAAGGGGGGGGGGGGGACTGGGAAGCAGAAAGTGCAGGGTCTGGAGGAGGACCAGAGGAGGAGCTCTCCTCTCTACTGCTGAGACAAGGTGTGGATGGAGGCAAGGGGTTTGCTGCAGCTCCAGAAGAGGTGCGAGGGCCACATGAAATATCCTGGCGGACCTTGTGTTTGACACGTGCTCTAGTGTGTGCCCTGTTCTTGTTTTTCACCTTAAATGTTTAATATGTTACTTTGGATTGTCTGAATGTGATCTTCAGACCTATTCTTTTTTTTCTTCTACTCATTCCAGTTATGCAATAGAGCCTTGTCTCTTATTCAGTACCAAGATTACATTGCAATGCAGTTGTCATCAAACTATTACTGTGTATTGATACATACTACATGCTACTGTGAATAGGGGTATTCTGTACTCTTAAAGTGTACTTCCCGTACACTACCGTTTGCCTTTTTATTTCACAATCAATAAAAATATCATTAAAAGTGGAAGGTCCACCCTAGAATTACTGTACCACATTTGACTTCTATTTGTTCTTCAGTTGTCCAGCAATCGGCATTGGAAACTGCCAGCTATTTACCAGCGATACCATGCAACTGATATTGTTGCTAAGCTGCCTTCATGCTATCTCCATCTTTAACAGCATCAAAGTACAGAGTAAGTGTTTTCCAGTCAGAATTTGCAATCCTAATACATAAGTAGCAGGGGTAGGGATGATGAACTGAGCAACACCATGAGCTGATGGTCTCACTGGTAAATGGTCCATATTTCAAGGCTGATTGCTAGACATCTGGACAGAAATCAAACAATATATTTTCAAGGTACGTGTGTTAAATAGCTGTTTAAAGTTGAACCTCGGGATAAGCAAATATTGTGTAAATACAAAAATCATGTGTTAATTGAATCTTTATGTACTTTGTGTATTTCATCCATTTCTGTGCAGGATTGCAATGTGAAACGTTGCCTCTGTGCAGGAGCTTCCTGTAAAAAAGACCAGTCACTGATGATCTATCTTAAGCCTCATACACACGATAAGAAAATCGGAAGGAAATTTCGTCCGACGACCGATCTGCCGATTTTCGGATTGTTAGTATGGTGCTTTCGACAGCCGACTCCGACTTTTCGGCCGAAAAAATCCTGATGTGCAGGCTATAAAATTTTTGTCGTCCATAATACAACGTCTGATTTTCGTCTCATTAGTACAGCTTTTGATGGAAAAAAATCTTAAGAGCAAGACTAGGCATGCTCAGAGACGAAAGAACACATACAAATCAATCCAACACATGACATCACTTCTGAAGTAGAATTCTGTCGTACGGGAAAATTTGTATGAAAATAACCTCTTTACTTTCCACATCAGACTAGCATGCCACAAAAAACAGACGACAGGTTGTTCGATAATCTTATCGTGTGTACGGGGCTTTAATGTGTAGAGTGACTGGTCTTGTATCTGCCCCCTCTGGTAGCCTGTAGCAGGTGGAGCCCTCTGGACTAACAAATTGCAACCAACCGTACCTATAACTGGCCTTTGCAGCAAGGAGCACATGGAGGGTTGATGCACGTCAGAAAGTAACAAACAAAAATTCCCAGATCTCTTACCAGCCACCCTGCAGCTACCCGAATTGACCCTGTCTAACAGCTCACATTAAAACCAAGGGCTGCAGCTGCCATGTCATGGCACCCCAGTGTACTGCAGTCCTAACTCTATAATTTTGAGAGTCTTCCGAGTTGGAGCAAATACACTCACTGTCCACTTTATTAGGTACACCTTGCTAGTACCGGGTTGGACCCCCTTTTGCCCTCAGAACTGCCTTAATTCTTTGTGGCATTGATTCAAAAAGGTGTTGGAAACATTCCTCAGATTTTGGTCTATATTGACATGATCGTATAACGCTGCAGATTTGTCGGCTGAAAATCTCCCGTTCCACATCCTAAAGGAACTCTTGGATTTAGATCCGGTGACTGTGGAGGCCATTGGAGAACAGTGAACTAGTCATGTTGAACAAAGCAATTTGAGATGATTTGAGCTTTGTGACATGGTGCATTATCAGAAGATGGGTACATTGTAGTAGGGCTGCTCGATATTGGAAAAAAATTACATTGCAATATTTATTTTTTTTTCAACGATATATATTGCGATATTGAGAGACCCGTCAATCCAGGCTAAAGTCAACAATTACCTTACCATTGATTATTAATAATTTCACAAACAAGCAAGCTTCATTACAAGTGACAAAAAGGACAGCCAGGGTTAATGTTACTGTAGGGATGGGATGAGTTTTGCAGCAGCCTTCTTCTGATTGTATATATACTGCACTGGGAGTCCGGGACAGCCAGGGTTAATGTTACTGTAGGGATTCTGGGAATGGATGGAAATCATGAAGTATTGCAGCAGGGCATGCAGGCAGCAGCACAGCCTTCTTCTGATTGTAATTGCAGATACAGGGCAGGCCAGGGTTAATAATGGTATTGTACTCACTCAGGGACAGTCAGTGTGGATGATTCACAGTCTCGGGACTCACAGTGGTGGTAGGAGCCGGGAGAAGAACACAGCCTGACAGTGACTCGACATCCGTGCAGCCCACACGTTCAGTCTGCCGCTTCAGCTAGTTTTCTTGACCGGCACAGCGAACCAATCACGCCGTGAGTAGCGGCGCAGCGAACCAATCAGGTGTGCAGGCACGCGTGATTGGTTAGCTGTGCAGCTGCTCACGGCGCGCTGCTCACCGCTGAACGTGTGGGACGGATGTGTTCGGCTGCTGCAACAATCACTGTGAGTCCTCCCCCCGAGTCCCGACTTCTCCCTGCCTAATGCCTAAACATTGTATCTTCGGCGATGTGAATATCGCCCACGCCCGTAGAACGAAAGTCGATATCAGATCGATTATCGTTCAGCCCTACATTGTAGTCACAAAGGGATGGACATGGTCAGCAACAATCCTCAGGTGGGCCGTGATATTTAAACAATGCTCAATTGGTACTAAAGAGCCCAAAGTGTGCCAAGAAAATATCTCCCACACCATTACACCACCAGCCTGAACTGTTTATACAGTTCAGGCTGGATGGAACCATGCTTTCACATTGTTTACAACTAATTCTGACCCTACCACCTAAATGAAATCAAGACTCTGCAGACCAGGCAATGTTTTTCCAATCTTCTATTTTGGTGAACCTGTGTGAATTGTAGCCTCAGTTTTCCTGTTCTTAGCTGACCGGAGTGGCACCTGGTGTGGTCTTCTGCTGCTGTAGCCCATCTGCTTCAGGGTTCGAGGTGTTGTGTGTACAGAGATGGTATTCTGCATGCCTTGGTTGTAACGTGTGGTTATTTGAGTTACTGTTGCCTTTTCTATCATATCGAACCAGTCATTCTCCTCTGACATCAACAAGGCATTTTTGCCCACACAACTGCCACTCAATGGATATTTTCTCTTTATCGAACCATTCTCTGTAAACCCTAGAGATGGTTGTTCGGGAAAATCCCAGTAGATCAGCAGTTTTTCAATACTCAGACCAGCCCGTCTGGCACCAACAACCATGCCACATTCAAAGTCACTTAAATCCCCTTTCTTCCCCATTCTGTTGCTCAGTTTAAACTGCAGCAAGTCGTCTTCACCATGTCTAGATGGCTAAATGCATTGAGCTGCTGCCATGTGATTAGCTGATTAGTAATTTGTGTTACCAAGCAATTAAACAGGTGTACCTAAGTAAAGTGGCCGGGGAATGTATATAATGGATAGATGCCTGGAGGGAGCCCATCCCTCCTTAAAGGTACGGGGATTTAGTGGACACCCAGCAATAGCACAATGACAGTGAAGGCATCCAATTTGTCACCTCGCCAATTACCAACAGTACAAACAAATGGCAACCACCCCAAGCTTTTACTGGCCTTCAGGGCCTCTTCCATAGCTCTGCTCTCTGCATGGGTTGTATACAGTACAGTGATGTCACTGTTACTTTTACTAGATAACAAGGCTTGAAATAGCATTTGGTGTGCACAAAGATTTATATGCTGTGTCTGAGGTTTTTAATTTTTTTTTTTTTTAATTTTTTTTTGTGATGGAATTAAGCTTTAACCACTTGCCGACCAGTCACTGGGACTGTACTGCGGCAAAGTGGCTTGATTCCGTCCAGCGACGTAGACCTACGTCGCTGGACTCCTCCCCTTGAGGCTCGCTCCCGCTGTTTTCAGTCACAGCGGGAGTCTGGCCAGGGGAGGAGCGGCGGCTATCGCCGCCGCTCTTCCCCGATCGTCGGGGAATCGAGTCTGGAGATCCGCCCACTTGTGTAAACACAGCGGGCGGATCTCCTAAGTGACAAACAGTGACTGATTGCAGGGTTCAGCATAGCTGAACATTCGATCTGTCCCTGTGTCACTCAGTCACCTCCCCCCACACACGTCAGTAAGCACCAGGCATTAACCCCTCCCTCTCCAATAAAATTAACCCCTTCCCTACCAGTGTCATTTTTACAGTAACAGTGCATATTTATAGCACTGATTACTGTAGTAATGTCACTGGTACCCCCAAAAGTGTCAAAAATGTCAGTCAAGGGTCCGATCTGTCCGCCGCAATGTCACAATCCCGCAAAAGAAATCGCAGATCGCCGCCATTACTCGTTAAAAAGAAAAAAACACCAAAAATGACAGAAATCTTTCCCTTAGTTAGTAAACGCAATAACTTTTGCGCAAACCAATCAAAATACGCTTATTGTGATTTTTTTTTTGCCAAACATAGGTAGCAGAAAACAAATTGGCCAAAAATTTAAAAAAATTTTGATTTTTACATTTTTTTGGGGGGGAATTTCATATAAAAAAATTTGAAAAATATTGTTATTTTTTCAAAATTTACGCTCTTTTTTTTTTTTTTTTTTGTTTATAGCACAAAAAGTAAAAATTGCACAGGTGATCAAATAGCACCAAAAGAAAGCTCTGTTTGTGGGGAAAAAAGGACGTAAATTTAGTTTGGGTACGGCGTCGCACGACCGCGCAATTGTCTGTCGATTAAATTCGCACAGTGCCGAATCGCAAAAAGTGGCCTGGACGTAAGACCGCAAAATCCTCCGGTGGTAAAGTGGTTAATGTTCATACAGTAGTTCTGGGGTGAATGTTCGCTTTAAAGCTAGAGGAAGCCAGACAGTTGGCATTTTCAAAAGGAGGTGAACCATTCCATTCTCCCATGTTTTTCTAAGGATATGTTCCCATCAATATGGTGGCACCATTTCATTTTTAGCGGCATGCCTTTGCAAGCAATCCTGCTTGTGTTAGATCTTTGAGAATATAGGCATCTGGTGTTCTGTGCGGTTGATGCTCTTGTCTGTTCATAAATGAAATGTATTGGTCCTCTCTACAGCCCGGAGCTCAGGTGAAAGCTGGAGGGGCAGATCATAGAGGGGTGACTGAAATGTAGCCAGAATAGTTCCTATTCCCATCGCACACCTTCCTGGATATAGGCACATGAGTTGTGGGTGCTGCAGCGATCACCAGCTGGACACTGGATCTATCAGATACATACAAATTCGCCAGCACACCAAGGATCGTGCACAGCAGTCCAGAGAATTTTTTTATTCTATAAGGATCACATCAGGATAGGTGCAACGTTTGAGTCACGCAGGACCCCTTCGTCAGGCATATGAAATGTAGCCAGTTCAGCAGGAATCAGCCAAATTTTGATAAGTGTTACTGCTGTCTGTTCTACACAAGCTGGTCTAATGACTGGCTTCTGTCGAACGGTCCTGCTGGAAGACCAGCATTTGATCAGCGCTTGTGTGTTCTGTATTTCTGATCTGTGTATTCTAAATTGGGGGGGTCTCTGTGGTCAGAATAGAATAGCACACTGGGAAAGATCCCTGCATCCACATTGCTTGTGTTGACGTGGGGATCCATTTTTTTTTTTTTTGCTATCTGTCAACCAGGTAGTTGAACAAAAAAAAAAAAACTGCATGTACTGTATACCCAGCTTTTACCCTCCAATTTTGAGACTGAGCTTACACACTCTATGAGGAGTTGGAAAGGCCTGGGCTTCCTAACAGTTATATTATGGGAATAAAATTTACTCCTGGAGTCTTCAAATATGTAAAAGCAGGGGTGTAAATTAGACTCCATAATTTAGTACTGGTTTGACTGACCTTTTTTAAGAAGGGGGGGGGGGAAGGATAAAATGCAAATATTTTTTACCGATACATGAATGGCAGACAGATGTATATTATTAATGGTCTTCTGGCACAACGGTGGCGTAAATTGGTTATGTATGAGTTGTCTAATGCATATGTATTGTATATGTCAGTGACAGCTTGAATGCTGAGTTTTCATTTCCGGAATTATTTACTAAAACTCCTTTTTAAAATTGCTGCTCATGGTGAAGGCTGTATATGTCTGATGCAGAAGTGTGTCAGTTTCATAGTGTATTGAAATACCGAGAATAGCACAAGCAGACAGGCCTATGGGAAAAGTGAGCTTGACTCTTTTCATGAGCTCTGATAACTTGTTTACCTGGCCCAGCTAAATCTTCTTCTTCCTTTTTTTTTTTTTTCTTTTTTTTAGTCCCTGATCTAATTTCAAGTAAAATTGTATTACCATTTGCATTACTAATTACACTTTATAATAGCATATAGATGTCCTACTTTTAGCTTCCACAAAGCTGAATCCTGACCAAATACTAGAGGCTCTGTGCTTAGGTACTGCTAGTGATGGAGCACATACGTATGTAGGTATTGAATGACAAATGACCTGAATTTTCCTCCCATTATCAGTTCATCTTCTGTTTTTCATTCCGGTTTAGTTTTCAGCAGCGGCCAGGATAAAAAAAAATCTAGGAAGAATGATTGAAATCTAAATGAAAATTGCAGGCTCTGATTAAAAAGATTAAAATCTGGAAAGGATTAGGCATGTCCTTAATATCCTAAAAATGAATGTCCTTAACCCTTTTATAACCACGGGTCATTGGTGCCTAGATTTCCAGGCCAAATTTAGCTGTGACAATATGCATTGGTTAACAGGATGTGCCCACCTAAATATTTTACATGGTTTGTTTTTAAGTACCGTATGTTTAGGGCTTTTATCTAATATGTTGTTTTTTTTGTAAACTGACAAAAATGTGAAAAAAGTGCAATTTACAGTGACCCAACCGCTGTACAAAGCCTACCTTGCATATATAAACAGCAAGATAAACCTGTAAAATAAGACAGCAAATACTTGCTTTTCTTGCTGCTTACTATGAACTCTGCTGCAGTTTTGTGAAATTGCCCCCGAAATCTGTTGGGAAGTTACACTTGACTTCCAGGACTCCTGCAGCTCTCACTGGTTCCTCCCTCTGAGCTCCCTGTCAATTCAGGATAGATTAGTGACATGAAGTTCAGATAGTTTATAGTCCTTTATTGGAAAACCGTAACACTACTTTTTTTTATTTTCAGCCACTTTTTTGTTTTTGCATCTTTGTTTGTTTGGCTTCCTCTGTGCGAGGTACGATGACCGATTCGGCTGACCAGTTCTGGCTTGTTTGTAAACTTAGTCATTTGAACACTATGATTATCAAAGTGACCTCTGGATAGGGAAACCTGTTGATTGGTTGCTGTATCTGATAAGGTCGTTGTCAGATACTGTGCTGTCACAGAGCTGCCAGTACTGCTGTGAGAGTTAATTATTGGGTCCTGGCCAGGGCATCACGTTGAGGAACTTACAGTATAATGTACAGGAAAGCAGTAGAGATGCCTATAAATAACAGGGTCAGGTAGATCAGAGTATTCCCCTAAAAACCGGTTGATTTATTGAGCGAACAGCATTACTTCTGGCCATACACTGTGTGCATTTTGGCCAGACAAAATTTGCTTAGTGGTGACCCTACTGTCCCAACTGTATTCATCAAAAATTGATGATTAAGCAGGCCACAGATTATGCGATTCACAATCACGGTTGATGGGGAAATCCTTTCTGCGGAGCTGTTGTGTTCTCCCGATGGGCATGATAAAAATAAAACTGGCATGCTAGTTGTACCCAATTAGATTAATTGATTGACTTGGGTACAGTCAGCCTGCCCTTAGGTGGATCGAATCCATCTGTGGTTGACTTTAGATTGACATTTGTCAAAGAAGTTTGCTGGAGTTTTTTTTGGCTAAAAAGCAGCTGCATCCAAGTAGATGCAGCTGCTGCTTGGGTATTTGAACTGTCAAAAATACTACAACAGTAGTGGGAGGTTCATTCATCTGCCTTATGAGCGCACCGGTTGGTCTTAATTTCCCTGAAACCATGGCAGCAATATCTATGGCCCCTGCTGTCTAGAACTACCTTTCCTATAGTCTATAGTCTTCTTGTTGTACTGGAGACTTCTCTTACAGAATTTTACACTCTCGTAGCTCATGCAGAACCACTCTCTCTGCTCTCCTCCCCAGAGTTGGACTCCACTCCCCCCCCCCCCCCCCCCGCCCGGAGATTTACGCACACTTGAGCATAGCGTCTTTGGTGGTTTTGTTCTGGTACAATCGTTTTTACTGTAGCAAGCATACCCGCGACCATTCATCCACACAGGGCTACAACAAATCAAGCATAACATGAAAGGCATCATGGGCAGGGAAACCTATAAACAAGGGACTTTTATGAGTATTAAATGTCTACAAAGCGACCTAGAGTTCCAAACCGTAGGTCCACATATAATGCCTAGGCCAGAGGGCCAGCGAAGGGAGCCCATGTAGCAGGCAGACTGCTTTGTGTCAAGGGAAGAGGTGTGTGTGTGTGTGTGTGTGTGTGTGTGTGTGTGTGTGTGTGTGTGTGTGTATACTGGACACCCCCAGCAGGGGGGTTGGGGGTGGGATGAGTGAGGAGAAGTTGGGAGAGGTAGGAGGGTGCTTTTCCAGTGGAACGACTCTGTGGGAAAAGCGCAGAAAAATTGACCTAGCGGCAATACCACAGGTCAATGTACATCCCCTAGGATGGGGGGGGGGGGGGGCAGAGAAAAAAAGTTGAGTAAGGAGGGGGAGGAGTAGAAGTCATGCAGGTTGGGGAAAGAATTTAGTGGCCATTAGGAAAGTCAAAGGCAAGTGCTCTCGAAGATTTTCTTTTGAAAGGGGTAGGAGGAGTTGCGCCTCAGCCAGAACAACCAGTGGTACATTTGGACATAACGAAAAAATTCTGCAGGTGGTACCTCATGGGTGTCCTGGAAAGAGGTCCAGGAGGGTAGGGTGCTGGATGAAAGGAAGTGGTGAACCCATGAGTGGACCACCAGGAGAAAGATCCTGGTTGGTCAGAGCCTGGTGGGAATAGGGGGTTGTTAAAGAGGGGGAAGAGTGGAAGGAAGAGAGACAGGGTTACCAGAGTAAGTACATACAGAAATGAAGCTAAACTAGCTTCTCCAACATAGTGGACTTTATCGGCACAGCATGAGGCAATGTATATTAAAAAAATACCAAATTTTATGAGGATAGCATTAAAAGTACACCCTCGACAGATGTCAACAGATACCCAATCCTAGTGTATGGAAATGGAGAGAGCCACAGTGAATCATAGAATGTTGGTATCCAACCAGTAGAGTCCAATAAATACAGTATCGATGTAGATCACCAAGGCTTGGCCTATTGCTCCATACTAAAACGTCAACTCGTTTCACAAGATATATTTGCTTCTTCAGGACTGATTGGGTGGGCGCTTTTTAATAAATTGAGAAAATATACAGTATTATATATAATCTCTCTCTCTGTCTCTCTCTCTGTCTCTGTCTCTGTCTCTCTCCAATCCTTCCAGTGGTTTGGATCTGATATAAACAGACAGGCTGTCAGTTTTCATCCGATCTCCCTATAGAGGAGCGCGGGACTCTGACAGGTCCGTCTTTGCACAGTGAGTGGAGACAGGCCTGTCATCCCCCTACTCAGCGGGGATTAACATAGCGATCCCCACTGAGCAAGCGGAGTCCATCCATACAGATCCGCCCGTGTGAAAGGGGGCTAAGATCAATAGCCAAAGGTTCAAGGGCAAGAATGAATAAGGTTGGTAACAGGGGACAACCCTGCTGGTCCCTCTGAGGATCAGGAAGGAAGCCTAAGCACATAGCCAAGATTACAAAGGAGTGGCAACTCTGCGAATGTCCTTGAATGGCCCAGCCACAGCCAAGACTTGAACCAGATTGAACATCTCTGGAGAGATCTGAACGGCTATGCATCGACGCTCCCCATCCAACCCAATGGAGCTTGAGAGGTCCTGCAAAGAAGAATGGGAGAAACTGCCAAAAAATAGATGTGCCAAGCTTGTAGCATCATACTCCAAAAGACTTGAGGTTGTAATTGGTGCCAAAGGTGCTTCAACAAAGTATTGCGCATAGGCCGTGAATACTTATGTACATGTGATTTTTTTTTTTTTTTTTTTTTAATTTTTATTTCTCTTTTGTTCATTGACAGACACAGCTCCTTATCTTCTTGACCATTGGGTTATACAGCACCCTACAGAAGTAGCACACTAGGCAGAAAAAAAGCTTGACTACGCTTATGGGGCAGTCCCAGGGAGTATACTTCCACTCTCCGCTATAGACACTCTTTTTTTTTTTTTTTTTCTGCCTAGTCAGGAGTAAGGACCTAGTTCCTTGCTGGGATCTCTGGTCCTGGCAATTTTTTTCCTTTTTAAATGGAACTTTTTCCTATCTTTATTTTGTTCCTGTGAGAATCTACACTCATCTGACAGACTGGATAATCTAGATTCAGAGGGTCCCCCCAGTCTGGCCAGCGAGCGCACGCAGGACTTAGTTCCGCGCTAGGTCGGCCACAATAAAGCCCCACTGGACAGGGGCTGGCCTGCGAGTTAAACACCTTGCGAGGGCGCATATGACCTGGCCTCGGCCTGAGTCGCAGCGTTCCCTCTGGCCGACGCAGCGGTGCCCACCCTCTTCCTGGTATGGTAAGTAGCTGTCCCCCCCTCTTCCCCTGGAGGGTTTTGGCGTGGACGTGGGCCCCTCCCTGGGACAGTGGGACCCCCAGGTTCCCCTTCTTTCAGCCCCTCTAAAATTTTGGTTGTCAGTCACTGTGGGTCTTCCGCCCCCCCCCCCCCCCTCCTCCCTGGGTAAGGTTATGAGCTAGCTTTTGCCAAATGCTCATAAGGGGGGCTTGTTGGGAGTTGTTGCTGATTGTATTTTTCCTGGTGCGCAACGGGGTTGAGCAAGTTTCCTCGCCACCCTGGGGGTTGGTGACTAGGACAGGGATGTCCTCTGGGGCTCCCTGCTGCAGTTTATGGGCTGGGGGAGCAGATGGTTTAGCATCTGTTGGTCCACGCCTCACGCGGCCGGATTCGGCCAAAAATTTAGGCCGCGGCCTACTGGTCGGGAGCTATGTGGAGCGGCCCCAGTGAGAGTGGCTGAAGCCACTACCCTCCGTTTGGGCATCTGCCCTCTCCTCTGCTACCCCTGGGTGGTTGGCTCTGCTGGGGCTCGTGCCCAATCACCTTGGCGTCCACAAAAAAAGCTTGTGGCCTACTATGCCATGCGGCGGAGTCGATCGCCTCCGTTGGGGGGTGGCCCCTGTGAGGTTACTGAAGCCCCCTGCCTGACTGGATTCAATGCACTTGCTGCTGGGCCTGCACAAAAATTTGGGCCGCGGCTTGCGGCCTACTAGGCCATGCGGCCAGCTTGGTGCCTCCCTTGGAGGGGTGGCACTGTGGGGGCGGTTATTTTTTTGATGGCAGCCATAATTGTTTAGGGCACTTTCCCCTTTTTTAGTGCTGCGGGCAAATCTGGGTACCCTGCCTGCATGTCTGCACCGTGAAGGGCGGCACCCTTGATGCTGCGTCAGATGCGCCGGTCCCTTTTGGCACCCACAGGCCCTCTAAAGCGGCGAGAGTGTTCCCCTTTTCCGCTTACTTTGACAACATTGTCACAAAACAGTGGGGTTGTCCAAAACGCACCCTTGTGGGCCCCTAAGCGTTTTGCTACGCGGTATCCTTATGCGGATTCCCTGCTTAAAAAGTGGATGGTCCCACCTGTAGTGGACTTGCCAGTTTCCAGGTTAAGCTACCTTAAATCCCATTGGGGAGTCCCCGGCTTTTAAAGATCCGACTGATAGGCGGGTGGAGGCTCTGGCCAACTATATGTTCACTGTGGCTGGTTCTGCACTTAGGCCGGTATTTTCTATTGCCCTGGTGACGCCAACTCTGACGAATGAGCTAAACTTTTACGCCGGGATCTGGAGGGGAAACGACGTCCCCCTGCCCTTGCGGAGCTGGCGGATCAGTTGGTCCAAGGGCTACAGTTTATCTGTGATGCCTCTTTTGGATGCGGCTCCTTTTGATTCTAGGCTGTTTGTATCAGCAGTGGTCCTTTGGTATATTTTTTGGCTGAAATGCTGGTCTGCAGACCAGACTTCGAAGAAGGCCTTATCTGATCTCCCCCTTGTAGGGGATTTTCTGTTTTGGGGCTTCCTTGGATGACACACATAGGGAGTCTCACAGGGGGGAAGAGTACTCTTCTTCCGCAGGCTACCAAGTGCAAGGAGCCCGGTCGTAGACGTGGGCCATGCTTCTCGGCTCATAGAAGGCCTTTTCATCCTTCAGGGTCTCAAGACAAGTGATCAAAGCCCTTCAGGGTCTGCACCGGAGGTTCCAAGAGGACCTGGTCTGGCAAGCCATGAGCAGACTTTTCATGACCTGCAGACAAGGCTTCCTCTGCATGGAGGGGCACCCTCCCCTGTATCTGGGGTGGAAGGATGTCTTGGCTGGTTTCCGGATCCGTGGACCTCCCTGGTACAGGACAAGTGGGTCCACAAAGTCATTCAGTCCAGCTACAAGATCGAGTTTCGGTCTTCTGCTTTGAAAAGGTTCTTCCCTTCCAACCTGCACTTGACCCCAGATCGCTTCCGGGGTCTCTTTTGGGCAGTGCAAGACTTGTTACTTCAAGAGGTGATTGTTCCATTTCTGTCTTCGGACCTTTTTCACGGGTTTTTACTCAAACCTCTTTACAGTTCCCAGTAAGGAAGGCAAGGCACGTCCAATTCTGGACCTCAAGGCGCTAAACTGCTTTGTGTGGGTATAGAAGTTCCGAATCTAGTCCATTTGCACGGTAGTGGCATCCTTAGATCAGGGGGATTTCCTCTGCTTTGCCGTGGGCAAGGAGCATTATCAGTTTGTGGCGTTTACTCCTTGATCTCGCCTCCGCTCCTTGGGTCTTCACAGAAGTGTTGGCCCCTGTGCTAGCATTGTTGCATCAGCGAGGGATTGCGGTACAGGGGTAACTGGACAATCTTCTGCAAGCGGAGCCTCCGACTGCTCTAATTGACAGCTTGGAGGGAGTTTGGTTGTTTTCTGAACCTTCAGAAGTCTGCTCTGGTTCTGTCCACAAAACTGGACTATCTGGGTTTGACTCTGGACTCTGCCTCAGCCAGAGTGTTTCTTCCTCTGGAAAAACTCCAGACCTTGCAGAAGGCAATTCAGCTTCTGTTGTCCAG
Source organism: Pelophylax lessonae (assembly GCF_965119305.1). Lineage (NCBI taxonomy): Eukaryota > Metazoa > Chordata > Amphibia > Anura > Ranidae > Pelophylax > Pelophylax lessonae. The sequence goes on along the minus strand of NC_138771.1, from coordinate 214,271,808 downwards.
CAGATCATCATTCCTCCGTGCTTGCATGCGGGTGCTGGGCCTGATGGTGTCTACCTTTTTTGAGGTTGTCCTGTTTGCACTGTTCCACGTGAGATTTCTGCAAAAAGAGATTCTGGTGAAATGGGAGAAGAATCCACGGTCTCTAGAGGTGGCTTCATTCTCCAGTACTTCGACAGGAAGGATCCTCCCCCCCCCCCCCCCCCCCCCCCGTACTGGACGGTTGTCACCATGGATGCCAGCCTGTCCAGTTGGAGAGGCGTCCTCAGCACAGATGTGCTCAGGGGGTCTGGACTCTGAAAAGGCCAGACTGATAATTAATGTACTAGAACTCTGAGCGATCAGACTTTGTCTGGATCATTGGACAATTTGTCTTCAGGGATGTCTGGTATGAATTCAATCAGACAATTCCACGACCGTGGTCTATGCTAATTACCAAGTGGATACAAGAAGTGTCCTGGCGGCTCGCGAAGTAGCCGGCATTCTGTGGTGGGCAGACCGATATCGTTGCAGCCCTCTCTGCTGTACACATTCCAAGGAAGTTACAGAGGTTTGTGGTACGGTCTCGGGATCCTCTGGCCGACGCCACAGATGCACTAGTGGCTCCTTGGAGTCAGTTTCATCTGATTTAGGCCCCCCCCCCCCCGCCTTAACTTCTGCCATGACTTCTGTGCATGATCGAGGCCGAAAGGGATTCCGGTCATTCCAGCAGCTTCAGACTGGCCTCACTGGTCTTGGTACGTCGATCCGGTACGACTGGTTGCCGATGCTCCTTGGAGACTTCCTCTCAGGGAAGATCTGTTGTCCCAAGGGCCAATCTTCCATCCTGCTTTACAGTTTATTGCTTTAACAGCTTGGCTGTTGGAAGCCAGGTGCGGAAAGATGAAAGTTTGTCTGAATTGGGGATTCCTACGCTGGTAAAGGCTAGAAAAATCTACCTCCTAGGAAGATCTACCATTGTACTTGGAAGATGTACATTGTGTGGGGTGAGTCTCTTGAGGTTTTCCCTCTCTCCTTTTCGGTGGCTTGGATCTTGGCTTTCCTCCAACGGGGGGTTGAGCAGTACCTGGCCTTGAGTTCCATCAATGGTCAGGTTTCGGCCTCTGTCGTTTTTTTTTTTTTTTCCAATGTCAATTGGCCACACATTCCTTGATGTGTACCTTTTTATCCAGAGAGTTTGACACTTTGCTCCTCCTCCAGTGTGGTCTCCATTGCCGCTGTGGGACCTCAATTTGGTTGTCGATTATCTCCCTGAAAGAATATTTGGGAGGTTCCCCTGCTTACGTTGTCCCAGAGCGTGGCCTTTTTTGGTGGCTATTACTGCTGCGCGCTGGGTGTCAGAGCTGGCGGCGTTGTTTTGTCGTTCACCTTACCTGGTGATTCACAGAGATGAGGCGGGTCTTCGTCCCTATCCGTCGTTCCTTGCAAAGGTCGTCTCTGATTTTCATTTGAATGAAGACATTGTTTTTCCTTTCCTATGTCCTAGGCCTAATCATCCTAAGGAAGTTGCCTTGCATTCCCTGGATGTGGTTCGGGGTGTACCTGGCAGCTATTGAGTTTTTTAAGAAGTCAGACTCACTACTTGTACTCACGGATGGACCTTGTAAAGGGTTTGTCGCTTCTGCTGCGACCATTTGGATGGATCAGACAGAGTGATTCAGGCCTATTCAATTAGGGGTCAGGTTCCTCCTTTCCTTTGTTAAGGCGCACTCTACTCAGGCGCCTAGTGCCTCCTTGGCCTTCCGTCATCAGGCGTCAGTGATGCAGGTTTGCAAGGCAACCACCTGATCATCTGTGCACACTTTCACAAAGTTTTATAAGATGGATGTGTTGCCATCTGCGGTTGATTCTTTTGGCTGCAAGGTTTTGCAGGCTGCTGTTTAGAGGAACTGGTCCTCTTTGAGGGTGTAATTGTTTTTTTCAGGTGAGTTCTAATTGTTTATGGTTAAGCTACATGTTACCTGGTTGGCTATGGTTTAGCCTTGGGAATTTCTTCTAGCTGTTCCCACCCCTCATGTTTGACACTGCTTTGGGACGTCCCAACGGTCAAGAAGATGAGGAGCTGTGTCCATCAATGAACGAAAGAGAAAATGGGATTTTTGACTTACCGTAAAATCTATTTCTCTGATGTTCATTGAGGGACACAGCACCCAACCCTCTGTGGAGTTTGCTTTCTTCTGACACTGCTTGTAACAAAACTGAGTGCCTATAGCTGAGAGTGGGAGTATACTCCCTGGGACTGGCCCATAGGCGTAGTCAAGCTTTTTCCTGCCTAGTGTCCTACTCTTGTAGGGGGCAGTATAGCCCAATGGTCAAGAAGATAAGTAGCTGTGCCCATCAATGAACATCAGAGAAATGGATTTTGCGGTAAGTCAAAAATCCAATTTTTTAATAGATTTGTAAAGAGTTCAAAGAAACTTCTTTGACGTTGTCATTATGGGGTATTGTTTGTATAATTTTGAGGAAAATAATGTAACATAACAAAATGTGAAAAAAGTGAAGCACTGTGAATACTTTTCCAGATGCACTGTATATTTATACATACTTGCAGGAGGACTCGAGGGCATACATTGCGATTAGAGGAGAAGCGTTTTAACCTCAGGCAACGCAGGGGGTTCTTTACTGTTAGGGTTACAAGATTGTGGAATTCTCTACCACAGGAGGTGGTTTCTGCTTGAAGTATGGTTGCTTTCAAGAGACTCTTGGATGCACATCTCAAGGATCAGAACATTCAGGGGTATGAGAGATTATGGCCACACACACCTACACAGGTTGAACTGGATGGACTATTGTCTTTATTCAACCTCAACTACTATGTAACTATAACTATTTATTTATATGCGGTATAGGAGTTACAGCCCATTCACACTGATCCGACTTGGACCGCGACTTGGTCAGCCTGACAAGTCGCGGTCCGTTGCGTCCCATAGTGTAGTACAGGAACGGTTCTAATAGGAGCGACACAAGTCGCTCCGACTTAGAAAAAGGGTCCTGTACTACTTCGGGGCGACCTGGAGCGATTTGCATAGACATTCATTTTATGAAGTCGCGCTGTACGCGACTTCACAGGTCGCCCCGAAGTCAGATCCGACATAGTGTGAACGGAGTCTTAAAGACTTTCATCGTAAGAAGTAGCAGTGCAAAGCAGCAAGCAGAGCCTGCATGTGTAATGAGCAAATATGTCTGCCTTGTGTACCCATATAATTCTAACTATATACTTATAGAGCATTAAAGTATTTTAAGATTTTTAAAGTCAGATTCCTGGCTAAAATGTTCCTATCCCCCTTATGCTAGCTTTCGTCTGTGTCAGTCAGCAGTGGTTGCAGAGGAGAGGAAGGAGCACCAGACAAGAGCTGAAAGTCTGGGAGAGGTGATTTCACCCATAGGCTTCCATGCCCCAGCTGTTGCCGGTGCACCTTCCTCTCCCTTGCAGCCGCTGGTGACTGACACAGGGGAGCCCGATCATGGGACCAAAGCAGGCTAAAAATAGAAAGTATATAACATGTTTCTGGGTTGTGACCAGACAACAAATAGGGGGTGCCACTCAAGTCTGCAGCCAGGTCCTCTTCTGTAGTACACCACTGGGAGTGATGGCAAGGACAGAGCTCATCCCAACTCCAATGATAGAAGAGACAAAAAAGGTCCTATGTGCTGCACAGCAGTGTTAATTTTGGCAGCAAATTTCAATTTAGTTTTAGTCTTAGTCTTAGGACTAAAATGGCATTTTAGTTTTAGTCCCATTTTAGTCTTCTGCAAGTGTTTTAGTTTTAGTCGTATTTAGTCGACTAAAACTCCAGAACATTTTAGTCGACTAAAACTCCAGAACATTTTAGTCGACTAAAACTCCAGAACATTTTAGTCGACTAAAACGTCCTACATTTTAGTCGACAGAAACTAATTTTAGTCATCTATAATCGAATGGGTGTAGTTCAATTGTAATTTGTAATGCATTATTTAAGCATTTCTCTACAATTTCCAAACTCATTATATATTACTGCTGGTCCTGGAGTGAAAAATCGAATATGTTATTATTTATGATATTAAGATTTTTTTTTTTTTTTTTTTTTTTTTTCTTTTTTTCTAAATTTTCCAGGTAAAAAATTATTTACAACACTCCAATCGCTGGAGAATTTTTTCATATACATTTTACACATATTACCTTTTATCCCTTTTTTTTCCCCCCCTCCCTTCCTTATCCCTCCCCCCCCCCCGTCTCTTCTTATCATTCGACTCCTATTATTTCTCTGTATTCCCTTGTGTCCTTAAACTCTTGCCACTCATCCCAAATCTCCTCTTCATTCCCCTGTTCTTCCTCCTCCCAGGTCCTCAGCTGCTCCAACTTTCTTATTTTCTCTACTTTTAACAGCCATTCTTTCCTGGAGGGGGCCTCTTCTTTTTGCCAATTAAAGGGAATCAAGCTCTTAGCTGAGTTTAATAAGTGAGGGAGTAATGTTTTTTTATATTGTTTCACTGACATATGGGTTCCATGAAACATGCATTTCCAAGGATCCAAGGGAATATCTATTTTAGTAATTTTACTTATTAATTCTATAACTTCACTCCAGAATACTTTAATTTTTGGGCACTCCCACCATATATGGGCTATAGTCCCTACCATCTGACATCCCCTCCAGCAAAGTCTTGAACTCTCTACCTGAATTCTTCCCATCTTATCAGGAGTGTTGTACCACCTTGTAATCAATTTATAGTTCATCTCCTCCGTGTTGGTGTCTATCGCGGATTTATGTACTAATTGAAGGCTCTTATCCCACTGTTTGTTGTTACTACACGGGCCGAGGTCTCTTTCCCATTTTTCTTTTAATGTTATTCCTCTCTCTTTTGTTATTGTTAATAGTATTTTATACACATTCGAAATATTGTTTATTATCTTATCTTTAAGACATAATTGCTCAAGAGGGCGGAGGTCGTTTTTTATCTCTCAATGGCTGCGGTAGTGACAATGTGAAGTGCTTTAGTTGGATATACCTCCACTCATTTATCTTCCAGTTTTCTTTCCTTTGTTTCAGCTCCGCCAAGGTTATAATTTTCCCCTTCTCTACTATATCCCCTAATTGTGCTTCTCCTTCTTCTATCCATTTACCTAATTCCTTCTCTTCCCCTGGTGCAAAAAATTTTGTGCCCTGTAACGGGATCAGTGGTGAATTGTGTTTCCAATTTTCTTTTTTATGTATATTATCCCAAACCTTAATAGCATGTCTTGTGATTATATGCGTGTTAGTGTCCAGATTTCTAAACCTCTCAGGTATCCATATAACTTTTGCTAGGTGTGTACCACTCATCGTGCTTTCTATTACCACCCAATTTCTATCATTATTTTTTTTTGTCCATTCTATCACCCTTGTGAGTATTGCTGCAAAATAATAATTTTTAAAGTCGGGTAGGGCTAGTCCCCCTTGTCCCTTACCTTTACATAGTGTAGTGTACTTTACCCTTGGCTTTTTGTATTTCCAAATAAAGCGGGATATTAATCTTTTCAGTGTTTTAAAAAATACTTGAGGTAATGAAATCGGAATCATCTGAAATTTATATATAATTTTTGGCAGGATTATCATTTTTATCGTATTTATTCTCCCTATCCAGGAAAAAATTCTCGGAGATAATCTATTTAATTCTGATCTTACTTCATTCAGAAGTTCTAGAAAATTTGTTTTGTAGAGTTTTTCTGGAGTTGGGGTTAATTTTATCCCTAAGTATTTAATCTCATCTTTTCTCCAGTTGAACTGAAATTCTTTTTTTAACATCTCCTCTTCTTGTTTAGGGATATTAATATTTAATATTTCTGATTTTTTTTGATTAATTTTTAAATTGGATAGTTCTCCATATTGTTTCATTATTTTAATTATGTTGGGCAAAGTAATCCTCGGATTACTTATGTAAAGCAGGATATCATCTGCAAAGGCAGATACCTTATGCTCCACTTGTCCCACCTTTATGCCCCCGATGTCCACACTATTTCTAATAGTTGCCAGTAGTGATTCCAAAGATAAGACAAATAACATCGGAGACAAGGGACATCCTTGTCTTGTTCCATTGAGCATTTTAAACGAGTCTGACAAAGTTCCATTGACCTTTACCTTTGCAGTTGGTTGATTATACAAAGTTTTGATCCAGGCTAACATTCTAGGTTTTATTCCCAACTCCACTAGGGTGTTTATCATGAACTCCCAGTCTACCCTGTCAAATGCTTTTTCCGCATCTATTGACAGAAGTAGACTGGGAGCTCTACTTTTTACCATATGGTCTATCAACAGTATAGTTTTTATCCCATTGTCCCGTCCCTGTCTCCCCGGGATGAATCCTACTTGATCATTGTGTATCCACTCCCCCATTAGGTTCTTCATTCTAGTGGCCAAAATTTTTGTGAATAATTTAGTATCAACATTAAGTAGGGAGATGGGTCTAAAACTAGAACATAGTACTGGGTCTTTTCCCTCTTTCCGTATAACTGTGATTGATGCTGACAGGGCCTCTCTACTCATCTCGTACTGAGTCCCTATTCCGTTTATATATTCTTTAAATCTTGGGATTAAAATGTCCTTAAATTTTTTATAATAACCTATGGTAAACCCATCCGGTCCTGGGCTTTTACCTAGACTCGTTTCTTTAATAGCTCTCTCTATTTCTTGTTCTGAGATTGGTCTTTCTAGGAATGTTAACTTTTCCTCATCTATCTTTGTCAATCCTGCGTCTACAAGGTATTTTTTGATTTTCTCCCTCCTTTCTGTTTCATTCCCCTGTATCTCACCTTTCTTTACTGCATAAAGATTTGCGTAGTAGTTTTGGAATTCTTTGGCTATTCCTGTCGTTGTTTGAATTATTTCCCCATTTTTATTTTTAATTTTATCTACAAAATTTTTTCCTTTCTTCTTTTTCAGGATTTTTGCTAGGTTTTTCCCAACCTTATTACTTTCAATGTATTTTTCTTTTATGCATCTTTTCATTTCCTGCTTTATTTCCTGTTCTAGTAGATCTTTCAATTCTTCTCTCTTCACCTCAAGTAAATTATTTATTAATATATCTTGTGTATTTTTATGTTTTTGCTCTAATTGATGTACTTCTGTCATTAGCCTAATCTTATCTTTTATTCTTTCTTTTTTCCTTTGGGTCCCCTTTGAGATAAATATGCCCCTCATATAAGCCTTATGAGCTTCCCATACCATGTCTTTTGGTGCATCTTTTGTATCGTTTATTTGAAAATAGAATTCCAACTCTTTCACTATTTCTTTTTCCCACTTTTTATCTCCAAAAATCTCCTCATTTATTTTCCAAGCATCCATCCTAGGCCGCTCTTTCGCCATTTTTATTTTTACCATAATGGGGGTATGGTCCGACCAAGTCTTGACCCCAATCTCAGCCTCGCTTACCCTTTCGATCCACCTATGTTCGATTAGTATATAATCCAATCTTGAGTATGTTCCATGTACACTTGAGTAACATGTATAATCTCTATCTTTCGGATGGAGAATTCTCCAAATATCTGCCAGTTGATTTGTAAATAATTTTTCCTTTATTTTCTTTGCCTGTACTTTATTTATCCGTAGGGTTTTTGATGTGGTATCTACTTTAGGGTCGAGGCAGAGATTGAGGTCCCCTGCCAGTATGACTCCTCCTTTTTTAAACTCCATTAATTTTCCCAGTACTTTACCTAGGAAGTCTACTTGTCTCTCATTAGGGCTATATATATTTACTAGGGTCAAATCTTCATCTCCTATTTTTCCTCTTAGAAAGAGGTATCTTCCCTCTGGGTCTACCATTCTCGACTCGAGAGCAAATCCAAGGTCCCTAGAGATGCCAATGGCTACTCCCTTGGACTTCCTCCCGGGTGAGTCCGCGTAATACCAGGTAGGATGGCTCTTAGAATATAATCTAATATTAGTTGCATGAGATAAATGAGTCTCCTGTAAGAATGTCAGATCTGCCTTCAAATAACTAATTTCTTTTAAAATTTTTTTCCTTTTTTCTGGAGAGTTTAAACCTCGGACATTGTAAGATAATATGTTAACTATAACCATTGTTTCTTAATCTTCATTACTGTCTTTCTCTATCATCTCTTCAACTCTAAGGTGGCCATAAAAACTGTTCAACCAACACCAGGGATCCCTAAGAGATGGCATTAATCCCTCTGATTTTTCTTGTCTTATGGGTTCTCTTAATTCTTGTATTTTCTTATAGGAGACGTTTTGATCTATTGACTTCTTTTTCCCTCTTTCTTCCCCTTTCCTCTTCCCACCCCTACCCTCCCCTCCCCCAACTATTCCCGGTCCCTCCATCAGGGTTGTCGATTCTCCTTCCTCCCTTTCCAATCGACTTGTGGCCGAGGTCGAGCTCTGCTAGTGGTCACCGCTCCCTCCCATCTTCCCTACCGTAGGGTCTAATGGTGACGGCCCGCTGATCTCCATAGGGCCACCTGTTTTTTATTCTTACTTGCTCCTCCTCCCCTCCTCCCCTTCTTCCGCCAGCCCTCCCCCCCTCCCCCAATCCCCCCGGTCCCCCCAGTCCCTTTTCATCCTTTTGTTTTCATCTTTTTCTTCTGTTTCCACTGATTCAATTCTCCTTCATCAACTTCTTCCTCTGGGCACTCCTGGTCTGTCCAGCCTGGAATATCTATGAGTGGGATTTTTACTGCTTCACAAAAGTCTTTGGTTTCCTCTGGGTATCTAAGTAGTACTGTCCTCCCATCTCTTCTCACTCCTAAGCCTGCAGGGAAGTTCCAAAAGTATTGTATATCTTTTTTCTTTAATATTTCTACCATTGGTCTAAGAATGCGTTTTCTGTTAATTGTCTCTTTTGCCAGGTCTGGGAAAATCTGAATGTCCTCCCCGTCATATTTTAATTCCGGTCTACTTCTCATTTTCTCCCAGATCTGGGCCCTTGTCTCGTATTTATGGAATCTTGCAATCACATCTCTTGTTTTCTCTTTTGGTAGATTGGTTGGTTTACGCAACCTATGAATTCTCTCAAACTCAATTTTATCTGTGGTCGCCTTTCCCAGCAGAGGGTTAAATAACTTCTCCAGGGTTTCTTCTAATTTTTCTGTTGGCCCTTTCTCTGGTAATCCTCTTATTCTCAGATTTTTTCTACGATTTCTATTCTCCTGATCTTCGATTTTGTATAACATATTTCTCTGCTCCATTTTCATTTTTCTCATTTGTTCTTTTAGATTTTTTAGTTCTTTTCCTTGGGACTCCACCTTCTCTTCTATTTCTTCTACTCTGCCCAGAATATGCCCAAAGTCGACGTATAAGGTAGCCATCTCGGCTTTGATGGATCTTTCAAGGCTGGCAAACATTTCCCGCATTTCTGATTTTGATGGTGGATAATCTTTTTCATTAAATTTCTCTTCTCTATTCTTGTCTCCATCCTCTATTGTTATACTGCTTTCTCTTGACACTTGTAGGCTTTCTTCTCCACTTACTCCTATATGCTTTTGATTCTTAATTTTCTTGGTTCCCTCTGTATTTTGTTTGGGTCTAACAACCGGTTGATCCTCTTGCTGTGTGTTTTGATCTTTTCCCTCAGGTGTCATGTATTTTTTAATTGTTCCTGGGCTTGCAGTAGTTTTTGGAGGTTTCCCTGCCACTTCCTTTGCCGGTTTACCTCTCATTGTGGATTCGGCTCTGGGGAATAAGCCCTCAGTATAGCTTCCTCTTATGTCTCAGTATGAACTAAATATCATATATATCATTCAGTGATTCAGGTAAGAGAGGTCCCGCACTTTTTGCACGACAGTCTCCCTAGTTCTTAAGCTATAGACTCACGCATGATAATATAGCTGTGCTACCAGGGGAAGCAGTTTGTTGAAATCAAACGTATGAAAACCCTGGTGGTTTCCCCTCTCACTCAAGCACTCAGATTCCCGCACATTTCTCAATGCGCGCAAGTAAGATCTGAGGGGCCTCCGCACTCACCTAAGTGAGTAGAGTCTCGCACTTTTTCCAGGGCCGTTCAACTGGCTCCTAAGCATACACTCGTAAATAAATACTGTAGCAGTGCTTTCTAAGAAAGCTAGTATTTGAGATTGGTCATATAGGAATTCTGGGGGGTTTCCCCTCTCATTCAAACAGGCAGAGTCCCGAACCTTTTCAACACAAACCCACCTTCTCTTAAGCCTTATACTCATAGATGACAATATGTCTTTGCTTTCAGAGAGGGCCGGTATATTATATCCAATGAAGGAGGATTCTAGGGGGTTTCCCCCCTCCCTAAGTAAGCAGAGTCCCACACATTTTTCCAAACAGTCCCGACAATTCTTAAGCTATACACTCATGAAAGATAATCTAGCAGTACTTCCAAGGAGGGCTGATATTGAAATCCTGTGCAATAAGTCCTGGGGGGTTTCCCCTCTACCATAAGTAAGCAGTGTCCCGCACAATTTTCAGAACCATCCCCCTGAATCATTAAACTGTAAACTCATAGATGAAAATATACAGATGCTTTCACAAAGGTCTGGGAATGAGATCAGGTGTAGTGCAATTCTATAGGGGTTTCCCCTCATACTTTGGTAAACAGATTCCCGCACATTTTTTCTCAACAGTCTCGTTGACTCTTAAGCTATATACTCCTGGGTGATAATTTAACAGTGCTTCAAGGAAGGCTGATTTTAGGATCCAACGCAGGGGGGTTCTAGGGGATTTCCCCTCTCGCTTAAATAAGCATAGTCCCGCACTATTTTCAGATAAGTCCCTCTGTTCTATTAAACTGCATGCTCATAGATGATAATAAGACAGTGCTTTTTAAGAAGAGCTAATGTTGAGAAATAAACGTACAACCTCTCTGGGGGGTTTCCCTCGCACTCAAACAAGCAGGGTCCCACACCACTTTTCCATCACAGTCACATTAGCTCTTAAGTTATATAAGTAAGCAGAGTCCCACACATTTTTTCCAAACAGTCCCGACAATTCTTAAGCTATACACTCATGAAAGATAATCCAGCAGTACTTTCAAGGAGGGCTGATATTGAGATCATGTGGAATAGAATCCTGGGGGGGTTTCCCCTCTACCATAAGTAAGCAGCGTCCCGCACAATTTTCAGAACCATCCCTCTGACTCATTAACCTATAAACTCATAGATGAAAATATACTGATACTTTCACGAAGGACTAGGAATGAGATCAAATGTAGTGCAATTCTATAGGGGTTTCCCCTCATACTTTGGTAAACAGAGTCCCGCACATTTTTTCTCAACAGTCTCATTGACTCTTTAAGCTATATACTCCTGGGTGATAATTTAACAGTGCTTCAAGGAAGGTTGATTTTATGATCCAACGCAGGGGGGTTCTAGGGGATTTCCCCTCTCGCTTAAATAAGCATAGTCCCGCACTTTTTTCAGATTTGTCCCTCTGTTCTATTAAGCTACATACTCATAGATGATAATAAGACAGTGCTTTTTAAGAAGAGCTGATGTTAAAAAATAAACGTACAACCTCTCTGGGGGTTTCTCTCGCACTCAAGCAAGCAGGGTCCCACACCATTTTTCCATCACAGTCACATTAGCTCTTAATTTATACACTCCAAAATGATGATAGTATTTTTAAGAAAGACTGTTTTGATATCGTTCATATGAAAATTCTGGGGGGTTTCCCCTCTCACCAGTCCCCTTCGGCTAATCTGTGGCGTCCCTTGTAGAGTGGTATGGTGGGGATGATTACGATATCCAATGTTGCTGGGTCTCTCCAGACTGGATCCCTCCAGCACTGGCCCCTCGACGGTGTTCACTCCAATCAAACCTTCTCTCCTGATCCTGGACGCCGGCTCTCCCAGCTTCTCAGCAGCTCCTGCACTCGGCGGCCACCTCTCCAATACACAGCCGATTCCAGTCTCCCGGAGGGACCCAGGGTGCTCGTTCTCCCTCCTCCAAGCCTCAGGGGGGGTCGGCAACCAGGACCGGGTCGGGGCCTCCGGGTAGCGGGGTGGGTGGGGGGGCAGCGGGATCCAGCTAGGCAGGCATCGAGGCTAGGTGAGAGAGCATTCCCTCACATCTCTCTGGGCGGTGGCTCAGAGACTCAGCAGGCCGTCGGGATCAGCTCCATTAGCAGGCTCCTCCCTCCATGTGTCGAAATATTGATTTAATTGATGTGTGATATTAAGATTTGAGCATGCACTAGCACAGCACTACACCAGTGTAAATTTTGGCAGCAAATTTCAATTTAGCTTTAGTCATAGTCTTATGACTAAAATGCCATTTTAGTTTTAGTCGTATTTTAGTCATCTGAATTGTTTTAGTTTGTCATATTTTAGTCGTCTAAAATTGTGTTCATTTAGTCGACTAAAACGTTTTAGTCGACAAAATTAACACTGCTGCACAGCACTGTAAGACCCTGTGGATATGTGAAATGACAGCCTTAGCCCTGGCTACAACCAATCCACTCCCCCAATACCTTTCATTCCGCCTCCAGAGCTTAACCATGGGGCTTGTCATTTCACATATCCACAGGGTCTTGCAGTAATGTGCAACTTATAGGACCTTTTTTTTGTCTCTTGTATGTTTCTCGGTTCTTTTTGTGGCAGCTATGCACCTGAACCACATATCCACCCAGCTCCGTCAGTTCTGTTTCTTTGTGTAAATTTGTGCTTAGTCCGCATATATGGTTTTGTACATAAGTTTCAGCTAATAAATTATGTATATTTATGGATTGCTTTCTCTCTTACTAGCTCTCCAAAAATCCAATATTTGCATCCATCAATGTATATTTTGAATTCAGAACTGAAATTGGTAGCTGGTCTATGTGCTGACATATGTGTTTCTTTATAGACTGTGGATTAAAATAATCTGACCTCAATTTCACCATTGAAACAAATTTGTTTCCTTAATGGTCGCTAAGGCTTAACCCAAATGCAAATTTTTAGTTGCGGTCATTATAAAGATCTCCTACATTTGACCTCAACACTGAACTACAAAGCTCTTGACTTTCTCTGCTGGTTATTGATCTATTAACCGATGGCTAAGGAATGACTGTTAAGTGCACCTGTGTCCAGATAATGGATATTATCTATATAATCCTAGAGGAGATGTACAGCAAAAGCTCTTTGGCTGTACATCTCCTATGATTTACAGGAGTGCTGTTTGTTCTGCACTCCTGTGAACCATTTTCAGCAGATAGTGGGCTGAAGTCCGCTCTCTGCTGACATCGTAGAAGTTGGTCCAGGTGCCACGTCATCACAACGGTGGAAGTCAGGATCCGCCAACTGCCTGGACCGACACCCAACTCATCCTCTCAGCGAGCATCTGAGAGCCTGAGACGGTCGCTCCCCACCCCTCCGTAGCCCAGTGCTCCAGTGAGCGAGGAGGGAGCAGTAGCAGCAGCTCTCTGCTCGGGGAGCTGTCAGAACTGAGCGATCAGCGGGGTTCAATTGCTCGGTTTTCAGTGTTGAGGCACTGGGGGACCGATGCTGCATCCACCTAGCTAATTATAAATGGGGGGAAAAATGGATTCCTATACATCTCCTTTAACAAGCATTAAAGTGGTAGTAAACTTTTTTTTTCACCTTCAGGTAAGAGCTTACCCGTAGGTAAAATGAAAATCTCCTAAACGTGTACCGTTTAGGAGATATTCTAGCAAGCAGCAGTCGGTGATGTCACCGGCGCATGCACTCTGAAGGAACTGAATACTAGTGCCGTTCCTTCAGAGCTGTGTGCCATGGCCGAGACTCCAGTGCGCATGCATGGGAGCAATGTCATCCTGGCTCTGCCAATCAGACGGCTGAAGTCCCTGAACCTGGAAGGAAAACCGGGTGAAGATGGACGCTTCTGCAGCAGTGACAGCACGCAGCTAAAGGGCTTAGCTTTAAGATAAGTCTTTCATAATGTGCTAGTATGCGGTGCATACTAGCACATTGTGATATTGCCTTGCAGGTGGAAACCTCTACAACGCTTAAACTTTTTTTTTTTTTTTTTTTTTTTTTTTAATTTTAAAACAAGCATTCACTGACCCTCTGTAACTTCTGTTACTGTGGAGTCATTTGTCCTAAAATATCACAACCAAGACACTGTTTGTACACAGTCGAATGCTGGCATGCTGCCAAGCCCTGCTGCCAGAGGAGACCAGGAGAATTGGGTTTCAATTTTAGCGTCTGTTTTGTGAACTTTAAGCCCTCCTCTGACACATATGTACATATGTACTTTTTGCACATGGGGCAGCCCGCTCTTATCAGTAAGCCGTCCTACACACAAGAAATGCAGCAAATAAGCCAAAGTATCTTTTGTAAGCTTTGCACTTTTTTGGCCACCTGTTTTGCCTCACTAAAAACCATGTGTCTCGCTCACCCCATTTGAGATCTCAATAACAATGAATGGCAATGCAACTGAGATATGCAGCTTTTGCGTGTTAGAATGCATGAAGGTAAAAAACATTTAGATTTTACAAACCCTTTAAGACTGTATAGGCAACAATGGTTGCGAGTATAAATAAGAGTGAATCTACCCAACGAGGGCACAGACTAAAGTAGGAATTCGACAGAGGCTTCCCCCTCCTCACACTATCCAAAACTTTAAAAATAAAAAAGGTTTTGCCAAGTTGTACCCTATATCAGGGCTGGCCCAAGGCATTGTGCTGCATGGGTCCAAGAATGAAATGCTGCCCCCCCATACCCCCTCCCCCAAAAAAAAATAAAACAAAAAACAAATTGCACCCATCAAAAGGCCCCCCACATCCATTTTTTAAATAAAAAAAATATAACCTTTTGAAAATATATACACGGTTATCTTCTTCTTCATAACTTACCACCGGACCGGTCTACCAAACACCCACTGTCTGTCTTCAGTCGTCCTATCACTCCTGTGTCTGCTGTGGCCACCGCCCTCGATGTTCCAGCCTGCCCTGCATGGGATGGAGTTCGCTGATGTCTGATGTCATTGTGCACACCACGATCACACGAGGGATGTTCCCCAGAGGAGACGCTGATATTTATCAGTTTGCACTATGGGTGGAAGTATGAGATGGGGAAACGACACCCATAACAATCTGCAAACCGCTGACACACAAAACTGCTGGAAAATAAATCTTGGGAGTCAATTTGCTGCCCCTCTCTAAGTGCCACCTGGGTCCAATGGACCCAGTGGGACCCATGGTAGGGCCGGCCCTGCACTATGTACACTTTCATTTTTTATAGTGCTTGTAGGTCCAGAGGCAATTAACGGCTTGATTAAGGGCTCATTTACACCTATAGGCTCCTTTCAGACGGCCGCTCCGCTGCTTAAGTCCGCTGCGGGACTTTTTTTTTTTTTTTTTCCACGGAGCGGATGACATTTGTGTCATCCGCTCTGTGTGCCCGCATATCATCCCATCCGTTTGCGGATGATATGCGGACATAATGTAAGTATATGGCATTGCGGATGTCAGCGGATGACACCGCTGACATCCGATTTTCCTTCCTTTCCGTTTTTTACACGGATGGAAAAATGGGGTTCTGTTCCATTCGTAAAAACAGAACAGAACTGAAAGGAGGGAAATCGGATGTCAGCAGATGGTATTCCGCTGACATCTGCAGTGCCATTCACTTACATTATGTCCGCAAATCATCCGCAAAAAAATAGGATGATTTGCGGACACACGGAGCGGCCGTGTGAAAGGAGCCATAGTTTGTTGTGGCAACATGTTCACCAACAAGATCTATGTGTTTATGCTTTATGTTGCCATTGATTTTCATTGCAACTCAATGCAATTACGGTGCATTGCATTACAAAGAAATGTGCAGGTTTCATTTTTGGTCTGCTGCCTTCGCTTAATGCTTAGTGTAACAATGCTCAGTATTGGATCAGCTTTGTTTACATCCAGCTGCCAATCTTCCATGCGCTGGCACAGTCGTCTCCCATATGGTTCTGTGGGGTTGTCTGCTGAGACTGGAGATGTTTGGGATGTCCATAGTTTGGGCACAGGTGTATTTTCAATTTTGTCTTTCTTTTTTTCTTGGCTTTTGTTATCTTTTTAACTTTGTATAAGCCAACCCTATTTTAGAGGTTTTCTGCATTTTATTTATTGTATTATTACAGTACCATCATATTCGCTTTTAACTTTGTAAGCTCTTTAGAAAGAATCACAGAAATAGATAGAGGATTCTGTGTCATTTGCAGTACCCCTGCTATGCTCATGAACAAACTTGGGTATAATTTGAGACAAGTTTAAACTTTTTTAGTATTTTTTTAATGAGAGGAAACAAAAGCAAATCTTGGAAACCTACAAACTCTTTGCTGATGGTGACCCTGATGAAATTAAGGAATGAAGTTAAATTAAAGTGGTGTTCCACCCTAAAATTATACTTCCATCTTCTCGCTCCGGGTCACCTGAAAAACAAATAGATAATCACAATTTTTTTTTTTTTTTACTTACCTGGTTTAGAAGAAAATATACTCACCTTACTTCCTCTTCCTCCCCTCGGCGGCCACGGCGATTCGTCACTTCCTGGCTTGCATTGATTCCTGGGAGCTGAACGTCATCGCTACCAGGAATCAATGCGCCTGCACCGGCCCCGACGTCAGTTCCGGTGCAGGCGCCGTCATACCTTGCTAAACAGCTGCCCAGAAGCTGTGCAGGGATAAGGCTATGGCACCGGAAGTGATGGCGTGGATCGTGGGACCGAAGAAGACGGAAGAGAACACAGAAGAGGATCACGCTGGCTTCAAGCTGCCCACACCTGAGATGGCAGCGCTGGACAATACATTTTCAAGGTAAGTATTTCTTCTAAAAGGTAAGTGCAACCCGGGACAGATCAGAGGCTAGCCATTGTGGAATGTACTAGCCCTGACTGTCCCGGGGGTATTTTCAGTGTGATCTGCAGGTAGGATTTCTGCTTGCCTTTTTTACATTTTTTGAACTTGCGATTTATAGTACAAAATAACTCTATAAAATTTAGATCATGTCTCTAGCTGACATGCCCACCTAATGTGAACCATCGCTAAACTGGCAGTAATAGACCTTTCAGACTGAATGTCATTGATACTTGCACCACATTTCAGTGAAAAAACTGGCAGCACTAGGGTTGTTGGTTCGAATCCTACCAATGCATCCTAGCACATTATGCCATTGTCTTGCAGGTTTTTTTTTTTTTTTTTTTTTTGGTGTGGTTTACTACGGCTTTAAGGTTTGACATGTTTGGTATCTATTCACTTGGTGCAGCCTCCTTTTCTTTTTTTTTTTCATTCCTAAACATTTGAGTAATATATTGTATTTGTATGCTTTTTTGTGTGTGTATGTGTATATATATATATATATATATATAATATTTTTTTTTTTTTTTTTTTACTGAGATGTTGTGTTTCCTAGACCTTTGTGGTGATATTGTGTGGCTTAAAAAATTTAAATAACCACTATTTTATTCTATAGGTTGTCTTCTTTCAGAAAATATAGAATTAAAACTATAAGTGATATAATTGGGGGTTTATGTAATCTTCAGGCCTAAAATAATTTTTTAAGCATGTGTGCAAAAAATAAAATGCAAAAACGCCTCTGGTAGCGAAAGATTTAAACCTGGTCTCTTGCAGGCTTTCAGGTTATAAATCCATCTGCACTTTTTTGTAATATGTTTCTATCAAAGTTCTCACCACATGGGTGGGCGTGTATTCTCTACAATGCCATAAAGCACAAACCGGCAACCTTGTATCCATGATAATTTGCGAATTCCCCTTTTACTTTGCAATAATATAAAAAAAAAAAGCTTTACCATCTTAAAACAGAAGCTACTTGCATAAGATTCCTTCCCTATAACCTGTGTGGTTTGGGTGCTTCTAATGCCATGACAGATCTACAGGAGTGCGCATCCTACATATTTTGTAATTTTATAATCCAGGATCAAACATAGCACTTTGCGTATCAGACTTTTCTCATTACCACCCCCAGTTTTAAACTGTTCCTGCGTGACACCAGCCTATCATTTCTGGAACATATTGTGAATTATTGCTTCACGGACAGCCGTGCTGTGTGTGGGTAGCTCACCGGCTGGGTGAGATGGAGTTTTGTTAATGTGGCTAACTACAGTTTTTTTTTTTTTTTTATATTGCATGCTAATTTAAGCCCATCTCACTCTCATTAGTTTAAAGTCAAACAGAATGCAGCTAATTATGCAAATTCTGCAATGTCTAATATGAGGCGGTGTCCTCTTTTTGTACAGAAACACAACTGTGCTGCATTTGGAAAATGTGTGTGTGTGTTTTTGTTCTTTTGTGTTTTTCAGACCTTCCCAGTTGCCTCTGGTTATGTAATGTAACTTGTAATTACATGTTTGTGTGTTACAGCTCTTCTATCGACAATAGAACTGGAACAAAAGTAGCCATCAAGAAACTGTACCGTCCTTTTCAGTCTGAGCTCTTTGCAAAACGAGCATATAGGGAACTGAGACTTTTGAAGCACATGCAACATGAGAATGTAAGTATCGAATTATCGGCTTCGGACCGATATGCTTGTACTGTGTGAAAATATACACTGGCACCATAAACTCCATACAAGCCAACCACTGAACCCTTTACACTTCACTTAAGATAAAAGTTATTACTTCTGATGAGGTATATCATCACATGAGGTCACAAATATCTAATAAGGCTAAGTCTTCATTATGCCCGAGGCTGGTATTTCAGCTTTGCGTACCGTAGATACTTGGCTTTTTTTTAACTCTTTCATTACCCTCAATATTGAGATCTTCCATCATAATTCCTAGATAGACTCCCCCTGCCTTGGAGCCTCACTCTGAACTATACTCTATATAGTATAAAGTAACTTCAGACATAACATGTATGTCCTGCTATGGTAAAGGAACCTGCCCACACACTGCTTATCTGGCCCTTTTAGGGTGCATTTACACTTGCATATACACCCTGTCTTCAATCAGCTGTGAAAACCCCAGTTGGAGTTCCTGTTATTAGCTGCGAGTAGACAGCCCCATTGACCGCAATTGGAAGCTGCCAGCTCCCACAGCTAATCGTGCCCACTTGCATGTAATGGCTTAAGCTGCGATCCCAAGCAAGCGATCAGACCTGGGTGCGTTTTTGGGCTGATCAATTGCATATGATCGCTGCATGAGCAATTACATGCAAGTGGGCGCGATTTAGCTGTGAGAGCTGGCAGCTTCCCATTGCTGTCATTGGGGCTGTCTATTCTCAGCCAATCACAGTAACTTCCGCTAGGGTTCTCACAGCTGATTGCAGGCTGGGTGCATTCACAATTGTGAATGCACCCTTAAAACCGTGATTGTTACTAAAGTATAGGTGTCCTTGTATGTAGCTCCTAATAAGGTATAGCGGTTTTGTATGTGGCCCACGATAAGGTATTAGCGGGCCTTCTACGTAGCTCCTAATCGGGTATTAGTGAACCTTGTACGCCACCCCTGATGAGGTTTTAGCAGGCCTTGTACGTGGCTCCTGATGAGGTAATAGCAGGCCTTGTACGTGACCCTGATGAGGTATTAGCAGGCCTTGTACGTGGCACCTAATGAGGTATTAGCGGGCCTTGTAAGAGGCCCCTGATGAGGTATTAGCGGGCCTTGTACGTGGCCGCTGATGAGGTATTAGCAGCCTTGTATGTGACCCCTGATGAGGTATTGGCAGCCTTGTACGTGGCCCCTGATGAGGTATTAGTGGACCTTGGATGTGGCCCCTGATAAGGTATTAGCGGGCATTGTACGTGGCCCCTGATGTGGTATTAGCGGGCCTTGTACATGGCCCCCCGATGAGATATTAGCGGGCCATGTACGTGGCCCCGAGGAGGTATTAGCGGACATTGTACGTGGCCCCTGATGAGGTATTAGCAGCCTTGTACGTGGCCCCTGATGCGGTATTAGCAGGCCTTGTACGTAGCCCCTGATGAGGTATTGGGGGCCCCTGATATTTCCAGGGGCTGCATGTAATTATGGTTATATGTAGTGCTATAGAAGACTGTTGATTGAACACTTTTTAGAGGAAATGGTCATAGATTGATCTTCAGTCGTGGTTGGAGACCAAAGTCATGCTGTAGTACATTGTTTCTCAATGTTATGGGACCCTTTTGAATGTATGCAAAATTTTGAGGCATTCCGGTCTAAAAGGGATCATCCTTCACATAAGAAACAACTTATTTGACATTAGAGTCCTTTATTCCCCCTTCCTCTTCACATCAAAGTTCTCACCCCCCTGCCCTTCACATCAGTCAACAGTTGTCGTCCCCCCTTCCTCTTCTACTTCACATTAGAGTTCTCAGTTCCATTTCCCATTTCAGTTTAGAATCCTTAGCCCCTCACCTTTCGCATCAGAGTCCTTAGGCCTTCCACCCACCCCTCCTTTACATCAGAGCACCACATTCAAATCTGATGATGGCTAACACCAAGGATGTGGCAGACATGTAAACCTGAAGAGACTGGGCACCAGAGATGTCCTTTAGGCCCCTTTCACACTTGTGTGACTTGTCCTGCAACTTGGGACTGCAAAGTCGCATGACAAGTCGTACCCCATAATTTCCAATGAGTACCATTCATATCTGTGCGATTTCATCGTAGTCC
Source organism: Pelophylax lessonae (assembly GCF_965119305.1). Lineage (NCBI taxonomy): Eukaryota > Metazoa > Chordata > Amphibia > Anura > Ranidae > Pelophylax > Pelophylax lessonae. The sequence goes on along the minus strand of NC_138771.1, from coordinate 214,251,333 downwards.
CTGCACTACTTTGGTCCAACTTTGATGCAACTTGACGCCCATAGACCTCAAGATTACACATGCATTGCTTCAAGTTGCGTCAAATTCGGGGGAAAATCGTGTGACTTTCAGGAAGTGTGAAAGGGGCCTTAAATGTGAATTAGAGCTTGTTCATGTGGGTGGAAGCTCCTGCCACTCCCCTAAAAAAAAAAAACAATCTGTGGTTGATTGCTTTCTGGAGGGCAATAGGGCAGCAGCAGCCAGGCAAAAGAGCATTTTGTTTCTAACAACTGAATGGTGACTTTCTCAGGCTCATTGTTGCGGTGTGGTCCCATTCAATTGGATGGTTCGTATTTGGTGATGGAGTATAATTTTTGCCCGCAAACCATCGTGGGAATGGCATATGTACAACCCCAAAAAGCTGAATACTGTCTTTTGGGTGGGTGGTTGGGGGTTGTAATGCTGCGGATCATTGACTTGTTATAACCGTTATCCTGACCACTTGTGTGAAAGGGGCCCTACAGTTGCGAGGTATGCAGTCCTCACCGGCTGGCCTCTTCTGCTGTGATTGCTCACAGCAAAAGCCGATGCTGGGCAATGGATGTCCGCTGATGCCCGCTGATTATCGGGCAGAGACACAGAACGGAGCTCTGTCTATGTAAACAAGGCTGAGCTCCATTCTGGCCAGGGGGGGAGTAAAAGCAGGTAATAAAATCCGTCACTTCCCTTAGTAAAAGCAGCACATTCAGTACACAAAAACACTGGCTAGGCACACAGTTAACCCTTTGATCGCTCAAAATGTTTAACCCCTACGCAGCCAGTGTCATTAGTACAGTAACAGTGCATATTTTTAGCACTGATCATTGTATTCGTGTCACGGATTCCCACAAAGTGTTGGTTAGTGTTCAGTTGTCCACCACAATATTGCAGTCCAGCTTTAAGTCGTTGATTGCCGTCATTATTAAAAAAAATAAAAAAAAAATGTATTATACACCCCATAGTTTGTAGATGCTATAGCTTTTGCGCAAACCAATCATGGGATATATTCCAGTATATATACTATAGTTTGTTGTGCAAACCAATCAATATACACTTATTGGGATTTTTTTACCAAAAATATGTAGCAGAAAACATATTGGCCTAAATTTTTGAAGAAATTCGATTTTTTTAATTGTTTTTTTATTAGATCTGTTTTATAGCAGAAAGTAAAAAAATATATATATAAAACCACTTTTAAACAAGCTCTCGTTCACTTTCCGGAACGATTATTTATTAAAGGTGTTTATATAGTGGCGACAATTAAGCAGCGATTTGCATATTGTACATTTGTCCCTGCCCTCAAGGAGCTTTCAGTCTACAGTCCCTATCTCATGTGTACATACAGTACACGCTATAGGCACTGTGGAGAAATCATCTTCAAAGTTCAAAACCGAGGTACTAAAATCTAAGCTCTTTCCTATTATTCTCTCTATCAAATGATGGACTTCTGCTGAGCAGGAACACCCACACGCTGAACAAAAATCTGCCGGTCCTTGCTTAACCAGTTTATCCCATCAGTACATAGCCAGCTTAACCACTTGCTGACCGCCCCACGAAGATTTAGGGTGGCTCGGCTGCGCATAATCGCGTAGATCTATGTGATTATGTGCACGTGGTCTCGCCGCCGGAGCCGCACTCCCACTGTGATTAGACCCAGCGGGAGCCAGGCCCCAGGAGGAGCGGCAGCAATTTTCACAGAAATTGACAGAAGACCCGCCTGCTTATGTAAACAAAGCAGGCAGGTCCTCTGTCACACAGGCAGAGAGAGATGTGTTTTCAGCTAAGCTGAAACCCTGATCTCTCTGTGCCTGTCACAGAGCCCTTCCCCCCACAGTTAGTAAGCACAAACAGGCATACATTTAACCCTTTGATCACCCCCAGTGTTAACCCGTTCCCTGCCAGTGTCATTTATACAGTAACAGTGCATATTATTTAGCACCGATTACTGTATTAATGTCACTGGTCCCCAAAAAGTGTAAAAAATGTCAGTTAGGGGTTCGATCTGTCCGCCGCAATGTCGCAGTCCCACTAAACATCGCTGATCGCCGCCATTACTAATCAACACAAAACAAAAAAAAGTCCAAAAATCTATCCTGTAGTTTGTAAATGCTATAACTTTTGCACAAACCAATTCAAATACGCTTTTTGGGATTTTTTTTACCACAAATATGTAGCAGAATACAAATTGGCCTAAACTGAGCAAAACATGTTTATTAGGAATGTATTATTGTGTGTTTTTTTTTTTTTTTCAAAATTGTCACTATTTTTTTGTTTATAGCGCAAAATCTAAAAACCGCAGGTGATCAAATACCACCAAAAGAAAGCTCTATTCGTGGGGGGAAAAAAGGACATAAATTGTGTTTGGGTACAGCGTCACATGACCGTGCAATTTTTCGTTAAAATAACACAGTGCTGAATTGCAAGAAATGTCCTGGTCATTTAAGGGGGGTAAAACCTTCCGGAGTTGAAGTGGTTTAAAAGAACATTTTCTTACAGTCCTGTTCACACTGACATTACAAACAGACAATTGAGACGTAATTTTGCTGCTTCCTGAATGCCTAGCAAAGTGTTGCTGTGTGGCAAAAATGAAGCTACACGTTCAGTCTGAGAGGAGTTGAAGCCGGTCAACTCTTTCCATTCACGTCTATGGTAACACACTGTAAACACACCTTTGGTCTTTATAAAGTGTTTACAATGTGTTTGACAAAGCGTTTGCCAAATTTCAGTGAGGTGAAAAAAAAAAAAACACTTCCCCCTCGTTTAACCACTTGCTGACTGCCCTTTAGCAAATATACTGTTACAGGGTGGCTGTTTTGTGCAGAATCACGTGTGTGTATGTATGTATGTATGTATGTATGTATGTGATTCTTCACTTCCTCTTACAGGGGGCGCCCGTGCGTCGCCGGCGGGCCGCTTTTGCAGTGATTACCTGATCATCGAGCAGAGACACAGGACAGAGCTCTGTCTATCTAAACAAGGCTGAGTTCTGTCTTTTCAGCAGGAAAATTATTGATTTTGTGTCCCTGCAAAGCAGGGAATAAAATCCTTCACTTCCCTGAGTATAATGGCACAGTTTACAACAAAACACTGGCTAGGCATGCACAATTAACCCTCTCATTACCCTAGACCAGGGATCCTCAAACTACGGCCCTCCAGCTGTTGTGGAACTACACATCCCATGAGGCATTGTAAAACTCTGAGAGTTACAGACATGACAAGGCATGATGGGAATTGTAGTTCCTGAACAACTGGAGGGCCATAGTTTGAAGACTCCTGCCCTAGATGTTTATCCCCTTCCCAACCTTTAATTAGTATAGTGACTGCATACTTTTAGCACTGATCACTGTATTAGTGTCTCAGGTTCCCGCAAAGTGTCAGGGTCTGATTGCCCACTGCAATATCTCTGTCCTGCTATAAGTAGCTGGTCAATGCCATTACTAGTATAAAAAAAAACTCCAGTATACAGGCACGTCTCGTGCATCTCATAAAATTTAAAATCTCATCAAAAAGTACATTTTTTTTTTTTTTTTTTTTTTTTTTTTTTAGTAATTTAATTCAAAAGTGAAACTTAAATATTTTAGATGCGTTACACACAGTGATATATTTCTAGCATTTCTTTTTTTTTTTTAACTCTGATGATTATGTTTTACAGCTAGTGAAAATCGTAAATGCAGTATCTCATATAAATTATAAATTACAATATTACATAAGACCAATAAACAAAAGTATTTTTAATACAGAAATGTTGGCTTACTGAAGTATTTCCATGTACAGTACAGTATGCACTCTTGCAATACTTGGTTGGGCCTCCTTTTGCATGAATTGCTGCATCAGTGCGGTTTGGCATGGAGGCGATCAGCCTGTGGCACTGCTGAGGTGTTATGGAAGCCCAGGTTTCTTTGAAAGCGGCCTTCAGCTTGTCTGCATTGCTGGGTCTGGTGTCTCATCTTCCTCTTGACAATACCCCACAGATTCTCTATGGTGTTTAGGTCAGGTGAGTTTGCTGTCCATTCAAGCACAGTGATACAATGACCATTAAACAGGTATTGGCACTTTTGGCAGTGTGGGCAGGTGCCAAGTCCTGCTGGAAAATGAAATCCGCATCTCCTTCATAAAGCTGGCCAGCAGAGGGAAGCATGAAGTACTCTAGAATTTTCTGGTAGAGGACTGAGCTGACTTTAAACTTGATAAAACACAGTGAACCAACACCAGCAGATGACATGGCTCCCCAAATCATTATGGACTGTGGAAAATGTTTCATTTCATTTGGAAACCAAGTTCCCAGAGTCTGGAGGAAGAGTGAAGAGGCACAGAATCCAAGAATTGGAATCCAGTGTGAAGTTTCCACAGTCTGTGATGATTTGGGGAGCCATGTCATCTGCTGGTGTTGGTCCACTGGGTTTCAAGTTCAAAGTCAGTGCAGCCTTCTACCAGGAAATGCTTGAGCAGTTAATGCTTCCTTCTGCTGACCAGCTTTATGGAGATGCTGATTTCATTTTTGCAGCATGACCTGGCACTTGGCACTTGGCCCACACTGCCAAAAGTACCAATACCTGGTATAATGATCATGGTATCACTGTGCTTGATTGGCCAGAAAACTTGCCTGACCTAAACCCCATAGAGAATCTGTTGGGTGTTGTCAAGAGGAAGAGGAGACACCAGACCTAATAATGCAAATGAGCTGAAGGAGCTAGCAAAGCAACCTGGGCTTCCATAACACCTCAGCAGTGCCACAGGCTGATCTCCTCCATGCCATGCGACATTGATGCAGCAATTCATGCAAGTGGAGCCCCGACCAAGTATTGAGTGTATACCATTCTATACATGGACATACTTTTCAGTAAACCAACATTTCTGTATTAAAAATACTTTTTTTTTTTTTTTTTTTTTTTTTTTTATTAGTCTTATGTATTATTCTAATTTTCTGAGATACTGAATCTTGCATTTTCACTAGCTGCAAGCCATAGTCATCAAAATTAAAAGAAAGAAAGAAATGCTTGGAAAGAAAGAAATGCTTGAAATATATCACTCTGATTGTAACGCATCTTTATAAAATATAAGTTTCACTTTTTGAATCGAGTTACTGAAACAAAGTAACTTTTTGATATTAAATTTTTTTGTAGCTGCTATAACTTTTGCGCAAACCATTCAATATACACTTATTGGGATTTTTTTAAACCAAAATATGTAGCAGAATAGTTATAGCAGAAAGTTAAAAAAAAAAAATATATATATATATATATATATATATATATATATATATATATATATATAAATATATATAATATGCAGTGGTGATCCAATAACTCAGAAAGGGAACTCCATTTGTGGGGGGGTGGGGGGGGGGTGGGGCGGCATGGCGCAGTTGTCATTTAAAGTAATGGCAGTGCCGTATCACAAAAAATGGTCTGCTCATAAGGTGGGTAAATTTTCTGGAGGTCAAGTGGTTAAAAAAAAAAAAAATCATCTGAAGGGCAACTGGGGTGTATTTTTAATGTGCTGTAAAGGCATCAAAAGGCGCGTTATTGTCGGCGTTGAAATGTTTTGCGAGTGTGAACTTAGTCTAACGCCCCAGATTACAGTAAAATCCTGACGGGTTGTAAACCTTGCTAAGTCTTTTAAAACTAAAAACCCTTTTTTTTGGCTTTGCATGCTGTATATTAACTTCAATAATCATTCGAGAATACACAAAATATAGGTTGTTTTGGTTGAAAAATGGTAACTCACACAACGATGTTATGATTTTTTTTTTTTTTTTTTTTTATTTAGCTTTGATTTCCCCTATACTCTTATTCCAGTGGCAGCTCAAAATTGTGGTTTTACCCTCCTATTCATTCCCAGTCACAGTGGTGATCAGGGCAAATATAGATAATCTATTGAATAAGGACATAATAAAAACCTGACAATGTCTCTCACCCCTCTCTAAATCTAAAAAAAAAAAAAAAAAGTTGCCTTTTAGTTCTACTTTTTAAGCACGTGTTCAGCTCTCCCAAGGCAAAATAAAAGTTTTTAGCAAGCAACCCAGTAGGAGGTTTTCAAGGGTTTAGAAAGTGTTATTTTTTCTGAGCATTACTCTAATTACCTAATGTGTATGTCTGGGTAAAAAAAAAACAGATGTGCAATATATCTTCGCAGTACATGTATTTCCCCATGTTTTGTAGAACCTCTCATTTAAAACAAAAATCAGAACTTGGTTTTCTGTTAGCTCCCCTGCAAAATGTTATAAATATCCATTGATTGTGCCAATGAAGTTGATCGAATGGCGGACATTGTTATCAACATTGTCACTACTGGTTCACGAGCCTGTAGCCTGTTGTTCAGCCCCTGGCCATACCTGGTCCTGCCCATTGTTTTGTGAAATGACAGCTCTGCCTCTATTGCTAAAACCTTCCCACTGTGAGCTGCAGTGGCTGGGAGGGGAGCATCTGAGGCACAAATGGAGGATTTAGCTCAGTCACAGAAGTTAAAGGAATGTTATGGCTTACTTAAAGTGACTGTAAAGCCTTAAGGTTTTCCCCCCTAATGCATTAAGGTGAAAAACCTGTGCAGCAGCCAGCTCCCCCCAAACCCCCCCCCCCTCCCCATATTTTTTTTTTTTTACCCTAGCCCAATCCGATTCAGTGATGTCTCTCTCCTCATTGGATGGATTGATAGTGGCAGGAGCCATTGGCTCCCGCTGCTGTCCATCAAATCCAGTGACACGGGGGCAGGGCCGAATCCTGCTGTCTGTGTCAATGAATGCAGAAGCCGGACTCTGCAGCAAAACCCGCCCGGGTGCCCCCAGGGAAAGCTGCTTTTCGTGGGGGCACTTGATGAAGAGGATGGGCTGGGAGCTTTTGCGGGGTACCGCAGAATATAAACCATTGCACAGAGTAGGTAAGTATACGCATATTTGTTGTTTAAAAAAAATAAATAAAAACGAGGGTTTACAACTTTACATCCTCTTTAATGAGGCTTATGACAGGAGGTTGGCACTGGATTTCTGGCAGGATTTTTCTATAGTTTCAGCATTTTTAAGAGGCAAAATATGCATATGTGGCAGAGATGTATTTCATATGCTTTTTGTCTAGACATTCACCTACATTATTTGATACTTTAATATTTAGTGTCAGTTTAACAAATGCTAGGAAAATACTTCAAGCATTTGGTGAGTGGGTAAACTATCACTGATATATTTTTTTTTTTTATTTTTTTGTAAAAGTCTGTCTATTACTATATACTGCCATATGTTTCCTTCTTTGAGGTTTTCCCTAATAATAACATATAGTATATGGTAGCTTCCCAAAAGATTTACAGCTTTCAGGTAGCAAAACCTGTACAGCCACCATGCAATGCCAAACATACAGTAACTGGGTAATTTTGTACTATTTAGCATAGGAAATACTTTACTAAATGCCAAATCCACCTTGCTGTAGACACAGTTCTTTACATTTTTATTTTTACACTAAAGGTTTAGCAAAAATTGGGTCTTGTTGTACAGTTGAAGGATATTATCTTTTCCATGAAAATCGTTTCAATATTTTTTTTCATTGCCATGGAGACAGTGACACTCTATAAAATATTAGAACAATCTGTAGCATCCTGTAACCTTGAAACAGCCGCCAGCGCAAAAATGCCGCATTCTGTAGAGAAGCACGATTACTTTAGATTGTCTTGTTTGTAGCCATTGTTCAATGTAAAAGCTTTTCTTTGTGACCGATGTCATAAGGTAAACTGGAAATCCATAAAATGTGGCAGCTCAGAACTAACTGGATTTCTGTAGACTTTTGCCAGACTGGTGAATGACAGTGAATTGGTTACTATGGGTTAAATGCTGGGAAACTACCTGCAAAAAAAATCCTAATTGTTTTCATGAGCAGACTGCTGGAACCCTATACCTGAATGTTGATTGCGTACTGCTCTAGGTGACACAGCAGTAAAGTTGCTTATTAAAGTGGGAGAGTCTAAAAAGTTTGGTGAATGGTATCAAAAAACAAAATGGAAGATAAAAATTACCTTTTATTGGCCTTCAAAAAAAATTGCCATCCCTCAACACACTTTTGGCAACGTTCATAAAGCTTCTAAAAACTGTCAGCAATGCCCTCTTTAGGAGTCGATCACAGAAATAGTCACACGTTTTTGGGTTGCTGCCACGTTCACAATATGCACACCTTTTATGATGCTCTTACGGGAGGGAAACAAAAGTCATCGGCGCCAAAATCAGGGGAGTACTGGTGGATGATCAAGAGTTGGGGCACACAGATCGCACAGTGTGCAGGCGCGTTATCATGCAGCAACATCCACTGTCCAGTCCTGTGCAACTCTGGCCGAACACGGCAAGATGCGTCATAACAACCGTTTCAAAACTTCCTCGTAGAAGACGTCCCCTGTTTGGCCCTCAGAAACAAATTCCTGATGGAGGATGCCATCCTTGTCAAAGAAGGCGATCAACATTGTCCTGACTATGGATTTTTGCAGAAGACTCTTTTTGGGTCGCGGGGAAGACAGAGAACGCCATTTGATCAATTGGCGCTTGACAACACCGCGTGACAATGGTTAACAGAAAGGATGGATCCTGGTCACACATAGTAATGAAATCTCCAGTGGTTTCCATCCGTTTTGCACAAATCGGGAACAGATCTTCTGCTTACCCAAATCTTCGTGGACGATGGTGCGCACCCTGTCCTTGCTAATGCCCAATTCGTCAGTCGCCAATCTCTCTCCTGCCAGCATTTGTCACACTCGCGCGATCATGTCTAGGGTTCTTGAGAGGTTCTGCTTGTCGACAGCTGACCCGAACGTGGCTCATCCTCAGTCGTTTCATTCTTGTCACGAATGTGTTTGAACCAGTCATAAACACATTTTCTGCTCACGGCTTCCGTCCCTTGCACCAACATTTCATGTGTCTCCATTGCTGTTTTCCCCTATTTGTAGCTGAACTTGATGTTTACCCGGTGCTCCCTTGCACTGTGACCCTACCTCTCACACTGACTACATTTTGACTGCCTGCAGCCAGTTTACCCTGACGGGTATGTGTACTCTACGCTAGGTGGCGCTTCTCAACGTATCTCTGGTTAGCCATGTGCTTGCGCACAGACCTGGCTCATGTTGTCGTTTAAGATATCTGACTATTCACCAAACTATTTAGACATACCGGTAAAAATATATGAAACAACCCCTTTTTTATTTTTTAAGTGTGTGTTTATAGCTGTGGTCTCCAAACTGCAGCCCTTTGCATGCTTTTATCTGGCCCTTGGGGCACTAGTCCTCCAATTAACACCAATGATAGGACACCATTCCTCTCAATGACTGCACCAATAGGGCACTATTCCTCCCACTGAGACCAACAAAGGGGCACTGTTCCCATCAAAACCAATGATGAGGCATTGCTTGCTTCCACTGACCACAGTCCAGCCCTCGAAAAACCTGAAGGACAGTAAACTTGCCCTTTGCTTAGAAAGTTTGGAGACCCCTGGTTTATAGGTATGTGACTGGCCCAGTGCTGTCATGTGGAGTTGAAGAGTGTCCTTAGCCCTGTTTAGACATAGGGCAGACTTTGTCTATTCCCATCTGAAGTTGGGGGAGAGTGAAGAATAGGTAAGAATGTCCAGCTCAGTAGAGGGAGCAATGATGTGCAATTGTTGCTTTGCTGTACATGGGAAAATAACTTGTTCAATTGTAAATAATGTAACTAAAGCTGTGTGTGTTAATGTTCTAAAACTTTTGTTTCTGTTCGTGGTGCAGTTTGCAATTGCCTATGTACATAAGGCTGGCTATTAGTGGTAGAATTATTGTACCTTGGTCTTCAGGCTGTTTGCAATCCATGGACACCCAACCCTGCTAGTGAAATTGGATCACGCAGAAGGGTCCACATACACAGACATTTGTTTTTAGAATTTCAAATTGGATCTTATGCAGGAGTATATTCTGCAAATTACTCATATGATGGTGGCAGTTAACCTGAAGACCATGCTTGCAGGTACAGGAAGCGTGCATACAGATTGTGTGTTATCATTAAAGGAAACATTTGAGAGCTATTTAAAGGCTACTATTGCTAATCATCATCTTAAAAAAAATCCCGAAACATACATACTGTAAAGAACACTAAAGTCCAGGACTTTTTTTTTTTTTTTTGCATTGCCATGGGGGTCCAATGCACGTTTGGAATTATGGACATCTGCCTGTTCTGTCCTTATTATAATTCACCAGTGGTGGTCCTATTTTCAAATACTTTGGTTCTTGGTTATGGCTTGCTGATACTTTTCTGGAAGGTCCGCCTAGATAGTCAGTCATTCTTCAATGAGGTAAAAGAAAGAGCTCATGTGTAGAGTGTGTTCTAGGCATCCTGGGCTTTAGATCAATGAAAGAACAGTTTTTATTTTTTTTAATTTATGACAAGACTGTACTGTGATATGATTTGTCCATCCCGGCATGACCCCTACTGAGTAATAGGAAGAGGTAATAAACCCAAAATCAAAAATTATTAGATGTGGCTTTCTTTTTTTTATGCTTTTTCCCCTCTGAACGTGAGCAGAGGGGGCACCTTTTGGATGACAGCATTGTCAGTCGGGAGGAAGGGGAATGTTATATTTACTAGCACAGGGTCGACAAATTCCAGGTGCCAGGTCGCAGATGGCGACTAGAAATTGTGTCCTAGCACCCGGACTTTTGTCAGCCTATTCACTGTAGGAATGCACAATTTGTGGCCAACACCCGGGACATGTAGTTCCAGGATCCAGGCAGGTCGCTTTTGCAGCATTTAGCCCCAACATAGCGGGTGCCGCCAGGTAGAGGGACCTGCTCTCCTTCCCCCATCTTGTTCCTGAACAGAAAGTGACATGGTCAGTGTGCCCGGCAATCAAGGCCGGGAAAGAGGGTAATTCAGCAAGATGTGTGCTGCATTATATTCAGTGGAGCACAGGGGGGACATCCAGGAACTTTTAGACCCTGGATGTCTCATTAAAGAAAACATGTCACTAAAAAATCATGATATAGACAAAAAGACCACTGTGTGATTGGAAAAAAAAATAGATACACCCAAACACATAAAATCCCTCCACCCCTATATATACGCAAGTACAAATGTAAACGTGCCGGGGCACCTACGCGTAAAGACATTGATTGCAATACATGTTACATCAGTGCTCCACAAATCCCAGGTGCCAGGTTGCCACGGCGACCAGAAACCATGTCCCCGGAGCCTGGGTCCCCGCCAACCCACCCACTGCTGGCACCAGGTGCGAGCAACCCCCCCCTGCCCGACGCCAAGCTCTGGGTGCCAGACAGCCGATCCAGTTCCAACTTTCAAAAACAAAAAAAAACTTCAGCTCTGTTGCTTACCCGCAGCAGAGCCACAAGTTTTTCCCTTCCCACACACTCGCACCCCCATGCACTCTCCGCTCCGTCCCCCAGCAGACCCGCTGCCGCTGTGCTCAAAGGTGCCCCCACCCTCGACACCAGCCACTCCGCGCGCACTGTGGCCCACCCCTCCTCCTACCCCCCCCCCCCCCCCCAGTCCCTGCTGGCGGTGCTGGAGGTGAGCAGAGTCCAGCCCACGCAGCATGCCACACACTACAACACGCACACCAACAACTCCAACCCCAACAACATCACACCCTGAGGGCCCCAAATGGACACGCATCCTCTGAAACCACCCAATAAGAAAGCCATCCCACCCAAAAGCACCGATCCTAACTTTCTAGATTCAAAGCAAATTTGTCAAGCCCTGCACTAGCTGATTTAATTACACTAACAAATTGAAGCCAAATTCCAGCAAATACTACAGCAGTTACAGTAAACATTTTTTTTTCCTTATCGGATAAAGGCCCTACAATAAAAAATAAAAATGATCATAGTAAGTACCCTTCTCAGTGGTAAATTGGTTGTCTCATTCCTGTAACTGATACATCTGCAGGTGAGCTTATTCTTTTGAAAACAGACTTGCTGGCTGGATGACCAGTTCAAAGTAAAGGAAAGAAAGCCTTGGAATACTGTAATATAATAGACGTTTGCCTTTTGGGTTTGATACTGCTTTAATGATGGGTTCACATTCAGTAAAGTGCAGTTTAGATACTTGGAAAATATACTGTGCCTTCCTGTGTTAACATGTGCTGTATTTTTAAAATAAGTTGTAATTTGGGTTTCCACTTTAACCCTCATATATTAAAGTGGAACTATAGGCAAAACTTTTTTCTATTTTGCATAGAGGGTTATAACCCCTTTCAGCTTTTTTTCACAATCTGAGACCCATTGGGGAGATTTCACTCCACTTCCTAAACAGCAAGTGAGAGAAAAACCCTGCAAATTAAGGGAATCCCCCTCACCAGAACTAGTGTCCCCATTGGAAGATTTCCCCTCTATTACTTTTGTGGGGAGAACCCAAAATTTGGGATTTTCTTTACCATTATCAATGAAAATGAAAGTAAAACAGGACAAATCGAGAGGGTACAGACAGCAATAAAAACTGACACACCTTCTAATCCCTTTACAGTACACTCTATCCAAAACTTAACAGGTTTACTATACTTGAAAGCTCCAGAAATAGATTTTAGAACATTCAGACATGATATGTACCATGACATTCCTTCTGTCTGTCTACCAAGGCAACATTTTTTCAATTGCATTTTGCTATGGATTTTTATTTACTAAAGTCCCACCCATTCTTCTCAACACATTGTAGAGGTCTGTCCCACCGTGACGTACTGTATGTGTACACATGTAAGAACTGACATTCATTCACAGAACAATCCTCATATGATTTAGTGTTTATTTACATTCCTTACATTTGCATTCCTTCCATAAGGGAATAAAATTCCCACACTTATTCATAGTTTTCTTTTATAGCGGTACCAAAAAAAAAACAAAAAAAAATGTAATATATTGCTGCTTACCGATCGATCATTAGATTTGATAGCTGCATTGGTTTTCTCTTTTAGGCCAGTAACACACCACCTGTGTCAGGCTCCGTTCACATGTAGGCGTTTTGGGGCATTTGGGGGGAGTTTTTCTGCTCTAGGATCAGCTCTCAAAACGCCCAACAAGACAAATCCCATTCATTTCAATGGCCCCTGTTCACATCTGAGTGTTGTGACGCCGTAAGCAAAACGCCCAACGCTCAAAAAAGTACATGAGCTTCTTTTTGGGCAGATTTTCCATTGGTCTCTAGTCAATCTAAAAACGCCTGCACAAAAAACGCCTGCACAAAAAACGCCTGCAAAAACGCCCATAAAAATGCCTGTAATAGCTAGGGATGCACCGAAATGAAATTCTTGGCCGAAGCTGAAGCCGAATAATAATGAAATGCTTGGCCGAATACCGAACGCGGTGTTTCGCATTTTTTCCATTTATTTTGCCAATTTTTTCACCATTACAATAATTAACAATGAACAATGTCTGCAAACGGCCGTTTTTGCCTCTTTCTCTGACACTTTAAAGTGCTTCCACACTGCTGACCTGTTTTCTGCATAAAGCGCGCGCCTCTCACTCTACGCGGGTTATTTGATTGCGTCAGTGCCCTGATTACATTGCTGTATCCCCGGCGGCTGTCGGCTCCCCCTCCTTCCTCACACTGCAGTGTCTGTGTGAGGAAGGAGCGCCGGCGATGAGAGATGATCTCATATGTTTACATATGAGATCATCTCTCATTGGACGGCTTGATCACGTGGTGAATGGCCGCTGTGATTGGCCATTCACCACAATCTGCGATCGGCCGTGTCCAAGGGACACGGCCGACACAGATTCTCCCCGATGCGCGCTCGCGGGAGCGCGCGGGCAGAGTCTTTCTGGGAGGCCATTTAAAAACGGCCTCCCGAAAATTCAAGTCCGCGCTGCAGCTGTATATAGGCTGTAGCGCGGATGGGAGGGAGTTAAAAACTTCGGCAAAATTTATTCGGCCTATTTACTTATTCGGCCGAACACCGAAAGTGCTTTTTTTGGCTATTTTCGGCCGAATAATTTCGGTTGGCGAACATTCGGTGCATCGCTAGTAATAGCAACGCCAAGATGTGAACGTAGCCTTAGAGTTATTCCATTCTGGATAAAGGAAAAAAGAGGCATCTTTCCTTTTGGTCAGCAGAATTGAAAGTCTGGGCAGGAAGGGTAGTGTTACATGTACTAGCAATTGTAAATATATTAACAAATTGAAGCCAAACTCCAGCTAATATTTTTAATCTTTTACAGAAACATTTTTTTTTCCTTTATGGATAAAGATTTTACATAAAAGCTGGTCATTTTAAGCACCCATCAGTAGTACTGGCAGGATCACCAGGTGAAAATAAAAGCCTAAAAAAGAAAATGAATGGAGCCATTACATCTCCGAATTGGGAAGCGGCAATATAATATTTTGGTTAATACCGCTTTAACTTACTCGCCAGTACAAATTTCCCCTCGTATTTTGTACATTCCTAAAATAATACGAATAATGAGATAAATAACAAGTGGGTTGTGTTTTTTTTTTTTTTTTTTTGCCGTATTTAGATTTTGCTTACGTATATCTTGAATTTATCTCAGATATATAATAAAAAAATCACATTTGATAATAGTTACTGGATTGACCCTTTATGTGTCAGTGCCTGGTCCCTTGTTGTGCGTAATGGTTCTTTCTGCTGGCCCCTATGTCTCTGCCATGTCCTGCAGTAACATGAAGACCTGTGGTTTTCTTCCACTGATCCCTAGTCTTCTGTTGTGGGGATCAGCCTCTGGATTTTTTTCTTTGGGAAGGCACAGGGTCTTTTTAATATGTGTATACATGTATGCAAATTTATGTGGGTGCTTAAGCCTAGTACACACAGGTTGGATGTCAGGCAGCATTGGCCGGTTCAATAGAAACAGGCCAACATTCGGCCCATGTGTACTGCAGCCGGTTCCACAGAAGCCGTCTTCTGTCGGTGGGGCATACCCAAAAAAGGGCAGCATCCCACTGTCGGAACCCAGTATAAGAACAGCAGCGGTGATCACTGTACTAACATTGCATAGCTAGTCCTGAGCTGTCCGTTTCAGCCCTTCTGGGTTAAACTGAAAAAACTACTAGTGTGTACGGGGCTTAACGTGTTGTTCCTGGATACTTCATATTTATATTTATGCATAGGAATGTATGGAAGTTGGAATAACTCCCCCTTTTTGTTCTGCACTTGTTTGGCTTTATTTTGCATGTTCTCTTTTAGGAATACATATGTATGTGTGAAAAAATGTAAGATATGGTACTAACTATTCCGCTTGGTTGTTGCAGGTAATTGGGCTGCTGGATGTGTTCACACCCGACTTGACGCTGGAGAAATTCAACGACTTGTAAGTTGTCCTTATTTGTAGTAGTACGTTTTCATTGCATTGTACTGTAATTTACACCATTAAGTAGAACTGAAGACAAAACCATTTTTTATAGTTTTGGATAGAGTGGAGGTGCATTAAACCCCCTGTCAGCTTTTTTATTTCTGTCTGTGTTCCTATTAGGGAACTGTTTACCGTTATGTTTTTTACATTTTTTTTCTTTATTTATGGAAGCACTTCTTACGGAGAATGGTACGAAACATTGACGTGGAAATTGAAAGCAAAGAGTCAGTAACACAGACGTAATTGAGTCAGATAATCAGAATCATGTAGGAAGAGAAAAATTCTAACGTAATATTCAGCTTAGAGCTTGGCGTATATTTAGCTGCCTGAGCTGGCTGTCCGGGGGAGTTACCACAAAGGATCCTAATGCTAGTTACCAGATAGAGCAAGGCAGCTATCATGGACCTAGTAGGGGGGATGAGGATAGAGAAAATTATAGAAAAAGGGGCAGGGGAGGGTAATTATCATTGGAAGTAAAAGAAAATCCCAAATTTTGGGTTGTCCCCAGAAAAGTAAGAAAAGGAAAAATCTTCCAGTGGGGACACTAGTTCTGGTGACCCGGGGGGTCCACAAGAGATTCCTTTTTTAATTTGCAGGGATTTCCCGTCACTTCCTGTTTTGGCTATTGAACAGGTAGTGAAGGTAAATCTTCCCAATAGGACATAGATGGCAAAAATCCCACCTTACTGTAAAATTTAAAATGGGGGGGGGGGGGGGGGGTTTCTTATAGTTCTACTTTAAAATGAGAACACAGATACTGCCGCACATTATATTTTTAGATCTAACATTAGTACAGGTTTTGTAGCAGACAGTGGGGTGTGGTGTTCCTAGATGTTTCCTCAACGTTTAACGATGATGCAACGTTTGTTAACCTCTCTTCCTGACTTGTTACGATTAACTGTGAAATAACCTTTGCTGTCCTTTCTACCTACATGCTTAACATATTTTCAGATGATCCTTCTTTTAGAAGCAAGTTATAACATGGTGTAAGATGTACTGAGACATCTGAGACTGGGAAACGCCTTTCTCAGCTTGCTCTCATTACACACTTTGTAGATGGCTGTGTTTGTTGCACGTGTTCCACATCAAAGAGTTATTAGCTTTGTGGCAAGGCTTATTAGTATAGTGCGAAGAAGCATTGTGTTAATTAACCTGCAAAAGTAATTTTTATTTGGAAGGCATTTAAAATACTTTTTTCTTTGGTAAGAGTTGCCTCAGGTAATTTTGTCCTCTGCGGTTGGAGAAGCCAGTTACTCAATGGAGTGTAGGAAGCAATAGGAGCAGTGCTGCCCTACCCTATTCTCTACATAATCCTACCTTCCTTGTCTGCTAGCGGCCACCAGCTATTGAAGCACCCACATGTTTTAGGCTAATTATTTAAACGTTATGATCAGATGTCATAATGAATTGCAATTGTCCCTGTTCTATTTAAAATAGCTAGTTAAAATATGCTACCCCTGTATATCTGTCTGTTGGCAGGAAAGTTGGAGTGAGCCCTCTCTAGGGTAACTATTGCCAAATACAAAAACCCCAAAAATTAGGTCTAGGGGAGTGTAAATGGCTATGGGGCCTAAACCCAATATTTTAGGGGAGTTGCATCCAAAAATATAACCCAGAAAACCAACCACAAAAGGTTACAGCACCTACTAAGGCTACCGTTTGGTCTTTATTATTCATGGGACATATATCTATGTACAAAAAATGGTGACAAACCTGCCTGAAAGAGCGCATCCCTCCTCCCGCAAGATCCTCCCCAACCCAAGCCCCACTCAAAACACAGTTAGCCCACCCCTGCCCTTACCCACATCAGTTTCCTATGAAGATCATATAACCTCTTCATACCATATAGCTTTTGCAATTCGCCACAGCCTCTCCGCCATACCTCACAGTTTCCAAAGGTTGATCATCGCATTTTACCACATTTACAACAGACTGGATCCCAAACATGCGAGAGGAGTAATTTACTGGGGGTGGTGGGTGGACTATTTGGCATATAGTTATTCATTTTTCTCCACTGAGGTTATTTGCCTGGTGGGACTTTATTTATAGGACTCCAGCATTTTCATCATTGGAGAGAGGGGGGAATAGGGTTTTAGTAGGAGTAAGGGCAGGGGTGGGCTTACTGGGCTTTGAGTGGGGTGGGGCTTGGGGGAGAGGGGATGAGGATTAGGGGATTATCTTGGAGGAGGAGGGATGCACTCTTTTCAATGTGGGGGGGGGGGTCACCTTTGTTTTTGTGTATGGCTATATGTCCTATGAATAATACAGACTAATTTAGCCTTAGTAGTTGCTGTATCCTTTTGTGGTTTATCTTCTGTAACTATTGCCAAGTAGCCTAATTATTAAAGGTCCACTTTTGCATCTAGGATTTTTGTGTAGTAAAAGGAAGTATGCCCTTCTTCAATCATTTTGTTTCATATGCTTTCATACTCTGTAGCGGAGTGCACAGCGCTTATGTTGTGTATGTCTTTAATGTCTTCTGTCTTCATAAATAATCCTACTGCCTCCTCTTGCAAATGTCAGGGCTTAATTATACTGTGCAATGGTAAATATGTTTTATGCTAATTTTTATTAAACTAAGTACCATCTTCAGAAAACACAGATGTGTCCTGTTTTTAGAGATCCCTTTAAGTAGTATTAAACCCTTTTTTTCTTTTTTTTTTTTTTAAATCTACTCTGAACCAGGAGGGAAACCTTCCACAGTACAGTTTTATTTATATTTGCCCAACACTTAGGCTCCATTCATACTCGAGCGTATCATTTTCAGGCTTTTTTTGGGGCTTTTTTCGGGCGTTTTCTTTTTTTTTTGGGGATTTTTTCAGGTGTTTTTTGCAGGTATTTGGAGGCAGGCATTGACATCTAACAAAAACGCTTGTAATCTGCCAAAAAAGAAGCTCATGTACTTTTTTGAGCTTCAGGCATTTTGCTTCAGGTGACAAAACGCTCAGATGTGAACATGGGCCATTAAAATGAATAGGATTTTGCTTGTTGGGCATTTTGAGACTTTAGAGATGAGCGTTTTACGAGCTGAAAAAGGCTCAGATGTGAACAGGGCCTTAAGGTCTTAAATGCACACTGGACTTTTTTATAGCTGTTTCTGGCTTCATACGGTTTTTTTTTTTTTTTTCTGCAGCCAATAAACTCCCCAGAATGTTATCCTATGTGTCCATGCACACATAGGCTGTTAGCTGTTTTTGGCGGGGGCATTTTCTGGCTGGAAAAAACCCCAGAACTAGTGGGTTTTTGAGAGGAGTTTTTCAGCCGTAAAAACGCTCAAACTTTTAGAGCTTTAAAATGTAAAAAAAACGCTGAAAGCGCGGCTATTCGTTTTTATCAGTGTTTTTGAGCCGTAAACTTTTGTGTGAAAAACTCATTCTACAGCTTGCTATTGCTAACGCTATTGGCTTTTTTATAATGTCCAGTGTGTGTGAGGCCTAAAAATCATCACTAGTACTGCTTCCCCAATCTTCTGAGTAGGGGAGCACATTCTTATGACAGAGTACTAGTCTCTTGGAACAACCCAAGCTCATACTGCTGTCAGTCAGACTGCTGGAGGAGCAGGGGAATGACTTGCCACTGTGTGGACGCACGGAGCAAAGGGACATTAAATTGCAGTCCCAGCCAGGAGCATGTACACAGAGGCTGGCTTCATGGAGTCCCTGCAAGGGTAGAGGGGATAGAGCCACGCTAAAGCAGGAACTGGATGAGTCTTCTTTCAATTATGGAATGCAATTGATACGGTCCAGAAACTGTTAAACAAAATAAAGGTGAATAAAGCACCTGGATCAGATGGCTTACTCCCATGTGTCCTCAAAGAGTTGAGGTCTGTTATTGCAAAGCCATTGTTTCTAATTTTTTGAGACTCTCAAGGACTGGCAACGTACCACTGGATTGGCATAAGGCCAATGTGGTGCCTATATGTAAAAAGGGATCAAAATCTGTATAAGTAACTACTGACTGTTGGGTATCTTCTTGACTACAGAAGGTATCTTCTTGACTACAGGAGTTAAAGAGGAAGTAAACCCTCCTCTGGCACTTTTACCTATAGGTAAGCCTATGATAAGACTTACCTATAGGTACTGTAAATATCTCCTAAACTTGTACCGTTTAGGAGATATTTACCTTACATGCAGCCAGTGACGTCACTGGCGCATGCGCTCTGAAGGAATGGCCGCTGGTGCCATTTCTTCAGAGACCCGTGCCGTGACTGTCGGCTCCCGCGGGAGTGATGTCACCGCGGCTCCGGCCAATCAGATGGCCGGATGCCGCTATCCCGGAAGACGGGCGACTGGACATGTCGCCCGTCATACAGGTAAGCGGGCTGCACGGCGGGGGCTCGTTCTAAGGTAAGTATTGCATAATGAGCTAGTATGCGATGCATACTAGCTCATTATGTGTTTCTCTTACAGGTTGCCAAAAAAAAAAAAGTTGTACGGGTTTACAACCTCTTTAAACAAGAGTTTAATACAAGACCACCTAGAAGAGATTTTGCTGAAAAACAGTATTTTAAGTAATAGTCATAATGGATTCATTAAGTTAAGTTGGGTTGGCAATCCGATTTTCATTTTAGAAGAAAGGAAGTAAAAACGTATACAAAGGAGTGGCTGTTTGGTATAATATACTTTAGATTTTGCTAAAGCCTTGGACACAAACCGCTAAAGTGTAACTTAAAGTCTACAGGCTCAAAGCAGGGTACACACATGTCGAAATTCAGCCGGTTGCGCAGGAACCAGCCGAATTTCAATGTGTTTTTGTTCCCTTCCCTGTTCAACAGAAGCTGGTCATTAGCTGTTTTTGCACATTTTAGGGCTGAAGATTAGTTAACCCCCTCCCCAAACACTATTTTCTGAGAACAATGGGTAATAAAATGGTGGTAGTTACAATTTTTATGTCATAAAATGCATGTACATGTTTATCAAAAGCAAATTTTGAGTTTAAAAAATTACACTAACTTTAACTTTAGTGCACACAAACAAACATAATCCCTTTTTGGTAAAATATTAGGTATAAATATAAAATAAAAAGCAATCAAACATGAAGAACCTTACAGTTGTCCATTGGCGATGCTTTAAAACCATTTACAGGTTTATCAGTTATGGAATAAGCATGAGGCTGGATTCACACTGATGCGAATTGGATGCAGGTTTCCCTTCATCCAAAACCACATGACAGGAGACTGACCAGCTCTCAGTGGATTGCACAAGGCTCCTGTACATCTTTGGCTCTGTTTCAAGTCTGAATTCAGGCAAAAATTTGGGCCTGATTCGTCCCTGAAACGGAAAACAGGGACGCACCGGACCCCTGCTGTGAGCCGCGTCCGCACACAATTGGGCCTCAATGTTGTCCTTAGAATTATTGCTCTTGTTCAGATGTATTGTGGCGCTTCCTCACAACACAACTGTGTCACAAACATTTTGTATGGAGGTGTACCTGCATGTGTTTATTTTCTTATGTGCGTGTATGTCAGGGCGGGGAATAGTTATTTGTTTTTTCGTATGTGTGATTTTATTATAGGTTATAATATTTTTTTTTTTTTACTTTTTATTTTACACTTACTTTATTGCTGTCACATAGGTGAAAAAAGCTGTAATGACAAGTTTGCTTTATTTGTACATCACAAGTCTAATAGGCTCATTTACACTTGTGTCCCACTCAGTAGTAAACCCCAGCTCTGCCGATGTCCCACTCAGTAGTAAACCCCAGCTCTGCCGATGTCCCTCTCAGTAGTAAACCCCAGCTCTGCCGATGTCCCACTCAGTAGTAAACCCCAGCTCTGCCGATGTCCCACTCAGTAGTAACCCTCAGCTCTGCCGATGTCCCACTCAGTAGTAACCCCCCAGCTCTGCCGATGTCCCACTCAGTAGTAACCCCCCAGCTCTGCCGATGTCCCACTCAGTAGTAACCCCCCAGCTCTGCCGATGTCCCTCTCCGTAGTAAACCCCAGCTCTGCCGATGTCCCTCTCCGTAGTAAACCCCAGCTCTGCCGATTGTCCCTCTCCGTATTAAACCCCAGCTCTGCCGATTGTCCCTCTCAGTAGTAAACCCCAGCTCTGCCGATTGTCCCTGCTGCTCTACACTGCACACCAGATGTGATGTCTGTACCAGACACTCCTAGAGAATATACACACAAACTGGAAGTGAAGGCTAATGACATCTTTCCAGTTCACTTGTTGGTTTACCAGTGCATCCTGGGATATCTCAAACCTGCAATTCCTACAAAACAAAGTGAAGCTAAAGCTGAAGCCTCTCAAAAGCTGCAGGTGCTGTAAGCGAGCTTTGTCAAAGACTTCTATGGAGGTTTTGAAGATGCTTTGAAGCAGGGGTGGGGAACCTTTTTTCTGCCGAGGGCCATTTGGCTATTTTTAAAATAATTCAGGGGCCGTACAAAATTATCAACTTAAAAATGTGCTTGGTATATTTGGTCAAACATTTAATTAGCTCACCCCTAATGTGATGGCTGCAACTGCTAACTGTGATGTTAGCTGGTATTGATGATGTTGCTACTGGCAACTGGTTTTCCAGGTTTGCCCCCCTTAATGCAGAGTGATTAGTGCCCCCCATCAATGCAGAGTGATTAGTGCCCCCCATCAATGCGGAGTGATTAGTGCCCCCCATCAATGCGGAGTGATTAGTGCCCCCCATCAATGCGGAGTGATTAGTGCCCCCCATCAATGCGGAGTGATTAGTGCCCCCCATCAATGCGGAGCGATTAGCGCCCCCCCATCAATGCGGAGCGATTAGCGCCCCCCCATCAATGCGGAGCGATTAGCGCCCCCCATCAATGCGGAGCGATTAGCGCCCCCCATCAATGCGGAGCGATTAGCGCCCCCCATCAATGCAGAGCGATTAGCGCCCCCCATCAATGCAGAGCGATTAGCGCCCCCCATCAATGCAGAGCGATTAGCGCCCCCCATCAATGCAGAGTGATTAGCACCCTCCATCAATGCAATGGGGCACTAATCACTTTGCATTGATGGGTGGCACTAATCACTCTGCATTGATGGAGGGCGCTAATCACTCACGTGCCGGGTAAGCAGAGGAACCCACTCTGTGTGTAATCGGGAGGCGCTCCCCCTTCCCTTCCGGAGGCAGTCCAATGGCAGGGCCGGATCACATGGCTTCGGGGGCCGCATACGACCTGCGGGCCGTTGGGTCCCCACCCCTGCTTTAAAGCATCAAGAAAGCGACATGGGGTATAATTTTTGTAGCAAAGCAAACTCGGTGTGTAAACAGGACTGTAAGCTAACCATTTCTCTTACGTCCTCCGACAGTCGCCGCCACCTCTAAGTCATCACTATTGGGTATTGACTTCCGCCCCGCAGGAGTAGCTAGGCATAAGAATTAGTCAAAAGAACAAGAGCATTTGCATAGACACACCCATGGGGGCTGTCCCACTGGTCAATACCCCCCCTGCAGTGAACACTCCCAACTCAGTTAGTTTGTTTCTGCCTAGCGTCAGGAGTAGATAGGCTTTCCCTGTGCTGGGGCTACAGTCTCAGCCTTTCTAATCTTTTTTTTTTTTTATTTGATTTTCTTTTAAAAATGTCAGTTTTTTTCTTGTTATACTAGCTGTTTCTTTTGTCCGCTTTAGTTGTTAGTCGACTCTTCGGATGAAGATGGATTCTTGCGGAGCTGGGAATCGAACTGACCGCCCTGGTTCTCCAGGGCTGAGGGTCAGAGGGACCCCCAGCCCGCCATCGAGCGTTCAGCCATGTGTTCGCCCTGGCATTATGAACGACCCATCCCTACTCGCAGCAGGGATGCAGTCTGTGAGGTGGCTACCTCACTGGACACATCTGCGGTGCTGCAGTGTCCTGTCCTTGGCTAACGGCATTCCCTGTCAGATGAGGACAGCGGCTTTCCGTTCATAGAGGCACCCCAAGCCATCTGGTACAGGTAAGTACTTCTGTGTGTGGCCTCTGTCTGGAGTGGCAGTCCTGTGTTGCTGTGTGTCCCCCATGTCTGTGCCTGTGTGGGGCTGTGTATTGTTGGGGGCCCCTTTCCCTGTGTCACTTCAGTGTTTTTCTGGGGGTGCAGACGATGTGTGTGGCGGCCGCAGCGGGGAAAAACCGCCATTTTTAATATGGGCAAGCATGTCTGGCTTCACTGTGGGCTACATTACATGCTGTTTTGGCGCCATCTTGCGCGTGGCAGACCGATCGTTCCGAGCACATGTACGGCGGCCATTTTGCCGAAGCCTCCCATTCAGTTCTATAGGCAGCCATTTTCCCTGGGTTATTGCAGCTTATAATTCAGCCTCTTATGACCTCACTTCCTTTTCCTCTGAAGCAGCGATCGATGTGGTAACACTCTGTGGAGCTCTGCAGACTCTCTTCCATAACTCTCTGTTTTTGTCATTCCTGGCTCAGTTTCTTCTCCTTTTGGGGGTCTTTAGTCATTGTACATATAGCGGTAGGCTGCGCACTCCGCAGCGGTATTAAAGGGCCAGTACCTTTTTTTGCACTGTTGTTTTTAACTTGGGCAATGGAATCTCAGGACAGCAAATTTCCTCCAGCTCTGGTGGGGGACCCCAGTCCTGCTGGGGCCCCTGTTATACCTGATTTGGCCGCCGTAGTGGCGTCTTTAGTGTCCAAAATGGAGGTACTGATGGCTGAATGTGCTGCTAGGAAAAGGCCCAGATTATCTATCTCCTCTGATTCAGATGGTGATGTGGCTGCTGCGGCGGGCGTGCCCTTTTCAGGGTCTCGCTCATCCTTGGACCTTCTGGGGTCTGAGGGGGAGGCGGAGGTGGAGGGGATTGATGTTTCTCCCCCGGGGTCGCCTGAGGAACGCGCGACCATGGATGAGTTGATGTCTTCTGTGAAAGAAACACTACGCTTGGAGGATGAGCCCAGTCCTCCGGGCATTGTGTCCTCTTTTGGTACACATGGGACCCGCAAGTTGGCGCAGGTTTTTCCCTGCCCCGCTGAGTTTCATTACACTGTGAATGAACTGTGGCGCACTTTAAAACGTCCATTCATGGTACCTAGTCGGTTTAAGTTGCTTTATCCCTTTGCGCCGGCTACGGAATCGCGATGGTGTGTGCCTCCATGGGTGGATCACACTGTGGCCGTGTTAAACAAGGCTACCTTGATTCCTACTGAGGAGACTCCGGTTTTTCGGGATCCCACGGACAGAAGGTTGGAGTCTCTAGCCCGCCATTCCTACACGGTGGCGGGTTCCTTGCTCAAACCTGTTTTCGCGTCCGTTCTGGTGGCTCAGGCGGTGGCTGATTGGACTAAGGTGCTTAGGCGCAACCACCCGTCTGATTCTGCCCCTCCTGCCACGCTGGCTATGGTGGATTTGTGCGATGCGGCCTTAAATGAGACCCCCTTGGTAGCACGCCTATCTAGTGTTGTGGTCGATTGATTTGGCTGAAAAGCTGGTCGGCTGACCAGACGTCACCGAAAACTGTTGCTGATTTTCCTTATGCAGGTTCTCGCCTTTTTGGCGAGGCCTTGGATACCTTGGTAAAAGGTGTCACGGGGGGTAAGAGCACCATGCTGCCCCAGAACCCCAAGAACAAGTCCTTTCGTGGTAAGCGGGGTTCCACCTCTCGACACAATCAAGGGTCCTTTTGTGCCTTTCGGAATCAAACCAAGGGCAAGCCCTTCAAGGGCCAAGGTAGCCAGAAGAAGCCCTGGGCGGGCAAGCAAAAGTCCGGCAATGCCGTTACGGCGGGTCAATCCGCCTCTGCCTGAAGGGGCGCCCTCACCCGTTTCAGGGGTGGGGGGACGTCTGCGCGGTTTCCTCCAACCTTGGCTGCTCGAATTCCGGACAGGTGGGTTCAGGAAATCATTTGATCAGGATACAAGATCGAATTCCTTTCCCGGCCGGCGGACTGATTTTTTCCCTCAAATCTTCATTTGACCCCGGGGCGCCTGCAGGACCTCCTTGCCCAGGGGGTGATTGTCCCGGTGCCTCATCGGGACAGGTTTCGGGGGTTTTATTCCAATCTGTTCACTGTGCCCAGAAAGGAGGGCAAGGTACGTCCTATTCTGGACCTAAAAGCGCTGAAACGTGCGTCGGAAGTTCCGTATGGAATCTCTCCGTTTGGTGGTGGCCTCCCTGAGCCCAGGGAAATTCCTGGCCTCTATAGACCTGAAGGATGCGTACCTGCACATCCCCATTTTCGAGGGTCACCAGAGGTACCTTCGATTCGCAATCGTGGAGGACCACTATCAGTTTGTGGCGTTACCTTTTCGGTCTCGCTTCGGCTCCAAGGGTCTTTACCAAAGTGTTGGCGTCTGTTCTGGGCCTGCTAAGGGCACATGTCATTGCGGTCTTGGGGTATCTGGACGATCTCCTCTTACGATCGAGTGTCAGCCAGAACCTACTGCGCGATCTGTCCACCACGGTACAGACGCTCCAGGAGTTCGGATGGATCATCAACGTACGGAAGTCGACCTTGTCTCCTTCGGTTCGTCTTCCCTATCTGGGAATGATCCTGGACTCTGCTCAGGCAAAGGTGTTCTTGCCGGAGGACAAGCTCTGGATCCTGCAGGATGAGATCAGGTCCCTCAGGGACAATCCGTCTTCGGCGCTCAGGACCTGCATGCGGTCCCTGGGGTTGAGGCGATACCCTTTGCTCCGTTTCATGCGAGGTCTCTCCAAGCGGTGATCCTGGCCAGGTGGGACAGACTACCTCAGTCCTTGGATCTGAGTGTCTCATTGAGTCGCCGGACCAGAATGGATCTTCTGTGGTGGCTACAGTCCCCGGCAGTGTCGGAAGGCAAATCTTTCCGTCCGTTACTGTGGACGGTGATTACCACGGATGCCAGTCTGTCGGGCTGGGGTGGAGTCCTGGGCAACCTGTCTGCCCAGGGCACTTGGTCGGGGGAGGAATCCTTCCTTCCGATCAATGTGTTGGAATTGAGAGCAATAAAACTGTCTCTTCCAGTGGTCGGAGCGACTTCGGGGCCATCCTGTTCGGGTACAGACGGACAATGCTACCGCGGTGGCTTACATCAACCACCAAGGGGGCACCAGGAGTGCCCAGGCGGTGACCGACATTCTGTCTTGGGCCGAGGCTCATGTCCTGGCGATTTCAGCAGTTCACATTCCGGGTGTGAAGAATTGGCAGGCCAACTATCTGAGCCGCCAGACCCTGGACCAGGGGGAATGGTCTCTGCACCCGGAGGTCTTCCAAATGCTGTGTGCGAAGTGGGGATCCCCGGACGTGGATCTGTTTGCGTCTCGGCTAAACCACAAGTTGGAAAGGTTCGTGGCAAGGAGGCGCGATCCTCTGGCAGACGCCTAGGATGCGTTGGTGGCCCCTTGGCATCAGTATCGTCTGATGTATGCCTTTCCTCTGATTCAGTTGTTGTCCAGGTTCCTTCGCAGGTTAGCCTCGGAACCGCACCTGGTGATTCTGGTAGCGCCGAACTGGCAACGCCGGTCCTGGTACGCCGACGTTGTTCACCTGGCAGTGGCGCCTCCTTGGCGGCTGCCAATGCGGGAAGATCTACTGTCTCAGGGACCAATCTTCCATCCTGCTTTAAGTCGCTGGCTTTAACGGCCTGGCTGTTGAGACCCAGGTCCTGAGAGACAGGGGTCTCTCCCCTGAGGTCATTCCTACTCTGATCAAGGCTAGGAAAACCTCATCTGGTAAAATCTATTACCGTACCTGGAAAGCTTATTTCGCCTGGTTCTCCCCTCACTCGTACTCGGTGTCGAGAGTGTTGGCTTTCCTTCTGTCTGGGGTGGACCAGCGCCTGGCGCTGGCCACGATAAAGGGCCAGGTGTCTGCACTGGCTATTCTTTTCCAACGCCCTGTGGCGTCTCATTCCTTAATTCGCACCTTCATTCAAGGTGTGCGACATTTGGCTCCTCCCAGGAGGGAGCCTTTACCTCCATGGGACTTGAACTTGTTTCTGTCCGTGTTACAGCATGCTCCCTTTGAAAACATCCGGGAGATATCGTTGCCTCTGCTGTCTAAGAAGGTTGCCTCTTTAGTGGCGATCACTTCGGCTCGCAGAGTATCGGAGCTGGCGGCGTTGTCTTGCCGCTCTCCTTACTTGGTAATTCACAAGGATAAGGTGGTCTTGCGACCACATTCGTCTTTTCTTCCTAAGGTGGTCTCTGAGTTCCACCTTAATGAGGACATTGTCCTGCCTTCGCTTTGTACGAAGCCTAAGCATCCTAAGGAGGTTGCTTTGCATTCCCTGGATGTTGTCAGGGCGATCAGGGTTTACCTGTTGTCTACGGAGTCCTTTCGGAAGACGGATTCCCTCTTTGTCCTTCCTGAGGGACCTCGGAAGGGCATGGCTGCGTCTGCAGCGACCATTGCCAAATGGATCAGACAGACCATTGAACAGGCTTATGCTTTGAAGGAACGGGTTCCACCCTTCCCTGTTAAGGCGCACTCTACCAGATCTTTGAGTGCCTCCTGGGCCTATTGGCATCGTGCCTCGGTGGCCCAGGTGTGCAAGGCTGCGACTTGGTCGTCGGTGCACACCTTTTCCAAATTCTATAAGGGGGATTTTCTGGCATCAGCTGATGCCTCCTTTTGGCCGCAAAGTTCTCAGTGCGGCAGTGCCATAAAGGACCCTTGTGTTTTTTTGTGGGTCCCTGGCTGTTGGGGTGTTATCCCCTGGGTTATTTGATTTCCTGGGCTGTTGCTCCTGTTGAGCCTTGTTTTCTGTTGCCCAGAAGGTTCTCTTACTGTGCAGGTAAGGTTCCTTTCTCTGATGTGGGTACTGCGTTGCCTTTTCTACAGTTGCGTTTCCCACCCCTCATATCTACACTGCTTTGGAACATCCCAATAGTGATGACTTAGAGGAGGCGGCAAACTGTCGGAGGACGTGAGAGAAAACAGAATTTTTGTAAAATCTTACCTGTATAATTCCTTTCTCTGAGTCCTCCGACAGTCGCCGCCCCGTCCCTCTTTTGGGGTTGTTTGTTTACCTACTGCTTTTCTACCAAACTGAGCTGGGAGTGTTCACTGCAGGGGGGTATTGACCAGTAGGACAGCCCCCATGGGTGTGTCTATGCAAATGCTTTTGTTCTTTTGACTAAGTCTTATGCCTAGCTACTCCTGCGGAGCGGAAGTCAATACCCAATAGTGATGACTTAGAGGAGGTGGTGACTGTCGGAGGATTCAGAGAAAGGAATTTTACAGGTAAGATTTTACAAAAATTCAGTTTTTATTTAGTTACAGGTGCTTTGGTATTCAGAGTGCTAGCGTGTCCAATGCCACGTTTTGAAGTGTAAACAAGCGCATAGACGCCTGATGCCTCCCCTTCCCTTTACTGCAAAGAATAGAGCACAGATTGTGCTCCATTAGCTGCTTCCTTGGCCACAGTAGTTGAGGAATGACAGCCCTGAACCCAAAAATAACTTAATACACCTGTTCATCACTAATCTCCCTCCATCCCACCTGCCAACACCTACAAAGCAGGTTCTGGGCCCAAAGGTTGGATATTGTAGCCCAGAATACATAGCGGGTAGTAGTCGGGCAGGAGAAGTACTTTTCAAAGGGATCGAGCGCACCGTTGGCTTAACAAATTTTTAACATGTTGGGAGTGTTTAAATCCCATTCTAACAGATGCTGTTTGTAAACTTCTAGTAGATAAGTGATCAAAAATATCATATTTTGTTTTTATAGCCTCAAGTCGCCATATTGTGTTTGTTTTTACATTGTCTCCTTTTAAACTCTTTAACATTGGATATCTTTATCCAAATAGCTATGTTTCTTCCCTGAACAGGCACTTTATAACACAATGTGCATCTTGTTTCCTTGCATTAAACATCAGTAAGCACTTTGATTGTGCAGATCTATTGACCTTCCATTTCATCTAAGCACACCACCCACACACTCTCTCTAGCACAGCAAGCTTTTATTATATTCGGTTATCTAGTAAATTTTTGATGGAGAATAAAAGCTGTTGATTCCAGATTGTAGGGCTGGTTTACAGAAGGGTTATTGCTCCCTAGACTTATGCTGACCATACACGCATAGATTTTTGGATGAGTGTGTTCGTAGGAACATTCGTATGAAAATTCTTTGAACATTTCAATGAATGGATGAATGTCGTTCGAAAATTGTCTTTTGCTTTTAAAATTTAATTTTAAAATGAATGTAATTTCTAAATGATAACCACATACACTGCCTGAAAATTTGTTGATCAAGAAAAGTTTTCCTTCCTGCCCCTTCGAATTTTCCCGTCACTGCAGTGGAATTTGACCCCACATCGATTTGACCCCACTAATGATTAGAAAATTAAACAAATTTTTTTAAAACTAACATTTCTGAACGAAAATCTATACGTGTATGGCCAGCATAACTCTTTTTTTAGTTCAGAATTTACCTTGGCAGGATGAATCGCCCACTGTTTTACTTTACTATAGTACTGCATCAGAAAGTGACATTCACCTTGTAGCAGTGGGAGGTGCACAATGGAGAAGGATGGTGCTGAACCAGAAACTTCACAACAGGATTTTTTTTCCCCTGGAATCTGAGAGATTTAAAAAGCCAGTGGGTTATTTGACAGACCAGATTTCACCCATAGCTAAAATACTAGAGTTTGGTGAACTGGACATCTAATTAGTAAGGATCTGTGAGACAAACTTATACTCTGAAAATATGAAGTGACCATATTCCTTTTGAAGTAAATGGCAAACTGCAATTCGCTAGAAATGTATTGCACTCCTATTTATCTAATTCTATCTTCAGAAAAAAAGATACTAGTTTCTTTCACATATATAATTGTATCATTTTTTTTTTTTCTTGCAGTTATCTAGTTATGCCTTTTATGGGCACAGATTTGGGCAAGATAATGAAGCATGAGAAATTATCAGAAGATCGAATCCAGTTTCTTGTATACCAGATCCTGAGAGGTCTTAAGGTTGGTATGTTTTCAGTCTAGAAAGAGTGAATCCTCTGGCGCACAAGCGGTTTAGAGCTGTACCTACTAAGGAATGGATATATGTTGCTCTATGTACAGTGGGGAAAATTATTTGATCCCCTGCAGATTTTGTAAGTTTGCTCACAAAGAAATGAAGGGTCTTTTTATCATAGATGTATTTAAAAGGATGGATAATGAATATCAACCAAAAAATCCAGATAAAACATGATAAAAATTTTATAAATTGAGTTGCAGTTCAGTGAGTAAAATAAGTATTTGATCCCCCACCAACCAACAATAATTCTAGTTCCCACAGACTGGCTACAGTATGCACTCATGTGGTACACAGGTTAGTCCTCTCAATTTTAAGAAGATGCTCCTAACTACTACTCGCTATGTGTATAAAAGACACCTGTTCACAGAATCTTTCTTCCATTCACACCTCACCATCATGGGCAAGACCAAAGAGCTGTCAAAGGCAGATGTCAGGGAGGAGTGAGCTGCACAAAGCTGGTATAGGCTACACAAAGCTGGTATAGGCTACAAGGCCATCAGCAAAAAGTTTGGTGAGAAGGAGACAACTGGAGCGATTATTCGCAAATGTAGGAAATACAAAACAACCATCCATCAATCGCCCTCGGTCTGCAGCTCCATGCAGGATTTTGCCTCATGGGATAAGGATAATTATGAGAAAAGTGAGGGATGAGCCCAGAAATAAACAGGAGGAGCTTATGAATGATCTCAAAACATTTGGGACAACCGTTACCAAACAAACAAACCATAGGTAACACAATAGGTAGTTGAAACTTTGGAGTTGCCAAGCGACAGTCAAGAAACCTTAAGGATTTCAAGAAGATCTGTAAAGAAGAGTGGACCAAAATCCCTCCTGAGATGTGTGCAAACCTGGTAACCAACTACAAGAAACGTCTTACCTCTGTGCTTGCCAACAAGGGTTTCTCCACCAATTACTAAGTAATGTTTTGCTTGGGGGTCAAATACCATTTTCATTCACTGAACTGCAGCTCAATATTATAACATTTGTATCATGTGTTTTTTCAGGATTTTTTGTTGCTATTCTGTCTCTATCATTTAAAATACACCTATGATACAAAGAAATTAAAGGTCTATATATTTTTATAAGTGGGCACACTTACAAAACCTGCAGGAGATCAAATAATTATTTTCCCCACTGTATATGCACTGTTTTGTAATGCATACTGGATTGAATGAGATGATGGCATGGAATTGTTCAGGCAGGAAGAAGAGGAAACCATTAAATGCTAAGGCATTGGTATGGAATGGGACTGCTGCAAAGGTTGTCTCTTGATAAAGGTATTTGGGTAAGGTTGGAAAAGGGTTAGGTCACTGTGCAGGCACCAGATGAGGCTGTAATGGGTGTTGAGTGTTCGTGCAAAATTAATTTAAACTTTTAAAATCCCTTGTTTTGCAAATATTGCTTAAGACAGTGGGCCTAGGTGGTATTTTGTGGCTGCAATAATGAATGATGTAAAGGACAGCATTCTACAAAATACCTCAGCTACATACATTTTATTTGTATCAGATAAACCTCAAATTGTTTTTTTTTTTTTTTTTTTTAATGCGACACTTGGCTTTAACACTAGTATATAAAAGTACAGTAAAACCTTGGTTTGATAGTAACTTGGTTTGAGAGTAACTTGCAAGACCAGCACATTTTTTAAATACATTTTGACTTGATATACAAGCGATGTCTTGATATACAAGTAGCGTCATGTATAAAAAAGAAGAGAGGAGCCTCTAAAGTGTAGCAATATGGTTACATTTAATGAAGGTTCAATATTTAGCAACTCACATGGTTGATGATTAAAAGAGGCACATCTAAGTATGCAGGCATCTGGGGTAAAGCTGTCCACATAGATCATCCTCTGCACAGCCATCTTCATCATCCCTTCCCCTCTGCACTCCACGAGTGATTCTTCCCGGTCACGATTGCAGATTGACAGTGGTGAGTGCCGGTGGTTCAGAAGATGGTCTATGTGGACAGCTTTACCCCGGATGCCTGCATTCTTAGATGTGCCTATTTTAATTGCCAACCATGTGAGTTGCTAAATGTTGAACCTTCATTAAATGTAACCATATTGCTACACTTAGATGCGCCTCTCATCTCTCTTATATTCTGTAGCTCTGCTAGATTTTGCTTCTAATCCCCTTGGGAAGGCTGCATATTGTGGATGGATATTTTATGGTTACACAACCTATCACATTGCTATAATCTTTGTATATAGACTATAAACTGAAGGACTTGTGGAACGAATCATCTGAGTTTCCATTATTTCTTATGGGGGAAATTTGCTTTGATATAAGAGTGCTTTGGATTACAAGCATGTTTCCAGAGCGAATTATGCTCGCAATCCAAGGTTTTACTGTAATTTAAACAGATTTATAACCCAGAGAACATACATGTAAACAATTGTAACACATTTTTGTTAGACTGCATGTTCTAAACCACTTTAAGACCGCCCACTGCATATATACTGCGGCAGGCAGCCGCTCCTGGGCAAAGTGATGTAAGTATATGTCGCTTGCTCTCAGTAGGCTAGGGGAAGCTGATGCACGGGACAGGGGGTCCGATTGCTGACTAACACCCGCGATCGTTCCCCGCTGAGGGAGAAGAATGGTCGGCTGTTGTAAACACAGCCGTCCATTCTTCTCCCTGCAATGATCATAGAGCCCATGTGATCCTTCTATATAGGATCACATGTCTATATGGTCATTTCAGAAGCCCCGCCCCCCACAGTTAGAATCATTCCCCTAGGCTCACATTTAACCCCTTGATCACCCATGATGTTAACCCATTCCATGCCAGTGTCATTATTACAGTAACAGTGCACATTTTAAGCACTGATTACTGTAGTAATGTCACTGGTCCCCCCAAAAGTGTCAAAAATATCAGTCAGGGGTCCGATCTGTCCGCAGCAATGTCGCAGTCCCGCAAAAAATTGCAGATTGCCGCCATTACTAGTAAAAAAAAAAAAAAACCAAAACAATAAAAATGACATAAATCTTTCCCGTAGTTAGTAGACGGGATAACTTTTGCGCAAACCAATCAAAATACACTTATTGCGATTTTGAGAATGTCCTATAGCAGAATGTGAAAAAAATATTTTTTTTTTCTTTTTTCAAAATTGTCGCTCTTTTTTTGTTTATAGCGCAAAAAATAAAAATCGAACAGGTGATCAAATACCACCAAAAAAAGAAAGCTCTATTTGTGGGGGAAAAAAGGACATTTTATTTGGGTACAGCGTCGCACAATTGTCCGTTAAAGTAACACCGTGCCGAATCGCAAAATAGGACCTGGTCTTAAGGGGGCAAATCCTTCCGGTCTTAAAGTGGTTAAAGTGTTACTAAACCCACAGCAGTAAAATCAGTCTGTATCTAAAGTAAATAATCCTTGTTATACTCACTGTGGAACCTAAGGGGTTAATCTTGTACATTGTGTAAAAAGCCGGTTTGATCCTGTCTTCTCTGATCCTCCCCTTTTTCTACAGTCCCCAAACTATCTCCTGATAGTACAGAGTCTTGGGGACACTCTGCACATGTTCAGTTTGGTATGTATTGCTAGAGAGTTTTTTTGTGTGAGGGAGCATGTGATCAGCACAGCGCCAATCAACACTGCCCAGACAAAGGGTCAGGGGTCCTGCAGACTCATAGGACAGTCAGAGGAAAATTTAAAACTTTCTATAAGCTTTAACCAGACACTGATAGAAGTTAAGACTGCTATATAGTGCTGATGAGAAAAGGTTTATATTTATTAAAATAATTGCATTTCCATGTTCGGTGTACTGTGGGAGACCAGATATAGTGCATGCAGGCTCCTGGGTGTAGTGCTCCCCCAATTTTTTGCTTGTTTATTATGTATTCGGTCTGACCAGACTTATGAGGTTGAGCATCCCATCCCCCACACACACCTGTACTCTATTGGTGTCCTCTATCAAGTAGATATAGGAGGAGTCCCCTGCAGTGCATTAGCACACCTTCCCAGCAAGGAGCGTTGTCTTCAAGGGTAAGAGAGGCTGGATTCACCCCTTTTTTATGGATAGTGTAGGACCCACCGATAATGGGGTACTTTGACGCAGTGGTGTGCTTGAGCACGATATGGCCATATGGTGGAACTAAATCCCCATTTCTCTTACGTCCTCCGACAGTCGCCGCCTCTTCATATTCGTCACATATGGGGTATTAGACTTTGCTCCGAAGGAGTAGCTAGGCAACAGAATATGTTAACAATAAAGCTTTAACATATCCCACCCTCAAGGGGTGGTCCCCTCAGTCAATACCCTCCTACTTCCTGCAACCATATCTCAGTTTTAATGTCTAGCTTGTCAGGAGTGGCTGGCTCTCTCTGTGCTGGGACTTTTTGTCCCAGACTCTTTCTTCTTTTTGATATTTTGTTTGAGTTTTCTCTCTACCTTTACTTAGCTGTTATTTTTGTCAGCATTAGTTAGTTCTTCGGACGAAGAGGATCATGCGGACTGGGTCTCGGGCTGATCCCCCTAGTCGCAGGTCGTGGGTCAGTGGCTTCCCAGTCTGCCATCGAGCGTTCAGCCAGGTAACGCTCCTGGCACGGTGAACGACCCATCCCTGTTCGGTGCAGGGATGATTGGTGAGGTGGCTACCTCACCGGACGCTGTGCGGTTTCTGAACCGCCATTGTGTGCGTCTTGAATTGCGACTCTCCCTGCCTCATGTGCAGCGGCTTGTTCGCCTGTGCGGGTTCCCCACGCCATGTGAGGTAAGTGTATCTATGTGGGGACCTGTCTGTCTGGGGGGGGTCTCAGTCTGGGACTGTGTAACCTGCCTTTAATCACACTGCTTGTCTCCCTATATCTCGGCTGCATGCTGTGGGCTGCAAGGGGGGGGGGAGCTGTATGACACTGAGTATGTCAGGCTGGGCAGTGTGAGGAGCTGTGTGCTGTGGGGCATGTTTTTAATGGCATGTTGGGGCATATACAGCGATCGCTGCGGCGATCTAACATGTATCCATAGTATGGGATAATATTGTGTGTGATTTTATGCACTGTGGAGCGGCGATTTCGGCGCCAAACGGCGCCATTTTACCGGCGCCCGCTCCGGCCGCATGGTTTACATGCACGGCGGCCATTTTCTTGTAGCCTCCATAGGCTTACATAGAGCGCCCTGGCAGCATCACTTCCTCTCTCCTGGAAGCACCGATCGAGGCAGCAGCAGCAGCGGAGTCTCCTCAGGTTTTATCCTTCTATTCCTGTATTCCATTGCCTGTATTCAGTCTGTATATTCCCTGTGGGGGTCTCATTGTGCCTGAGTGTGGTGCGGTGGGCTGCGCTTGCCGCGCTTGCTGTAAGGGGGCAGTTAACCCTTGGTTGTCTGGCATACAGGGGCAATGGATTCTCAGGAGGGCAAGTTTCCCACAGTATTGGTGGAAAGCCAGGGGACCGCTGTTTCCCCCCCAGGGGGGGATTTGGCCACTATTGTGGCTGGCCTTGCTGCACAGGTGCAAATGCTGGTGGCTGCTCAATCTACTAAACGGCCCAGAGTTACTCTGTCCTCTGATTCTGAGGGTGAAGGTGATGGGGCTGTTCTGGCGGGGACCCCCCTATCGGGGTCCCGCTCCTCTCTTGATCTAGTGGGGTCTGAGGTAGAGGCTGAAGTTGAGGGGGTTGATAATTCTCCCCCTGGCTCGCCTGCAGAGCTTGCAATCATGGATGAGTTGATTGCTTCCATTAAGCAGACGCTACGTTTGCAGGACGAGGTGTGTCCCCCAGCTGCCTTGGCGGCTTATGGGACGCAGAGAAAACGCAGGACGCCGCAGGTTTTTCCCTGCAATGCTGATTTTCAGCGCGCTGTTAAGGACCAATGGCGCGATTTGCGCAAGCCTTTTGCGGTACCAAGTAAATTTAAGCTGCGTTATCCTTTCTCGCCTGCCACTGATGAACGGTGGTGTGTGCCTCCGCCAGTGGATCATGCTATTGCGGTTTTGAACAAAGCCACTGCGATCCCTGCAGAGGGATCCCCTGTTTTCCGTGATGCCACGGATAGGAGACTGGAGTCTCTTGCCCGTCATACTTATTCTGTTACGGGTTCTATGCTTAAGGCTCTGTTTGCTTCTCTCATGGCGGCCCAGGCGATCGCAAGTTGGACGCAGATGCTTAGGCGCGTCCTAGTGGCCGATTCGGCCTCGGCGGCGACCCTGGATATGGTGGATCAGATCCACCAGGGTGTCATGTATCTGTGTGATGCGGACCTGGACCTGATTCCGTTGGCCGCGCGTGTGCACAGCGTGGCGGTGTTGTCTCGCCGCCTGGTTTGGTTGAAATGTTGGTCGGTGGACCAATCTTCACGTAAAACCTTAGCCAATCTGCCTTATGATGGGTCTCGCCTTTTTGGGGAGTCCCTGGATGTGTTGATTAAGGGGATTACCGGGGGTAAGAGCACTCTCTTGCCCCATTTCCCCAAGGCTAAGGGGGCTTCTGGGAAGAAGCATGCTCATTTTCGGCCCCCTCAGGGGTCCTTTCGTGCCTTTCGGCCGCACTACAAGGGCAAACCGTTCAAGGGCCAGGGCTCTCAGAAGAAACCCTGGTCTGGGAAACAGAAGTCCGGCCAATCCGGACCTGCGGCCCATAACAGTTCGGCCTGAAGGGGCGCCCTCACCCAGTTTTGGGGTGGGGGGACGCTTGCTCGGTTTTCTTCAGCCCTGGTTGGCCCGTGTGCGGGACAGATGGGTTCTGGAAATCGTTCGATCTGGTTACAAGATCGAGTTTCTCTCTCGGCCAGAGAGCAGATTTTTTCCCTCAAATCTACAACTGTCTCCAGAGCGCCTGCGGGATCTGCACCTGGCGGTGCGGGACCTGAGGGCTCAGGGAGTGGTGGTTCCGGTGCCTCATCGGGACAGATTTCGGGGGTTTTATTCCAATCTGTTCACCGTGCCCAGAAAGGAGGGCAAGGTTCGTCCAATTCTGGACTTGAAAGCTCTGAACCGCTCTGTGCGGGTTCGCAAGTTCCGCATGGAATCCTGCGCTCGGTGGTGGCTGCCCTGGTTCCGGGGGAATTCATGGCCTCCATCGATTTGAAGGATGCGTATCTTCACATCCCCATATTCGAGGGTCATCAGAGATACCTTCGATTTGCCATTGCGGAGGATCAATACCAGTTCGTGGCGTTGCCCTTTGGGCTCGCCTCGGCTCCGCGGGTCTTCACCAAAGTGCTTGCACCGGTTCTGGCATTATTGAGAGCCCAGGGCATTTCTGTCCTGGGGTATCTGGACGACATTCTGATTCGGTCTGCGACCAGTCAGGGTCTGGAGAAGGACCTGTCTGTCACGATGCAAACTCTGCAGGAGTTCGGTTGGACGATAAATGTTCCAAAGTCGACACTGAGTCCGTCGGTTCGTCTTCCCTATCTGGGAATGATACTGGACTCGGTGCAGGCGAAGGTCTTCCTGCCGGAAGACAAACTCAGGACTCTTCAGGAGGAAGTCAGGTCCCTCAGGGACGTTCCGAACTCGTCTCTGCGGACGTGTATGAGATGTCTGGGATTGATGGTCTCGGCCTTCGAGGCGATTCCTTTCGCGCAGTTTCACACGCGGGGTCTCCAGGCGGAGATCTTGTCCAAGTGGGACGGGCGACCTCAATCTCTGGATCTTCAGATCTCGTTGAGTCATCGCACCAGGGAAAACCTTCTGTGGTGGCTCCAGTCCCCGTTGGTGTCCGGGGGCAAGTCGTTTCGTCCGATCTCGTGGACGATAATCACCACGGATGCCAGCCTGTCGGGCTGGGGTGGTGTTCTGGGCGTTCTGTCCGCCCAGGGGACCTGGTCGGAGGGGGAGTCTTCCCTCCCGATCAACATTCTGGAATTGCGTGCGATAAGGCTCTGTCTTCATCGCTGGACGGACCGGCTGCAGGGCTGCCCGGTTCGGGTGCAGACGGACAATGCCACGGCGGTGGCCTACATCAACCACCAAGGGGGCACCAGGAGTGCCCGAGCGGCTCGAGAAGTGGCCGACATTCTGTCTTGGGCCGAGACTCATGTCCCGGCGATAACGGCGGTTCACATTCCGGGAGTGGAGAACTGGCAGGCGGACTATCTGAGTCGCCAGACCCTGGATCAGGGGGAATGGTCTCTCCACCCGGCTGTCTTCCAGATGTTGTGCGCGAAGTGGGGTCTTCCAGATGTGGACCTGTTCGCGTCTCGCCTCAACTACAAGGTGAAGAGGTTCGTGGCAAGGACGCGCGACCCTCGGGCAGACGCGTCGGACGCGTTAGTGGCCCCGTGGCATCAGTACAGGCTGATGTACGCGTTTCCACCGATTCAGTTGCTGTCCCGGTTCCTTCGCAGGTTACACTCTGAACGCAGCACGGTGATTCTTGTGGCACCGGACTGGCCTCGCCGGTCCTGGTACGCAGACCTCGTGAATCTGGCGGTCGACGCCCCCTGGCGTCTGCCTCTTCGGGACGATCTACTGTCTCAAGGACCGATTTACCATCCTGCTTTACAGTCGCTGGCTTTGACGGCCTGGCTGTTGAGACCGAGGTCCTGAAGGAGAAGGGTCTCTCTCCAGAGGTTGTTCATACCTTGATCAACGCGAGGAAGTCTTCCTCGGGAAAGGTTTATTACCGTACTTGGAAGGCCTATTTTGCCTGGTGTGAGTCCAGGGGGTTTTCACCCCGCACGTACTCGGTTTCCCGTGTGCTGTCTTTCCTTCAGACGGGTGTCGATCAGCGTTTGGCGCTGGCTACGATAAAGGGTCAGGTGTCTGCGCTGGCCGTTCTGTTTCAACGTCCCGTGGCTTCCAACTCCTTGGTTGGCACTTTTATTCAGGGTGTGCGGCATCTGGTTCCTCCTAGGAGGGATCCTTTGCCCCCTTGGGACTTGAATCTAGTCCTGTCTGTGTTACAACGTGCTCCTTTTGAACAGATCAGGGAGATATCGTTGTCTATGTTGTCCAAAAAGGTCGCCTTTTTGGTGGCGATCACTTCGGCTCGCAGAGTGTCGGAACTGGCGGCTTTGTCCTGCAAGTCTCCGTACCTGGTTGTTCATTTGGATAAGGTGGTCTTGCGACCTAATCCTTCTTTTCTGCCGAAACGAGTTTCGGAATTCCATCTTAACGAGGATATTGTTTTGCCTTCGTTGTGCACGAAGCCTAAACATCCAAAGGAGGTGAGACTACATTCTCTGGATGTTGTTCGGGCGATTAGGGTTTACCTTAAATCGACTGAGTCTTTTCGAAAGACGGACTCCTTGTTTGTTCTTCCAGAGGGTCCTCGGAAGGGCATGGCGGCTTCCGCCTCTACCATTGCCAAATGGATCAGGCAGACCAATGAACAGGCCTATGCCTTGCGGGGGAAGGTTCCCCCTGTGCCTGTGAAGGCGCACTCTACTAGATCTCTGAGTACGTCTTGGGCCTGTCGTCATGGGGCTTCTGTAGCCCAGGTGTGTAAGGCGGCGACTTGGTCGACCGTACACACTTTCACAAAATTCTACAAAGTAGATGTTCAGGCATCGGCGGATGCTTCCTTTGGCCGCAAGGTTCTTAGTGCGGCTGTTCCCTAGGGTCCCTTGTTGGGGACTCCTGGCTGTTGGGATAAGTTTTGTATCCCCTGGTTTTTTGTCTTTTCCTGGGTTGTTGCTCCTGTTGAGCACTTATTTTTGCTGTTGCCCAGCTGGTTTCCTTCCTTTGGTAAGGTTCCTTTCTTTGATGTGGAGACTGCGTTGCCTTTCGGCGCGGATGCGTTTCCCACCCCTCATGTTTGCACTGCTTTGGGACGTCCCCATATGTGACGAATATGAAGAGGCGGCGACTGTCGGAGGACGTAAGAGAAAACGGAATTTTTGTAAAATCTTACCTGTAAAATTCCTTTCTCTGAGTCCTCCGACAGTCGCCGCCCCCGCCCCTCTTTTGGGGTTTGACTGTATACTCTACTGCTATTCCACTAAAACTGAGATATGGTTGCAGGAAGTAGGAGGGTATTGACTGAGGGGACCACCCCTTGAGGGTGGGATATGTTAAAGCTTTATTGTTAACATATTCTGTTGCCTAGCTACTCCTTCGGAGCAAAGTCTAATACCCCATATGTGACGAATATGAAGAGGCGGCGACTGTCGGAGGACTCAGAGAAAGGAATTTTACAGGTAAGATTTTACAAAAATTCCGTTTTTTTATTTATGGATTGTCTCCATATTTGATAGTCATTTCTTTTGCATGGTTGCGCTATTCTTTTTTAATATACATGTTGCTTGGTCCATAGCTGCACCGGCTTTAGATATACATGTTCAGGGTTTGCTCCCCCAATTTTTTGCTTGTTTATCCTGGGTGTAGTAACACTTTAATAAAGAGGAAAATTGTAACTTTCATCATGTTTTTTTTTTTTTTGTTCCTGATTTTTTTTTTTTCCACAGATTTTAATTTGAAAAATGCCAATTTTCTTCCTTCTATCTCTGGGCTGAATTGTTTGAAACAGCACAGAGATGTTGAAAAGAAATCCAGTGAGTGGAGATTCCCTTTTATACTGCGTATGACAGCCTACCCAAGCCTCTGACTGCAGGAGCAGAAGCCAAAATCTGACCTCCTTCCACCTCTCACATTTCCACGCGGTAGCTTTATCTCTCTTCCCCCCCCCCCCCCTGTCCATCAGCTCTGATTTATTAATGGCGTGATGTCACTGTAGACAGCCAGCATGATGGTGCTTGGAAGCCAGAGTTCTGGTAAACAAGCTGGCTGCTGGGAAACTCTGGTAAAAGCCTCTCAAGATCCCTGATATGATGAAGCTGCAACTGGGAAAGAGGAGTACAGAAGCATGCTAGAATTGGTATAACCTTGAGTATTTAGCGGTGAGGACCAAGTTGTATGTGTTGTGGGCAACCAGTTAGGCCTCATGCACACTGCAGCTGATAAACTCCATGTTTTTGTGAATTCGTTTTTTTTTTTTTTTTTTTTTTTACAGCTCTTAAATTTCCCTCTATGTTATCCTATGTGTCCATGGCACATATGGACGTTTTTAGCGGTTGATCAGCAGGGGAGTTTATGGGCTGTTGTCTGAATGCCCTAAAATCACGTTCAAGAGCAATTCTTCTAACCACAGAAAATGCTGAACGCTGAAAAACGTTCATAAACGCGCATAAACTCAGGCACGTTTAGCACTTCAATGTTTAGCCATTTCAATGGCCCGAATAAATTAAAATTCTAACAAATGGAATAAACTCCTAAACTGCTGCTTAGGTGAGTTTATAATGACGATTCTCTCCTGTCAGGGTAAACAACGTTTCCAAGAAACCAGTGTGCAGGAGGCCTTAGGGTGGAAGAAGATTGCCAATTTTGGTGGAATGCAGAATGTCAGCATTTGTTTTGGATAAGAGTTCTGGTGTTATGTGAGGAAGATACACAATCTCTTTTCTCCCAGTGTTTTTGGGAGACAAAGGATTCTATTCTTCTGCTAAAGGTAAAGCTGCTGCCATGAAAGGGTTGAACTCTAGGCAAAGCAAAAGTGCACAGCCTCTGGCAACCTCTGCATGTGCATTAGCAGCCCAGTTTAGTATAGTGTCCGAGGTAGTAGGAAAGCTTTCTCTAGCGCTCCTAGATCAAAAAAGTTTTAACTAAAGATTCTTTCAATAAAGAAGTTACTGACAATGTCAGACTTAAGCCTAGTACACACGCAACGATTATCGGCCGACCGGTCGTCCGTCTTTTGTCCAGAGTGGTGTCTGTTGGTTGGAATGTGCCTAGACTGCACACGAATTTTCTCGCCCGACAAAATTCTACTTCAGAAGTGATGTCATGTGTTGGTTTGCTTTCTTAGTGTTCTTTCTTCTCTGAGCATGCCCAGACTTGCTCATAAGATTTTTCCCTGTCGAAATCTGTACTGACTGCATGAAAATCGGCCGTGTTTTGACGGCAGACAAAAATTTTATAGCCTGCACACCAGATTTTTTTCGGCCGAAAAGTCGGAGTCGGTTGTCGGAAGCATCATACTAACAAGCCGAAATTCGGCGAATCGGTCGTCGGACGAAAATTCCCTGACGATTTTCGACGCGTGTGTACGAGGCTTTAGTCATTCACCCCAGCAGACCCCATTTTGGCTCTAGTTCTTCAACAATCTGGATATTGAAGTCCAGGTGCTGAGAATGTGGGGCCTCTCTGAGACCGTGTTTTCCACCCTGTTCTTTTTGTAACGTGTACAGGGTAAGATTTTTTTTTTTTTTGGTGGAGTGAGACTTTTGCACTTAATCTTCAGACTTCTTTGGTTGCTTAGGTTCTGATTTTTCTTTAGGCAGACATTTTATCAGCTTTTGACCCTGAGCGGCGTTAAAAGGGGTACATTTTGGCCTTAATGACTATTTTGCAACAACCCTTGGCCTCTTTTTTTTGTTTTTTTCTGTTTACTGTATGACTCATATTAGTTGCCCTGTTAAACCCCCCCCCCCCTCTGACTTGATGAGATCTTCTTACTTTCTTTGCTTCAAAGGCCTCCCTTTGAACTGCTGTGGGAGATTCCTGTCTAATCGCTGTCTTAGAAGGTGGCTTTTCTTGTCGCTATCACATCATCTTGCAAGTTCTCTGTGCTGGCAGCTTTGTCTTATGATTTTCCCTTCTTTATACTTCATAGAGATTAGGTTATGTTGAGGCCTAGGCGCTTTTGTATGTTTTTGTGTCTCGTTCCACTTCCAAAAGGACTTTGTGCCCTCCTCCTTTTCTGTCACCTTTTCACTTAAAGATTGCTCGGCATATGCTACTAGATTAACTGCTTTTTAATTACCTATAGCCAGTGATGGTAGTAGCTGCGTTAAAAACGGCGTTACTTAACGCAGTTACTTTAGAGGGTAACGAGTAATCTAACTGATTACTTTTCCCCTCATGGTAACGCCGTTCCCATTACTTGGGCAGCGTTACTGCAATTACATCTACAGCCACTAGAAGGCAGTAGTGTAATTCCTCCTGTACAAAGAGGAGGGGAAAGCAGCTCTAGCCACGGTGGGTAAATTGCAACCCATCAGCTGCTTCTGCTCCGAGCGATGCTGCACCTGGCTCTGCATTCGGTAGGAGGTGGTCCAGTTGTAGACACCGGCTGGTCCGGCACCATCCAGAGCCCCTCCTACGCCATTGCTTTTACCGAATGTTCCACCCAGCGGCTCTGCCATTGTGTGACCTCCTCAGCGGCGTTAGTGTGACAAACTACCGGTTTGGAACCTTATTTATTTATTCATATGTTCTTCAAATAAACTATGATGCTGTTTCTATGGGCTGGTTTCCGAGTGTTGCATTTTACCCACCGTGGCTAGCGCTGCTTTCCCCTCCTTTTTGTACATATGTATGCTGATTCAGCTATTTTTCAAGCAGCAGCACCAGTGGATAGCCTTATTTTTGAGAGTGAGATTGCCACATGGTTTAGCACTGGAACTCTTTGGATTGTATTCGCATGTAATTCCTCCTCTCTATGACCCTGCCTGCGCTGTCTGCGGTACTGGCATGTGACATGGAGGAGAGCGGACCGGCCGAGGGGGAACGGTGAGAGCCCCACCGATACCGAACTGCACTGTACCTGTACATCCACAACCTACCCACCTTATATACCTGCCTACCCACCCTATACACCCACTGACCCCCAAATACACCTACCCACCCACCCTATACATCCACTGACCCCACAAATACACCTACCCACCCTATACACTTGATGACCCTTCTATACACCTACCTACTCACCCTATACACCCACTGACCCCCAAATACACCTACCCACCCTATACACCGGCAGTGTACCACAGTGCCACTCTCAGCAAATACCACTCAGGTACCAGTCTACCACACAGCTAGCCAGTACCACTCAGCAAATACCGCTCAGGTACCGTACCAGTGTACTATGCAGGTATCACTAAGCAAATACCACACAGTTATCACTCAGCAAATACCACTCAGCAAATACCACGCAGGTACCACTAAGCAAATACCACACATACAAGGGGCATACAGGTTATTTGACATATTTGATTATTTTTTTAAAGTAACGCAATAGTTACTTTCCCTGGTAATTACTTACTTTTTTACTGATGTAACTCGGTTACTAATTCAGGTACTTTTTGGGAGAAGTAACTATAACAAATTACTTTTTTTTAGGTTACATGACCAACACTGCCTATAGCAGAGGTCTTCAAACTATGGCCCTTCAGTTGTTCAGGAACTACAATTCCCATCATGCCTAGTCATATTTGTGAATGTCAGAATTGTCCAATGCCTCATTGGAAGTGTATTTCTGAAACAGCTGGAGGGCCATAGTTTGAGGATCCCTGACCTATAGGAATATAGTCCTTTTGTCCCCAAGGAAACACCCTTTTTTACAAATCGTTTATTAGGGGCACAACTTCCTATCCCCATTTTTTTTTTTTTTTAAGTTCACGTTTTGCTTTTCCTGAGCTTGTACTGCACATGCGGGGGTATAGCCACTAAATGGAGCTATGCCCCTTTGCTTTGCCTAG
This sequence comes from Pelophylax lessonae, assembly GCF_965119305.1. Classification (NCBI taxonomy): domain Eukaryota; kingdom Metazoa; phylum Chordata; class Amphibia; order Anura; family Ranidae; genus Pelophylax; species Pelophylax lessonae. The sequence goes on along the minus strand of NC_138771.1, from coordinate 214,206,683 downwards.
TGCCCAGCCTTCTAGTGGTGGCAGCCCTACTTAAACAAAAATTTAAATAATAGAGCACTGTGTTCCCCAATGAATTACTGAAAATCAGAATTGGGCTTACTGGTAATTCTATTTCCAGGAGTTTTCCAGGACATCACTTTGGAGAGTATGACTCCACCCACCAGAAGCAAAAAACACAATTGTCACAGGCCGTGAAAGGCGGGCCAACTATTTGTCTGATAAGTCACAGGATAAATAACTGAAAGACAGGAGAATATAAACAAACTTGGAGGGAAACCCTGCTGTCTGAGAAGGGAAACTTTGCTGTATGCAAGAAACTTTCTCAAAGGACTGATCCTGAGTAGAAAGATAGTCAAAGCATTATTGGCAGAAGAACATAGAGTTCTTGTTTTCCCTAAGGCTTTGCATGCTTCTTGGATGGCTTACTTATATAAACAATGGAGTTTTTGAAGGTTTGTTGCCAGCAAAAAGCGCTTCTGATTTCCTGATTTTTTTATGTACTTTAAATACCAAAACGCTAAACTAAAAAGTTAAAATTCCTTTTTTATTAGTAGAGTTACTGCAAAAGGAAAGGCTGTGACCAATTCAGTTTTGATGAGATCTAAGGCAAAAATCCTGGCTCAGTTATGGGAACAATGCTGTCAGCAGAAGTCTCCAAAAAAGCTCTCTGATAGACAGGACTTAAATTTCACTAATGTGTCTACTCTAGCCAAAGTAATGGTCACTAGGTGGGCTGACTTAATCTTAACAAACTTTAGAGAGCCCATAGGCACAAAATAGCCACTAATCAACCTCTGTAGAACTAATGAGAAATTTGACTTTGGAAAAGCCAAAACAGGGCTGGATTTGAGGGTTTTAGAAAACCTGGCAATTAGTGGTTCTTTAACTAGTCTTCTTTCCAGAAAAACACGTAGTGCTGCACCCTGCATTTGAGTGTTCTAACAGCAAGCCATTGATCTGCTCCATCTTGAAGAATTTCCAAGATGGAAGGAATCCCTATGGAAGGAATCCCTATGGACAAACTCTTCTCTTGGCTTTACCATTAATTGCTCAGGTGACTTTTTTCCTAATAGAAAAAAAAGTTCTGACCACCCTCAGTGACTGACCTTTGCTCTCTTGCTCTTTAATAGCTTTTCTTCAGACATCATGCTGTCAGATTTAGATTTTCACCTGGTGTAGAGAACTACACCCTGAAGGAGAAAGTCTTCCCTGGTTGGTGGCATCAGAGAGGCTGCCCCAGGTAAAGTATTGTAGAAGACCAAGGCCTTTTAGGCCAAACGGGAGCCACTAGTATCAGAGTAGTAGTTTCTTTTACATTTCTTCAGAACCAGTGGCAGAAGCTTAAAAGAAGTATATGCATAGCAAAGAAGAAATGGCTAAGCCAATGCATCTAATTTAAAAAGCAGTAACCTTCCTGCTCAGGTAAAAAGGTTTATACTTTTGCATTTGGTTAGAAAGCTCATTTATCGGTAGGAATCCCCCACTTTCCACTATCGTAAGGAATACTTCCAGATTCAGAATCCATTTTTAATTTGATTATGACTCAAATAGTCTGCAAGAATATTAAAGGCCCCCTTGTGGGGGTATGCTTTAAGAGACCAAAGATACATTTCTGCCCAAGCAGTAATCCTGTTTGCTAGATATCAGAAGGGTAGGCTGTGATTGCCCCTCTTGTTGTTTAAGTATGCCACTGTGGTTGCATTGTTGGACAGAACCTGGAAATCTTGAACCCTCAAATCTTCTTGTACAAAAGTTTTTATTTAATAAAAGGCATAAACATACATCAAAGCAAGGTACGTGCGTACAATACGAAAAAATAGAACATATGAAACCGGTAGCAGCAAAGCAAGATACAAACATAGGGCATAAGCCTAACTTAAAACATTGTAGACTAAATAAAGTTTTATCAGCAAAAACTTGTTAGACAGGGACCAAAAGTCCCCCCTAGTGGCATATAGTGCAATAAAAACAACAGGAGAAGAAATCCTAGAGCATTCCATTGAGCAAATGTAGGCATGGTCTTAAAGTACCGAGCCAGAGGAGAAAGCGGCACAAAGAGACAAAGGAAAAAGAGAGGAAAGAAGGAATGAGAAAAGGAGACAGAGACGACAATAGAAGAAGACTAAAGAGAGGATGGGGGAAAGGAAGGGAGAACGGGTCCTGTGGGGCGAGCGACCGGGGGGCATTAAAGGGAAAGAAGAGTGGTCTGATACCTGGAAGGGGCAACATTCGAGATCCAGGGGTCCCACACCTTAAGAAATTTATCATGAGAATCAGAGACTATTGCTGTAAATTTTTTTCATTAATTAGAATATCATTCATACGGTTTTTGACCGCTGAACCCTCAAATCTTATTAAAGAGTCTACAATGGTTTCTCTTCCAGATTGGCCCCCAGCCCCATGTAGAAAATAGAAGTTGTGGCATGCTTAAGTACATTAGCAGGCTTCTTTATTGTCTAGGGATTCCAGGCTTTGGTCACACTCAGCAAGAAGGACTAGAGAAACTGCAGGAGAAATTTGCCTGTTAGACTGGTGATATATTGGGATGCCAATGCCTCTGCTGTCAACTTGTTGTAGATTCTGTATGTGAAGGAAAGGAAAAGAAGGACTTTGAAGTTACTCTTCTTCTCCTTACAGAGTACTGCCAGCCCGAAATAGCGGTGGGAGGTTGGATGAATGGGTATTTGCAGATAGTTATCTTTTAGGCCGATTTATCAGTATGGTGGCAAAATGGTTTTGGCCAGAATGTTGGAATATATGGGACTTAAATTATGGATTGGTTCACAGGTCTTCGTTTAGGATCCAGTGAAACTTCCCAAAATATGAGGATAGAAACCGGTTTTACCCTCCTATATAGGTAGTGAAATCAACACTCACTGACCTACTAGTTAATAGGGGCAATGACAAAATTTTTGTCCTGTTTTCATCTGACATGACTCTTCACAAGTCTTGCCTTGGTTCCTGGAATTATTAAAAATACACTTTAGCTGAAGCCTTCTTCATTTTGATGGGAAATGCCTTTTTCTATCAGCTGTATGGCCCAAGACTACTGTTTGGTCAGGACCGAACAACAACTCCAGAACAGGGAATACTACAAAGACAAATTTTTGAAGCACGATTCCTGGGCTGCATTTTTCTCCACGGTTCTGTGGAAAGAATTGATGAAAGCCACAGATTGATTTAAAAAATGTAAGTTTAGTGGTAATTTAAAGGAGTTGTAAAGTCAGAAGGCTTTTTTAAATTATTGCATTCTATTCATTAGGATAAAAATCCTTCTGGGTGTAGCAGCCCCCCCAGCACCCCCGAATACTTACCCAAGCCCCTTCTCTCTCCAGCATTGTCCACGAGTCCCTCGGCCGTCCAGGACTCTCTCTCCCCTGATTGGCCGAGACACAGCCACGGTGCCATTGGCTCCTGTGGCTATTAATCAAACTCAGTTAGCCAATCAGGAGAGAGGGGGCGGGGCCAAATTGCAGCTCTGTGTCTGTGCTGTGGCATCACTAATAAATGTGTAAAGAGAGAGACTATAAATGGAAAAGAGAAGTAAGCGTGCTCTCCCAAAAAAATTATATCATGTGCAAATGACTGATAAAAGAAGGTGCTAGGTGCAGCAAACCAATTATACAAGAATTCTAATAATCCAATCGGCGGGATCTAGAATCCCAAGTGTTACTAATTGCTTGGTGAATTAATGTGACAACACCACATAGGTGTACATAAACCACAAAATGAAGGAACGAATGGCAAAACTTTCATAATATTCTAAACAAAAATAAGGAAGGAAGGTCCTCTCTGACACAAGTCCATCAGTTTCTTCACAATTGATTATTCTGCGTGAAAAGTGGAAAAAAAAAGTCCAAAACACTTCAATCTTCACCCAAGGATAGGTTGGGACATGCACTGTAGGTGGCAGATTGATAACAATAAATGGCAATCAAGGTAATCCAATGGCCTGTATCCTCAGTGTATCGTCCCCTCCTCTATATACACCTCGTGTTCGTGAAAGTATTAGTGATTGCCTCCTTACCAAATTAAACATAAATTGGGCTCAAAAATGTGTGTTCGTGTGTTGCCTGTGATGTAATTCCCATAATATCTCCAGAAGGACAGCAAAGATCATCAATCCCCTCCTCTGTTCCAGAACCAATTCCACTATATGTGAGTTAATCTGGACTCTGGGTCCGAGTTCCCATCTTCCTCTGTCCGGCTGTTGGCTGAAGTTTGCTCGTACTATTCCTCCTGCCCAAAGCCAAGTGGCAAGGGCTGTGAAGCATTGGAGCTGCCACTGGGTTCCTGGTCTCCTAATCCGCTGTCACTGCAACTTTCCTGGGAGCCGTCTGGGAGGTGAAATGTGACACGGCACTGGACAGTTTGTAGTTGGGTCTTCGCCCCCAAGGTTTAAAAGTCCTTGTTAAGTCGTGTTTCTTGCAGCCTCCATTCAAACTCCCAGCTCTCCAAGACAGGTGCATACACAAATTTCTCCTCACCATCACTAATAAATGCTGCTGCTTTGAAAAGCGTGGGAAAATACTCCCAAATCTTCTCTTTTTGCATTTCTGCTCCCAGACTGATTTTACTTGTTTAGGCCACTATTCAAGGTTACAGTCCAAAACAAGAAGTCACAAAATCGGGTTTTCGGTTAGTAAGTCTAGATTCCCAAGCTTGCTTTAAAAGCACATCCATCACACCCATCCTCTTTTCTGAGGGGTCCTCTAGGATATGCATGCCTTCAATGGGCAAGTCAGTAGACTCGGGAAAAGGCTGCATCAAGCCTAGGGTTCCTGTTCTAAAGAAGAGCAGGTTCATAGTCGAAGGGAACTTGGTGATTCAAACCTTTAGAAAAGAACACTTCTTATATGGACCAAAACAATCTTTTTTTAATGGATATTGTGGACTTTGAGGCTTTGACACAATTGATTATGTAAAGACACAGGCCCTTTCTTATGTGTACCAAAGGGAGGAGAAAACGAAGTTCCCCCTGAAGGAGTCAACTAAGGACACTAAAGAATCGTGAATAAACTTTATTAATTGAGCAAAAATTCAAACAGGTGACTCATGGTGTAGAACAGACCACAAAATAAAAAACATATATAATCTAAAAAAACAATGGGATTTGCTGCAGCAAAACAATATAGGGTGCAGGACTTGGTGAATGTTCCATTCCCCCATTTATTTATTCCCAACAAATAACAAGTCCCAAGAGCTACTTGCACTTAGTGTGTAGTTGGATATAGCATGGATTGGATCCCACAGCTACACATGTTCAACCAAAATTGGTAAAATAAGGAGCAGGAGAGAGGGTGAAATGCCGGAAGTACTGGGGTGTTTGTTCACAATTCTTTAGTGTCTTTAGTTGACTCCTTCAGGGGGAACTTCGTTTTCTCCTCCCTTTTGGTTCTTATCATGTTTTTTGTCAACGGACGCTTATGTAATCATCTGTGACTAAGATGGCCTTTTTACACTGGACCTTTTTGGCCCTGGGCCTTATACATTATAAGGCACGTTAGGAGTACCTCTGCTTTTTTGGCCTTTCTTATGTGTGTCATAGATAGCTTTTAAAAGGTCATCCATATCTTTCAAGGAAAGTGTAAAATTTGCAGATTTGGTATCCTCTTTGTTCTGAATCCCTCCTTTTGGTGGGGAGTTAGCATCAATATGCTTACTGATTAAATCCATTTTCTCCTCTTCTGTTTTCTTGCTCCAAGGTAGAGGGCGTGGAAGCAGCCAGCCCATAATTTTGTTGGGGTTTTAGGTCCGAGAGCAAAGATCTAAAGCCGGGGGTCTCCAAAACTTCTAAGAGCCCTTTCACACTAAGGTGCTTAAAAACTGCCCATAAAATGCTGGACACTTTTGCGGCGATTTTCAGGTGCTTTTGAGCCATTAGCGGTGCGCTTTTTTCAAGGACACGTGACTCAAAAACTGCTTCAAGAACCATTTTGAGGTGCTTCCCATTCATTTCAGTACAGGGGGGAGTTTTTGAGGGGCTTTCTTTTAGTGCTTCAGACATACTCTAAAAATGCTACTTGCAGGATTTTTTTTTACTGCCCTGCCAGGTGTAAAAGCATTAATTGGTTTTAATGGGAATCGTCTTTCGTGAGCTTTTCAGGTGCTTTTTTAGTGCCAAAGTACTTAAAAAGCACCTCGGTGTGAAAGCGCTGTAAACAAAGAGCCAGTTTACTGTCCTCCAGACTTTACGGGGGCTGGACTGGGCCACACTGGGAGTAGAAGTTATCCTTGTGTCCGTGGGATTAAACAATGCATCTTTGATATTGGAGGAAGGAATAGTGCCCTATTGCTAGTGTCAGTGGCAGTAATGGTGCCCCATCGTTGATGTCAGTGTGAGGAATAGTTCCCCATCTTTGGTGTCAGTTTGAGGAATAGTGCCCCATCATTGGCATCAATGGGAGAAAGGATTGTTGGGGTAGTAGGTGTGGCGCTGTTCTGTTACTATAAATGAATATGTGGTACCCTTTCAATAGATGAACTATTTGTGCTCAACTGGATTTTATTTATATTGTAATGGTTATTCCAAAGATCTGTATCAACTGCTCTTATTCCTTACAAATAAAAAATAAATAAAAAATACAAAATAAATGGACCTTGAAACTTGCAAAATGGGTGGACAATATTGACAGATAAAGGGACTGGTGCTCTTTTTGTTAAACAGTTGACCGTCTTTGATATATACAAATTTTCAATCATTGATATGTACACAGATAGTCCTTATTTAAATGATCACTGAATCAAGTAATAGGTGCTCTTCAATTGTGTTTTTTTTTACAAATTTATGTTTGTCCTGGTGCTCCTTTTTGTGCTCCCCCTATGGTTCTGCACTCATCAAAAAGCTCTACCTTCAAGAGGGTGTCTCACATTCACAGTTTATCCCACTGTGTAGCAGATCCCTATGGAACACTTCTCTCCTTGCTCTTTTGAAAGCATAGCTCCTCCTTCTCATTCACATGCAGACAAAAGATGGCATAATACCATTTTTTATATCCTTTTATTTAATTTATGCAGTTGAAAATGTACTCACAATTTTTTAGTGTTCAGAAAGCATTTAAAATCAGGAAGTCTGGGACGATATGCGCTCCACGGCTTTAAACAGGAATGCTTTCCTGTATGGAGTTAGTGTCGTCAGTGCCTGCAACCTATAATAAAAAAAAAGGCTCGGAGAAATGTCCCAATATTTAATCAAATTTCCCAATTGAATATACAATATTTTCTCATGGGATCCTGACCAGTTGGATAGACCCTTCCTGGAACCAGGTCCAATAAAGGTTGCAATATCAAACATGGCAATGTGTCTTGTTTTGATTTAATTTGCTTCCTGTCCTCTTTATATTCCATGGGTTTAAATACTACATCATTTCCCATTATAATATATGGAAATTGTATTACTGGTCCTACTTTCTACCCCACATGTGTCAAAAACAAGGCCCGCTGGCCGAATGCAGCCCTCCAGGCCATTTCATGTGGCCCTCGCACCTCTCCTGCAGCTGCAGCACACCTTGTCTCTGTAGTTGCAGCTGCAGCACACCTTGTCTCTGTAGTTGGCAGCAGAGAGGACAGAACTCCTTTGCCAGATCTTGCAGTCCTCTGTGCAGCTGCAGAAATTCTCATCTTTGCCCACCCCCCCTTCTCAGCAGTCCGCAGTAGAGAGGAGGGCAGAACTCCTCCTACAGATCCTGCACCTCTCTGTGAAGCCACAACACCACCTTGTCTTTGCCTCCCCTGGTCTCAGCATTCAGCTGACTCCAGCCCTCCTTTGGTTCTCCTCCAGACCCTGCACTTCATCCCAGATCCACCCGCATCTTCTTCCTGGCAGCAGCACAAGGTAAGGGGGTGCATTGTGATGTAGGGAAGGGTGGGTTACTCTTGACTTCTGATGGTGGAGGGCTCTTGACCTCTCCTGTACGGGTGTAAGGGGGGGGGGGCTGGGGTGCTCTGGACATCTAATCCTACAGATATAACCGGCCCTTTGAGGGCAACCTTAATGCTGATGCGGCCCACAATGAAATTGAGTTTGACACCCCTGTTCTACCCTGATCATAATATAATATAATAGGAGAATACACCACCGTGGAGTCAGGCGATAGGCGATGAAGTACTTGCCACAGCCTTATCTTCCCTTGGAATTTCTTCTTCTCTTGCTCCCTGTTCCTGTCGTGAACCATGCTATCTGGGAGTTGTTCTACTTGTTGAACAGGATCCGAGCGTGCTTGTGTGGGCATAGAGGTAGTATGATTTGGTCTTAAATCCTTCTTTTTTTTTTTTTAGTGGGAGAGAGGGTTGTACTGCATTATAATTAGCTGGGGATGGTCTATGGCTGAGGGAACATTAGAAAATAGCTGTGGGGGCTCAGGAATATATCCCGGGGCATACTGTAACCAATTTAGTCCTCAAATACTTCATGCCCCACTCTGGATTCCCTGAAAACCATGGGAATGCTTCTCTGTCCCCCAAACGCAATCCTTTCACCATTGTCATGTGCGCCATCCCGTGGAAAAGGACAATTTTCACTCCATGTTGCTAAATTATCAACCCACAGGTCTACATAATAATCATACCAGGGAGAGATTCTCATACGTTATCTTTACAGGTTATATTTTTTTAACTCCTTTTGTCATTTGCTCCACTCTTTCTTTTTCTTTATAATATCATTTATTACTTTATGTGGAGGCTTAGGTACATTGGGCATAGATCCCTTACCATGGACTTTACCCATCTTAAAGCAAAACAGCCGTTAAACAAAGCTCTAAATATTACGGTGTCAGTGTCTATTCTTCTTCACTGGAAGGCTGGCATGCACTGAAAAACATTGATAATACCTCTTTAGTTTAGAAGTTTAACACTTAAAAAACGCAGACACCACAATAACCCTATTCTGTTACCTTTGAGCATCCCTTGCAGCTGACACTCCAGCAACACAAATATCTACGTAACAGTTTCTTAACATGCAACAATTAAGCACTTCTACTTCTAAAATGGAACAGAGAAACGAGGACTTCCTGTGAATTCAGAATATTATTCCTGCCTAGGCTTTTTTCCCCCGAGGTTCCATACCTCTATTTCCTTTGAAGCTCCAAGCCTCAAAAAATCCCCATACTACTACTAAACAAAATCCATGGGACAAAGGCGAACAATTAGGGTAAAACTAAGACGTATTGCTCAGCTTACCTGATCTGCCGCACTCTGTCCCACTTTCTAAGACCATTTGTTAGATTTGTCTGTCTGTAGCCAATCTGTCCTTGTTTCTCGGTCCACCAGATGTGGGGAAAATACGTTTCCACACACCAAAGTGTTGTAAGCAGTATTTTCAAAGGTCTATTGTGGCGCATTGGTAATATACAGTAAAAGAGATGGACGTTTCCTAAAAATTAGACTAACCAATTAAACTTTGCATTCCTATCGGTATTCCTATATAAAACAGAAACTTGAATAACTCAAGGTGTCTCCTACAAGGAGTATTAATTTACAGGGAAATCAAGCTGAAATAGGGAACTGACACTAGAAACTATTACACATCTAAAATGGAGGCATTATAGAAGATGGATGCAAATTTAAACATATATGTTTCCTTTCAGTGACTGAGGGAACCACGGAGGTGAACAGTTAGCAGTTGACTATTTTAAATGTGAGCACAATTGATTTTTGGTAAATCATTTTTTGAAGACATTCTTGAAGGAGATTTGTCTTTTGGGTGAAATATTCATTATAACGAGGACGATTCAAGCAAGATTTAGGAGTTATTTAAGGTGTGCAAAAGTTTAATGATTGGGTAAGGTAGAGGAACAAAGGGGAACACGGTCTGCACAGAAGAGCACTGATTTGTGGCAAACTTTATTCACATTAATTTGAGCACAATTAAGCTGAAGTGGGGATATTGTCAATCCCTATGATTTTTGTTTTTATATTTTCTTATATGTATTTGACACTTGAATACGGTAAAAATACAAAGAACAGAGGAAACCATTTTTGATATTGCAAGCTTTATTGGACCTGGTTTCAGGAAGGATCTATCCATCTGGTGAGGATCCTTTGAGAAAATATTTTTTTATTTAATTTTCAATTCAGAGACTTTGAATATTGGGACATTTCTCTGAGCTTTTCTTTTTTTTATGTAACCTGCCCAGGGGGAGCACTGTGTTGCTTGCTGCTGGGGATTGTATATGATATTGGCTCCTCTTGTACACTATTTTATTTAAATGCCTGCAACCTTCTTGCTGTCCTTTATCCATGATGCAGAGGGCACAGCGGTGTAAACTAGCACTGTTTTTGCTAATGGTTCACGTGCTTCTGAGTGGATGAGATGGAGGAGAAGGTTTGGTGATTTCACAATCTCTACTTCATCCAGAGTGGCCTTCATCACTTCATCAGAGTGCCTTGTATGCATAAAAAAAAAAAAATACAAGGCATTCTATGAATGGCGTTGGTGCAGAGCAAGTGACTCCCTGTGGTTAGTGTGCAGTGGGGCAGCCGCTCGCATAGAATCTGAACAGGACCCATAAGATTGTAGTGCTGACTACTACAGTGCTTTCCAACTTCCCAAACAGCCCATCAGGTATGTGTAATGCATACTTACATTGAGCCAATAAAAATTATTCCTGGAGTCCAGCTTTAAATGGATGAATTTTCTGTTTTTATTGAATTACTAAAAGAAGACGTGTTTGATTGTAAGAAATACTAGTAATATGGTGTTCCTGCTGATAGGGTGGAGGTCTGTTCTCTTGTTAGAGGCCTGTTCAGTGCATCAAGATGCTTTACAAACAATCCCAAATGATTGCCATCATGTGTGGCTTTTTATTGTAGAAAAAATATCACTTGTTTTGCTTTTTATAAACTAATAAAGCTTCCCTATTTAGGTTCCATTCACACCTGAGCATATCGTTTTTAGGCATTTTTTTCAGGACTTCTTTTGGGCGTTTTGAGGCAAAAATGCTTGTAATCTGCAAAAAAGAAGCTAATGTACTTTTTTGAGCTTCAGGAGTTTTGATTTAGGTGACAAAGTGCTCATATGTGAACAGGAGCCATTGACATAAATAGGATTTAGCTTGTTAGGTGTTTTGAATCTTCAGAGATGAGTGTTTTACGAACTGAAAAATGCTCAGGTATGGACAGGGCCTTAGCTGAAAATACAAGACTGTGTTCTTGTTGAATGAACCTTTAAATCAGAAGTGGACCTAGGAACTGAAATGTTGGATTTCACCATTAGGCAGTGATTTTAAGGGCCCATGCACATCTTGGCATCCTGGTGTGTTGCATTGCTAAGCGTTTTTTTTTTTTTTGGGTTAGGGCAACTTATGCATAGGAGTATGCTGAAAACACACAAAAGCATCCAAAAAATGTACATGCACCATTCTTGGTAATACAGCACACTACAATGCATGGTAGTGGTTAGTGCATTACCGCGCATTGGTGTGATGGGATGCCATACAAAATAAATACAGCAACGCACCCCTCTGGAGAAATGTGCATGGGCCTTAAAACTATGGCATGCTACAACTAGAGGCCTGTTTACTTGTAAGCAAAAAGTGTCCTAAAGCCTAGTACACACTACTAGTATTTTTTTTTTTTTTTCCCTTAACCTAGCAGGTCTGAACGAAACAAAACTGACCACTCAAGAGGAGCCGTAGTACTTACTATGCAATTTTGGTATAGCAACCTCCCCATGTGCTATTGTGTTCTGAGAGGGGGGACTGCCATTGTCTGAGAGCGCTGATAAGGATATGGTCAGCAGACATTTTTCGGCTATACCCCATCGACAGAAGCTGGCCCCGGCCACAGTACACATGGGGCAAATGTCGGCATGTTTCTATTGAAACTGCCGATGCGATCCAACATTCAGCCCGTGTGTAATAGGCTTAAGGGATCTAGAAATCTGTACTTAATCTTTGAACTTGGTTTTTCTTTGCATAGGTGCAATCTGTGCCTTATGGTTATTATATTTAGATTGATTGCCCTGCAGAAAAAGGTTAGTTAATCGTGTATTCCAGAGATCTATGTGTGAGGCTATCGACACGCTAAGATGGGTTTAAAGAATTATTCCAAAAATGTTGCTGATTTTCCACTCCTCCTATTTTTTTCCCTAAACTCTCTATTATCCAAATTTTGCTCTGTAGCAGATCTCCCAGCACCAGTTCTATTAAACACTTCTAGATGTGTGGCATAACATGTTCCTCGCTGGTTGCTGTGGTTCCTCCCACAACCCTTAGATCACTATTGATTTCTGCAGTGACTAGGGTTTCAGCAAAAGGAACCATAACAGTAGTGGAGGTAACTGCTATACGACCAGGAGGAGTTAAATTGGATTGTGGCTGGAACCTCTGCTACTGGCAGTCAGGTACTTGATGTATAAACTTGCTTTCTTCACAGAATGCTTTTTAATTTTGTTGATTCCTTAACGGGGATGAAAAAAATGTAAGCATAGAATTTATTGTGAATCTGTTAGAAAGTGCTTTTTCTGGAGATGCTGACCGTAATAGTACTTTTTAATCAATGATTGACCTCTCTAAAGCTGGCCATATGTGGATCGAAATGTGTCCGGTTCAGCAGAGACTGGCCGAACTTCGATCCATGTGGACAGGCTGATTGTACCCAAGTCGACCCATTGATCGATTTGGGTACAACCAGCCTGTCGGATTTCTCACATGAAATTATTGCCAGTGGCTATAGCCGCTAGCAGTAATCGTGTTTTTCTGAAAACCGCCCATAGATGACTCTGTTCTTTCTTTCCACTACAGATTGTCATTTAAGCTGGCCATGCATTATATCATTTTCTTGTACAATTTCCTTTTAGATTTACTTAGATTAACTATGTAGTGCAAGGGCCTGCCTGATTGGATACAAATTTAAAGTGTTGTTAGGGTTTGACCTTTATATTACATGGTTTTTGGTAAATCTAAAGGAGAATTGTACAAGAATGTGCATTTATTTTTCCCAGAGGTGCCTGCAAACTATTGCACCCTTGATCAGTTCAAAAGCTGAAGGAAGAGTAAATGGACTAAAAGTGTGCCAGTAGGCCACGTTGGCAAACCTGACTTAATTTAGTCACACACAGATCACTGTGAATGAATAATGCGGCTGTGTGGGTGGAGTATTTGTTTGTAAATCAGAGAAAAGTTTAGGAAGAAATAACAAACTGTACAAAAACAATTCACTTTGCGGAGAGTTCTGTCATTCAATACAGTTACAGAAATTGAAGTACAACAATGCTCATATACACAAGCAAAGCAGGTATATACACTAAACCAGACCTGGTATACCATCATGTGTTACCTCTCCTAGTATATGTACCCATACACACATCCAAAATTGATGCCTCTAACACCTCCTTACCCCGTTATACCCAGCTATGCACTCATCCAGGGTGTTGACTTGTTAAGTATATGTATCTCCACTTTAAACCAAGAGCCTATCCAAGACTAGATCTAATGGAGCTAAGCCAGCATTCTCAAATCTTAAATGTATTCGTACTACCCCTGTGCTGGCACTCATATTGCAATGTTATTCCCATATTAACTAACCACATCTCTAGGGTTGGGGGGACTGTGAAGTCCAATGTTGCAAACTCCGCTTCCGTGCTTTGAATAGTGCCCTGCATACTGCCTCTCTGACATGTTCATCTGGTATCACATTATCCAGAATACCCAGTAAGCGCGATTTGGGGTCGAGGGGTATGGCTATTTGAAAGGTACCGTTTAATGGTGCGTACTCACTGGTCTAGTACCTATGTAGCTTTGGGCATCTCCACAGGAGATGTATGAGATCCCCATTATCTCTACTGCATCTTGCACACAATAGGTCAGGACAGAGCCTAAGAATAATTTAAGTGGGGTGCGATGAACCCCCAGAGTAGGATGTATAGTTGGGACAACCTTTTGGTTACATTCAAGGAGCAGCTACAGATGGATTCCAAGGCCTCGGTCCAGTAATCACTTATGTCACCTACATCTTTCACCCACTTTTCCATAGCCGTGTCTGGGCTGGAGCGTTTTAAATGTGACAGTGGCTGCAGGGGAGAGGAACCCCCATCTGCTGTCATGGGTAACATGTAGCGAATGATAACTCTGACAGTTGCTTGTGCTCTCAACTGAATAGTCAGGCCCCAAAATTGCTGCTGTCATAACTAATCACATGTGCAGAACCAAGGCAATTGCAGATCAAACAGAGGCTAAGATGGCAATTTAGGACAGGAGGGTTTAGTTTAATTTTACTAAAGTGGTATTACATTCAAACCCAAAAAAGTAATATCTTGCAGCTTGCCAATCATTAGCTGTGGTGGCTGAATTGTTATTTTTTAGGCTTTTTTCCTTCGTGATCTGGCAAGTAACACACCTCCTGTATTAGAGTGCATTCATTCTGGATGGAGGAGCGCAGGGGGCACATTTGGACAGCAACATTGTCCTTTCACATTATGGAAGACTTACCCTAAAACTAAGCCCTCCAGCGGCATGTTGTCACCGCTACAGAAGTTTCCATCTTCACCTGGTCTTCCTTCTGGGTTTGAGGACTCCGGTTGTCTGACTGGATGAGCCAGGATGATTTCACTCCCGTGTATGCACGCGGGAGGAATCGGCTGCAGCATACAGCTCTGTAGGAGCGGCACGGGAATGCCGTTCCTTGAGAGCGTCTGCGTCGCTGACATCACCAACTGCTGCTCACTGGACTAGTCTTATCTATTTGGGGATTCCAGAAATATCCCAACTGTGATCTTGACACCTGTTTGGTCCACAATGTAAACATTGAATGATTACCTGCAATGTGGAATAGGGAACTGATTAATAATGGATTTGCCACCAGGAGTTTTTGTGGAGCAGTACAAAAGTTTGATGTTGGATGATTAGCTTTATTTTATTTTATTTTTTTCTTCACTGACATTCATCTCGTAGATCGTGATCTGTAAATTCATACAGCTACCACACAAAACATTTGCTTCTTTTGTATCAGGCAAACCTGTATGGGTTTGTATAGCCAGCACTATTTTTTTTTATACAATGGTGAAGATCCTTTGGATAGTTTTACAATCCTCCCGCTCTACTGTATGTAGTGAAAAGATAGAAGCAAAGGACAGAATGTTTCACACTGACTTATATAGCTTGTTACCTAGGAAACATTCCTACTGCAGTCCTTTCTGCATTAAATCCTGCAGTATTTCAGTGTTTCTCATCACACATGACATTGTTCGAACAGAATCTGTAACATCTATTAAGCAAAACTCGCTGTGCTGTCCTACTATTAAAGCTTTTTTTTTCCCCAAGCATCTGCTTTATTGATGTATCATTTATTTTTATAAGGATACTTGGAACTTCCTCCTTTTACAGTGAAGTACTGACGAGGCTCATGTTTATCTGGTCTTAGGGCTCATTCACACCACATCGCATCTGTTAACAAATGTGTATTGCATTTTTTTTTTTTTTTGCCTTGCATTGAATTTCTGCATGTTTTTGTGCATTTGAACGCAATGCACATGCCATACTTTTTTCAACACTGGGCAAATGCAACGCAACGTGCTGGTGTGAACTGAACTGCATTCATATTTTTGGTTGCCATTCATTGAGAAGGCACTCACAAACGCCGCTTCTGGTGTGAATATATCCTTAGTTTACATGCAATAGCCCCAATGACTTGACATTACAAAGAACTTTTTTATTGGTGCTTAAAATGTTACTTAAACCCTTCCCGCTGCCACCTCCTGGCCCTTTAAGCGGTTCTAAATGTGGGAGGTGAAGTTGGCATTCCAACCCTGTGACTGCTGTGATTGGCTGTAACAGCAGTCCCATCATCGGAAAGCTCCCAATCGCTAGGAAACTTTAGGAACTTTCTGGTACCCACCAGTAATTGGGAGCGTACAGGGATATGCAAAAGGAAAAACAGGAGGGTGAAGAAAGGCAGGGGACAACCAGGAGTAGGCATATGCAACCAACAAATGACCCTACTTCTCACAAAGGAAGCACAGAAAGGACTAACAAACGCAACCCTTCACTGAGACATCCAAAGGGAACCAAGCCTTATCCCATTTCCAAGCACACCCTTGGTTAATGTAAGTCCATTTTATACAAAGGTAGAGTGGCATTTATTCTGGCTTCCCAGGATGAGATTGCAGGGAGAAAAGTGGAGGACCACTTACTCAGCGCAGAAATGTTTACATTTGGGACGCATATATGCAGCCTTTCGGCAATAAAGCCACTGCACCAAGAGGCCGCATATATGTGTGTAAATGTAAATAGTGCATATACATCAGTTACCTTATTCCTCAGTCTTGATTCCAAACACCTTTTCCTAATCCATCCTGCAGTATAATGGATCAAAGTCAGTTTCCTCTATGAGCAAAGCCAACATCCTGCCCTGGGGACCAGACATGTTTCCTTGCTCGTTATCACCTTGGACATTGGTCCCCTCCCAGTCTCCGTGAGTTCTGCTCCCTTTAAAGTCTATGAAAGAGGTCCTGGCCATTGGAAGTGTCGCCTTCCCTAATAGGAGATGTCCACATCATGCAGGCAGTGAGGTGGACGCCTGAGGAAGGACCCTAGAAAGTAAACTGAGGAAGAGGGAAGGATCACCATGTGACCAGCAGTTAGGTGGGGGGGGGTTCTAATTTCCTGTAGTTGGGCTTTAATAGATTTCCACAGTAACTAGAATATGAAGTGTGCAGGTCCTGTTGAAAACCTGGAAGGGCTGTAGCTTATTGTCTGGAAAGCATTTGATTAGTAAGATCACGATCTTGTGTGTGGTTTGAATAAAATGTTTTATGTATAGAACGTGATCTTATCCTGACCGCTGCACACATAAGCAGTCACTGTTTCTCTGACATGGAGACAGCCATATAATTTTCTGCCTCATTTACATTACACTAATGACCTTATTTCTGGGGTGGTGTTCCTCCTCTTTAACACGAGGGGAATGTTTAGAACTGACTTGAGTGGGATGACAGAGTATGCAATCATTTAAAATAGTAGCCAAACTAGAAAATGGTTTCAGTGCATCACTGATTTTTTATTTTTTTTGCATGTGCGAAGTTCTAAAATGTTAAAGAAAACGGACAACCACTAAGGCAGAACTTTGCTACTTCTATTTCCAAATTAGTAATAAAAAGGGAGGCAACTAAATTATAGTTCTTCTTTAATACATATTTCAATTGTAAAATCAGAACATATGTAAAGCGTGTCTAAACCCGAAAACAAGAATTTAATATATTGATGCTTACCAATCTTGAGATCTGGTAGCTTTCTTTTTTAGACTTTTATTTTCACCTGGTGTTACAACTAGTAAGTCTGTTAATTTTCTAATTACTTTAGGCTCGGTTAACACTTGTGCGATGCGGGAAGGCTGTGAATTTGCAGCCTGTTCCCGCATCACATCTGGCAGTTCACACTGCCATATGCGATACGCAGGGGGTGTCAATTAAATGTTAATGACACCCCCAGTTTGATTGCATATCGCAGTGCGATCTGAAAGTTCGCACAGGATCGGATCGCACAAGTGTGAACCACTGTGCGATCCGATCCTGATGCTGCTGAAAAAAAGGGTCCTGTGCGGATACAGTGCGAATTCAGCCATACAAAGTGTATGGCTGAATTCGCATCCGCACATGAGATCGCATGTAATGAAGAATTAAATGCGATCTCGCAAGCCGCAATAATGTGAACCGGCACTCAGACCAAGCTGTTCAGACAAAGTCACAGTTAGAGGGTTGAGACAAACCATTTAGCACTGACAGGGGTGCTTACAATGGTTAGCGGTTTGCGAAGAGGGGACTCAGAAAGGGAGGAGGAGCTAAGAGTGCCAGTGGGGGACCCCAGAAAAAGAGGAACTGCACTGCTTTGTGCAAAACCATTGCATGGAGTAGGTAAGTAGGTCATGTTTATTATTATTTTCAGTCTATAATCAATTCTAGAGAGTGTCTGTTGATAAGGAAACTGCAAATAATATTTTTGGTTTTAGATACTCTTCAAAGTTACCCTAACATTTCATATTCCTGATATGTGTCTGTTGTACCATGTACTTGCATTAAAAAGTATCCTTCTCTTTGTATAGCTGCCTTTGTGTGAAATACCTGGTGAGCCTGCCAGTCCCCCCGGCTTTCCTCTTTCAAACTGACCATGATGTGTATAAGAACACATCCATCCCAGCATGGTCAGTTTTCCAGCTGTCCTGGGACAACAGCCTGCTTGTCCTTTATTGGCCAAGACTTATGCAGACCCCTTCACCCTCACAGCCATTCACTGGGAAGATCAGTGTAATGCTGTTTCTCCACCCGCCACCTCTCCAAGCCCCTTATTCCGCTAAGAACAGAGGTCATGCAATCCCATTTAAGAAAATAAAATGTAAAAAAGGTATTCAGAATTTTTTTTTTTTATACGGGACTGTGAAAAAGATTTAGGCAGGTGTGGAAAAAAAAAAGCTTTAAATTAAGAATATGATGTAGAATGGGGGGGGTCTTCAAACTATGGCCCTCCAGTTGTTCAGGAACTACAATTCCCATCATGCCTAGTCATGTCTGTGAATGTCAAAGATTTACAATGCCTCATGGGAGGTGTAGTTCCGCAACAGCTGGAGGGCCGTAGTTTGAGGATCCCTGATAGAAGTATTGGTTCGTTTTTGTCAATTATCAATTTGAAAGTAAGTAAATAGAATAGAAATCCAAATCAATATTTGCTGTGACCAGCCTTTACCTTTTTAAAACAGCATCAATTCTCCTAGGTATATTTGCACACAGTTTTTGAAAGAACTTGGCAGGTAGGTTGTTCCAAACATTTTGGAAAAGGATGTTTCTCTTACGTCCTCCGACAGTCGCCGCCCACTTCATATTCATCACCAATGGGGTTATGTCCTTTATTCCGTAGGAGTAGCTAGGCAATAGAATATGTTAGTACAAAGACTTTTAACATATCCCACCCCCAGGGGGTGGTCCCCTCAGTACATAACCCTCCACTTCCTGTATCCAACTCAGTTTCATTTGTCTAGCTGTCAGGAGTAGCTGGAAGTTTCTGTGCTGGGGCACCTTGTCTCAGCTCTCTTTCCTTTCTTTGGATTTTATTTGAGTTTTTTCTCTCTTTCTTGTTAGCTGTTATTTTACCAGCGTTAGTTAGTTCTTCTGATGAAGAGGATCATGCGGGCTGCGTCTCGGGCTGACCCCCCTGGTAGCAGGCTGTGGGTCAGTGGTTTCTCAGCCCGCCATCGAGCGTTCAGTCAGGTATCGCTCCTGAGTTATCTGAACAACCCATCCCTGTTCCGTGCAGGGATGCTAGGTGAGGTGGCTACCTCACCGGACGCTGTGCGGTTTCTCAACCCACATTCTGCTGCGTCCTGGATGCGACTCTCCCTGCCTCATGTGCAGCGGTTTGTTCGCCTGTGCGGGTCCCCCACGCCATGTAAGAGGTAAGTGTATTCATGTGGGGACCTGTCTGTCTGGGGGGTGTCAGTCTGGGACTGTGTACCTTGCCCTGTGTTCACACTATTACGTTTTCCCTATCTCTCAAATTGCATGCTGTGGGCTGCAGGAGGGGGGGCTGGCTGCACTCTGTGTCAGTTTTCTGTCTGTGTGAACGGCTGTGTGCTGTGGGGCTTGAGTTTCTCATGCTTGGGGCACATTACAGCGCCGCTGCGGCGGTTTACCATGTTC
This sequence comes from Pelophylax lessonae, assembly GCF_965119305.1. Classification (NCBI taxonomy): domain Eukaryota; kingdom Metazoa; phylum Chordata; class Amphibia; order Anura; family Ranidae; genus Pelophylax; species Pelophylax lessonae. Next base: position 214,187,062 of record NC_138771.1, on the reverse strand, counting down.
CTTTTTTGGGCAGATGGTGTGTTTTACTTCTCCCTCATGGGGTGTGGGAGCGGCGGTTTCAGCGCCAAAACAGGTCCCATTTTGGCTGCGATCGCTCCGGCCGCATGTTTTACATGCATGGCGGCCTTTTTCTTGTAGCCTCCATAGGCTTTCATAGAGCGCCCTGTATGCCAGCACTTCCTTTCCTTCAGGAGCACCGCAGGCAGCGGCAGCAGCACCGATCTCTCCAGGTTCGTTTCTCTCTATTCCCTGTATCCTGCCTTGGTATACTTGTCCCTGTGGGGGTCCCTTGTGTGGGATGCTTAGTGTGAGTGGGCTACGATCGCAGCGCTCTCTTAAAGGGGCGGTCACCCATTTATTTTTGCTACTACAAGGGCATGGATTCTCAGGAATGCTAGTTTCCTGCCACTTTAGTGGGAAGCCAGGGGACTGCGGTTTCCCCCCCCCGGGGGGGGGGATTTGGCTGCGATTATGGCTGGCCTTGCGACTCAGGTGCAAATGCTGGTGGCTGCTCGATCCTCTAAAAGGCCCAGAGTTTCAATTTCCTCTGATTCAGAGGGTGATGGTACTGGGGCTGCTGTGGCAGAGATCTCCTTATCGGGGTCTCGTTCCTCCCTGGACCTTATAGGGTCAGAAATGGAGGCTGAGGTAGAGGGGGTTGATAATTCTCCCCCTGGTTCGTCTGAAGAGCTTGCACTCGTGAATGAATTGGTTGCTTCTATCAAGCAAACTCTGCGTTTGGAGGAGGAAACATGTCCTTCAGCTGCCTTGGCGGCTTATGGGACGCAGAAAAGGCGCAAATCATCGCAGATGTTTCCATGCACTGATGATTTTCAGCGCGCTGTGAAAGAACGATGGCGTAATATACGCAAACCTTTTGCTGTACCAAGTAGGTTTAAGCTGCGCTATCCTTTTACGCCCGCTACTGATGGGCGTTGGTGTGTCCCACCTCCGGTGGACCATGCGTAGCAGTTTTGAACAAGTCCACTGCGATTCCTGCTGAAGACACCCCGGTGTTCCGGGATGCCACGGACGAGAGGATGGAGTCCCTTGCCCGTCGTACCTATTCTATTATGGGTTCTATGTTGAAAGCTTTATTGCTTCACTTATGGCGGCCCAGGCGGTCGCGAACTGGACGCAGGTGCTTAGGCGTGTCCTGGTGGCTGATTCTGCCCCCCAGGCGACTTTGGATATGGTGGATCAAATCCACCAGGGTGTCATGTATTTGTGTGATGCGGACCTGGATATGGTTCCGTTGGCTGCACATGTACACAGTGTGGCCGTGTTATCTCGCCGCCTGGTTTGAAGTGTTGGTCTGTGGATCAATCTTCACGTAAGACCTTGGCCAATCTGCCTTTTGATGGTTCTCGCCTTTTTGGTGAATCCCTGGATGCCCTAATTAAAGGGGTCGCGGAGGGTAAGAGCACGCTCTTACCTCAATCCCACAAGACTAAGACGGCTCCTGGAAAAAAGAATGCTTTCTTTCGGCCCCCTCAGGGGTCCTTTCGTGCCTTTCGGTCACACTTTGGGGCAAGCCGTCCAAAGGTCAAGGCTCCCGCAAGAAGCCGTGGGCAGGTAAGCAAAAGTCCGGCCAATCCGGTTCTGCGGCCCACAACAGTGCGGCCTGAAGGGGCGCCCTCACCCAATTCACTGGAAATCGTTCGATCTGGCTACTAGATCGAGTTTCTCTCTCGGCCGGAGAGCAGATTTTTTCCCTCAAGTCTTCTGTTATCCCCGGAGCGTTTGCGGGACCTGCATCTAGAGGTGCAGGACCTGAGGGCTCAGGGAGTGGTGGTCCCGGTGCCTCATCGGGACAGATTTCGGGGGTTCTATTCCAATCTGCTCACCGTGCCCAGGAAGGAGGGCAAGGTGCGTCCGATTCTGGACTTGAAGGCGCTGAACCGCTTTGTGCGGGTTCGCAAGTTCCGCATGGAATCCCTGCGGTCGGTGGTGGCTGCCCTGGTTCCGGGGGAGTTCATGGCTTCCATCGACTTGCAGGATGCGTATCTTCACATCCCGATTTTCGAGGGTCACCAGAGGTACCTTCGATTCGCCATAGCGGAAGATCATTACCAATTTGTGGCGTTGCCTTTTGGTCTCGCCTCGGCTCCGAGGGTGTTCACCAAAGTGCTGGCACCGGTTCTGGCTTTGTTGAGGGCCCAGGGCATTTCGGTTCTGGGGTATCTGGACGATATTCTGGTTCGGTCTGCGACCAGCCAGAGTCTGGAGAAGGATCTGTCCGTCACGTTGCAGACTCTGCAGGAGTTTGGTTGGACGATCAATTTTCCAAAGTCGACATTGTGCCCATCGGTTCGGATTTCTTACCTGGGTATGATTCTGGACTCTGTCCAGGCGACGGTCTTCCTGCCGGAAGAAAAACTCGCAGCTCTTCAGGAGGCAGTCAGGTCCCTCAGGGACGTTCCATCTTCGTCCATTCGGACGTGCATGCGGTGTCTGGGATTGATGGTCTCGGCTTTCGAGGCGATTCCCTTCGCCCAGTTTCACACGCGGGATCTCCAAGCGGAGATATTGTCCAAGTGGGACGGGCGTCCGCAGTCTCTGGATCTCCAGATGTCATTGAGTTCTCAGACCAGAAGGGATCTTCTGTGGTGGCTTCAATCCCCCTCAGTATCGGGGGGCAAGTCTTTTCGTCCCCTTTCGTGGACGGTGATCACCACGGACGCCAGCCTGTCGGGCTGGGGTGGTGTTCTGGGCGTTCTGTCCACCCAGGGTGTTTGGTCGACGGAGGTATCCTCCCTTCCGATCAACGTTCTGGAACTGCGAGCGATACTCCTCTGTCTTCGTCGTTGGACGGACAATCTTCACGGCTACCCGGTTCGGGTGCAGACGGACAATGCCACGGCGGTGGCTTACATCAATCACCAAGGGGGCACCAGGAGTGCCCGGGCGGCTCGAGAAGTGGCCGCGATTCTGTCTTGGGCCGAGACGCATGTCCCGGCAATATCGGCAGGTCACATTCCGGGGGTGGAAATCTGGCAGGCGGATTATCTGAGCCGCCAGACCCTGGACCAGGGGGAATGGTCCCTTCACCCGGCTGTCTTCCAGATGTTGTGCGCGAGGTGGGGTCTTCCGGAGGTAGACCTGTTCGCGTCTCGTCTGAACAACAAAGTACCACGGTTCGTGGCAAGGACGCGCGATCCTCGGGCAGACGCGTCGGACGCGTTGGTTGCCCCGTGGCATCAGTACCAACTGATGTATGCGTTCCCACCGATTCAATTGCTGTCCAGGTTCCTTCACGGAACCGACCACGGTGTTTCTTGTGGCACCGGACTGACCTCGCCGGTCCTGGTACGCAGACCTCGTAAATCTGGCAATCGACGCCCTGTGGCGTCTGCCTCTTCGAGAAGATCTTCTGTCGCAAGGACCGATCTTCCATCTTGCTTTACAGTCGCTGGCCTTGACGGCCTGGCTGTTGAAACCGAGGTCCTGAAGAACAGGGGTCTTTCCCCTGAGGTCATTCACACCTTAATAAATGCGAGGAAGTCTTCCTCGGGGAAGGTTTATTACCGTACTTGGAAGGCGTATTTTGCCTGGTGCGAATCCAGGGGTTTCTCTCCTGACACTTATTCGGTGTCTAGGGTGTTGCCCTTCCTTCAGACGGGTGTTGACCAGCGTCTGGCGCTGGCCACGATCAAGGGTCAGGTGTCTGCTTTGGCCGTTCTTTTTCAACGGCCTGTGGCATCTGATTCTTTGGTTAGCACTTTTGTGCAGGGGGTACGTCATCTGATCCCTCCTAGGAGGGACCCTCTTCCCCCTTGGGGCTTGAATCTAGTTCTATCAGTATTGCAGCATGCTCCTTTTGAAAGGATCAGGGAGATCTCGCTGTCTTTGTTATCCAAGAAGGTCGCCTTTTTGGTGGCTATCACCTCGACTCGTCGAGTGTCGGGGCTGGCAGCCTTGTCCTGCAAGTCTCCGTATCTGGTTGTGCATTTGGACAAGGTGGTCTTGCGACCTAACCCTTCTTTTCTTCCAAAAAGGGTTTCGGACTTTCATCTCAATGAGGACATTGTCCAACCTTCGCTTTGCGCGAAGCCGAAGCATCCGACGGAGGTGTTGCTTCACTCCTTGGATGTTGTCCGGGCGATTAGAGTCTATCTCAAATCGACTGAGTCTTTTCGCAAGTCGGATGCCTTGTTTGTCCTTCCGGAAGGTCCTCGGAAGGGCATGGCGGCGTCGGCTTCTACAATCGCCAAATGGATCAGACAGACCATTGATCAGGCCTATGCTTTGAAGGGGAAAGTTCCCCCTGTACCTGTGATGGCGCACTCTACCAGATCTCTGAGTACGTCTTGGGCCTGTCGTCATGGGGCCTCTGTGGCCCAGGTGTGTGAGGCGGCGACTTGGTCGACCATACACACTTTCACGATATTCTACAGAGTAGATGTTCAGGCATCGGCTGATGCTTCCTTTGGCCGCAAGGTTCTTAGTGCGGCAGTTCCCTAGACCCCCTGTTACGGGTTCTTTGGCTTTTTGGGATATTTGTTTTTTCCCTGGGTTTTCTTGCTCCTGTTGAGCGAGTGTTTTGTTCTTATGCCTAACTGGTTTCCTTCCTTTGGTAAGGTTCCTTTCTCTGATGGGGAGACGGCGTTGCCTTGGGCGCGGCTGCGTTCTTCCCACCCCTCATGTTTGCACTGCTTTGGGACATCCCCATTGGTGATGAATATGAAGTGGGCGGCGACTGTCGGAGGACGTAAGAGAAAACGGAATTTTTGTAAAATCTTACCTGTAAAATTCCTTTCTCTGAGTCCTCCGACAGTCGCCGCCCCCGCCCCTCTTTTGGGGTTTTGATGTACTCTCTACTGCTATTCCACTGAAACTGAGTTGGGTACAGGAAGTGGAGGGTTATGTACTGAGGGGACCACCCCCTGGGGGTGGGATATGTTAAAAGTCTTTGTACTAACATATTCTATTGCCTAGCTACTCCTACGGAATAAAGGACATAACCCCATTGGTGATGAAAATGAAGTGGGCGGCGACTGTCGGAGGACTCAGAGAAAGGAATTTTACAGGTAAGATTTTACAAAAATTCAGTTTTTGTGGCTGTTGACTGCCTCAAATCCTTCTGTGTTTTCATGTAATCCCAGGCAGGGCTCTGTGGGGATCACTCCATCATTTCCAGGACTCCTTGCTTTTCTTTACACTGAAGATGGTTCTTAATTACAATCGCTGTATGTTTGAGGTGGTTGTCCTGCTGCAGAATAGTTTTGGGGCTAATCACACACCTCCCTGATGGTATGGCATGATGGATAAATATCTGCCATTGATACTGACCAAATCTCAAACTCCATTTGCAGAAATGCAACCCCAAACTTGCCGGAAACCTCCACCATGCTCCGCTGTTTCCTGTGGACACTCAACATTGTACTGCTTTCCAGCCCTTCGGCAAAAAACTGCCTCCTGCTACAGCCAAATATTTCAGATTTTGACTCATCCGTCCAGAGCACCTGCTGCCATTTTTCTACACCCCAGTTCCTTTTATGCATAGGATGTAAAATACAAGGCTAAAACTATGTACAAAAATATAGTGCCTGGGGTGCTATAAAATGACAACGGGTACCATTTATTCTGTATAGGGGGAATCTATTGTAGATTAGGGGAGTTATTGTACTCTGACAACGGGCAGACTTCCCCCACTGTCAGAATACACTAATCGAGCAGCAAAAATCCAACAGGACGGTTGTACAAAAGTCAATAGATTGACTTCTGTACAGTTACCCTGCCCATACATGGATTGAAATTCGGCTTATCTCTGCTGACCTGGATGAATTTCGATCCATGTATTGCCTGCTTAAATCCAAAAGTTTTGCCCTTCCACCTTTGACATATTTCACTTGAGCTGTTAACAAAAGCCTTCAAAAGTGGAAATAAACCCATTGATTTAATTTTCCCAAAACAGTTTCATTTAAGGCATGCCGTGAATAACTGCCACAGTTGCTAAGATGGCAGCTTCTTTTTCTGTAAAAGATAGGAGGGTTTAGTTCTGCTTTAAGCTGTCCATACACATATAGATTTATTTCTGTTCACAGGCTGCAGAATGAATGAATCCCCCACTTCTGCTATTGTATTTTGACCGCTTGTCCTGTTGGCTGTAAAAATATCAGAACCGTGTCTGCATCTGATTGGATGCAGATGCTCCTTTGACTCTTCAATCAAGGGATGACAGAAGGGTGGCAACCGCCAGGGCCACCCACTGAGCAGATTTCACCAGTTTATTAGGAACTAGCTGAAATTCTATTTGGGTATGGTCAGTTTTGGTTCTCTCCCTGTGAACTAACAATTTTTATGGGTTATCTTTTGAAGTTTATTGATTAGAAGATGTCTTTTTATAGTTCTAATTGGTTGGCAAACCCGATCCCAGCTTATGAAAAAACGCTCTAACTAAATGCTTATCTTGCCTGAGAAGCATGCAAAGCTGTATAAAGGCTAGATAGTATTTTTTTTCCAGAATACAGATTGGTGTGTGAATAAAAGAGGGGTGAATGAATTACAATCCAATCACAGCACACCTCTTGGAAAGCAACAAAACTTTCTGGGAAAGTATATTCTGAGCTCTGTGAATAGGGGGGCAAGCGGTGCCGATGCTTCACAGTTGCAGCCCCAGAACTTAACACCCACAGAGCCAAAAGATCACTGCTGTGGGAACTTTCCGACGCCAGTGGAAGGAAGATTTTAATAGTAAGCAGCAGCTAGCAGGACATTGGGGGACCCCACACTAATTTTCGAAACAACAAATTTGAATGCTGTATCTTTTTTGTTTACATTCTGCTGTCAGCATGGAATCCCGCTGACAGCAGATGAGTCATGGTTGCTATGGACACGGCGGGTGCCAGCTTCTTAGCAACCAGCTATTCACTAGTTGCTAAGAACGCCGGCTGTAGCCAGTGCTAAAATATTGACTCTATAGTTTTCACTACTAGATCAACCTCGTCACTTCTGGAAACAGCGCATGTTTTTTTTTTTTTTTTTTTTTTTTTTTTTTTTTTTTGTTAGTGAATTGCGAAAAAAGTTTGAAAAATGCTATAACCTATTGTACACATGATCTTGTTGTTGGATAACATTTTGGAAATCGAGCCCATGATCACAATGTAGAAATATATCAAAGCTGACTATTGGTAATAAAACATTGATTGTAAGGTTCCTGAGCACACAGACAAAATTAGAAATTGGGCAAAAGGAAGTTTATTCTTAAATGTGTAAGGGATTTTTTTTTTTCTATGTTAGAGCAGACTTTTTTTTCAACTTTATCAACTATGTAAAATAAACATAAGCACCTATTAGAGATTCTCTGCATTTTACAGGGGTTTATCAGCTGCATTGCGCTTAGTATTTGAAAGAATGCCTGCTAAAAAGGGTGGTTACCTTTTTTACCTTTTATGGTGTTTTTAATGCTGGCCATATAGTGGGTCATTTTTCAGCAATTTCATTAGCTTTCCATTATAAAAGCAATGCAAGGCAACCCACCATCATTAGATTACATATTGATATTTACAGTATGTTGTAGGGTTATTAGGTTGCCTTTTATCCATTTGTTTGTTTTTAGCAATCAAAAAATTGTTTAAATGCTGATTTAAAATGCTAAAAAATAAAGAGGCTATTTATGGCCAGAATAAAATCATAATCTCCAAGGACTTTCTCTCTCATTGATTTTCCCAAACATTGTCGGACCTCCTATGCATACCCTTTATCCACGTTGACCCTCATTCACCATTTAGCAGCCCTGCCCTTCAGTGAATCTAGCTCAAGTCACAGATACTGGTGTATAACCGTGTGGAAAAATAAAACTTTTTTGTTAACCCCTTCCTGCCCAGGCCAATTTATAGCTTTTAGCGCTGTTGCATTTTGAATGACAAATGCGCGGTCATGCAACACTGTACCTAAACCAAATTTATGTAATTTTTTTCCCACAAATAGAGCTTTCTTTTGGTGGTATTTGATCACCACACGTTTTTTAACTTTTTTACTAAGCAAAAAAAGACCAAACAGTTTGAAAAAAAAAAAAAAAGTTTTTTCGTTTTATGTTATAAAATTTTGTAAATAGATACATCTTTTTTCTGCACTGATGGGGTTGCTCTGATGGGGTGGCACTGATAGATGGCACTGATATGCAGCATTGGTGGGCACTGATAGGTGGCACTGATGGGCACTGATAGGTGGCACTGATAGGCGGCACTGGTGGGCAATAATGGGCACTGGTGGGCGGCACTGATGGATGGCAATGATGGGCACTGGTGGGCAGCACTGATGGGGAGGGCACTGGCAGGCAGCACTGATGGGAAGGGTACTGGCGGGCTCCCTGAGCCCTGATTGCCATCCCTGGTGGCCATGGTGGGCATCCCTGGGGTCATGGGTGGGCATCCCTGGTGGCTCTAGTGGCACCCCCCCCCCCAAGGGTCTGCACTTGTAATCAATGCTCTGATTACCGGTGCAGACCCCGCCTGTCAGTAGAGCCGCAGATCGGCTCTCCTCTACTTGTGCCTGTCAGGCACGAACTGAGGAAAGCCGATCCACGGCACTTCCTTTTTACTATGTGACCAGTCGTGATTGGATACAGCTGGTCACATGGTAAAGAGCCTACGTCAGTAGTCATTTTCCCAAGATTGGAGATGCGGTGTGTCAGGGGGCGCGCAGAGTGCATTATCCTGCCGTTGTCATATGACGGCGTGTCAGGATAATACAACCACCTTCCCGCCATCAATTCCCTATAGGGCGGTCGGGAAGTGGTTAAACTTTATTTAACCACTTAAGCCCCGGAAGATTTTACCCCCTTCCTGACCAGGGGGTATTTTGTGATTCGGCACTGCGTGACTTTAACGGACAATTGCGCGGTCGTGCGACGCTGTACCTAAATGAATTTGGCGTCCTTTTTTTTCCCCACAAACAGAGCTTTCTTTTGGTGGTATTTGATCACCTGTGCAATTTTTTTTTTTTTTTGATCACGCGCTATAAACAAAAAAAGAGCGTAAATTTTGCAAAAATAGCAATATTTTTCACATTTTTTTATATGAAATTCCTCCCAAAAAAATGTAAAAATCAAAATTTTTTAACATTTTCGGCCAATTTGTTTTATGCTACATATGTTTGGTAAAAAAAAATCGCAAAAAGCGTATTTTGATTGGTTTGCGCAAAAGTTATCACGTTTACTAACAAAGGGAAAGATTTTTTTTTTTAACGCGTAATGGCGGCGATCTGCGATTTTTTTTTTTTTTTTTTTTTGCGGTACTGCGACATTGCGGCGGACAGATCGGACCCTTGACTGACATTTTTGCCACTTTTGGGGTTACCAGTGACGTTTCTACAGTAATCAGTGCTATACATATGCACTGTTACTGTAAAAATACACTGGCAGTGAAGGGGTTAACTTTTTTTTGAAAGGGAGGGGCTATGTGTGTCCCTAGGGGCGTGCTTTCTACTGTGATTGGCTGTGGCTTCAGATGTATGAAGAGTGATCAACGGTTCTACATAGTAGAACCGTATGATCATCCTTCATACACAGGGGAGAATGACAGGCAGCTTGTTTACACAAGCCGCCTGACTTTCTCCCTCTCCCCCGCCGATCGCAGAGTGACCGGCGGACATCGGATCGGGTCCCGCCGGTCACACGCGCGGGGGGGGGGGTCCGTGACCACGCGGGAGAGCGCCTCCGGCGGTGCGCGCTCGCTCCCTAGACCCTCACAAGCTAGTGACGTAGCCCTGCGTCACTTTGCCTGTGAGGGGCTGACCGCCGACGTAGATAGTCGTGCGGCGGTCGGCAAGTGGTTAAAAGTGAAGTTTGCGTTTTTTTTTTTTTAATCCTACTTACCTCGGTGGATGCAGCATCGCTCCGATGCTGCCTCAGCCCCTGCCAGCTCTCTAAGACTGAGAACCGAGCAATCAACCACTCGGTTCCCTGAGAGCTGGTGACTGTCAGAAGAAGATGATACCAGGTAGCATGGCTCAGAAGGCTTGTGTGAAGTGCTGGGTCTGGCTGAAAAAAAAAAAAAAATGATGAATTGGGAGTTTGACTATTATCAGTCAGAGTGAAGATGTGTACCTTCAAAGCTGCAGAAAATTTTCTGTACCCTTCCCTAGATCGGTGTCTTGATATATTCCTGTCTGGGAGGTCTACCCACAATTCCTTGGGCTTCATAGCTTGTTTTGTGCTCTGACATGCATTGTTAACTGTGGGACCTTATAAAGACAGGTGTGTGCCTTTCCAAATCATGTCCAATCAACTGAATTTACCACAGGTGGACTCCAGTCAAGTTATAGAAACATCTCAAAGATGATCACTGGAAACAGGTTGCATTCCATTTTTAATTTTTTAATTTTTAAATGTCATTGCAAAGATTTAAAATAAACTTCTTTCAAATTGTCATCATGGGTTATTGGTTGTGGAAACATTGAGGAAAATAATGAATTTAATAAATTTTGGAATAAAGCTGTAACCTAACAAAATGTAGAAAAAAGTGAAGCGCTATGAATACTTTCCTGATGCACTGTATGCTTAAATAAGTAAAAAGTAATATTATCTGTGCCCTAGAGCAGAGCAGCGGTCCCCAACCTTTTTGGGACTTGCTGCATGGAAGAAAAATATGCCAAAGCCTGTGGGCATTCCACACCTTTTATTTGGAAAACACCTGAAAAAAATGCCTGACACAAGCTGCAAAAACTTGCAATTTTGCTCCAAAAATGGCTCAGACACTTGAAAATATGAGTGAAAACATGATGCTTAGGTGTGATTGTAGCCTAAGGATCTAGGGACTCTAAAACCTTTTGGAATAGATTCTGGAATTATTTCCACTAACTGTTGGCTGAGAAAATCAAGTATGTACTTCTTGTTTTTTTATGGTTCAGGAAGACAATGTTTTCAGAAGCTAGAGCGCACGAGCCACCAAGGCCACTGGCAGAAAGAATAGTTTAGTTCAGTTTTTTTTTTGTTTTGTTTTTTTTTGTGTTCAAGATAAATTCTACTTATAAAACTGTTCATTAATCCTGTGATTGAAGGTAAGCTCATGGCCATGCACACTGCGCAAGTTGATGGTTTCCATAGCAATGTAAAGATTGCTGCCATTATATTATAGAATGTTACCTATTTAGAGATGTTTGTTGCATTTTGGTTTGTTTTCCTTTTTGTACACTATTATAATGTAGGTTATATTCCGCCTAGTATATTGGCATATTTCATTCAATATAGACATAAGGATAATTTGACACCGTCCAAGATAAACTACACGCAATATATGTGACACCGTTTAGTGCAGTTAGGTGCTCTTTAAAAGATGTTGGTACCTTTCTGGTACAGATTTGTTCTTTTAACTTTATTGTTATGCAAAAATGCAGGTAGTAGGACTACATTTTCTGGTACTTGCTGATGCTGCAGAAAACTTTTGCTCAGTTTACCTGCTGAATGTATGTGATTGAGCTGTCATTAGATAGAACTGATTATAGCCAAAATATATGGAACCAATCAGAGTGCCTCTGTACCTTGTGATCGCTGTGTACCAATCACAAGTGTAAACACTGCATGTGTTTACAAACCTATACCATATAGGAGGATAGCAGGAAGGAAGGGACCTGACCACCAATGATGTGGGGGTGGGGATTTTAAAATGCCGCTTACCACCAATGATATTCAGTAGGGAGGAATTTTATTGCTACTATTTGACTTTAGTGGGCAATTGTTACCAATGTGTAAATGTATTCATGGTGTCCTCCAGCAATCCTGCGGCATATGCCTCTCCTCATTGGATTGAATTGGGCTGTGGCATGCAGGTTGCCGAGGATCTGGGGAGGACCATTTCAGAGGCAAGGCTACATGGCACCCCCAGGCTGCACAGTGGTGGAGATCGCAGGAATAAAGACAAAGGTAAGTATAGGAATTGATGGACTGTACTCATCAGTGGGTGTGCATTTATTAAAGGACAACTTGTACAAGACAACCAGTACAGAAGTCCTTTAAAGACAAACAAAGGTGTTTTAATAAGTTGCTGTTTGAAATGTGTCATTATTGTTTTCCTGCATTGTCCCGCAAAGCATATATTGGACTGAGTGTTTTGTTGGATTGCCTGGTTTTGAGTCTGACATGTTTCAGACACTGGAACCTAGGCAGGGACATATTTAAAGGGCAAGTTTACAATCAAGGAACTTGTCCTTTTAATAAATCTGCTCACTCCTCTGAGTGCAGTTTTCTGTGTAAAATCATGTTTATTTTTGTGTTATTTTTTGTTAAAAGGTGAACTTATCCTTTTACCTGAACAAGCTGAAGTTAGAAGCTGATTGGCTGCCATGCTCAGCTGCTCCATATTTGATAAATTCACCATTCCATTTGTGTCTGAATAAACTGTCTGACATTTTTATCTTTTTAACTCCGCCAAGCAGAGATTACCCCAAACACTACCATGGTTTTGCTACCAGTCTTGCAGGAAAGAACGTTAAAGGATAAGTTTGCCTTTTGTAACATGTTACATGTTACACCCATTTTCAAGGTGTAACATGTTACAGATGCATCGGCCTCCGCTCCCCCCGAACCCCTGTTCTGGCAGCTAGCAGGGGATCTTCTCCTCCCTCCCACTAGCTGTCATAATCTTTAAAAAAACGTGGCCGTGCGGAGCTTCGCTCGCCCAGCCGCATAATCCATTCAGTGTTCTGTGAATCAGAAAACTACAAGTTTCCGACAGCCGTTGCTGTTGGGCGCTGTGGTATTTCATTAAGTCTTCCTGTCAGTGTAACTGCCTGGCCATATCAGGGATAAGGCCAGACAGATGCACAGACAGTCTGCAGGACCGTGACATTACACCCACAATCTGCTGATTGTGGTACAATGCTTTACAGGTCAATTACAAAAATAAATAAATAAATGCATATTTTTTTTTTACTTGCAAAAAAAGTATGCATTTATTTTATTTATTTTTTTATAAAGGTGAAGTTATCTTTTAAACCAGGGGTGTCAAACTCCATTTCGTTGCGGGCCGCATCAGCAGTATGTTGCCCTCCAAAGGGCCGGTTGTATCTGGGGTGCGCTATAATTGCAGGGTTCAGGAGTGCATTATGTACATTGAGTGCAGAGTTCATGATTATGCTTTATACAGAGTGCTGGGTTCAAGAGTGCGCTGTGCACTAAGTGCAGGTATCGCGTACCTGGAGGTGAGCCTGAACGGTGAGGAAGGCCTCTCTTACGCTTGTGACTCGGAACCCCTGATAGTGCTAGACAGGAGGCACCGAGTATAGAGTAGCACGAGTGCCTGATGTAGCTGGAAGCAGGCTGATGTCCACAGACAGGGATAGCCGGGTAGGTCCAGAGCAGGTATGCAGGCAACTAGTGCTGGTGGCAGGAGGGTAGTGAGACAAGCCGGGTCAGAAGCCAAACGGTCATACAGGAGCCAGAAGGAGCAGACTGGAGCGGAGGTCAAGGGACAAGCCGAGGTCGGTGCAGGCGGAGAGCAGAGGATAGTCAGGACAGCCAGGTCTGGTACTGGTAAGCAGGGGATACAGGTTAGCAGGTTCAGGTCAACAAGGCTGAAGACAAAGCAGCACTGGAGTTGAGCAAGGGCTGGGTTTAAATAGCCCATTTAGTGCCAGCATCTGGCACGTTGCGTGTGTGCATTCGCGCATGCGCAGGGTTCAAGAGTGTGTTATATACAGAGTTCAGGGGTGTGCAGGATTTAGGGTTGCTATGCACAGTGTGCAACCCCAACCCCTCTACCTGAAGCTTCCTTGCATCTCTCTACTAGCTCTAGTAACTCCCTGTGTAGGCAGCTCTGCCTCACCTTGCAGGGAGCAGGAGCGGAGGGTGAGAGCTGGAGGTGGTGCAATAGAGTTCTGCCATGTTCCAGCTGCAAAACTGGGTGGTAATGCCACATGACAAAGCCTGAGGGGCCAGAATCGGCCCCCGGGCCTTGTTTGCCACATGTGTTTTAAACTGTTGCCTGTGTTTGTAATTTAGTGATCATTACATGAAATTAGTGATGCACTGAAATTTTGGTCGCCGAAAATTATCGGCTGAAAATGGGGTTTTCTGCAGCGTTGTGGCGGAAGAAAAAAAAGTGGCGATAATGGGCGATTTTACCTTGCTTATGGTGTGTGTTTCATTGGTCATATGACTCAAAAAATGCATCTAAAATGCAACACTGGATTTTTGATGCGTTCTTGTTGCATTTTCAATGCATTTCAATGGGAAGGTGAGTTTTTGGTGTATTGTTTGCCAAATATGCACCAAAAATGCAGCAAGCAGGATTTTTAACAGCACTTCAAAAGGTGCCGATAATGACAAACAATAAATTCATATTCATTTAATTTCATGATCTTAATTAAAAAGTCAAATAATACAATTGTTTATAAAAATATATATATTTTTTTAAAAACATCAATTTTGGTTTTGGCCAAGTACATCCCGAATCTAGTGCAATGGAGAGTCCGTGTTTTGCCAGCATTTTTGTTACTGTTTGTTTGGGAAATAAATTCTTCTGTCTATTCGATGTGTAAAATATTATTATTATTTTTTTTTTTTTTTTACTATGCATTATGTGCCATTAGTATGTGTCTTGTGTGCCCGGTATTTTGGAGATCAAGATTTGGTGATCTTCATGATACAACACTGCTACAATTAGGTCTAATACTGCTTGGTCCATAAAAAGTTTATCATCTGAAATATAAAGTATCTGTGCAATTACTTGTTCTTACCATATAAGATTTATTTAGTTATTTACATGGAATTCTGTAGTTCTAGCATACTCAATACCAAGTTTTGGCTCATGGTTTTCAGTTTCAGGATATGTGTGACATTCCTGTGCATGGTTTTGGCTTGTTGAAAATTCCTAGTTCTACCAATTCACAGCCGGTTCCAAGTCCTGTTCCCACATGCAGCATTCTGTATAGAGACATTTTGAAGCTGCCTATCTCATCAAGTCTGAAGTGCAGCAATTGTATTCATTTTTATTGCTGCTGAAATTGAAAGCGAGTATACATTCCCTTGATCCAGAAACAAATCAGTGCTTCCACACCACCATACCGGCCGGCATCTGCTTGTACATAATGATTGACATCAATACATTGGAGGAATAAACCTTTTTCAAATCCTATGATGTCCAGCAGTAATTAGGAGAAATGCTAGAGGCCAACATTTTATGCCATTCTGTTGAAAATGAATAAGGTTCAAATAATGATTAGGTGACGTATTATCAACAGCCACCTGAAAGAAGCCATGTGATCTAATGGGGTTAATTAACTAAAGGCGAATAGACTGCACGCTTTTCAAGTGCAGTTGTGCAAGAGCTTAGTAAATGAGGGGAAGTTCTGCTTGTGATTGGGTATTCTTTGCAAAGCAGAGATGTATAGTAACTAAGTAGAACTACTTCACTACTGTACTTAAGCACCGAAAGGCGGTATCTGTACTTTCCTAGAGTAGAATTTTTTTCTCCTACTTTTACTTCACTACATTTTTTCAATGATTTCAATACTTCTACTCCGATATTTTTTTTTGTGTTGCTTAGTTACTCATTACAATTATAAAAATGACCACTGCCAGAACAGTAGATGGCAGGTTTCATGAAGCTCAAAACATGTGTATTATCAGCGCATACGAAACTAAAAGCTACTGTATGTATAAATAAAAGCTGCATTTGAAATAATAAAAAACAATATGATGTTCAAACTTGTGACTTCTTTCTTTAATAACTATATAACACAGTACTTGTACTTTTACTTTCAGTACTTGAGTAGAATTTTTTTTTCTCAAAACTACTGGTACTTTTAAGCCTCATACACACGTACTGATCGTCGGCTGAACGATCGGCCGTCTTTTGTCCAGGGCTGTCGTGTCTGTTGAAAACTGCAAAAGACTGCACGCAAATTTTGTCGGCCAACAACAGCCGACTGCATAAGTGATGTCATGTAATGGTTAACTTTCCTTGTCTTTCTTCTTTTCTGAGCATGCCCAGTCTTGCTAATCTGCTGTCTGTCGGCCAAAATCTGTACTGACTGGCGAACAATCGCCCGTTCTGGTGTTGGCCAACAAAAATTTTAATGCCTGCACGACAGATTCTGTTCGGCCGAAAATGCGCTGTCTGCTGTCGGAAGCATCATACTAACAAGCCTACAATCGGCCGATCGGTCGTCGGCCAAATATTTACGGCCGACAATCGGTACATGTGTACGGGGCATTACTTTCAGTACTTGAGTAGCAAAATTTTAAAAAAAACTACTTGCAATACTTAAGTACAAAAAATGTTGAATACTTTAGTACTTCTACTCAAGTCACTTTTTGATCGAGCACTTCCACTTCTACTCAAGTATGGGTTTCGAGTACTTTATACAACTCTGTTGCAAAGTGAAGCTTTATCTCATTTATTAAGCTCTAGAGCAACTGTGCTTTCAGTATATTTGCTTTTAGTAAATCAACTCCAATAACACACATTCCTACAAAAGCTGTATTTCAAAGAATATATCAAGCTTTGAAATGTTCCTAACAGATGCAAAACGAATCTAAAAACCCTAAAACATGCCTGTAATTGAAACAAAACTCAATTATCCAAACATATCGCAAGAATGTATTTCCGTAAGTCTAGGGTATATATTTTGGCAAGGTCCCACAGATCCAATTAGTCTATCTTCTTCTTCTGAGACGTGTTGGTGAAGGTTTTTCTTAAAGCGGTAGTAAACTGCAAATTAATGTCATAATGTGAATAGCACATTATGAAAGACTTACCTGAAAACAAAGCCCTCCAGCGGCATGCTGTCACCGCTGACAGGGTTTCCATCCTTACCCGGTCTTCCTTCTGGGTTTGCAGGCAGATGCCGTTTGAGTGGCTGAGCCACTATGATAAAAACTCCTGCACATGCGCATGGGAGTCACGGCCGCGGCACGGCTCTCTCAAGGGACAGCACACCGAACTTTGAGAGCGTACTGCACATGCCCGGTGGCTGCTAAAGTAAATATCTGAATAGACAATGCACGTTTGGGAGATATTTACTGTACCTACAGGGAAGTCTTATAGGCTTCCCTGTAGGTATCAAATTTTATAAACCTGGCTTTACTTCCAATTTAAGGACTAAGTATTGCCAGAGACCTGCACTTATTAATTGGTGAACTACCACAGAGATTGGACATGCTTTGATGTTTGTCCCCATCTTGGCTTATGTTAAAGTACAGTACTGTGCAAACGTTTTAGGCAGGTGTAAAAAGAAAAAAAAAAAAAATACTGTAAATACGGCTTTCAGAAATAGAAGTGTTAAAAAGAGTTTAAAGATAATTTTTATTCATTTATTTTTTTAAATAACAAACATGTCTATACTTACCTGCTCTGTGCAATGGAATTTCACAGAGCAGCTGTGAAGCTCCTCTTCTTGGGTCCCCCGCTGGCTCGTCTGGCCCCTACTCTGTCCAGTGCCTCCATAGGAAGTCGCTTCCCATGGGAGCACTCGTGCGTGCTTGCACCCGTGCCCTGCTGCTGCATCCATTGACACAGACAGCTGGACTTGGCCCCGCCCTGCTCACTCGTCACTGGCTTTGATTGACAGCAAAGCCAGCGAGACCCAGAAGTGAAGGGAGAGGAGAGCTGCAGACGTGCACAGCGCTGGATTCATTCAAAACTCAGGTAAGCAAAAGGGTAGGGGGGGTTGGGAGGGGATGCTGATGCCTGAACATTTTTTACCTTAATGCAGGGAATTCATTAGGGTAAAAAATGTTTAGGCTTTAGAACCATTTTAATCGTTTTTTTTTTTTTTATGGATTTAAGAGGACGTAAACTGCTTCCTTTTTTTTTTTTTTTCTGACCTGCAAAGTATTATATGCATCACATCCTAGCACATGATGTGAAACGTACCTGCAAACAAAGCCCTCGTCACCGCTGGAGCCCGCATCCATCGCCACCCATCTTCCTTCGGGGTCTGCTTACTCCGGCTGTATGACTGGTGACTGGCCAGAGCTGCCGGTCACGGTACAGGGCTCTGAAGAAACGGCACGGGTGGCCGTTCCTTCAAAGCGCATGCGCTGATGACATCCTTGCCTGCGTAAATATCCCCTAAATGATGCATGTTTAGGAGATATTTACAGTACCTATAGGCAAGCCTTATTATAGGCTTACTTGTATGTACAAACAATCGATGGAAGTTTACTTCCACTTTAACAAAATGGAAATTAAATTTACAGAAGAAAAAATACAAATCAAATCAAGATTTTGTGTGACCACCCTTGGCCTTCAAAACAGCATAAATTTTGTTATACTTGCACACAGTTTTTGAAGGAACTCGGCAAGTAGGTTGTTCCAAACATCTTGGAGAACTAACTCCAGTTATGTGGACATAAGCTGCCTCAAATCCTTCTATCTCTTTTTATGTAATTCTAGACACTCAATGATGTTGATCTCAGGGCTCTGTGGGGGCCAAACCATCATTTCCATGACTCAATATTGTACTTTACACTAAAGAGAGTTCTTCATGACATTGGCTGAATGTTTGGGTATATTTTATGCTGCAGATTAAATGTGGGGCCAATCAAACGCCTCCATGATAGTATGGCATGATGAATAAGTATCTGCCTGTATTTCTCAGCATTGAGGACAACCTTGACCCTGACTAAATCTTCAACTCCATTTACAGAAATGCAGCCCCAAACTTGAAAGGAACTTCACCATGCTTCATTCTTTCCTGCAGCCACTCATTATTGTACCACTCTTCAGTCCTTTGGAAAACAAACTGCCTGTTTCTACAGCAAGATATTTCATATTTTTACTCAACAGTCCAGTGTAGCCACTGACATTTTTTCTGCACCCCAGTTCCTATGTGTACGTGCATAGTTGAATCGCTTAGCCTTGTTTCTATGTCGGAGGTATGGCTTTTTGGCCACAATTCTTACATGAAGACAACTTCTGGCCAAACTTCTCTGGACAGTAGATGAATGTCATCTTCAGAAGTTGATCAGAAATAAGCATATGGCTTTCATCTGCTGCAATAAGTTTCCTTGGCCGACCACTGCATCTGCTGTCCTCAACGTTGCCCTCCAGGCAGATACTTCTCCATCATGCCATACCATCAGGGAGGCGTGTGACTAGCCCCAAATTTATTCTGCAACAGGACAACAACCCCAAACATACAGCCAATGTCATTAGGAACTACAGAAAAAAGAACAAGGAGTCCTGGAAGTCATGGTTCCCCCCCCCCAGGAAGTGACCAGAACACTGCATTCTGGTAAGATGCTAATACAAAAATCAATCAGCGCAGACATGATGTAAAATTAAATAAAATATTGCAGCTGAACACAAAAGATAAATCACTGCTATCTCATAAAATATTCCATAAACAATAAAGTGCAGCGCAAGATAAAAAGACAGCAAGATCCCAATTCAATTCGGGTTGTGCAGGAAATAAGGAAACAACTCAGTCCCCTCCACCAGTGAATACACCACGCTCACCTGAAAATGAAATAAATAGCGCTTTCCCCAAGGGGTTAATCACCAGGCACACTCCTCAGTAACCACTGATCAGGCAAGGGATTCTATTAGCTGCTCAAATCCGGACTCATCAATGTGCATACCATATATAAAAGAGAGAGATACTCTAAGTGCTCTCTGTAACACACTTCATTTTTAAACATAAAAGAAGGTATTGCACTTACATACAGATTGAAATAAAAGCATATTAGAGCATAGTGTTCTCTTCATGTCACCGTGCCTCTAGACCGGAGAGACACGGTGCCGATGCATACAGCACAGCTTCAAGATGCAGCTGATCCGAAGGATGGCGGCGGGTGACGAGTGGCTCCACCTCCCGTACGCGTATCGTCCAATAGGGGACTTCATCAGCGGGGTTGAAGTTTGGCTGTCACCCACTTCCTTAAATAGCACCAGATAATCCTAGTAACGAGCACTGCTGAGACTGAGATGGCGATGGGAGACACTGCAGTCTCAGCAGTGCTCGTTACAATGATTATCTGGTGCTATTTAAGGAAGTGGGTGACAGCCAAACTTCACCCCCGCTGGAGAATAAAATGGCGGTCATTGCAATATTGCAAAAAATACTGATTTAAACTTGTAAACAAAAAGTGTCAAAAATAGGCTTAGTGATAAAGTGGTTAATATATTAAATTTTAACTTTTGGGTTTACTGAAGATGTGGTGCATGCTCTGTGATGATGAAACTGAAATGAAAGATTTTCAGGTTTAGTTCACATTGGTGCAATGGAAGACATCGCATGTGATTCGCACTGCTGTGCAAATCGCATACGTTGTCTTTGCGATGCGAATTCAGCCATACAGATTGTATGGCTGAATTTGCATTGCATTCGGACTAAAGTTGTGCAGGACCCTTTTTCTGGTCTGCACCAGAATTGGAACGCATGGGTGTTTACACCCACGCAATACAATTTCTGTCCTAATTGACAACACTGCGATATGCGAACAGATCTGGGGATGTCATTAACTTTTTATTGACACTTATAGCGGTTCGCATATGGCAGTGAATTTGCAGGGTTTCCCACATAGCACCAATGTGAACTGAGCCTTACTATGACAAGCCTTTCAAAAGAAGCAAGATGTAGATGACTTCAATGTAACCGCTTGCATTTATAAGCTAGAGCTGACATAAAGCTGTATTTTTTAATACATTGTTTATTTTCATGTGATTACATAGCTGGATATCTCTCTAGTCTGTTTTGGAAGCTATGAAGTCACCGTCAGGAAGACACTTGTGTGAACTGGGCAGTTAATAAGCCTTGAAGTCCTGTCCTCAAATACTCCATCTGTTCATAGCAGTACATGATGTGTCCTGCTTCTGTTACTGTCTATGACCTTATGTTGTGTCCACATGCCATAGTCATTTTTTTATAACATCCTATTGTTCATTTGGCTGTGACTACGATATAATAGTCATATCAAAGAAAATGCATTATTTTTGAAAACTAGACTAATATGTTAATACATTTAGATAACATTTTTTTTAATATTTACAACATTTTACAGGTTTGGGGTTTTATAGTTCAGAGTGTCCTGTATGGGGAACACCATATTCTTGCCATTACCCAGTTTAGTATATTTTACAGTTACTTCTTGTGGTGACAGTAAGAGGGTAGAACTTGCTGTTTGCCTGAGCAACCCAACGATAAACAGCAAGAGTATGCATTAGTTGTGGTATTTGTGGTAGTTTTTGCTCCATGAGTGAGAGTGAAAGTATTCAAGCACATAAATGGTATTCTTGTGGTTAAAGCTGTCAGGCAACTGCTATTTTGCAGGGGAGGCTTATATGAAATACATACTTGTAATCGTTCAATTTAAAAATGCATTTTATTATTATAAATGAATACGTATTTGCGTTATTTGCTCTGATGTATATATTTCTGGAGTACGACAACCGAAAGCAGCAATTCTTACAGTTATTGGGTTAAAAACATAATAGTATAATGTGGGGTGCGCTAAACAACAATATATATGTGAATAAAATTAACATATATCAAAACTTAGAATATACAAAGCATTCGTGCAAATCAATATGTGCAAAACCACAAAAGTTCATAAATGTCCATAAATAGATGGTGCAGGTGAGTAGAAAACTGTATTCAAATTCAAATACGTGTATCCACCACCGAGTGAAATTCTTCCTTACCAAACGGAAATAGATAAGGTGCAATATATATTCATGTGCTGAACAAAATCCAATCTCCTTTGTGAGCAAAACAAACACCTCGTGCAAATCACCTAGAATTAGCCTCTTACCAGATGGTAATAGGTATACACTTATTCAGTGAAACCACAGCCTCGCTTCCTCTTTAAAATCCTGGAGTTAGACGCAGCAGCCACACTGACATTCCTCCTCCACTAGATGGCAATCAGTTGCGCTTGTGTCAGCAAGAAACACTGTTTGCTCCTTCCTTTCAGACTCACAGATCCACCTTTCAGCAGACAGCAGCATGGCTCCTGACAGGTGGATCTGTGAGTCTGAAAGGAAGGAGCAAACCGTGTTTCTTGCTGACACAAGCGCAACTGATTGCCATCTAGTGGAGGAGGAATGTCAGTGTTGCTGCTGCGTCTAACTCCAGGATTTTAAAGAGGAAGCGAGGCTGTGGTTTCACTGAATAAGTGTATACCTATTACCATCTGGTAAGAGGTTAATTCTAGGTGATTTGCACGAGGTGTTTGTTTTGCTCACAAGGAGATTGGATTTTGTTCACAAGGAGATTGGATTTTGTTCAGCACATGAATATATATTGCACCTTATCTATTTCCGTTTGGTAAGGAAGAATTTCACTCAGTGGTGGATACACGTATTATTTGAATTTGAATACAGTTTTCTACTCACCTGCACCATCTATTTATGGACATTTATGAACTTTTGTGGTTTTGCACATATTGATTTGCACGAATACTTTGTATATTCTAAGTTTTGATATATGTTAATTTTATTCACATGTATATTGTTGTTTAGCGCACCCCACATTATACAATTTGTTTATATTCACTAAGCACTGAATACAGGGAGCAGCTTCAACACACTATCAGCGCACCCATCCCCCCTTAGCACATTAAAAACATAATAGAACAGTTGAACTTGTGAACCTTAAGCCTTGTACACATGGGCCGAATGTCGATGGCATCAGCCAGGTCAGTAGTCATGACCAAAAAAGGTCTGCCGATCGTCGCCTTTAGCCAATTGCTGAGAGCACTGACTGGTGTGTTCTGGCAGGGGGCAGTCCCCCTGTCAGAACACAATGGCACACAAGGGGAGATTGCTGTACTAACATTGCATAGTTGGTACAGCAGCACCTCCTGAACTGTCAGGGGTTTTTTTTTCGTTTAGCGCTGTTAGTTTGATTGATTGAAAATAAAAAAAAAACTAGTAACATGTACCAGGCTTTAGAAAATAATCACAGGTAAGATCTACATTTTATAGTTTGAGTATGGAAGGGTAAAAATCCATGTTTTTCTTTGCGGTTTCTGCACTACTGGGGAGGTCTCTTTTTACTTCCTCTCCTAGAGATGCAAAAGAAAGTGATTGGAAATGTCTCCAAAATGAGTGGAATTCCCTTCTAAAGCTGGGTATACACTAGTTGAATACTAGGTACTGAAAATTTTCTTATGAAATTCTACTAAAGTATACCCAACTTTAGAGTTATCATAGGAACAGGAGTCCCCATTGTTCTGATGACAACTCAAAAAATGTTAATTTCCCCTACTTTCTCTTTTGGTTATATTTTGTTACCTTCAAACAGCAAAAACACCAATTGTGAATGCAGAGACAGAGAATGGAAAGGGCTAAGGCATAAATATAAAGACTTTTTATAGGTGATGACCGACCATTTTCTGTTGTTGTCCCTCCCCTATTAGAATAGGGCCCCTATCACACATACGTTTCATCAGTTTAGTCAAAGAAAAACCGGGTGAAATTTACGTCAGTTTTTTATCCGTTTTTACATCCGTTTTATACAACTGAAAGCTAGAGTCCTTAACCACTCGAATCCTGGAGCCATTGTTTCATGCAAAACAGGCCGTTTTTTCCTTTTTTAAATCAGTTTTTGGTCTGATCCGTTTGTTTAATGGAAGAATAGGGCATTGTTCTGTTCCAAATAAAAGATTTTGACGGAAGTGGATGTAAACTGATGTAAACGGATCATCTGTTTACATCACTTTTTGGAAAGCGATGCATTGATTTATTTTTTTTATCTGTCAATGGATGAATGAAAAACAAACGGTCTGCATGTGTGCCTTATGCCCCTTTCACGCATGCTGACCTTTTATCTGTTTTTCATCCATCGGTTGATAGATGAAAAATGGAAATCAATGCATCTTTATGGAAAAAACAGATGATCATCCATTTACATCTGTTCACATCTACTTCTGTCAACATCCTCAAAGCCCTATTTCTCTTTAAAAAAAAAAAAAAAAGGATTGGACGCAGAATGGATGTAAATGGACAAACATTCAGTTTTTGCATTAAAAATGGCTCAGGGACTCGTGTTTAAGGACTCTAGCTGGTGACAGATGTAAAAAACGGATGAAAAACTGATACCTCTTCCATTTGTTTCTTTGAAAAAACGTGACTGACCTGATTAAACAAAGGATGCACACGTGTGAAAGGGGCCTTAGGATGCCAGCACCAAGTTGAGAAAATCCCAGGAGTCAGGCATATTTCTGAATGCTTAGAAAGTGCCTAAAGTCTGTCTTCATGTGTATTTGCCTATAACCAAGAACGCTGTAGTAAATTATATGCCCCCAAAGGAGCACCATAACATCTTTGACTTTTCTTTGTGATCGAGTGTTGGAATAAGACAGTATCGAAGGTTTCCATTCACATAAATGGAAGCTTACTAGCTCTACCTTACATGGTGTAGGCCTCTGTTATCTGAGCATGTCTGCTCACGTTGTGTGTGTTTTTTTTTTTTAATGTTACTTAAAGTAAAACTATAGAGTAAGTGAGGGTTATAACACCTGTCAGATATTTTTTTTCGCCATCTGTGTCCCATTGTGGAGAGTTCCCTTCATTTCCTTTCCCATAGCCTTTCCCATAGCCAAGCAGGAAGGGAGCGGAAATCCCTGCAAATTATGGGAATTCCTTGGGGACCCCTAGGTCACCGGAACTAGTGTCCCCCGTTGGAAGATTTCCCCTCTTACTTTTCTGGGGACAACCCAAAATTTGGGATTTTCTTTTACTTTCACTTTCACTTTACAAATGGTAAACAGGATAAATAGAGAGGATGAATCTCCTCAATGGGGGAACAGACAGCAATAAAAACTGACTTTTAATCCCTCTACACTCTATCCAAAAACTAAAAAAGTTTTGCCTTTAGTTATACTTTAAAAACTTCCTGCAAACCAAGGTACCTGTACCTCAGCTTGCAGAAGTAGTTGTACCGGGATGCTGCCTGCAGCTGCAGGCATCAACCTGGTACCGTTTTTTTAGAGCTGGTGGTCGGCTTTCAAGAGATAACAGCCGATGCGGCTCATCGGCCGCTATCCCAGCAAGCGTGAGGGGACGTCCCCCTTCCCCGCCGCCTTACGCAGCTCTGCCCGGGTCTCCCGTCCCACCAGGAGACCCGAGCAACCAGCCGGAACGTCCACGGGCTGGTTGGAATCCAGAAGAAAGCTGATTCAGCTTCGGTCGGGTCTCTGATCATGTAACCCGGAAGTGAGGTCACAACGCCACTTCCGGTTTACTCGGCTGCCAATGACGCCAATTTAAAAAAAATAAAAAAAATCAGTATTCAAAATTGCTGATTTTGGCATTTTGAATACTTTAAAGTGCAGTGGAGGAGTGGAGGGACCTCCAATCCCGCCATACCTGTCACTGTCTATTACTGTCACAAGGGATGTTTACATTCCTTGTGACAGCAATGAAAGTGATCATTTCTTTTTTTTTTTTTTTTTTTTCAAAAACTGTGTTAAAAAAAAAAAAATGAAACAAAATAAATAGAAAAAAACATTTTTTAAAGTGTTCCTGTGAGCTCACGCACGAAAGAAAACGCATACGTAAGTCGCGTCCGCAAATGAAAACAGTGTTTAAACCACACGTGAGGTATCGCTGCAAAAGTCGGAGCGGGAGCAATAATTCCAGAAAAGGACTTCCTCTGTAACACTAAACTGGCAAGGATTAAAACATTTTAAAGCGTCGCCTAGGGAGATTTGTAAGTATGGTAGTTTGTCGCCATTCCACGAGTGTACGTTTATTTTGAACCGTAACATGTTGGGTATCTATTTACTCGGTGTGACATCATCTTTCACAATTTACAAGAAAATTGAGCTAACTATACCGTTTCATTTTTTTAAAATGCAGTGAAATGTATTTTTTCCCAAAAAATTAAGTTTCAAAGAATGCTGCGCAAATACCGCGTGACAAAAAATATTGCAACGACTGCCATTTTATTCTCTAGAGTCTTTGCTAAAAAAAATATATATAATGTTTGGGGGGTCGAAGTAATTTTCTAGCAAAAAATACTGATTTTAACTTTGTAAACAACATGTGTCAGAAATAGGCTTGGTCCCTACGGGGGTAATCTATTACGTATTACAGATACATAGTAATAACTTCTCACTTTTTTACCTTTTCATTTCAGTACATCCATTCAGCTGGTATCATCCATAGGGTAAGTAAACATTTTCTAGTTTACTGTTTTTACTTATGGTAAATTATTATGGGGCAGGCCTGTAGCTTCTTGTTTCAGGCCTTCCATCCCTATGCAGTTGATTTGCATCCCCAGTAGGATATGATTCACTGTCTTACAGTAATGATCCCTTTGTGCTTCTTTAGGAAGGCAAGCCCAGAATAAGCTTGACTTGATTCAGTTCTTAATAGTCTTTTCCTTTACACACTATACTCTTTGTTGTGGGAGGATGTCACCTCAAGCGACTGCTTAGCACCAGCTCAGCCTTGGTAACTTTTTAATTGCTTTAATTGTATGTTCTGAATCCAAAGCCAAATGGGTTTTGGAACAGTTTCCCTGACATTAATTCTTACACTTGAGTTCCACAGAGGGATAGCAATGCTATTAATTCCCTGTATAAATGTCTTTTAACTGATAACAAGGTAACCTAGTTTCAAGTTAAAATAGATGTCCAGGGAAGGTATGAGCTTAATCTTCGTATATACAGGGTCAGTTTCTAATCTGGTTGAGGGCACGCCGTAAGTGTTTTTAATTCAGTATTACTATTAAAGAACCCCTCTGAGTACAGTCATACCTAAATAGCCCAAAACATAATCTTCTTATAATTTTAGAAGACCAGCATGTGACAGCTGCATTGGACTTTTTATTTTTCCTCATTGGAACCTGCTATTACTGGTTGGTCCCATATGGCATGATTGTCAGAGGGGAAGCCTAATCAGGTTTGCTTGCAGAAATCATGGCCACTACTAGATATAAATGTCAACTGGTCGTTTCAGTGGCCCACCTTGCACAAAATTATTAGTGACTAACTTAACAAATATATTTGTGTTGTGTTTTCATCTGCAGGACCTAAAGCCTGGAAATCTGGCTGTGAATGAAGATTGTGAGTTAAAGGTATGGAAACAGACTTTTCTTGGTCATTTAGCAAAGTGGATCTTGCTAAAATAATGTTCTTATAATCAATAATAATTTATTTTACAATTAAATCTGCCCCTCATCTCATAAACGTTCAACTTTTCCAAATCTGATGGTAAATTCTTTCACTTGTGGCCTTAATAGGATTAGCTGATCTGACAAAACTGACTCTCCCTGTGAGCTGCTATTGTGTCTCTTAAATACCAATTCTAACGTTGGCCTCAGAAATGGCAATTGTCAGGAAATCAAACGCAAAAAGCAACCTACAACCAACAGTTTTTTTAACCCTGTTAAATAGTCTAAAGTGTTGATTGTAGCTTTCCTTAATCTATTTAGTTGTTCTTGTAATTGAAGCTGGTTAAAAGTAATTGAAATTGTCTGGCCATGCATAAGGCTGCATGAGGGCTCAGAACTTTTCCCAGAATGACACCGCTCCAGCCTTTAAAACCTCATCCACACAGCCTGACATTGTAATTGTGGCTTGATGCCCTGTTGGAAGAGCGAATGTTTGAATTTGGTAAAATAGCTTTGAAAGATCCTGTATTGCAGTTTTATGTTGCCTTTGTAAAGATACTATCATGATATTCTTTGAATTCTAGATGAAAGCCTGAAAGGACAGGGAGAAAAGTGTCTGCATTTTCATTTTCATTAAAGGAGAAGTTTTGAAGTGTTAAAAAAATAAACACATATGCACCTCTGTGATGCAGCATTGGTGTGATGCTGCATCTGTCCCCTGCTGGCTCTAAGCCGAGGGGGTTACATGACCCCTGATCACTTATTTCTCGGGTTAGCTCTGAACAGAGAGTAGTGACTGTCAGTCGCTGTTCTCTAATCTACACCTCCAGCACTTACTGGTGCGCCAGGCAGGAGAGGGGTCAGGCGCAGTTGACTTTGCCTGTCACCCGAGCTCTGAGAGCCGGAGCCAGCTGTCAGTCAGGCAGCTGGGTGGATCCCGACAATTTTGGAGCCTAGAGTGGTTCTGTGGCATTAGCCAATCGTCTGATTCTGGGTCACAGGAGTGCAAAAGTATGTGCACTCCTGTAACCCAGAAGAAAAGTATGGCCAAAAAAGGGTTGGCCTTATTTAACGTTCTCTTCACTGTGCAGGTTTGATACTAAAAAAATCTGGGACTTCTGCTGCATAGGATCATATTTATTTTAATCTGATAACTCAAATAATTAGAAATGATTGTAGTCTGATATTGCGGACTTCTCCTCTTGATAATTTTAGTTCACTGGCTGTCTTACTGATGCTTTGGCTTCAGTTTTTACACTGACCTGGAACAAGTATAGAGTCTGACACTCATTCAGAGCATACTGTGCATGTTCCTGGACTTTGACTATACACAGCCCACCAAATCGCATTTTTAGGAGATCAGTATTTTACATCCTCCATGTCTGTCATGACGGGTGTACTCTAAAAAGAACATTTTATTGTTTTTATTAAAATGTGTTGTGTAATAGCAAGCATATGCTAATGGTGTATGCCATTTGCTGGAGCATTGTTCAATTTTCATTCAGCCAGATTATATAGCTCATGCTATCCTACCAGCCTGCTGAAAGAGAGTAGAGGATTGCATATACAGAAGCTGCACATTATCTTTTATCTGCCCTCCTCTCCCTAGGTCCAGTCACAGAAGTTCTGTATTTTTTGTTATTACAACACATTTTATTAAAAACAAATCCTGGAGTTCTTCTTTAAGGTATGTAATAATCATAGAGCTGGGGGAGAACTTGGGTTAGGATTCCTGCTTATACAGTAGTGTAAAGCATTTGTATTTGTTTTATGTATGTAACAATGTGTGAAAAATGTGTATAGCCCCAGGGTATATTGTCGGTTTTCGAAGCTAGTGAAAATATAGATAAGCTGATTAGCTTACTTCTTGTACATGTCCTGCGTCACTGTTCTCTTCTTGTTTTAAGCTAATGCTTCCTCCTACACTAAACTGTTGGCGGAAGTCCTGATAATTATTACTCACATATGTTCACAGATCCTGGATTTTGGACTGGCAAGGCATACAGACAGTGAAATGACAGGTTATGTGGTGACCAGATGGTACAGAGCCCCAGAGGTGATTCTCAATTGGATGCATTATACACAGACAGGTAAGGTGTTTGGGCTAGCGTTAGTACAGTAACCCGTCGTACTGTATGAATTTTTTTTTATGTCTAAACAAGCCTTTTATAGATAATTTATTCATGAAACCACTTTACTAACTGGATTAAAACATGTTTGGTCATTTTTTTAGTATCAGTACCTTGGCAGTAAATTAGTTTGCTGTTCTGAAGCCAGGCATAAATGGTCTACATGTACTGTAGATCAACTGAACAACAATGAGATATTTTGGGAATCTGAGCTCCTTTTTCTAGCGTGTTTTCTTGACTAAATATCTGTTAGAGTTCATTAAAGCTACTTCATTGATTGAGTTCCTGTTGGTGCCCTTGCCCCTACTGAGGGTTTTCTAGAGTCTCACTACTCCAGTTGCAACAGAGGAGGGGGGCCAGTCTTCCTCCTTTTATTAATTTTAGTAAAATAAAGGAAAAGTCAATGAGACTGTTAATGGCTGCAACAGACGAGAAGACCAGGGAATATTGAGAAAACTCACCAATGGATAAAAGCTGGTGTGTGATTCATCCAGCTTGGGTGGAGTGACTGTGTAATCCAGGGTTCAGTTTACTAAGCTAAGCAACATTAGGTAGGCAGCATAGACCTTGGGATTTACAAATCTCATCAAACAAGCATTTCAAAAAATAGTTGTTTATTTGCAGAGCTGTAAAATGCTGGTATTCTAGTAAAAATGGCAGCAGCAACAGTAGTAGTAACCAATAAATATAAAGTTTGAAAGTTGCCAGTAGCAGTTCCCAGTAATAGATAATCACAATCATGCCAAGCAGGAAAACACAGGCTCAGTAATAACAAACCATAGTCATAGTGTGTTTTTGTATTTATTATGAATTTCTTATATAGTCCACCTTTCAGACATTAATTTGCATGACAATAGGGACAGTTTTGAGTTTTACTGGTCAATACTGGGCGCAATAGACTGTCCTTGTTAAACGGAAAGTATGCTTGGTTTTGTACAAACTTTGATGATCAGTATTAAAATGCAATGTAAACAAATATTTTACTGCATAGTAAATGTAAATTATTACGGATGAACATTTTGTATTCTGTCCAAACAGCAAGGTGTTTTTTTGGGCACTCTTTCAGATGTTTTCAATTTTCATTCTCCAAAAGCTGTAAACTAGCACAATTTTGAATTTTAAACACACACAACACACACGTCAGAGCAGTGACTCCCATTCTGTATCCAATTACATACAAAAATAAGAAAAAACTGTAATTTTGCCTGCGCATGACCAGATAATGGAAGTCAGTAGAGCTTTGCCTCATTTACTCATCTAAAGTGGGGTACACACAGGCCGAATGACGGGAGACAACAGCTGGTTAAAAAAAAATGGCGGACATTCGGCCTGTGTGTATGTCGGTCTGTCCGAAATAAGCTGGCTTCTGTCGGATGTGCATGCTGATAAACCAGGATCCGACCGACTTCCGATCAGCGCTCCCAGCCAATGGCAGAGAACGCTGATTGGAGTGTTCTAGCGGGGGGGCCACCCCCCTGTCAGAACACAACAGCTCAGCATGGGAGATCGCTGAAATAACCTCGTTGAAATAACCTTGCATGGTTAGTACAGCAGCTCCAACCTGAGTGGACGGGTTGAAGGAAAAAAAAAAACTTAGTGTGTACCCGGCTTAAGGGAAAATTCACTTGCAAAATGAAAGCCTATTTTATTTTCCTTTAGTAAATCAACCACAGAGTGCCTGAAAGACAACAATCACTTCTGTGGTTATCTCTTTACAGAAAATCCATAGAACTATGGTAATTCTTGTCTTGTATTAAAGGTTTGTTTGTAAGATTAGAAGTGTGGGCACA
Source organism: Pelophylax lessonae (assembly GCF_965119305.1). NCBI lineage: Eukaryota > Metazoa > Chordata > Amphibia > Anura > Ranidae > Pelophylax > Pelophylax lessonae. Next base: position 214,156,134 of record NC_138771.1, on the reverse strand, counting down.
TGTTAGAGATGTTAAATATCAGTTATACATGCCCTTCTATCTCTGAACCCCCCCTCCCCCCAAACCACATGTACCAAAAAACAAATTATTTTCTTGTTGACCAAGCCCCTGCCAATCATCCCCTGAGCCACCTCCTGACTGCCACATGGCTCCTATTTTCCCCATACCTACCTTACCCTGACCAACTGCACATCATTGTCACGGAGATACCCAACTGGAGTTGTTAGAACTGTATCTGGTATTAATATGGATGCTAGTCATTCACTTGTTTACAGATGTTGGAGCTATTCTGAGACATTTATACCTCATCTGTAGCACTGTAAAGTATGTATACTCTGTACCCTTCCATTTTAAACCATAAACTATTTGGAAATAAAACCTATAAACTAAAAAGAAAACAAAATGCAACTAAAATGAACCCAAAACATTTTTTGTCTTTAAGTAAATCATTTGCATAAAAGGCATTGGGGAGAGGACTTTCTCAGGGAGTCTGTGACAGTCATACAAGTTTGACCCCTCTTTTCTATTCCTATATTACACTTGAAGCTCACATTTTCTCTGTTGGTTTTTTACAGTTTATAAATATTCCATTCATATACTAAATCCCCTGCTTTTTTCAACCTTGACTTTTTTTTCTCATAAAATGTTCCAATTTACAGAATGCAAATGACATAGACCAGTAAGGCCCAAGTGCTGATACAGTCATGTTTGACCCAGTATATTTTGCCTGTGATTTCATCAACTGATCTTCAGCAATACTGGGCATTCTTGTTGGCATGTTTGTTGACTTGTACTATCAGTACCCAGAACATGGAAGGGGGTCCAGAGCCTTGATAGTGCATTGTGTCTCTGATACTCATTTACATGCTGAGCTTTGCACCGATCCACCATTATTGCTAGCCTATATATAATATATTGGTGTACCTTACTAAGAATTTATTCTGCCCAGCCTGTCCAGGGAGGATCAATGCTTACTCCAAAAAACCTGTTTAATATATGCACAATTTCCCCATGTTTTATCAATTTAAACACGCCGCAAGTGCAGAAAAATAACTATTGACTGAACTGTTGAATAACTCAGTGTTTCTCAACTCCGGTCCTCAGGGCACACTAACAGGCCAGATTTTAAGTATTACCTTGGGGAGATGCAGACTAGAATACTGCAATCACTGAGCAGCAAATTATATCACCTGTGATGCATTTGTTTTCTTGCAAACCTGGCCTGTTATTGTGCCCTGAGGACCGGAGTTGAGAAACACTGGAATAACTGACAGAAATATACTGTGTTCCTACCTTCCTCTTTGACATGACAAGACAGCTTTAAATTTCTAAGCACAAGGTGTCAGCCCTGCCTACTTAATATCAAAAGGATTAGAACGAACACAGACCTCTCTTCTTCTCCTTCCCACTTCTCATCTCCAACACCCCTCCCAGTGCAAAGGCAGAGATCATAGGGACTAACCAGCTTACAAGATTTCTGAATAAATCAATAGGGTTTTGATTTTTGTTTTTTTGCACTTCCAGAACAGATATATAAAAACAATATAAGAAAACCCTTTCAGAGGTATATTTACCAGACACAAGGGAGTAGATGAGAAAAATTCATTGTTATGTTTTACATGTATTTTTAAGGGTTTAGGAAACAATGACTGCCCTATCTGCATTTTGGTGTTAGTGCAGGGCTGTAAGAAAAAATCGTTGCTCTCAAGGGCTTCATCTTGCTAAAGGCAAGCCAGGCCAGTAATAGCCTCCTTTTAGCATGATCAAAGATATGCTATTATGTGATAGAAATGATGCAGAGGAACAGAGTGTATACTGATAAAAACAGCTGGTAGGAGGGAATCAAGAAATGCCTAATCATGGTTGCCATTAAAGTATATTTAAGCTCAAGAACAAAAATGTAATATATTGCAGCTTACCAATCCTTAGATGTGGTAGCTGCATCTGTTTTCTTTTTTAGTCTCTTCTTCTGTTTTTTCTGGTGGCCCAGATAATAATTTCCTAACAAAAAATAAGAAAATAACATGCTCAAAACAAAAGTCTGTATCAAAATTAAATCCAGCGAAGGGGAAATGGAGTGTATGAAATTGTCTAAATCTGATATATGTCTTGAGATCAATGATATTGTGCAGAAATCGTGCTATTCCATTAATGTAGTCCCCACCTGAGCCATCACCATTGTACCAAATGCACTCTTACCAGACTGAAATGATTCCACTATAGAGCCTGATTCGCCTGTTTATAAATACTTCTACCGGGAGCATTCAGTTTACACCCATTGGTTCCAAAAAGTCAGGCTGGCTTTCTCCCTAAGATTAGTAAGGACAATGGTGACCATATGTATAATCAAATATTCACATGGAATCAAAGAAAGGAAAGCCACATAGAGTAAATCGGCTAAAAAAAAATGTAATATAAGCACATGATACATATTCTACTCGCATGATAAAAAAGGTTAAGCATATAAAAAGTCACAATTTTAAGTTATACAGCAAAGGTTCCAACTCCAAAGAAGCGTGGCAGTGTCGCGTGCGTAGGTTCCGCCCAACGCGCGTTTTTATCTCATAGGACATCCTCTGGGGCATGACTTATTGGGACCAATGTGTGTGAACTGAATGCTCCCAGTGGAAGTATTTAGAACATGTGACTCAGGCTCTGGTAGTGGGTACATTTAGGTCTGGAAAGAGTGTGTTTATTACAATGGTGATGGCTCACCGGGTGGCTACTATAATAAAGTAGCAACTCTGCACAATATCAGTAATGTTTACCTCAAGACATACATTGGCTTTGGACTATTTCATATACTCTACCTTTGCTAGATTCCATTTTGATATGGACTTTTGTTTCTAGCAAATAACACATTTCCTGTCCATGGGTGGCTACGCTCACTCCTCCACTATGGAGGGGCAGTTTAGCCACCCTTGTACAGCAGCATTTTCAATGTGTGGAGAGGGTAACATTGGATTAACTATTAGATTAGATGGACTTTACTTAAGTGACTAATAAATTAAAGTGGATCATGGATGCTTGCCTATTCTCCAATTGTCCAACGCCCGAGTCAAGTGGTAGCAGCTTCTTCCGGGTGCTGGTCTTTAGCCATCTTGATTAGCCAATGCGGGATGACGTCACTCCCACACGTTTGGGAGGGCACTCGTCCTGGCACATTGCCAATGCTAGGTCCTTGCACTGCATATTTCATTAACTTCTCTTCTCAGAGAAGAGCAGTCTAAATGTCGACAAACAGGCTCTCCTCTGAGTTTTATATACGGTGAAGAGCTGCCATATGTAATGGCCCTCTACATCGTGTTTTAATAAAAGTACACTTGCATATCCAATCATGTGCAGAAAAAAAGGGAAAATTTGCATAAGTGGATGTTCAGAATGAAAACCGCGTCACCTTATTTACGAAGCTTGATAGATGAACAACCTGTACTTCTTTAGTAAATCAACCCCATGATATTCAAATGGAAATTTATAAGAGATTTTGATGGCTGAAAGAGTTTTCAAAGTTTTTAGTAACACTTAAAACTTCACACGCGTTAAAAGAAATCAAAACATTTGAACTGAATTTTTAATAAGCTGCTACCAAGGGTTTGTTTGACTAAAACAATGCACTTCACTTCTTTTGACACAGTTCTATGTGTGTTAAACTAGAAACTAAATATAATAGTAGTAATTAATGTTCCTCTTTGCAGTTTGCTTGTGTCAGGAGAAATTTGTTTTAAAGAAATAATAGTTGCTGAATAGAGTGATGACTAACAACTCCCAGCATGTGTGCTGAATAAAGACAATATAAAGGTATAGCAGCATAATGGTAAACGAATGCATTGATGGAAATTTCGTTTAATAAATACGGTGAACAAATGCTCAGAGCATTCTATAAGGCAGCACAGTTACATGAATAGGGGCGCTACGGTAACTATATAGAACTGGGGTTGTGCTGAGTGTAATATAGATGAAATTTTCTGTTGCCTATTATATAATCTTGACAACATAAACAACAGGTGGGCCGCCACTTTAAAACATTATTCAGGTATGTGATGTGAATTCCTACATAAATATGCATTGGTGTATGGTTCCTCACTTCCCGCCGTGACATACACAGTATGTCTGTTGCTACTGTAACCGTGTTCTATGCCCTCGGCACAACTCCTGCCGCAGCTGCATTATTATCTCTATTATACATGTGCTCACAATAACTCAATTTTTGAAGAACACGCCTACAAACACTTCTATTTCACTCCCACAACAAGTGATTTTTTTTTTTTTTTCATTTATTGAAATGTAGCAAAATAGTCTTTTATCTGTGCGCAGGAATAAAACACAAAAAATCCAATGCCCCTTGTTGTGTTCTCTGAAAACAGCAATACACAGAACATAACACAATCAATGTAGGTATGCTGATGAAAATACTGCAGCGCCTGTAATGTTGCTGGTGACACAGTATATAAAATGTGATTCTTAAACATTTAAAACAAACAAGTTTTTTTATTTGCACGATTTGCATCGTGACTGTGTATCACCTCAGGCTTATCACTTCAGTGGGCTTATGTAAGGGTTTATTATCACTTCAATCATGGTTGTAGCTTAAATCTGTATCAGCTGCACCAGATTTTGAACGCTCCACGTTTAGTAAATCAGCCCCAATGTGTTAAATTTACTGTTCTTCAGCGATGGTTAAAGTACCTTTTGGCTAAAAAAAAAAAAAAGTACCTTTTAGGCCTCCTTCAAACCATTTACATGCAGGCACTGGATTCCAGTGGAAATAAAGTGTGGATTATTGTGGCTGGAATGACCGGGGCATGCGAATAGCAGGGGACACTCTATTTGAACTGGTCTATTTGAACTGGCTGACAGTGTTCACCACTGTTTTCATGTAGCCGCACACAGTGTTACCGGTGGTTAGGGAAAGATGTCAAAGCGTGGGCACTGCTAACTGCATCCAGGCTCGGATATCCATCCTTTTTTTTTTTTTCACTGGTTTTATTGGAAATATTCACAGTAAACATAGGCAAGTGTACATTTGTAAAATGGAACGTCAATTTTATTGAAGATTCAAACAAAAAAGGATGTAAATAAGAACAGCACATACATCATCACATGACGTACGCAGGCAAAGTAATGGAACACAGGACAAACAGAACCTGACTCATTACAGGGTCCTAATTGCATCATCTAATTTTAAATGCAAGGAGAAAAACCGATATAAAACCATAGGCTGTGCAAGAACCCATCTGCAAGCACAAACCTCAAGCTAGTATAAACCTATTTGGACAATGTAGTGTATACCCTTTCAGTCACCCAGCAAATCTAAGAAAGTTTAAGATATAATGTGGTGGCCATGTAGCCCCGTGTGCCCAAAAAAATCAAGGTCCAGGATTTGTCTCTTCTTTAAATGGGGGTCTGAAATCAAATATTGCATAGAGTCACTAGTGTCCAGAGTATCAAGCCATGGGCCCCATACCTTTAAAAAAAAACTTTCAAGGACATCCCCTTGCCTCGTATGTTAATTTATAAAGTGCCAGGGCTTGATTGTTTAGCTTCTTCCACAGGCCAAGATGCAGAACCTCAGTACCAGTCCAGTTTGAAGCACAATTTTTTTCCTTGCATAGTAAAACAACAAGCAAAGAAAGTGTTTGGTTACAGCTGAGACCTACAGCTCCTCAAATATACCAGGAGGACACCACTTGGGACAGCGTACACAGGGGAGATCAAATGTGTGCTGTAAATGCTTTAACTTGTGACCAGGAGGGGCGAATCCCATTACAGCTCCAAACTATATGTAGGAAACCCCCCTCTCACATTTACATTTATGACAAGTAGGAGTGGGCTTCTTACCCATATAAAGCAGACCTGATGGTGTATAGTATACCATATGAAAATAGCGTAGCTGGCCAAGTCTGTCCCTGGCCAATTTAACTGTACTAGAGCGTGAGTTGAATTATTCCTGCCAATTTTCTGCTGCAAGATCTGGAATGTCCCCCAACCATCTATTTTGTAATAGGTACTACATAAGTAGTGATATTGACTGCCTATCCATAAGTAGGGTATAATAAGAGGAGGTGAGGCCTGTGTGATCAGAACAAAAAAGGGCACGTTCAAACCTGGAATTACTAACGCATACGCTACGCAGGCCAAATTGGGCTTTCGCTGCGTGGCAAAACTGTGTATAATAGAATGACCACTGTAGCGAAAATCTCCAATTTACAACAAAGCTACCCAAAAGACTTGACTGCGCCATCCTCATATAGTTGGTGTAAATATCATAATCCCCATCTTGCCTACTGCACCTGGGGGTGAAAGGAAATGGGGTAATCTCAGATTGTCAGAGGGGTTGGTTAGGGGAGCAAAGGTGTTTGTCTTCCTCCAACGTATTCAAACACTGGGTATAAATACGAAGAGACATTAAGGATGGTAGTACCCTCAGTCACTGGCAAAGAGCGTCTGTATAAAATGTTGGATAGAGTTTTATACAAAGAAACTATTGCAGCCTCTGTGGTAGTAGCGGCATTATTAAGTTGTAGAAACATCCACCAATGTACATAAATGAGTTGGACTGCAAAGTAATAGATGAGGAGGTTAGTAAGTGCCAAGCCCTGTTAGTAGGCTATTGTAGGGTGCATAACGCTATTTTAGGTGATTTGGGGCACCACAAAAACAGGGAGGATTGAGTCAATCTCACAGAATACTTTTTTTAGAAATATAAACTGGGGAGTTTGCTAATGTATATAAAAATTTGGGAAGAAAACCATTTTAAATAGGTTCACTCGACCCAGCAAAGAAAGAGGAAGTTTCACCCATTGAGCACCCTTGTTGCGAAAGGAAGAAATACAAGGGGCTAAATTATTATCCTAAAACTGTGGGCAATCAGGAGGCAGGACAGTCTGTGGATCGATGTGGTATAGCAGCATATTGTCCGCATAGGGCGAGATGCTTTCCTCCAAGGTGGCGATTGGGATTCCCTGAATCACTGGAGAGGTCCTGAGAAGCTCTGCCAATGGCTCTATAGCCGGGGGAAAAGAGGACACCCCTGCCTAGTACCTAAACCTATGGGAAAAGGATCTGAAAAGTGTTAACCTTTAAATGCACTACAGGGTATATAAAACATGTAATTATTTTAGAAAATCTGTGTTTCTCTATCGTATATTGACGGACACAGCTCCATATTCTTCTTAACCATTGGGTTATGCTGCCCCCTACAAGAGTAGGACACTAGGCAGGAAAAAACTTTACCATCCCTGAGGGCATACATCCACTCACTCTGCTTTAGGATTCAGCTGGTTTCTCCCTAGTTTTGGAGTAGGACCGAGTTCCCTGCTGGGACTTCGGTCTTAGCATGTTTTTTATTTGAAAGGGAACCTTTTTGTTAAAATTTTATTTTTTTAACTAGTCATGTTCCCGAGAGAACTACAATCAACAGCCGGACTGGATATTCTAGATCCTTAAGGTCTCCCAGTCTGGATAGCAAGTGTGTGCAGGTCACAGCTCCGCACTAGGCCTCACCACGACAGAGCCCCAATTGACTGGGGCTTGCCCGCGAGTGAAACACCTCGCAGGGACGAACACGACCTGGTTCGACCTGAGTTGCAGCGTACCCCTTGGCCGTCAGCACCCCCTATTCCAAGATGGGAAGGGGGTCTGCCCAGAGTGGTGCCCATCCAGTCCATGGTGTGGTAAGTAGTGTCCCCCCCTCCCCCTTTGTGGTCCCTCGGAGTGGATTTTGGCCCCTCCTTGGGATGCTCAGACCTCCGGGTTCCTTTTCATTCCTCCCAGCCCCTCCAACAGTCACGGTGGTCTTTTTGGCCCAACCTACCCCCATGCCCCCCCCCCCGGGTTGAGGTAGGTGCTGGCTTTGCAACTTGCTCCAGAAGGGATGTGGTTGTTGCTGACCGGGCTGTCTGGATCGCACACAGGGCTTTGAGTAAGTTCCCGGCCCCCTTGGGGTTAGTGACTGGGGCAAGGATGTCCTTTGGGCTCCATGTGGTGGTTATAGGCTGAGGGGAGAGCGGATGTCTTTTCATCCGCGGGTCTGCGCCCCACGTGGCTGAATTGGGCCGAAAATTTAGTCCACGGCTTTGCGGCCTACTCGCGGCTGTCTGGGTACCTGACCAAGCTGTCTGAGGGACTTGCTAAGCTGTCCGAGTGCGTTACCAAGCTGACTGAGGCCTTATCGAGCTGAGCGGATGCCGACGGATCGCCTCACACGGCCAGGTTGGGCCAAAAATTGAGGTCGCTCCTTGCGGCCGACGGAGCTGGTTGTGTGAGTGACTGACCAGGCTGTACGAGCTCCTAACCAAGCAGTCCGAGCTGATGAATAAGCTAACAGAGCTGACGGTGGACTCGCGACCAGATTGGCCCCCAAATTTAGGCCGCGGTCTTTGCGGCCTACTCGCGGCCGGCTAGCCAAGCTGTCCAAGCTGTTGACCAGGCTGTTTGAGCTGCTGACCAGGGTGATAGAGCAGCGCATGGGCATCCGCCCCCCCCCCCCTCAGAAGGGTGGGACATATGGACTGCCTGGTGCTCCCCTTGAACCGGGGGGCGCCATGGGGGCATTGTTGTGTGGGGGTGCTCTGCCTGCATCTGTTAATGAACATCAGAGAAAAGGATTTTATGGTAAGTCAAAAATCCAGTTTTTTTGCAGCCTTCATAGAAGGTAAGGTTGAATAAAGATAGTTCAACCTCTGTAGGTGTATGAGTTTAAATGTCCTTTCCCATATTCCTGTATGTTGTGTTCACTAAGATGCACATCCAAGAGTCTCTTTTAAAAATATCAATACTCCCCACTGACACCACCAATTGTGGAAGAGAGTTCCACATCCTTATCGCCCTGACAGTAAAAAACCCTCTATGCAGGTTAAGGGTAAACTGCTTCTCCCCCAATCTTATTGTGACCCTGTGTCCTCGAATACTCCCTGAGCCTAAAAAGTTTTCCTCCTATGGTGGGATCACCATTGAGGTATTTGCATACCACTATCATATTTGCTCCCAAGCATCTCTTCTCCAGGGAGAATAGATTTAGTGCTTGTAGTAGTTCCTCGTAATTGAGGTCCTCTAGTCTGCTTATTCATTTTTTTTTCCCGTCTCATGTGTGTCAAGAGACACCAGAGCTCTACGGGGAATCGGGGCTTTCGGCAACTGAAGATTAGTGAAGAGTCTGCAGGAAATTGATGTTAGATTATCCAGGGATAAGCATGGTTTGGTCAGATTTGACAAGTGAAGCAACCACCATATTTAGGAGATGGTCAGGTTTAGCGATAGAAGAGCAGGTTTAGAATTAGGTTTTGACTGGACCTATCCTTTAAGATTTTCCTGTCAAGCTTTAGCTACTCCATAGTCATTGAGGCATTTTAAAGAAGCAGGGTTGGCCTGTAGTTTGCTTTGGGCACTCAAATGCTTAAATGATTAAGTATATTGTTGCTAATTTTAATGATGTCGTATGCACATGCCTTTAGAGCAGCCTGCATCAAAATGCTTTAAAAGTCTCCAGCCTGCATTCCCGCAAAATGCCTATACCTGCATAAACCTTACCTGTACACTCGCTCTTCCAGCCTGTTTTATATGGCGACTAGCCTCACTCTGAGAAACATTTGCCCCTCTCAAATGCTTGGAACGGAGGATCAAATAGGTAATTTTGTCTCTCCTCTCCCCTGGACAAAACGAGCTATTAAGCTCTGCAGAACAGACACCTCTCCCTGGACTTTTTTTTTCCTGCCTGGAGTAGTGCTTTAACATGACCTTAACCATTTTTGTTGAAGACAGTTCTGTTTTCAAGGACCCATTGAACAAGAGGTTTGATGTTTCCACCATGCAATCTACTGTTGTAACAATGGCCATTCGCCAGGCCCTTGCTGTCCATATTAAGCACATGGCCCAAGACCCTGACTCCATTTTAATGGGTCCCTCTGTTCACAACTGCCCGGAAATTTTACCTTTTGACTTTACACTACACTACTACATGGATGATTTTGCAATAGTTTTTGCCTTATATCCAGGATGAGACCTCAGGCTCAAAATGCTGTTTGGCAGAACTCTTGCAAGAAGCACTTCGAATAGATGTCCATCTAGGGAGAATGCCTATTTGATACCACTCTGGAAAATACATCAAGGAAATCATTAGTAAAAGTTGGCCTAATTCCCTTTTAGGCAGAGTTGCCTGCTGCAGCCCTGTCTGCAATCTACATGCAAAGAGTGGGCAGGCAGACTTCTAGATCTTCAGCATCTTGATCCAGGGAAATGAGCACTCCAACTTGTTTCTCGGTCTCTGGCTTTAACGTCATAACAGTTGAAGTCCATGTCCTGAGGGACAGAAGCCTGTCAGATGAGGTCATTCCTACCCTCTTGGAGGCTAGGGAGTCAACTTCTCAGAAATTCTACCGTTGTACCTGGAAGGCCTACATTTGCAAGGAGACAGGCTAGGAAATATCCTAGGAAGTCCTTTGTGGGATACGTCACGTCCTTTCCCCACTCTAGTCTGGACCAGCATTTGGCCTTGAGTACCATCAAGGGTTGAATCTTGGCCCTGGCCATTCTGTTTCAAAATGTTTTTTCTAATTTGTGACAGCTGGTACTGGGGAGAAGATCCATCGCCCGCTGTCACAACGGGGGATGGCGGTGCAGGGGCTGCTGCATCAGTTTTATGTTATACCCTGAATATGTTATTGTCTTAATGATCTTTTTAGCCATCAAGGATATTCCTTTATCCATGTCCTATTTTTTTGGTGACTGAAACAGTTCATGTTTAAGTGTGTATTCTTAAGGCTGATATTCCACATTTTCTTGTCGAGACACAATCTACTAAATCAGTGCCTCTTGGCCTTTAAGGAATCAAGCAACTCTTTCCGAAATTTGCAAGGCTTGCCACCTGATCATCTAATTCTGTTTAATTTGTGTGGGCCTGTTAGTGTTTTTTTTTTGCAGTGTTGCTCATCCCCCTTGGTTGGACTCGTGGACATCCAATTGGATCTTAGATTAACAGAGTCCCGTGTCTCTTATTGAATAAGGAAAACTGAATTTGTGTACTTACCATTAAACGATCAAATCTGTTTCTTGAATTCCTTTATGGGCCAACGGTTCCACTCATCTGGGAAATCTACTATGAAGTATTGTTTCCTTGCATGCTGTGAGTGGGAAAGGATTTACCTGGCTGGCCACTTTTTGTTTGCCAGTATCCAGATTAACCGAATCTTGTGTCTCTTAATGAACCTTAGGAACTTGTTGTAATAAGTACAAAACTCCTGTTTTTACAGCCTTTAGAGGAAATGTGGGTATTAGGAGCCTTGTGTAGAATTGGTAACTTTCTGTTAGAATTGATCCATAATTCTTTTGGCAATGGTTTCAGTGCTGAGGTTCTGGATTTGGACTACCAATAGAGGTGCCGTCTTCATAAAATGTATGATTGAATTATTTTCTGTTTAGTTTTATTCATACATTATGTACATTATTTAAATATGTTTTTATATTTTTACATTGTTTCCAAACCTCTTTATTTACAGTGAGAAATAAATTTGTTTTTATAATTATGTACTGCATTTTTCAACTAACCATTTTTATTTTTTTATTTTTTTTTTAGTGGACATATGGTCTGTTGGCTGTATCATGGCAGAAATGTATACTGGGCGACCACTCTTCAAGGGTAATGACCGTATCCTTGTTTATATTTTTTCAGTTTTTTGTTATCCCAGCAGAAACTTTTTGACCTACTGTCTGGGATTCCAACATGTTTTTTAGTTCCAGCATATTCAATGTAATCTGTAATCACATCTGAAAATGAAACCTTGAGTTGAATACATAGGACACAAGCTACCTGTTCAGTAATTCTGTTTTGTACTGTTTACAGGCATTGCTGTAGAGCAGCAGTTTACCTAATTTAAACTACTTTTGTTGGTAAAATGAGAATCCCAGTCTGTGGAATGATGCAAGGGAGCCATTTCTTAAACACACTTAATTCAGCCTCTTTTCTGTCTCCTGAAAAAAGTTTAGCACTTATTTTTTTTTTGCGGTCACTGAACATCATTTACACGTGCCTTCGGAGTGTGATTTTGGTTGGTTATACAAGAACTAGAAAGAGAAAGGAAGTTGCACAGCACAAACTTACAATCCTCTGTTTCAACAATCTTCACTGAACGGCCTTGCCTAGTGATGTGCAGCCTATTACAGCAACTGCGGCCAAAAAACAAACTGACAGTGTATTTAAACACTGTTCAGACACGCAATAGCTACAACATCATAATGTTACATTTGTATGTACACTGTTCCATTCACCTGCAGATCAGAAGGATGAGCTTTGATCTGCATATGACGCGCATTAAAGCGGAACACCGGGATAATCCGGTGTTGTCTAAATATAGCAGGCATGTGTATTTTGATGAAACTGAGAAGTTTTTAGCAAAGCATAAAATATATTTACTCTTTTGCAGTCAAATTTGAGAAAACTCCTCTCTTGTATGTGTTGCCGTTCAAACCGTATGCCTTTGTTAAGACAGACGGGTTCATTTACCAAAACCAAAGAGTGCAATCTCTGTATATAGTTTTTTTGTCAAAAGCTTAAGGCCCCTTTCACACGGGCATTCCGATCACATCCACCCTATGGAGCAGCGGATGTCAGCGGTGACATCTCCGCTGACACCTGCTGCTCTCCGATCCGGTCCATGAAATCTGGACGGATGGAAACCTTATCCTCCATCCGTCTGGAGGATCGGATAAGATCGGATGAAAACGGACAGGTGGTCTGTTTTCATCCAATCTCCCATAGAGGAAAGCGGGGCTCTGACAGCTCCGTCTCTGCAAAGTAAACGGAGACAGAGCTATCATTCGCCAGCTCAGTGGGGATCGGTGGATCGATCCCCGCTGAGCAAAACGGAGTCCGTTGGGTGCACCACTCGTGTGAAAAGACCCTAATCGAACAAGATGAAGTTAAAAGCTAATTCGCTGCCATGATTTTGCACTTTCCAGCTTTAGTAAATCAACCCCACAGTGTTCAAAACTAGCACAAGTAATGAAATTATATCTATCTGCACAGTACAGACATGTTTAATTATGACGATCACCGCTTCTTAGCTCCCTTTATAACAAAGAACTACTAAGTAGAATTTTTTGTGCTGGCAGTTCCAGAAAAGAGCATCTAAACAAGGTAAGCTGCAATTTTTAAATATTTATTTAATTATGCTCTGTAAATGGGGACATGTAGCAAATATCAAGTAGGTATTATCCCAATAGTGTTAGATTGTTAGCTCTAACGAGCCCTCTGAATTCTCTGTAAAGCGCTGCGCAGACTGTTGGCACTATATAAATCCTGTATAATAATAATAGTAATGTTGCTGCAAAAGTGGAAATACACTTTAAGAACACAGTATACAGTTAAAGTGATATTTAAGGTCTTTATTCTTTGAATAACAAATTTGTTATACGTACCTGCTCTATGCAATGGTTTTGCAAAGAGCAAGCCCAATCCTGTTCTCGGGTCCCCTGCCAGTGCTCCTGGCTCCTCCTCTTCTCCTGAGTGCCCCCATAGCAAGCCGCTTACTATGGGGGCACTTATGGGGATTTCTGAGTTCTGCTGTGTGTGTCCATAAGACACATGGAATGGGGCTCAACACCTCCCCCTGCTCTCTCCTCACTGGCTGTGAGCTGTCATTTACAGCAGCGGGAGCCAATGACTCCTGCGGCTTTCTCTCAGCTAATCAGGAGGCAGATACCCCCGGGAGAGCAGCAATTCTCATGCACATTGCTGGATCGGGCTCAGCTAAGTGTTAGGGAGGCTGCTAGGGGAGGTGCATAGTAAAGGTTTTTTACCTTCATACATAGAATGCGTGAAAGTAATTAACAACTTTCAGCCTTTAGAACCACTTTAAGTTATTGAATACAATACTTTTTTTCAAAGGAGTTTGTTATTCGAAAGCTTCATTTATAATTACCAGTCTGTAGTCTTATCTTTGTGTGCACAGTGGGTAAAGGGATTTTAAATTCTCTTCCTCAAATATATTGCACATACATATAATGTGTACAAATACACTTGAGTAAAGAATTTTGTATGAGATTTCATGGCTTTAGCACTAAAGCGAAACTGAGATATTACTGTGCCTTAAGTGCTGCTTTTAGGTTTTTCTGTGATGTATTCTGTTGCAAGTTCTAGAATTGGTGCATTGTTGGATATACACCACACATCCTTAGAAAAGCTAATCGTATAAGCGTACCATTAAAAGCCTAAAAGGTAACCAGCTGGAGATTTCATTGCAGTCTGTAATTGCTCTAACTTGCTGTATGTGTGTCTTTAAAACTAGGCAAGAACTTGTGCTTTAGAAAGATAATTAAAATCTCTTCCAGCTAAAAATAAATGTACTTTCTTTTTTTTCTTATACATGTTCTTCAGAGTCACTTAGGGAATCGGTGTTCTTGTAAGAGAAACTGTAATTAGTATTTATATGTATGTGCAAGATACTGAGTGCAACCCTTTTGTTGCCTGTGGTGGAATACCAAAATAAAGACTAATTTGGGGGCAGCTTACTTTGAGATTTTAAAGCTGAACTGGTAGATTTCGATTTTACACATCTTATTAATCAAAGGAAACAAGCGGAACTGCCACTGTATGAACATAAATGTAAAAAAAAAAACAAATTAAAACTTTTATTCATTCAGAATAAGGCCTTTAGAAGGAAATGTGGTAATGCTTAGTGACCAATTAAAAACATTTTTTCATTGTTCTAACCATTCTTAAATTCTAAAAGTCACAGACTGGCTACAATGGACCCTGAATGATCCGATGTATAAATATTTTAATAGTATTTTCATGGCCCATTCTCTCAGTCCTTAGATGTTGTGGCTGCATTAAGTTTCCTACTTTTCAGGCTTTGTTGCTTTATTTTCACTTGGTCATCCTGCCTTAACACACTTTCTTTCCCAGGAGGAAAATGCTCACTTACTATGCTGTGTCTTTGGAGGAGCAGCATTGTCACCCTTGTCTGCCTGCTCCTGATTTGGATCAAGAAATACCTCTGATATACACTGCTAAAAAAGTTGTTCCTTTAATTTTTTGATCAGAGTACAGCATCAAGTCAATAAACTCCTGGGATATCGATCTGGTCAGTTAAGTAGCAGAGGGGTTTGTTAATCAGTTTCAGCTGCTTTGGTGTTAATGAAATTAACAGGTGGGCAACAATGAGACAACCCCCAAAACAGGAATGGTTTTACAGGTGGAGGCCACTGAAATTTTGTTTTCCCTACTAATTTTTTCTGACTGTTTTTCCACTAGTGTTGCATTTGGCTGGCATCAGTGTCACTACTGATAGCATGAGGCGATACCTGGACCCTATAGAGGTTGCACAGGCAGTCCCAACTCCTCCTGCACGGCACATCAATACGTGCCATTGCCAGAAGGTT
The DNA here is from genome assembly GCF_965119305.1 of Pelophylax lessonae. Taxonomy (NCBI): domain Eukaryota; kingdom Metazoa; phylum Chordata; class Amphibia; order Anura; family Ranidae; genus Pelophylax; species Pelophylax lessonae. The sequence continues at coordinate 214,140,759 of NC_138771.1, read as the reverse complement.
TGCCATGTCTCCCCGACAGTCTCAAGAGCATGGAGGAGATTCCAGGAGACAGGCAGTTATGCTGGACGGGACCGTAGAAGAAGGTCCCATCAACCAGACTAGTATAAGTTTCTTTGTGCATGGAGGAACAGGATGAGCTCTGCCAGAGCCCTATAAAATGACATTCGGCAGGTCACTGTTGTGAATGTCTCTGACCAATCCGAAACAGACTTCATGAGGGTGGCCTGAGTGCCCAACGTCCCCTAGTGGGCCCTGTGCTCATTGCCTGGCACCATGGAGCTCGATTGGCATTTGCCATTGAACACCAGAATTGGCGGGCCTGCTACTGGCACCCTGTGCTTTTTGATGAGAGCAGGTTCACCCTGAGCACATGTGACAGACGTCAAAGCAGTGGAGAACGTTATGCTGCCTGTAACATCGTTCAGCACGACCGGTTTGGTGGAGGGTCAGTGATGGTCATGGGAGGCATATCCATGGAGGGACACACAGACCTCTACAGGCTAGACAATGGTACCCTGACTACCATTAGGAATGGGGATGAAATCCTTGGACCTATTGTCAAACCCTACGCTGGTGCAGTGGGCCCTGGGTTCCTCCTAGTGCATAAAAATGCCCGGCCTTATGTGACGAGAGTATGCAGCCAGTTCCTGAGAATGAAGGAATTGATACCATTGAATGGCCCCCATGCTCGCTGGACCTAAATCCAACAGAATACCTCGGACATTTTTTCGGCCATCCACACCTCTAGGTTGCACCTCAGTCTGTTTAGGAGCTCAGTGATGCCTTGGTCCAGATCTGGGAGGAAATGCCCCAGGACACCATCCTTCGTCTCATTGAGAGCATGCCCCGACATTGTCAGGCATGCATAAAAGCTCGTGGGGGCCATACAAACTACTAGTACCATTTTGAGTTGCTGCAATTAAATTTCAGCAAAATGGACTCGCCTGCTGCATAATTTTTTTCACTTTGATTTTTGGGGTGTCTTTGAGTTCAGCCTCCTGTAGGTTGATAATTTTTATTTCCATCAAACGATGTGGCATCCTGTCGTTCCTAACACATTAGGAGCTGTGTCCGTCAATGAACATCAGAGAAATGGATTTTACGCCAAGTCAAAAATCCCATTTTTTTTTATTTTTTTATTGGTCTTATGTAATAATCAAATTTTCAGAGATACTGAATTTTGGGTTTTCACCAGCTGTAAGCCATAATCCTCAAAAAAAAAAAAGAAATGTTTGAAATATATCTCTCTGTATAATAATATAATATAATATCACTTTTTGAATTGAAATACTGAAATAAATAAGCTTTCTGATATTTAAATTTTTTGACCTGCCCCTGTATGTAGAGATTTCGCTTAGACATACATTTTAAGTGCCACTCTGGGATAAAATGATCCCCCTTTCTACCTTTCCTGCTCAACGTTCTCGAATTGTTGTCCAAAAGAAAAACTCTATCTAAAAGCCCATTTTACTTACCTGTAGCTGCGATCACGTGTCTCTCCATCTGGAGCCTGCTTTTTTTCCTGCATGGGTCCTTCTTTGGGTGTCCTCATCACTGCCTGCATGATGTGGACAGTTTCTATTGGATAGCCAGCAATGGGGTCCTCTTGGGATTAAAAAAAAGGAGTGACGGGGGGGGGGGTTGTCAATGAGGCCTCTGGTCTTGGGGGCCACCACAGCGCTGGTATAGCTGTTCCCCTAACCAGAAACTGCAGTGGCGTGTAAATTGGATTGGACAGGTGAGTATACCTAGCTTTACAAGGTAAGGGAACCAAAAGGCCTAGCAGGATTGGGTTAGAGGAGGCTAGGAGAGGATTGTGGTAGGAAGATAGATTTTTTTTTTTTTCCCAGGAGTTGGGTCCTAAAGTACCCATAGAAAGATGTCCCCGAGTTCAATGGGTGGTTTACCATTTGCCCATCCCTAAATTTACTGAAAACCACCCTTATTTTCTTTGCTGTTGGTTAACAGCTTCTTTTCATTTTATCTTGATTGGCCTACATTGTGCAGCAGATTTCCCAGCAACTTGAAAAATCTCTTTACTTGATAATTGCTCTTGACCAGTGCTCAAACTGTGTTCGAATCCGTGCATGTATAGCAACCTACAGAAGCTGTATTCTTGTATGATGATGATTGGAATCCATTTATTCAGTCCTTAATCCAGTTGTAGTAATTTGACAAAGCTGAGACTGTGTGTATTTTTTACTTCTAGGTAAAATACCTTTCTTTGAGTACATCACAGGACACAGGAAAGTTAACTCTTGAACAGTTGGGCCATGCTACAGCTCCAGGTGTTTGGACAGTGGCAAATAGCAAAGCTTCACACTGCCCAGCATAACCCCTACCACTCCCAGCATTGCCTTACCATACACATGGGCCAAATATTGGACAGCATCGGCTGGTTCAATAGAAACTGGCTGACATTCGTGTACCACTGCCGGTCCGATAGAAGTCTGCTTCTGTGAAAGGGGCATAACCAAAAAAGGTCTTCCGATTTTTCTCCAGTTTTTTTTTTTTTTTTTCGTTTAGCCCACTGGGTTGAACAAAAACTACTAGCCTGTACGGGGCTTTAGTTTTGTCAGCAAGCAATATCAGGGTGAAACTAGAGGGAGGGACCTGTGTCCAACGATGTACTTCAAGAAAGGTATTTTACTGTTTGTAATACCAATATTTTTACTTATCTGTAAAATACCATTATCGAAGTACATTACAGGACACAGGAGAGTTAACGCTTGGCTAGCTCTTTTTACACACACAAAAAATGTCCAAATGCAATCCCATAAGGATTCAAGTCGATGAGGAAGCTCCCCAACTGTGTGCAATGAATGCTGTTGTGGTGCATTTGGTGGCAAAAATGGGGTAAAACAGGCGGCGAGGAGACGACCTATCGCTTTCTCACCGCCTGTCAGTGGCCTCTGGAGTGTGATCCAAACACAGACGGGCTTCAAAGGCAAGGTGGACTTAGATACATGTCTAAATCTACATTATGGGTGTTATTTGGGTAAGACGTCAGTGTCCACAGCAGGGACTGCCCACTTTTTGCAGAAACTGTCTTCCATTGGGTATTGTTGCGCAAACCTCTTGCCTTGTCTGGTTGGGCTCTAATCCTTATAAAGATGCTCTTGAGGATGCAACAGAAAGGACTTGGTTGATTTTGTGCATGCTCCAAGACCCCGAACCCTGATAGCTTAGACCCCCAAAGGTTCTGGTATACAGGTTCTTACAGACCACCTTTGTAAGAAAACTTAGTGTGGACCAGTGAGGCCTGGTGCCCCCTTAATTGGACTTGTCTGCCTTAGAATCCCTTTATTTAGACCATCAGTTCTCCAAATTCTCCCCTTTCCACCCTGAGAAAGTATGAAAGGGGGAAAACAAAGGGCAGATAGACCTAAACTTCTTACAGTCGTCTCTCAAAATATCCTTGCAGATATCTGCTAGCTGTTTCAACACAGTGGAAAAATCACCTGGGAATTCCACCTTGGACATGAGGATTCCTGAGGACAGAGAATGAGAATGAGAATGTGAGAGCCTTATTGTAGCTCTTACTCAAGATTTTGTGTATTGCGCTCTTGTAAGCTTGGCAGGGATGGTGGATCTGGCACCAGGGGATCGAGGCAAAGTGGACTATTTTATTTCAGAAGTGCTGTCCCTTAAGGATATAAACCTCTGTAGGGACTGATACAGAAAACTGCCACAACTATTGAACATTGAGGCACAGCAGAGAAAGGCAGTTCAAAAAGAATAGAAAGAAAAAAATCAATGCATCAAAGCAGAAGGGACTCGCTCTGCAAAGGAAAACCGGTCAATCCCCAACGGACACTAGAAATAAAACTGAAACCATGCTGGGAGGGGGGTAATACAAGGCTTTATGCCAGGGTCCAATTACCTGGAGGTGGAGCATAACCCTACAGTCTAAGAACTAACTCTCCTGTGTCCTGTGATGTACGATTTTAAGAAAGCACTGATCTGGGAATAAATAACACAACAATTGATATATTTATTGTTCATTTTTATTTTATCTTGCAAGGCTCGAGGTGAAGTGTTTATTGATATTATTGGCTTGTAATAGTCAGCAGTATTCTGATCCTTAACCCAAAAATAGATCTCGATCAGCTTACGGAAATAATGAAAATTACTGGAACACCCACCCAGGACTTTGTCCAGAAGCTTCAGAGTCCTGATGTAAGTACTGCCTTTTATAATGAATATTTTCTCACCAGCACAAATAACCATAAATAACAGTATATATGTATTGTACAGTGCCTTGAAAAAGTATTCATACCCCTTGACATTTCCCACATTTTGTCACGTTACAACCAAAAATGTAAATCTATTTTATTGGGATTTTATGTGATAGACCAACACAAAGTTGCACATAATTATGAAGTGGAAGGAAAATGATAAATGGTTTTCAAATAAATATCTGAAAAGTGTGGCGTGCATTTGTATTCAGCCCCCTTTACTCTGATACTCCGAACTAATGGGCCATACACACTATAAGATTTTCTGAAGACTTTTTCCTTTAGATTTACCAAAACCATATAATATGAGGTCAAACCTAAACACTTTCAATTTGTATGCAATCTGGCAGGCCCTTGCACTACATAGAAAAGGTAAATCTGAAGGAAAAAGTCTTCAGAAAATCTTAGTGTGTATGGCCCTTTAAATCTAGTGGAACCAATTGCCTTCAGAAGTCATCTAATTAGTAAATAGAATCTACCTGTGTGTAATTTAATCTCAGTAGAGATACAGCTGTTCCATGAAGCCCTCAGAGGTTTGTTAGGGAACCTTAGTGAACAAACAGCATCATGAAGGCCAAGGAACACACCAGACAGGTAAGCGATAAAGTTGTGGAGAAGTTTTAAAGCTTGGGATATTTTTTTATAACCCAACTCTGCTTTTAAACATCCGAAAATGGAAAGAGTATGGCACAACTGCAAACCTACCAAGACATGGCCGTCCACCTAAACTGACAGGCCGGGCAAGGAGAGCATTATTTAGAGAAGCAGCCAATAGGCCCATGGTAACTCTGGAAGAGCTGCAGAAATCCACAGCTCAGGTGGGGGAATCATCCACAGGACAACTATTAATCGTGCACTCCACAAATCTGGCCTTAATGGTAGAGTGGTAAGAAGAAAGCAATTGTTGGAAGAAACTCATAAGAGGTCCCGTTTGCAGTTTGCGAGAAGTCGTGGGGGACACAGCAAACGTGGAAGAGGGTGCTCTGGTCAGATAAGATCAATATTGAACTTTTTAGGCTAAAAGCAAAACGCTATATGTGGCGGAAAACTAACCCTGCTCATCACACTGAACACACCATTCCCACCGTGAAATGTGGTGACAGCATCATGTTGTGGAATGCTTTTCTTCAGCAGGGACAGGGAAGCTGGTCAGAGTTGATGGGAAGATGGATGAAGCAAAATACAGGGCAATCTTAGAAGAAAACCTCTTAGAGTCTGCAAAATACTTGCGACTGGGGCGGAGATTCACCTTCCAGCAAGATAACTGCCCTAAACATACAGCCAGAGCTACAATGAAATGGCTTAGATCAAAACATATTCATGTGTTAGAGTGGCCCAGTCAAAGTCCAGACCTAAATCCAATTGAGAATTTGTGGCAAGACTTTGAAACTGCTTTTCACAGATGCTCTCCATCCAATTTGACACAGCTTGAGCTATTTTGCAAAGAATGGGCAAAATTTTCACTCTCTGGATGTGCAAAGCTGGTAGAGACATACTCAAAAATACTTGCAGCTGTAATTGCAGAGAAAGGTTGTTCTACAAAGTCAAATGCACGCAACACTTTTCAGATATTTATTTGTAAAAATTTTGGAAAACCATTTATCATTTTACTTTCACAATTATGTGCCACTTTGTGTTGGTGTATCACATAACATTAAATACATTTACGTTTTTGATTGTAACATGACTGTATATGTTAATATATATTCTGATTTTGCGCATTTTTCTAATCGATTCATTGTGTTTATTCTTGTTCATAAAGATTAAATTTGAATGTTATATTTACATACAAGAAATTGACTATTAAGCACAGCTTAAATAGTTAAATGCTTGTTCTGTTCCAGGCTAAAAATTATATCAAGAGTCTCCCAAAGGTGCAGAAGAAAGACTTTGGGTTATTGTTGAGATACGCAAACCCTCTTGGTAACACTTTTTATTGTGCATTTGTTTTTTGTTTATAAGGACATTTTAAAGTATCATTGGCTGAAAGCTAAAAATGGCATTTAAAATATGTTTAATAAAAGTTTTTCCAGCTATAAGTGGACCCCTACTTCAGACCCTTTTGTGCAACAAGATGGTAGCGTTGCCCTGTTCACCTACATTTTACTGTCTGATTTACCTGAAATACTTCCCCCTGTAAAATCTGATATTTGGGTGTCAAATTTGATACAATGGGATTTATAAGTCGCTTTATAATAATGGATTTGTTTAGTCTGCCATAATAATTGTTACAAATCTAAAATGAAAAATAGGGTGATCCTGTTGTGTTTATTTTAGAGGGGTCTGAAATAGTAGTCTAATTTAAAGTGTTTAAAGATGGCTGCTATGCATGATAAGATGTGGTACTGAGCTCTGGACTTCCTGAACTTAAGCCTAGAAATACTTTAAGTAGGACTCTGGTCAAAACACATTCTTATAGTTTTGAATTATGTGGTGAAGCATTAGATCTTGTTGACTCTTTTTTTTTTTTTTTTTTTTGCGGTCTGTGTCTTCTGGCGACTGTTGTCACCTGAACAGAAAGTGAGGGGAAATCTAAAATTCTGCAGATTTCACCCAAAGAGTAGATGGGAAATCTCCCAATGTGCACATCTGTTCCTGTGAACAGATAAATAAGTAGATACTCATAATTACATGTTTTTTGTAAATCTAAATGAGATTAGACAAAGATTGTATATTCAGGTTTGAATGTGAGCTTATGACCATATGCCTTTAAATCTGACTATGCAATCTTTGTAGAATGTCATTTAGATTTACCAAATGGAATAATACGAGAACCTACTTAAATAATAAGTAGCCAGTCCTCACTCTGCAGATAACCCCATAATAATGTCAGGATCCACCCAGCTGGAGGGGCAGAGCAGAGAGCTGGTGACTGACAGTCGCCACTCTCTGTTCAATGAAGACCGTGAACTGAGAAATCAGCAGTCATGTAGGCTGGCGGGGGGGGTCAATTTTTTCTTTTTTTTTTGCGATTTCACACTTAATTTGCTGTTCAGCTTGTATTCTGTAAGGCAAGACCTTGCACTACAGAGTTATTAGTAGATCTAAAGAAGATTGTACAGTAGGATAATAATGTGTTTGAATTTAAAGCCCAACTCTAAACACCCAGTAGGTGTTCAACTGCTTCCCAACCAAGGTATGCATATGTGGGTCCTCAGAAAGTGGGGATGATTTCTGGATAATGGCTGCAGCCATCATCCAGATATTCTTTAGCTCCAGCAATGGATTTTTTGGAAACGTGTTGGGTGCAGCTAACAGCTGCTTGATCACCTTTACAAGAGTGGAAGGATCCCCCCCCCCACCTCCTGCCACTTCAAGCCGCCGTTTCAAGGCTCTCCCGTCTCACCAGGGAGCCCAGGGTCACTACCGAAGGTCGTGCTGACTGACCATAGAGACGAAGGAGGAACTTGCTTTCCCTGGTGGTCTCTTTGTTGTATGAAACTGAAAGTGACAAGGATTTCATCACTTATGGTTACAGTCTTTTGTTACCCAACCGTTACAGGCTAGTAAAACAGCCCATCAAACCTATCTTGGTTTCATTCCGCTGCCTTCCAAAGCAGCCAGACTTCTGGGGTTTAATAGACCCCAGACATCTCCAAAAATGCTATCACAATGGATGTTATTCATCCCATGTGTTAGCAATAAAGTTGCTTAAAAAAATGTATAATAAAATAGAAAACATTTTTTTTTTTTTAAAACGCAATTGCACACGTAGGTCTCGCACCTGCATGCATATGTAAATGGTGATCGCATCGCGCATGTGAGGTATTACTGCAGTTCTAGCACCAGACCTCTTGCGTAACTCTAAACCTGTAGCCTGTAAAGCCTTTCAAAGTGTCACCTATGGATAGTTTAATGTACCGTAGTTTATCGCCATTCAATGGGCAAGCGCATTTTTAATGCGCGACATGTTAGTGGTGTCTATTTATCATCTTTTATATTTAACCAAAAAATTCAGTTTCATATATATATATATATATATATATATATATATATATATATATATATATAATGTTTGCAAGTTATAAGCTGATTTTTACATGTATAGAGACATGTCAGAATTGGCCTGGGTAGCTACTGGTTAAAATAATAAAATTTAAAAAAGAGTTAAGTCTGCAGTATACGGTATTTTCCTTTAATTCAGAGCTATGCTCCGCAGTACAATTATTTAGCCACAAGATGTCCTCAGTGTTCTGAGCTGAAGACCAGGGACATCTTATGGTGAAAAAGAAGTACTGCGGGAGACAGCTTCAGACTGAATGTGAATATTGCCTGAGTTGCAACAAAACCTGCCAGAGGTTCTTACCTCTGCCCACTAAAAGCCTAGAGGGAAAAA